>NW_027507785.1:100273702-102673702 GCF_037356315.1 Lithobates pipiens
ATAGGATGGGTAAGAAATGTATGATTAACTGTTAGGTTTTCAGTAAATGTACACTTTATTATACATATATAAATTCTATATGGGGACTTTCTTACCTGCCGTAAGATTTATATTTCTATCAGTCCTGAGATTTGCAAAGCCCTGACAGACAACACAGCCTACCTGGTAAGCAGCTTTTTTTTTTATTAGGAAAAAGGGTAAATCTACCTGCTCTGTGTAACAATATTGCACAAAAAGACTTCCCTTCTGTCAATTTTTGCCATTGCCGTCCAATGCTCCCTCCTCAGGGTATGTCTTGTAGTGAGCCAAGTAAAGAGATGCACATATGGGCGTGCTCCCATTTGGTCCCAAGCTTAGCTATGTGCATCTATAGACACACACAGCACAGCAGACGGGTTTAGACGTGTTCGCAGCTCCACGTGCCTGCTCCCGCCGGGAAGCTTACACTCCGCAATGCTAATCACAGGTAGTGAAACATTTCCTGATCTGTGCAGCTGTGGATCAGGAAATGTCTCACGGTCTGTGTTTAGCGCTGCAGAGTGTTTGCTTCCTGGCGGGCGTAGACACGTGGAGTTACGAACATGCCTGGGCTCATCCTTACTCTCAATCTTCCATGCTTAGTGCTCTGTTAACTGATGGAGGAATAATCAGACAGCCACAGAAGAGGTTCAGAAAGCAAAGATCTACAAAACAAATGAAGCTAAAGCACAGAGAAGCTTATTTGCAGATCCTCAGGGACAGCTTCCTCTCCAGCAAGTAGAATAGTGAGAAATATATTGGTGATATCTTCAAATCTTGTGAAGCTAGCAGTCCGAAGCATAGTGCTTCTTACACTGCAAATATATAGTAGCTATAAGGCTGTTGTAGGTGCTGCACTGATATCTTTAAGGGGGAAGAAGAATACAATTTTTCAGCTTTGGTGTTGCTTTGGTGCATTTAACATTTCTAGGTGTTCCTTATAGGATCGCATATCTCCAGTTTTATTTCAGGTCTATTTTAACAGAGGGAATCTATTCAAAGATCATTTTGTGTTCCACTACTAGAACTAATTCTTTCAAAGAACCTAGTCATCTTCGGTGAAGTTATGAGCATTCATGTTTATGCAGCAGCCAGTTGTAGACAGTGCGGTTGGGTTGTACAATTGTATGCTTGTGGCTCCTAAATTGGCTGACTTAAGCTGCCCAAAGACGTAGCTGTTTTCAGGCAATTTTTACCATTCCCACCAGTGTTGGATCTCAAAAACAACCAAATAGATCAAGACAACCTAAAAAAAAATTGAAGGATTTAAAAAAAGAAAAAAATCATTGCTATGGTAGTTGATTTAGTTACAGGATCTGACATTTCAGAGCATAGGTCTGGTTTCAAAGATTTCATATGTAATATGTTCATGTTAATAAATGTGTATTATGCAGGCATACTGTATTCTGATATGAATTCATTTAGATTTCAGGAGACATTCAGTCTAGCCTGGTTTTTAAGAAGCCAGGGAACATGTCTCTATTGATGACAATAAGCACTAGCCCTAATTATTTGGGCATATTGGCTCCTGCTTAATACCATGAAATGAGTTGTATAAAGAGCATGGCTATAAACAGTATGACATTATTGCTTCAGCTTTATCTACACTTTGTTTTAATTTACTCTTCATCTGTCTTTCAGGAAAGCGATAAAGTGACAGAAATTTCCAGAACTCCACTGTCAACAGGTATGTTGTGCCACTTTGGCATTGGGCTTTGTCAAACTTAAAGAGGATCTCCAGTCTCCCCCAAAAATTTTTAAGTCAGCAGCTACAAAAACTGTAGCTGCTGACTTTTAATATAAGGACACTTACCTGTACAGGAATCCAGTGATTTCGGCATCCGAGCCCATTTTTCATTTTCGGATGCAGGCACCAGCATCTTCAGTAAGGGAAACCGTTGGTGAAGCCTTAACACCCAGTTCCCTACTGCGCATGCATGAGTCGCACTGCGCTTTCTGAATAGTCCAGCTGCATTCTGGGAGGTGTGTGTGTGTGTGTGTGTGTGTGTGTGTGTGTGTCCCAAAAGGCAGGGAGGAATACTGGCAGACATACTTAAAAATTGCCGTGGTAACCTTACCCCGAAGTGGGAGTGGGCACCTGTCAAAACTAGGCACCTGTGCCCTCCAAAAGTACCAAATGTGGCAGTGAAGGGGGGTGCGAACAAGCTTCCTCTTTTGGATCTCTCCTAAAAATATCTCTGTGGTTTAACCCAGGAAGTCCCTTTTTCTTCATTGCACCCTTTTGGTAAGCATCAGTAAGACCTTTATCTTCCTTTGGTTTTCATCTCAGTAGACTAATCTGGACCTTTGATTCATAATGAATTCCATCTCAGAGGTCAAGTTTTCTCCTGTAAAGGGAATTTTAGTCAACATGGAAATCTTGGATTTTGGTTCCAAAACAATGGGAGGAAAGGGCTGGAATTCTCATGGTGCTTTGCTACTATAATAAAATTATAATTAAAATTATACTACTAAATAAATTGTTAATCCAGATGGTATACAACTGCTTTAGGGGATTTGGAAGGCTGTTGGGACATTTTCGAGTCACGAGTTATTCTTTATTTAGAGGTGTTCTGCTTTCCTCTGAAACAGCTTTGAGTTTAAGATTTTATGAGTGCTAGTTTGTATTCAGTTAATTTATTATTGTATTGGTGGAACTCAATGTTGTGTTTTTTTTTTTTTTTCAACCTATGTAGCTGTAGTATAACTAAGGAAGAGTGGAGCTTAAAGTAGTGGTGTTTCCTCTAAATCTTCTATAGTAGTCCCCTTTTTTTATTTTTTTTTTTTATTTTTTATTGCAATATCTTAAGTAAAAATGTAACTTGCAGCATTATCCATATAAAGATGTTCTTTACTCCTAGGTATCGGAAGGTTTGCAGGAGTCCATGGCTGAAAGCGGAAGTGGAACAAGTGGCTCTTCCAACATGGGTGGAGTAACAAATGTAGCCTCTTTGCCTCCGGGAGATCCTCAACTTATTGCCTTGATTGTTGAACAACTGAAGAGCCAAGGTCTCTTTGATGTATTTAGAAGAGATTGCTTGGCAGATGTGGACACCAAACCAGCCTACCAAAATTTAAGGCAAAAAGTAGATAATTTTGTTTCTACTCACCTAGACAAGCAGGAGTGGAATGCAGGAATGAACAAGAACCAACTGCGTAACGGGCTGAGGCAGAGTGTCGTCCAGACTGGGATGATGGAAGCTGGAGTAGATAGAATTATTTCACAGGTGGTAGACCCTAAACTCAATTACATATTTCGGCCACAGATAGAGAAGGCTGTTCATGAGTACTTAGAGTCTCAGAAAAAAGAAGAAGTTATGTCAGCTCCTCCGCTGCCTCCGCCACCTCCAGAACCAGAAGAGAATGACCCTCCTGTCCCATCTCAAAGTGCCTCTTAGAAGACAATCTGTTTTTGAAACAAATCATGACTGCATCTGTGATGCTTATTGGCTATAGAGTTGTTAAAGTGGAAGTCCATGATAGAACTACAAACCCTGCATCTATAGCCACCAACATTCTAACACTAACCTATCTAGCCCTGTAAAGAAAAACATCGCTATACATACCTTTTCTGCAAGTGATCCTACCCGATCTCCAGCGGTGGAAGCTCTGATCCCACGATGAGCTGTCAGCCATGGCTTTGTTGTGTGGGCAGGTGCAGAAGACACGTCCGACAATGGAAGCCCCATAGTAAGTCTATGGGTGACGTCACTCCCCATTCATTTCACAGCCGTTGTCGGACGTGTACTCAGCAGAGGTTCCGACGCTGGAGATCGGGTTTGATCACCTGCAGAAAAGGTATGTATACTGATTATTTTTTTTTTTTTTCCTTTTACAGGGCTAGATAGGTTAGTGTTTAGAATGTTGGTGGCTATAGATGCAGGGATTTTAGTTTCAGCATGGACTTCCACTTTAAGCAATGTGCTGGATAGCTTACATTTTAAATTAGAATGAACTGGAAAAAAGATGAACCAGGATCAGAAAGTGATGGTGATTATCTTTTGGAAGCCTCACCGAAGCCCCTGTGAAATCTTTGATCCAGAATCTGAATTAATAAGAAGTCAGACATGGCTGTAGATTGGTGATACTGTACAAACTAATTTGTAGATTTTTGCATGTGACAATATTTTGGAAATAACGTAACAGGATGTGGGGGGATTCTGAAATTGAAATATGGTTTGCCTCTGAACATAAGACTACCTACTCTCTTAGTTGAATGTACAAGTGTTGTTATGTTAGACTGCCAAATTGTGCTCAGCCTGTTATTTTTTGTCTTGCTTTGAAAAATGCATTTTAGTTGTATTCGTACACAATGAATTTTCTGATAACTGCAAATAAAAAATCATGTTTTTTCATAAGCTGTTCTTGTAATTTTTGACTATGTATATTATGTACTTTACATTTTACCATTGATTGAGAAAAGGGCAAGTCAACCCACAAATGGTACATCTATTTGGGGGAGTTGTAGACCGATTCTGCTGTCTCTCAAGACTTATGATTTGCTTCAGTGAACTTCCAGTGTTGTCTACAAAGCACTGCAATTATGCTAAATAACCACTTGGCAACTGTGCATTGTAGCTTTATCACATACAGTGGATATAAAAAGTCTACACACGCCTGGTAAAATGTCAGGTTTCTGTGATGTAAAAAAAATGAGACAAAGATTAAAAAAGGTAGAAAAAGTTCTGAAATTATTTATTGTGACCTATAAACTGTACAACTCAGTTGAACAACAAACTGAAATCTTTTAGGTGGAGGGAAGTAAAAATAAAAAAATAAAATAATATGGTTGCATAAGTGTGCACACCCTCAAACTAATACTGTTGTTGAAGCACCTTTTGATTTTATTACAGCACTCAGCCTTTGGGTATGAGTCTATCGGCATGGCACATCTTGACTTGACAATATTTTCCCAATTTTCTTTGCAACAACACTACAAATCTATCAGATTGCGAGGGCATCTCCTGTGCACAGCCCCCAGTTCACCCCACAGATTTTCAATCGGATTCAGGTCTGGGCTCTGGCTGGGCCATTCCAAAACTTTAATCTTCTTCTGGTGAAGCCATTTCTTCGTTGATTTGGATGTATGCTTTGGGTTGTTGTCATTCTGAAAGGTGAAGTTCCTCTTCATGTTCAGCGTTCTAGTAGAAGCCTGAAGGTTTTTTGCCAATATTGACTGGAATTTGGAATTGTTCATAATTCTCTCTACCTTGACTAAGGCCTCATTTCCAGCTGAAGAAAAATAGCCACAAAGCCCCACCATGCTTCACTGTGGGTATGGTGTTCTTTTGGCAATGTGCAGTATTTTTGTGCTAAACATATCCACCTTGGTTTCATCAGACCAGAACACACTTTCCCATATGCTTTTTCCAGGCTTGGATGGTTTTTCTTCGTAAGAAAAGCCTTCCATCTTGCCACTCTACCCCATAGCCCAGACATATGAAGAATACGGGAGATTGTTGTCACATGTACCACACAGCCAATACTTGCCAGATATTCCTGCAGCTCCTTTAATGTTGTTATAGGCCTTTTGGCAGCCTCCTTGACAAGTTTTCTTCTTGTCTTTTCATCGATTTTTGGAGGGACAGCCAGTTCTTGGTTGTGCCATATTTTCTCCACTTGATGATGACTATGTTCCATGGTATATCTAATGCCTTGGAAATTCTCTTGTACCCTTCTCCTGACTGATACCTTTTAACAATCTGATGCTTTGGAAGCTTTCTGCGGACCATGGCGTTTGCTGTAGGATGCGACTAAGAAAATGTCAGGAAAGACCTACTGGAACAGCTGAACTTTATTTGGGATTAGTCAGAGGCACTTTAAATGACAGGTGTGTACTGACTCCTATTTAACATGGGTTTGAATGTGAATGCTGAATTCTGAACACAGCTACATCCCCAGGTATGACAGGGGAGCACACTTTTTGCAACTCCAGACAAAAGATTTCCGTTTGTCAATTGAGTTGTACAGTTTATAGGTCACATTAAAACTGAAATTATTTATCTTTGTATCATTTTATTTTTTATTTTTTTTACATCACAGAAACCTGACGTTTTAAAGAGTAAGTAAAGCCATTCTGTAGATTTGTACCTACAAGTAAGGCTATAACCTCACGGGTTAGGTGATATTCACACTTTATGCAGCCAAAGTTGTCAGCTGCTCATGCGCTCTCAAGGGACAATATACCCGTGCCGTCCCTTCAGAGCTGTGCCGCGATCTGTGACTCCTGTGCACATGCGCGGACGTGACGTTATTGCTGCGCGGCAAATCAGACTGCCGGAGGACACAAATCAGGAAGGAAGACTGGGTGAAGATGGAAGTGTCTGTAAGAGCTCACAGTGTGGTGTTGCAGGGTTTCGTTCTAAGGCTTTAAAAAAAAAAAAAAATTGGCAAGGTCTGCTTCCTCTTTAACAGGGGTGTGTAGACTTTTTATATCCACTGTGTGTGTGTGTGTGTGTAATATAAATAGTGATTCTGCTCTTCCGGATAGGGGGGGCATGCGCGTCACCTGTGCTGTGATTGGTCACATCACAAGCCGATCAGCAAGTCGACCAATGGATGACTACTGGCACCCGCTGATCAGTGAGGAGGAAGACAGGACAGAGCTCTGTCCTGTCAGCATGGATGTGCTGTTTTTTTCCCTGCAATGCAGGGAGTAAAATCCATCACATCCTTTGCTTGTGTACAGTGATCACTGTATTCGTGTCCCTGGTTCCCACAAGGTGTCAGATTGCCCGCCATACTGTCGTAGTCCTGCTATAATTTGCTGATCGCCGCTGTTGCTAGTAGCAAGAATAAATACAAATTCCAGTACCGCTTTATTGTTTTTTTTTTTTTACCGGGAATATATAACAGAATACATCTTGACCTAAATGTATGATCTATTTATAATTTATTTTTTTTGGGTATGTTTTATAGCAGAAAGTAAAATTTTATATTTTTTTTCCCCAAAATTGTCAGCTTTTTTCATTTTATAGCAAAAAAAAAACCAAACAACTAGAGGTGATCAAATACCACCAAAAAAAAACTCTATTTGTGGGGGGGGGGGGATTATATAAATTTTGTTTGTGTACAGCGATGCATGACTGCGCAAATTTCAGTTAAAGTTAATGCAGTGCTGTATAGCAAAAAATGGCCTGGTCATGAAGGGGGTAAATCTTCTGAAGGTCAAGTGGTTAATGAAGTTCAGACGTTGCTTTCATAAAGATCTATGAATCCCATATTTCTAGATTCACACAGCTCCTCACAAGTTCAGTGGGAAGGCCAGTTTCCTGATGCTGTTTAGTGAAACCTTTTTTTTTCTGTCTGATTTATCACCAAATTCGAATTTCCATGACAGGTTTGACTCTGAATGATAAGTGTGAAATGCTTTCATACTGACATTCAGGCTTTGTGTATGTGAGAGACCGCAAGAGCCCCACACTGGATGTATATGGATGTGTAAATGCATTAAGGGATGCACACACGGGCTGAATACCGGGCGGCATCGGCCCGTTCAATTGAAACCGGCTGACATACGGCCTGTTTGTAAGGCGGACAGTTCGACAGGCCGGCTTCTGTTGATGGGGAATGACCGAATAAGGTCTGCCGATCAGCGCTCTCGGCCAATGGCTGAAAGCGCTGACCGATGTGTTCTGGCCACCCCCCTGTTAGAACACAATCGCTCAGCGGGCGAGATCGCTGTACTAATATGGTATAGTTAGACAATGGCTCCTCTCGAGCTCTTCCGTGTTTTTATTTTATTTATTTTTTTATTTTTTTCATTCAGCCTGCTGGGTTGAACGGGAAAAAAAAAAACGAATAGTGTGCACTAGCCTTCCTTTTTTTTTTTTTTTTTTTTTTTTTAAACAAGTAAGCTTGGATAAAGGGAAAGTAGGGCCCAGGGTCCAGAGAAATGCAACTTCTAAAGTATGGTTCATACACATCTATTCAAAATTGGCAACACGTAAAGTGCTTTGAAAAAGTATTCACACCCCTGAAATTTTTCACATTTTGTCATGTTACAACCAAAAACGTAAATGTATTGTATTGGGATTTTATGTGATAGAACAACACAAAGTGGTACATGATCGTGAACTGGAAGGAAAATGATAAATGGTTTTCAGACTTTTTTACAAATAAATATGCGAAAAGTGTGGTGTGCATTTGTATTCAGCCCCCTTTACTCTGATACCCCCTAAATCTAGTAGAACCAATTGCCTGCAGAAGTCACCTAATTAGCAAATAGAGTCCACCTGTGTGTAATTTAATCTCAGTATAAATACAGCTGTTCTGTGAAGCCCTTAGAAGTTTGTTAGAGAACCTTAGTGAACAAACAGCATCATGAATGTCAAAGAACACACCAGACAGGTCAGGGATAAAATCCCAAGCTTTGAAGATCTCAGAGCACTGTTCAATCCAATACATCATCCAAAAATGGAGAAAGCATCGCAAAACTGCAAACCTACCAAGACATGGCCACCCACTAAACTGGCAGACCGGGCAAGGAGAACATTAATCAGAGAGACAGATAAGAGGCCCATGGTGGTAACTCTAGGGGAGCCGCAGAGCTCAGATGGGAGAATCTGTCCATGGGACAACTATCAGTCGTGCACTCCACAAATCTGGCCTTTATGGAAGAGTGGTCGGAAGAAAGCCATTGTTGAAAGAACAAACCAGAAGAAGTCCAGTTTACAGCTTGCGAGAAGCCATGTGGGGGACAACAGCAAATGTGGAAGAAGGTGCTCTTATCAGATGAGACCAAAATCTTACTAAAAGCAAAATGCTGTGTGGTGGAAAACAAACACTGCACATCACTCTGAACACGCCATCCCCACTGTGAAACATGGTGGTGGCAGCATCATGTTGTGCGGTTGATTTTCTTCAGCAGGGACATGGAAGCTGGTCAGAGTTGATGGGAAGATGGATGGAGTCAAATACAGGGCAATCTTAAAAGAAAACCCGTTGGAGTCGGCAAAAAAACTTGAGACAGGGGTGGAGGTTTACTTCCAGCAGGACAACGACCCTAAACGTACAGCCAGAGCTACAATGAAATGGTTTAGATCAGGGGTGGCCAACCAGACGAAGACCAAGAGCCAAATTTTTTACCGAGTTACCGCAAAGAGCCACATCATACGCATGAACATCACCCCATCCCTTCCTCATACACACATACTTTCACACACACACTGCACACACTGTTTTAACACTACAAAGATCACAGGCCAGTCATTTTCATCAAGCCAGTAATCTTCCTTTGAAAGTACATCCATGTGACAGAAGACAGCAGCTCATCTAATTTCCAAAATACAAATTGTCTTACAAACAGTGAACTGGTCAGGATAACAATAAACAGTTAATGGGTCTTCTAGCCTGAACTAGCAGTAAATTCTTCCAAAAAACATCACAGAAAGCATGCAGCACACACAGAGCTCTGGATAAATAAGTGAAAAGAAGCTGAAATGGTTAACAGCCAGCCGTGTGTCACACTATCAACAGACAGAGAATGTGCTGAGCAGATCTTATCAGTGTTCAGGTGAAACAGTTATTAAAAAAAAAAAAAAAAAAGTACAGAGCAAGACAGAGGGAGGACAGATCAGTAACCTGCACACTTGTGGTCATACCTTTTTGTATCTCATCGGCTTCAGATACAGCGTGTTTCTCCTTCCTCTGCCCCCCTTCAGCCTCACTCCAGCGCCTATGTATTCAAATGTGGCGGGCTGGGGACACTACATGCTGATTGGCTGATGATGTGTGGGAGGAGCGGAGGAGTGCAGAGACTCGGGCTGCCTGTCACTAAACCAGCCCACTGAACCATCGGCCCAGTCCGAACGCAAAAGCCGAATGAACCAGCCCGAACGCAAGAGCCGCAGGAAACTGATCAAAGAGCCGCATGCGGCTCGAGAGCCGCGGGTTGGCCACCCCTGGTTTAGATCAAAGAACATTCATGTGTTAGAATGGCCCAGTCAAAGTCCAGACCTAAATCCAATTGAGAATCTGTGGCAAGACTTGAAAATTGCTGTTCACAGACGCTCTCCATCCAATCTGACAGAGCTTGAGCTATTTTGCAAAGAAGAATGGGCAAAAATGTCACTCTCTAGATGTGCAAAGCTGGTAGAGACATCCCCAAAAAGACTTGCAGCTGTAATTGCAGTGAAAGGAGGTTCTACAAACTATTGACGGGAACGCTGAATACAAATACACACCACACTTCTCACATATTTATTTACCATTTTCCTTCCACTTCACAATTATGTGCCACTTTGTGTTGGGCTATCACATAAAATCCCAATAAAATACATTCACGTTTTTGGTTGTAACATGATAAAATGAGGAGAATTTCAAGGGATATGAATACTTTTTCAAGGCACTGTACATCAAGCCAACAAATTTCAGGGGAAATAGATTCTCCCTTCCTCAGGGCTGTTGCTGTGTACGATTTGATGGGAACAGTTCCCATGAATGGTTATGTTGAATCGAGGTTTCAGAAAGCAGGATGGCAGGATTCTGTTCAAAACACAAAATAGGGGTTCCACTTTATTGTGACCTGCTACACTAGTTTTGGGTACCCACAAACCTTGCTATAGGTGTAGGCCATTTACGTACCCCTCAAAGTCTGTCTGAAAAACTCCCAAAGGTGGCATCAGCCCATCCAGCCTTGTTGCTAGGACCTTTCTATGACACTTTGAGTCGTTGCTGCTCACCTCCACCATCACAGAAGCAAGCACTCAAACCCCTGCACATATGTGGTCCACTATCTCCTACGTCACAGTATGGCTGACCTCAGAGCTATTATGACAGAGAGCGCATGTGAGGGAGTTTGAAAAGTCTGGGAGCAATGTCCTAGGGACAAGGCAGGGTTGGATGAAGCCATCCCTGAGATTTTTATGGCCAGGCTTTGGCAGGCACATAAATTCCTTGGCCATAAAGGATGGGAGGGTTTTATTTTCCCTTTGATTTCCCTCACTTTTGAGAGATTTTCTCCAGCTTTCTGTCGGATCTACAGGACAGGAAGTAAGGGAAATCCTCACAAAGGGGACCTGCATAGGAAAAAATGGGAATATTTGAACATTTTTCCAAAAGCACATTTGTAAAGTCGGGTACTGATGTTGGATGAGAAGGCCTGGCTCGCAGTCTCCACTCTAAGATGTTCTATCGGGTTCGTTTGTTCATAAAATGTAACAAAATGTGAACTTATCCAAAGCTTTGACAAAAAAAAACTGGAATCTGATTGGTTTCTATGCAAAGGACCAGATTTTGCTCTCTCCAGTTTTAGTAAATCATCTCCTGTGTTTTATACCCAAAGCCAACTTGGTGTCACCTCCAGCAAGATTTTCCAAAAATGTTTTGAGCAGTTCCATATATTCTGAATAATATATACTAGCTCTCCTTCTGTTTCAAATGTTACACCCTCCTCCTCATTGCATCCATTTACATTTAACTGTAAAAAGGAGGGGGTGGGGGCTCCACAAAAACTGTTGGCCCCTTGATTCCCCTCCATCCTGAGGTTTGCATGTCTGCAGGATGGGCTGTACATTACAGTTGTGCTCCCCCTAGTGGTTGCTCTGTGTCTCTTAAAGCAGTTTAAAAGTGATTGGAAAGGATCGTTTTTTATTTTTTTAAAATAACAAACTTATACTTGCCTCCTCTCTGCGGCTCGTTTTGGCCCCTAAACATCCTCTTCTAGGGTCCCCCGGCGGCTCCTCCCCACACCAGATAACCCCCTAGGAGAAGTGCTCTCCTGAGGGGGTTACCTTGCGGGTGCCCTCCAGCATTTGCATCCATAGCAGCCGAATGTGCCCATGTCATTGAATTTGATTGACAGTAACTGAAGCCAATGGCTGCGCTGCTATCAATCTATCCAATTAAGAGCGGGGACAGCGCGTCCCCGCCAAGGAGATGAAGGGGCTCAGGTAAGTAAAACGGGGAGGGGCTGGTGACTGCCAGGTGTTTTTTCACCTTCATGCATAGGATTACAACCCCTTTAAACCCAAAAGAAAACATTTATTATATTGCAGCTTACCAAATCTTAGATGTGATGGATTCATTCGATTTCTTGTTTTAGTTTCTATCTTCATTTTCATCTGGTGATCCAGCCAACAAGCCTGTTGTTTTTCGAAAGAACAAGCTCTCTAGCATAATGTATCAGATTACATGGAAGAGACGACAAACCACCTAACACTGTCAGGGGTGCTTACAATGATCAGCCTTTATATATGCAAAACATTTATCCCAATAGGAAAAAAAACTGTAACAGGCACGAGAGGCAGAACAGGGATGTGTGTGGGTGAACCCACACATCCCTGTTCTGTTCTGTGAGGAGAGACAGATCGTGCATTCCTAATAGCTAAGAATCACGATCTGTCATTTCCTCTAGGTCAGTCCCCTCCCCCTACAGTTAGAAACGCACACAGGGAGCACAATTAACCCATTGATCGCCCCCTAGTGTTAACCCCTTCCCTGCCAGTGACATTTTTACAGTAATCAATGCATTTTTATAGCACTGATCACTGTATAAATACAAATGGTCCCAAAAATGCGTTAAAAGTGTCCACCATAATGTCCCAATAACAATCGCAGATCGCCGCCATTACTAATAAATTTTTTTTATAAAAATGCCATAAAATGATCCTCTATTTTGTAGATGCTATAATTTTTGCGCAAACCAATCAATATACGCTTATTGCGATTTTTATTACCAAAAATATGTAGAAGAATACATATTGGCATAAATTGAGAAAAAATTTGCTTTTTTAAAAATAAAATATAAAATTGCGATATTTATTACTGCAAAAAGTACAAAATATTGTGTTTTTTTTCAAAATCGTCACTTTTTTTTTTTTGGGGGGGGGGGGGGGGGGGTTTAGTGCAAAAAATAAAAACCGCAGAGATGATCAAATCCCACCAAAAGAAAGCTCTATTTGTGGGGGAAAAAAGACGCACAATTGTCAGTTAAATCAACGCAGTGCCATATCGCAAAAAATGGCCTGGTCATTCAGCAGCCAAATCTTCCGGGGGTGAAGTGGTTAAGCTATATAGTTAAATAAAATATCATATATAAGGTTATGATGATCATATGAGCCTGAAACAGTACAGAGAAATATGTGTATACAGTAACTGGTAAATGAAAGCAAGTACCTGTCCTGCTACCTTGTTTGCCTGGCATCATTGGCAGCTATTGCACCCTCTCTATTGACACCCCAACATTCAACTTGGAGCTAATATTTCCTATAGATATGTCTGTTCAGAACTGCGCTGGTTAATGTAAAACTCAAGTTCTGTTCTACACTGCGCTGCAGATTTTCTCTTTTGTAGGATATGAAGGCCGTTGAACGTTAGCAGCATTTGTGGGAAGTATAGAAAAGCACAACCGCTTTGTGAAGAGTTTTCACAGCTTCAAGGTTTAACAATGTACAATTGTGAAGCACGACTTCAATATCAGTCTCTTTTTTTTCCACATATGAATTTTAAAATTGTACTCACAGAAGGCACATTTTGGCTTCTTTCAGACCTTTGGTACTGCTGAGAAGCGATCCGCAGTGGATCTCTTTTCAGAGTGTGGCATAGGACTGCACCACAACTGCAAGCCAAAGGTTTCAGTACAGCCCATTGAACTTAATAGGTGAGTTTGACAGGCTGTGCCACCAAAAGGAAAAAATGTTGCTGTAACTGCAGTATGAACTGGAGTTCGAATTTAATGTTAGTGTATCAAAATCTGCTAGTACATCTAAGGCCATAGATGATGCATTTTTTTTTCATTTAACCACCGAGTGTGTTGATGGGGGAATCCCTCTTGCAGAGCTACCCTGTTTCCTCAAGAATATAACATAGCGTGATTGTCAGTGATGGCTGAAATATAAGCCCTAGTTAAAGTCATTGTAGGTATTATTTTCAGGGTAGGGCTTATATTGCAGCCATCACCGACAATCACGCTAGGTCTTATTTTTGGGGAAACAGGGTATTGTATTGTGATAGAGGGGAGAGTTCCCCGCCATCAGAATACAATGATCAGTGATCGTTATAGTGGCTATAGTAATCGAGTGAGAGAAAAGAAACTGACAGGCTGGTTGTACAGAAGTTGATTGAGAGATAACCTAGTAACCCAAATAAGTGGATATTATTTAGCCACTTGCCGATTAGCTTCCGTGATTATACTGCGGCAGGTTGCCTCGTTCCCGCAAATCACCGTAGCTGTACGCCAGCTCGGGAACTCAATTTTGTGGGCATGCATGCACTCCCATTGGCCAGTGGGGGAGCCAATCAGTGGGTCCGGTGGATTTGATGTCCGCCTGGCCACCCGCAATCATTCCCCACAGTGACAGAACGGGGATCTGCCTGTGTAACCAAGGCATAACTCCGTTCTGACAGGGGAGATCACACAGATCCTTTCTTTCTGCTAAGCAGGAAGACGGATCTGTGTGTTTTCCCAGTCACACAGTCCCTCCCATACAGTTAAAACACACAAACCGGGAACACATTTAACTCCTTGATCGCGCCAGATGTTAACCCCTTCCCTGCCAGTGTCATTAGTACAAGAACAGTGCATATTTTTAGCACTGATTACTGTAATGTCACTGGTTCCAAAAAAGTGTCAAAAATGGCTGTCCGCCGCAATGTCACAGTCCCACCAAAAATCCCTGATTCCCGCCATTACTATTAAAAAAAATAATAATAAAAATGCCATAAATCTATACCCTATTTTGTAGACGCGATAGCTTTTGCACAAATCAATCAATAAACACTTATTGCGATTTTTTTTTTTTTTTTACAAAAATATGTAGCCGAATACGTATCGGCCTAAACTGATGAATAAATTTGTTTTTTTACAATTTTTTTTCAAAATTGTCGGTGTTTTGTTTGTTTATAGCGCAAAGACCCCCCCAAAAAACGCAGAGGTGGTCAAATACCACCAAAAGATAGGTCTATTTGTGGGGAAAAAAAACATCAATTTTGTTTGGGTACAGCGTCGCAGGACCGCACAATTGTTAGTTAAAGCGACGCAGTGCCGTATTGCAAAAAATGGCCTGGCCAGGAAGTGGGTAAATCCTTCTGGAGCTGAAGTGGTTAGTCTATGTGAAGGTTATAGAGTCCACAAATTATGGGATGGATCTAAAAAATTTTGAGGCCCTAAAATGTCAGGAGAGTACAAATATCCCTCAAATGACCCTTTATTGGAAAGTAGACAATACAAGGTATTTAGTAAGAGGCATGGTGAGCTTTTTGAAGTTGTCATTTTTTGTCACAATTTTTTGAAAAATTTAAAAAAGTTGGTATTTTGCTTAAAAAAAAAAAAGAAAAAAGACCGAAAATATTTAAAATTTTTGAAAAAAAAGGCCACAACAGTTTTATACAGTAAAACCTTGGTTTGAGATCGTTTTGCAAGACGAGCTACATTTTTAAATACATTTTGACTTGATATACAAGTAGCGTCATGTCACACCTGAGCATAAAAGAGAAGAGAGGCACCTCTAAGTGTAGCAATATGGTTACATGTAATGAAGGTACAACATTTAGCAACTCACATGGTTGATGATTAAAACAGGCACATATAAGTATGCAGGCATCCAGGGTAAAGCTGTCCACATAGACCATCCTCCACACCGCAATCGACGTTGTCCCTTCCACGCTGCGCTCCATGAGCGTATCAATCGCTCTACGGCAGGGTAGTCTTCCCGGTCATGATTTCAGACTGACAACGGTGAGAGCCAGCTGTGTGGGGGGATGGTCTATGTGGACAGCTTTACCCCGGATGCCTCTGCATACTTAGATGTGCCTCTTTCAGTCATAAACCATGTGAGTTGCTAAATGTTGTACCTTCATTAAATGGAACCTTATTGCTACACTTAGAGGCGCCTCTCATCTCTTTTATAATCTAACTCCTGGTGGATTTTGCTTCTAATCCCCTTGTGGATAGACATTTTATGGTTACATAACCTATCACATTGATATAATCTTTTTATATTGTTCTCCTCAACGAGCCGTGGTGACGTCAGCATGTACCTCCCAGACGCGTTTTGTCATCAAATGACGTTATCAATGTCATTTGATGACAAAACGAGTCTGGGAGGTACGTGCTGAAGTCACCACATCTCGTTGAGGTGAATGGGAGTTTTGTTTATTGCCGGCCGGCTTTGACATTTATGCTAAGATTGATTGCCTGTTTGTAAGTGCATTTCTTTCTTTTTTAACAATAAATAAGTTAGGCGTTATTACGCTATGGTATGCTATCAAATTTTTTTGGGGTTGACACTTACCATTATCTGCAGGATACACGGAGCTTTTTGCCCAAGCTGGCACTGTGGACTGACCATTCATTGATTCCATTTGCGCATTCAGCTGAGGATCCATCTGCCTGTGGGGTTATCTGCATCTAAATGGTGAGCCTCATCAAATAAGCTAATTATTTCAGGTGCATACGGACGGTTTTTTAATACAATTAGCACGGCTTCTCTTTTTCATTTTTAATCTTTTTATATGGACTATGAAGGACTTATGAATAAATGGTTGTGGAACTTATCATTTAAGTTTTCATTATTTCTCATGAGGAAATTCGCTTTGATATACAAGTGCTTTGGATTACAAGCATGTTCCTGAAACAAATTATGCTCACAATCCAAGGTATTACTGTAGTTTGTTATAAAAAATTTGCAAACAGGTAAAGTGAGGCTGCACTGATAGGTAGCACTGGTGGGCACTGATGGGCGGCACTAATGGGCATTGATAAGTGGCACTGAAAGGCATTGATGGGTGACCGATGGGCACTGGTAGGTGACAATGATAGGCGCTGGGTGGTGTTGATGGTCACTGATAGACTGCACTGATGGGCACTAATAAGGCGGCACCGATGGACATTGATAGGTAGCACTGCTGGCAACGATGAGGTGGCACTGATTGGCAGCACTGATGAGCATTGATAGGTGGCACTGGTATGCATTGGCAGATGGCACTGGCAGGCGACACTGGTGGGCACAGATGATGCGGTGGTGGCTCCCACTATTCGAGACAGATGTCCCTTTGACAGAAGCTGGTGATCGGCTTTTTTTTGTGCTCACGCTGAAAGCTGATTACTGATCTTCTGTTTACATCACATGATCAGCTGTCATTGGGTGACAGCTGATCACATGGTAAGGGGCCGGGATCTCATTGACTCGGTGATACAGAGTGCGCCCGCAGGGGCTGCGCAGGAAGCTAATGCACAGGAGGAAGTCTATTGATGCCCTCCCGGCAATTAAGGCCCGCGCTGTAGCTGTCTTTCTGCTATAGTGCAGCGGGAAGGGGTTACTAGAGTAATGATTTTAACAGGAATCTTCCCATAAGATTACATTCCGCATTTCATGAATTTTATGAATTTTATTTACTTGTCCTGAGACTGTTGCTTGGAACCCATCATCTTTCATGTGATGTCAGCAGCCTTAACAGACTGAAAATGAAGTCTCATTCTCACGTGTGGCAGCCAAACCAACTCACCACAACTGCATGCATTGCACGTTGGTGCGACGTGGGCCCATACACTTAAAGAGGTAGTAAAGCCCGCTTCGTGATTTTTACCTACAGGTAAAGCCTACCTGTAGGTAAAATGAATATTTCCTAAACCTGCACCATTTAGGTGATATCCACCCTGGATGCAGCCAGTTACGTCACTAGCGCATCACAGAGCCGAGAGCTCTCGCGTGCATGCGCGTGAGTGACATCTTTATGGTTCGGGCCAATCACATAGCCAAATCGCACAAATCCGGAAGAAATACCGGGGGATGATGTCAGCCCTCTCAGCGGTGGCAGCATGTCGCTAGAAGTAGTTGTTTCAAGGTAAGTATTTCATTATGTGCTAGTATGCAATGCATTACTAGCACATTATGCAATTGCCTTGCAGGTGTTTTTTTTTGTTAATCAGCAGTGATTTATTACCGCTTTAAATGGGTTGCATTTGTACCAAGCTGCGATGTGTGTACAGCCCTGAGCAGCTGCATGCCCTTCTTTAGGTTGGCTCCACCTCCTACTTTTACTGCCCCCTGACCGGCTGTGTAAATGAGCCCTTAGTGCCAGGGTTTCTTTAGCTTAGATACACAGGTGACAAGAACTAGTTATACTCTTGAATGATGAAAATATTTGGGTGATCCTATATATGGGTAGAGGGCAGTAAAAGAAAGCGCTTGTGCTACATTTTTACTGTTCCTCAACCTTAAGCTGCAATGGCAGCAGAAAGGGGTACTTACATGCCCCGGGCACAATGCTTTTCTTCATGGCCATGGCAAAAATTATCCTTTCTATTGCATATGGCAGCCAGTACTGCTGCTGAGCATGACCTATACAAGTGAATGAGGTCATGCCACAAGGACGTTACATGTGGTTGTGGCACAGTGGTGTAGCATTCATGGTGTAAAAACAGGCGATGGGGTGTCATACTGCCTGTTCACTGCCTGTCAGAATGCCTCTGAATAGAGATCCAAACCTGGATTGCTTTTCAGAGACATGGCAGTAGTGTTGAACGTCTAAACCTAGCCTTACTTCAGCATTTTTATTGCCCTTTGTTGTGCTGAAGCCGTGGTTTATTGTTCATTATACCTGGATTAAGCCCTGTTGACTATGGTATCAAACGCTTCGATTAAACTGGTTGCCATTCCTTTGACAAAAGCTTAGGGATAGAAAGATAAATGTTTGTTTAATCCAGAATAAAGAGCGTCCATTTGTTTCAAGAGAGAAGTATTAATAAAAAATTCAAGAGACTTCCTTCTCGGGCCTGTCAATATGGCATGTGGGAGGCACGTCACGGGGCACGTCACGCCATGGCATGGATTCAGAGTCATGGCTTGGGGAATAATAAAGCTTTTCTCATCTAAAAGGGCTGATGGACAAAAAGCTGATTGTTCGCGGTAGATGCTAAAAGCTCGCCTCAGACATCTGAATAGAAGATGCGTCCGTGCTTTCTGGGCATAGAAGAGATATTGAACAATGTCGAATAAACTTAAAGCCTTCAAAAACTCGGCAAAAAGAAGCCCATTCGGTGAGCCCATCATGTCTGTATTTGTACTCTGGGGAAGGATGGGTTGTCCAGGCGTCATTTGTTTTGTTGTGTGTTGGTTTTAGCATAAATGCTATTTATTTGTGTAGGGATGTCGATTGGGGCTGCCGATTCTGGCTTGTTCATAGCTGAGCTCCAGGCAAACTGCTAAATACACATACAGGTGAGCAGTTAAAGGATCTGTATTTCTGTCCATACAGTGCTGAGATTTACACAGTTCTGCCATGTCTGGCAGGGCAGGGAACCTGATTTTTCTCTGCTGCAGTAATGACACCTGCAGGTCTCCCCCTGCCCCCACCCAGTGAATGGACAGTGCAAAGAGCAGCAGCAGACCGATCGACTCATCTCTCTGTCCCTCTGCTCCCCCCCTATTCTTGCACTGCAGCAGGAATAAATTAGACCCTTGTTCTTTACCTCTAGCCTGAGTTCTGTTATACAGGGACTGCAGAAGCATAACACTAGGTCAAATTCAGGTACCTACACGGCTTGAATTAAAAAAAAATACACTTAGAGTTTTGCTACACCCACAACAGTAAAGTCAGTCTGTATATGCAGTAAAGCAGTGTTTAGCAACCCTGTCCTCAGGGACCACTAACAGGCCAGGTTTTATGTATTACCTTGGGGAGATGCAGACTAGAATACTGCAATCACTGAGCAGCAAATGATATCACCTGTGATGTATTTCAGTTATCTTGCAAACCTGGGCTGTTAGTGGGCCCTGAGGACAGGGTTGATGACCACTGCAGTAAAGCATGCTGGTTATACTCACTGTGGAACCTAGGGGGTTAATCCTCTGCTTTGTATAAAAATTGTGTTTTGATCTTTGTCTTCTCTGATCTTCCCCCTTTTCCACTGTCCCCAATCCATCTCCTGATAAGTCAGAGCCTTTGGAGTCACTCTGCACATGCTCAGTTTGTGCTCACTGGTTTGTATTGCTATAGAGTTTTTTTGTTTGTTTTTTGGGAGGGTGCATGTGATCAGCACAGGGCCGATCAGCACTGCCCAGACAGAGGGTCAGGGGTCCTGCAGCCTCATAGGACAGTCAGAGAAGAATGAAAAACGTATCCTACAAGCTTTAACCAGTGCTCGGTCACATACTGATAGAAGTCACAAGACTGCTATATACTGCTGATTTAGCAATTTATATTTACTAAAATAATTGCATTCGCATGTTCTGTGTACTGTGGAAGACTGGATATAGTGAATACAGGGTCCTGGGTTTAGTAGCACTTTAAAATGGTTGTAAAGGCAGAAGGTTTAATGCATTATATGTGTAGCAGCCCCCCTCAGCCCCCTAATACTTACCTGAGCCCCATCTCTATCCAGTGACGTACACAATAGAAATGGCCTCAGCGATCTGGGACTCTCCCTCCCAATTGTCGAGACACAGCAGCAGTGCCATTGGCTCCTGCTGCTGTCGATCAAGTCAGTTACCAATCAAGAGAGAGAGGGGGCGGGGCTGAACCACGGCTCCATGTCTGAATGGATACAGAGAGCTTCGGGTCAGGTGCCCCCAAAGCAAGTTGCTTACTGTGGGGGCGCTCAATAGGAGGGAGGGGCCAGGAGCGCCGTAGAAGGACCCGAGAAGAGGAGGATTCGAGCTGCTCTGTGCAAAACCATTACACAGAGCAGGTAAGTATAATATGTTATGCTATTTTTAAAGAAGAAAAAAGGAGTATCACTTTAAGGCTCTATTAATGAATATACACTGATCAGCCATGACATTATGACAACCGACAGGTAAGGTGAATAACATTGATTATCACGTTACTGTGGTGTCTGAAAGTGAGTGGGATATATTAGGCAGCAAATGAACATGTTTTCCTTGAAGCTGATGTGTTGAAAGCAGAAAAATTGGCAATCGTAAGGATTTGAGCACCTTTTACTAAATTGTAATGGCTGGACAATGGGGTCAGAGCAACTGAAAAACTGCATTTCTTGTGGGATGTTCCTGGTCTACAGTGGTCAGGACCTACCAAAAGTGGTCCAAGAAAGGAGAACTGGTGAACTGGCGACAGGTCATGGGTGACCAAGGCTCACTGATACAAATGGGGAGCAAAGGCTGGCCTATGTAGTCCAAACAAAGAGTAGAGCTACCGTAGCTCAAATTGCTGAAAAAAATAATGCTGGGTTTGATAGAAATGTGTCAGAACACACAGCACATTACTCAGAGTGCCCATGCTGATCCATGACGCCAGCCAAAAGTGCCTACAGTGGGCATACAAGCATCGGAACTGGACCACCGAGAAATGGAAGAAGGTGGCCTAGTTTCAAATTATTCAAGAATGTTTCAAGGAACACAATAAGTTTCAGGTGTTGACTTGGTGTCCAAACTTTCCAGATCTCAATCCAATCAGTGGGATGTGCTGGAAAAATGTGTCGCCAGCCAAAAGCACCTACAATGGGCACATGAGAATCAGAATGGGACCATGGAGCAATGGAAGATTGTGGCCTGGTCTGATTTATTCAAGAATGGTTTGAGGAACACAACGAGTTTGAGGTGTTGCCTCCAAATTCCCCAGATCTCAAGCCAATCCAATAACTGTGGGCTGTACTGGAAAAACAAGTCCAATCTATGGAGGCCTCACCTCGCAACTTACAGACCTTAACCACTTAAGCTACAGAGCATTTTGCAGGCCAAAGACCAGACCACTTTTTGTGATTCGGCATTGCAAAGATTTAACTGACAATTGTGAGGTCGTGCGACATGGCTCACAAACAAAATTTACGTCCTTTTTTTTCCCACAAATGGAGCTTTCTTTTGGTGGTATTTGATCACCCCTGCGGTTTTAATTTTTTGTGCTATAAACAAAAAAAGAGCGTAAATTTTGAAAAAAACGCATTATTTTTTACATTTTGCTATAATAAATATCCCCCAAAAATATCAAAAAAAAAAAAATTTTCCTCAGTTTGGGCCGATACGTATTCTTCTACATATTTTTGGTAAAAAAAAAAATCACAATAAGCGATTATTGATTGGTTTGCGCAAAAGTTATAGCGTTTACAAAATAGGGGATAGTTTTATGGCTTTTTTTTAATAACTGTTTTTTTTCCTAGTAATGGCGGCGATCAGCGATTTTATGGCGGACACATCGGACATTTTTGACACATTTTTGGGACCATTGTCATTTATACAGCAATCAGTACTGTACAAATGCACTGATTCCTGTGTAAATGACACTGGCATTGAAGGTGTTAACCACTAGGGGGCAGTGTAGGGGTTAAGTGTGTCCTGGAGCATGTTTATAACTGTGACGGCGTGGCTGTCTATGACACATCACTGATCTCTGCTCTGATCACACGGAGTAGAGATCAGTGACACTGTCAGTAGGCAGAATGGGGAGATGCTTGTTTACATTAGCATCTCCCTGTTCTTCCTCCATGTGAGGCAATCGTGGGTATCCCCCCGGCGATCGAGTCTACGGGACCCACGATCGGACTCACGGAGGTTCCGACCGGCGTGCGTACATGCCACAGGCGGCAAATTTAAAGGGATGTACCTGTATGCCCATTTTCCTATCCGTGCCATTCTACCGACGTACAACGGCGTGCGCCGGTCAACATGTGATTAAAGGATGTGCTACTGATGGCTTGGTGCCAGATACCACAGCATACCTTCAAAGGTCTAGTGGAGTCTATGCCTCAACGGGGTATGGTGGGTTGTCAGAATGTTATGGCTGATCGGTGTAGGGTAGATCTTCATTTATTTGTATCTAATATATTTGACTGGAGATGGCCAATCAAGTCTAAAAAGTCTGATCTCATGCCCACTATATGCCCTTGCACTCGTGTAAATGGCGATGCTTCTCCATATTGGTTGTTACCTGCTCAACGTACAGTGTAATTTCCCCAAGGCAACACTTTATCGTACGTGCATGTGTGAGTAAACACCAATGCAAAGAAGCATCAATGTTTACACAAGTACAGAGGCGTAAAGCCATTACCTCCTATGGATAGGCCCCATCTGCAGCCCCCCGGCTGCAGGAAAACAAGTTTTTGTTTTAGCTAGGCATATTTTATGCATACTTTCATCCATGTGCACATAGCCTAAGGCTAGCTTTACACATGCTGCGGCCGTGGCTCACAGCAGGGGGTCCGGTGCGTCCCTGTACACCCAATTCAGGTATGCATCAGGTCCGAATTTTTGCCTGAATTCGCACCAGATTCGGAGCCAAAGATGCACAGGACTATTTCCAAATGCGGAGAGCTGGTTACGCTCTCCTGTCATGCGAATTGGATGCGGGGAAACCCACATTCAATTTTCATAAGTGTGAACCCAGCCTAAGACTTTGGGGGTGCTGGTGGAGAGGGGCAGTTAAAGCATACTGTAACCATACAAGAATACAGTTATTCTTTAAGCAGGAAAAATAAGTTTGTTGCATGTTTGCCAAAAAAAAAAAAAAAAAAAAAACCTACAAAAGAATACAGTATCTGGACTTCCCTGCATGCTCTCAAAATAGGAGATTTCTGTGATGTACGATCATACTCAGCTTAACCACTTGTCTACTGGGCACTTTCACCCCCTTCCTGCCCAGGCCAAAGAAAAGAAAAACAAACAGATCATTTTGGGGGAAAAAAAAGTTTCCATAGTTTGTTATAAAATTTTGAAACAGGTAATATTGCTCCTTCACTGATGTGTGCTGATGAAGCTGCACTGATAGACAGCACGGATAGGTGACACTGATGGGCACTGATTGGCAGCACAGTTGGGACTGCACTGATAATCAGTGCCCTGATTATCAATGTATACTGTATGTCCCTTTAACACAAGTCGGTTATCGGCTCTCTTCTCCTCAGATTTCAAATCCCTTATACTCACCTAACCTCTGCTGCGTCTTCCTTTGTCACAGCCCATGATAATGCTTTCTATTGATGTTGCGTGATAATCAGCCCGTGGGTACGGTCCTTAAGGCCTGGCAGAAAATCACCAGACCACATGAGCAATAGAGTGACAGTTCATAGGGCAGTGACATCTGCAATGGAGAAAGAAGCACCAAGGAGAGCGCAGAGGGTAGAGGGTTCTCTACTGTAAGAGCGGCAAGGATGTGGAATTCCCTTCCACAGGCGGTGGTCTCAGCAGGGGGCATCAATAGTTTCAAAGAACTATTAGATAAGCACCTGAACGAATTATACTGACATATAATCACACACATAGGTTGGACTTGATGGACTTGTGTCTTTTTTCGACCTCACCTACTATGTGAGGTGATTAAAGAGGATCGTGGGCCCCTGTACAGAGACACTCTCACTTTTCCCTGCATGGGCATGGTGAAACTGTCTTTTTAAGGCAATTCCTGAAACTGTTCCGTACATAAAAGGCCTTATGTGTACAGATTACTCATGGCAGACATTTAAATTTGATGAATTAGAAGGGTCAGTAGATAATGGGAAATGGGTGAACTGTAGTTTGAAGCTCTTTTGTTTCTCTGTCATTACTCATAAGCGGCAAGGCAGTGAATTATTACTCAGCACCGTAATCACCTACTGGGTTTACTGAGATATTAAGTATTTGCAGGGAGCGGTGCTTAGGTTCTGGCTGCAGCTGGGGTCTTGTGTGTACTTGTATTTTCAGCAATAATATCTCAATAATTACTGGCAGCGTGTTCAATTAGTCATTGTACATTTGGGGTTATCTTATTGCATATGAGTTAGATTTAAATTTAAATAATCCCTTTTTTTCTTTTACAATATTTGCTTAAGAAGTTAAAGATGGCGTTTAGTCTTTTATATATAAATGTTAAAGTGATACTAAAAGTTCAGCTTTAAAAAAAAAAAAAAAAAATAACAAACATGTTATACTTACCTGCTCTGTGCAACAGTTTTGCACAGAGCAGCCCTGAGCCCCCTCTTTTCGAGTCCACCGTCGGAGCTCCTGGCTCCTCCCTCCTGCTGAGTGCCCCCTAGAGCAGGGATCTGCAATTAGCAGACCTCCAGCTGTTGCAAAACTACAAGTCCCATCGTGCCTCTGCCTCTGGGTGTCATGCTTGTGGCTGTCAGAGTCTTGCTATGCCTCATGGGATTTGTAGTTCTGCAACAGCTGGAGGTCCGCTAATTGCATATCCCTGCCCTAGAGCATGCTGGTTGCTCTGGGGGCACTCTTGCGTGCTTGCTCCCAAGTCACCGCTGTGTGTCCATAAGACATAAGCTGTGCACCCAGCTCCCTCTTCACTGTAACTGACAGCAGTGGTTGCCAATGGCTACTGCTGCTGTGTATCAGCCAATACTTTTTTATGCTGCCCCCTACCCCCTCCCACCACATTCTAATGCCCCATACACACGGTCGGACATTCCGACTACAAAATCCGTCTGATTTTTTCCGACGTATTTTGGCCGAAACTTGTCTTGCATAAACACAGTCGCACAAAGTTGTCAGAAAATCCGATCGTTCGGAACGAGGTGATGTACAAAACGTACGACGGGACTACGTAGAGGCCAGTAGCCAATATTTTTTTCCTCTCCAAATTTTTTCTGCGCATGCGTGGCACTTTGTCCGATCAGAATTCTCTACACACGATCGTAAAAAGTCAGATTGGATTTTGTTGTCGAAAAATTTTAGATCCAGCTCTCAAACTTTTTCCGTCGGAAATTCCGGCAGAAAATGTCCAATAGAGGCCACACACGATCGGATTTTTCAACAACATAATCCGATCGGACTATTTCCGTCTGAATTTCCAAACGTGTTTATGGGGTATAAGTCCTATACTAACTAGCCTGTAAAGGAAAGATGCATATATTTACTTATTGTAGATGCACTCTTGATCTTAGAATGGGGGTGGAAGCAGGTTTACGCTTACGCTTAGACTTCTAGATTAAAGCAGCGCTCCAGGCAGATATAAGACACAAATTAATGCAGCTCTGTGTTCATAAAAGTGGTTGTAAAGGCTGAATGATTCTATGCATGAAGGTAAATAACCTTTGCTTTCCTGATGCGTATATTGTATTATGTACTTGTGTTAAAATGTATCCCGTTTGTATTGTTTCTTTTGCTCCTGCCACTGGTCCAAATCATTTGGTGGGGGGGAGGGGGAATTATGCTGTGGGGTCGTTTTTCAGGGGTTGGGCTTGGCCCCTTAGTTCCAGTGAAGGGAACTCTTAAGGCGTCAGCATACCAAGACATTTTGGACAATTTCATGCTCCCAACTTTGTGGGACCAGTTTGGGGATGGGCCCCTTCCTGTTCCAACATGACTGCGCACCAGTGCACAAAGCAAGGCCCAAAAAGACACGGAAGAGCAAGTTTGGGGTGGAGGAACTTTACTGGCCTGCACAGAGACCTGACCTCAACCCGATAGAACACCTTTGGTATGAATTAGAGCGGAACATCAGTCCCTGAGCTCATAAATGCACTTCTGGAATGTCGTTCTTATGAGGATAATTTTCCTGCACGGTATTTATGAATGAGTAATTTTTAAACGATAATATTTTTAAGATACAGGATCAATCAATATGAACACAGACTAAAAATAGGAGATTATTTCACCGGACATGTATTCATACAAAATAGTGTATTAATATATATATATATATATATATATATATATATATATATATATATATATATATATATAATAGTTGACAAAAAACAAATGTTACATAAAATTAAAAATACTAATTGTACTGCATAAAATTAAGAATATCAATTGAAACACCCGCTAATGGGAGTGTTTGACTTTTTTAAATGAGACAGAATTGATAAACTTCCCTGTAGAATCAATAACCAAGTAAAAATGCCAATTAGACAGAACGTCTATTTCACAAATGTAACCGTTACTATACTGCAGGTAAGTAAGTGGTTAACAATGTGAACTAAAATTAGACGTTTGTTATGTCAATAGAGTGTAAACTATAAAATGAAAAATTGAAGCTTAGAGAAAAATCTACACGGCAGTTAGTGATTCAAAAGAAATAATTATCCAACTGAATAATACTCAATAAACCACTATTTAACCACGTCAGCCCGAAAGATTTTATCCCCTTCCTGACCAGAGAACTTTTTACAATTTGGCACTGCGTCGCTTTAACTGACAATTGCGCAGTCGTGCGGCGCTGTACCCGACGCGCTATAAACTGTTTTTATTTTTTGTGCTATAAACAATTTTGAAAAAAAAAACAATATTTTTACTTTTTGCTATAATAAATATCCCCAATTAGAAAAAAAAAAAAAACGTCTTCATCGTTTAGGCCGATATGTATTCTTCTACATATTTTTGGTAAAAAAAATTCACAATAAGCATATATTGATTGGCTTGCGCAAAAGTTATAACATCTAAAAACTATAGGAAAGATTTATGGCATTTTATTTTTACTAGTAATGGCGGTGATGTGCGATTTTTAGCGGTACTGCAACGTTGCAATGGACAGATCGGACACTTTTGGCACATTTTTGGGACCATTGACATTTATACAGCGATCAGTGCTTTAAATATGCACTGATTACTGTATAAATGTCACTGGCATGGAAGGGGTTAACATTAGGGAGCGATCAAGGGGTTAAATGTCTGCTCCCTCAGTGTGTTCTAACTGTATGGAGATAGGACTGACTAGGGGAGGAGACAACTCGTTGTTCCTACTTAGTTTACAAACAAATCCCTGTGCTGGCTCTCGTGCATGTGATTGTGTGTGGCCGGTGGCATTCGTGACATCCGGCCATGCGCATCGGGTCCCCCCGCTGTGCAGCAGTCGTGTGTGCCTTCTGGTGGCTCTTAAAGGGAAACCCATACGGGTTTTTGTGTAGAGGTGCAATTCTGCCACCGTAAAAAGACGTGAGGCAGTCGGGAACCGGTTAAGAGAACACAAATGAATATCAGATAAAATCAATAATTACCATTCCTAAGATGGCTACTGGTCTGAACTGCTGGTTACCACTGGAGTTTTTAGAATGGCCATCGTGGCTTTCAAAATGGCTACTGCTTAAACAGGAATTACTTCTTGTGACCTCAGAGTTTCAAAGCATAAAGTGTCAAGGAATCTTCATAAATGTAGAGATATGAGTTGATGAATGGAGTGAGTGTGTCTGCGTGTCTAATTTCCCCCTTCTTGGCATCCATCTTAATCCTATATACCAGGGATATGCAATTAGTGGACCTCCAGCTGTTGCAGAACTACAAGTCCCGTGAGGCATAGCAAGACTGACAGCCACAAGTATGACACTCAAAGGCCGAGGCATGATGGGACTTGTAGTTTTGCAACAGCTGGAGGTCCACTAATTGCATATCCCTGCTTTATACCATGTTGGACAATAGGCTCATAAAAATTCTTATAAGCCCAGCTCAAAAAGTATGACTTCTTTTTCACTGGTTGAAAACATCTATTGATTTAACTTTTGTGGATTTAGGTAAAATCACTTCCAACCACTAGGCATGTCTGAGGTCAGAGATACGTGTTCTGAAATAACTGTCAGATAATATGTTTTATTTTCATAATGTGTATCTGTTTGTATAGTGCTGATGAATATATATATATATATATATATATATATATATATATGATTCAGGAACTCTGGTAACCGGTATGTACATGTATGTGTACAATACAACCAGTATCATTTTAGTCATCAATGTCACATAAAATGATGGTATATGGATTCATGTATTACTCTGGTAGATCCTATGAATACTTATTTATCTAGGTAAAGTGTATATATTATATAGACATGATCACGATAGATATATGTCATTCATAATAATGAATGGTATCTATAAAACAATTCTTACTTCTA
Source organism: Lithobates pipiens (assembly GCF_037356315.1). Lineage (NCBI taxonomy): Eukaryota > Metazoa > Chordata > Amphibia > Anura > Ranidae > Lithobates > Lithobates pipiens. The sequence goes on from NW_027507785.1 coordinate 100,302,435, forward strand.
ATTTGTTCCACATCAAAATATTATATTTTTACCTTATAACAGAATTATCATTGTGTTAGTAGACGCTGAAATCATAACTGTATCTATGACCAGGAATATAATATATAATTTGAATGACTTATAATCATATATATTTTGAAATACCACTGAGTAGACAGAATTCAGATGTCTCCCTGAACTGTTTGAAATGAACTTTGGACAGACTCAATTAATATTTATATAGAGTTTAGCTGTATAAACAATTCTTAGCCCTTGTACACACGGTCAGAGATTCCGATGGAGTGTGTCCTATCGGACCGTTTTGTCGGATAATCCGACTGTGTGTGGTCTCCATCGGACTGTTTCCGTCGGAGTATCCGACGGACCATGTTTTCCAACTTGTCCGTAAAATTTTCAGTCAAAATGCTCAGATCGGACATACTCCGATCATGTGTAGCCTACTCCGACGAACAAAGTGCCACGCATGCTCAGATCAAATTCCTAGACCAAAGCTATTGGCTACTAGCCTGAACGTAGTCCCGTCGTAACTAAATAACGTCATCACGTTATGTACAATCGGATTTTCCGACAACTTTGTCTGACCGTGTGTATGCAACAGTTTCGGATAAAATCCGTTGGACAAAATCCAATGGATTTGGTTGTCAGAATGTCCGACCGTGTGTACAAGGGCTTAGAGTCTTCACAATAGGTTCTGTTAGAGATGTGTGATTTCTCTTTGAGAACAATCCAGTTAAGTATATGTGTCAACTTTTATTGTGGCATCAGGTCTCTTTATCTACCCACCTAAAACATGTAAATTTCTTTGGTTTCTGCTTCGCAATTTGTTTGTATTATTTAGTATAGGTCATCCATTGAAAGTTGGGAAATAGATGAAGTCATGGTCACCCTTAGTTCACCTCCCATACCTGGGGCTCATGACCTAACATTTTCAAAAAATATTATTTCTTTCCTCGCAAAAGGTCTACCAGGAAGAATCGTCAAACATTCCCATAGACACACTCCTAAACCTTGTGGACAGCCTTCTCAGACGCTGTTATAGCTGAGGGTGGGCCAAATGAATATTGAACCCTACAGACTAAGGCTGGGATGACATTAAAGTTTAACCCCCCTAGCGGTAATCCCGAGTCTGGCTCGGGTTAGGAATTTACTGATAGAAGCGGTAACCCCGAGCCAGACTCGGGAGCGCTTCGCTGGATGCAGGGGAGGACACAGGGAGACTTACTTACCTTGTCCCCTGGATCCCCCGCGCTGTGTGATCGAGCTGTCCTTCGCTCGATTCACAGTGCCGAATGCCGCCGAGCTCCGTTCCCTGCGACGTTACGGCGCACGGGAGTGGAGAACGGCGGCAAATTAAAAAAAGTAAAAATACACAAAACACACACAGCACTGTAATCTTACAGATTACAGTGCTGTATTAAAAAATACACACCCCCTTTGTCCCTAGTGGTCTGTGAAATGCCCTGCATGCACTTTTATATTATAAATACTGTTTTTTCTGCCTGGAATTTGGAGATTGCCCATAGCAACCAAAAAGTGTCCCTTTTTCAGTGTTTTTGGATTTGATTACATTATTGAATAATTTTTAGTATTCTTTATTATATTATAAACTTTATCATACCCGGGATGTCTGCTAGACTCTGGTTTGAACAGATTTAAGAGAGTTATTCCTAAGAATTACAGGACTACAAAATAAAACGCTAAATTCCCATGCAAAATAATTGTACCGCTTTCAGCACCTAAAACCGGACTGAATCATACTGCCAGGGAGGTTAAGTTCGTGTAAAGGCAGGTGTCCAAATACTTTTGATAATATAGAGTATAAATTTATATATATATATATATATATATATATATATATATATATATATATATATAAATAGTATCTCACAAAAGTGAGTACACCCCTCACATTTTTGTAAATATTTTATTATTTCTTTTGATGTGACAACACTGAAGAAATGACACTTTGTTACAATGTAAAGATAGTGAGTGTACAGCTTGTAACAGCGTAAATTTGCTGTTCCCTCAAAATAACTTAACACACCTAAAACCGCCAGCAACAAAAGTGAGTACACCCCTAAGTGAAAATGTCCAAATATGGCCCAATTAGCTATTTTCCCTCCCCGGTGTCATGTGACTCGTTAGTGTTACAAGGTCTCAGGTGTGAATGGGGAACAGGTGTGTTAAATTTGGTGTTATCGGGATGGCAGTTCTTGGAGGAAGTATCGAAGCAAATAGGAATGGGGCCTAAAATGTTGGGAAGGATAGTGGCATTATATAGGAATTCAAGAGCTAAAGTGAGAGCAAATGGGATGTTGTCAGAATATATAGAAATATCAAATGGGACCAGACAGGGGTGTCCCCTATCACCACTTTTATATGTTATGATAATGGAACACCTTATGGAAGCTATAAGGGGAAATAAGGATATCAGAGGGATAAAGGTCAATGGCAAAGAATACAAGATGGCTGCCTATGCAGATGATCTTTTATTATATATAACTAACCCTATAATTTCAATACCTAATGTGATAAAAGAACTGGAAAGATTTGGTGAAGTGAGTAACTTTAAAGTAAATTATGATAAATCTGAATTAATGAATATTACATTGGAAGAAAGAATGCAAAAGATAATACAAAAGGATTTCCCATTCAAATGAAAGCAAGATGCGATTAAATATTTGGGGATATACATTCCAAGAGATTTGAAGCTTTTACAAGATATGAACTATAATACAGCAATTTATAAGGTAAAAAAACTTTTAGGAAAATATGATAAAATAACATATTCCTGGTTAGGGAGAATAAATATTGTAAAGATGGTGATACTACCAATTATGTTATATATTTTTCAGACTGTCCCTATAATACCATCAAGGAAAACTATGAAGGAGTTAAGGGAAGCTGTAGAAAGTTTTATATGGGCGCACAAGATCCCCAGAATAAAAAGAGAGGTATTGATAAGAACAAAAAATAATGGAGGACTGGCAATGCCGGACTTTGTTAAGTATCTCCAAGCAGCCTCATTAATGAGAATTATTGAATGGCAACACAATGCAAAAAATAAACAATGGGTAAAGTTAGAAGAAGATATAATATGGGTTAGAATAAAATATCTGCCCTGGATAAAACCTAATTTAAGGCCGGAAGAAAAGGAGTTGCCTATTTTTGTAAAAACAACATTAAAAATATGGGAAGATATAATAAAAAAAAGGAAAGCTATCCTCTCTAATTGGCCCTATGACTCCATTATTTGGTAATCCCGAATTTAGGCCAGCATTAAATAGTAAAACATTTCTTAAATGGAATATGGATGAGCATGAACGAATTATACAAATTTTGATTGATGGAAAGATGCCAACGCTACAGGAAATGGGACATGAATATAAAAATAAATGGCTACAATATCGTCAGCTGAAAACATATATAGAGCCAATAGGGATAATGATTATGATTATTTAATAGACAATTAACCATATTTGAACAAATAGCAACAAATAAGGATAAGGCGGATAAAAAACTATCTAAGATATACAATTTATTACTCCCTTATGGTGATATTAAAAAAAATAGTAGGTGTTAAAAAATGGGAGGAAGAAACGGGGAAAGAGATGACTGAGAAAGAATGGGAAGTGATATTTGAAAGAATGCATAAAATACCCCTAGCAATTAAATATCAGGAAAAAAATTATAAAGTAGCAACAAGATGGTATAGAAGTCCAGTAGTTATGAACAGAATAAATAAAAGGAACTCTGAAACTTGTTGGAGATGCAAAATAAAAAAGGGTACTCTAGAACATATATGGTTTAGCTGTTATAGGATAAGAGCTTTCTGGGGTAAGATAATGGAAATATACCAGCAGGTGACAGGTATAGGGATAAAGCCAGATATAAATGTAGTATTATTCTCACATACAACCAAGTCAATAACACAGAAGGAGATAGAGTTTTTTCACTGTATGACTACAGTGGCAAAAGTTGTAATCGCACAGAAATGGAAAAAGGAAATAGCGCCATCAATAATAGAGTGGAAATGTGAAATGAATGAAATATACTATTTGGAGAAACAAATAAGAGAAGAAGGATATGTGGAGAATCAGATCTCAAAGTATTGGAAAAAATGGGAGGAGTTTTGTACCTCAGGGAAGATGAAAGATTATTTGTAAGTGATTGGAGTTGGGGAATGTGGGGGTGGGGGGTGGGGGGAGTATGATGGCCCTTTTTTGATTGTGGGGAATGTGTTGGAGTTTTATGTTGTTGTGGATGGTTGTTTTATATGTTTAAAAATTATAAAATAAAGAGATATTTAAAACAAATTTGGTGTTATCGCTCTCGCTCTCATACTGGTTACTGGAAGTTCAACATGGGACCTTATGGCAAAGAACTCTCTGAGGATCTGAAAACTAGAATTGTTGCTCTACATAAAGATGGCCTAGGCTATACGAAGATTTCCAAGACCCTGAAACTGAGCTGCAGCACAGTGGCCAAGACCATACAGCAGTTTAACAGGACAGGTTTCACTCAGAACAGGCCTCGCCATGGTCAACCAAAGACGTTGAGTGCACGTGCTCAGCGTCATATCCAGAGGTTGTCTTTGGAAAATTGACATATGAATGCTGCCAGCATCGCTGCAGAGGTTGAAGGGGTGGGGGGTCAGACCTGTCAGCGCTCCGACCATATGCCGCATACTGCATCAAATTGGTCTGCATGGCTGTCATCCCAGTAAGGAGCTTCTCCTGAAGATGATGCACAAGAAAACCCGCAAACAGTTTTGCTGAAGACAAGCAGACTAAGGGCATGGATTACTAATACCATGTCCTGTGGTCTGATGAGACCAAGGCAAACTTATTTGGTTGAAATGGTCTCAAGCAGGTGTGGCGGCAACTAGGTGAGGAGTACAAAGAAAAGTTTGTCTTGCCTACAGTCAAGCATGGTGGTGGAAGTGTCATGGTCTGGGGCTGCATGAGTGCTGGGGAGCTATAGTTCATTGAGGGGACCATGAATGCCAACATGTACTGTGACGTACTTAAGCAGAGCATGATCCCCTCCCGTCAGAGACTGGGCCACAGAGCAATATTCCAACATGATAATGACCCCAAACACACCTCCAAGACAACTACTGCCTTGCTAAAGAAGCTAAGGGTAAAGATAATGCACTGACCAAGCATGTCTCCAGACCTAAACCTTATTGAGCATCTGTGGGGCATCCTCAAACGGAAAGTGGAGGAGCGCAAGGTCTTTAACATCCACCAGCTCCGTGATGTCGTCATGTAGGAGTGGAAGAGGACTCCAGTGGCAACCTGTGAAGCTCTGGTGAACTCCATGCCCAAGAGGGTTAAGGCAGTGCTGGAAAATAATGGTGACCACACAAAATATTGCCACTTTGAGCCCAATTTGCACATTTTCACATAGGGGTGTACTCACTTTTGTTGCCAGTGGTTTAGACATCAATTGCTGTGTGTTAAGTTATTTTGATGGGGCAGCAAATTGACACTGTTATACAAGCTGTACACACATTACTTTACATTGTAGCAAAGTTTAATTTCTTCAGTGTTGTCACATGAAAAGATACAGTTGCACAAAAAAGTATGTGAACCCTTTTGGAATGATATGGATTTCTGCAGAAATTGGTCATAAAATGTGATCTGATCTTCATCTAAGCCACAACAATAGACAATCACAGTCTGTTTAAACTAATAACGCACAAAGAATTAAATGTTACCAAGTTTTTATTGAACACACCATGTAAACATTCACAGTTCAGGTGGAAAAAAGTATGTGAACCCTTGGATTTAATAAACTGGTTGAACTACCTTTGGCAGCAATAAATTCAACCAAACGTTTCTTGTAGTTGAAGATCAGACATGCACAACGGTCAGGAGTAATTCTTGACCATTCCTCTTTACAGAACTGTTTCAGTTCAGCAATATTCTTGGGATGTCTGGTGTGAATCGCTTTCTTGAGGTCATGCCACAGCATCTCAATCGGGTTGAGGTCAGGATTCTGAGTGGGCCACTCCAGAAGGCGTATTTTCTTCTGTTTAAGCCATTCTGTTGTTGATTTACTTCTATGTTAAGGGTCGTTGTCCTGTTGCAACATCCATCTTCAGTTGAGCTTCAGCTGGTGGACAGATGGCCTTAAGTTCTCCTGCAAAATGTCTTGATAAACTTGAAAATTTATTTTTCCTTCAATGATAGCAATCTGTCCAGGCCCTGATGCAGCAAAGCAGCCCCAAACCATGATGCCAACACCATACTTCACAGTTGGGATGAGGTTTTGATGTTGGTGTGATGTGCCTCTTTTTCTCCACACATAGTGTTGTGTGTTTCTTCCAAACAACTCAACTTTGTTTTCATCTGTCCACAGAATATTTTGCCAGTACTGCTGTGGAACATCCAGATTCTCTTGTGCAAACTGTTAACGTGCAGCAATGTTTTTTTTTGGACAGCAGTGGCTTCCTCTGTGGTATCCTCCCATGAAATCCATTCTTGTTTAGTGTTTTACATGTCATAGATTTGCTAACAGGGATATTAGCATTAGGGATGAGCCGAACACCCCCCGGTTCAGTTCGCACCAGAACTTGCGAACGACCCCCGCGTTCGGTACGAACGTTAGAACCCCATTGAAGTCTATGGGACTCGAACGTTCGAATTGGAAAGTGCTAATTTTAACGGCTAATATGCAAGATAGTGTCCTAAAAAGGGTTTGGGGACCTGCCTCCTGTCTCAGGGGACATGGGTCACTGCAAAAAAAAGTTTTAAAAACGGCCGTTTTGGCGGGAGCACTGATTTTAATGACGATTAAAGTGAAAAAAAAAAAGTGAAATATTCCTTTAAATATGGTGTCTGGGGGGTGTCTGTAGTATGCCTGTGAAGTGCCACGTGTTTCCCGTGTTTAGAACAGTCCCTGCATAAAATGACATTAAACGGAAATAACACCATTTAAAACTGCTTGCGGTTTTAATGTTATATCTGGTTCCTGCAATATGGTTGAAAATCATTGAGAAACATGGCATGGGTAGCCCTCCCTGCCCATTACCAGCCTATTTGGGTCTTGTACGCATATTAAGGGGAACCCTGTACCCATATTAAAAAAAGGAAATGCGTGTGGCCCCCAGGCCCTATATACTCAGAACAGCAGTATACAGGCGGTGCAAACAAGACAGGGACTGTGTAGGTTTGTTGTGTTAAGTTGAATCTGTTTGTCATTTTCAACCGGTACATTTTTAAAGTGTAGCTCCAGTCAAAAAAACTATCTTTAAGCTTTTTGGAAAACATAGGGAAGGGTTATCACCCCTGTATAATTTGTTTTGTCGTCCATCTTTTTTCATCTCACTTGCTGCTGTCTCCTTGCGTTTGCAAGTAGGAGATGTTTGTAAGTTGGATGTTTGAAAGTAGGGGCCTGCCCTATATTATAGCGGTATGTACTGGGTACAGAGCACGCAGACAGCACGCACTATCTCCTAACACTACTGACTGCAAGCTCTATTATTAACCACTTGTTAGCCCAATGTTTGCATAAAGTGAAAGATGAAGTTATGCTGAGTAAATAGATATCAAACATGTCACTCTTCAAAATTGCACATGCCCGTGGAATGGCGCCAAACGTCGCTACTTAAAAAATCCCCATAGGCGACACTTTAATTTTTTTTTTTTACTGGTTACATGTTTTGAGTTGCAGAGGAGGTCTAGGACTGGAATTATTGCTCTCGCTCTAACATTCTCGGCGATACCTCACATGTGTGGCACATGCGAGCACATGGGGACATGGGCGCTTTAATTTTTATTTTATTTTTTTATTGTTCATTTTACTTTATTTATTTTAGTTTGAAATTTTTTCCCCCAAAAATATATTTTTGATCACTTTTATTCCTATTACAAGAAATGTAAACATCCCTTGTAATAGGAATATGGGGTGACAGGTCCTCTTTACAGTGAAATCTGGGGGGTCAATATGACCCCACATCTCACCTCTAGGCTGGGAAGCCTGAAATAAAAAATAAAAAAAAGATTCTGGCTTTGATCGTACTGGCGAGTTGGTAGAAGCACCGGAGGGCGGTGAGGGGTGGGGGGCGTCTATGGCTGGGTATTTCAGGGTATCACCGAGTATGGCTGGGTATCTCTGAGTATGGCTGGGTATGGCAATTTATGGCAGGGTATTACAGAGTATTGGCGGGGTATTGGCGGGGTACTACAGAGTAATAGCAGGGTACTGCAGAGTATTGGGGGGTACTACAGAGTAATGGCAGGGTACTGCAGAGTATTGGGGGTACTGCAGAGTAATGGGGGTTACTGCAGAGTAATGGGGGGTACTGCAGAGTAATGGCAGGGTACTGCACTGCAGAGTAATGGCAGGGTACTGCAGAGTATTGGGGGTACTGCAGAGTATTGGGGGTACTGCAGAGTAATGGCGGGTACTGCAGAGTAATGGCGGGTATTGCAGAGTATTGGGGGGTACTGCAGAGTAATGGGGGTTACTGCAGAGTAATGGGGGGTACTGCAGAGTAATGGCAGGGTACTGCAGAGTATGCACTGGTATTGCAGAGTATTGGCAGGGAATTGAGGGGTTAAATTCGGTGAGCAGCGATGTGGGCACTGCAGATGCAGCCCACATCGCTGCTGACACCGATCTCTTTCCCCTCCGCTGTACCGATCGGTACAGAGAGGGGAGGGAGGAAAAGGCGTCATAACATGACGCCGGTTTGTTTCCAAGTGATCACTCCGTCATTTAACGGAGCAATCACGTGGTAAACGGCCGCTATGAGCGGCCGTTTACCGTGATCCGTGATGCGACCCGGCGGTCACGGATGCTCTCGAGTGCGCACACCTCGGGGCACGCGAGAGCAGAATTCTGGGAGGCCGTTAATTAACGGCCTCTCAGAGTTAAACAACCCCCCTGAAGCCGTTAATCGGCAATGGGCAGTTGTTAAGTGGTTAAAGCTAGATCACTAGCTATATAGGTGAGGTGAATATAGTGGTGTATACTGCAGTCAGGGCACAGACAACAACCACTACACAGCAGCAAGATAGGAAATCAGCCAAAAACGATTGGTGTGTACTGTGTTGAAGGTACACAGAACACCCACTGCTTCAGATGCTAAGTAACACACTACACGAGGCTGCCTCAAAGGCGGCCTTATATAGTGTGGGGCGTGCACTACACAGCCTGAGCTATGATTGGCCACAGGCAGGATGCCTGTGGCCAATCATGGCTCTCCTCGCTGCCGGCGCTGCGATTGGCCAAGCATGCGGGGTCACAGTGCATGCTTGGCCAATCATCGGGCAGCAATGCACTGCGCCAACGCAGCGCATTATGGTCCGCGCGCGCGTCACTCGAATTTTGACGCGAACGGCCAAAACGTTCGGAATTCGCCGAACGCACGAACAGCCAATGTTCGAGTCGAACGTACGTTCGACTCGAACACGAAGCTCATCCCTAATTAGCATATGCCAGAGACTTTTGTAAGTCTTTAGCTTACACTCTAGGATTCTTCTTCACCTCATTGAGCAGTCTGTGCTGTGCTCTTGCAGTCATCTTTACAGGACGCCCACTCCTAGAGAGATTAGCAGCAGTGCTGAACTTTCTTCCTTTATAGACAATTTGTCTTACCATGGATTGATGAACAGCAAGGCTTTTGGAGATACTTTTATAACCCTTTCTAGCTTAATGCAAGTCAACAATTCTTAATCGTAGGTCTTCTGAGAGCTCTTTTGTGCGAGGCATCATTTACATCAGGCAATGCTTCTTGTGAAAAGCAAACCCAGAACTGGTGTGTGTTTTTTATAGGGCAGGGCAGCTGTAACCAACACCTCCAATCTCATCTCATTGATTTTACTCCAGTTGGCTGACACCTCACTCCAATTAGCTCTTGGAGATCTCATTAGTCTAGGGTTCACATACTTTTTCCACCTGCACTGTGAATGTTTACATGGTGTGTTCAATAAAAACATGGTAACATTTAATTCTTTGTGTGTTATTAGTTTAAGCAGACTGTGATTGTCTATTGTTGTGACTTAGATGAAGATCAAATCACATCTTATGACCAATTTGTGCAGAAATCCATATCATTCCAAACGGGTTCACATACTTTTTTTTGCAACTATATAACAAAATATTTACAAAAATGTGAGGGGTGTACTCACTTTTGTAAGATACTGTATATATACTGTGCTCACTTTGCCCATCATGACTGCCTCACTGTGCCCATCAATGCAGCCTCACCAATGCCCATCAAATGCAGCCTACCAGTGCCCTTCAAATACAGCCTCATCAGTGCCCACCAAATGCAGCTTATCAGTGCCCATCAAATGCAGCCTCGCTGTGTCTATCAAATGCAGTCTCATCATGCCCATCAAATGCAGACTTTCAGTCTATACCCATCAATGCAGCCTCAGTCTCTGTACCCATCAATGCAGAGCCCCTGGGTCTATGCCCATCAATGCAGCTCCTCAGTCTGTGACCATCAATGCTGAGCTACTCAGTCTCTGTGCACATTAATGCAGCCCCTCAGTCTGTGCCCAGCAATGCTGAGCCCCTCAGTCTGTGCCCATCAATGCAGCTCCTCATTCTGTGCCCATTAATGCTGAGCCCCTCAGTTTCTGTACCCATCAATGCAACTCCTTAGTCTATGCCCATTAATGCAGCGCCTGAGTCTGTGCCCATCAATGCCGAGCCCCTCAGTCTGTGCCCATCAGTGCTGAGCTGCTCAGTCTGTGCCCATCATTGCTGAGCCCCTCAGTCTGTGCCCATTAATGCTGAGCCCCTCAGACAGTGCCCATCAATGCAGCCTCAGTCTCTTTACCCATCAATGCAGCCCATCAGTCTGTGCTCATCAATGCAGAGTCAGACTCACCAGTGCATGGATCACTCAGCGGGTATCTCCCGCTGTGTTACGGAGCTTGCGTCTGAATTCTTCAGCAGAGTGATGTAACAGAGTCCCACCTCCTAGACCGGCTCCCGGTATTGGATCAGTGTTCTGTCTATCACAGGAGGAGCTAGTCTAGGAGGCGGGACTCTGTTACAGCGCCTGTACACAAGAGGTGGAGGGAAGGGAGGACTCTGCAGTCTGCACTTGGATCGACCGCGGACACTGTCAGAATATTTAATTTTTTTTGTCATCTGTGTCCCATTGCAGGGATTTTCCTTTACTTATTTTCCCATAGCCAAGCTGGAGGAAGTGAAATCTCTGAAATTAAAGTGATTGTAAAGGTTCAAATATTTTTTTTTAGCATGTCATACTTACATGCTCTGTGCAAGGGTCTTGCACAGAGCAGCCCCGATCTTCCTCTCCTGGGGTGCCCCACCGACACTCATGGCTCTGCCTCTTCATCAGGTGCCCCCCACGAGAGCCGCTTTCCATAGGGGCACCCATGCAGGCACGCTCCTGAGTCCCGCTGCTGCGTCCATTGACACAGACAGCGAGACTCGCCCCACCCCCGCATCACTGGATTTGATTGACAGCAGTGGGAGCCAACGGCTCCCGCTGGTAACAACTTATCCGATAAGGACAGAGATAGCGGCTGGGTTTCTGCACATCGCTGGAACAGATGGGCTCATGGGGAGGGGGGTGCATTAAGGTCAAAAATGCATTAAGGTTAAAAACCATGAGATTTTACAATCCCTGGGGACCCCCAGGTCACCACAACTAGTATCCCCATTTGAACATTTCCCCTCTTCTGGAGACAACCCCCCAAAATGTGTGTTTGTCATTTACTTTCAGTTTCAATGATAATAGTAAAGAAGACAAATAGAGAAGGTGAATCTCCCTAAGGAGGACATAGACAGTAATAAAATAAATAAAAAAGTGACAGGTGTGCTAATCCCTCTCCTCTCTATCCAAAACGAAAAAAAAAAAAAATTTCCTTTAGTTATTGTATTCTTTATTTCTCTTGTTTTACAACAGCCTTGAAGTGAGGTCATGTTCTTGCGTATAAAAAGATAGGATTGAATGTAAGAGTTATGCCGTGTACACACGATCAGACAATCCGACAACAAAATCCATGTTTTTTTTTCTGACGGATGTCGGCTCAAACTTGTCTTGCATACACATGGTCACACAATGTTGTCGGAAATTCCGAACGTCAAGAACTCAGTGATGTACGACGACCCGAGAAAATTGAAGTTCAATAGCCAGTGCGGCTCTTCTGCTTGGTTCCGAGCATGTGCAGAACTTTGTGTTTCGGAATTGTCTACACACGATCTGAATTTCCGACAACGGATTTTGTTGCCGGAAAATTTGAGATAGAGATCTCAAATTTTGTGTGTCGGAAATTCCGATGGTAAATGTCCGTTTACCTACACACAGTTAGAATTTCTGACAAAAAGCTCCCATCGAACATTTTTCAGTGGAAAATCTGACTGTGTGTACGCGGCATAAGGCTGAGTTCACATACTGTATGTGCGAATTGAATGCAGGTTTCACCACATCCATTTCGCATGACATGTGAGTGTGACCGGCTCTCACACAGGTCCGGGGTGGCCACGAAGCAAAAGGGTCCTGTGTGTGTTTGGGTCAACTTCAGGTGTAAATTTAGGCAAGAACTCGGACCTGAATCGCACCTAAACTGGTGAACAGACACGCACCGGACACCAGGCACGAACCCGCAGCCGCACATATGTGAACCCGGGATAAGCAGGCATTTGGGTAGATTAACTAAAGAAATGAATGCTCTTTATTTAGTGAAGTGGATGCTTGCTGTGCACTGCCTTCATACTGAATGTGCTCCGTCATGTTTAACGGAATATCTTTTTTTTTTTTTTTGGTGAAAACAGATCTACAAAAAACATCTACTAACATTAACTTTGCAAATCAAACAGCCTTCACTCCTTTAGTAATTCAACCTCACTGTTTTCTTGCACATCTTACGGTTCTGTATGATAATTAATGGCAGGAAGTAAAATGCATGTCCTTTTATGTGTTTCAACATCTTCTTTGTTTCCATGCAGTTGTTGCAATGACGTCTGGAGTCCTGATTCAGAATGATTTTCTGTGTTGTACCTCTGCAAACAACACTCACCAAGCAGCAATGAGCTCAGGTACCAATCTTATCTGACTAATAGTCCACAATAAATATATGGTCCTAACACCAGGTATTGCATTATGACTGATGAAATGGGGTAGATGATGTATACTGAATGCTTTGCTCAATAAGGATTTCAAAGAACATTGATGATGTTGGAGAAGTTTGTATGATACATTCACCTTTTAGCACTGGGAGACTGGACATACTAACCCTACCTGTAACCTAACCTTAAATCAGACTTCGCCCTAACCCTCCCTACAACCTAACCTTCCCCCCCCGACCCGTCCTTAATCTAACCTTCATAATAATACTCCCTGTAACGGAGTTCCGCCATTTTTTTTTTTTAAGTCAGCAGCTACAAATACTGCAGCTGCTGACTTTTAAAATATGGACACTCACCTGTCCAGCACGCCCGCGATGTCAGCACCCGAGGCCGATCTGCCGCTCGGCTCTCGGGTGCTGCCGACGCCATCTTTGCTATGGGAATCAGGAAGTGAAGCCTTGCGGCTTCACTTCCCGGTCCCTTACTGCACATGCATGAGTCGTGCTGTGCAATACGGATGGGACCTGTGTGTTTCCCAGCAGACAGCGGGGAAGGGACAGGAAGTGGCGTAAATACCCGCAGATTCTGTGGCTATCTATGCCCGGAAGTGGGTGTAAATACCTGTATTATACAGGTATCTGCACCCCCTCCCCCCTGAAAGGTGGCAATTGTGGCACCGGAGGGGGGGAGGGTTCCGATGAGCTGAAGTTCCACTTTAGGGTGGAACCCCACTTTAACCGTCACACTGACCCTCCTGCAACCTAACCTTATGGGAATTTAAAATAACAAACATTCATACTCACCTAAGTGGATGCAGCAGTCCAATGCTGCATCTGTCCCCTGCCGCCTCTAAGGCTGCATTTACAGCTGAGCGTCACGTTTTTAAAGATTTCTTTAGGGCGTTTGCTCGTTTTTGAGCATTTGTGTACAGTGTTTTTGAGCTTTGGAGTTTTTAAATTAGCCAATAGTGAAAAATATGATCTGTTTCATAATTTGTTACTATGTGTTTCAGCTTTTTCATCCGCTTTTATTTATTTATTTATTATTTATTTATAATTTTTTTAGGGTTGAGGTTTAAAGGTTAGGGTCAGGGGGTTTATTAATTTATTTATTTACTTATTTGTTTATTTTGTGAGGTTAGGGGTCAATATTGGGTTTAGGGGTTAATATTAGGGTTGAGAGTTGGGACTAGGGTTATTTATTTATTATTATTTATTTTCATTTAATTATTGCATTGGAGCAGAAAAATTATGAAAAACACGAGACAAAACACACTAAAACGCTCAAAAACTCTTTAATCAAGATTTTCCATGCATTTCTATGGAACGAAAAAAATGCTTTAAAAATGCACGAATCTACCCGATTACAGCTATAAAAAAAATTTGGCATTTTATATTGTAGGCCTGTAATTATTAGCAATAACACACTTAAATCTGTCCAAACAAGAGTCTAATATATATCCAGGGTATGATGAAGTTTGAAACACAAAATCATAAATTATAATATAATAAATATAAATAATTATAAAAAATAATAATAATAAAATTAATTTCCCCATGATTCACTATCGCACAATTCTGCAAGTGTTTTAATTTACTATCGCTGTTTTCTAGCTGGTCTAAAACCACTTTTGACGTAAAGGGATAATTTTTGGTTTCTATGGACAATCTCCAGTTTCCAGGCAGAAAGAACAGTATATATCATATAAAACTGCATGCAGGGCATTGGATAAAGCACTAGGGACAAAAGGGATGTGAAATAATTTTATACAGTAATGTAATCTGTAAGATTACAGTGTACTGTATGTATTATGATTTTTCACTTTTTTGAATTTGCCGCCGGGCTCCGCCCCCATGCGTCGCGACACTCGCAGGGAACGGAGCCCAGCACACAGAGGCATCGAGAGGAGGACAGAGCCTACGGACACAGTGAGGGGACATGGCAGGATCCTGGGGACAAGGTAAGTATACTGCACCAGGATCCTGCAATGCAATCCCGAGTGTGGCTCAGGGTTACCGCTAATGGTGCTGAAATTTAACCCAAAGCCACACTCAGGAAAACCGCCAGGGAGGTTAAGATCAATAGGGCCCATCCAGCCATCAGGTAGATTCATGTAAACATCTTACAAAGTGTGCTGGTCTGGACGATTCGATTCAAGACGCAGATTCCATTCTACGCCGACCCGATTCATCGGCGTAGAAGGGAATACCTGTAAACTAATTAAGTTTTTCAGTTATGGTATGAATAAAGTATAATGTGGGAGTTATCCTCCGTGTTAATTTTAAACCTATGAGTTTTTGTTTGTCACTCGTTGGGGCACCTAAAATCTGTAATCTCTTTCTGACAATTTTTTTTATGTGGGGCCAGTATACATTTATCTGCCGTAATGTGACAGTCAAACACTCATTGTCATCCATGTTTAATATCTACAAACTGGAGCTGAAGGGCAATAAAGCCCTTGCTGCCAGAGGAATTTGGCCTATTTGGTGGGCTGTGACAGTAGAAGCTGGTGGGAGGGACTCTCAATCATTTGTTGTTTGTCTTCACTGTTATGGTGTATCTGTGACAGACCCAAGCAGGACAAAGGCTTTTGGAGAAGACTAGGGGCAAGCCTCCTACCCACTGATTATGGCCCATGGAGAAAGCAGATCATTCTTTAATGGTGGTCCACCACTTGCTGAGAGCAAGGCTTGGCTTACTTCTATAAATAAGGCTAATAAAGCTTCCCTTCTGGAGTGGATGGAAAGGTGTAATCATAATCTTGTACAAGCTAATGGTCAGAGGAAATATGGTGGCCCTCCTGCAGACTGAGTTGGAGAGGCTCCCTCAATTCTTCAATTGGGACAGAAATATTTATCAACCATAATCCTCTGGAGATCTATGAAGATAAATTATTTCCACTGTATCAGACTGCTGGGACATTATTTGTCTTCTGATGATGTTGTATGTCTAGTAGACAGAATACATAAGTTTGTGTCTCTCCCATTGTTAATTGGATCACCTATTGTTTCTGTCTGTCTGCTAGTATTGTGTTCACTCCACCTTGTTAGCAAACCATTGTAGGATGTTATATCTTTATGTTGATTAACTTACCGGTTAATGAAATCACTTTCAGCTATTAGTTGCTAGATGTGTATTAGCATATAGTATATGTTGGTTGTTCCTTAGTTGTGTTAATTATATTCCTGTATACAGTTTCCTTTGCATACGATAATGAGATTAGGCTCATCTGATCTGGTGTACTATAAATTCTGTCAGTTTTCAATAAACAGTTCCAGTTGCATGTACAAGGTATTGTTGGCTAGTCTTGTATGCTCAGCTATATCTGGTTCCTATGTCCAGACTGGAGAAAGCTGTATACCGACGGAGGCACCCAAGCTGGGTGCTGGACGGTTTACGTCACAGTAACTGAAGGCCTGTCCTACCGAATCTCAATTATCTGATGATGACCATGAGCTGTTGGTGACAGCTCAGACACAGTTCTGGGGGAACACCCTAGAACAACACTGCAATGCATTTGTGCAGTAGCTGGGCATTAATGCCAACCAGTCGTGCTGTGCCTTAACACCATTGGGGTGGAACTGTACATATTTGGGGCCCTCATAATTGCCTTAATTTTAGTGTACCTTCCTATAGACGTGAAAGCCAAGGGGTGGAACCATAGCGTGTAAATAAATGTGATGCCACGGATCAGCAAAAAAACAGAGCTTGAAGACACGGGGCACCAGAAAGATACCTTATGCATGCTCTTTTTGTACAGCATGGGCTTTGTTTACTTTTACCCAAAGTCGCTTGAATGCCTTGTTTGTGTACTCACCTGCTATGTACCAGGATGCTCTGCACACTTCCTGTACCAAAAGATACCAGCGTAGAAGTCTCTGTGCCAGAAACCTCTGTTCCTTGGTGTTCTGACTAATGAAGCTAATAGCAGGCAGCTTTTGGTTCCTATGCTTAAAGCGGGAGTTCCGCCGTTTTTTGTTTTTTTAAAGTCAGCAGCTACAAATGCTGCACTTACTGACTTTTAAAATAAGGACACTCACCCGCCCAGCGCGCCTGCGATGTCGGCACCCGAAGCCGATCTCTCGATCGGCTCTCGGGTGCTGACGCCGCCATCTTGGGTATGGGAATCAGGAAGTGGAGCCTTGTGGCTTCACGTCCCGGTTCCCTACTGCTCATGCGCGAGTCGCGCTGCACAATAAGGATGGTCCCCGCTGTCTCTGGGATCCGTGTGTTTCCCAGCAGACAGCGGGGGACCCGCAGGAAGTGGTGTAAATATCCGCAGATTCTGCGGATATCTATGCCGGAAGTGGGTGCAAATACCTGTACTATACAGGTATCTGCACCCCCCTCCCCCCTGAAAGGTGCCAATTGTAGCGCCAGAGGGGGGAGGGTTCCAATGAGCGGAAGCTCCACTTTAGGGTGGAGCTCCGCTTTAAGCAGGATTTTCATCATTAAATGTTTGACATGATGGACTGGTTCACTTTAAAAAAAAAAAAAACACTCCATTCAGAACTGCTTACTTTGTTGAAACAGTCTGTAACAGCTAATATTGCATTGAATATAACTTTTTATATTTTACAAAGTACATATTTTTTATATATCTTTATGATTAATTTATATAGAGTAGACCAATCCTGCAACATTTTGCAGCAGAGATCAACTCTGCTAAGAGTTTATTCTCATTGATCTGATATAGGTGTATTACAGCTCTATGAGTAACATGACAGAGCCAAGCTGTTCGTTACTATAGAAACCTCCCAGCCTATCACAAAGTGCTGTGAGCTGCTATAAATTCATCATCACACATTCCTTACCAAGTTGTGCAGTCTCTGGCACTTAGAGGGATAGGTCATTGCACAGCTGGCTGCTGGCTTTATACCATGCAGGGGTCGTCCCGAAGGCTCTCCACTGTGAACATCGTCAGTAACTTCCTCCATGGCCGCAGATATTCCACTATCCCTGCTGTCATCCGTCTCCAGAGAAGGCGCAACTCTGCCATTGAGGTCTTATCGTCATCCACTCACAGGGTCATGGTGGCCATGTCTTGTGTTAGCCCTGGAGATGTGAGTCCCAACGTTCTTCAGATAAAGAGTTAAGTTTTTTTTTTTATTTATGGATTTCCCTTAAAGGCTAAAGCAGTGAGTAATCCTTTTGAAGAGGTGTATGTCTTTTCATATAAAACAAGAACGTCATTGACGTTCTTCGTATTCCTGTATTGTGTTGTGTGTTAATTTATTCATGTATCGATCTTATTGCAACTTTAAAGAGCAATTCCAGACAGTCAATGAATCCAGTCAATAAGCTGCCAATTCTATCTGGCAGGTATTGTAGCTTTGTGGAGGACAGAAAGTTCCATCAGTTTGATTTTTTTTTCAGTTCTTTGTAATCTGTTGCAAGATTTTAAATAAATATGCAAGTGTACATCCATCACACAAGGTCCTTCAAGAGTCTCTAGAAAGAATATCTTGTATGTTGCCTTTAATTATGTGCTCTTGTAAATCCACTCCAAGTGCTATTTACCACCACCGATGTACTCTCACCTGGACCTACTGACTTCACATATCATGCTCAGTCAAAATGTCCCTTTCAGTGGACAAAGGATAGCAGACCAATGCATAGCTATTCTTACGGAGCTTGGGGTAGTCTTCTTATACCAACAACTCTCAGGCTCTCCATACACATCCCAGGGACAGGTAAGTACATCTTGGGTGTGGTAAATAACACTTGGAGTGGATTTACAAAAGCACATATGCTGGATGATTATAATTAAAGTAACATACAAGATATTCTTTAAATAGACTCTTGAAGGACTTTGTGTGATATGGATGTGCACTAGATGATTATACACTAGCACGCCACTTGTATATTTATTTAATATATTCTTTGACTTGTATGGGAGTTGAATATAGGTGCATAGCTGCTGGTAACACTATTATTGATATATAGTTTTTAAAAATACATATTTTGTGATTATTTATTAAATTGTTTCGGAAAAACACTGTAGCAGCTCACAAGGGATAATATTGTTGCAAGATTTTACAGAGCTGCTCACATGTGGGCTGGGTGGGATTGCTTCCTGTAGTCGGTGCTCCGTAACTTCTTCTGTCTCTGTTTGAGTGAACTCCAGTTAAAGTTTAACTTTTAATGCAGCTTTGAATCTGACTAGTGGCTGTAAGAGACATCTTAGTACTTACTACAGGTAAAATAAAACAAGAACAAGGTGCGCCAGACTTAGTGCAGTATTTTGGTATCTATTTAATAAGAATAAACAAGCCAAATGGTTATGCTCAATAGGGAAGTAATTAATCAGGCACATAAATGAAGGGTTGGGGGGGTGGAGTCACTCAGCAGTCCGGGATGCTGTCCGTATGATCGAAAGTTGGCTGGGTCACGGTGCTGGGGATGGTGAACCGCTAGGAAATGGAACAGAGGTGTAGCCTCTGAAGGTGTCCAGGGAGCTTGAGAGGTCAACACACTGGCGTTCTCTGCAGTGTGCGGAAACCAGAACCGGAAGTGAGTGTCAGAGTGGGACGCAAACAGCTAGAAGCAGAAGTGACGTATTTGGGCAACGCGTTTCACAGCCTCCGCTGTTTCTTCAGATCTCAACTGACTTTTTCATTCATCATTATCCCCTTTTTATTCTCAGTAATTTTATTTATTATTTCTTATATAAATACTACCCAGTTGGTTCATCATCCCTCTTTTCTTTTACTTACTACGGATACTTTAAGATTTCTGCCAAACAGCCAGAAGCCTGTTGTGGGTGTGTTTAGAAAGTCCTCTCTTAAAGTGGGACTAAAGCAAAAAAGTAAAAAAAGCAAGCAGGCAGCTCTTTATTTCAGAAGAGACATGTCTTCTGCAATAAAATAAGCCTACCTGCCTGTTCGCAATCTTCTTTAGAATGTACGCTGAGCTGTACATGTACAGCTCAATGTGCATTCATGGCACACTTGGGTGACAGGGTTAATGAACTCCAGTCCCCCTGTACAGAACTTAACTCATCTCGACCCAGCCGAAGGCCCCCCACCAGTAAGAAGTTGAGGAAAGATGTCAGCACTGGTGAACGTTGCATCTATGAAGTGAAGGTAAGTACCTGTGGACTCTAGTTCTGCGTGATGCATGCAAGCTGAGCTGTACATGTACAGCTCAATGTGCATTCATGGCACACTTGGGTGACAGGGTTAATGAACTCCAGTCCCCCTGTACAGAACTTAACTCATCTCGACCCAGCCGAAGGCCCCCCACCAGTAAGAAGTTGAGGAAAGATGTCAGCACTGGTGAACGTTGCATCTATGAAGTGAAGGTAAGTACCTGTGGTCTCTAGTTCTGCGTGATGCATGCAATTCAATTTTAATGTAATATAATTAGTGAAATGGAGATCACATGTGTGAAGTCAAGGGGATGTACCTGACTATATGAATAATTTTCCACATTTTGTCATGTTACAACCAAAAACGTAAATGGATTTTATGTGATAGACCAGCACAAAGTGGCACATAACTGTGAAGTGGACAGAAATTGATTAAAATGATTTACAAATAAATATGTGAAAAGTGTGGCATGCATTTGTACTTAGCCGCCGAGTCAATACTTTGTAGAGCCACCTTTCACTGCAATTACAGCTGCAAGTCTTAGGCCGCGTACACACGGGCGGATTGTCTGGCCAACTAAGTTCGTCAGACAATCCGACAGACAGTCCGTCCAAATTTTGAATGAACGGACTTGACCACACACGATGAGCAGACAGTCCGCTGAAAGCGTGTGCGATGACGTCTACAGCACGTACGACGGGACTAGAAAAACGACGTCCTATACACTGCAATGCAACCTTCGGCCGTGTAAACCCTTTCTGAGCATGCGCCATACTTAGTTCGTCCAACTTGCCTACACACGAGCGGACTGTCTGCTGAAACCAAGTTTGGACGGACAAAACCAAGTTTGAACGGACTGTATTACGGAAAGGACTTTGTTCGTCAGACAGTCCGCTGAAAAAGTCCGCTGAAGCCCACACACGAGCGGATTGTCCGCTGAAACACGGTTCAGCGGACTAAGTTGGCCAGACAATCCGCCCGCGTGTACGCGGCCTTATAGGGGGTGTCTCTACCAGCTTTGCACATCTAGAGAGTGAAATTTTTGCCCATTCTTCTTTGCTAAATAGCTCAAGCTCTGTCACATTGGATGGAGAGCGTCTGTGAACTGCAATTTTCAAGTCTTGCCACATATTCTCAACTGGATTTAGGTGTAGACTTTGAGACTGGGCCATTCTAACACATGAATATGCTTTGATCTAATTCATTCCATTTTAGCTCTGGCTGTATGTTTAGTGTGTTTGTCCTGCTGGAAAGTGAACCTCCACCCCAGTCTCAAGTCTTTTGCAGACTCTAACAGGTTTTCTTCTAAGATTGCCCTGTATTTGGCTCCATCCACCTTCCTATCAACTCTGACCAGCTTCCCTGTCCCTGCTGAAGAAAAGCATCCCCACAACATGATGCTGCCACCACCATGTTTCACGGTGGGGATGGAGTGTTTAGGGTGCAGTATTCGTTTTCCACCACACATAGCGTTTTGCTTTTAGGCCAAAAAGTTACATTTTGGTTTCATCTGACCAGAGCTCCTTCTTCCACATTTGCTGTGTCCCCCACATGGCTTCTCGCAAGATACAATTGGGACTTCTTATTACTTTTTTCAACAATGTGTTTCTTCTTGCTATTCTTCCATAAAGGCCAGATTTGTGGGGTGCACGACTAATACTTTTCCTGTGGACAGATTCTTCCACCTGAGATTCTCCCACCTGAGGATCTCTGCAGCTCCTCCAGAGTTACCATGGGCTTCTTGGCTGCTTTTCTGATTAATGCTGTCCTTGCCCAGCATGTCAGTTTAGATGGATGGCCATGTCTTGGAAGGTTTGCAGTTGTGCCATACTCTTTCCATTTTCAGATGATTGGTTGAACATTGCTCCGTGAGATGTTCAAAGCTTGGGATATTTCTTTATAACCTAACCCTGCTTTAAACTTCTCCACAACTTTATCCCTGACCTGTCTGGTATGTTTCTTGGACTTCATGATGCTATTTGTTTACTAAGGAACTCTAACAAACATTGGAGGGCTTCCCAGAACAACTGTATTTATACTGAGATTAAATTACACACATGTGAACTCTATTTACTAATTAGTTGACTTCTGCAGGCAATTGGTTTCACAAAATTTTAGTTAGGGGTATCAGTAAAGGGGGCTAAATACGCCACGCTTTTCAGATATTTATATGTAAAAAATTTGAAAACCATTTATAATTTTCCTTCCACTTCACAATTATGTGCCACTTTGTGTTGATCTATCACATAAAATACATTTTTGGTTGCAACGTGAGAAAATGTGGAAAATTTTAAGGGGTATGTATACTTTTTCAAGGCACTGTATCTGGAAGATCTTAAGCAAGTCAGTATAATGGCAAGTCCTTTATTGTGAAGAGAAAAAAGAGCTCTCCAAACACTATGGTGGATATAAAACATTTTCAAGTCACTGAATATCCCTTGGATTAGTTAAATCACTCATTAAGAAATAGAAAGAATATGGTGCCTGTCTTCCTGTCAAGAGCAAGCTGTGCAACCAGAAAGCTAGTGAGAGAGACCATCAAGGCACATATGACAGTTCTGATGGAGTTACAAACCTCAATGGCTAAGATTAGAGAGACTATGCTTACAACAACTGTTTCCCGGGTGCTTCATCTGTGGCAACTTTATAGGAGAGTGTCAAAAAGAAAGTTATGGTTAACTAAAATTCTCACAACATCTTGTATACAATTTGTCAGGATGCATATGGGATTCCCTGATGTCAACTGCAAGAAGGTTCCATGGTCTGATATAACCAAAGTTAAGCTTTAAGCTATCAGACTAAATACCACACCACATGGCACTTAACATAAACAAACTGCCCACACTGTGAAGCATAATGGTGAAAGGATGATACTTTGGGGATGCTTCTCTGTATGTGGCCCTGGAGGGCTTGAGGTGTAGATGGTAGAGCAAATACAACAAAATACAAGGAAATCCTGAAGGTAATCCAAAGTCTGCAAGATACTTGAACCAAGGGAGAATATTTATTATAAAGCACGACAATGGCCTCAAGCAAAAAGCTAAAACTTTACAAGAATGGTCTAAAAACAATATTTTTATGGCTCTAGTAGCAAAGTCAAGATTTCAATCCAATAAATTGCAAACACTGATTAAGACCTATTAAGTTATTTTGTGTTATTTCCTATTGTAATTATTTAAATCACACTGCAGAGATAATTAGTGTCGGAAATGTATAATTAAATCCATTGTTATTTAATGTTTATGACAATAATATATAAATACTTCCAAGGAGGTGCATTTTTATAGGCACTGTATGTGCATCAGTACAAACAGATGGCAAGTACCCCAACCTATAACAAGCCTTTGCAGCAAGGAGCACGTGGAAGAGCAACACACGTCAAAAAACTCCCAGCTCAGTTACCAGCCAGACTACAACAAATGGAATAGACTCTGTCTAACAGTTCACATTAAAAACAAAGGGTTTATTTTGTACACATTTGCAAATACATTCATAAGCTGCAGAGGCCTTGTCCCCCCAGTGTACTGCAGTCCTAGCTCTATAATTTTGAGAGTCTCCCAAGTTGCAGTACATATATAATAATAAATACATTAAGGGCAGGTATGCCTGGAGGGAGCCCACTCCTTCCTAAAGGCACAGGGATGCACTCAGCACCCAGCAAAAGCACCGTAAGTGCATCACTTGTCTGTTTAGCTGAATGCTTTAAAGGCTTAGAGTTGAAGAAAGTTATACATCCCTGTAAATGCTTTATAAGTGCTTGCTTATTAAAGTGGTTGTAAACTCTCACGTATACCCAGTGAAGTGAATAGGCTCAGATGATACACAGAAATAAAACAAATCCTCCTACATACGTTTTACTTGTTTATTTGAAGTCTTCTCTTGTCTACAACCCTTCAAAAGTTCAGGTTTGTGATAAAATCATTATGCATCTGTGAAGAGTACGGAGGGAGCTGCATTTACAGCTTTTATATACTGTGTGAGAGCTGATTGGAGGAAAGGGACACCCCATACATAGGTAGAAAAAAAACGAAAGAACATGCAGAGCAGTATTCTGAATAGACAAGCTCTGTGCTTATCTCCCTCCCCACAAATTTTATCTCATGTGTTGGGAATAGGTCTCAGAAGTGACTGCTGATGATAAAAAAGGAATGAAGCACCAGAGAGAAACGACAGTTAGAGCTTTGGAGAGAGACAAGTAAACACTACAGATACAGTCCTCACATTTTTATAAATATTTTATTATTTAATTTCATGTGACAACGAAGAAATTACACTTTGCTACAATGTAAAGTAGTGAGTGTAGAGCTTGTATAACAGTGTAAATTTGCTGTACCCTCAAAATAATTCAACACGCAGCCATTAATGTCTAAAATGCTGGAAACAAAAGTGAGTACAAATTGGGCCAAAATAGCCATTTTGTCTCCCCGGTGTCATGTGACCCTTTAGTGTTACAAGGTCTCAAGTGTGAATGGGGAGCAGGTGTGTTAAATTTGGTGTTATCGCTCCCACTCTCTTATACTGGTCACTGGAAGTTCAACATGGCACCTCATGGCAACAAACTTTCTGAGGATCTAGAAACATTTTTTTTTGATCAACATAAAGATGGCATAGGCTATAAGAAGAGTGCCAAGACCCTGAAACTGAGCTGCAGCATGGTGGCCAGGAACATACAGCGGTTTAAAAGGACAGGCTTCGCCATGGATGACCAAAGAAGTTGAGTGCTTGTGCTCAGCGTCATATCCAGAGGTTGTCTTTGGGAAATAGACATATTAGTGCTGCCAGCATTGCTGCAGAGGTTGAAGGAGTGGGGGGGCCATCCTGTCAGTGCTCAGACTATACACCGCACACTACATCAAATTGGTCTGCATGGCTGTCATTCCAGAAGGAAGCATCTTCTAAACCAGCTCCACGATGTCGTCATGGAGGAGTGGAAGAGGACTCCAGTGGCAACCTGTGAAGCTCTGGTTAACTCCAAGCACAAGAAGGTTAAGGCAGTGCTGGAAAATAGTGGTGGCAACACAAAATATTGACACTTTGGGCCCAATTTGGACATTTTCACTTAGGGGTGTACTCACTTTTGTTGCCAGCGGTTTAGACATTAATGGCTGTGTGTTGAGCTATTTTGAGGGGACAGCAAATTTACACTGTTATACAAGCTGTACATTCACTACTTTACATAGTAAAAAAAGTGTAATTTCTTCAGTGTTGTCACATGAAAAGATATAATAAAATATTTACAACATTTACACAAAACTCTGAATTCTAAGTGTGTACTGTACTTCAAGTGGTTTTAAAGGCAGAAAGTTATTTATCTTAATGCATTCTCGGCATTAAGGTAAAGAATCTTCTGCATGCAGCTTCCCCACGAACGTGAAGCCCGCACGAGTGCCCCCACAGCAAGCGTCTTGCTATGGGGGCACTCTTAAGGGGGAGGAGCCTGAAGTGGCAGGCAGAGGACCCCAGAAGAATAGGATAAGGGCTGCTTTGCTCTGCAAAACCATTGCACAGAACAGGTAAATATAACGCTTGTTATTTAAAAAAAAAAATAATTTGCTTTAATACACTTCGAGTTGTTTAAAAAAAATCCATCCGTTATTTAGAGTTGAGTCACGGTCTCATTCTGCATAATGTTTTGGACGTTTTTCTTCTTTTATATCCAGCTCTGAACATTGCACATCTAATAATTTCCATAATTTTCTATTATGAATAGAAACTGTGTCCTGACATTTGTTATGTGTTAACAGAGTTTACACGCAGTAAGTGCTTGATGTGTGGGCAGGTTTTTATTCTGTGCAGAAAGCCAGTTTTTGCATTTTAAACCCTTTCGCTGCCAGGCCCTGCTCTCCACTTTTAAACTCAGGTGACCAGACCTGCATTTTTTTTTCATTGTGATTTCTTTTTAATTATTCCCCTTACAGCTATCAGAGTTTGTAAAAGCCCCCCAAACCTTACATTTTCAGAAAGCATAGAATGAGTAAAATAAAAACAAGGGGCTACTTTTTAGGCTCTTTGGAATTTGCACAAATGTTTATCAAAATACACTAAAATCATTATTAGGGGATACAAACACAGCAAAACCTACAAAATTCCAGCTAAATTCATTGTCACGATCACACTGCCTGCAGTAGTAGGATTGTGGATTCTCTTTCCACCCAACCCTACTTCTCCTCTCCAAGCACCTCCTTCCTGATCTAGTGCTGCTGATCTGTGTCCTGTAGCTCCTAATTAGCTAGGAGCCCAGGATACTGATAGGGCTGTGTATGTGTCAGCTATGCCTACTTATGAAAAAACTCTGTCCATCCATGTCCTGCAGCTCTTAATCAGGGGCGGGCTGATCATTGGGCCACTCGGGCACACTGCCCGAGGGCCCCATGCCACTAGGGGGCCCCATCAGGGTTGCCAGCCTCAGTAAAACAAGGGACAGTATGTAAAAATTTGTGTTTTTTTTTTACATCTGTCTCTGAAATGTCCCTTACTGACATCCTTTTGGTCTAAAAATCCTGAGATTATAGCTGCCCCACCTCTCCAGTACCTTCTCAGCCAATAGAAACATGTCTGTGTATACTGTGTGATTGTATACTGTGTGTGTGTGTTTGTGTATACTGTGTGGCCCCATAATCTCCTATTGCCCGGGGGCCCCATAATCTCCTATTGCCCAGGGGCCCCATGAGTTGTCGGTCCGCCCTTGCTCTTAATTGTCCATTTCAGTTTAGAGTTGGGCTTTAATCTCAACACTCATTGCGCTGGTGATTAACCCTTTTCCCGGTTTTCACAACCTTCAATACAATGGGCAGTTCACATACCCCCTACCTCAGTTTCATGAAAGAATGGATGTCTGTAAGGGAAGATGTGATAAATAAATGAAAATATCACTGAAAGGACTTATACAGTGGGTATAGAAAAGAATGCAGCCTGAAATGAAGACCGACACATATGATAACAAGGATCACACCCTTGAGTCAATATTTTGGTAAACCACATTTTTCTTTAATTACAGCCTTTAGTCTGTTGGGATATGTCTCTACTAACTTTGCACAAATAGATTTTGCAATATTTTCCCACTTTTCTTTGCAGAACTGCTCAAGTTCAATTAAATTTGATGGAGACCATTTGTGGACTGCAGTCTTCAAGTCATTCCACAGATTTTCAATGGGGTTTTAGTCTGGGCTCTGACAAGGACTTTCACCCTTTTCTCCTTCAACCACTGTGTGGTAATTTCTGCTGTGCTTTGGGTCATTGTCATGTTGGAAGGTAAACCTTCGTCCCATTGACAACTTTTTGGCAGAGGGCAGCAGATTTCCTCAAGAATGTGATGATATTTTGCCCCATCAAATTTTTCCTCCTATACAGACAAGTGCTCCAGTCCCTGCTGCAGAGAAACACCCCCATAACAGCATATTATCACCTCCATGCATTACTGTAGGAATGGTGTTAATTGGATGGTGAGCTGTATTGGATTTACACCAAGCATATCGTTGGGCGTTGAGGCTAAATAATTCTATTTTAGTGTCATCTGACCATAACACCTTTTTCTATGTGGCCTCAGAATCTTTAAGGTGCATTTTGGCAAGGCTCAGTCGTGACTGTATGTGGCCTTTCTTGAGGAGTGGATTTTTTCTTGCAACCCTCCCATACAAGCCACATTTGTGGAGAACTGATATTTTGTCATATGCACACACTGACCACTCTTTGTCATAAACTGCTTCAGAGTTACTGTAGGCCGCTTGGTAGCCTCTCTGACTAGTTTCCTCCTGGCTCTTTCATCCAGTGACGTCTTGATCCAGGGAGGGTCTGCGTTGGACCAAATACCTTCCACTTAATAAAAGACTTCACTGTTCTTCTAGGCATTGATAAAGCCTTTGAAATTATTTTATATTTATCCCCTGACTTGTGCCTGTCCACAACTTTACCCTGGAGATCTTTTGACAGTGCCTTGCCACTCATAGTTAATTGTTTGCTTTAGTTGCACTATCAGGGACTGAAATGCTCCAGGAATGCTCTTTTTATGCTCAGCTAATCTAAATGATCACAGTTGAAAGTCAAATCACTTTGTTTTCCATTGCGAAGGTATTTAGCTACACCTGATTGAGGTTACAAGTCATTTTTAGGAGGGGTTGATCCTTTTTCCAACTCAGTGATTCTGCTTTTGAATTTTGTTTATTTTTTTCTGACATGTTGGTGTTATAGCTTTCACTTAGATGTTGTAAGAGTAAATACAACTGGATAAAACAAAAACAGTGTCTGTGTTCATTTCAGGCTGCAAAGCAAAAAAATTTGATTATTTTAAAGGGGGTGATTCTTTTCTATACCCACTGTAAATATTGTGCAAAAGTAACATTGAATAACCAACTTTGTATATGCAATAACACTCACAGAAGCTGTCACTTTAAGCACAGCACTTTTCCAAACAAATTTATTGGTTTTACACTAAAGAAACAGACAACTTATTTTGGGGACCAGAAGAAACTCCCCCCTTCATCAGGGCTTTAGTTAAATTGAGAACCTTTAATGGACTCAAAATAGGAATTTGCTATGTTAATCCATGTAGGAAAGCTAATTGCTGGACTAGGAGAATTACTAGCCAGTAGCATCTGCATGAGCAATCTCAGTTAGGCCCCGTTCACACTTGTGCGACTTTTCCTGCAACTTTGGACATCAGAGTTGCATGACAAGTCGTACCCCATGATTCCCAATGATAACCATTCATATCTGTGCAATTTCAAGTTGCACCGACTTTAAAGTAGTTCCTGCACTACTTTAGTCCGACTTTGATGCAACTTGAGGTCCATTCCCTGCAATCGTAAAATGTATATATATATATATACTGCGCTACCCCAATGTTAGCAGCCAGCACAAAAAGGTGTAAATATAAAGCATGCACAAAAGGAAGAAGTGCAGCGCTAAATAAATTAATAGCAAATTATAAAGTGATCCAATAAATGATGCAAAAAATTGTGACATAAATAATACAGTCCAGTGTAAATCACCATATGAAAAAAAGGATTTTTTTAACCAATTTGCAGCCAGGCCCCTTTTTTTGATTCGGCACTGTGTCTCTGTAACTGACAATTGCGCGGTTGTGCGACGTGGCTCCCAAACAAAATTGGCGTCCATTTTTTCCCACAAATAGAGCTTTCTTTTGGTGGTATTTTATCACCTCGGCGGTTTTTATTTTTTGCGCTATAAACAAAAATAGAGTGCCAATTTTGAAAAAAATGCAATATTTTTTACTTTTTGCTATAATAAATAGCCCCAGAAAATATATATAAAAAAGTTTTTTTCCTCAGTTTAGGCTAGTAATAAGGGATAGTTTTATAGCATTTTTATTAATATTTTTTTTTACTAGTAATGGCGGCGATCAGCGATTTTTATTGTGACTGCTACATTATGGAGGACACATCGGACATTTTTAGCACATTTTTGGGACCATCATCATTTATACAGCAATCAGTGCTATTTAAATGCACTGATTCCTGTGTAAATGACACTGGCAGTGAAGGAGTTAACCACTAGGGGGCAGGGAGGGGTTAAAGCTACCATCTTGGCCTCATTTTAATCTTCAACTGCCATGATGCTGCACATGTGATTAGTTATGACACCAGCCATTGGATGGTTTGACAGTTACATTGAGAGCACAACCAATGGGACAGTTAACGTTTATGGCATTCCAGGAATGTAACTCTCATTTTAAACTATTAAATTGATGGGTTTACTTCCGCTTTAAGTGTGACGTGTGTTTTTTTTACTGTAGGGGGCGTGGCTTGGCGTGTGACGTCACTGATCATCTTTCCCTATAACAGGGAACAGACGATCAGTGACAGTCACACTAGGAAGCATGGGGAGAGGTTTGTTTACACATACCTCTCCTCCTTCTTCAGCTCTGTGACCCGATCTCGGGACACCAGCGGCAATCAGGTCCGCGGGTCCCACGGTCACGGAGCTCAGGACCAGCTGGGCACTTAAAGTGCAACGTACCTGTACGTTGATGTGCCCAGTCGTGCCATTCTGCCGACCTAAATGTGCAGGAGGCGGCCCTTAAGCGGTTAAACACGTGACAAAGAAAAAAATTCAAATCAGATAAAATTAATTCCAAAAGTGTCCAAACAAATATGTGACATCAAATTGATAGGTGACTATCAAATAGAATAGTGGTTCCGGGAGTATCCAGCCCAGTAAATGACAAATGTGATCCACTACCGTCAGCACTGATCGCTTACCAGAGGATGTGGACACACACAAGTATATACTTGGTGAGTCTAGCAGACCTAATAGTGTAATCCCAAGGGTCCAAGATTCTTTTATGAAGATCAAACATCCAGGAAATGCCTCTCATTTATATAAGATATGCTAAATTATACACGGATCAACCCCACCAGAGAAGCAAAAAAGGGGGGACATAGTGTAATTCCGTATGAACATTTTTATTAAAAATAGTGGTATAGGAATTGCAACTTGCATGCTCCAAGTAACAACAAGCGCTTTAAGATAAACAATTCAGCAGTAGTGAGCAGGTCAGCATACAGTCCGATGCGTTTTGTTTGAAAAAGCATCATCTGGGGTGCTGATCCCCCCTCAATACTGCATATATATATAGAAAGAAGAGGCCCCGTTCATGAGAAACAGCTGGGAAGCTGGCTTGGAATGCAATTGCGGTCCACTGTCGGTTTCTGGCAAGATGGCGCCACCACGTGCGCCTCAATCCTCGTTTTGGAAACCGGAAGTTGGGCGACATGCTTAGCAAAGACCAAGCCTCATTTTGGAGGGCAGAAAGTTGAAGCCTCACTTAGGAAAACAGGAAGTGAAACCAAACACTGGCAAAACACTTCCTGTTTATATCTTTATGGAGAAAACCGAGCCTCAATATGGTAAATAAATAAAAAAATATATACACTACTGAATAACTGAATAATCGAGAGCATACACAAGTGGGGAAACCAGTACTAAATAGACTAGATTTACCACCAATTTGCAAAAAATAATCCAATGGAAAATAAAAAATAACAATATTAAAAACGGTAGTATCTAACGAATAATAAAAATGACGGTCAGAAAAAATAATTATACATAATAATTCCTCATAAGGTAACCATGTATAAGCTGTCAAGCCACGATTAAGGGGGCCTCTCTGTCACATAGCCTAAGAGATATATAGAATTATAACATATTTTCCATAATTTGTTATTAAAAAAAGTGTACTGTAGCAAAAATATGCATAAACAAAATTGGACCTTAAATAAAAACATCATATAGAAAAGGAGATGACAGATAAAATATTATGGAGGATGTATAGTAATGTTTTGATTGCAGGCAGGAAAAATACCTAATTAGCAAAAAACAATAAAAAATTTAATTAAAATTGAAAATGAAAATACATTTTAAAATAAATTTGTGAAAATACCAAAGAATACATATATAAAGGGGAACTTCAACCCTGATTGATAAATGCATTGATGTCCCACTCAATATTTATGCCAAAAGGAGAGTAGGTCTGTAAATGGTATATCCAATAAGTTTCTAGGCGTGACACCCCTCTGGTGTGGGCCCCTCCTCTCCAAGGGGGGGTATATTTATCAATGATGACAAAATGTGAACCAGTGGGGTCATGATTATGATATTTTCTGTAATGCCTTGGTACATTGTGTTTGATGTCTCCTCCCTTGATTTTGGTGATATGCTCACCTACCCTTACGGAAAAGGGGCGAGTAGTACGTCCCACATACTGTTTCCCGCAAGGGCAGATGATCATATATACAAAATGCGTGGTAGCACATGTACAAAAAACTTTAATTAGATATACTTTATTGGTTACATTAGATCTAAATTCCACACTTTTACGTCTCCCACAGGTATTATGTTTGCAAACATCACACCTTTTACAGGGAAAATATCCCACCATATTATGGAAAAAAAGGGACATGTGGGTGGATTAATAGTGTTGGGGGCAATCTTTCCTTGAAGGGATGGTGCTCCTCTAAAAATAACCTTAGGTCGTTCGGGTAAAATAGTATAGAGAATATGATCATTCTTGAGAATACTCCAGTGACTATTAATGATGTTTTTGACATCTCTGTGTTGAGTGGAGTATGTGGAGTATGTTGTGAGCATGGCACATTTATATGTGTCCTCTGATTGACCAGATGGCTTTGGAGCAAGGAGTGACTTTCTGTCAATCAATGACACCTTGTGTAATTCCACATTTAGTGCTGTTTCATCATATCCCTTCTCAAGGAATTTGTATGTAAGGGTCAGTGCCAGTAAAATATGTATCTAGATCAGTACAATTCCTCCGCAGTCTCAAAAACTGACTGCGGGGGAAAGGTTGTAACCATGAACTGTGATGGCAACTATCAATGGAAATAAAACTATTACAATCAGTACTCTTGAAGTAGGTCTGACACTTAAATTGGCCAGAGAAAATCTGTATCTCCAAATCAAGGACATTAATCCTGGAGTAACTAGATTCATACTTCAAAACAATGCCACGAACATTGGCATTAAGAGACCCCAAAAAAATCACTTAGATTCTGGAGTGCCTTTCCATAGGAGGAGGATGTCATCTATATATCTGGCCCACAGGACCAGAGAGGGCCTATGCTCAGAATAGACGACATCCTCCTCCCATTTGGCCCTAAACAGATTGGCGAGGCTGAGGGCAAATTTAGCCCCCATAGCCACGCCTTTCTGTTGAAGAAAAATTTTGCCATCAAACCAAAAATAATTATTGTAGCGAACTCAAGGAGTTCAATAACATAATCCTTTTGTTGGCGCATAAGTGAATCCTCCCGTTGTAAAAAGTGTGCCACTGCCTCTAAACCCCTATCATGGGGTATGCATGTATAAAGAGCCAACAAAACATATCAATGTAAAATCTGACTTGTGTATGCCCTTTACACTTTCATTTTCATTCTAAATTAAACTTGAGGTATAAAACCTTTGAATGGTCTTCATTTAAAACATATGCCGAAGGGCCAAAATGAGACTTCAGTTGAATGCATTGACACATTGGATTTGAACAGTGATGTTTATATTTTAAGAAGCAGAACAATTATATTGGTGTACTTAAATAATGACATCATTAAATGCCATTTACTATTCTTATGACTTAGGAAGTGGCAGACGTCCAACTTCGAAATACACCAAAGTGGGAGAGCGTTTGCGACATGTCATCCCGGGTCACATGCAGTGTTCCATGACGTGTGGTGGTCGTGCTTGTAAATATGAAAACCCTACTCGATGGAGCGATGAGGAACAAGCTATAAAGGGGCTTTACTCCTCCTGGTAAGTTCATCATTGACTAATGCAGCTCATATTCAATGCAGGGTGCATTGTATTAGGATCTAACTTGATTGTATCTGCTCAGGAAGAGAGAGTACTGTTGACTGAAGCAGCATGCCGAGAGGGGGTGTTGGACTGCTGGAGCCCTTGACCACTTCTTGTGTGCGAGAGAAACCTTCTGACTATCCAAAGTGCTGCCCCCACAAGTATTTGAACCCATGCAGTAGCACTTATCAACTAAAGAACCACTAAAACTACAGCATATTTATTATGTATATACAGCTCCACTGTATTACAGTAATAGATGTAGAGGGTTTGTTTGGGCTTTAAAGTAATAGAAAGTAATAGTAAATGCTAGACATTTTCTTAATTGTCATCCCCCCCCCCCCATTCCCACTACTGCTGGCTCTGGGACCATCTGCAGCATTCCCAGAACTCCAGATCATAGGAGAGAGACTCTGAAAGTGACAGGTTGCTGCTGCTGTCATTAAAATTGCTGGGAGGAGGGAGCAGGGGCATAGATTGCCAGATGCTGTGTATTTCAGTGGACGCACACAGCCTCAGTTGGGGACATGCACACACGTGTATTACCCTAGCAACCTGCCTAGCTAAAAGAGACACCTACAAAAAGGAAGGTGGTGGGTGTGGTTTAGGGACTGGCCCCACTCATCTTTTAAGTCTTAAATCTATGCATTAAGATGAAAAACCTTCTGTGCTTCAGCTGCCCCCCAGACCCCTTCCATTCTTACCTGAACCTGATCGTTCCAGCAACGAGCATGAGCCCTGCGGCTCAAGCCGCTGTCTTGGGACCTCATTGGGTAGATTGATAGTGGCAGGAGGCATGGGTGAAGGACTGAGCCCTGCTGTCTGTGTCAATGGATGCAACAGCGGGACTTGTGAGCGTGCCCGCATGGGTGCCCCCATGGAAAGTGGCTCTCAGTGGGGGTTCTTGATGAAGAGGAGGAGCCAGGAGCATCTTCAGGGCACCCCAGAAAAGGAGGATCAGGGTTACTCTGTGCAAAAACCCTTGCACGGAGCAGGTAAGTATAACATGTTTGTTATTTTTTTTTTTTTAAAACAACCTTTACAATTTTTTTAAGGATGAATTGCAGGTGGCTTTTTACCTCTCAGATGTTGCAGTGGAACTGACACTTATCTTTAATTACCAGTACTTATATAAACTGATAGCAAAAACTTCAATTTGAAAATCATTTTTATTACTTTCTGTTCCAGGATCACAGATAAGATACTTGCAATGGCGAGACCCTCAACAGAAATCATTGAGAAATATAATATCATCAAGCAGTTCAAGAGGTAAGGTGGTTCTCTAATAAGTGGAGTGAACGCCATTTCTGTTTTCTGTCTTTTTGTTTTAAAGCTTTACTGTTTCAGTGTGAGACTCTTGTAGATGCTTGAAAGAAAATCTATAAATGAACATCACAATTTTTATGTATTTTTATAATTTGAATGAAGATGTATTTGTTTATTCACTATGATGATTTATGATATGTAATTTATGATATAAGAGTGCGGTTCCTTTATTTGTTTTTCTTGTAGATGGTTTGTTGTTGTCAAAGGTCAGAACCCCTGTTGTCAGCGCCTAGAGGCGATTCAGTTCGCATTGTGCGCTATACAAGTATTTCATTCATTCATTCATTCAAAGGTGGCCTTGTGCATTTGAACGCTGTTCTGCTTAACCAAATTGCGTTTGAAAGCAAAAGTCTGCTTTGGAACTGCTGAATTCATCTCAGTCTCTATAACAGGGGTGGGCAAACTGTGGCCCTCCAGCGTTTTCAGAACTACAAGTCCCATTATGCCTCTGCCTCTGGGAGTCATGCTTCTAACTGTTGTCTTGCAATGTATCATGGGACATGTGGTCCACAACAGTTGGAGGGCCACAGTTTGCCCACCCCTGTTCTAAGATAACCTTACTATATGTATATGATAAGGTTCTCTCTTAGGCCGGCCATAGACGGAGCGATTTTATTTCCTGTAACCATGGGTGATTATAACAGCCACTAGCAATAATTACTTGTAAAATCCGACAGGCTGGTTGTACCCAAGTTGACTGATTGATTGATTAACTTAGATACATTCAGGTGATGAACTGACCAAGATTTGAACCATCTATGGCCGGCTTTAATCAATCCTGTTCCTTGTAGACTACTGTATTTTGTCTACGTATAGAGTATGGAAAATACCCACAGATCAGACAAGTGTACATCTCATAGTTTGCTTTTTATCTTCTTAAAGCCCTGATGAAGAGGGTCTGTTTGACCCCTGACACGTGTTGGCTTCATACGGGATGTAACGTTCAATAAAATTAACTTCTCGACTCTACATAATGTGCCTGGCACCTTCTTCACCTCCCCAGAAAACTGAGGTTTGAATAACACAGGTTCCACCCATATATGCTCTAAAAAGGGTGTTATTGCCACCTAATCTGAAACTTTTATGGATCTGAAATCTGCATTTTTGTTCATTTAGATCAGTGTTTCTAAACTGGGGTTCCGCGAGGAGTCCCCAGGGGTTCCACCGCAATTCAACATTGTGGCGGATGTATATCCACCCAATGTTTCCATTGTTCCCAATGCAGTACTCACTGTCAGCGCGCATTGATACCCGATGCCCTCTCTGTAGTTCCGGCTCAGAGAACTCAGAGGGCAGAGTCTAGAGAAATGCAGAGCGCGGGATATCTGAAGCCGTGGGAGCTGAGAATGAAGAATGTAGAGGCAGGGAGCCATGATTGAAGAATGTGGAGGCAGGAGCATGGAGTGGGAGCCGAGGGAGCTGAGAATGAAGAATGTGGAGGCAGGGAGCCATGATTGAAGAATGTGGAGGCAGGAGCATAGAGTGGGAGCCGAAAGAGGAGGCCGGGAGCACAGAGAGGGAGCCGTGAATGGAGGCGGGGAGCAGACCAGAAGTGAGATCCTGTCTGAACTGTAGCAGTGCTGCACACTGTGGAGGGGGGAGCAGAGAAAAGGAGCACATGGCTGGATTGAAATGTAGCTTTTTGTGTACAGAAGGGGTTAATGCAAACTACAAGGGGAGAGGAGGGGAGGGGGGAGCAGAGAACAGGAGGTGACATCCTGTGTATATTAGCACTGAATGCAGACTGCAGAGGGGGGAGCAGAGAGTGGGGGCACACAACTGGGTCAGGGTGAATGTAGTAGGAGGTGAGATTATAATAGCATTATGTTATACCATAATTGTACATAATGCTTTTATAATCTCACCTCCTGCTACATTCAGCCTGATCCAGCTGTGTGCCCCCACTCTCTGCTCCCCCGCAGTCTTCATTCAGTCACTTCCATACACAGGATCTCACCTCCAGCAACATTCAGCCATGTGCTCCGACTGTCAGCATTCCCAGTACCACCCTCACAGGTTCAGAGGAGCTGGAACTATAGAGGAGGCACCAGATATCAATGCACTTTGACAGTATTCGTTGTCAGTGCACATTGAAAACAACAATGGTATCGTGTGTATTTTTTCTGCAGAGAAAAATACTCAAATGACACCAACATTATGGTGTAAACAGGGCACATAGAAATAAGTTGTTTTCTTTATGTACTTGCAGAGACCTACGTTAGAAAAATGCATGTCTCTGTGCATGATGTGGACAAGACCAAAATATTCTATGCAGGTCAAATCTGCAAATAATGTACATCAATTCCATCAATTATGCGTGCATGTATGTTGTGAACAAGGTCCAACTGATCCCATAGTCTGCTGTCTTTTTTATGAAACAATATTTGGGAGTTTTGTTCAAGTTTAGCAAGGCCTCGTTCACAGCATATATACAAAGAACTGATGGAAAATATGTGCAAATTTGACTTGCATAGAATATTTTGGGCTTGTTCTAACGTAGGTCTGTGCAAGGACATAAAGAAAGCAATAGATTTTTATGTGCTCTGTTCACACTATAATGTTGGTGTCAGGTTAGTTCTAATATTTATTCTATTATTTACAGCTATTTCTACATTAATTGTGGTTATATCTACAGCTCGCTGATCAGATCCAGAGGTGTAGATATGAATATTTTTTTTAGGGGTTCCCCGAGATCTCACATGTTTTTCCAAGGATTCCTCCATGACACAAAGATTGATAAACACTGATTTAGATTATGAGAATTAATACACTATGTAAGAACAATGGGGTTGAATTTATAAAATTGGGGAGGGAAAAATATGGTGCAGCTCTGCATGACAGCCAATCAGCTTCTACCTTTGGATTGTTCATTTAAGCTTTGACAATAAAACCTGGAAGCTGATTGTTTTTCATGCAGAGCTGCACCAGATTTTGCATTCTCCAGTAAATAAACCCCAACGTGTCATTTTATTTAAGTACATCACCTTTATCTGTAGGTACTGCTTAGAATGAAGGTCTAATGTTTGACTATTAAAAATATGTTAAGTAAGTCAGCAATTTATATGGGATGTACTTACTTTTTCATGTGACTGTATATAATATATATACAATAGGGAAAATTATTATTTGATCCCCTGCAGATTTTGTAAGTTTGCCCACTTACAAAGAATTGAAGGGTCTATCATTTTTATCATAGGTGTATTTTAAATAGATAGACAGAATATCAACCAAAAATCCAGAAAAAAACCACAACGCAAATGTTGTAAATTAAGTTGCAGTTCAGTGAGTAAAATAAGTATTTGATTCCCAAACAAACCATGACTTTGTACTTGCTGGAGAAACCCTTTTTGTAAAGTACAGAGGTAAGACATTTCTTGTAGTTGGTTATCAGGTTTGCACGAATCTCAGGAGGAATTTTGGTCCACTCTTCTTTACAGATCTTCTCTAAATACTTTTTCTTGGCTGTCGTTTGGCAACTCGAAGTTTCAGTTCCCTCCATACATTTTCTATAGGATTAAGGTCTGAAGACTGGCTAGGACTAGGCTAGGCTAGTGCTTCTTCTTGAGCCACTTTATTGTCTTGGTGGTATGTTTTGGGTCATTGTCATGATGGAACACCTATCCACGACCTATCTTCAGAAGAAGAGTCTCATCCAAAATTTTACAATACATGGTCCGTCCAATGGCTCCTCAATACAGCAAAGTCGGTCTTTACCTTTACCAGAGAAACAGTCCCAAAGCATCATGTTTCCACCTCCGTGCTTGACTGTAGGGATAGTGTTCTTAGGGTCATAATTATATTTTTCTTCCTCCAAACACGGCAAATCGAGTTAATGCCAATGAGATCAATTTTGGTCTCATCTGACCACAGCACTTTCTCCCAATCCTTCTCTGAATCATTTAAATGTTCATTGACAAACATTGGCCTGTACATGTGCCTTTTTGAGAAGGGGGGCCTTGCAGGCGCTGCAGGATTTCAATCAATGGTGGCATATTTTGTTATCAATGGTTTGTTTGGTGACTGTGGAACTAACTGCCTTAAGATCATTCACAAGCTTCTCCCGTGTAGTTCTGAGCTGATTCCTCACTTTTCTCATGATCATACTTACCAATGAGGCAAAATCTTGCATGAAGCTCCAGACCAAGGGCAATAGATGGTTATTTTGTATTTCTTCTATTTGCAAATAATAACAAACCGTTGTCTCCTTCTCACCAAGCTTCTTGCTGATGGTCTTGTAGCCCATTCCAACCTTGTGGAGGTCTACAATCTTGCCCCTGACATCCTTTGACAGCTCTTTGGTCTTGCCCATGATGGCGAGGTTTGAAAGGAAGAAAGAGATTCTGTGGACTGGTGTCTTTTATACGCATAACAAGTCATTGTTAGTTGTAATCTATGATCCACGTTATTGTCGTAATCTTTGTACCACATGAACACATACTGTAGCCAGTCTGTGGGAGACAGAATTATTGTTGGTTGGTAAGGGATCAAATACTTATTTTACTCACCGAACTGCAACTCAGTTCATAACATTTGTTTCATGTGTTTCTTCTGGATTTTTGGTTGATATTCTGTCTTTATCGTTTACAATACACCTATGATAAAAAATGATAGACCCTTAATTTCCTTGTAAGTGGGCAAACTTACAAAATCTGCAGGGATCAAATGATTATTTTCCCCACTATATGTGTACTGTAAATATATCAAATATTTGTATGTGTATGACAGCAGCTGCCAGATATGCAGTATATATGTTATTTCTATTTTTGTATTTCTTTTTTTTTTGAGCAGAGGAGGGTGGTGGATGGCTGCTTAATAAAGCGGGAGTTTTCCCTATGCCTTTGCTATGGGGAGAACTTAAAAAATTGTCTAATTTTCATTGCTTAATTAGTTTGACACATATTTCATTTTATACATAACTCTATCATGAAAATGGGGCAGACCTGGATATTAAATATTTCTTATTTACCTCTATTTCTGAAGCTGTGGAATAAAAACAGTAATTAACCTGCAGCGTCCTGGGGAGCACGCAAGCTGCGGGAATTCTTTAGAGCAAGAAAGTGGGTTCACGTATCTTCCAGAGGCCTTTATGGAAGCTGAAAGTAAGTTCCATCCTGCTGTTTGTTCTCATTAATTATAAAACAGCATCAATTTGTGTTGCTGGGCTAAGAGGCCGTTGTGTAAGGTCCATCCGTCGGTAACAAAAGTCATTACTACATGTAATTGGAAAGTACACTCTCTCACTGTGGTGTCACAGATGTTGGAAAAACATTGTGACTTATTTAAACAGTGGCAATCTTGCTGTTATATTGACAATGTGCAAGCAGTATTCTCACTTTGCTTAATTGAATTTTTCTAATAGCATGGAATCATAGCGTGCATTCAAGATTTTCTGGTTTGTATCCGTTTTCTTTTTTCAGGCTTTTTTTTTTACTTTATTTTCACATGGTGATCCTGCCAGTAACACACTTCCTGTCCTTAGAGTTATAACATTCATTCACTCTACTGTATCTATGAGGGGCAGCGTTGTCCCCTTGGGAAAGGAACACAGAACACCTCACCCTCTCCTCTTTATAGCATGAGGAAGGTGTCCTCTAGTCCACAGAGATAGCTAGGAACAGTGTGCACAGGAAGTTATCTGCACACAAGATTTTTGGCAGGATTAACAGGTAATTATTTGCACTTGGAGAACATAGATAACAGCTCATCTCTTTGTGCTTTTGAGCCAGCTGTTTGAGCCTCAGGCTGGCCATATATGGAGAGAAATTTGCCCGGTTCAGCAGGGTCAAGTTGAATTTTGATATATGCTTGACCATTGTAGTTGAACAGAAGTCAATCGACCAATCATCTTCTGTTCAACTGCCCTATCTGTATTTTTCTGCTCGATTAGCACCACAGGCAATAGGCTGCAGCTCTGATCTGTGTATTCTGACCGCGGGAGTAGTCTCCTCACTGTCAAAATGCAATCACACAGCAGGGAGGATTCCCCTATCCAGGTTTAATGTGTGGATGTGGGGATTGAGTCAGCTTTAAGCTCCTTTTCATATTTTTAAAGGCTTTAGGTTTCCTTTGTTGACGTAAGATGCCTTTTTTTCAAAGAAATGAGCAGTAACTCCTTGCCTTATCAGACCAAACTCCCAGTCAGACAAATTGTACCTCGCAGCAAGCAGCTCTGCTGTGTGTCTCTTTGCGTAACACATAGTGCTCTGAGAATCCTTTGTCATACCTAAAGTTTTATATACACCAGGGATAAGGCAACTTTGGCTTACCAGCTGTGGTGAAACTACAAAGCCCATGATGGCTTTACCTCAGGGAGTCATGCCTATGAGTGTTATGCCGCGTACACACGAGCGGACTTTTCAACATCCAAAGTCCGAAGGACTGAGTCCGTCAGACTATCCGATCGTGTGTGGGCTGCAACGGACTTTTGACTCACCAAAGTCCGAAGGACTTTAGAATATGGAACATGCTTCAAATTTTTCCGAAGGAACTCCGCCGAACCCGGTCCCCTTCGAAAAATCCGCTCGTGTGTATGCTACTCCGACGGACTAAAACCGACGCTAGGGCAGCTATTGGCTACTGGCTATGAACTTCCTTATTCGAGCCGAGTCGTACGTCATCACGTTCGAATCCGTCGGAGTTTAGTGTGATCGTGTGTGGCCAAGTCCGCTCGGCCGAAAAGTCTGTCAGAACTCCGTCGGAATTCCAGCAGAACTCCGACGGAACTCCTTCGGAAGTCTGTCGGACATAAGTCCTCTCGTGTGTACAGGGCTTTAGAGTTCTCATGGGACTTGTAGTTTCACCTTGGCTGTTGTGGTCAAAGTTGCTTTCTTTAATATACAGTACACTATATGGCAAATAGTTTGGGAATGTCTGCCAATTACACCTACCTTATTGCCAAAGTTATGTAAATAATTCCACAAATTGTTGCATTCAGGTGGTTTCACTGAAAGATACTCTTGATGCTGCGGTGTATAGTACGAGGGAATTTTAGTAATTTGTGTGTTTACAACCTTGTGGCAACAGTTTGAATAGGACCCTTTTCTGTTGTAGCATGACTGTGCCCCTG
Source organism: Lithobates pipiens (assembly GCF_037356315.1). Taxonomy (NCBI): domain Eukaryota; kingdom Metazoa; phylum Chordata; class Amphibia; order Anura; family Ranidae; genus Lithobates; species Lithobates pipiens. Next base: position 100,344,303 of record NW_027507785.1, read on the forward strand.
TGCACAAAGCCAGGTTAATAAAGACATGGTTTGGTGTTGATAAACTTGGATGACCTACACAAAGCCTTGATCTCAACACTAATGAACACCTTTGGGATAAATTGGAATGCCAGTTGCGAATAAGGTCTTCTCTTACCTCACCACCTGATCTCATGAATGCTTTTTGTTTGATTGAAGGGTCACACATTCTCAGACACAATCCAAAAATGTCTGTTAAGCCTTCCCAGAAGAGTAGAGGCTATTATAGCCGTAAAGGGGGATGTGGGAACTACATATTAATTAACTCATATGGATGTGATGGTAAATTATCTACAAACTCATATTAGGAAGTATACCGCCTGTTGCATTTTTTAGATTAATTTTTTTCATTTTTGCAATATACAGTATTACTTATCCAAAAGATGTAGAGTGTTTTGAAAAAGTATTCATACCCCTTGAAATTTTCCACGTTTTGTCATGTCACTACGAAAAACGTAAATGTATTTTATTGGGATTTTATGTGATAGACCAATACAAAGTGGCACATAATTGTGAAGTGGAAGGAAAATGATAAATGGTTTTCAATTTTTTTTCAAATAAATATCTGAAAAGTGTAAAATGCATTTGTTTCAGCCCCCCTGAGTCAATACTTTGTAGAGCCACCTTTCGCTGCAATTACAGCTGGAAGTCTTTATGGGTAGGTCTCTACCAGCTTTATACATCTAGAGAGCAAAATCTTTGCCCATTCTTCTCTGCAAAATAGCTCAAGCTCTGTCAGATTGGATGGAGAGCGTCTGTGAACAGCAATTTTCTAATCTTGCCACAAATTCTCAATTGGATTTAAGTTGGGACTTTGACTGGGCCATTATAACACATGAATATGCTTTGATCTAAATCATTTCATTGTAGCTCGGCCTATATGTTTAGGGTCATTGTACTGCTGGAAGGTGAACCTCTGCCCCAGTCTCAAGTCTTTTGCAGACTCTAATGTCGTGTACACATGACCGGACTTTCCGGCAGACTAGGTCCGACGGTCTTCCCAACGGACTTTCGGCTGAGTTTTGACGGACTTTCCGAATGAACGGACTTGGCGACACGTGAACAGACTAAGTCTGTTCGTAAATCCGTTCGTTTGGACCTGATGACGTAAGACGGCACTAAACAAGGAAGTTCAATAGCCAGTAGCCAATAGCTTCCCTTGCGTCGTATTTGGTCCGTCGGACCAGCACACAGACGAACGGTTTTCCCGATTTTAGTCAGTCGGATAGATTTGAAACATGTTCTATTTCTAAGTCCATCGGATTTTTTTTTTGAAAAACAATCGGACTAGCCCACACACGATCAGATTGTCCGATGGACTAATCCCTTCAGACCTAGTCTGCTGGAAAGTCCGGTCGTGTATACGCGGCATAACAGATTTTCTTCTAAGATTGCCCTGTATTTGGCTCCAACAATCTTCCCACCAACTCTGACCAGCTTCCTTGTCCCTGCTGAAGAAAAGCATCCCCACAACATGATGCTGCCACTACCATGTTTCACGGTGGAGATGGAGTGTTTAGGGTGATGTGCAGGGTTAGCTTTCCGCTACATATAGCATTTTGTTTTTACGGCAAAAAAGTTTTATTTTGGTCTCATCTGTCTAGAGCACCTTCTTTCACATGTTTGCTGTGTCCCCCACATGGCTTCTCACAAACTGCAAACAGGACTTCTTCTGGCTTTCTTTCAACAATGGCTTTCTACTTGCCACTCTTCCATAAAGGCCAAAATTGTGGAGTGCAGGACTAATTGTCCTGTGGACAGATTCTCCCGCCTAAGCTGTGGATCTCTGCAGCTCCTCCAGAGTTTGGGATATTTTTTTTATAACCTAACCCTGCTTTAAAGTTCTCTAAAACTTTATCCCTGACCTGTCTGCTGTGTTCCTTGGCTTTCATGATGCTGTTTGTTCACTAAGGTTCTCTAACAAACCTCTGTGGGCTTTACAGAACAGCTGCATTTATACTGAAATTAAATTCGGTGACTTCTAAAGGCAATTGGTTCCACTAAATTTTAGTTAGGGGTATCAGAGTAAAGGGGGATGAATACAGATGCACCCTACACCTTTCAGATATTTATTTGTAAAAATAATTGAAAACCATTTTTGATTTTCCTTCCACTTCAGAATTATGTGCCACTTTGTGTAGGTCTATCACATAAAATTCCAATCAAATACATTTACTTTTTTGGTTGTAGCATGACAAAATGTGGAAAATGTCAAGGGGTATGAATACTTTTTCAAGGCATTGTAACGTGGTGCTTCTTTATTATTGCACCATTAACAGACAAAATGAGAATAAGAGAGAAATGTTAGACATTAAAAAGTGTCCATCTCCTTAAATTGTATTCTGTTGAAATGTGGATTAATTATGTCTCCAATTGGTTGTTACTAATTATTATTATTTATGTTAAAATCAATAATAATTTATATATTATCATTGTTAGTGATGGTGGTATAGAAGTACAATTTCAACAACCATTTCAAGCAACCAGAATTAATAAACAGATTAACCACTTCAATACCGGGCACTTAAACACCTTCCTGCCCAGACCAATTTTGAGCTTTCAGCGCTGTCGCACTTTGAATGACAATTGCGCGGTCATGCTACACTGTACCCAAATTAAATTTTTATCATTTTTTCCCCACAAATAGAGCTTTCTTTTGGTGGTATTTGATCACCTCTGCGGTTTTTATTTTTTGCTAAACAAATAAAAAAATACCGAAAATTTTGAAAAAAAAAATGTTTTTTTTTTTGTTTCAGTTTCAAAACTTTGCAAATAAGTAAGTTTTCTCCTTCACTGATGGGCACTGATGGGGTTACACTGATGGGCAATGATAAGGCGGCACTGATGGGCACCGATGAGGTGGCACCAATGAAGTGGCACTGATGAGGTGGCATTGATGGACACCGATATGTGGCACTGATAGGCGGCACTGATGGGTGGCACTGATGGGCGACACGGATGGGCACTGATAGGTGGCACAAATTGGCATGGATAGGTGGCACAGGTGGGCATGGGTTAGGCGGCATAGGTGGGCATGGGTAGGCGGCACAGGTGGGCATGGGTAGGTGGCACAGGTGGGCATGGGTAGGCGGCACAGGTGGGCATGGGTAGGCGGCACAGGTGGGCATGGGTAGGCACTGATAGGCGGCACAGATGGGAACTGATAAGCGGCATTGTATTATAATATATTGTACAAATGGATGCCAATCAGTGCCAATCAATAATGCATGCCAATCAGTGATGCCCATTGTGGGCACTGATTGGCATCCATTATGGGCACTGATTGGCATCCATTGTGGCACTGACTGGAATCCCTGGTGGTCTAGGGTGGCATACCTTGTCCTTGGCATCCCTGGTGGTCTGGTGGCGTCCCTGGTGGTCCAGTGTGGGCATCCTCGGGGGGGGGCTGTGCTGATAATCGATCAGCACAGACCCCCCCTGTCAGAGGAGCAGCCGATCGGCTCTCCTCTACTCGCGTCTGACAGACGCGAGTGAGGAAAAGCCGATCACCGGCTTTTCCTATTTACACTGTGATCAGCCGTGATTGGACACGGCTGATCACGTGGTAAAGAGTCTCCGTCGGAGACTCTTTACCGAGATCGTAGTTGCCGGGTGTCAGACTGACACCCCGCAACAATGATCGTCGCGATGCGCGCCCCCGGGGGCGCGCAGCGGCTCATAATCCTGATCACGTCATATGACGTCCGGTCAGGATTATGAAACCACTTTGCCGCCGTCTATTTGCTATAGGGCGGGCGGAAAGTGGTTAAAGTAAAGTGCAATGCTCCCACTTAATAAAACTAACAAATTATGTGAAAACAATATATCAAATGTAGTGAATTGCATTCCATGCAAAATGCTGCAAAAACAAAAACTGAACTGATAAAATAATGCAAATCAGTCCTGTACCCAAAAGTGCACAATAAGTTAATTTCTTCTCTTCTTCTTGTGACTTGTGCTCATCCACCACCAGGTGAAAAATCTGCCCACCTCCAACACACTCAAAACAAGCTCATCTGTGTCCTCCAACTGGTTGTAATTCCAAAAAACAGCAGACCTCTCAGAATGGATGGGGACTCCTGATTCCACACCAGTCTGTATGATATCCACCATGTATTATATGAGACAAAAGGGCAACAACATAGTGCTCTCCAGTTAAAAAGTTTTATTATTCCCCACTAATTAAAAACAGTTAGCCCTTGTACACACGGTCGGACATTCCGACGGAAATGTCTGATCGGACCGCGTTGTCGGATAATCCGACTGTGTGGGCTCCATCGGACTGTTTCCATCGGAATATCCAACCGACAAAGTTTTAGAGCTGGGCTATAAAATTTTCCGACAACATGATCCGATCGGACTTTGTCCGATCGTTTGTAGAGAATTCCGATCGGACAAAGTGCCACGCATGCTCAGATCAAATTCCTAGACCAAAGCTATTGGCTACTAGCCTGAACGTAGTCCCATAGTAACAAAATAACGGCATCACGTTACGAACTATCGGGTTTTCCGACAACTTTGTCCGACCGTGTATATGCAACACCAGTTTCGGACAAAATCCGTCGGACTTTTGGACAAAATCCGTCGGACTTTTGGACAAAATCCGTCGGACAAAATCTGACAAATTTTGTTGTCGGAATGTCCGACCGTGTGTACAATGGCTTACAGGAAAACCAATACAATGCGCTCTAAAATCTGACCGCCAGCCAGCTTACCACTTCACTCGTACAACGGCGGTGCCATGACATCACAAGCTCGGCTCCTCCATCCTAGACATGTTGTGCGCTCCAATAGGGCTTTCCCAGTAGGTGGGGAACCGAGTAATTTGAATCCTTACACCCATAAACATCATCTCCATAGTTACAGCAAACACATTTCACTCAGCGGGAACCCAAAGTGACGTGCTCGCTCTAGCTGCCTCCGCTCCGGAAGCCATACTAAATCCTGATCTACTGTTGGGGACACTACTGACATCCACTATACTATCCCAATTTTCTCCAAACCTCTCTCCCTTTGATGGATAGTGATATAGAGCAAAACTTCCGGATGCCGTGATGCACACTATCAACAATAAATACATATATTATTATATATTATTACACATAAAATAAAACCTACTAGAATCATATTCATATAAAAAGCAGCATCTGGATTCAAAACTATAACCTAACTATTGTTTATAAAGCAATTAAGATCATAATCAACATTTATAGTGGCGTTCTAACCAAAACTGGAACCTCTGCTTATCTGCTGCCTCCCCTCCAGTGCCACATTTGAAATTTTTCAGGAGAGGGGTACCCGTTTTTGACAGGTACCCTTCCCCACTTCCAAGGGAGACAGTGCCATGGCGCCATCCCTCGGATGTTTGGCCCCCTCCTCCTTCCTCCGCCACAGGGCCAGTTAAAATGCGCAGCACGCTTCCCGCATGCGCAGTAGGGAACCGTCTGTGAAGCTGAAAGGCTTCACTGCCAGTTTCCCTTACAAGGAATGGCTGCGGCAGCACCCGAGAGCCAAACCGAAAATCAGCTGGGGTGCTGATATCATGGGAACCCTGGACAGGTAAGTGTCCTAATATTGCAAGTCAGCAGCTACAGTATTTGTAGCTGCTGACTTGCAATTTTTTGTGGGGAGGGGGCGGAACTCCTCTTTAAGTCTTGGGGTATTAACACTTTGGTCTCTTAACACCTCGAGACTTAAATGTTGATTTTGATCTTAATATAGAATATGCCATATAGTACATGGTGGATATCATATGAGCTGGTGTGGAATCAGGAGTCTCCATCCAGAGTCTGGGAGGTCTGCCTTTTTTTGGAATCACAACCAGTTGGAGGACACGGATGAGCTTGTTTTGAGTGTGTTGGAGGTGAGCAGGTTTTTCACCTGGTGGTGGTTACAATAAGAAGTCAAGAGATTTGGTCACTTATTGTTCACTGTTGGGTGCAGAACTGGTTTGCATTATTATATCATTTCAATGTTTGTTTTTGCACCATTTTACATGGAATGCAATTCACAAATAGACTACATTTGACATATAGTTTTTACATATATTGTTAGTTTTATTCAGTGGGAGTGTTCGCTTTAATTTGATTATTAGATTTGTGGTATAAGGTGGGGTGGAATCACCTTTTGGTGTTATAGCTAGAAACAGTAGTTTGTATATTTATTTAGCTGTGCAGCTTGAGAAATCTATAGATATATTCCTTTATTTGCATAGAACTGAAGTGGGGTGCCCCCTAAAAAAAAAAAATTAAAAGTCAGCAGCTACAAATACTGCAGCTGCTGACTTTTAATAATCGGACACTTACCTGTCCCAGGGTCCAGTGATGCGGGGGAACGAAGCCCCCCCCCCTCGTTCCCCGCTCCGCACGCGGCGCCGGCATTCTTACTGTGGACACCCAGCTGTGAAGAGCGCGCCGCGCGCCGTGATACGCCGCACAGTCATCTGGGACATGTGACAGGTCCCAGGTGACTGTGCGGCACTAAGGGGAAGTGATGTCACCAGCCCGGGCACTGAAGGAGGCAGACTAGGAGGGACCCCCTAGCAACAGGCATTTAGAGGTGAGTAAAAAAATAAATTTTCCAATTATTTTTTATTTTTTTTATTTTTTTATGAATTTTAAGCTATTTTTTTTGGGGGGGTGGCAATGCCACTTTAATAAGCAAGCTTTTACGGAAAGTAAATTGTAAGAAATTCAGAAAAAAATTGTTAGAAGGTTGTTATAGGATACTTATTTTATTTTGGTTTCTCTGACAAGTGAACCTTTTTTATAAGCTATTGTGTTGTCGCCTAATGTTGATGAATCGTTTCACAAGCCTTTTGTGATTCGATTTTCCACATCTGCTCCCCACTACAGGGACACTACATAATTGTTTTTGTTATTTTTAGTAATTGCTAATTAATATGACAGAGAGCTGCAAGCTAAATTAAATAGATCATGATAAAACTCCTGTAGCAGCCTAGACACAGTGGGGTTTGATTTACTAAAGACAAAGCGCAGTTGCACCCTGCAAGTGCAGTTGCTCCATAGCTTAGTAAATGAGCAGAAGCTCTGCTGACTTCCATCATCCAATCATGTGCAAGCAAAAATGCTGTTTTTTTTTTAAATTATACTTGCATGTGATTGGGTGCTTATTGCAAAGAGAACCTTTCCCTCATTTACTAAGCTCTGGAGCAACTGCACTTTGCAAAGTGCACAGTCTCTTTGCCTTTAGTAAATCAACTCCAATGAGTACTGTGATTGTGACGCACCACCTCATGTGCAGAAGTCACTTATTCTTGGTTTAATGTAATAAAATGCTCATCTCTTTCAGTTTATTTTTACAATTTTGGATGGAAAGACTACGGTGTTGCTTCTCTGACCACAATTCTTGATATGGTGAAAGTTATGTCATTTGCCTTACAAGAAGGAAAAGTAGCAATTCACTGCCATGCCGGCCTAGGACGGACAGGTGAGACAAGTTTAAAGAGACATTATCTTTGAGCATATCTACAGCCAGTAGTAAGTTCCAGCGCTGTAATTATATTTTGAACATAATTCATACCCTTGGCTGCGCCCAAGGTACTAAAATAAAAGATTGTTAGGATGTTTTATCATGTGCGCCCCAGTGTTCAATATATAAGTCCTGGGTAAAGCAAAACTCCACCAAAAATAAAAGATTTTAGGATCTTAGTTGTTTATTCTATATACTGTATATGCCCTGTGTTATTCCTATAACTGCAAACATCCTCTATTTGCAAAGTTTAGCTCTATTCTTCCTTTGAAATCCTGGTAATGATACTCATCTATCTGAGAGATGACTACAGGGAAAGGAGTTCTGTTTCCCTAGTCACCTTCAGCCTGCATAGTGGACAATGAAGAACAGGCTGCACTTTGATAATATTATCCCTATCCTGTCTTCTTGTAAGCAGGTCCACACTGTTATACCTAGTACACACAATTAGAAAAAAGGAGGAAAAATACCGCTTTCAAAACGATTGTATGATAATCTGATCACTAGTTACACAGCTTTTGAGGTCCGATCATGAGGGTTCATTCAATAATATTCAAAGAGACAGCCATAAAAAAAATTCTCATACAATGAATGAAAAAATTATTTTCATTTAACCACTTACAGACCGGACCATTTTGCTGGTCAAAGACCAGACCACTTTTTGCGATTCGGCACTGCGTCGCTTTAACTGACAATTGCGCGGTCGTGCAACGTGGCTCCCAAACAAAATTGACGTCCTTTTTTTCCCACAAATAGAGCTTTCTTTTGGTGGTATTTGATCACCCCTACGGTTTTTATTTTATGCGCTATAAACAAAAATAGAACGACAATTTTGAAAAAAACGCATTATTTTTTACTTTTTGTTATAATAAATATCCCCCAAAAATATATAAAAAACATTTTTTTCCCTCAGTTTAGGTCGATACGTATTCTTCTACATATTTTTGGTAAAAAAAATCACAATAAGCGATTATTGATTGGTTTGCGCAAAAGTTATAGCGTTTACAAAATAGGGATAGTTTTATGGCATTTTTATTAATAATTTTTTATTATTTTTTTTTTTACTAGTAATGGCAGCGATCAGCGATTTTTATTGTGACTGCGACATTGTGGCGGACACATCGGACATTTTTGACACATTTTTGGGACCATTGTCATTTATACAGTAATCACTGCTATATAAATGCAGTGATTCCTGTGTAAATGACACTGGCAGTGAAGGGGTTAACCAGTGGGTGGCAGTGTAGGGGTTAAGTGTTCCTAGGGGTGTGTTACTAACTGTGGGGGGGTTGGGCTTTCATTTAGTGAACACTGATCTCTGCTCCAATCACATGGAGAAGAGATCAGCGTCACCAGTTGCTAGGCAGAATGGAGAAATGCTGTTTACACGGCATTTCCTCCATTCAGCCATCCCGTGAGACGATCGCGGGTATGCCGATCGAGTCCGCGGGACCCGTGACCGGACTCACGGGGGCCCCGACCGGCACGCGAGCACGCCGCCGGTGGCGCGCTCGCGATGGCAGGGCGGCATTGAAGATTGGACATACCTGTATGCCAATATGCCTGACCGTGCCATTCTGCTGACGTACATCGGCGTGCGCTGTTCGTGAACCGGTTAATCAGTACAGTATTCGCCGAAAAAAATCAGAAGACCAAGATCACGCATGCTCAGAAACAAAAGAATACATCACCATTATGGCTGGGGAAAAAATCAATTTGAATCTTGAATCGAGTTGAGAGGTCAAATCGATTAAAATTTTCATCAAACCGAGTTTTTTGTTTTTTTTCACCAGGAACGGCGCTGACACAGCGCCGGTCCTGAGGAGCTGCGGGCAGGAGTTTTTAGGTGAGGCCGTGGCTTCGGCCTAGTCCGCGAGGCCGGATGCCGCAATCGATTTGAGACGTGAATCAAGTTTTTTTTTTTTTTTTTAAATCGCAGATTTTTTTGGGGGAGAAAATCGCCCAGCTCTAATTACCATACAATACTACACATTACATCACTTCTGAAGTTGTATTCTGTCCTACAAGAATTTTAGTAACTTTAGTAACCTCTTCATTAAAGAAGAGTCATTTGTTCGATATTTTCATCTTGTGTACAGGACTTTAGGCTCACAGGACTGTGCAAAGCAATTGAATCCGGATTGCTTCAGAGTATTGACCTTTTGTCTTCTAATCTGAGTGCTGTTGTGCAAAAGATTACAGGAGGTGAACATAAAGACTGAGCTGATTTATGAATACATTTAGGGCAGATTCACGCATTATATGCCTGTAGATGGGTGTTTCTATACATTTTAAAATACACCACTGCAAATATAGGGGAATAAATAGTACCCCTTTAACCACTTCAGCCCCGGCAGAATTTACCCCCTTAATGGCCAGGGCATTTTTTGCATACCGCACTGCGTTACTTTAACGGACAATTGAGCGCATGTGCGACACTGTACCCAAATAAAATAAATAGAAATAAACAAATAGAACTTTCCAATCCAATCCTATCCAGTAAAAAATGTAAATTACTAATTGTTTCATCAATTTAGGCCAATATGTATTCTCCTACATATATTTGGTAAAAAACAAAATAACGTTTTTATAACGTCTACAAAATAGGGGAAAAGATTTAGGGACTTTTTATTTTTTTATTGTTTTTATTAGTAATGCGGTGTTCTGTGATTTTTAGCAGGACAACAACATTGCGGCAGACAAATCTGACCCAAAGTGACTTTTTTTGGTGACCAGTGACTTTTTGGTGACACCAATACAGTGATCAATGCTATAAAAATGCGCTGATCACTGTATAAATGGCACTGGCAGAGAAGGGGAATGGGCTCACTGGGAGTAGATGACGCAATCACGCAATAGAGCTGACCTGCCGCAGTATATATACTGTGGCTGGTTGGCAAGTGGATAAATTTCAATTGTACTAGTTATGTGTAGAATCAAAACATTTGTTTAGTTACGATTTGTTATATACATAAATTTATAAATTTTTGGGGGGAAATTAGTTTATTTGAATTTAAATTGATTCAAATTTTCTGAATTCGGTCAAATTTAACTCAAGTTCTAGTCAATTCTGTTCTTTTATTTTCTATTTTATTCTAATCTATTCTATTCAAATTCAAATTTATTCTATTCAGCCTTTTTAGGAAATGGTTATATTTCTATTCTATTCTATTTTTTTTTTTAAATCTATTCTATTTTTTTTTATTCTATTCTTTTCTTTTCTATTTGAATTTGAATTAATTATATTAAAATTTTGGAATATGATTTTTTTTTTATTCTATTCTTTTTTTCTATTCTTATTTATTCTTTTTTTTTCTATTCAATTCTTTTCAATTGTATTTGAATTTATTCTATTTGAAATTCATATTTTAGAAGATGGTTATATTCTTTATATTTCATTCTATTCTATTTTTTATTCTATTCTACTCCATTGTTTTCTATTCATTTATTTTCTATTCTATTTTATTCTTTTCTCTTCTGTTTCACTTTGTTCTGTTTTACTCTATTGTTTTATTTTCTATTCTATTCTCAGTTAGGTCTGGTATTTGGGCAAGCTTGTTATTAACATGCCTTTGTTTTTCTTCTAGGAGTGCTAATTGCTTGTTATTTAATATATGCCACAAGAATGACTGCAGATCAAGCTATTTTGTTTGTCCGTGCAAAAAGGCACAATGCTATTCAGACCAGAGTCCAACTCTTGTGTATCCGCGAGTTTACTCAGTTTCTGAACCCTCTGCACAATGTGTTTGCTTGCTGTGACCCAAAAGCCCACGCCGTCACCTTATCACAGTACTTGATCCGCCAACAGCACTTACTTCACGGATACGAAGCTCGCCATCTCAAATATGTGCCAAAAATTGTCCACTTGGTTTGTAGATTATTGATAAACTTAGTGGAAAACAGGCAGATGGTGGAGAAGGAGATCGTAGATGTTCCAGATCTCTCTGCCGAGATCGAAAAGACTGTTTCTCAGTTTTCCCCTGAGCAACTTGATAAAGTTTTAGCCAGTGAAATTGAAACAGGGGATTCATTAGCCCATTCTGTTACAACCCCAGCTTGTTATGGAGTTCATGATTCAGTATTAACCAGTGAACAGGAATTTGACCCCTTGTGGAAGAGGAGGAACGTAGAATGTCTTCAGCCGTTGTCCCATCTAAAGAAGCGTTTAAGTTACAGTGACTCAGATCTAAAAAAGGCTGAAATTCTAATGGAGCAAGGTGAAACCCCATGGACAGAGCCAGCAGAGATGTCTTTTTTGAGCAAAATCAATGAGCATATAAGGGTAAAGCACTGTTTCGAAAATCATGAGGTCGCGGACCTTATGCCCTCTGCGCGGTCAAACAAAGAACCTTGTGGAAAAGCAGCCTTTTTTTTCTGGAGCCAGAGTAAAGTCGGCAGCATTGAAACACCCAGAGATGGTTCCCCTCTATTTCACAGACTGAAGCTCCCTAAAGAGATGCAGCGAAGTCGTACTTTTTCAGTAGGATTTTCCTCACTAGCAGGCAGTGGCCAATCAGCTTTAGGAGACTCAGAATTTTTTATGTCAAGCATGACTCCTCGGGACACTACTGATTGTAATTGCGCTGCTGAGGACAATAGAGTAAAGGAAGAAAACAGCATCTCTAAACCTCAGGACACTAACTGCACTTCATCCAAAGTGACTTTTTATCTAGAATGTAGTGAGACATCAGATGTTGTCCCACAGATTGCTCTGGAGTCTGAACTAAGTCTTGGTGCCAGGCGTTTGCTGGCAGCTAAAGCTCTGGCATGTTTGGTCAATGATGGTGCTGAAGAAGTTGAAGAAAAAGTAAACTTTTGGCAGGTAGGTATGCCTATTCTTGTTGCTTATTTTTATCCTGTAGATGCAATGAGTAATATTTTACCAGTTGCCCTAGAAAAAACAAAACAGCTGAATACCTTTTGAGATCTGGTTTCTCGTAGCCAATATCTTATTTTAAGAAGCCACTCACAATGAAAACAGCAGTTGGCGGGTATTTTAGATTGGTAGGATGTTTTTTGCTCCTGCATTTGGAAAGAGTTGACAGTGCTGTTTTTTGGATGGTGAGCTGTCCATTTTTGCTTTATGTATCTACTAATAACTATTAGCTATTTGTCATCCCGTATAATTTACTGCATCCAATTTGCACATGGCCACTCTAAAGAGGCTATTTTGTATAGGGTATGGTATGAAAGTGATATAGTTAAAATATTGTAGGACAGTATCAGTAAATCTGTCATACCTAAAACATTCCCCATCAAGTCATTGGGGTTTATTTACTAAAGCTGGAAAGTGCAAAATCAGGCTCACTTCCGCATAGAAACCAATCAGCTTCTAACCCCAGCTAGTTCAATTAAAGTGGAGGGCCACCCTGAAAAAAAAAAATACATAAAAAATTAGAAAAAAATAAAAAAAAAAAAAAAATGGAAAGAAAATTTTTTTTTTACTTACCAGAAATGCCTGTTGCTGGGCACATAATCCAAATCTGCCTCTTCCTCCTCCGCGGAGATCTTCTCTCTTCTCTCCTCGTCACGTTGTCTTCTGGGTAATGCGCTGTGTTCTGGGAACTGTGTGTCCCAGAACACAGCGGGTCCCATTCACAAAGCGCTGCGCGACTCGCGTATGCGCAGTAGGAAACGGGCAGTGAAGCCGCAAGGCTCCACTGCCTGTTTCCCTTAGAAAGAATGGCGGCGCCGGGACCCGAGAGCCGAGGGACGGGTCGGCCTCGGGCGGCCGACATCGCGGGCGCCCTGGACAAGTAAGTCGGCTTATTAAGTCAGCAGCTGCAGTGTTTGCAGCTGCTGACTTTTAATTTTTTTATTTTTTTTTAAACGGCCCTCCTCTTTAAACTTTGGCACTAAAACCTGAAAGCTGATTGGTTTCTGTGCAGAAGTGAGCCTGTTTTTGCACCCTCCAGCTTTATTAATTAAACCCCATTGTGTTGCAGTGGTAATAGGATTAAAGTAGACCTGTGCATTGACCATGTAGGACAAAGCTTCAGGTTTGTTTTATTGCCCCTCTTCCCAACAGCACATACTAACCTTACCTTTGCTCCCCCACTGCCTAGTTCAGCTATCAAGAACGAAGAAATAAAAGCCCTAACGTGTTTCAGTGAACTTTAAATAGTTTGCATCGACCAGGCTAGTCCAAACAAACGATTTCCTTCATTATTTCCTTCATTATTATTATTATTACATGCATCAGCTGTGAGCACTGTATAAACTGTATTTAGCATCAGCTACATAAAGTATACAGGGCTGTGGTTTGGCTGCAGTATAGGGATGTTCTTTTCCTGGAACAAAAATTGAGTCAGACTGAGAGCTACATAACCATTCACAGGGAGCTTTGTAGTTTCTGAATGTATACAAAGCTTTCTCTGATTGAGGTGCAGACTGCAATGTCATCTGCCCACCTCTGTGCCAATCAGAGGTAGCTTTGTACTCATTCAGAAAATACAAAGATTCCTGTGAATGGCAGAGCAGTGCTCAGCCCCACTTGATTTTGTTCCAGGAGTGGGATGGGAAGTCCCTGTCCTGCTGACTTGACATAGTGCTGTATACAGTTTAATTTTGTTATTTTGTGTTGCAGCCTGGTACCTCTCACAGGGACCTCCAAACTACGGCCCTCCAGCTGTTGTGGAACTACATTTCCCGTGAGGCATTTTAAAACTCTGACACTCACAGACATGACTAGGCATGATGAGAATTGTAGTTCCTGAATAACTGGAGGGCCGTAGTTTGGAGACCCCTGTGTGTAGAGGGTTCAGTTGCTGTTATAAGAGAACAGTGTCTTTGTAGGCTTGGTTTAAGACAGTACTTCCATTAAGATTATGTGTGAAAATGTCTTACTACATCATTTTATCTCTCTAAAACTTGTGACCCCAGTAGGTCAATTCAAAGTTACTTTTTTTTTCATTTACTGTAATTTCACAAAATATAATTAGAACTGCCAACCAATTTTACATTCCACAGCTACCCACTGAAATAGAATGCAGCTCTTTTGTCTACAGTTTCAATTGAGTCATCATAATATTTGCCATTTACAGCTGAATTCCTGAAAAAACAAAAAAAATCCCTTGCAGGGGGGTTCCCCCTTACACTGCAAGGGCCAAATGCTTGTTCATGCCTAGGATATCAGTAACAGAGACTTTCCGCGTACACATGGTCGGATTTTCCAACGGAAAATGTTCAATGGGAGTTTGCTGATGGAAATTCGGACCGTGTGTAGGCTCCATCGGAATTTCCGACACACAAAATTTGAGATCTGGATCCCAAATTTTCCGACAACAAAATGTGTTGTTGGAAATTCCAATCGCGCGTACACAATTCCGATGCACAAAGTTCTACGCATGCTCGGAATCGAGCAGAAGAGCCGCACTGGCTATTGAACTTCAATTTTCTCAGCTCGTCGGACGTCACCGCGTTCTTGACGTTCGGAATTTCCGACAACATTGTGTGACCGTGTGTATGCAAGACACGTTTGAGACAACATCCGTCAGAAAAAATCCCATGGATTTTGTTGTCGGAATGTCCGATCATGTGTACGCTGTATTACATTGTTGCCCCTGAATGTAGACATATAAGGGATTACAGCGATTCGTATAACAAAAGATTGAGGCGTTATTTAATAATATATTAAGGTATTCTTTGAGTGATAATGTATCTTGATTATTGTAAAGTATTTTATAGCTGCCCACGCCAGCAATTTTAATCATTTAAGAATTAGGCCTGACATTTTAGCCAGGAATAAAGATGTTCGTTATGTCAGAGCCTCCAGCAAGAACAGTGAGTAGCCCAGTAGTGACGTCACTAATTCTCACGCCATATTTCGGACAGGCAGAAAAAAACCTTCGATCTCACACGGCAGATAAAGCTATAAGGCTGTAGGCACACCCACTTACCAGGAAGTGCATGTTTTAGGGTGTTGCTTGGGCACAATTAGTACCAAAGCACATGGCTGAAGATGCAGAGAAATTACACACTCAGATGTGTCAGATGACAAGTATTCTTCCACTTTTCCCTGAGATCAAAAATCTTAGGCACAGGCAGTGGGATAGGTAAGTGTTAATACTCTTCTTTTGCAGGGTGTTTTTTATTTTATTTGAAGACAGAGTCATTTTTATAACAGTCCACACTAACCTCTGTAGGTACAAGCACCGTGGAGAAATTCATCCTTAAATTTCACAGCGGAAGCACTGAAGTCAATCAAGTTCCCTTGGAGCTCAGCTCAATCTGATCCCCCTCCCAGCAGTGATTTAGCATTAAATCTGTAATGTAAACATAGAGCAGAAGCCCTCGGGGGTGCAGGGGGAGTCTAGAAAACAACTTGTAAGGTGTCTTTTGAATGAACTTATTAAGTTATTGATTTGTTTTTGTTTTTACCATTAGAAAGAGCTGAACTCCAGAGAAACAGCATGGGATCGCATCTGCACAGAGAGGAATCCCTCTATATTCAGTCATTTAATGTGGTCCTGGCTTGAACAGCTGAAAGAACCTGTTATCAGAAAAGAGGATGTTCATTTGTTAGCAAGTTACCATAGTGATCTGGAGAGCGCCCTCTTCCTGCTTGAAAAGGTAAATGCAACAAAGCCTGTCTACAGCTTCTGTTTTATTTTTTTTATTTTTAAAAGCAGCTGCCCAGACCTAGATAATGACACGCAGCTCATACCTTTTACCAGAACATTACCAAAGCCAGCATATTGCATAATTTACAATAGCAATGCTGTATTAATAACATTGTTTCAGTGCTATATTGTATTTTCTCTTCAATGTACATGATACAAGGTCAGCATCCAACTGTAGAGGGTTGCACAATATACTGAAAACTCTCTGCTGTTTTGCAGGGAGTTAAAATATAAAAATACAAGCCTGTATTCATATGTGATGTTTACCCACTTCAGCGCCGGAGGGTTTTATCTCCTTCATGACCAGGCCATTTTTTGTGATACCGCACTGCGTTACTTTAACTGACAATTGTGCGGTCATGCGGCGCTGTACACAAACAAAATTGGTTCCTTATTTTCCCATCAATAGAGATTTCTTTTGGTGGTATTTGATCACCTCTGCGTTTTTTAAACAAACAAAAAAAGCGACAATTTAGAAAAAAATTTTTTTTTACTTTATGCTATAAAATACATCCAATAAAAAAAGTTAAAACTCAAATTTCTTCAGTTTAAGCAAATATGTATTCTGCTTCATGTTTTTTGTAAAAAAATCTCAATAAGCGTATATTGATTGGTTTACGCAAAAGTTATCGCGTCTACAAACTGGGAGATATTTTTATGGAATTTTTATTTATTAATTTTTGTACTAATAATGGCAGCGATTTTTAGCGGGACTGCGACAATTGCAAATCGGACACCTAACTGACACTTTTAACACTTTTTGGGGACCAGTGACACTAATACAGTGATCAATGCGAAATAATATGCACTGTAACTGTGCTAATGATACTGGTAGGTAAGGGGTTAACACCTGGGGCGTTTAGAGGGTTAAGAGTGCTTGTACGGAGTTCTTTCTAACTGTAGGGGAATGCTGTGACTGGAGGAACACAGAGATCCGTGTTCCTGCTTAGCAGAAAAACAAGATCTCCATCTGACTCCCTCACAGAACAGCGGTCTGCCTTGTTTAGATAGGCAAATTGCAGTTCTGCCTCTCCTGTGTACGACCGCAGGTGGCTGGTGACCATCGCAGCCGTGGGACCTGCTGATTGGCTCTTTCTGTGTCCAATCACACACAGGAGCGGGTCGCCCCAGACCCACTGCATGAAATTACGTACCTGTACGTGATTGCGCGCAGGAGGGACGCCCTGCCACAGTATATCTGTGTGGGGCAGTCCTTAAGTAGTTGTAAACCCTCACATATACTCAGTGAAGTGGTGACTGTCCTCAGGGGATACACAGAGATTAAACAAATCCTCCTACATAAAGCCTAGTACACACTACTAGGTTTTTTTTTTAACCCAGGAGGAGCTGCTGTATTAACTATCTAATGTTAGTACAGCGATCTTCCCCGCTGAGCTGTTGTGTTCTGACAGGGCCCTCCCCACCAGAACACACTGGTCAGCGCTTTCAGCCATTAGCTATGAGCGCTCATGGGATGCCAATCGCCAGACCTTTTTTTGGTCACGCCCCTTCAGCAGAAGCCAGGTGAACAGCGAGCACCCGCACACACGGGCTGAATGTTGGCCGGCTTCTATTGAATAGCCCGATTCTGCCTCATATTCGGCCCGTGTGTACTAGACTTTAGTTGCACCTGTTTACTGTATTTGCTGTCTTCTCTTCTTTACAGCCAATATGCAGAATATATACAGATTATCTGTGCTTTCAGAAAGCGGGGGGCAAGGAGCTGAAGCTACACTCAACTCAGTGAGAGCTGATTGGAGGGAAGGGACAGCCCCACTTCACACAGCACATAGGAAAAGAGTTGAGGCTGTCAATCAGAGACTCCCAATCAGAGACTCCCCCCTCTGTTACCTTTTTACCTCTGTCAGGAAAACTTGTAAGAAGTGACTCGTGCTGACAGCAGAGGAATGAAGCAGCTGACAGAAATGACACTTAGTGCTCCGGATTGAGAAAACTACACAGTCTAGAAGGATATCTTTGTTCATATTTTACATCTGAGGTTTACAGCCACTTATAAGATTGAAATCCTTTATGTGAAAGAGTTTTTAAAAGTATGGTGTCCTCATTTCTTAGGAAATTCAGGGCTGCACATGGATAAAAATCTCCACTGCACCTGTTAGTTTTTTCTCTGGCAAAGCTGTGCTGCCAGTCATCATGGTGCCGTGGGCATAAACAGTATTTTCAGTGATGTCCGGCAGCTTTGCCATTGTAAGGATATCAGTATGAACTGGTCATATGTTTACAGCAGCCTTTCTTTTTAATGCTTTCTAATTAGGCCAAAGTTATGTTTCTTTCCCTAAATTATATATTTTTTTTCTTTTTTAGTTTTGGATAGAGTGGAGAGGGATTAGAACTCTTATCACTGCTGTCTGTGTCCTCCCTATTACCCTCCATATTTGTCCTGTTTACCGTTATCATCAAAAGTAGAAGCAAATGCCAAATTTTGGGTTGACATCAGAACAGGAATAGAAGGGCAATCTTCCAATGGGGACACTATTTCTGGTGACCCTGAAGGCAACCATGGGTTGTCAGAAATGATTCATGCTGATAGAAGAGTAATGAAGCAGCAGACAGAGACAACACTTAGTGCTCCAGATTGAGACAAGCAGCGGCGACTGGTGCTAAACTTTTTTTGGGGGGGCAAGTAAACCCCTCCCAGGACCGATCTGTCTCCTGTACTGATTTTGTCGGGAGGAGAAGCTGGAAGACAACAGTGAATATTGATTCGCTAGTGTCATAAGTGGGTGGACTCCGCCCCCCGAGCCCAACCTTACCCGAGCCAATTCAGGCCTCAGGCTCTAATCATGTGGCTTGAAAAAAAACCTCATAGAAACCTATGAGTCCGGCGCCCTGCATGCATCTCTGCATGCAAACTAGGGGAGCTACGTCCCTGGGCCCCTTATGGACTGGCCTCTCCTGGAGACAAGTACACAGGACACTAGTTCTGGTGACCATGATGACAAACAGGAAGTTAAGGGAAATCTCTCCAATGGGACACAGATGGCAAAAAAAAAAAACTAAAATGAAAAAAAAAGTTTTGCCTTTACAGAAGCAGCAGAAGAAGCATCTAATATAAGAGGATGCATCACTAGCTTTCCTTTAGATACACGTTCCCCTGCAGATCCTTGCCAGTGAATCATATCCAAGCATAAGGAACATTCCTATCAGAAGGGATCCTAGAGATATCTGATTTGATTTAATTCCAGGTGCAGTGATCCCAAAATTCAATGAGATAAGTCTATCAGGAATTAAAAGGACATTTGAACTCTCAGGATCCTTCATGATCCATTACATCTCTCTGTTACAAGAAATAAGGTTGGCTTTCAACTTGTAAGGTCTAGGGGGCCATAACTGCGCCCCCTGAAAGTGCTATAAAGCCACACATAATATTCAGTATATGTCATGCAACAGGTCAATGACTCTGCAGACATATTCAAGAAAATGGTCTGAGACTGTAGACATGCTACTGGTCCTGTTGTAGCCTGCTTCAGAAGAGGGGGCTCATTCCCAAGAGCCCATGCACTAAAACTATCTGTTATAGCATACAGACTAGAGTTCATGCTGTGTTGGCAGTGGTGCCTTGTAGTTTTACAACGCAAGACACTGTTTACCTTTTTTTTTTACTTTTTCAAAATGCCAAAGTAATATTTTATTCACTCTGAGCAGCTTTGGTGAAGTTCAAGAACGGATGGGACTTCCGGTGAGTTCCAGTGCGTTTCAGAAGATACAGCATGACTGCATTTTTCCACCGCATTCTACAGCCTACCCTTAACATTTCAGTATGAACAGGGCACATAGAAAACAATTGTTTTCGGTGACTGGAATTGATCAAGTGCAGAAAGATACCAATCACCGCACATAGTGTGAATGGGCTCCTAAGCAGCTGGCAAACTGTTACATGAGACTGCTAGAAATTACTGCCCCTTTCCAAATCAGTGCTCCCATTCCCACTACTGGGCACTGAAAGGGCTGCAGGTTGGGCACATGCCCTAAATATAATAATGGATTTAACATGTAAAAATTATGCTCATGGCTTCTTAAAAAGGTATGTATTTCAGGATTAGTCATGCTATGTATTGGGACATAATATATTTTATGTTGCATATTTTTTGTTTTACAAGAGATTGTTGTCCGCCCTGTGTAGACTTTAGCAATAAAATCTCCACTAAACCTTTTTTCTTAGAGTATTTTATACAGAACCTTTGTATTTCCATGTCTTAATGATTATTTGTTTTAATTACAGGGTCAGCATCAAACCATCTTGTGCATTTTGCAGTGTGTGAGTAACCTTCGACCAATCCCTGTCGACATAGAAGACACTATACTAGAAAGGATGATTGCAGCCTTTACAATGGTAAAGTTTAAATCTGTAAAATGTTATGGGGGATACATGGAATATACAAGATCATAAACATTATAAAATGCTCTGTTACCCCAGCACAATTCTTCTCTCAATCTGTACAATTTACAGGTCTATATGCCACAATAGTAGTGAATATGGAACCAGCACTAAGGACAAGCCACCGTATAATCAAAATACAGTAAATTAAACTATAAAAGCTAGAATCACCCTATCTTCCCTGGGTAGGTTCTACAATTATAAACAAAATATTCACAGTGCTTAGAGTCACAACCCACAAAGCCCCCACACAATCAGGGTCCTTTATTATATATTACATGTCTGTGCAGATATAAAGAAAAGGTGAAATAATCCATGTAAAGACATTGAAATTACAAATTAAATTGTGCTCACATAAATATAAAAGTGCAGTCCCTAAATCAACCAAATGTGAATTCTTCTTATTTTTCCAGCCGCCAACGTGCTACACCCACATCCAATGGAATTTCACAAAATGGAGTGACCAATAGATCTCATAGGTTCATATATGGCATATCATGGCGATCCCCCTTGGTCCCCGAACTCACTTTACTTGGGCACCTCACATACCTATAAACATATTATAAAAAAAGCAGCCCCATAATATAGTATCATAACGAATTAACTGTTTTTTTTTTTTTACTATGCCTACATAGAAAGTAGAAAGCGTAAACAGTGCTTTGTGTAAATCAAAGAGGGTAGAGTCACCACTCCTGGTCTGACATGCTGATGTTACTTCCTCGATGACTTTATCAAGAGTATGTGCCGTCAAACAGGAAGCTCCTATTTATATACCATTTCCACCCTTAGTGTTCTTGAGTATAAGCCGAGATTTTCAGCCTCTTTTTTGAGGCTGAAAGTGCCCCCCTCGGCTTATACTCGAGTCATCGCTGTCTGCCCGCTCGATCAGCGTGTCGAGCAGACAGACAGCGGCCATTCTATTCAAAAGCCGCGCCTCCGGCTCCGCCTTCGCCTGTGATAGGCGGAACACTGAATTTCCCAGCAGCCTGTGTTCCGCCTATCACGGACATCGTATCATCCTCGTACTACGGACGAGGATGATACGACGTCTGTGATAGGCGGAACACAGGCTGCTGGGAAATTCAGTGTTCCGCCTATCACAGGCGAAGGCGGCGGCGCAGCTTTTGAACTTTACAATGGCCGCCGACGAAGAGGGCACGGGACGGAGGCAAGGGAAGGCACGGCACGGGACGGGACGGCGGCGGCAAGGCAAGGCAAGGCACGACACGGGACGGATGCAAGGAGGCAAGTCACGGCACGGGACGGAGGCAAGGAGGCAAGGCACGGGACGGAGGCTCGGGACAAAGGTAGGCTGGACACACACACACACACACACACACACACACACACACACACACACGGATGGAGACACACACAGGGATGGATGGATGGATGGAGACACACACACACACAAGGATGGATGGATGGATGGATGGAGACACACACACACACAGGGATGGATGGATGGATGGATGGAGACACACACACACAGGGATGGATGGATGGATGGACACACACACACACAGGGATGGATGGACGGACACACAGGGATGGACGGACACACAGGGATGGACGGACACACAGGGATGGACGGACACACAGGGATGGACGGACACACAGGGACGGACACACACACAGGGATGGACAGGCATGTCTCACCCTCGGCTTATACACGAGTCAATAAGTTTGCCAGTTTTTTTGGGGGTAAATTGGGGGCCTCGGCTTATATTCGGGTCGGCCTATACTCGAGTATATACGGTATATATTAGTAAAAATATTGGTCACCCTTATGAAGCCCAAAACATTCCAACCATCACATTAAAAAATATCAACGCTAGACCAAAAGTTATACAAATAATAAATAGCGCCATAAGCCCCTGTAATAAAATTACCCCATTTAAAAATAAATATGTATTTAATATAGATAAATATTAAAAAATAAAAAATGTGAATGTTTTAAAATTGCACTCTATAAAGCCACATATGATCCCATCCAAATCAACCCAAAGAGGAGGCAGGTTCCTTAAAAATCTGCAATAAAGCAGTTTAATCCAATTTACACATTAACGCCATTAGTGTGTAAGCAGGTCAATTCATATATCCAGTAGTCTCATTTTTTTTAAAAACTCCCTCACCTTATTGAAACCTCTCCAGTGACCTGTTACTGTGTTGATCCCACAAAATTTCATAATAGATTCCTATTATGAAAATTCCAAAAGTGTTTGGACAGGCTATGATTTTTCAAACCATTTTAAATATTTTGTATGTGATTGCCCAGGCTAATGTTCCGTTTACGTCTCATCCAACCCACATATTGGAGACCACAAGGGCACTCTAACAGATAAGTAACACACATCGAACTTCTTGTAATGAACCAGTTTATTGTGTATTCTTTTCCAGTGGTCCTTGATCAAAAGCTATCTTTCTTCCTTACTGTACAGTTTGTGGTTTTACATACCTTGCATCTGTTGCAGGGGAAAAAAGGGAGAGAAATAACATTGTACACTAATAATTTTAAGATTCTCTGCTTTCATGAACAAAATACGGTTCCTTGGAAATTAACTATACTAGAACCCTATCTTTATGCAAAATAGGCCAGCATTTTCTAATAATACCCTCAACTTCTTTATATTGACTATTAAAGTCCAAAAGTATCACATACTCCAAACTTCGATTTTGTCGCTTCTGTTTCTGCTCTAACCTCCTTCCTTTTTGTTTAAAATAATCCCTACTTATTTCATATCTTAACCCCTCAAGCTTTACTTTCTCATATCCTTTTTCAGTAAATCTCTTTACAATAATCTCAGACTGTATGAGGTAGTCTTCTAATTTAGAACAGTTTCTTCTAATCCTAACTGTCCATTAGGGACTTTATTTATCCGTTTAAGATGGTGACATGTATATACCAGTTTCGATCTCTTGGACTATATATACTATATTACCAAAAGTATTGGGACACCTGCCTTTACACGCACATGAACTTTAATGGCATCCCACTCTTAGTCCACATGGTTCAGTATTGAGTTGATCCACCCTTTTGCATCTGTAACAGAACAGCTTAAACTTTTCTGGGAAGGCTGTCCACAGGGCTTAGGAGTGTGTCTATGGTAATTGGATGAGAAGGCAATGCTCGCAGTTTCCACTCTAATTCATCCCAAAGGTGTTCTATTTGGTTGAGGTCAGCACTCTGTGCAGGCCAGTCAAGTTCCTACACCCCAAACTTGCTCATCTATGTCTTTATGGACCTTGCTTTGTGCACTGGTCCAAATAATTTGATGGGGGGGGGAGGTTTACAGTGTAGGGTTGTTTTTCAGGGGGTGGACTTGGTCCCTTAGTTCCAGTGAAGTGAACTCTTAATGAGTCAGCATACCAAGACATTTTGGACAATTTCATGCTCCCAACTTTGTGGGAACAGTTTGGAGATGGCCCCTTCCTGCTCCAAAATGACTACACACGAGTGCACAATGCAAGGTCAATAAAGACATGAATGAATGAGTTTGGGGTGGAGGAACTTGACTGTTCTGCCCAGAGTCTTGACCTCTACCTGATAGAACATCTTTGGGATGAATTCGAGCAGAGGCTGCGAGCCAGGCCTTCTCGTCCAACATCAGTGCCTGACCCCACAAGTGTGTTTCTTGAAGAATGGTCAAACATTCCCATAGACACACTCCTAAACCTTGTGGACAGCTTTCCCAGAAGAGTTGAAGCTGTTATAGCTGCAAATGGTGGGTCAACCCAGTATTGAACCCTACAGACTAAGACTGGGATGCCATTAAAGTTCATGTGTGTGTAAAGGCAGGCTTCACAATACTTTTTGTAATATAGTGTATACGTGAGAACAATTTTATTTGTTGTTTTTTTGTTTTGAGAAACACTGTTGGGGAGCACACAGAATCGGGTGCAACTGAACATAGTAACCAATCAGCTTCTAGGTTTTACTGTCAAAGTTTAAGTGAATATGCTGAACTTGGAGGCTGATTGGTTACTATGTACAGCTGCACCAGATTCTGTGTGCTGCAGGATAACTCAAATTTTGTTGGGAAAAAAAAATAGCAAATAAAGAAAAAATAATATAGCACATATAATTGCGACACTAATCATGTTGTAATTGAATGTTATTAAAAATTACCTTTCCTTTTCAATCTGCAGCTCTGTAATTTTATGAGAATGCATTGCAATATGGCTACCTGGAGTTGTTCTATATACACAGAATGTGTATTGACCACTCCCCAGAAACATAATTTCCTGCTTGTGTGATTGGCTCACCAATGTTCCCAGAAATCTGCACTAAAATACAAGTCAGATGTCAGGCATCCCCTACAACAAATATTACATTTTTGGAGAGATACTTTCAATAGGAACCCATCTAAAGGGATGAAGGCCCAGCAGATTTCCTCATTAGTGCCCTGCTGCTGCCAGACTTGATAGTTAATTGTGAAAACACTCCCATTATGCCGCATACACACGACCGGACTTTCTGGCAGACTAGGTCCAACAATGTTCCCGACGGACTTTCGGCGGAGTTCCGACGGACTTTCCGAATGAACGGACTTGGCCACACACAAACGGACTAAGTCCGTTCGTTTTGAACGCGATGACGTAAACGGAACTAAACAAGGAAGTTCAATAGCCAGTAGCCAATAGCTCCCCTTGTGTCGTATTTGGTCCGTCAGACCAGCACACAGACGAACGGTTTTCCCAATTTTAGTCCATCGGATAAATTTGAAACATGTCTGCCGGAAAGTCCGGTCGTGTGTACGCGACATTAGATGCACTTTGTACAGAGGCACAGAGGAAACACACAGGGATTTCTTCAAAATAACAAAAGGTAGGAATCTGCAACAAAGTTTGTTATACTCCTTGTAATGTACATAGATCACCCAGAGTGGGGTTACACTTTAACTATGCTGTAAAAAGGAACATTATTCAACATTTTTTGGGCATTTTGTAATCTGCTGTTATTGTCTGCCCCCTACTGGTCAACCTTATAATATAGTGTAATTTAAAGGCTACGTTCACTTAAAAAAATTAATTGCACATTTTTTGCAGGCAAAAAAAGCGTGCATTTATTTTTTAGGAACTTGCAATTTTTTTGAAAGGATATACTTTTATTAATAAAAAAAAATAAAAACGAAACAGTAAAGTTAGCCCCATTTTTTTTTAATGATGTAAAAAAAGATGGTACATCGTGAGAATCGTGATCTTTATTCTAAGCAAAAAAATTGTGATTCACATTTTAGCCCGAATTGTGCAGCTCTAGTGCATTGTAGAGAACAGTCAGTGTGGCCTCATTGCAGTGACAGTTAATGGAGCATACATAAACAGGATCTGAGCCTACTCAATGTTTGCACAGCCCACCTATGCCACAAAATATGCTTTAATTACTGTACCAGTAGTGAGATTCCCAAATACACATATAAACCATGGCACAATATTTTTTTAAAGCCTACTTTTTTATATACTACTCTGCTTTTCAGAATGCAGACTTTACAGCTGTGGTGTACTTTGCACACTACTGACTTCTAACCCCTGCAACCCCCCCCCCCCTTTTATTCACAGCTGTGCACCCAGTTTCTCTCATCTCTGCATTCAGCTCCCCATTCACAACTCTCACCTTTGCAGCCATTACACCTACCCCCCCCCCAATCTTCCCCACATACCCACACACTGCTCTCACCTTTGCAGCCAGCTCTCCCCCTTCCACAACTCTCATTGCTGCATCTCCCCCTTTTCTCCACAGTACTCACCTTTGCACGCCCCTCTTCCCCCTTATCCACAGCTCCTGCCTCTGCACCCATCCCTAAAGAAGCAGTTGCCAGCACAGCTCCATAAGGTGGGCAGTGAGGTTTGTGCAATACTGTGTGCACAGTTCAGTTTTGCTAGTACTGAAATGCTTGTTAGACATGTACCGCAGAGCTGAGGAAGAGTTTTGGAGCACTTCCAGGCTTGACAGGGGCAGACAGGAACAGAAGCTGGCAGCTGCCAAAACAGGTGTAAATTATACAAAAAAAGAATGCGGTGGGTCAGTAAGTGCTGTGAATCCAATTGCTGCGACCGACCGCATTCTTTTTTTGTATAATTGACATGCTACTTTTTTTTAAAAACAAACCTTTACATATACTTTAAGTGAAGAATATGTAAAGGTTCATTAAAAAAATAAATAAAAAAAATAACAAACATGTCATACTTACCTCTTCTGTGCAGTTGGTTTTGCACAGTGGCCCCAATCCTCCTCTCCTGGGGTCCCTCAGCGGCGCTCCTGGCTCCTCCTCTTCTCGATTGCCCCATTGGAGAGCCGCTCTCCTCTGGGCACTCGTACAGGCGCGCTCCCTTGTCCTGCTGCTGTGTCCATTGACACAGGCAGCAGAAACGGCCCCGCCCCCTGGCTACCGCATCATTGGATTTGATTGACAACAGCAGGAGCCAATGGCTGTGCTGCTATCAATCTATCCAATCAGGACTAGAGACACCGGCTGGAGCTGGTGTGCTTATTCCTGTCACCAGAAAGACCGGGTTCAGGTAAGTAAGAGGGGGGCTCTGGGGGGCAGCTGCATCACAGGAGGTTTTTCACCTTAATGCATAGAATGCATTAAGGTGAAAAACCTTGAGGGTTTACAACCCCTTTAACAATGGATGCAGGGTACTGGGTGCTGGTGCTAATGACATTCCTGCTTATCAAACGGATATAATGTTTATTAACTAGCATTCCAGGATCAACAATATGTGCACTGGGAGGTATACTGCATTTCAAACAGCAGGACAGAGAAGGATCTGTTGGCCAGCAGGTTCTGTGGAAAGGATCTTAGCACCTAGATATGTAAACGAAAGCAGGAGCAGTGTTTAGAAATGAGGACCGCTGGTATGTACTATACATGGGATCTAAAATTGCTTAGAGGGATTTTTGTAAAAAGTTACTAAAGATGAACTTACACTTTAAAAGTGTAAATCATGTGTGATAACCAGTGGCTCTATAGCTGTTATGGAACTACAAGTCCCATGAGGCATTGCAAGCGGCTGACAGTTACATGGCTGACCCCCAAAGGCATAATGGGACTTGTAGTTTCGCAACAGCTGGAGGGCCACAGGTTGAACACCCATGCTTTAAGTGGTTAGTTCACCTTTACAAAAAAATATAGAGGTGAACTAACATCAGACATCCTTCCCCCTGATCCCCACTGTACTTTCCTCTGAGGTTGCCAAGCTGTCAGTATCCCTAATGGCTCTTCCAGCAGTCCAGGGAAGCACTCCCACAACAGACCTACTCAATTTCCTGTGACAGCTCTGACCAATCAGAATCAATCTGGTCTGTCCTAGAAGCTCTGCATGAAGAAGAGGGAGAAGAGCAGGGATTTCAGATCCCCAGACTTCTGGGGCTGGTGCGAGAGTGCTGACAGCATGGCTGCCCTAGAGGTATTTGCAATATATATGTGATTCTGCACTTTTGGGTTTTGGGCACGAGTGCATGCCTCCCTCGACTTGCTCTCGCTTTCATTTTACACAGCGGGAGCTGATCAGTGGATCCCGTGTACACGATGTCTGCTGGTACCCGCTGATTGTTCGGTACACTCACAGAATGCCAGTCTGCCTATGTAAACAAGATAGATTGCCGCTGCACTGTTTTTTTTTTTATAGTTACGATTGACGATTTGATATTTTGAGTTTTCAGTGTTCTAACCGCTGTCATTAGTACAGTGACTGTGCATATTTTTAGCACTGATCACTGTATTAGTGTCACTGGTTCCCAAAAAAGTGTGAGGTGTCCTATTTGTCCCCCACAATATCGCAGTCCCGCTATAAGTTGCTGATCTCCCCCATTACTAGTGAAAACAATAAATAAATACAAATATATCCCATAGTTTGTAGACGCTATAACTTTTGAGCAAACCAATCAGGCCTCATGTACACTGCTGCTGATAAACGGATGTTTAGGAGCAGTTGGGCTTTTTTTTCATCTGCCCATGAACTCTCCTCTATGTTATCTTATTAGTACATGTACACAGGGTCGTTTGTAGTCGTTCGTAGACAGTTGAGTTTAGAAGCATTTTTTGGAAAGCAAATAATGCATTCGGGACGGATATTCAGAGGCATTTAAAAACAGTGAATGCCTGTAACAGCTTGTAAATGGAGATACATTTTTGACTATTTAAAAAAAAAAAGTCTCTAAACGCAAACGCGGCATTTAAACGTGGCAAAATGGATGATTTTAAACGTTGGTTACTACTTGGCAAGTTAAATCATTCAGGAGAGGTTTTAAAATGTCCCGTGTACATTAAGCTTCAATATATGCTTATTGGGATTTTTTTTTACCAAAAATATGTAGCAGAATACATATTGGCCTAAATTTATGAAGAAATTTGATTTTTTTTTTTTGGGTATGTTTTAGAGCAGAACGTAAAAACATTTTTATTTTTTTTCAAAATTGGAGCGCAAAGAGGTGATTGGATACCATCAAAAAGAAAGCTCTATTTATAGGAAAAAAGGACATACATTTTATTTGGGTACAACGTTGCACGACCAAGCAATTGTCAGTCAAAGTAACGCAGTGCTGTATTGTAAAAAAATCTTCCGGAGCTGAAGTAGTTCCAGCTATTTCATCCAATTCACAAATCCAATCACTAAATTCAATGGTATATTCATCTGCTGGACTTAGTAGCAAAGGAAGAGCAACAGATACAATGTATAGTGAAATAATCCCTGATGTGTTAGCAGGATATCTCATGTCATATAGTACATTCCTACAAAAATGAATGAAACAGCAAATCTCTTCATATCCTTGTTCAGACATGTTACTTATATACACATATCCTGGGATGAATTCAAGTATTTCTAGAATGCAAGTTATGTGGTTGGCGTTTCTGAGAGTAAATGTCAATGTCTAAAGATAAATGTATGAAGGTGGATACAATTGAGAACCATTCTAGGTCCTCTTATATCAGGACCAGGAATATCACAACTTTCATACTGTAAAAAAAATAAAAATAGAGCGCGTGATGTCAATCAGAATGCACAATATGGTGTAACGTGCAGACACTAATTGGGAATGCTGTAGCCAGCCTTTCACAATCACATGCTTAAATGTTCAGCATTATCAAGGGGAGCCGTCAATTAGTAATTCTTGTAAGTGCAGAGTACACCATTTATTCACAGAAAGTTGTTCCACTTTAAAGTATTTTTTTCTTGGGGGGGAGTGATTACAATACCCTGGATTCTTCTTCCACATTAGCAGTTATTTCAATATGCTGTTCCATAGCCTTAAAATATATTTAAATTATGGCAAAAGGCGCAAATTATTGACTTCAGTCGGTCATGCTTACAAAAACATTTTTGACAATTGTCTCGCAACCTTGCGACGACAGTTTCGAGAAGACCCTTTCCTGTTCAGCATGACTGTGCTCCTGTGTACAAAGCCAGCTTCATAAAGACATTGGGGGGGATTCAATAAAGCTGCTGTCCCCCTTTCCTGGTGTCAATCCCTCTCGTTTATGTTTTGCGCCAACACTTTTGGTTTTTGACAGCAACTCATGCACCAAATTCAGGGAGTTCTAAAATGTGGCACTTTTACCTTATGGTGCAAAAAAAGTGCCAAATTCAAAATAAAGAAAAGGACAAGTCGTATCTTGCAAAAGTGGAGCTAACTTGGACCAACTTGGAGCAAGCAGATTCTTGCATGGATTCTAAACGTGTGTGCCAAACTCAAATACAAGTTCTAAACAGGTACATGAATTTGGCACATGCTGCACCACTTTTAGAATGCATGGGAGGCACTTTCACAAAAGACGCTGTCTGCATCTTTATGAATTCCAGGGATATGGTTTATGAGTTTGGTGTAGAGGAACTACAAAGAACCTCACCCATACTGAACACCTTTGAGATAGATAGTATGCGAACTGCAAGTCCAGTGTTTTTGTCTAACACTAATACGTTTGACCTCACAAAGGTTCTTTAATCTGAAGGGGCACAAAGACACACTACAAAATCTTGTGGAGTGGCTGATGTCGTCACTACGGGGTCAGGTATGGCTAGGGGGGCTGTGGTTTTGAAATGGAACATCCATGCAGCAGGCTGGATCTCTGTGTTGTGGCTCACCATGTTCCCGGGCTAAGTTCACTACCTGTTGGGCATCTGTGGGCACTTTTAGGAGTGGCATCCATGTGCTGAAATGCTCTGCCTTCCTGCACCCATCACTAAAACAAAGCCAATACTGTCAGGCAGAGTAATCTCTGCCCAATTGTACAAGTATAGTCCTGGCTGGATGCGGAAAGAGAGCAAGTGGCACAGGATCAGGTAAGAGATCACTGGAAAAAAAAATTCTGCTACTGACCAATATGGGGCTGTAAACAAACACTGCCACTGACAACTAATGTGGAGGTGGAAGTTAAATAATACTGCCACTAACCACTAAAGCAGTAATTGTATATTGATTGGTTTGTGCAGAATTTATAGTGTCTACAAAATTGGGGGTAGATTTATGGCATTTTTATAATTAATTTTTTTTTTTATTAGTAATGGCAGTGATATGCGATTTTTATCAGGACATTGTAGCGGACATATTGGAGACTTTTGACACTATTTTGAGACCACTGACATTTATACAGCGATCAAAATATAAAATAGCCACTGATTACTGTGTAAATGTCAGTGGCAGGGAAGGGGTTAAAAACTAGGGGGCGATCTAGGGGTTAACTGTGTGTCTCAGCTTTTTATAACTGTAGGGGGGATGGGCTACCTAGGACATGACAGAGATCACTGCTTCCAATGACAGGGAGCAGTAGACCCCTGTCATGTCACACGGCAGAACAGGGAAATGCCTTGTTTACATAGGCATTTCCCCATTCTGCCTCTCCTCGTCACGATCGCGGGCCACCAGCGGACATAGAGTCCGCAGGCATGCTCCCACGGCAGGCACTTGCCCGCTAGCCCGGGATTACGAAGGGACGTACGGGTACACCCTTTTGTGCACCCGCGCCATTCTGCCGATGTACATCGGCGTGCGGCAGTCGGGAAGCAGTTAAATAGCACTGCCACTGGTCACCAAAGTGCAGGGAGTGGGGTTAATAGTAGAGCCACAAAAACCAGTGCTGGGGGTTAATTGCATCCACTGAGGCCAGTGCTGGGGTTGTTTTTGTGTCCACTGACATCATTGCTGGGGGTTATTATAGCAACCACTAGCACTAATGCTGGAGGTTATTATTGTGGCCGCTGGCACCATTGCTGGGAGTTACAATTACTTTGCTGCCACTGCCCTAACAATGGGACTTATATTAATCCTATCTTCTCTTCAGTGTGTGTTGCAAAGCTCTGCAAAAAATGAAACGGGACCAAAAACAGATCAAAACTGGTGCATTTGTGTCAGTTACTACCACATCAATCCAGGTAGTTACTATCATTATATTGCAACTGCCCAAACAGTGGGGTTTATTTCAACCACTTTCCATCTAGGCCAATTCTGACATTTCTCTCGTACAAGTAAAATTCATAATTTTTTGCTAGGAAATTACATAAAACCCCCAAACATTATATATATTTTTTTAGCAAAGACCGTAGAGAATACAATGGAGGTCATTGCAACTTTTTATCTCGCACGGTATTTGCGCAGCAATTTTTCGAACACTTTTTTGGGGAGAAAAAAACAGTTTCGTGCTTTAACCGCTTCAGAATCGGAAGATTTTACCCCCTTCCTGACCAGAGCACTTTTTGTGATTCGGCACTGTGTCGCTTTAACTGACAATTTCGTGGTTGTGCGACGTGGCTCCCAAACAAAATTGATGTGCTTTTTTTCCCACAAATAGAGCTTTCTTTTGGTGGTATTTGATCCCCCCTGCTTTCCTTTTTTTTGTGCTATAAATAAAAAAAGAGCGACGATTTAGAAAAAAAAAGTAATGGCGGTGATCAGCGTGACACGTCACTGATCTTGGCACCTGATCACAGGGAGCAGAGATCAGTGACACTGTCACTAGACAGAACGGGGAGATGCTTGTTACATTAGCATCTCCCCATTCTTCCTCCATGTGAGACGATCACAGGTATCCCCGCGGCGATCGAGTCTGCGTGACCCACACCAACTCACGGAGGTCCCACACACGATGGCACGGCGTCAAATTTAAAGGGACATACAGGTACGCCCATTTGCCCAGGCATGCCATTCTGCCGACGTACATTGGTGTGTGCTGACCGGGAACCAGTTAAAAAAAAAAACATTAAAGTTAGTCCAATTTTTTTGCATAATGCGAAAGATGAATTTACGCCGAGTAAATAGATACCTAGCATGTCATGCTTCAAATTCAAAATTGCACATGCTCGTTGGATGGCGCCAAACTTCGGTACGTAAAAATCCCCATAGGCGACACTTTAACATTTTTTACTGGTTACATGTTTTGAGTTACAGGTGAGGTCTAGGTGGGCAGGACTGAAATAAAAAATAAAAAAAAGAACGATCACGGCTTCCCAGCCGAGGCAGTGCCATTCGTTTGAATGCAGAGGCTGGGCGTGATGTCATAACATTGCGCCCGGGCCTCTGAACCATCATAGAGACTCCGGCGACCATCTGGTCCTCCAGAAATCTCTATGGTCACCATCTGAGGCCAACTCATCGATGGAAGCGGTGAGTCGGTAGAAGTACCGGAGGGTGGTGGGAGCGTCCCCTCTCACCACCTGTAAGAACGATCAAGCGGCAGAACAGCCGCTATGATCATTCTTATGGTGTAGGGAATCGCCGGCTCTAAAAGATGATAATTGAATGATGTCTGTAGCTTCAGGCATCATTCAGATATCCCCGCTCAAAGTCAAGGACGTCATATGACGTACCTTGGGCGGGAAGTGATTAAAGCGGGGTTCCACCCTAAAGTGGAACTTCTACTGATCAGAACCCTCCCCCCCTCTGGTGTCACAATTGGCACCTTTCAGGGGGGAGGGGGTGGAGATACCTGTCAAAGACAGGTATTTACACCCATTTCCGGGCATAGACTCCCGTGGGAGTCTATGCCTCTTCCTGTCCTGCCGCGCTGTCTGCTGGGACACACACGGGTCCCAGAGACAGAGCGGACAATTCCTATTGCGCTGCGCGACTCGCGCATGCGCAGTAGGGAACCGGGAAGTGAAGCCGATTCGCTTCACTTCCTGATTCCCTCACCTAGAATGGTGGCGGCAGCAGCCGAGAGCCGAGCGATCGATCGGCCTCGGCTGCCGGCATCGCTGGACCCCCGGGACAGGTGAGTTACCATTTATTAAAAGTCAGCAGCTGCAGTATTTATAGCTGCTGGCTTTTAATATTTTTTTCCCCAGTACAGTCCCACTTTAATATTATTTTTCATCTCTTCGGTGAGAGAAGCTGTCACTTGAAGAATCTACTGAATCCAACACTTCTGTGAATGTCAAATTGCTGGTTACCAGCTGCACACTTTACTTCTCCCCCCAACCTATAACACCAATTGTCACAGGTCAGGACAGAGGTGTGTATTAAAGTAGAACTAAAGACAAAACTTTTTTTTTTTTTTTTGGAAAGAGTAAGGGGGGGGGGTTATATCCCCTATCGTTTTTTTTTGCCCCCCCCCCCTTATCCCATTGAGGTGATTTCCTTTACTTCCTGTCCCATAGCTAAACAGGAAGTGTGAGGAAATCCCTCCAAAGAGAAGGCATCCTTGGTTGTCACCAGGGTCAACAACTAAAAATTGTAGATTTTCTTTCACTTTCACTCTTGGTGATAACAGTAAACGGGACAAACAGACAAGATATATCTCCCTAATGGGGACATGTACAGCAATAAAAACCAGAGAGGTGTTCTAACCGCACTCTACTCTAAAAACTAAAAAAGTTATAATTTAAGCATCTTATAATAGGGAAACATTTAACAGGGTCGCTTTACATTGTTACATTGTTAGTCTGGTTGAAAAAAAAACACACAAGTCCATCCAGTTCAACCAATAGAGCTTTAAGAAAACAGTTTATAACACATGTAAACATGGGAATCTAGAACAATGATTGACAGAGAATCCACTGACACGCAATGCAGTTTTAATATTGCAGAGAGAAAAAGGAGATAAATATTTTAAATCATTTAATATGCACCACAGTTATGATAATGTATTTTTTACTGGCTTGAGTAGAATTTTCCTGATTATTTTAAGCTGTTTTTTCCATTGCTTCTTCTATTTTAAACACCATAGTTTAGGCCAGAAAGGTTATAGTGTTAGAATTATTTGCGTTATCTTTATGGTGGAAGTAATGAGTACAGTATATGCCAAGCTGTTGGCGTCTGTACAGACCACCCGCACAACAAACCTGGCATTAGACTGTCATAAAATTCTGGATGAATGTCTCAGACTTTGAGTGGTTTTGCCATATGGAACCAGGTTGGGTCTCAAGAAATGCAGATGAGTGTATTCACAGGGGAAACTTTCATCCACATTTGAGTAGTAGTGTCTGCCTTCACAACGGACCCTAAAGGAGTCTCAATGTTCAAAGGACCAGCATCCCTTTACATTTACAAGGGCTTTAAAGTATCTCACCATAGATAAAGCTGTGAGGGTATAACTCTAATTTAACTTCAAGCTTTATCTATAAAAAATACCATCATAGAGTATTGTTGCTAGGTGTATCCAATTCCCTTTTTTTTCCCCTGTTGCAGCAAATTAGAGCATGCTTATAAGGGTTTTATGCAGGGCTTTTTTTCTCAAAAATAGGTGCTGGAACTCAAGCAAAGCCCCCCAAAACCCCTCCACCCACACACACCCTCCAAATCACATCAAATAGTGGGTGTGGTCATTCAAATTCCACAAACAGTAGAAGGGTCTTAAAGGGGCATTAAATACCAGGATTGCATTACACACAGAGTGCAGAGCTGTCACTTGTAAACACAGAAACTGGACTTGTGTCTTTACAAGTGATTGTGGTGAGCAGCCCCCCCCCCCCCCCCCCTAAGAGTCTGAGCCAGAGGTGGTGGAATTGAGTTCCACCAAGTTCCCCCTGAAAAAAAGCCCTGGTTTATGTACACATTGTCACACCAGGCTTCCTATATGAGAGACATCTCAAAGCCTATAGTGGGTGTGTTTGGGAATACCTTTTCAGTGGTACAAGCAGTAAGCAAAAGGAGTTCCCAGATTTCCAACAAAAGGTAGTAGAGTAGCTTGGGCACTAAAACAATATCTGGATGCTAAATGGAAGACCTGAACGTGTAGGTGTTTTTATGCATTTAGAGGTTGTAACCCGAACAACAAGCAAACAGCTAAATACTTGGTTGAAATACTGTAGTTACATTGGTCCAGCTTGGACCATAACTTTGCATATACCATACCTGGCTGATGCGCCTGGATGCTAGAAATCACTAAAGTAGACACCTCTACTCCAGTAATCTCCACTTGCTTCCAGATCCAGTTCTGAATGGCTGTTCTGCTACATTCTGATCACAGAAGGTTGCCCGCTTGGCACGGGCTCCATTCAGAGAATCCAAAGGAGAAACACACGAGTGTGCGCTGCTCCAAAACATCCCGTAGCAATATCCTCATGAGCCAGGATTTGCATGGGTGCCAGCCCATTCTGTTGATCTGTGCCTTTTGTACTTCTACTGCATCTTGAATCCCCCCAACCAGTCATCAGATCAGCAATCATCCCTGAGGGCAGCTCTGAGATAGCAAAGCCCGGCCTCTACCAGGATGGCAGCCTCCATTCAGAGACATGGTAGAGAGAAAGGCATGGTAAGTCACTAATGGGGAAAAATCAGCTGCAGGAACACTACAGCTAACACTAATGACTGGTCATTTGCCCTCTGTATGGCATATTTTGGGCATAACGTTCAGCGTTCAGATAATTTTTAAAATGTATGAAGGGTCAGAGGTCTCTGTGATGAGTTTTCTATGGAACCCTACCCGGTATGTGTTACACCCCTCATTGCAGAAGATTTCTAACCCAATGAATCTTTGTTTTTTAGGTTAAGAAATGTTCTAAGGAAGGCCCTATGGTTTTCAACACTCTGAAACCGATCTTTCAGCACATCTTGACGAATATCAGAAAGTAGACGTGACAAGACTTTGGCGGCCCTGGAGCTCACAGACCTGGCCTTGCAATGTTGAAATGAGTTTAAATTCTGTGAGGCTCGTCATGTACGTTTCCTGTGAGGTTTGTGTTTAAGTGTCGGCTACACAAAGGGCTTCAAATACAAAGAATGTAGAAACCTCGAGGTGACTTGATATTCAGCGAACTCTTTTGTAATTATTACTTGTCTCTAAAAAGCCTTGTTCACTGTGTTTTACAGCATTCTTTATATGTTTCCAAAGTCTGGTTTAATATTTGTAGTTAATATTTGTAGATGTTCCTGTTTAATTTATTACATTCTGACTTGGGCATACTGCTGCCAGTTAGCAGACCCTGTCCAGCTAATGCACTGTGAACTGTTTATTGTATTCAGTATGAAGGATTCTCAGCGGAGGAGGACTGGTCGAGCCTTGACAGACCAGCTGTAGAATTCTGACAGCCATATGTTTATAATGTTTTGCAGTACAATAATTTATATAGGGACGTTACAAAAGAAGACATTTCAGGTAGGGATGTTTTTAAAGAAAAAAAAAGAAACTGAACCGAATTCTGTTTTATAGGCCTTACATTCTTAACAGTCTCTATTTTACAGCATATAAAAATGGAGGAAGGAAAAAGTTGTTGCCTATACCAACATTGCTGTCTGTATTGCCTGAAAAAATTAGGACACCTTCCTGCTGTAGGAAAATTGGGCATGGTGCTTCAAAGTTATATAGTGCCTCCTGCTTGGACTGTCCTGCAGAAGGATGGACACTTATTAAAGATATTTAAACCTAAAAATAAAACGTAATATACTGTAGCTTATCAGTCGTTTAACATGATGGCTGCATTTGTTTTCATTTTTCAAACTATGAACATTTTCAGAAGGTACAGAAAATATCTGTTGATCTTGCCAGAAATGCAGTGTGCATCCCAAGTCTCCCGTGAGGTGAGGGAGTCTCCCACATTTTCACTGAGGCTCCCTGACACCTGCAAGCTCCTCCCAATATCCCGGCTACAGGGCTGATCCTAGATGGTTCGCTGGATCACAGGAGAGAATGATTGGTGATTGGTGCAGCAGGAGGGACAGCTGTGAACACCCGTCTCCCTGTTTAGCATTTTTGCCGACATTCGCTTCTCCTTCTCTCCCTCCCACGGCTGTTGGCTAAAAAGCTATACAGGGAGACCGGTGTTCACAGCTGTCCCTCCTGCCACATCGATCATTCCCGGTTGTCCCTGTGTCCTCCTCTTCCAGCCGCTCCTCTGGCCCCCTGTCCTCCTCCACCCCACCCCGTGTTCTCCTTCGGCTCCCTGTCCTCCTCCCTGTTCCCCCGTCCCCGCAGCTGGCTTCCCTCCTCTCCTCTCCCACTAGTCTCATCAGCCCACCATGTAATTGAAATTAACAAAGACAAACATATGAAGGCCAACCATGACTCCCTCCATAAACACAATGGAGAAATGGGTGTAGCTGCCCAGGGGCAAGAAGTGTGTTATTTGCAGGATCACAGGGTAAAAGTAAAGTGAAAAAAAAAGAAAACAAATGGCAGCCACCACATCTAAGGCCTTGTTCACACGGGGCGATTACATCTGTGCCCCATTCAGGGCTGTGGATCACGGTGCCAGCAATCCCATTGTTGTCTATTGGGAAGCAGCTGCATGAACACAACCGCTGTGTCCCAATATGACATCCGTGTGGGTGTGGGTGTATGTCCCTGAACTCACCCTGGGTACATTTGGGGGCTGTGCACTTACACAGATGTCATATTGTGAGCAGCAACTGTGTCCGTGCAGCCATTGCGTCCCAATAGAAAACAATGGGGCTGCTGGCACAGGGATGCACGAAACACCTGTGCATCCCCATGTCATGGGACATGGATGTATTCTTCCTGTGTGAACAAGGACTAAGGACTGTAAACTTTAATACAGTATATGAAATTTTTGTTTTTATATGGTTTATACAGGGGCTGATTGATGAAAACATCTGCTGTTAGAAACATTTCTTGTTGTCCAGCTTTGCGGGTGCCGTTTCTTCAGTCCAGGATTGAAATATGTATTGTATTTCGTTTTTATGGGCAGCACTTTTTCTTATGGCGCATATTGCATTAATCAGACCCTCTTCATCTTTCTTCTATTAACTCCCCCCTTCTTTTTCTAACCTGCCCTTGCAATATTAAAGTGAGAAACTATTGTCTCATTGTTTTGGGAATCACAAACCTAATTACAAGGGATTGTCAAAATAATTATGTTTAATTTTGCTTTAATGTACTTTTTTGCCACTAACTTGTAATCCAGATTATAAAAGTTTGGAAATAATGTGCTACAATGTCAAAGTGAAAGGAAAAAAGCCTTTCTGTTGGTCAGTGAAGCCACCCATCACAAAGGGCCCAGGAGGGTGTGGGGCCAAGCTTGGCATTTAAAAAAAAAAAAATCAAGATTTTCATGTAAATTCAGCTGCCTACATCTTGGATCGAATGCTTATTTTGGTATAAATCTTGAACCGAAGATAATCTCTGCTTTTCATTATTTCACCATGTGCTCAATTTAAATGATTAGCTTTGTGACAGTTTTTTTTTTAAGTGTTTGTGCCTTGCAAGCAAGCATAGTTTTAGATTTCTTTTTGGTTTTAAAATGTAAAACCTGTTTCTGTTCAAAGACGGGAATCTGGAATTCCCCCCCTACGTTTTCCTGTGCTGAAGATGGTATAATGAAGAACAGTATTTTCCATTCCCCCGACTTCCTTTTCGGTGATCCCATGGAAAAATACTATCACTTTTGCAGCATACTTCAGCCCAGACAGTAGCTAACAGAACAATGGACTTAAAGTAGAACTATAGGCAAAACTTTTTTTCATTTTGGATAGAGTAAAGGAGAGTTAAAACCCCTGTAAGGTTTCTTTTTTCCCTGTTTGTCCCATTGGGGAGATTTCCCTTAACTTCCATAGCCAAACAGGAAGTGAGAGGAAATCCATTCAAACTAAGGGAGTTCCTTGGGGACCCCAGGTCCCCAGAGCTAGTGTCCCCATTGGATGTTTTCCCTATTACTTTTCTGTGGACAACCTAAAATTTGGGATTTTCTTTTGCTTTCATTTTCAGTGATAATGGTAAACGGGACAAATGGAGAGGGTGGCTCTCTTTAACGGGGGCACAGACAGTAATAAACACCTGACAGGTGTTCTCATCCTTTTCCCCTCTATCCCAAAAAAAAAAGAAATAAAAGTTTTGCCCTTAGTTGTACTTGAACACCAAATTTCACAGTATAAAATATGTCATTTTCTGTGCTTGCATGGTTCTGTGGCTGGAAGCTATTCCACTCGCATAGTTTCATTTTAAGTGTAGCAGCTCTATAAATAAGCAATAAACCCCTAGAATTTAAGATTTGTGAACTAGAGATAATATCTTCTGGTATTTGTAGAATACTCCAGTTAAAGTGTACCTTTTTTATATACACTATTGAGACCGTCACCTTTTTTCAGAGGTTGGGGGCCTTTCCTTAAACTGCATCCGGATTGGGGGTTTACACATGCCACAGCCGCAGTGCTTTGCGGCAAAAACAATCCCCCTAGTCACATTTGGCATGCAGTACCACCACTTCACAGAACATCTTCAAGTGAATGGGGCTAAACCCTAGGCTCCCAGTTATGTTGTGGTATTCCCCTTTCAAATAGCCAGTTCGACTGTCAGGACAAAAAATGCAATCAGGAGGTGGCAGTATTGCCTCTTGAATGCCTGTCCACCACGCCTGCATTGCTCCATGAAAAGCAATCCACTGTGGATCAGTCTTCACAGAGCAACGCAAGTGTAAAGAAGCCCAATTGAAGCTGGATCGATCATTGTAGTGTGGGGTTGTCTGCTTCATATTGCCCTATGCCATAATAGTGCCACAGGCTCCAATGAAGAAATAACCTTTATTCTTTGAATATATTCTATTTTTTATAGGGGGCAAGTCTCTGGTTACATGGTTTTTGTTTGTTTTTTTATTTTTTACATTTGTTGAATGTTACTCTTTACAAAACTATGTCTAATTACAACTTGCACTGGTTATTACTTGTTTCTTTTTCCTGTTCCCCTTGGCCACAACCAATAAATGTATTTTCTGCTGATAGTATGTAATTGTAAACTCATGCTAGCACCAGAGGGTGCAATTGAAGTTGTTGATTATGACACGTTGGTCCCACCAGAACAGTCATGGCTTCCTAAAAGCCCAACCTTCTGGGCATAGTAGAACAGACAAAGTAATGCTAAATGAAGTGCCTGAGCAAACAAACACCAGGCCATGGGTGTGCCTAAATTTAGCAACACATTTCGATTTATCTCTTTTAGCACTGTAGGTTGAATGAGAGAAATTAACTGACTCCCCCCATCCATGCTAAAAAAAAGCATAGATGTAGGCATCTTCACCCTCTGGTTATAATATTTGTACAGCCATAGCACTTATGGATGTAGTCATTGATAGGATGCAGTCATTGATAGACCAACAATTTTCCACCTGGTTAAGTCAATTTTTAAATCAACTTTCGTGGAGCTGGGTAGTTCCAACATGCAGGAGGAATCAGCTGAAATTTGTGCCGTGTGTGGCCAACATAATTTCTTGCATATAGTGGACCCTGAGCATAAGAACTCTGAGAGCTGTGGTAGTCTGAGGGTATTGAGGTGTCATAATCAAGGTATTCTGGGGCACTATATGATGCCTGTGCTGTAACAACATTAGTTTATATTATTTACCCCCAGTACAGGTTTACTTTACATATCGGTGTGGAATGGGACAGGAAGTTAAGATAGTTGGAAATACACTGTAATGCTCCATACACACGGTCGGACATTCCGACGACAAAATCCGTCTGATTTTTTCCGATGGATTTTGGCCCAATCTTGTTTTGCATACACACGGTCGCACAAAGTTGTCAGAAAATCCGATCATTCAGAACGTACAACACGTATGACGGGACTATAAAGAAGGCAGTAGCCAATAGCTTTTGTCTCGTAATTTATTCTGAGCATGCGTGGCACATTGTCAGTCGGAACGGTCTACAAACGATCGTAATTTAAATGATCGGATTTTGTTGTCAGAAAATTTTAGATCCTGCTCTCAAACTTTGTGTGTTGGAAACTCTGACGTAAAAAGTCAGATGGAGCCCACACACGTTCGGATTTTCCGACAACACGATCTGATCGCACATTTTCTGTCGGAAAGTCCGACTGTGTGTACAGGGCATAAGAGTTATGGACGGTTCCTGAAGAACCATCTGAAATTTGCTCAGTGGGTGGCCCTGCCGTCTGCCTCCCACCCAACATTCCTTGAAAAAATCTAAAGAACCAGGTCAGAAAATTGTTGGCTAAAAAGCTTCCCCATCCAATCACAGACGCAGCTGCTATTTGGGTATTTTGACAGTTGGCCGGGCCTGAGGTCAAAATACAATAGGCACAGCAGGATATTCATTCATCTGTGCTGCATATCAGTGTATGGTCAGCTTAAGAAGGTACTGTATTATTTACAATTGTATTATGTTAGCTTTTGTAATGCTTTATCATTTTTTAATCCGATTTATTAATTTATGTTTTTACATTGCTGTTTAAGGTAATGTTTTCGTCCATCAACTCCTAGATGGGAGATGTAGATCTAAAATGAAGGTGTTAATAGGGCCTTTTGACTATGAGATTCTGCTATGTCTCCCCTTGGCTTTGCTAGTCAACTGAACACACCTGGTGTTCCCGTTATTTGGCAGAGCTAAGCATTGTTTCTGATCACAGGGACTGTCATAAAGCTACGATAGTCTCCAACCATAGAGACTTTCCTACTACGATGAAATCTTCTGTGATCAAAGACAATCACACAGCTGAGTGAGATCAGGATTAGAAGCTGTCAGTGGGTGGAAGGGGTTGTAAAGGGACAAGATCTGTAAAATAAAGGGAATTTCCAACAAAAAGGGAAAGCTTCTGTTCCATTGTAGTGAGCATCTCCTACAGTTTCCTAGGAAACAATGAGAGGATCCCTTTCTTATTGTTTGATGTGCACGGTAGACCAAGTTATGAACGGAATATCATAGAGGACCACCGTATTTTAAAGGGAACATCTGTGGTGACATAATCCCATAGCTTGACCAATGTGCTATGAAAACACACCCCACTGTGCATAATAAGAGAGGTAATAATCTGGTTGTTACTTTGCAAAACCATCACGGTAACCTTGATGTTTAGCACATGCTTGCCCAGTGCACTTTTATTTGGAGAGAGAAGAAAAGTTTGAACCTATGTGAGCTTTTTCTACTTTCTGTGTTCCTATAGAACCTCCAAACTACGGCCGTGGGCTAAATGCGGCCCTTTACTTATCTTTATCGAACCCTTGGGGCACTGTAGCAAAACAAAATACACTTGCGCACAAATGTGTTAGCCAGGCAGTCCAAAGTTCATGATGGACAATAGCTAGCGGCCTTGCTGCCCTCCAGGATAGGGATATCCTAACAGTCAAATGGGAAAACAGAAAAGCACCAGCCTTGTGCATTATCCTTTGATACATTTATTAAGAAAAAACATTATTAAAAAATACTCACAAAGGTAGAAAGACAATCACGCATCTTTAACTTGTGGCAGTCTCCAGGGCATTTTCTCCTCCCACTGGTGACAGTCCGGCTCCCTAAAATCTGAAGGACAATAAACTGGCCTTTTGTTTAGAACAGTGATTCTCAACCAGGGTTCCGTGTAACCCTAGGGTTCCTCCAAAGGTTGCTAGGGGTTCCTTCAGCACTGGGCAATTTCTGCCTCTCAGATAAGTTCCCACTGACACCATTGATCTTTTTTGCTATCTGTAAGGAGGTTATTCTTCCCAATGACCACAAGTGTAAGGACCATTCTTCCCACTGGCCATCACATTATTGTATCATGAGTTGTAGACTTCTCATTTTTAGCAGGGGTTCCCCCGAGACCGGAGAACTATTTCAAGGGTTCCTCTGTGTTGAAAAGGTTGAGAAAGGCTGGTTTAGAACTTTGGAGACCCCAGCTGTAGAAGAATTTTCCCTTTTATCCAGTTGTGTCACAAAGACAGAAAATTGGAGGAAATAGAATGCCTGCTTCAAATGCTCTTCTGGACCCATGTGACCATGGCCGCTAGGAAGCTGTCATCTATAATGGGCCAATCATCTGTGGCTGAGGCATTACCCATCCAGGTATACATGGCGCAGGGTGGAGAATCCCCCCCACTGCAGATAATTGGGCCTTTACAAGTGATAGCTTCCTGGCAGACTCGGCCACATCTGTTCCAAAGAGCTTCCAAACACACAGAGCTCATCACCTGTTGGAAACAAAGGGAACACAGATAGCAAAAAAACCTTACAGATGTTCAATCCCTTTCTGAAGCTACCCAACAGTAAAATAAAAGCATTTGGCTGGGGTTTAAATCCTTTGTAGCTCAAACACTATTTTTGCATCTTTAATTTAAGCATTATGTATACAGATCACTACTGACAGTGTATTTACTGTTTGGGCAATATAAACCCATAGGATGTACATTTGCGGAAGAAGGGCTGATTTTTGCTTACTTTTTTAGAGCTTAATCAATAGCAATATATCCGTGCATTACTATAGCAACTACTTGCTCTACCACTTTGCAGTTTAAATTATGAATTGTTCTCCACTAAA
Organism: Lithobates pipiens; assembly: GCF_037356315.1. Lineage (NCBI taxonomy): Eukaryota > Metazoa > Chordata > Amphibia > Anura > Ranidae > Lithobates > Lithobates pipiens. Next base: position 100,388,468 of record NW_027507785.1, read on the forward strand.
CAGTATTTTAAAAGGAATATATTTATAGTAAAAAAAAATTTTTGGGAAAGGGAGCAGCAAAGTTTGTGGTAGGTATAGCTTTGTGCATTAAAGCAAACCAACAAATATAATGTAATGAATATGGCCTCCCATTAAAATAAAATATGTGCTGCAGCATTTAGAAGTGTTTTTGCTCTTACAATTTTCTTATAGGGCACTATAACCATGCCGGGTCACTCCTTTGGTCCAGCTCATTTGTGTAGTGTGAGTGCTTCAAACCGTTCCTGGGAATGCTTAGCATACCATACTCTGGATCACCAGGAAAAGGTGGTCCAGGGCACAGTTCCCTTCAGTCTGAGCACAAATCACACCTTAGCACAGAATTCTCCAGAGTTAGATCACTGAGCCCAAAGGTAGGGATCACTGTGGTCTGGTTGGTAGACCCAATGATGTAAGGGTGCCCAGGAAAACTTTCTTATAGCCCAGTGTGAGTGCAGACCAGCATGGGAGTTTGGGAAGAGGATCACACTCGTGCCTAGTGTGAGTGTATTTTAAGTCCCCTTGAAAAGTCCCGCTAATACCTGTTGATCCTGCCAGTAGTCTGATTTCTGAATTTAGAGTAGAGTGGCCACGCCTTCTTGCACTATAGTGGGATGAAAAAATTTTGCAAACTAAAAATCTCAATAAAAACATTTGAAAAGAAAAAGAAAAAATGTTGCAAAGGGCATGGCTATCAACATTGTCACTTGTAGCTTGTCAAGTAGCACCTGGCCACACCTAGTCCTGCCACTGCTCTCTGGATTGACAGCCCTACCATCATCCATCTGTGAGCTGCAGTGTTTGGGAGGGGGGGCGTGTGAGACACAAATGAAAGAAGAGAGTTTTTTTTGTTTACTTTATCAGACTTCTGCATCACATAGTAACTGGATTTAGTACTTGTTTAGACTGCCCTGCAGGATCCTTTAGTTGTACTTTAAGTAAATATAAGGCTTCCATCGCATTTAAACACACTCCCAGCTGCTATGTATCCCAGGCTCTGCTGTCACTCTTGTAGACCCAGTGTGGGTATGGCTAGTGTTGGCAGGTAGAGTGGAGAGAGATCAGTGAACATCGGTTTGCCGATTGTCCCCCCCCCGTGAATTAAAGTGCTTCTAAAGTCAAAATGTTTTTTACTTTAAAGGGATTGTAAGGAGAATTATTTTTATTTTTTTTAAATAACAAACATGTTATACTTACCTCCACTGTGCAGCTCGTTTTGCACAGAGTGGCCCCGAACCTGCTCTTCTGGGGTCCCTCGGCGGCTGTCTCTGCTTCCTCCCTCAGATGCTTCTCACGTTCATGGCTATAGCCGCTCGCTGTATCACACGGCCCCGCCCCCTGGCGCTCCGCGTCAGTGGATGTGATTGGCAGCAGCGCGAGCCAATGGCTGCGCTGCTTTCCATCCATCCACTCCAGCCAATCAGCGGCCAGGCTGAACGGTGGAAAGGACGTCGGGGGACGAGCGCGGGACTTTCGAGGGGTCAGGTAAGTAAAACGGGGGGCTGGGGGGGCAGGCACTGTCAGATGATTTTTCACCTTAATGCATAGAATGCATTAAGGTGAAAAAACATTTACCTTTACAACCCCTTTAATGCATTCCCAAAACTGTTCTATCCAACCCCTCCTTAAACATTTACCTGACTTCTCTCACCGCTCCAGTGCTGTCCTGGCTGCAGCACTGCTCTCCTCTTATCACAGGAGACATAGGCTCCTGCTGCTGTCGGTTAGACTCTTGTGAGGAGGGAGATTGGGCATTCCTTTTTGGCCCTGTATGTGTCTATGGATGCACGCAGCCCAGCTCAGGATCACACGTGTACAGGTGCCCCCTTGGCACCTGGCTTTCTAGGGGGGCACTCAGTGGAAGCAGGAGCAGACAGCAGTGGAAGGGGACCGTCAAAGAGGAGGTGGAGAACTGTCCTGTGCAATATCATTGCAAAGAACAGGTATGTATAACATCTATTTATTTAACAAAAAAAAAAAACTTTAGTGTCACTATAACTGTCAATCACTGGCAGCGCTGACCAGGAAAAAAGCTGATCAAGCATGATCTGTGCTTGATCAGCTTCAGAGTGCAGAGGAAACATTATGGATCTAATAGACCTCTGCTGTTTCCTTAAAGAGGACCTGTCATATCTATTATGCTATTGAATAGGGAGCTTGTCATCCATACAGTTCAGTAAAAAAGAATGTTTAACCACTTCAGCTCCAGAAGAATTTAACCCCTTCCTGACCAAAGCACTTTTTGCAATACGGCACTGCGTGCTTTAATTGACAATTGCGTGGTCGTGCGACGCTGCACCCAAACAAAATTGACGTTCTTTTTTCCCCACAAATAGAACTTTCTTTTGGTGGTATTTCCTCTGTGTTTTTTATTTTTTGTGCTATAAACAAAAAAAGAGTGACAATTTAGAAAAAAACACATTATTTTGTACTTTTTGCTATAATAAATATCCCAATTTTTTTTAAAAAAAAGCTAACTTTTTCTCAGTTTAGGCTGATATGTATTCTTCTACATATTTTTGGTAAAAAAATCGCAATAAGTTTATATTGATTGGTTTGCGCAAAAATCCGTCTACAAAATAGGGGATAGATTTATAGCATTTTTATTATAATTTTTTTTTTTACTAGTAATGGCGGTGATCTGCGATTTTTATCATGACTGCGACATTATGGCGGACACATCGGACAATTTTTTAATATTTTTGGGACCATTGGCATTAATTCAGAGATCAATGCTATAAAAATGCATTGATTACTGTAAAAATGTCACTGGCAGTGAATGGGTTAACACTAGGGGTTGATCTAGGGGTTGATCTAGGGGTTAACTGTGTTCCCTTGGAGGTGATTCTAGCTGAAAGCTAGCTAATAGGAAGGAACACACAATCCTTCACTCCTGTTAGAATAGAACAGGGAAGTGTGTGTTTACACATACTCGTCCCTGTCCTGTGCCTCCTGCTCACGATCGCTCGCGGCCGGAGGTCACCGTGACCGTCAGCCGCGAGCATCGGCTTCCCTGCTGTGCAGCGGGCGCCTGCTATCCCAACCCAGCGAGCCAATGTATAGCTACGACAGCTCGCACAGGGGAGCCAACCTGCCACAGTTTGACTGTGGCGGTTGGTCAGGAAACGGTTAAAAATGAAAGTCACGCAGAAAAAAAACCCCACCCCTGCCCCTACAAATACGCACGTACATTTGTAAACACACCCGCCAGGTGCACCTATGTATGAAAACAACTATTAGGCTACACATATTAGGTAACACCATGCACGTTGGAGGGACAGCAATAATTCTAGGGCCATCATTTACAGTTATCTCCATACTGATGACATGTAAAGGCTTTAAAGCTGTGCTTGTGACACATTTGGATACCAAAGTTTGTCACTGTTTGACACAAGTGTAAGCAATTTTAGGGCTTGACATGATTGGTATCAATCTACTGTATGCAGCCTCATCTTTTATATTTTACCAAAAATTGGGTAATGTGTTTGTGTGCACAAAAAAATTAACTTTAGGGTATTTTTTATGAAAATATGAGTTTGATAAACAGTTTCTTCCAGTCTAAGTTATTTTGTACAGTGGGCTGTAAGAGGATGCTGCACATAAAAGAGTGTACCGGTGCCCAGACTATGAACATTAATGTATTTACAAATGTTTAACATTTAGTAAATTAACTTTAAAACAAGTCCTCAGTAACCTCCCTATCTGCAGGCACTGCGGAGTAATTAATTTGCATTGTTTGCAGTCTACCAGCCTTCTAATGTAAACAAACAGCAGATATTGTAAACCAGCATTTGTCAACTTTTTTTCAGGTTTTTAAAAGTATGAGAATTTTTTTTTCATCCCAGGTGAATTATCCCTTAAGGACAAATTGGGCCTTCATTTGTTGGTAAATATTAATGAATATCTCCCCTTTTTTTTTATTATCAAACTGTATCCAAAATGTTTTTAAACTTCAGCTGTATACCATATGGTGTGTGCATTATTTGTTGTCTCTACCCATAGTAGGGCCAAGAAAAAATAGTGCACACTCTGATTTTTTCCCCTTATATATATAGCGCTAAATTTAACTATTTGAATAATTTTTTTTTAAAACATTTATTTATTAGAAAGACTTTTCCTCTAGCAATTGGCTATTGCAGTGATCATGTGATCAGGAGCTGGTCTTAGTTGTTACTCTAAGCCCTTGTACACACGGTCGGAGATTCCGACGGAATGTGTCCTATCGGACTGTTTTGTCTGATATTCTGACTGTGTGTGGTCTCCATCGGACTGTTTCCGTCGGAATATCCGACGGACCAACTTTTCCAACTTGCCGGTAAAATTTTCCGACAAACTGCTCTGATTGGACATACTCCGATCATGTGTAGCCTACTCCAACGGACAAAGTGCCACGCATGCTCAGATCAAATTCCTAGACCAGAGCTATTGGCTACTAGCCTGAACGTAGTCCCGTCGTAACTAAATAACGTCATCACGTTATGTACAATCGGATTTTCCAACAACTTTGTCCGACCGTGTGTATGCAACAGTTTCGGACAAAATCCTTCGGACAAAATCCAACGGATTTGGTTGTCAGAATGTCCGACCGTGTGTACAAGGTCTTAGACCAGGAGTTGTGGGTGATCCATATTGTGAAGTGCATGATTGAACGTGCTCCCAGCTCAAACACATGCTGCGTATTAGTGTTGCAACAGAAAAACAGCAGAGTCCCCTTCTGTGACACCACATACCGTGTTCGTGTTATGCTGGTTATCAGGATTGTCATAATTTGAGGGAACCCAGACGGCACCCCAGGGCGAAGGCTGCTGTAAGCTGTTAGACACGGAATGAATTCAGACTTCAGTTCCAGTTGTGAACTTTGGGGTTAAATCATTCCATAGTACCCGCAGCTACAATGGTCAATGAGCCCATGTTCACATTGGGCCAATTTGATATGTCAAATCACATGCCAAATCGAAGCCTATTGCCGGCAACGGCACCATCCGAATCGGTGCGATGCTGATTTTGAAGCACTGCATTGATTCCCAAAAGTAGTTCCTGCGCTCCTTTTGGTGACTTTGGAGATGATTTGAATAGACTTCTGCACATGAACCTGCACAGATGTCTCTTAAATCGCCCCCAGAAGTCAGACAGAAATGCCGGTTCGAAATTGTGCGAGTTCAGCTGGACTCACCTGATTTGATCACTCTATGTGATCCTAGGCTCAGGGCTTGCTTTGAAGTCCTTTTACTGCTTGTTAAGAATATGTAAATTATTTAATGTCAATAGTATGGGCACAAGTGCACTTTAATGATGATTTATTTAGCATAGAGTTGCATTAAACCTTCACCCCTTTTTAAATTGTTTAATATTGTTCCTTCCCATTCCTTTTTCAAAGCAGTCTTTTTTTTTTAATTCTTGTGCGTAAATATCCTTTTTTGAATCCAGTACTTCCTGGTTTTATTGCCTAGCCACTTGACCTCCAGAAGATTAAAGCCTGGTTCACAACTACGCAGGTTACAGTTTGCATATTACAGGTGCATTTTACGTTTTTCAATACACAGCTTTGATCCCTTGAAGTCTATGGAACCAAAAACCTGAAAAAAGTCCTTGGCCCTTTCTATAAAATGCACAGATGTGAACGTGACGGATTGTAGTGTGTTTCTGCAAAACTGAAAAATGCACTAAAAAATGCATAGGTGTGAACCAGGCCTTAAGGGAAATTATAGATTTTATTCCCTGCCCAGGGAGTGTCGGCGGCTTGCGCCCCCCTTCTCAAAAATGCATAATAAAGTATACGTATCTACGTGATTCTGCTCACCATGGCCGTCCTGTAGCAGTAAATCTGCTATAGGGCGAGCGACATGTGGCTAGGCAAGAAAGACATCACCATGCTGTCTACAACCTTCTGGGATGGGTGACGCTTCAGGGCCATCTTCCACACACAGTGCATGGCATGCATGGTGGCGCATCATCACAAAGCCAGCTGTTAGAACCTAAGAGACAACCAGCTCCTGATGTTGTCACAACGGAAGATGGCGACGTTGGACACGCTGTTCAGTAGCTAAGCAGTGGATTACACTAGAAAACTCTGGATTCAATGGGCGTATGTTTTTTGGGATCATCTAGCAGACAAGGTACGAGGGGACCGAAAAATAAAATTAAGATAGGCAGATAAAGTTTATTTTTAATTTGTGCTCTTTTTATCTGTTTGGAGTTAGCCCAAATATGTTCTTTTTTGTGTTCACCTGATTATAAAAAAATCTCAGATCTTAGCAGTGATCTTCTTTTCTACAATCTGTGTGTGGGGTTGTTGGTTCACCTTGGACTGAATGAACTGTCCAATTTCTGTCCATACAACTACACATTCTCCTCTGGAGGGTTGGTGGTTGAACGCCTAGGTCAGCTTATTTTCCAAGTGTTATTAGGCTATTGATTTTATCGTTATCCTGGAATATTTGTTTTGAATAAAGGTATCACAAGTACCAATTATTTTTTGGGGATTCAAGGGAATTTATTTAACCTGTACGGAGTGAAGAAGAAAATGGTAGTCACTGGACTATTCATACCATGCAATAGGATAGCTGATTTTTATAATAACCGAAGTAGTGAGAAATTGATAATTTGCGCAGCATTTTCTACTGTTTTATGAAGTTTGTAGGAGATTTTAATGTCCATAACCTATCCAGTTCTATAGCTGTTTGGGCTCACCGTTATATAAAGTTGACATACAGGTTTATTATGATTTGCATTCCAAAACCCATGGTAATACGGTGAGCGTTGCTGTTGAAGTCCAAGATAAACACTATAGGGTTAGGTTAGTGGCCAAGCTATGAAGGGCCGAACATACACAGGTGGGGTGGCATTAACGTGGCACCAAGGAATGACTACCTGTTCAGTCATTAAAGCCCAACACTGGAAAATCTGATAATTCTCCTTTGCACTGCAAGGGTCAGCTACTTTTTTGGGTCTAGGGGACAGTAAAAGCACTTTTACGTACCCGACCAATTTTCAAGCTTCCTGGAGTTGATTTTTAGGTCAATACTAGAGCTCACCCTTAACTGTTACGTATCTAATTAGTTCAATGTCTTTTTCCAGTTTAAAGTGGTAAACCCAAAACCAAAAATATAATATATTGCAGCTTACCATTCATTAGATGTGGTAGCTACATTCGTTTTTAGGTCTTTTTTAGGCTTTTTCCCCATCTGGCTAGTAACACATCTCCTGTATTGGAGAGCCGCCATTCTGGATGAAGGAGCACAGAGGGCAGCAACATTTTTTTTCTCCTTTGGGATAAAGGTTTTACATAAACACATAAAACAAATTTTAGGCATCCCTGTCAGTTGTATATGATTTGTCTCATCCCTCTAACTGCAAGAGAGTGTGTTCTGTTAAAAAAGAAACAACAGACTTACTAGCCAGATCACCAGGTGAAAATAAAGGAAAGAAAGCCTAAAAAAGAAAACTAATGCAGCCTAAGAATTAGTAAGCTGCAATATTTAAAATGTTTGATTTTGGGTTTAATATTGCTTTAAAGGGTTTGTAAACCCTCAAGGTTTTTCACCATTCTATGCATTAAGGTGAAAAACCTTCTGTAATGCACCATCGATGGGGACGAACACAGCAGCTCCAGCCACTGTCTGGGGTCCTCATTGGATAGATTGAAAGTGCAGCCATTGGCTCCCACTGCTGTCAATGAAATCTTGTGACACGGGAGTTGGGGCGGGACCGAGTCCTGCTGTCTGTGTCAATGGACGCAGCGGCAGGACTCTGGAGTGTGCCCGCACGGATGTCCCCTTGGAATGCGGGTCTCCGAGGGGGCACTAGATGCAGGAAGGAGCCAGAGGCGCTGCTGGGGGACTCCAGAAGAGGAGGACCGGGGCCACTCTATGCAAAATCCTTGCACAGAGGAGATAAGTATAACATGTTTTTGTTATTTAAAAAAAAAAAACCTTTACAACCCCTTTAAGCGTATTGCGTTGATTATTTATTTAATGGAGGATACAGCACTCCACTCTTGTGTATTTATAGTTTACCGACTTGGTAAGTACTGTATATGTAATATTCTTTATCTGTCAAATGTTTACCAGTCTCATAGGGGCCAAATCATACTTGCATGTTGTCCTGTGTACATAATTCGTATATCCATTGTATCTTGCTTCATTGACTGTGGCATTGCAGCCACACATAGTTAGTATGAATTTGTTACTAGGAAGTAAAATATATTTATATTGTTAATAGAAATATTTTAAGAAATAGTGAATTAAAAGCTCTATTATGAAACTGTTTCAGATATTTTTGCAGAACATATACACCGTGTTTTATGGAGACAGGTGATACAAGAAATGTTTTTGAAAGGCTTTCATGTTCTATCTAGCACTCTTTTAATATTTATTTTGCTCTTTGTCATTTTAAAGATGCATTAATAAAAGCTTTTTATTCAATCTAATCACCTCTTCATTTATTTCATTATTCTTAAAAGTGTATATACCTGTACATTGGTCATTAGTGCAGGTAAGTATTAACATTAAAGTTGAACTCCAGGCAAACAGCTAACACACAGATGAAACACATATGGTGGAGCGTATTTACCAGACAAATGATTTATATTATTGTCCATCCAACCCTGAGATTTACATAGCTCTGTCACACATCACAGGGGTGTCATGGCAGGTCAGGAGACCTGATGTTTGTCTGCTGCAGTAACACTTAAAGAGTCCCGTCCCTTCCCAGGCATGTATCCTCTAGGGCAGGCTGATGACACTTCCTCATGTGTGGGTCACATAGAAGGCCTACTATTTGGTGTTTTTTTTGGACAACGCCAGGCGTGCTCACCAATGAAAGGGACCAGGCAGGGGCCACGGTCATGTGAAAGCCAAACATTAAGGCAGACCCCCAACTCAGAGATGAGCCACTTGTGTGTTGTTTTGTATGCGGAGTTCCTCCAAAAGATGTCCCTTTTCCCGCACACTTGTACAGGTGTATATGTTGCATTACGAGGGACATGCAGAGCATATGCCCACTCCACCAGTTAGCATACCTCTGTTACCTCACTCCCGGTAACAGAATGGGGTCCCGTCGAGCACATAGCACGTACCTTCTGTGTGCTCTCACTTAACCCTTCTCATTCCGTACCAAGTGACCAATCACACTCCCTGTAATTGATGGAGACGGACAGCTAAGGAAGGAGCCGGACACCAAACCCCCTCACTACCGGAGGACCTGTCACCTTTTTAGGTACCACGCCAACAAAATTTTTGTTGTAGTGATGTTTCAAAGACCCCAATATGCTATTTCAGACCCTGGTTCCTTAGAGAGATGCCAGGACCCCACATGCACCCCTTGAGTAACTTCAGACCAGGCTTTGAGCAGTGCAAACAACTATACTGAATCTTTGGCAGAACATGTAAAACATGTGGTAATGTCCTTTCCCTAGGATATGGGAGTTCACCGCTCCAAGATAATTACCTCTCCTAGAATCAGTTGTCTCCACAATCAAGCAGGGTGCTGGCTCTGTTTGCAACAGAAGTACCGTATTTGCCGGCGTATAAGACGACTGGGCGTATAAGGCGACCCCCTATTTTTCAAGTGAAAACATTGGTTTTGGGCAATACTCGTGGTATAAGATCGGGCAGCATTGTATACCCGTATACCCGGCGTATAAGACGACCCCCAATTTTTGGGCATTTTGTTTAAGTGTAAAAGGTAGTCTTATACGCCAGCAAATACAGTAATAGAGAAAATAAATAGGTGGATAGCCGCACTCCAAAAAATTCACCTTTATTATATTAAAATAGATATCAAGGCATCATAGGTGGGTGCAGACTAACTGCACAGCCGCTGAAAGGTTTAGCATCGCATTCGATGTGAAACGTATCAGCGGCTGTGCAGTTAGTCTGTGCCCACCTATGATGCCTTGATATCTATTATAATATAATAAAGATGAATCTTTTGGAGTGTGGCTATCCAGCTATTTATTTTCTCTAACGTCCTTTCCCTAACTAAACCTAACTGTGGCTGCCCCAGGTTACTTGTAGGGGTGTAGCATTTTTTTGAATGAGCAGCGGAACTACATGGTTGGTTCAACAAACAGGAAGTAACAATCCTGTTTGCTGAACCAACCACTTAGTTCTGCTGCTCATTAAAAATGAAGCTTGGCTTCTATTGTATAAGCCCATGTGTGAAAACGAGGCTTGGTTGGATTGTTTTGTATTTACTGCGGTGACAGGAAGCGTTTCCCATGCCTCAGAAGAAGTCCTATTGTGGCGAAACTGGTCAGGCAAGGGAACACTAACTTACTTCACCGCGATTTTTAGCTTTGTGAGCTTTCCTAGCTTTTACACTTGCTGCAGCATTTTAATTTATGCACTTCAATGTCTTCTTGTTCTATGTGCAAATAAATACCTCAAAGGTTTTACACTATCGGAGGTCCCTTGTTTTATTAATTTTTTGGGTACTGCTGGGCTGCCATGATGGTTCATTCCTATTGCGGGAGGGACGGCTGGAGAGACGTGGACTGCCTGCATTATACCCTTTTGGATGCCATATCAGCACATATCTCTTAAGTGAGATTGACCTTCCATAATTAGAGTGTCCACCATGTGGGTAAGAAGACATCTTGACTAAACGTTGGTGTCGTCACTTGGAGGATATCACTGGATACCATTTGTTATGAATTGCATCATCTATTGTTGATCAAATTGGATCATTCAGCTGGACTTTGTTCACTTTTCAATACACAATTAGCACAACTTTTTCTTTGTTCACTTATTTCGTTGTGACATATCTCACATTTCATTGTTGCTGTTTTTTCATTTTTCATTTAATTGACTTTTAATACACAAGCGCAGTATTGTTTTTTTGTTTTTACAAAATATTGACACTTTGGGCCCAATTTGGACATTTTCACTTAGGGGTGTACTCACTTTTGTTGCCAGTGGTTTAGACATTAATGGCTGTGCGTTGAGTTATTTTGAGGGGACAGCAAATTTACACTGTTATACAAGCTGTACACTCACCACTTTACATTGTAGCAAAGTGTCATTTCTTCAGTGTTAGATGGGGAGTACTATGAATAGATCTGGCGCTATACCTATATATGAAAATATATGTTGCCAAAAACTTAATAGTGTACTAAATTAAAAGTGTTATATCAAACTGGTGTGTAAGTGCCAATGTGCAATAAATAATTCTAGTATTGAAATAAAAATATAAATATATGAACTATAAACGAAAAAGTATGTGTATAGAATATTTGTCGCGTTGGTAAGTATTTGCCAGCGTGCTGGCTATAAAATGTAAGATTAGCTTGGGTGCAATGGAAAACCTGAAATAGTGATCACTTCTTAAACTCTAGAACATGTAAATACCTTAAACTTGTGAACTGCTTAATATATTAGTGATCAATTGGATAAGAATTATACAAATAAAATATCAACCGCAAAAAAATATAACCCAGTAATTGGATTTAGAGTGCACAGATGTGACAATAAGGTCTATGCATGCAGTAATAAAATGTACAAAAAATATATGATAAATATCAGTACATCAAGTGAAACATGCCAAATATTGGGACTGAAAAAATAAAAATAAAAATTGTTTTTCAAAAATAAAAATGAAAATAAAAATAAATATAAATAAAAATAAAAATAAAAATAAAAATAAAAATAAAAATAAAAATAAAAAATAAAAATAAATATAAAATAAAAAATAAAAAATAAATAAAAATAAAAATTAAATATTTGTCCCGGAAAAAGTCTAAAAATATAAAAGATAAAAAGTAGACAAGCAAGAAGTCTCTAGTGCAGTGCAATAGTGGGGGATTTCCCGTGGGTGAAGGAAGGGATGTGATGGATCCAAACTATTCTTCATGCATTGTGGACACTTCTAGGTTGTACTCTCACCAGAAAAATAACCCCGTCCGGGGTGGATCAGCCTCCACAGTATGAGCTACTGTGTCGCTCTCTGGCTTGCTTCAAAATGGGCTGCTGAGGATCCCTCGTTATTTCCAGGTGGAGTGTGCCACAGTATATATATATTAAAAGAGAGGACCATCCATAGTGTGATACCGTATAAATCAATTTATTTAAGAAGATACTTAAAACTACTCACACTTTTGGTAGGAGTAATAGCATGAATGGATACAGTATAAAGGATGCAATGTGAAAGGTATGGAAGCTGCTGGGAGCGTTCCGTTCGGCTTCCCCGCCGTCTGTAATGGAGCTGGGAGCGTTCCGTTCGGCTTCCCCGCCGTCTGTAATGGAAGTGTGTATTCGATAGGCCACGCCCTACGCGTTTCGTCACTGGGACGTCATCCGGAGCGGCCATCTTTACACACCTCACGCTTTATATAGGACACAATGCACCTATCGCGCATGCGCGGACAACCGCCGCCATTTTAACTGTGGGAATGCCCTTATGTCTAATAAAGCGCGGTGGTGATTGTGTTCCTATTACCATCCTATGCAGTGTTCTGCCGTTTGACCCACCGAAGGTTTTTCATGCAGAGCTATATATGTCTGCTAGTTTACTAGTATGTGATTATGCTGCTTACTAAAACCAAATTTAAATTACGCATGAATATAATACATATGAAGTTACAAATAGAAATTACTGAAAAAAACATAAAAATATAAAAATAAGTGACATTAACAATAGACAAACCGTGTTATAAAAGAATTACTAACCGATCATAAAACGATAGAGGCTTTGGGCGGATAAAATTTGGGCGGATAAAATTTGGATTTAATTGTGTAATACGGAGGGAAAGAGAAAGTATAATAAAAACATGTGTGTGTAATGAATAAAATAGCTGAAAAAATGGGGTGGAAGATAAGAATAAAATATACAATATAAAAATTAAAAAGTTAAAATTGTGGGATTGGATTAAGATGAAATAAATAATTTTTAATAAATTTAACTTAATGTAGGATATTTTGGTTTCCTGGCTACGTGAGTGTATGTGTACAGAAGAGAGGAATATTTCAAGGCTAAATGTGCCCTTCCTTGATTACTATTTTTCTTTTTGGAGTAATGGGTTGGGGTGTTCATTAGTTGAATAGGTAACATTCGACCCTCAGTGCTGTAGTTTGCATTCAACCAGAAATTCAACCTACAAACATCTATACTTATTTCTTCAACGGAAATACAAATGAAATTGTATTCGTGCGATATTAACATTATTAGTTGATAGGCAGCATTCGACCCCAGATGCTATAAACTATATTCGATCAGGAATTCGGCACTGAATAATATATTATCTTTGGTAATCGTGTAAATAGGATTGCGTTCCTTCTAGATAAATTGTTGAAAAATTAAAAATTAGAAATTAAGAATTGAAGTGTGGGAAGAATTATATTTTTTATATAAAACTATTATATTAAAATAAAAATTAAAATTAAAAATTGGTTATAAAACAGTTCAAATCCAGGTCTATATTCATTCCTGCTGGATGTAAACTTTCTAAATTAAAAATCCACTTTGTTTCATTCTGTGAAATCTTCTTAGTCATGTCTTCACCTCTCCAGTGTCCCTTCACTTTGTCAATGGCATAAAAAATCATTTGGTTGGGATCTTGGTTGTGAAAATCCCTAAAATGCCGCGAGACACTGTGTTTGTCATATCCCTTCCTAATGTTTTTAATGTGTTCACCAATTCTTATATGTAGTTCTCGTGTTGTTCTTCCTACATATTGTTTGCGGCACGGACATTCTATGACGTATGTCACATGCGTGCTTTTACAGGAGATCAATTCTTTTATGGGGAATGTCCTTCCATTGGTAACTGACATGAATTTAGTGGTTTTCCTTTGGGTTTTTTTGCTTTTGCGACATGGAAGACATTGTCCACACTTAAAAAAACCTTTTAGATGTTTACTAATTGTTATATGTCGTGGGGGGTCGATCGTGTTTTTAACCAATTTATTTCTTAGATTAGGGGCCTTCTTATAAATAAACGCAGGATTATTGGGTAATAATTTCTTTAGCGTTTCGTCCGTTTTTAGGATTGGCCAATGTTTTTTTATGATCTTTTCTATTTGTTTATGATGTCTGTTGAAACCTGTGAAGAAGGCCATTTCTATATTTTTCTTATTCCTGCCGGTCGTTTTGTCCTCTATTAATTTTTTCCTCTCAGTTTTCGTTATAGTTTCTTTGAGGGCTCTGAGGTAGGGTTCTTTATATCCTTTTTGTATAAATCTTCTAATGATAACCTCTGCTTGTACGTCAAAATCCTCTCTTTTAGTGCAGTTTCTATATATTCTTAGGGCAACTCCTAAGAATATATAGAAACTGCACTAAAAGAGAGGATTTTGACGTACAAGCAGAGGTTATCATTAGAAGATTTATACAAAAAGGATATAAAGAACCCTACCTCAGAGCCCTCAAAGAAACTATAACGAAAACTGAGAGGAAAAAATTAATAGAGGACAAAACGACCGGCAGGAATAAGAAAAATATAGAAATGGCCTTCTTCACAGGTTTCAACAGACATCATAAACAAATAGAAAAGATCATAAAAAAACATTGGCCAATCCTAAAAACGGACGAAACGCTAAAGAAATTATTACCCAATAATCCTGCGTTTATTTATAAGAAGGCCCCTAATCTAAGAAATAAATTGGTTAAAAACACGATCGACCCCCCACGACATATAACAATTAGTAAACATCTAAAAGGTTTTTTTAAGTGTGGACAATGTCTTCCATGTCGCAAAAGCAAAAAAACCCAAAGGAAAACCACTAAATTCATGTCAGTTACCAATGGAAGGACATTCCCCATAAAAGAATTGATCTCCTGTAAAAGCACGCATGTGACATACGTCATAGAATGTCCGTGCCGCAAACAATATGTAGGAAGAACAACACGAGAACTACATATAAGAATTGGTGAACACATTAAAAACATTAGGAAGGGATATGACAAACACAGTGTCTCGCGGCATTTTAGGGATTTTCACAACCAAGATCCCAACCAAATGATTTTTTATGCCATTGACAAAGTGAAGGGACACTGGAGAGGTGAAGACATGACTAAGAAGATTTCACAGAATGAAACAAAGTGGATTTTTAATTTAGAAAGTTTACATCCAGCAGGAATGAATATAGACCTGGATTTGAACTGTTTTATAACCAATTTTTAATTTTAATTTTTATTTTAATATAATAGTTTTATATAAAAAATATAATTCTTCCCACACTTCAATTCTTAATTTCTAATTTTTAATTTTTCAACAATTTATCTAGAAGGAACGCAATCCTATTTACACGATTACCAAAGATAATATATTATTCAGTGCCGAATTCCTGATCGAATATAGTTTATAGCATCTGGGGTCGAATGCTGCCTATCAACTAATAATGTTAATATCGCACGAATACAATTTCATTTGTATTACCGTTGAAGAAATAAGTATAGATGTTTGTAGGTTGAATTTCTGGTTGAATGCAAACTACAGCACTGAGGGTCGAATGTTACCTATTCAACTAATGAACACCCCAACCCATTACTCCAAAAAGAAAAATAGTAATCAAGGAAGGGCACATTTAGCCTTGAAATATTCCTCTCTTCTGTACACATACACTCACGTAGCCAGGAAACCAAAATATCCTACATTAAGTTAAATTTATTAAAAATTATTTATTTCATCTTAATCCAATCCCACAATTTTAACTTTTTAATTTTTATATTGTATATTTTATTCTTATCTTCCACCCCATTTTTTCAGCTATTTTATTCATTACACACACATGTTTTTATTATACTTTCTCTTTCCCTCCGTATTACACAATTAAATCCAAATTTTATCCGCCCAAATTTTATCCGCCCAAAGCCTCTATCGTTTTATGATCGGTTAGTAATTCTTTTATAACACGGTTTGTCTATTGTTAATGTCACTTATTTTTATATTTTTATGTTTTTTTCAGTAATTTCTATTTGTAACTAGTGATGGACGAACTTCCGACGGGACGTTTCGCGAACGCGAAACGCGAACGGGCACAAACGTTCGCGAAAACGACCGTTCGCCGCGGGCTCCATTGACTTCAATGGGAGGCGAATTTCGCAAACCTTTAGGTCGAATTTGCGGCCACGGGGTAATTATTAGGGGGTAGCACGTAGTCCCACCACCTGGACAATAGCATAATACATGTATGAGGTGAATTTGGGATCGATAACTACAAGCATTTTTTTTTTATTTGGGAAATTGTTCTGACAATTCAGGACTATGGAGCTAATGAAGGCAATGGAGGAGAGGGAAGGTCAGGGACCAGGGTAGGCAAACAAGAGGGTGCAGGAGATACAGAGCACTGACAGCAGCACCGTAATACAGAGCACTGACATCAGCACCGTGACATACAGCGCTGACAGCAGCTCCGTGACATACAGCGCTGACAGCAGCTCCGTGACATACAGCGCTGACAGCAGCTCCGTGACATACAGCGCTGACAGCAGCACCGTGACATACAGCGCTGACAGCAGCTCCGTGACATACAGCGCTGACAGCAGCTTGACAGCAGCTCCGTGACATACAGCGCTGACAGCAGCTCCGTGACATACAGCACTGACAGCAGCTCCGTGACATACAGCGCTGACAGCAGCTCCGTGACATACAGCGCTGACAGCAGCACCGTGACATACAGCGCTGACAGCAGCTCCGTGACATACAGCGCTGACAGCAGCTCCGTGACATACAGCGCTGACAGCAGCTCCGTGACATACAGCACTGACAGCAGCTCCGTGACATACAGCGCTGACAGCAGCTCCGTGACATACAGCGCTGACAGCAGCACCGTGACATACAGCGCTGACAGCAGCTCCGTGACATACAGCGCTGACAGCAGCTCCGTGACATACAGCGCTGACAGCAGCTCCGTGACATACAGCGCTGACAGCAGCACCGTAAGCAGCCCCAGGAGGAAGTCAGCACAGCACAGGGATGGTGTGATCCCCTCATAATAAGAACCCCCAGGAGGAAGTCAGCACAGCACAGGGATGGTGGGAGCCCCTCATAATAAGAACCCCCAGGAGGAAGTCAGCACAGCACAGGGATGGTGGGAGCCCCTCATAATAAGAACACCCAGGAGGAAGTCAGCACAGCACAGGGATGGTGGGAACCCCTCATAATAAGCAGCCCCAGTAGAAATATGACACCGCTCAACCTCTTCAAAGAGGAGGGTAGGGGCATATAGTACGGTGTGCTTTTTTGGGTCAGGGAAGTGAGCCAAATGAATTAAGAAGGTCTGTGTGCTTGATTCCAAAAATTGTTTATAGACATATACATGGTCTACTGATCACATGTGTTGAATTCCTCCGAGATCCATGCCTCATTCATTTTTAGAAATGTGAGGTAGTTAACACTGTCGTGAGCTAGGCGAGTACGCTTATCGGTCACAATCCCCCCTGCTGCGCTGAACGTCCTTTCGGACAGGACACTGGATGAGGGGCAAGCCAACAGTTCGATTGCAAATTGGGCAAGCTCTGGCCAGAGGTCAAGCCTGCCCACCCAGTAGTCTAGGGGTTCATCACTCCTCAGAGCGTCCACATCGGCCGTTAACCCAATGTAGTCGGACACCTGACGGTCTAGGCGTTCCCTGATGCTGGATCCGGATGACACCTGTCGATGGGTCGGCTGAAAGAATGACCTCATATCCGAAGTCACCAACACATCTTCAAACCGGCCTCTTCTTGCAGGCGCTGTTGGATTGGTACCCGCAAATCCTTCTCTGGGAGTGGGAATTGCTCCTCTGCCAGCGCACGCAAAAGCAGAATGCAGCATTTCTCGAAGCAAGGCCTGGAAGTGCTGCATTCTGACAGCCCTCTGCGACGGCGGTAACATTTCCGCCATTTTGTGTTTGTACCGGGGATCTAAGTACGTTGCCACCCAGTACTGGTCCTTGACCCTCATGCTTTTTATACGGGGGTCCCTATTAAAACACTGGAGCATGAAGGCCCCCATTTGCACTCAAGCGGAAGGTATGTGGTGGTGGTGGTGTTGTTGGTGGTAGTGTCTTTGGGGGTGCACATAGCAGAGAGTGAAGAAGAGGGTGCAGATCGAGAGGATGAGGAGGGTGCAGAAGAATAAGGCTGAGTGAGCCACTCAACCAAGTCTGGTGCGTCCTTTAAAGTAATTGAACGCACCTTCTGCAACTTCCCACTTTGGCTCAAGGCTGTTGCTCCTGCCCTACCCCTACCACCCCTGCGGAAGGGCCTGCCTCTTCCTCTGCCTGTCATTTTTTAAATCACCCTGTGACAAAACTCTTAGTCCCTATACCGCTGAAGGACTGCTGCAGTATAGGGCAGCGGTCAGCAGTAGTGCACGTCAACCCTATGTATTGTGGACCGATAGCGGTCCTTACAGAACAGCAGACTGTACTGCACTCAGGCCTATGTACCGTAGCACCCTATACCAAGTTACCAGTCCTTATAAAAACTTTTGTGGACCAAGCAGGTTGTGTGTTAGTGATTAGCAGACTGTACGTCAGTCCCTATACCAATGAAGGACTGCTGCAGTATAGGGCAGCGGTCAGCAGTAGTGCACGGCAACCCTATGTATTGTGGACCGATAGCGGTCCTTACAGAACAGCAGACTGTACTGCACTCAGGCCTATGTACCGTAGCACCCTATACCAAGTTACCAGTCCTTATAAGAACTTTTGTGGACCAAGCAGGTTGTGTGTTAGTGATTAGCAGACTGTACGTCAGTCCCTATACCAATGAAGGACTGCTGCAGTATAGGGCAGCGGTCAGCAGTAGTGCACGTCAACCCTATGTATTGTGGACCGATAGCGGTCCTTACAGAACAGCAGACTGTACTGCACTCAGGCCTATGTACCGTAGCACCCTATACCAAGTTACCAGTCCTTATAAAAACTTTTGTGGACCAAGCAGGTTGTGTGTTAGTGATTAGCAGACTGTACGTCAGTCCCTATACCAATGAAGGACTGCTGCAGTATAGGGCAGCGGTCAGCAGTAGTGCACGGCAACCCTATGTATTGTGGACCGATAGCGGTCCTTACAGAACAGCAGACTGTAACGCACTCAGGCCTATGTACCGTAGCACCCTATACCAAGTTACCAGTCCTTATAAGAACTTTTGTGGACCAAGCAGGTTGTGTGTTAGTGATTAGCAGACTGTACGTCAGTCCCTATACCAATGAAGGACTGCTGCAGTATAGGGCAGCGGTCAGCAGTAGTGCACGGCAACCCTATGTATTGTGGACCGATAGCGGTCCTTACAGAACAGCAGACTGTACTGCACTCAGGCCTATGTACCGTAGCACCCTATACCAAGTTACCAGTCCTTATAAGAACTTTTGTGGACCAAGCAGGTTGTGTGTTAGTGTTTAGCAGACTGTGCGTCAGTCCCTATACCGCTGAAGGACTGCTGCAGTATAGGGCAGCGGTCAGCAGTAGTGCACGGCAACCCTATGTATTGTGGACCGATAGCGGTCCTTACAGAACAGCAGACTGTACTGCACTCAGGCCTATGTACCGTAGCACCCTATACCAAGTTACCAGTCCTTATAAAAACTTTTGTGGACCAAGCAGGTTGTGTGTTAGTGATTAGCAGACTGTACGTCAGTCCCTATACCAATGAAGGACTGCTGCAGTATAGGGCAGCGGTCAGCAGTAGTGCACGGCAACCCTATGTATTGTGGACCGATAGCGGTCCTTACAGAACAGCAGACTGTACTGCACTCAGGCCTATGTACCGTAGCACCCTATACCAAGTTACCAGTCCTTATAAGAACTTTTGTGGACCAAGCAGGTTGTGTGTTAGTGATTAGCAGACTGTACGTCAGTCCCTATACCAATGAAGGACTGCTGCAGTATAGGGCAGCGGTCAGCAGTAGTGCACGGCAACCCTATGTATTGTGGACCGATAGCGGTCCTTACAGAACAGCAGACTGTACTGCACTCAGGCCTATGTACCGTAGCACCCTATACCAAGTTACCAGTCCTTATAAGAACTTTTGTGGACCAAGCAGGTTGTGTGTTAGTGATTAGCAGACTGTACGTCAGTCCCTATACCAATGAAGGACTGCTGCAGTATAGGGCAGCGGTCAGCAGTAGTGCACGGCAACCCTATGTATTGTGGACCGATAGCGGTCCTTACAGAACAGCAGACTGTACTGCACTCAGGCCTATGTACCGTAGCACCCTATACCAAGTTACCAGTCCTTATAAGAACTTTTGTGGACCAAGCAGGTTGTGTATTAGTGTTTAGCAGACTGTGCGTCAGTCCCTATACCGCTGAAGGACTGCTGCAGTATAGGGCAGCGGTCAGCAGTAGTGCACGGCAACCCTATGTATTGTGGACCGATAGCAGTCCTTACAGAACAGCAGACTGTACTGCACTCAGGCCTATGTACCGTAGCACCCTATACCAAGTTACCAGTCCTTATAAGAACTTTTGTGGACCAAGCAGGTTGTGTGTTAGTGTTTAGCAGACTGTGCGTCAGTCCCTATACCGCTGAAGGACTGCTGCAGTATAGGGCAGCGGTCAGCAGTAGTGCACGTCAACCCTATGTATTGTGGACCGATAGCGGTCCTTACAGAACAGCAGACTGTAACGCACTCAGGCCTATGTACCGTAGCACCCTATACCAAGTTACCAGTCCTTATAAGAACTTTTGTGGACCAAGCAGGTTGTGTATTAGTGTTTAGCAGACTGTGCGTCAGTCCCTATACCGCTGAAGGACTGCTGCAGTATAGGGCAGCGGTCAGCAGTAGTGCACGGCAACCCTATCTATTGTGGACCGATAGCGGTCCTTACAGAACAGCAGACTGTACCGCACCCAAGCCTATGTACCGTAGCACCCTAGACAGACCAAGTTACCAGTCCTGATAAAGAGCTTTGTGGAACAAGTGAGTTGTGAATGATTAGCAGACTGCAGCAGAAGGGCAGCAGTCAAGTATAATATTCTTTCTATATTTGGAAGAAAGAATATTATACGTGTACAAGCCTATTACCGTACCACTGATACCAGTCCTGAAAAGAACCTTTGTGGAACTAATAGTAACAGCAAGTCTTTAAAATTATCCTCACTGCCTGACACACTGCTTCCTGCCTGTCCCTATACAAATTGGCAAAAAAGAGTAGGCTGGAACGATTAGCTGGAACAGCTCTTTTGTGGACCTGATAGTAACAGCTAATGATGATGATGATGATGATGATGAAGAAAGACTAATCTGGCTGAGCTGTCCCTAAAATAGCAGCATACAGCGCTCTGTCCCTTTATCTAAACTGACAAAAGAAACTCAGGCTGCTGACCTAACACCTATACCAGTCCTGAAAAGAACTTTTGTGTACCAAATAGCTAGCGTTTTCTCTGTCCCTACTCCACACAGGATCCTTTCCCTACAGTGACAGAAGAAAGAATGTAAAATGGCCACCGGATCGGGTGTATTTATAGGTTAGGGGGAATGTCCAAGTGTCCATGAGCTGTCATGTCTCAATTGGTTGTCCTGTAACACATGATAAACGTGTCACGAAAGGTTAAAGTTCTTGTATACATTAAACACGTAAGTCCGCCGGGGCGAACGACGGAAAAAGGCGTTCGAACCCGCGGACGGCGAAAGTCGGAAATTCGCCGCGAAACGACCGCCGGGCGAACCGTTCGGCCATCACTATTTGTAACTTCATATGTATTATATTCATGCGTAATTTAAATTTGGTTTTAGTAAGCAGCATAATCACATACTAGTAAACTAGCAGACATATATAGCTCTGCATGAAAAACCTTCGGTGGGTCAAACGGCAGAACACTGCATAGGATGGTAATAGGAACACAATCACCACCGCGCTTTATTAGACATAAGGGCATTCCCACAGTTAAAATGGCGGCGGTTGTCCGCGCATGCGCGATAGGTGCATTGTGTCCTATATAAAGCGTGAGGTGTGTAAAGATGGCCGCTCCGGATGACGTCCCAGTGACGAAACGCGTAGGGCGTGGCCTATCGAATACACACTTCCATTACAGACGGCGGGGAAGCCGAACGGAACGCTCCCAGCTCCATTACAGACGGCGGGGAAGCCGAACGGAACGCTCCCAGCAGCTTCCATACCTTTCACATTGCATCCTTTATACTGTATCCATTCATGCTATTACTCCTACCAAAAGTGTGAGTAGTTTTAAGTATCTTCTTAAATAAATTGATTTATACGGTATCACACTATGGATGGTCCTCTCTTTTAATATATATATACTGTGGCACACTCCACCTGGAAATAACGAGGGATCCTCAGCAGCCCATTTTGAAGCAAGCCAGAGAGCGACACAGTAGCTCATACTGTGGAGGCTGATCCACCCCGGACGGGGTTATTTTTCTGGTGAGAGTACAACCTAGAAGTGTCCACAATGCATGAAGAATAGTTTGGATCCATCACATCCCTTCCTTCACCCACTGGAAATCCCCCACTATTGCACTGCACTAGAGACTTCTTGCTTGTCTACTTTTTATCTTTTATATTTTTAGACTTTTTCCGGGACAAATATTTAATTTTTATTTTTATTTATTTTTTATTTTTTATTTTATATTTATTTTTATTTTTTATTTTTATTTTTATTTTTATTTTTATTTATATTTATTTTTATTTTCATTTTTATTTTTGAAAAACAATTTTTATTTTTATTTTTTCAGTCCCAATATTTGGCATGTTTCACTTGATGTACTGATATTTATCATATATTTTTTGTACATTTTATTACTGCATGCATAGACCTTATTGTCACATCTGTGCACTCTAAATCCAATTACTGGGTTATATTTTTTTGCGGTTGATATTTTATTTGTATAATTCTTATCCAATTGATCACTAATATATTAAGCAGTTCACAAGTTTAAGGTATTTACATGTTCTAGAGTTTAAGAAGTGATCACTATTTCAGGTTTTCCATTGCACCCAAGCTAATCTTACATTTTATAGCCAGCACGCTGGCAAATACTTACCAACGCGACAAATATTCTATACACATACTTTTTCGTTTATAGTTCATATATTTATATTTTTATTTCAATACTAGAATTATTTATTGCACATTGGCACTTACACACCAGTTTGATATAACACTTTTAATTTAGTACACTATTAAGTTTTTGGCAACATATATTTTCATATATAGGTATAGCGCCAGATCTATTCATAGTACTCCCCATCTAACATTCTCCACCCCACCAGGTGGATAGTAATAGAGGCAGCTCTTACCTATTTTTTCCTTCCCCTATATATTTTTTATCTACCCTGTATTTTTTACATAAGTTCCATAGCGCAACCTACTACCTTTATTCTTTCATTTCTTCAGTGTTGTCCCATGTAAAGTTGGAATAGAGTATTTACAAAAATGTGAGGGGTGTACTCACTTTTGTAAGATACTGTATATGATACACAGTATATGAAGCTTGACTTTATATAATGCACAGGATATGAGCCTGTACTCTGTTTTTATATAATACACACCTCCCAACTTTTTGAGATAGGAACAAGGAACACTTATTAGCAAACATATGTAGGCATAGGACACACCTCCTGCCACACCCCTTAAAGGAAAATTATACAAAAAATATTATTTAAAGTGATACTAAACACACACTGTTTAACCACTTCCCGTCAAAGGTAAGTCCAGGGACGTCCTTGACTTTCCGGGAGTATATCTGAATGATGCCTGAGGCCACAGACATCATTCAGATATCGGCGTTTTGAGCCGGCGATTCCCTGCACCATAAGAACGATCATAGCGGCTGTTCCACCGCTTGATCGTTCTTACAGGAGGGGACCCCCCCTTCCCACCGCCCTCCGGTGTTTCTACCGACTCTACCGACTTCCATCGGTGAGTCGGTCACAGGATCCGCCGGCCCCTGGATAATACCATAGAGATTTCCGGCGGACCAGATCGTCCCCAGAGTCTCTATGATCGTTCGGAGGCCGGGCGCGATGTTATGACGTCACGCCCGGCCTCTGCATTCAAAAAAACAGCGCCTGTTTGGCTAGGAAGCCAGGATCTTTTTTTTTTTAATTATTTTAGGCTTCCCAGCCTAGAGGTGAGATATGGGGTCTTATTGACCCCATATCTCACTGTAAATAGGTCCGATCGGGCCATATTCCTATTACAAGGGATGTTTACATTCCTTGTAATAGGAATAAAAGTAATCAATTGTTTTTTTTTTTTGATTTTTTAAGTGTCAAACTATAAAAATAAAAGTAAAATTAACAATAAAAAAATAAAATAATTAAAACGCCCCTGTCCCCGTGAGCTCGTACGCAGAAGCGAACGCATACGCAAGTCCCGCCCACATATGAAAACGGTGTGCAAACCACACATCTGAGGTATTGCCGCGAACGTTAGAGCGAGAGCAATAATTCTAGGACTAGACCTCCTCTATAACGCAAAACATGTAACCAGTAAAAAAAATTTAAGCGTCGCCTATGGGGATTTTTAAATACCAAAGTTTGGCGCCATTCCACGAGCTCGTGCAATTTTGAAGCGTGACATGTTGGGTATATATTTACATCTATTACATTATGCAAAAAATTTAGCTAACTTTACTGATTTTTTTTTTTCTAAACATTTGAAAAATTGCTGCGCAAATACCGTGTGAGATAAACAGTTGCAACAACCGCCATTGTATTCTCTAGGGTCTTTGCTAAAAAAAACATATATAATGTTTGGGGGTTCTATGTAATTTTCTAGCAAAAAAATGATGAATTTTACAGGAGAGAAATGTCAGAATTGGCCTGGATGGGAAGTGGTTAATTGACATGATCCTTTCTATTTCTGTATATGGATGATGGCACCATAATTATTTTATTTGATAAAAAAAAAATCCAAGTACCTTTTTCCTAACCGATATACAGCTGTCACATGATCTAGATCTTTCCCAGCCTGTCTGAAGGGAAACATAAGGAGGAGGAGCTTCTACACCTTTGCTGCTGGTGACGTTCAATAATAATAATAAAAAAAAACAGCCTTTGGAATACAGAGTAAAAATAAATAATTATTATCAATGAACTGTTTTAAATTGTCATACAAATATGTATATATATATGAAATCAAATCTTCATTATTTTTTGGCAATAACATGGTGTGAGCGGATTTCTTCCAGTCACAGGCTGTGTCATGCCCCCCAGCATGTGTCTTAGAATAAGAGGTGAAGTCTCCCTTATTCTACATGTTATATCCCCCCTCCCGTTGTGTTTAGCTGGTTAGTGGGCATGGAGGAGGAGAGAGGGAGTGAGCTGTCATTTACCACTGTCTATACTCTCAAATGTGTGACTCTATAGTCACATGGGCAGCTCACATGTCATAGTGAGGAAATGCTCAGCATAGAATCTCACTGAAAACTGAGCATGTGCAGAGCAGCCGACACTGCTCTGCAAAATCCCCAACTGCACTGGGGACTTGGACAAAAGGGGGAGACAAAGAAAAGCTGGATCAACCAGGTTTTTTGCAGAATACAGAAAACAAAGTATGTACAGCATGTAATACAGCATTTATTGATAATTGTTTATGATGTGAGTTTAGTGACACTTTAAATCCACAAGAGCTTTGTTTTAACCACTACTATTCCTTTACACTGGCTTTTAAAATTTACAAATGCAGCAATTTAAAATGTGGATGAAAGGTTTAGCACTGGGAAACACATTTTGAAAAAATAAATAAAAAATAGGGCATTTTATATACAATATAGATCAGACCCAACTGACAATTAAAGAGGGACAGATGGACTTTGTTCCAAATCAGGGACAGTTGGAAGCTATGTATAATACGTAGTGTATGAGGCTGGACTCTATATACTGTACACTACTCTACAAAAGTTCAAGGCATGTGTGAAAAAATGCTGTATATGAAGAATGCTTTCAGAAACAGAAGTGTTAAATGTTTATTTTTATCAATTAACAGAATGGAAAGTAAATGAACAGAAGAGAAATCAAATCAATTCAATATTTGGTGTGGCCACCCTTCAGAACAGCATCAATTCTTCTAGGTACACTAATGCCCCATACACACAATCGGAATTCTCGTCGGAAAAAGCTCTGATGGTTTTCCCAACGGAATTCGGCTCAAGCTGTCTTGCCTACACACGGTCACATCAAATTCCGGTCGTTTATAACGCGGTGACGTACAACACGTATGACGGGACTAGAAAAAGGAAGTTCAATAGCCAGTAGCCAATAGCTTCTGTCTTGTAGTTGAAACTGAGCATGGGTGATTTTTGGCGTGTTGGAATTGCATACACACGATCGGAATTACCGATAGAAAGTTTTTCCGTCTGGAAAATTGAGAACATGCTATCAATTTTTGGCTGGCGGAAATTCGGACAGCTAAATTCCGATGGAGCATACACACGGTCGAATTTTCCGATGAAAAGCTCTCATCTGTCTTTTTCTGGCTGGAATTCCGATCGTGTATACACGGCATTACACATTTGAAGGAACTAGGTTGTTCCAAACATCTTGGAGACCTAACCACAGATCTTCTGTGGATGTAGGCTGCCTCAAATCCATCTGTCTCTTTGTTTAATCCCAGAGAAACCCCATGATGTTGAGATCAGGGCACTGTGGGGGGCCAAATCATCACTTCCAGGACTCCTTGTTATTCTTTACGCTGAAGATAGTTCTTAATGGCATTGGCTGTATATTTGCAAAATAAGTTTGGGGCCAATCACACACCTTCCTGAAGGTATGGCATGAAAGATAATTACAGTATCTGCCTGTATTTCTCAGACTTGAGAACACCATTGATCCTGACAAAATCTCCAACTCCATTTGCAGAAATATAGCCCCAAACAATCAAGGAATCTCCACAATGCTTCACTGTTGCCTGCAGACACTCATTATAGTCCCACTCTCCAGCCCTTCGCTAACTGCCTCCTGCTACAGCCAAATATTTCACATTTTGACTCAGTTTTGTTTTCATGCATAGTTTAGTCGCTTATTCCACGTACACATGACCGGACTTACCGGCAGAATAGGTCCAACGGAATCATTCCGTCGGACAGTCCAATCATGCATGGGATAATTCGATAGTTTTCTTTAAAAAATTCAGACAGACCTAGAAATAGAACATGTTTCAAATCTGTCCGACGGACTCAACTCCTATCGGAAATCCGTTCGTCTGTATGCTGGTCCGAAGGACCAAATACGACGCAAGGGCAGCTATTGGCTACTGGCTATTGAACTTCCTTTTCTAGTCCCGTTGTGTGTCATCACGTTCAAAACAAACGGACTTTCAATTGGACTTTAGTCCCTTCATGTATGGGCAAGTCTGTTCGTTCGGAAGTCTGTTGTAACTCCGTCGAAAGTCTGTCGGAAAGAATGTCGGACCTTTTCTGCCAGAAAGTCCGGTCAGGTGTACGTGGCATTAGTCTTGTTTCCACATCAGAGGTTTGGCTTTTTGGCTCCAATTCATGAACACCAATTCTGGCCAGACTTCTCCGGACAGTAGTTGCAAGAACCTAGGTCCAACTGGTTTCCACCAGTTCTGTGCTGATGGCATTGCTGTACATCTTCTGATGTCAAAGGGAAATAACCATGATGTGTCTCTCATCTGCTGCATACGTTTCCTTGGCCAACCACTGCATCTACTGTTCTCAACAAAAGAACTTGAACAGCACATCTTGAAGCCCCAATCTGCTTTTAAATATTTGCCTGGAAGAGACCCTACTGATGCAATATAACTACCTTGTGTCTTATTACTGTGCTTAGTCTTGCCATGTAGTATGACCTGTGACATGAAACTGTCTTCTACAACCTCACCTTAGTAGCAGTTTGTCTGTTCCTCACCCAGTTTTAAGCCTCCTACACAACTGTTTGTGTTTCAGGTAATGACTGTGTCTCAACCTACATATGAAATTGATGATCATTAGCACCTGCTTGGAATAATTAGTTATTCATACATTCTAATCCTACAAAATCCCTGGCTTTGTGCAAGTGTAAGAATTGATGCTGGTTTAAAGCCACACCAAATACTGATTTGATTTAGATTTTTATTTTGTTCGCTTACTTAGCATTTTCACACATTTTGTAGAGTGATAAAAATAAACAATTAAAATATATAAATTGAAAAGCAATTCTAATTACAGGTTGAAAAAAACACAAATCCATCTAGTTCAACCCCAAAAAAATACAATCCCATATACACAATCCTACACCCACAGCTAATCCAGAGGAAGGCAAAAAACTTTACAGCAGTTCTTCACACCTGCCTCAACCTTTTGCACAGTACTGTATATATATAAACACACACACATGTTTGTGTGTGAGTTTTGAGGTGCAAAGCCTATTGCATTAGGGTGATGGCTCCACAAGTAACCGAGTACCACAACACCGCCAAGTACATAGGTGTGCCTGCCCACCCACACTCTATTACCCATCATGCTGTGCCTCAGAAAAGGGATGTGTGGGTGGGAAATTTGAAGCCGAGCACCCCGCAGACACATTGTGGATGAAAGGTTCTGATGCCTGAGCCTCCATCCTTGAGTGAGTGCCTCACAATCCACTCTCTGTGACTGAAGTCTCCCCCCGAGTGTGTGAGTGAGTGCATTAAGGTAATAAGTACTCACATGTAAGGTGTGCTCTGATTGAAGGGGAATGCTGGGAAGTCTGATGTAAGTGGGGTGTTAGGGCCTGGACTTGAACCTGGGACCTCTGCTGTGTCTGGCCATGTCTCTGCATTTCCTGTTTACCTGAATATTGTGCTCTCTTAAAGTGGTTATAAACCCTTTACAACCACTTTTTGCTACAGGTAAGCTTATAAGGCTTACCTGTAGCTACCCTGGATATCTCCTAAACTTGCACAGTTTAGGAGATATCCCCTGTATCTGCATGTGGCAACGTCATCGGCACATGCGCACTGAAGCAATGGCAGTACGTGCCGTTGCTTCAGTTAGACTGTGCTGTTACCGCATGCATGGAAGTGATGTCATCGCGGCTCTGGCCAATCACAGTAACTTAGGGAGTGACGTCGCAGCGGTGAATGAGGACCGATGCGGGGGGGTTCGATCCAAAGTAATACATAATGAGCAAGTATGCTATGCATACTAGCTCATTATGCCTTTGTCTTGCAGGTTTTTTTTTTTTTGTTAGTTTTATTTTTGGGTTTACAACCACTTTAAGCCAGTGTCTTGCTCTTGTCTTCCCTGCTGCCATCTATATTTTGCTACCACTCGTTATCGACCCTTGGCTTCTTCCTCGACTATGCTTCAGCCTGATCCCAACCTGCAACTACTCGTTACTGACTTTTGGCTTGTTTACTGACTATGCTTCCGTTTGATTTTTACCTGCTTATCTGATACTGGACCCTGGCTTTCTCACCTCCTGGTGGGGTGAGCCTGAGGAGAGCGACCTGGTATTAACTGGTTAGTACTTAAACTCTGCACCTCAGGTGTGCCCGTGTCATCCGCCAGGGTGCCTGTGTACCTATCCTGCTGATCAGTGATAGTCCCTCTACTGCTATAGCAACTAGTCTTTGAGACTGACCCCTAATCATGACACATAAATCTGGCCTAAACCATGGAGACCGCTATACAATGACATTATTACATTGATCAGTGCTATATAAATGAAACTGGCGGAGAAGGGTCAACACTAGGGGGGTGATCAAGGAGTTAAGTGTGTTCCATGTGTGCGCATTAACTGTAGGGTGGTATGGGCTGCCAGTGACATGACAGATCGCTGTTCCCGATCACTAGGAACAGAAGATCTCTGACATGTCATCTGACAGAACAGGGATCTGCCTTGTTTACACTGGCAGATCCCCGTTCTGCCTCTGTACACCGCGATCGTGGGTCGCTGGCGGACATTGAGTCTGCTGGACCCACAGACACGATCCTGCGGCACGCCACTCGCTATCTCCCATGCGCGGACCGCAGTACAGCTACTGCTGTTCGCGCAGGAAAGCCGACCTACCACAGTATAATGATGGCAGCTGATCGGCAAGCCATTAACCAGTGTTGCATATATTTCCAAATGCGACCCGCTGCATTCGCTTCTGAAAAACAGAAGGTAATGTTTGCTATCAACCCCCTGACTTGGGAAGCTCTAGCTTGGGCCTTCCCTTATATAGAACAAGACAGTGCCAGTCTGAATAAATGTAAGACTTTTGGGACAAAGATAAATCAGGTTTTTGATTATCCCAATCCCTGCGCCACTGCTGAAGCAAATTTGCATAGTTTGCGGCAGGGTAAACGCTCTGTTGTTGAGTACACCGCTGAATTCAGATGTTTGATCGCAGATACCACTTTGAACCCTGCAGTGCAAAACAGTTAATTCTGCCAAATGCTTTCTGAACAGGTAAAAGATGAGCTGGCCAGAGTAGAGATTCCTAATGATCTCGATGCTTTAGTCCAATTATGTTTCCAAATCGATCAGAAACTTACAGAAACAAGGAAGGAGAGACTGAGATTGTTTGGAAGTGGCATGCATTTCTCTGCTAGTTAATTTGGTCAGAAGGATCAAAGAGTTTCTCCAGATTCTCCAGATTCTGACACTTCAGAACCTATGCAGGTTGAAGCTATAAAGAGATCCATTTCTACTCAGGGGCAAGAGAGAAGATGTTCAGAGAATGTATGTCTTTATTTTGAAGACTCTGGTCATATTGTGGGGACTCTGGCCCACAGCAATAATATACAAACAAGAAATAAATTTGCCCCTATTGTCCCCCATTGTGAGGGATACTGTAGAGAACCTTGTTGAAGTTCTCCACCAGTCTAGGAATCACAGGTGGATGTGGTTACTTTGCAGTCATATGACAACATGCCACCACAAGTTCCGAGATGTCTGTTATAAGAATGCCAATCAGTTACCTCATCGCCCAAATGATTGTTCCATTAACCACTTCAGACCCGCGCTATAGCCGAATGATGGCTACAGCGCGGATCTCCTTTGCTGGGACTACGTCTATTGACGTCGTCCCGTGCACGAGCGGCCTGCGTGCCCCTGAGGGGCGCACGCGCCGCGCTCTGTGATCGGCGAGTCTATGAGACTCACCTGATCACCGATCCGAGCAAGGGTTCGATCCCGACCCCTTATCACGTGATCAGCTGTCAGCCAATGACAGCTGATCATGTGATACAACGGAGCCGGTAATCGGCTATTATTCCTCCTCGCACTGACAGCGCGAGGAGAAAAAAAAAGAGCCGATCACCGGCGGCCGTGATCGGGACATCAGTCCAGATCACGGCCAGCCCTGCCAGTGCCCACCTGCCCCCTGCCAGTGCCACATGAATAAAAAATGTGCCCCCCCCTGTCAGTGCCACCCAGCAGTGCCCACAGTGCCACCCAGCAGTGCCCACAGTGCCACCCAGCAGTGCCCACAATCTGCCTCAACAAAGGTGCTGCACCCCAGTGCCACATATCTGTGCCCATCAGTGTCATCTACCAGTGCCCATCAGTGCCCAGCAGTGCCGCCCATCAGTGCCCAGCAGTGCCACCTATCAGAGTCACCTATCAGTGCCACCTATCAGTGCCCATCAGTCCCATCTATCAGTGGTACCTATCAGTGCCCCTTAGTGCCACCCATCCGTGCCCATCTTTGCCCATCAGTGCCGCCTTATCTGTGCCCATCGGTGCCGCCTTATCTGTGCCTATTAGTGCCGCCTTAACTATGCCTATCAGTGCCCACCAGTGCAGCCTATCAGTGCCCACCAATGCAGCCTATCAGTGCCCACCAATGCAGCCTATCAGTGCCCACCAGTGCAGCCTACCAGTGCCGCCTCATCAGCGCACTTCAATGAAGGAGAAAAATGACCTGTTTGCAAAATTTTATAACAAACTATTAAACATGATTTTTTTTTTTGCATCTTTTTTTGTTTGTTTAGCAAAAAATAAAACTCCCAGCTGTAATTAAATACCACTAAAAGAAAGCTCTATTTGTGGGAAAAAAATGATAAAAATTTCATTTGGGTACAGTGTTGTATGCCCGCGCAATTGTCATTCAAAGTGCATCAGCGCTGAAAGCTGAAAATTGGTCTGGGCATGAGGGGGGTTTAAGTGCCCAGTAAGCAAGTGGTTAAACTGCTCCCAGGGGCTGAAATCGCCTTTTCAATCTGTTAGAACCTGAATTAAAGGTCCTCAGCGAGTGGCTTGATGAAAACTTAGTGAAGGGCTTCATTAGACCCTCAATGACTCCTGCAGATGCAGCCTTGTTCTTTGATGAAAAGAAAGATTCCACCTTGTGTCAATGCATTGACTACCGGCACTATTATACATTATGGTCAGTAAGAATGAGAACCGGCACAGTGGTACCTTTGAGGAGATGCCTTCATTCTTTAAGGGTAAAATGATCGTTAACTACTCTCTGTCACCAATCTCGTAATTGCATTCTGCAGGTCACAATTTCTTGGAAAAGTAGCCACAAGGATGCATAGCACTCTCAGAGGTACGATGTTAAGACAGAAGTGCACCAACTCCAGTCTCAGAAGCATCAACCTCAAGGAGAAAGAGTAACGTAGGATCAGGATGTGCCAACAAAGGAGCAGAAACAAAGGCAGCCTTGAGACTCTCAAGGGCCTTAATGGACTCCAGAGACCAACTCTGTGGGTTCCTGCCCTTTCTGGTCATATCAGTCAGGGGCTTGACCAGAGATGAGAAATTACGAATAAACATTCGATAATAATTGGCAAAGCCAAGAAAATGTTGCAGAGGACATATACCCATGGGTCTGGGTCCATCGAAAAACCGGCAGTGGAAATGACATAACTCAGGAATTTAACCTGTTCACGATGGAACTCGCACTTCTCCAATTTACAATAAAGATTGTTCTCTCTCAGCTTCTGAAGCACATGACAGACACCTGTGTGGTGGCTCTCTAGGGACTTGGAAAAAATTAGGATATCGTCAAGATAAATCACCACACATAGCTGCAACAAATCTCGGAGGACCTTGTTGATAAATTCCTGGAAAACTGCCGGAGCGTTGCAAAGGCCAAATGGCATTACGAGGTACTCAACATGGCCTGTTCTAGTATTAAACGCAGTTTTCCATTTGTCGCCCTCCTTGATCCCCACGTGATTGTATGCTCCTCTCAAATCCAGCTTTGTGAAAACCGTTGCTCCCTTGAGGCGGTCAAATAACTCTGTAATCAACAGAACTGGATAAGCATTCTTAATCGTGAAATGATTGAAACCCCTATAATCAATACAAAGTCTCAGTTCACCACTCTTCTTCACAAAGAAGAAACCAGCACCAGCAGGAGACAAGGACTTGCGGATGAATCCTCGAGAAAGTGCACCTGCAACATACTCCTCCATGGCCTTATCCTCCAAGACCGACAAAGGGTAAACCCAGCCACGAGGGGGTATGGTGATGGACGACTCAGACCAAGAAAGGATAACCAGGATCAGAGGCTTATCCTTCTGAATAACTAGGGACGAAACAACGCCACCTAAGGTCTGTCCGCTACAGGACCTCAAGGTGGCGTTGACCCCAAAAAGTGACCTGCCTGGCCACAATAAGGCCACAATCTCTCCCTCCTTATTTATAAAGGTTCTCTCATCTGCACAGAGAGACGTGTGAAGCCCAAGTACATGGGATCATCTTCACTGACAGACTCTGTACCAGGAGAAATGGGAGGTGAGGGAGGCAGGGCTGGGCCTGCAAAGCTTGGAGACAAATGTACAGGAGGCTTCCGCAAGCGCTCCTTAAAAGAAAGTCTTTCTCTGAGTCTGGAGTCAATGAGGATGGCAAACGTGATCAACTTCTCCAGCTCAGTGAGTATATCTCGGGCTGCTATCACTTTTATTGTATCAGAGAGACCATGAGAAAAAGCAGCCACAAGGGCCTCATTGTTCCATGCAACCTCTGCTGCCAGAGTACGAAATGCAATGGCGTTATCTGCAACAGTTCTTGTACTCTGTTTGATGGACATGAGGCACTTGCCAGCAGAAGCGGAGCATGCGGGAACGTCAAATACCCTCTTAAAGGAAGCCACAAATTCTGGGTAGCTCAGGACAACAGGTTTTTTTGTGTCTCCCATAGAGGGTTTGCCCAAGCCAAAGCTCTCTCAGAAAGCAAAGATATCACAAAACCTACTTTGCTTCTGTCCGTGGGAAACACCTTCAGAAGGGGAATGAACCCTGTCCTTCATGCTGAGCTGGTCTTTTCTCTGTGTACATCCATCTTTGAGCTGAACACAGGCAGCCCATAGATGTTGATGCAGATGCAGCATCTCTACAAACCCAGTTGCATGTCAAAGTTTGAGAGACGGTAGGAGCGGGTGCACAGATCCAAATGCTGACACTGTACTTTCAGATCTATGCGGACACTCCTGTCCACATCTCATATTTTGACACGAGACTGTGTCTGTGAGACTGTGTCTGTGATACCGCTGTGTCCACATCCACTTCCATGGGATGCCTCTGCGCAACAACATGGTGGATGCAGGTGCACTAAAAAACAGCTCAGCACTGATGATGGTTTTAGCCATTCTTCTGAGCCCTAAATCTGTTAATTGATGCACATGAGCTGGATAGATGCATTCAAGGAACATGAGGCTGCTCATCACAAAAGAAATTGTAAATATTGAACATCAGAATCCAAAGGAATGTATTCAGTGCACCCATAAAATCTCTCTCTTTGTCTGTCTCTCTCTCCCTCTCTGTACTCACTCTCCCTCTGCGTACACACCCTCTCAGTAAACACACTCCCATTCTGCATACACACACTCTCTCTGCGTACACACTTTTCCTCTGCGTACACACCCTCTCTCTGCGTACACACTCTCTCTGCATACACATTCTCTCTCTCTCTGCGAACACACTCTCCCTCTGCGTACACACTCTCTCTGTACAAACACTCTCTCTCTCTGCACACACACGCTCTCTGCGTACACCCCCTCTCTCTGCGTACTCACTCTCACTGCACACACACACACACACACTCTCTCTGTACACACTCTCTCCCTGCATACACACTCTCTCTGTACACACTCTCTCCCTGCATACACACTCTCTCTGTATACTCACTCTCTCTCTCTGTATACTCTCTCTGGGTACACACTCTCTCTCTCTGCGTACAGACTCTCTCACTCTCTGCGTACACACTCTCTCTCTCTTAAAAGAAACGACCACTATCTTGGCCATTGTCAACCATCTCACTAAGATGGCTTATTTTATTCCTGTTAAGGGGGTACCTGCTGCTGAACAAACTGCAGAGCTAATGGTGTGAGAAGTATTTAACCCTTTCACACCTAAGCCTATTTCTGACATTTGTTGCTTCTTATGCCATGTACACATGACCGGACTTTCCGGCAGACTAGGTCCGACGGTCTTTCCAACTGACTTTTGGCGGAGTTCCGACGGACTTTCGGTGGAGTTCCGGCGGACTTTCCGAACTAACGGCCATACACAATCACACCAAAGTCTGAGGGATTCAACCGTGATGACGTACGACCGGACTAGAATAAGGAAGTTCATAGCCAGTAGACAATAGCTGCCCTAGCGTCGGTTTTCGTCCATCGGACTAGCATGCAGATGAACATATTTTTTGACTCGAGACCGTCGGAAAGATTTTAAACATGTTCTAAAGCTAAAGTCCATCTGATTTTTCGACAGCAAAGGTCCGAAGAAGCCCACACATGGTCGAATTGTCCGACGGATTTGTTCCGTCGGACCTTTGCTGTGGAAAAGTCCGGCCGTGTGTACACGGTATTACAAGTTCAAATCCATATTTTTTGCTAAAAAAATTCCTTAGAACCCCCAAACATATATATTTTTTTAGCAGAGACCCTAGAGAATAAAATGGTGATTGTTGCAATATTTTATGTCACACGGTATTTGTGCAGCGGTCTTTCAAACGCATTTTTTGGGGAAAACAGACACTTTCATGAATAAAAAAAAATATTAAATAGTAAAGTTAGCCCAATTTTTTTGTATAATGTGAAAGAAAGAGCGGCAGAAGGTGGAGGGGGGGCTTTTAGCCACATTGGTTGTTATCACTAAAGAGCCAACTTCCCTCTCTAAAAAACGATACCGGGGTGATGCCTGCAGCTGCAGGCATCATCGCAGTATAACCCCTTCAAGCCATGAGCGTAAATTTGCGTAAGGTCGGTGTGAAGGGGTTAAACTACATGGAAATCCTTATGATGTGGTGTCTGACAGAGGAGTACAGTTTACTTCAAAATTGCTTCTGTTTAGCTCTAGGTGTAACAGTTAATCTGTCCTCCGCTTTTCATCCTCAGTCTGACGGTCAAACTGAGAGGACCAAATAAACCTTGGAGCAGTACCTTCGATGTTTTGTCAGTTATCTTCGGGGTGACTGGGTGGATTATGTTTCCAAAGCAGAGTTAGCTTCTGACAGTTCTAAACATAGCTCTACTTCTCAAAGTACTATTTAATTAAACAGGTATCGTCTTTTTTTCCTGATTTCCCTAACTCAACTCCAATTCCTTATGTTACCATTGCATTTGCAGGCGATTCAGGAGAAAGTGATCAAGACTTTGAGGGAGGCTCAGGAATGTTACCAGAAGGCTGCTGATAGACATTGCAGATTACTTCATACCTTTCATGTTGGTGACAGAGTTTGATTATCAGTGGAAAATTTGAAAGTCCATCTTCCATCTGCAAATTTGGCCCAAATGTTTGTGGGACCTTACCAGATTTCTGCTCAAATCAACTTGATTTGAAATTCACAGTGTGTTCTTCACATTTCACTACTCAAACCATTTCAAGAATTCTTCCACCTCCTCCACCTGTTGAAGTACAGGGCAAAGAAGAATATGTGCTGGAGGAAATTCTTGATTTCAGGGTCTTTAGGAGCAAATTACAATATTTAGCTCAATGTGAAGGGTATGGGCCAGAAGAAACCCCCTGGGAACCTGAGGAGAACATACATGCCCCTAAATTAACAAGAGAATTCCACCAGAGGTTTCCTTACAAACCTGGCCATAAGACAACCTGGGAGGAAGGGATGCTGTAATGTTCTGTACTTGAACCTGTGACCTCTGCTCTATCTAGCAATGACTCTCTTCTCGCTGAGCTACCTGAGATGTTGGACAGCCTGTCTGATTCATTGGACAACCCTGCCTTATGCCTTGACTTATGCTGAACCTTGAACTCTTTGTTCCTCCCGTGAACTTCCTGATTTAAGCCATGTCTCTGCACTTCCTGTTTACTAGATTATTGTGCTCTTTTAAGCCAATGTCTCGCTTTTGTCTTCTCTGCTGCCATCCATATTTTTCTACCACTGGTTATCGAACCCTTGGCTTGTTGCTTAACTATGCTTCTGCCTGATCCCAACCTGCAACTTCTTGTTATTGACCTTTGGCTTGTTTGCTGACTACGCTTCTGTTTGATCCTTACCTGCTTATCCACTACTGGACCCCCCCCCTTACTCACCTCCTGGTGTTGGCACTTGGTACTAACACGCAGCAAATCCATCTCCACCATCAGGAGCTCTTGTAAGCAACTGCTAGTACTTAGACCCTGCACCTCAGATGAACCTGCGTCATCCGCCGGGGTGACTGCCTGTGTATGTATCCTGCTGGTTGGTAGTAGTCCTGCTACTGCTATAGCAGCTGGTCTTCGAGCCTGACCCCTGATCGTGACAGTGGGCTTTGGTGAGCAGGAACCCCCAGACATCATAGTTCCCCCTTAAAAAAAGATGGCAACCCTAATATAGTGTAATGTATATAGTATACAGTCTCTGGTTGTATATTGTGTAGTGCAGTGACGGGTGTTTTTTTTGGGGGGGGGGGGGGGCGGCGGCGGCTCCTCCTAGGTGTCTAATAGGATTGCACTGTCCTCTCAGCCAATCAGATGACAAGTCTCGAAACCCGTTTCCTGATTGGCCCAGGAGGAGGAGCAGTGTTACAATAGTGAATTTTCATTCAGTGTTGTAACACATCTGGGTGGGCTCCGTTGGCATTCTCTGCGCCCCGGGCCCACCCTATCTTGAAGCCTATTAGACCCTCTGGCTCTAATAAGGTACTTAAAAAAAAACACCTCCGCCCTTGTAATTCATGCATCCGGCGTCCTGCAAAGTGGCTGGATGCATGGATAGGGAGAGGCGGCGATGGATGGGGGGGAGGCCCATGCTCCCTTAATGGAGGGGCCGCCCCTGGTGTAATGTATATAATGTACAGTCCCTGGGTGTATATATTATACAGTCTCTGGGTACATAGTGTACAGTCTTTGGGTGAATATAGTGTACAATCTCTGGGTGTGTAAATTGTAGAGTAGTGTATACAGTCTCTGGGTGTATATATTGTAGTGTATACAGTCTCTAGGGGTATATAGTGTAATGTAGTGTATACAGTCTCTGGATGTATATAGTGTATACAGTCTCTGGGTTTATATTAGGTGTATGTAGTCTCTGGGTGTATATAGTGTATACAGTCTCTGGGTATATATAGTGTATACAGTCTCTGGGTGTATATAGTGTATACAGTCTCTGGGTATATATAGTGTATATAGTCTCTGGGTATATATAATGTATACAGTCTCTGGGTATATATGGTGTATACAGTCTCTGGGTATATATAATGTATACCGTCTCTGGGTGTATATAGTGTATACAGTCTCTTGGTGTATATAGTGTATACAGTCTCTGGGTGTATATAGTCTCTGGGTGTATATAGTGTATTCCATCTCTGGGTTTATATGCAGTCTCTGGGTGTATATAATGTATACAGTCTCTGGGTGTATATAGTGTATACAGTCTCTGGGTGTATATAATGTATACAGTCTCTGGGTGTATATAGTGTATACAGTCTCTGGGTGTATATAGTGTATTCCGTCTCTGGGTTTATATACAGTCTCTAGGTGTATATAATGTATACAGTCTCTGGGTGTATATAGTGTATACAGTCTCTGGGTGTATATAGTCTCTAGGTGTATATAGTGTATACAGTCTCTGGGTGTTTATAGTCTCTGGGTGTATATAGTGTATTCCATCTCTGGGTTTATATACAGTCTCTGGGTGTATATAGTGTATACAGTCTCTAAGTGTATATAGTGTATACAGTCTCTGGGTGTATATAGTGCATACAGTCTCTGGGTTTATATAGTGTATACCGTCTCTGGGTATATATAATGTATACAGTCTCTGGGTATATATGGTGTATACAGTCTCTGGGTATATATAATGTATACAGTCTCTGGGTGTATATAGTGTATACAGTCTCTGGGTATATATAATGTATACAGTCTCTGGGTATATATGGTGTATACAGTCTCTGGGTATATATAATGTATACAGTCTCTGGGTGTATATAGTCTCTGGGTGTATATAGTGTATTCCGTCTCTGGGTTTATATACAGTCTCTGGGTGTATATACAGTCTCTGGGTGTATATAATGTATACAGTCTCTGGGTGTATATAGTGTATACAGTCTCTGGGTGTATATAGTGTATACAGTCTCTGGGTGTATATAGTGTATTCCGTCTCTGGGTTTATATACAGTCTCTGGGTTTATATACAGTCTCTGGGCATATATAGTGTATACAGTCTCTGGGTTTATATACAGTCTCTGGGTGTATATAGTGTATAGTCTCTGGGTTTATATACAGTCTCTGGGTGTATATAGTGTACACAGTCTCTGGGTGTATATAGTGCATACAGTCTGGGTTTATATACAGTCTCTGGGTGTATATAGTGCATACAGTCTGGGTTTATATAGTCTCTGGGTGTATATAGTGCATACAGTCTCTGGGTTTATATAGAATCTCTGGGTGTATATAGTGTATACAGTCTCTGAGTGTATACAGTCTCTGGGTTTATATACAATCTCTGGGTGTATATAGTGTATACAGTCTCTGGCACATATTTCTCAGGTGAGGTGACTTCTTGTACAATGCAGTGGCTGTCACAGGGGAATTAACCCTCTCGCTGCCGGCTCCGCAGTCTCCTTGTAGCACTTCTATTTGGCGTTCGCATTCTCTCCTGCTCTGGCACTGCACATGTTAACAGGGAATGTTGCACCACGTGACCAGTGCGCGGGACTCGCACCCGAGCTTGACTTCCTGTAGGTCAGGCAAACTTTACAGCTCCGTTGTAATTGGTGAAGGCTTCCCGCCCCCGTTTCTGATTGGCGGAGCAGTTTGATGGGACATGTGACGACGCGTCACTACCGGCTTCAGCAAGCTAGTCAGACCGGGAGACCTTGTGGGCTGTGACAGAGGAGGTGTGACTGAAGAGCAGTGTGGAGGAAGCTGTAATGGGGAAATGTGACGGGATCGGTGTGGAGGGAGCTGGGAGGATGGCACATGGGGCTGGGGACAGTTCGTAACAGCTCGGTTTATGTTGGGACTGGGAGAAATGGGTTGTGATGGGGTATTGAGGCCAGTATATAGAGACTGAGAAATGGACAGGAATGGGTACCGGGACCAGTATGCAGGAACTGGGACAAATAGACTGGGACCAGTATAAAGGGACTGGAATGTGGATACTGGGACCAGTATACAGGAACTGGGAGAAATAGAACTGGGACTAGTATACGGAGACTGGAATAGAACTGGGACCAGTATACTGTCATGTGGGAACTGGGACCAGTATGCAGGGACTGGGGTGTAAGAACTGGGACCAGTATACTGGCATGTGGGAACTGGGACCAGTATGCAGGGACTGGGGTGTAAGAACTGGGACCAGTATACTGGCATGTGGGAACTGGGACCAGTATACTGGCATGTGGGAACTGGGACCAGTATACTGGCATGTGGGAACTGGGACCAGTATACTGGCATGTGGGAACTGGGACCAGTATGCAGGGACTGGGGCGTGGGAACTGGGACCAGTATGCAGGGACTGGGGCGTGAGAAGTGGGACCAGTATGCAGGGACTGGGGCGTGGGAACTGGGACCAGTATACTGGCATGTGGGAACTGGGACCAGTATACTGGCATGTGGGAACTGGGACCAGTATGCAGGGACTGGGGCGTGGGAACTGGGACCAGTATACTGGCATGTGGGAACTGGGACCAGTATACTGGCATGTGGGAACTGGGACCAGTATACTGGCATGTGGGAACTGGGACCAGTATACTGGCATGTGGGAACTGGGACCAGTATGCAGCGACTGGGGCGTGGGAACTGGGACCAGTATGCAGCGACTGGGACCATTATGCGGGTACTGGGACCATTATGCGGGGGCTGGGATGTGGGTACTGGGATAATGTTACTGGACTAGGGGAGCTGGGACCAGTATACTGGGTTGGAGTATAAGGACCAATACTCAGTGGACTGGGAGAAATGGATTGGGATGGGGTACTGGGATCAGTATACAGGGGACTGGGAGCAATGGACTGCAATGGGGTACTGGACCCAGTATACAGGGGAAGGAATGACTGGGAGCGGTGTGCCGGGGACTGGAATGAGCGACTGGGAGCGGTGTGCCGGGGCACTGGGTGACTGGGAGCGGTGTGCCGGGGCACTGGGTGACTGGGAGCGGTGTGCCGGGGCACTGGGAGCGGTGTGCCGGGGACTGGGTGACTGGGAGCGGTGTGCCGGGGACTGGGAGCGGTGTGCCGGGGACTGGGTGACTGGGAGTGGTGTGCCGGTGACTGGGAGTGGTGTGCCGGGGACTAGGATGGGTGACTAGGAGCGATGTGCCGGGGACTGGAATGGGTGACTGGAGGCTGCGTGTCGGGGACTGGAGGCACTGTGCCTGGGAGCGGTGTGCCGGGGACTGGAATGGGTGACTAGGAACGGTGTGCCATGTTTTGGGCTTTGGAGTCAATATATAGGGACTGGAAGTAAAGGAATAGGATATAAAATGAATGTATATGAGGGAGAGGTACAGAAATGGCTATGAAGGAAAGTGTAAGGGGGACGTGGTGTGGAGGTAATATAGGCCGTATGGAGGGAAGGATGCTGGGAACCAACAATGTGATGGAGGGACTGAGCAAAGCGTACATGAGTGAGTGGGAGGTGTTGTGCAGAGCACTAGGAAGTAGATTTGTGCTGGGATGGGGTACTGGAACCAGTATACAGGGACTGGGTGCAGAAGACTAGGAT
Source organism: Lithobates pipiens (assembly GCF_037356315.1). Taxonomy (NCBI): domain Eukaryota; kingdom Metazoa; phylum Chordata; class Amphibia; order Anura; family Ranidae; genus Lithobates; species Lithobates pipiens. The sequence continues at coordinate 100,430,407 of NW_027507785.1, forward strand.
CTAAAATGAATGTGTATACAGCAGAGGGAGAGCTACAGAAATTGCTATGAAGAGTAGTGAAAGGAGGACGTGGTGTGGAGGTAATATAGGCAGTATGGAGGGAAGGCTGCTGGGAACCAGCAATATGGGATGGAGGAATATGGTAAATAAATGTGTGAAGGGGGGTTGTAGGATGCTGGGATGGATGGAACTTGGATGTAGTTGGGGGGGGGGGGGGGGGGTTGAATGTTACTGGGAAATGGATGGAAGTGATCATGTGTCACAGAAGGGCTGTGATGATGGGGAGCGGTGTAGTGTGTGTGTTGAGATATTAAATGAGGATGAGTGATGGGATGATGGCAGAGGTTGGATTGGGATGTGACTGAGGGTTGGGCATGGGGTAGGTAGTCTGGGGAGGTCAGATCAGGCAGAAGTGGGGTGATGGGGACTGGTATGGGTAGTGCTCTTACAGGTAGAGAACTGGGGAACCATTGAGGATGAGCTGTGAGAGGGGAAGTTGTTCTCAGATTATAGAAGCGCTTGGATGAGGTGTGATTACACTAATATGGAAAGAGTTAGTGATTGAAATCAGTTTGTGGTTATCAGGTCTGGTGCCATGAAGAGGAGAGGATTAAAGAGGGATTCCGCCCAAAAAAAAATAAAAGCCAGCAGCTATAAATACTACAGCTGCTGACTTTTAATAAATGGACACTCACCTGTCCCGGGTTCCAGCGATGCCGAGGCCGATCGACCGCTCGGGCCTCGGCTGCTGCCGCCGCCATTCGAGGTGAGGGAATCAGGAAGTAAAGCGAATCGGCTTCACTTCCCGGTTCCCTACTGCGCATGCGCGAGCCGCGCAATAGGAAATCTCCACACTGTCACTGGGACTCGTGTGTGTCCCAGCAGACAGCGCGGCAGGACAGGAAATGGCGTAGACTCCCGTGGGAGTCTATGCCCGGAAGTGGGTGAAAATACCTGTCTTTGACAGGTATCTCCTCCCCCCTGAAAGGTGTCAATTGTGACATCGGAGGGGGGGGGGGGGTTCCGATCAGCGGAGGTTCCACTTTAGGGTGGAATCCCGCTTTAATATTGGGTGCAGAGAGGACTACAAAAGAGAGCAGTGCAGATTAGAGGGCGAGGAGTTCCATGATTGGGGATGTAGCATTGTGTAGCTCTCTGTGGTACAGTTGGCATTTAAGCTTTTGAAACGAAGATTATTTTGCAAAGTAATAACATCTCGTCTTTTGCAGCCTCACAGTAGACAAATTGAACTTTTGTCCAATCCAGTGAAGGTACAATCATAAACTGCCATGTAAAAATACAATCGGCTGCTACTTATAGCCCAGGCAGCCTCTTTTCTGATGCCTCAGGTAGATTTTGCTGGAAAAGGTGCGGTGTTTATTCCACAGACATCACAGCGCCTCTCCAGCTCCCACCACTCCTTGTTATACCGAACATCGATAATGTGTATCCAGCAATCTCTCAATAGGAGCGATCGGCTGTCCTCTTGGAGGATCAGTTTGTCCGGTTTCAGTCATCTTGTGAGAATTTTGTGTGCTCAGTGTAACTCACTAGTGAAAGTGTGGGGAGGTGTTAAAGGAAGCATTTGAATGATGCAGGGACTGGTTTGGATAGAAATGTATTGAAGACTAAGAGCTAGTTTAAAAAAAAAAAAAATGATGGAAAGTGACAAAGAACAAGGAGAGGTTGGATTTATATTTGGAGGTAACAGTTGGGAGATGTAGGGGAACAACAAAGCGGTTCAGGACAGAAGGGAAATTCATGGGGAAAAAACCATAACATCCAGTTTGGGGGGGTCCAGGGATTAGCAATAGTATTCCTACCTGGAATAAATCTTGTTATGCTGAGTTACTGTGCTGTGATTTGTCAATAGATGTCATATGTAAAGCATTTTAGAGCTCTTCCACCTTTCTGATGACAAGTTTGGACAGCCATGGAAGCTGAAGTTTGGAGAGTCCATCTCATCCTTTTGCAGTCTAAGGTAAAATGTTTTATTGTATTTCCAGTAGTCTTTATGTACTACACCAGAAAACCTGAAATATGTTAAAAGCTTTGCAAACTGAAGTTTGTATGTGTCGATATTCATGTGGGAATAATTCTAAGTCCCACTTTAGTCTCATACGACAAGGTCAGTTTATACAAATTTAAGCAAGTTGTACGTATGTTTGTGTCAGAGTTGAGCAGATATTAGAAGTTGGTAAATTTTAAACAGTATTTTTATCCAGCAGACTATACTGGATGCATATCTTGATAGTCAAATTAAATTGCCATTAAGGCCTTGGTAAGTTCCTATAGCCAGATTGCCCATGTGCCATGAAGATTCAGGGCCTAATCGCACAAGGCGAGCCGTACGGCACTGAAGCACATTTTGACTAGTACAGGGGTGCTCAACATTTTTGAAGAGCGAGGGCCACCTAAATGAGTTAGTAACTGGTCGCTGGCCTTAATGAACTTTTGGGTGTGACCGCCCTCTAAATGGCAAATATAAACAAGTCCTTACTGTCCTGAGCCCCCATAAGGCCCCTTTCACGCTGGAGCGGTGCGGGCGCCAGCAGTAAAACTGCACTATTTTTAGCTTGGTATTTGCCCGCTAGCGAGGCGGTTTTACCCTGCTAGCGGTGGAGAAAGGGTTAAAAGCGCTGCTGCAGTGGCGCTTTGCTGGCGGTATAGCCACGCTACCCCATTCATTTCAATGGGCAGGAGCAGCTCCTTCACCGTTCAAAAAATGCTGCTAGCAGGACTTTTTTATTTCATTTTTTCTGTCCTGCCAGCGTAAAACGCCTGCAAAGCACCCCAGTGTGAAAGGGGTCCAAGGCTTCGTTCACAATGATGCACTGTAGTTTATTCAGGAGTTTTCTTGTGCTTTCTGAAAGCATAGCAAACCCGCAGGATATAAGTCTATAGCTCAGTGCAGCTAACCCACAGATGCGCTGCACTCATAGATCAGTATAAAAGCATCCTAATGACCCTTTTTATAAGTGCGAATATGCCCGTCGCAAAAGTACAGTGTGTGATGTTTAATATACTGACCTTTTTCCTCTTCCAGCTTCTGCTGGCATTGCTCTCCAGGATGCTAGAAAGGTCCCAGGCAAAGGGCACTTGATAGTCTACCTGGCACAGGAGGTGGCGCTACAGTAGTAGCATCGACTTGTATGATGCCTACTTCCTCCGCTGGTAATGACATATAGTGCCGTGCTGCGACAATGCAAGGGGGAATACACATTGCTGAAACACAATGTGAAGTCAGTCCTAAGCACCTATCAACTTTTTATTTTTTATTTTTTGCTTGTAATATGGTCAGTAAAAGCATGCCACCAAAACCTTGATTTGGACAGGTTGGCTTCAGAATTAATAAAATGATAAATTAAAGTAAATTATTTTAAAATGGTTTTATTACAACAAATAGCTGCTCATATGGCAAAAATCACAGCTTTTAAACTCCATTCTACCTATTTGAAGTTATCTGAATCATGATGAATACAAATTGATTTCGTATTATTGATTTGATTTTTTTTTTTTTTTTTTTTAAGCGTCTATAAAGTTTACTACTAGAAAAGTTAGTAGTAGAAGTGCTTTAGTCTTTCTCTAGTCATGGAAGGCTCTGATGCCCCCTGCTGGATCCTGGTTGGGGTGCACTTTTTTCCTTAAATTCTCAGCAGTCCCTATGTGTTTTGAGAGGTTAGCTGGCAATCCTGTGTACTAAAGCAGTGGAGGCAGTGTAGCCAAATACTTGGTGATCAGTGAGTAAAAAGCTGTAAAAAAACTAAACAAACTCATACTCCCTGATCACCAGCCGGCTGCAGCGATCCACTCTCCTCACCGACAACTTCACTGTGAGGAGAGCCAATTGCCTAGCAACCGGCTCTGTATTTACATCACATGATTGCCGTGATTGGGCATGGCCGTTGTGATCAGGAGGGCCAATCACAGAGCCCTCCTGCCGATCGGAGATGCGCTGTGTCCGGGTGATGCGAGGGCATCAAAATCGTGCGGCTGCACGGTCCCCCTCCTGAGGGATGTTCCTGAACTACCACTCAGGAGAGAGCACCCACCTGGCCTTTTATGTACATTGGTGGGTGGGAAGTAGTTAAAGTAGAACTCTAGGAAAAGCCACAAGTCAAATAAGTTACCTCTAAGACTACTACCCAATGGCTGCTGTTTACTGTACAAATCTTCGTTTTTCATCAGCGTGCTCTTCCTGTATGACTGAATTATTTTTACATCATGCAAAATATTCTGTGAATGGGCAAGTGGAGGGGAGTGGTGGGCAAATGACAATTCTTCCCTGTAGTAGAGCTGGAACTCGCTCTGCAGTGGCAGAAGAGGAGCATTTTGTAGTATCGGGGATCTGTTCTTTAGACACAATTGGAAGTGAGAGGAAATCTCCCCATTGTAATGAGTTACCCTCCTAGACAGTTCTGTGGCACAGGTGTCCATATTGGAAGATTTTCCTTGTTTGCATTTTTGTTTTAATGACAACTCCTAGTTATTTCACAATTTTCTATCCCAGTAAGAGTGGTAACAAGAACAAAGTGGGGTGCCTCTACTGACATTAGAATAGGGGACGTGGAGCAACCATAAGGTAATCTTTAAAGTGATTGTAAACTCTGAAGAAGGGGGGGGGGGGGACTCTGCAAGACAAAGGCATAATGAGCTAGTATGCATACTAGATCATTATGAAATGCTTTCCTTAGATCGAAGCTGGTCTATTGGATAATATTTACTATGGCTATTAATGTTTTATACGGCATCCCTGTTCACAAGCCGATCCGCTGCTAAGATTATCATGAGTTGCATGTATATTTATGAATTTTTATATATTCATTTATGTAGGTCTTTTAAATGCATGTTTTTATACATATCTACTATTTATCAATTGGCTCATTTGACCAGTGTTTTGCCCCTCCCCTCAAAGGTATGAGGGTGGAGTAGATGGCTCTCTTGGGTAAAAAGGGTCATGTGAAATCATCCATATACAGTTTCCCTAGGAATCGAAACGCGTTAGCCTTTGGATGCTAGGAGGGCTTCCCTTACCACTGACTGAGGACTGTGGATCTTGAGGAGGTATTGTTGTCGTATTTGCTTTTGCTTGCCAAAAGCTTATACCGTATATACTCGAGTATAAGCCGAGATTTTCAGCCTCTTTTTTGAGGCTGAAAGTGCCCCCTCGGCTTATACTCGAGTCATCGCTGTCTGCCCGCTCGATCAGCGTGTCGAGCAGACAGACAGCGGCCATTCTATAGTTCAAAAGCCGCGCCTCCGGCTCCGCCTTCGCCTGTGATAGGCGGAACACTGAATTTCCCAGCAGCCTGTGTTCCGCCTATCACGGACATCGTATCATCCTCGTCCGTAGTACGAGGATGATACGATGTCCGTGATAGGCGGAACACAGGCTGCTGGGAAATTCAGTGTTCCGCCTATCACAGGCGAAGGCGGAGGCGCGGCTTTTGAATTTTACAATGGCCGCCGAGGCGCCGACGAAGAGGGCACGGGACGGAGGCAAGGCACGGGACGGAGGCAAGGCACGACACGGGACGGAGGCACGGCACGGAGGCAAGGAGGCAAGGCACGGGACAAAGGCTCGGGACACAGGTAGGCTGGACACACACACACACACACACACACACACACACACACACACACACACACACACACACACACACACACACACGGATGGATACACACACACACAGGGATGGATGGATGGATGGAGACACACACACACAGGGATGGATGGACGGACACACAGGGATGGACGGACACACAGGGATGGACGGACACACACACAGGGATGGACAGGCATGTCTCACCCTCGGCTTATACACGAGTCAATAAGTTTGCCAGTTTTTTTGGGGGTAAATTGGGGGCCTCGGCTTATATTCGGGTCAGCCTATACTCGAGTATATACGGTAAGTAGATTACTTTTAAATTATGTTGGTAATGCACTAGATTGTGTGCCCTCTATTTTGTATTAAGTCAGAGTTCCTAATCAACATACTTCATCTCAATGTCTTTGAAAGTATTCAAGCCATTTGATCTCCTTGCCAGCTAGGAAATGGCCCTTTTCAGAAAGAGGTTGCAATTTGGGCCCATTCACACCTGAATGCAGTTTACCATGTGTTTAGCTCATGTGTTTTCATGCACCTGAGGTAGATTGCACTGCTTGGGCTGTAATGCACACTTCAAAGCACAAAAACGTGGTGTGCTTGTGTTGGGCTGCCAAAATTTAATGGCACGGCAACTTGCTGACCCACACATTGCTCTACTGTGCGTTGTGGTAATCCATACAGTATAAACTGTGTACAGTATCTCATGAAAGTGAGTACACCCATAAGTGAAAATGTCCAAATTGGCTCCAAATTGTCAATATTTTGTGAGGCCACCATTATTTTCCAGCACTGCCTTAACCCTCTTGGGCATGGAGTTCACCAGAGCTTCACAGGTTGCCACTGGAGTCCTCTTCCACTCCTCCATGACGACATCACGGAGCTGGTGGATGTTGGAGACCTTGCGCTCCTCCACCTTCCATTTGAGGATGCCCCACAGATGCTCAATGGGGTTTAGGTGTGGAGACATGCTTGGCCGGTCCATCACCTTTACCCTCAGCTTCTTTAGCAAGGCAGTGATCGTCTTGGAGGTGTGTTTGGGGTCGTTATCATGTTGGAATCCTGCCCTGTGGCTCAGTCTCTGAAACAAGGGAATCATGGTCTGCTTCAGTATGTCACAGTACATGTTGGTGTTAATGGTTCCCTCAATGAACTGTAGCTCCCCAGTGCCGGCAGCATTCATGTAGCCCCAGACCAGGACACTCCCTCCACCATGTTTGAATGTAGGCAAGACACACTTGTCTTTGTACTCCTCACCTGGTTGCTGCCACACATGCTTGACACCATCTCATCAGACCACAGGACATGGTTCCAGTAATCCATGTCCTTAGACTGCTTGTCTTCTGCAAATTGTTTGCGGGCTTTCTTGTGCATCATCTTTAGAAGAGGCTTCCTTCTGGGACGACAGCCATGCAGACCAATTTGATGCAGTGTGCGGCGTATGGTCTGAGCACTGACAGACTGACCCCCCCCCCCCCCCCCCCACTCTTTCAACCTCTGCAGCAATGTATGACAACACTCAAATGTCTTTTTCCCCCCCAAATACAACCTCTGGATATGATGCTGAGCACGTGTACTCAACATCTTTGGTCGACCATGGCGAGGCCTGTTCTGAGTGGAACCTGTTCTGTTAAACCGCTGTATGGTCTTGGCCACTGTTTTGCAGCTCAGTTTCAGGGTCTTGCCAATCTTCTTATAGCCTAGGCCAGTGATGGCGAACCTTGGCACCCCAGATGTTTTGGAACTCATTTTCCCATGATGCTCATGAACTCGGCAGTGTAGCTGAGCATCATTGGAAATGTAGTTCCAAAACATCTGGGGTGCCAAGGTTCCCCATCACGGGCCTAGGCCATCTTTATGTAGAGCAACAATTCTTTTTTTTTTTTTTTTCTTTTCCAGATCCTCAGAGTTGCCATGAGGTGCCATGTTGAACTTCCAGTGACCAGTAAGAGAGCGATGACACCAAATTTAACACACCTGCTCCCCATTCACACCTGAGACCTTTAACGAGTTACATGACAACGGGGAGGGAAAATGGCTAATTGGGCCAAGTTTGGACATTTTCACTTAGGGGTGTACTCACTTTTGTTTCCAGTAGTTTAGACATTAATGGCTGTGTGAAGTTATTTTGAGGGGACAGCAAATTTACACTGTTATACAAGCTGTACACTCACTAATTTACATTGTAGCCAAGTGTCATTTCTTCAGTGTTGTCACATGAAAAGATATAATAAAATATTTACAAAAATGTGAGGTGTACAGAATGAAAATATTTAAATTATAATCTCTCAACACCCTTATTGCAAAAAATTGGTCTTTATCTCTGTAGGTTATAGATATGTATAGGCTCATAGCCACCCTACAGAGGTTTTCTTGTGATATGCAAGAAGAGAGCCCTGTAGTTATACTGTCAGGTCCTGAACTAATGTCCTATAATGTGACATGGGGCAAATGCAGACTGTAAGAGTTCAGAACAGTGGTCATCAACCCTGTCCTCAGGGCCCATAACAGGCCAGGTTTGCAAGATAGCTGAACTACATCACAGGTGATATCAATTGCTGCTCAGTGATTGCAGTATTCTAGTCTGCATCTCTCCAAGGTAATACATAAGACCTGACCTGTTAGTGGGCCCTGAGGACAGGGTTGATGACCACTGATTTAGAAGATGAAGTACAGGATCTGTGAGGAGCTTCTTCCCTAATAAAGGTACAGCTACCATTTAAACCCCCCTCAGCAGATAAACTGGTGCCCTAAATGTGATTCTAATTTATGCTGGAGTGGGCACTTTAATGGCTGTTCTATTATTTAAATATTTATGACTTGCATTTTTTGATTGAACCAGCACACTGTGCAGTGACTTGCATTTTTATGCACCTTTATTAATGCAGGTCTCCTCCAAGGCACATAGAAAACCATTCTATATGTGCCCTGTTCACAGCAGAACAGAGTGGAAAGGTGCAGAAAATGCAGCATGTCAGCTGAGGCCTCAGTCCTGCATAGAAAGAAATTGGATTTTACTTTGTGGCATTTCAATAAAGTTTAAAGGATACGATTATCTTCTCTTCGCACCAGCTATCACGTTTTGAAAACCGTACAGCCGTGCCGGGCTTCACCCATATGGCCACGTTCACTATTTCCTGTGAATGATTTAGACTACAAGTACCGTCTGCCTCTGTGGCCAACAGCTTTTAGTACTCTAACTACAAGGGCACTGCTGAGCGTGCTTGTGATTCATTGATTCTACCTTCCCATATCGGAGGAACGAGCAGACAGCTGTCTGCAGGATCCAAGCACACCACCCGCGATCTGCTTATCATGGGGGCAATGCTTTAAAGTTGTTAAAAAGAAATGCACAAGGTGAACGTTTCCTTTTTTAAATTTTAAATAAAAATTATAAACTGTTTTCCGATGTCAAAAAAGCACAGCACCAACACACAGATTATTTTGGTGTGCTGGCTGGTGTGAATGAGCCATTAAAGAGCTATTTGAGGCCACAAGTAAAATTGACCTGTACATTGTACAGTTATCTACAGTGTATAGCTGCAGTATATTTTCTGCAAGCATGTTTTTTTGTTGTAGTGTTTACATCAGATGTTTTTCCATATTTCTATGTTTTCATGTTCCTAGTTGGAGTGTCTTTATGCATTCACTTGAGCACCAACAGCTGCCGAGATATTCTGTCCCTTCGCATGCTTTTTCAGTCAGATGTGTCTGGAAACTGCACAGAGAGCGAGGAACTGCAAGGTCACAACCAGTATAGAGTGGTATTATGCAGGAAGGAGAGCAACAAGCAAGACACAAGCTGCTTAAACCACTTCATGTTGGCATTGGTTAGAGTATTGGGCACCTGGAAAGTGCATCACAATGCAACAAGCAAGATTTTTAAAAATGTACTACATCTAAACTGAATAGATGGTAGCTGTGCCTGAAACTAAACCTTTTTTAGGAACTTGTTTAAAGCAGAATTCCACCCAAAACGGGATGTTGCGCTTTAAGGCCTCCCCACCTGCTCCTCTTTGACATTTGACCTTTTTTTTGGGGGGGGGGGGTTGGGGTTGTTCACCTACCTAGTTTTGACAGATACCCGCTCTCACTTATGCTGGGATTGCTTAGGTAAGCTGAATGGACGTTCTCCTTCCTCCTCCTCCCTCTCTGTAGTCTTCTGGAACATGATGGAGGTCCCAAAAGACTGCGGGACCATTCAGTGTGCAACGTGTCTCACATGTGGACTGTGGACCGCCTGTGAAACCACAAGCTGTCACAGCCAGGGGCCCACAGTTAAGATGCTGAGGACTGAAGATGGTTCCTGCAGCCCCCTCGGGTGAGCCTAGCCCTGGATCTTGGTACAGGTGAGGGTCTGTTTATTAAAAGTCAACAGCTACGGGGGTCATAAAACTGTTGGATAATGAGTAAGGAAACGCATATCTAAATTTAGCCTGGTATTTTTGTTGTGTCAAATAGAAGTATCATTCTTACTTCAAAAGTTTTTTTTCCTTTCCTGGGATAGTTCTGAAATTCCCTTTTTAAGTGCTAAAACATTGAGGTCTTCCTGGTGTGGTCCAGTTGTGAGAAATGTCCCACGGGTGCAGAAACTATCTTCTTATATGTTCCTTGATGGTGTGTCTGTGCAAATTGATCCTCGTTTGTAACTTCTGTCCTGTTTTGCCATCATAAGATCCTTTGCTACATCTTTTGTATTGGATGAGGTACACATTACTGGGGGTACAGCTGTATGGTCCCATTATGGCTGACCTGGAAGACAAATTCCTTAAATCTCATACAACAAAAGCCATACAGATATTACTGCTATATCATCGTCCTATGGAAAGAAGGTGAAGAAAATCTGACAGTTTTATTCATTGATCAACACTTTTTCACCCATCCATCAAACTAAATGGATTATTCTAACACGTCAACTTCCTAGACACCACAGTATACATCAGGGATGACCCGCTTCACACATTGATATACAGGGAACCGACTGACGGCTGCAACTATTGCCACAGTTCCAGTTTGCACCCCCAACACAGCCAGACCATCAAATACCAGTGAATATGTTCAGACCCAGACGACAGAGATATACTTCTCATTACACTAGCAGACTCCTTCCATAAAAAGGGTACAGTGCCTTGCGAAAGTATTCGGCCCCCTTGAACTTTTCAACCTTTTGCCACATTTCAGGCTTCAAACATAGATATAAAATTTTTATTTTTTGTGAAGAATCACCAACAAGTGGGACACAATTGTGAAGTGGAACGAAATCTATTGGATTTTTTAAACTTTTTTTAACTAATAAAAAAAATGAAAAGTGGGGCGTGCAAAATTATTCGGCGCCCTTGCATTAATACTTTGTAGAGCCACCTTTTGCTGTGATTACAGCTGCAAGTCGCTTCGGGTATGTCTCTATCAGTTTTGCACATCGAGAGACTGAAATTCTTGCCCATTCTTCCTTGCTTAACAGCTTGAGCTCAGTGAGGTTGGATGGAGAGCGTTTGTGAACAGCAGTTTTCAGCTCTTTCCACAGATTCTCAATTGGATTCAGGTCTGGACTTTGACTTGGCCATTTTAACACCTGGATACGTTTTTTTTTTTTTTTTTTTTTTTTTTTTTTTTGTGAACCATTCCTTTGTAGATTTTGCTGTATGTTTGGGATCATTGTCTTGTTGGAAGATAAATCTCCGTCCCAGTTTCAGGTCTTTTGCAGACTCCAACAGGTTTTCATCCAGAATGGTCCTGTATTTGGCTGCATCCATCTTCCCCTCAATTTTAACCATCTTCCCTGCCCCTACTGAAGAAAAGTAGGCCCAAACCATGATGCTGCCACCACCATGTTTGACAGTGGGGATGGTGTGTTGAGGGTGATGAGCTGTGTTGCTTTTACGCCAAACATCGTTTTGCATTGTGGGCAAAAAGTTTGGTTTTGGTTTCATCTGACCAGAGCACCTTCTACCACATGTTTGGTGTCTCCCAGGTGGCTTGCGGCAAACTTTAGACAAGACTTTTTATGGATATCTTTGAGAAATGGCTTTCTTCTTGCCACTCTTCCATAAAGGCCAGATTTGTGCAGTGTACGACTGATTGTTGTCCTATGGACAGACTCTCCCACCTCAGCTGTAGTTCTCTGCAGTTCATCCAGAGTGATCATGGGCCTCTTGGCTGCATCTCTGATCAGTCTTCTCCTTGTATGAGCTGAAAGTTTAGAGGGACGGCCAGGTCTTGGTAGATTTGCAGTGCTCTGATACTCCTTCCATTTCAAAATGATCGCTTGCACAGTGCTCCATGGGATGTTCAAAGCTTGAAAATCTTTTTGTATCCAAATCCGGCTTTAAACTTCTCCACAACAGTATTACAGACCTGCCTGGTGTGTTCCTTGGTCTTCATGATGCTCTCTGCGCTTTCAACAGAACCCTGAGACTATCACAGAGTAGGTGCATTTATACAGAGACTTGATTACACACAGGTGGATTCTATTTATCACCATCAGTCATTTAGGACAACATTGGATCATTCAGAGATCCTCGCTGAACTTCTGGAGTGAGTTTGCTGCACTGAAAGTAAAGGGGCCGAATAATTTTGCACGCACCACTTTTTCAGTTTTTTTATTTGCTAAAAAAGTTTAAAATATCCAATAGATTTCGTTCCACTTCACAATTGTGTCCCACTTGTTGGTGATTCTTCAAAAAATTAAAATTTTATATCTTTGTTTGAAGCCTGAAATGTGGCAAAAGGTTGAAGAGTTCAAGGGGGGCCGAATACTTTCGCAAGGCACTGTACAAAGACAAAACCATTGACAACTGCATAAACGCCATTCTTCTCGAAGAGAGAATCTCCAATACAAAGTGAATAATAAACAAATGACCGTGTGCCTCTAGTCACCACATACAATCTAGCACTAGCAGGGTGAAAACCGTGCAGTAGGAAACTTCATTGTGATTATGAAGTCGCAAATAATGGAAGCAAACCCTGCAATTAAAAAGCTGCAATCAGCTCAATCTAAAAGCATCACATAAACAAATGGGACCTTCAATATCAGGGCATCATACAGCTGTACCTCCAGTAATGTTGTAAACCTCATCCAATGCAAAAGATGATGTAGCAAAGATCTTATGTTGGCAAGACATTACAAACAAGAATGAATTTTGCATAGGCACACCATCAAGGAACATAAAGAAGATTTTTTGCACACCTGTGGGACATTTCTCACAACTGGACCACACCATGGAAGACCTCAATGTTTTAGTTCTTAAAGCGGAGGTCCACCCTAAAATGGACCTCCGCTCATCGGAACCCTCCCCCCCCCTCCGGCGCCACAATTGGCACCTTTCAGGGGGGAGGGGGGTGCAGTTACCTGGATAATCCAGGTAACTGCACCCACTTCCGGGATAGCTGTCTGCGGAAAGGGGCGTAGATTACGCCCCTTTCCGCAACTGCCCGCCCCTTTGCGCAAGTGCCCCGCTGCCTGCTGGGAAACGCACAGTTCCCAGAGGCAGCGGGGACCGTCCGGATTGCGCGGCTCGCGCATGCGCAGTAGGGAACCGGGAAATGAAGCCGAAAGGCTCCATTTCCTGATTCCCATACCCAAGATGACGGCGGCAGCACCCGAGTTTCGATCTAGAGATCGGCTTCGGGTGCCGACATCGCGGGCGCGCTGGACAGGTAAGTGTCACCATTTTAAAAGTCAGCAGCTGCAGTATTTGTAGCTGCTGACTTTAAAAAAAAAAAAAAAAACGCGGAGTCCCGGCGCACTTCCGCTTTAAAGGAAATTTCAGAACTATCCAGGAAAGGAAAACTTTTGAACTAAGAATGATACTTCTATTTGACACAAAAAATAAAGGCCTAAATTTTAGATATGGGTTTCCTTTACTCATTATCCAACAGTTCTACCATTGCCATGTAGACCTGTTTTGTGTTTTTGTGTGGGGTGTTTGTTTTTTTACATTCTGATAAAACTTTTGTGAATCAGTGCACCTGGGACCTTAAATTAGGATATACCCCGAAAGCTTGTCCTGGAAAAATTGTATGTTGGTGCAAATAAAGTAACATGGACAGTACTTGATTGTCTAAATGTACATATAACTGGGCAGTAACCTTCATTGGTTGAACTAGTTGGACACACACACGCTGGGGCTTAGTCATAGTAACTAATGCAGGCCATGCGTGGGTCAAATTCTGAACATATTTTTCTTTCAAAATTTTTTTTAATTTTATCCATTTTGGCATCCGGTGGTGCCACAATTGATTTAGAAATTCACTCAACCAAGCATTCAATTTCACTTCCTGTTGCTACCGGGGGGAAAAAAAATGTATGGCTGGGAATCTTTTTGTTCCGAGAATTTTCTTTCCTTGTGCTCATGCACATTTTTCTTTTTCGACTTTTTTTTTATATTATTTGTTTCTCCCATCCATTGATTAGAAAATGTTGTTAATGTTTCAAAAAATTTCCAGTGTGCCCAATCAAATTCGATAGCTGCACAAAAATCGGCCGTTACCACCATCCATTAATGGTGCTAAATTCAAACAAATTCTTAGAATTTCCGAAAGAAAACTATAAAAATACAACCCATGTATGGCTTGAATTTTGAATCGGCCCTGGTGGGTGGAGGTGAAACGCATCAGGGGGCGTGGCCAGTGGAGCATCACTAGCTGAGGCCATACACCTTCACTAACATTGGGTTGGTTGAGTGGCGTCTTACTCCTTTTCATGCTGGCATATTGGATCAGTGTAATTAGATGCCAGCTCACTCTGAGCCCCGGCGGGAAACATTTTATACCTCGAGCTTTGAGCAGCACAACACCTCTACCCAGGTTGCAATGACTTTTTACTAGATTGGTAAACTGATGTACATCCAAACACACATTTTGTTTGGTAACAGATTTCTATCAACAAATGTTCAGCCTTCACTCGGAACATCCCTCAATCACGGCTTTAGAGCAATTCCCCAGAATTCAGTGGGTGGAGAGGCAGGTTTGGGTCCTGTTTAGGCTATGGTGATCTTCGATTTGGTATATACCAACCAAGATTTTTAAAGCCATCCACACAGCACTGTGCGTTTGTAGACGTTGGGTTGTGTTACTGAAATGCTTGCTGTTTAAATATTTTACAACCTCTGTATCTTGCTTTCTCTTAAGGTTGTGCATTCTAGAGAGAGTGAATTTAGAATTCCAGGGGCGATCTGCCCGCGGAGAAGCCAAGCGGCAGGTTTGGGAAGAGTGAGATGCTTCACTTCACAGGTATTGTTTTCTTCCCAGAAGGGAAAGGGCTGATGAGTGCAGAAATTGAAGTTGTGGAATTGATTGGGCAGCAGAATGACTGACTGGAAGATGCTTGTATTGTAAAAACATCTGTGATGGCTGGAGTGTCTGTGGCTGATGATCTCACACACTGCTAGCTAGATTTCATACTGATTTACTATTCAGAAAGCTGAATAATTAATAGCCGCAGAGAGCCAGCCAGCCAGCACTCTGACTTGTTCTCCGTGTAATGTTTAGTCAGGATTGGTTTCCAAGATGATTTTTAAGTAAGATTACGGCACGACTGATAGATCTTTCCATATGGGGGGGGGGGGTTCGCTGTCGGCAAATTTAAATCTTTCATTGCTTCAGTTCATTAGCCTTTTTATGACCTTTCGCCACTACAAAACATCGATTTGTTTGTGATCTGTATATTTTGCAAAGATGGACACCCCATGTTCTTTGTGCATAGGGGAATCGTAGTACTTGAAGAGAGCTTTGCAGACATGTAAAATAAGTACAGTCGAAGGGTTGATGGGCAACAAACTAAGCTCTTTCATGTTCAAGCCTGCGAGTCCTAATTGGTTTGTAATAAAGACACTGATTTAGATAGATGGCATCTTGAGTTAGCTGCATGTTGTATCTCTAGGGACAGATGTGCATAATTCATGTGTACTAGTGCTCTTGTTTTTCATTCTCCTATCCAAGTATTTGTCAGGGAATCCTTATGTCAGGCTAATATGTGATGTATGCAGAAGTGGCCATTGAATGGCATTGTAGAATCCACTCTAGACTTTTTGGAGTCTAGGTTATACTCGTTTCATTCTTTGTCATGATGCAAAATTTAGTTGCTCCTGAGTGGTAGGATGGTCTTAACTAGCATGCTGGGTCCATCTTCCCTCCATCCTATTCTCTGTTCACCTGTCTTGTTTGGCTTCTGATAGTTCTAAGACTTCACTGAGACTTTTTACTTAAAGCTGAAATCCACCCAAACTGGGAAGTTATGCTTTAATTCCTCCACTTCTTCTCTCCTGCCACATTTTGATGACTTTATATTTTATTTTTTTGGGGGGGGGGTGGTTAGAGGGAAAGGGGGTACCTAGTTTTGACAGGTACCTGCTCCCTCTTCTGCTCAGATCGCCTAGGCAATCTCAGGAGAAATTCTCCTATTCCCTCCCTGCAGTCTTTTGGGGCACGCTACAAATTCCATTTGCAAAGTGCAGCACCACTTGCGCATGTGGAGCCAAAAGCAACACAGCTGACTACCCACAGTTATAGTAGGATGCAGGCGCCGGGAACCCAAAGGCTAGTGAAGAACTAGCCCGGGTGAGGATGGTGCTGGATCCCTGGACAGGTACCGTATATACTCGAGTATAAGCCGAGATTTTCAGCCTCTTTTTTGAGGCTGGAAGTGCCCCCTCGGCTTATACTCGAGTCACCGCTGTCTGACTGCTCGATCAGCGTATCGAGCAGACAGACGGCGGACATTAAAATTCAAAAGCCGCGCCTCATTCTCCGCCTCCGCCTGTGATAGGCGGAACACTGAATTTCCCAGCAGTCAGTGTTCCGCCTATCACGGACATCCGTTCATTCTCATACTACGGACGAGTATGAGAGGATGTCCGTGATAGGCGGAACACAGGCTGCTGGGAAATTGAGTGTTCCGCCTATCACAGGCGGAGGACGGAGGCGCAGCTTTTGAATCGTAGAATGGCCGCCGAGAAGAGCGGCGATCCATCGGCACGACACGGGACGGAGAAGGCACGGGACAGAGGAGGCACGGGACAGAGGAGGCTCGGGACGACGGCGGCTCGGGACGGAGGCTTGGGACACAGGTAGGCTGGACACACACACAAGGCTGCACGGACACACACACACACACACACACACACACACACACACACACACACACACACACACACACACACACACACACACACACACACACACACACGGATGGATGGATACACACACACGCACACACAGGGATGGATGGATGGATGAATACACACACACACACACACAGGGATGGATGGATACACACACAGGGATGGATGGACACACACACAGGGATGGATGGACGGACACACACACAGGGATGGACGGACACACAGGGATGGACAGCCATGTCTCACCCTCGGCTTATACACGAGTCAATAAGTTTTCCAGTTTTTTGGGGGTAAATTGGGGGCCTCGGCTTATATTCGGGTCGGCCTATACTCGAGTATATACGGTAAGTGTTTTTATTAAAAGTCAGCAGCTACAGTGTTTAGCTGCTGACTTTTTTTAAAATTTTGTTTTCTAGAGTTAACCTGATTTAAAATCGAATCTTCAAAAATGCCGGTGGTTGTCAAAGTGCAGTTTTACTACATCATAAGGAATTTTGCAAGACTTTATTCACACTGGCACTCCTGTATTTAGCTTTTATACATGCAGGTGACGTGATGCTAGACGTATATACTTTTATGCCTCTCGGGTCACTTATTTTTATTTTTTTCCTGCATTTTTTAGGGTTACTGGCATTGTGCATGGGTTTCTAATTTGATCCCGAACCCACAGAATTCTAGTTTTTCTAAGCGCAGCTAATTGAAAGCAGGAAAATGCAGTGTGGAGATGTCATTGGAAAAATCATTACATGAAATGTCCTATAGATGCAGGTTTGATGCTGCCAGCGGGAATGAGACCTAGAGTTGCCTATGTGCACAGTGCATCCAGTCTGGAAACCAGTTCCAGGAGATGTAAGAAAGCTGCTATTTCTAACCTGCCAGTCTGAACGTGTTAGTTGCTGGCCATACAGGGATTGAAATTTGGCCTGTTCAGCAAGAACCGGACAAATTTCAATCCATCTACTGATAAACTTCTGTACCACCACCCTGTTGGATTTTTCCCAGCTCGATCAGTGCTGCATGCTATACACTGTATCAATGCTGATCAGTGTATTCTGATTGTGGGGAAGCCTCCAGCTCAGTGGGGAGTATTCCCCCGTCTACATTAGTGATTGTAAACCCTTACAAACCACTTTTCACTACAGGTAAGCCTATGAGGCTTACCTGTAGCTACCGTGGATATCTCCTAAACCTGCACGGTTTAGGAGATATCCCCTGTCATGGGCACATGCGCATTGAAGCAATGGCTTGTTCATGCCGTTGCTTCGGCTGATGTGGCGTTTACCGGTTTTGCAGTTTTGGCCAATCGTCGCGCCAGAGCCCGTGATGCCTGGAAATAACTCCGGGAGACATGTCGCTGCGCAGAGCAGTGTGCCAGGACCACTGTAAGGGCTTCAATCTAAGGTGAGTATTTCATAATGAGCTAGTATGCTATGCAAACTAGCTCATTGTCTTGCAGGTATGCGTGTTTTTTTTTTTTTTTTTTTTTTTTTTGGTGGCTTTACAACCACTGTAAGTGTGACACTGGGGGAATTTGAGAGTTTTATCTTATTTTTATTTTTATTTTTTCAACCTGCTGGTTAAACGAAAAACGGACTCCTCTATGGGCTGCCTTATTTATGGACTTGGAACAAGTATGCATGTCAGGAGTTGGCCTTTTGTCTGACTTTTCCTTTGTCTGACTTTTCTGGATGCATGCCTGCTCCACGTAAATTGACTGAGACAATGCTGAAATCAAATGAGCAGCATAATTGCCAGGCAGCCATCATTTTTAGGTCTGCCGTGGCAGTCTCCAGGTTTCCTTCATCACAGGTTTTTCTTTTAGATACACTGTGACTTTACCTGCTGATAGTCTAACCCTCCCCTTTAGCAAGTTACTTTTACCAGTCTGCCTCCCTGCTCTGTTGAAGTCCTTGTTCCATTGCTGGATCAGGGCTGTGGCTCTGGATATGGAGGCGCATGTGATTGAGTGGCCAGTCACCGGGCCTGAACATTATGTGGAGAGGACAGCGACATCCTCCACCTGGGTAAGCTCTGACACTCCTGTAGAGGGGAGCTTCTGTGGTTCGGGGAGTATAACTTCAATGTGGTGGTCTGTCAGAAAAACGCAATCTGTGTGCCCTGAGTGGGTATTGTGGCAGTTTCCCTTTAAAAAAATAAAAATAAAACTTTACATTAGTCTGTGTACACAAGGCACAATGTACTTTTACTGATTTACATACAATGTGGTCATAAGGAAAAGCTCCGAATGTGTAATTTACTATGCAGTCATAATGAAAACTAAAAGCTAGAATCAAGCAACTTTTTGTTCAAATTTTTAATTTTTTTTTCTAAGATTTAAATTTGCTGATGCAGTTTCATGTTTGTTCTAATATATCCATGCCGGTCTTCAGACTCTTACAAAATATTGAGCAAAAAGGGGAAAAAAATAATATAAATTTGCTGCCTAAGACCCAAGTCCTTTAATAATCGTAATCCCTAGCATACAATATTATTAACCTATTGGCGCAGTTTGTCCTTTGTTCAGGGTGGGTAGGTCAGAAACGATCATGAAGCCTTATCCTTCATGGCTGTGCTGTTTTACACCCACCCCCGAAAGGAAGCTGCTAGTCAGAACACCATACAGTAATCTCGGAAGCGCTAGCCATTCATGTAACAGATTGTCCTGCGTATGGTGCTTTCTCTATTCGACTCAGCCAGTGATGTTCCTTGACTCAGTGAAGTGATCTAACATCGTCGGTTTTCACCAGCCCTTTTTGGACACCAAGCCTCGCTTACTCACCAATACCATTGTGCCGTAGCTGGAGGAAAATGTTCCTGTAAACGAAATGAGGGAAAACAACAAACAAATGAATGCCAAAAGCGTTCTTGGATAGGCACGGGGTTTATTTTGTGTCATCCTCTCCCTGCAGAATATTTTTCTCAGTTTGCAGAAACCAGTGTCTGATCTCTATAGGCCCGGTGCCAGCGTCTTTAAGCGGCTTCAGATTTTTGTCCCAGTGCCATTCCCCCCTCCCCAGTTTTATCCGTGTTTTGGGCATTTTGGACCAACTGCTTGTACCCATCTGTGTGCTGGAATACTGGAAAAAAAAAATTAGATTAGGTTTTGACGATAGGCATACAAGCTAGTGAAAGGCTGTCTGGGATATAAGCCAAGCACTGGCAGAATACTAAATGACCGATTTTGTATTAATGTATTGTCAATAGACCGTTTCCGTCTTAAAGGAGATGGTCCCCTTTGAAAAGCAGATAGTATAGCAATGCTTTCATTTGATACCAGGCTGATTGTTGTGTGTGGTGTTGTGTTTTTTTTTTTTTGCACAAAAAATACATTTATTTTTTGTCTTTCTGAGATGGGATTGTCTTCCTTTTCCAGTAGTCCTTATCAGTGACTGGATTCCTGCTAGGCATTAACATGCGATGGAGGTACTTCATGTGGTGGTTGGTGGGCTTTGTTTAGAAATGTCTCCAGCCTGCTATAGCTGCTGTATAGAGAACAATTATTGCCTATTGTATAATGCTGTTCTATTTTTATATAGCAATTTAATATTGTTCTGTGGTGTTTGTTTTTCTATTACAGGGACCGACTAATATTTTAATGAAAGCTGAGTGCACATTAAGTTATTGTATTTGCCTGAATGTAGCTTTTTGATTTTACATGGTTGCTTTCATATTTTTATGACCACTTCATACATGAATATGTAGATTCTCCCTTTTGTGTTTCTCTGTCAAGTAGTATAATTGTCATTCTCAAAATTACTGCTGAAATGATGGGATAACCCATAGAATGTATTGTTTTCAAGCTGAGCTTGCTGAACTGTGTGTGTGTGTGTGTGTGTGTGTGTGTGATATATATATATATATATATATATATATATATATATATATATATATATTATATATATATATACATATATATACACACACACACTAGTTCAGCAAGCTCAGCTTGAAAAAAAAATATATATATGTATATGATCAAAGACTATACAATTTATGCTTATAAAAAGCAAATGGATATGTGAGTGCAGTGTAGAGGATATTTGACAAATTTAATCTAATATTTATATAATAAACCTCTCTTACATGGTCGTTTTCAGCTCTCCCACCCCCCCCAAGTAGTGAAAATATTATTGACCTATATCCTATTTGAACATGTCACAGGTAGGTACTAAAGTACTGATAGTTGTAGTGGGTTTAGAACCTCTGTCAGCTTTTTATTGCGGGCTGTGCCCCTCCCCAGGGCAGATTCACCTTTTTTTTTTTTTTTTTTTTTTTTTTTTTTTTTTTTCCATCCTCCAATATCAGTAGGACTAAAAAGTGATCACAGATTCAAATATGTGAGTTGTCACCAGGACAGGAATTGGGGGAAATCTTCCAGTGAGCACACTTATTCCAGTGATGACTAAGGTAACTCATTTACTATTGCTCAATTCCCCAATCAACATAGGCAGGCAGTGGGGGAATCCCACCCACGGAGCTATAGCTGCTGGCAGTTGCATCTGAAAAATTTAACATGTTGTACCCAAGTCGATAAGTGAATAGACTTGCGTACAATCAGCTGTGCCCATGGTTTGAATCTGGGCCAGTCCTCGTTGAGCAGGCCAAGATTCAAACTGTCTTTGGCCAGCTAAAGCCTGGACTTTCCTCACTTTGGAGAGATTTCTGCTCCCTTCCCATTGTGTACAGGGCAAGAAGTGAAGGAAAGTCTGAGGAACATTTGGAGGCAAAAAAGACCTGACTGAGCGTTGACAATTTCCTGCATTGTTGAAAAAAGGAGATTCTTTGGCGTTGGACATACTTTAACTGTTCCCCTCTGTTCCGAAAAGTGGCTTTTTTTTTTTTTAAACTAGAGATCAATTTCCAGTCATAATTTCCATTCTAGATTACATTTAAGGTTGGTTATGTTGTAATTGACTTTACACACAACATAAAATGTATACAAAGTTCCTCTTTGGGTACAGGTAATTCTATATTTAACTTGGCACGGACTCTATATCAATTTATTTAATTTTGTATTAGCGGGGTTTTGAGAGGTTGTAGTGAACGAATTTTGGTTTTACGTTTGTGTCTTGTTGCCTTTTTAGTATGATCTAAAATGGATCCCCTTTGTATTCAAGCACCATGCCTGTAACCTTGAAGCTGTTGATGATGGAACTCCTTTTATAAGATCCATGGTTGGCTGATGTCTCTCTGAGAGTGATGGTTATAAGACATCTGTGCATTCATGAGTGTGCACCCATGTAGCCAAAACCTGCTGAGACACTCTGAAGTGGCTGTGGGAAGCCTGTAGCGCATGCGCTTTGGGAACCTTGTTTTGTTTTTTGCCATCGACAGGGTTACACCTGCACACGCTTTACTTTCACTCGAAATAGTTCATTTCAGCCAAGCTAGCCCAAAGAACTATTTCCTACACTAACGTGCACCTGCTGGGGGTGCTGTATAAACTGTAATTAGCCATAGCTATAGTATACAGCACTGTTCGGGTGTGGGGAGGGACCTTCCATCGTATACTTGGAATAAAATGGCATCAAAATAGTCAGTCTGAACACCACTCAGTCATTCATAGGCAGCTTTATTCTGTCAACAAGTACAAAGCTTCCTCGGATTGTCTGAGTTGGAGAGACAGGCCAATGATATCACAATCTGACTCGTTTGAATACAAAGCTGCCTATGAATGGATGAGTGCTGCTCAGACTTTTTTTTTTTTTTTTTTCTTGGCGTGAGCCAGGAAGGTCACACCTCACACATGGAACACCATACTGCATGTAGCGGAGGCTAAATACAGTTTTCTCTATCGTTCACTGACTGACTGACACGGCTCCAAATTCTTGACCATAGGGTTGTTACGCCACCTTCAGGAGAGGACTAGGCAGAACATGTTATACATGTGAAAAAATAGAACTTCACAGTTCTGCCCAGGGGCCAGTAACAACCCCCCAGCCTGCTTCCTGCAGCTTCAGTTTTTATTTTATTTTTATTTATTTTTTTTCTGCCTAGTGAAGGAGATGGACCTAGGGACCATCGGTCCTGGGGAATTTTTTGCAGAAGTTTGTCTGTGTAGGAAATCTTTTCTGCCAGCTTGGCCCAAACAAACTAAAGTAAATCTGTACATTTACTTGAAAGCGAAAAAAGCAAACCTCCTATTATATTGCAGCTTGCCAATTCTTGGATATGAAGGTTGTATTAGTTTTCTTTTTTAGACTTTTATTTTCATCTGGTGATCCTTTTGGGATAAAATTAGCTAGGGTTTGGCTTCAGTTTGGTTTATATCAGGCATCACTAAATGGCGGACTGAGGTCCAAATGTGGACCATGTCACTGTTCCATTCGGACTGCTGCTTTACCGCCATTTAGGAGCCTTTCTTTCCCCTGCGGAAGGTGGGACATTTCTGGATGGAGGATGTCGGCTGCCTGAGGTCAGCAAGCAGGTGATTGGCTGCTAGGATTTTGCAACTCCTGCCCTCCAGCCAGACATGCTGTGCCGCTCTCTGGTCTGTCAGGTAAGACACGGGGGCGACACTAGTCAAAGGGGGTGAGGTTGCTAGTGTCAAAAGCTGAAAACGAGCTGAGGAGTGTGCACGTCCTCATTTGCGTGATCTTTTATCTATTTACTATTAATATGGGGGGGGCTCTGAGGATATTAACTGGGAGGAGGGGGGTGCTGAGGACAGTGAAATTGGGGTCTGAGGACATTAAACATGGAGTAGCCCGTGGGCTGCAATATAGGGGGCAGATGACATTGAAGTGGGGGAGCTGAGAACTGATTTCGGGGGTCGCACCAAAGACTGTAATGTGCCGGGATAATGTAAATGGGGGCAGAGGACAGTACTGTTGAGGGTGGGGTGGTTGGTTGATGTCAAGGAAGTGTGAGAACACTGAAAAGGGTGAAGGGGGAGCTGTGGACACTCGTCAAGAGGAGATCTCGATAGGGAGGGGACTGTGATGTGTAGTGGAGACGCTGATCTGTGTATGTGCATTGGGTGCACACATCGTGGGTAGGTTGGCCCATTTTTTACTTTCAATAAATCTGTATTGGATTTGTTTAGAAAAGAACTGACATAAGTATAGAAAAGCGACAATGTTTAGTAATCGTAAAACCGTCATTTTATGCTAGCGTAGTTCTCATCCTCGGTCCTCAAGTTCCCCCAACACTCCATATTTTGGGATTTTCTCTTAGATAAAATAGCTGTCAAATACCAAGCCATTGACTCTTCTCTTGCGTAGGTGCTTTAAATCAAAGGAAAACTTGAAAACGTGGCCTGTTGGGGGGGTACTTGAGGACTGAGGTTGAGAACCACTGTACTCGTGTACATATAAATCTGTACAAACATTGCAACATCTCAACAAGTGACGGTTCATGAGAAAATACAAGTAAACGTAAGGACAAGTCAAGAACCTGTGTCGTTGACCATTAATGCAGATTCATATACAACAAGGAAGTGTGTGTGTGTGTGTGTGTGTGTTGGGTATGTTTACTTTTGGATCTCATTGGGCCAGCTTTCAGTGATCAGATGACGCAAGTAGATGACAAGTGTTATACCACTCTAGCCAAAGTTTCCAGGGGGATAAGGCTATATGGTGCTTTCCACTGGATTTCCATTGGATAAAGCAAAGCGTAATTTGTAGTTGGCATGAACGTGTATAGTTCTTATAGCCTCGCTTAACTACTTCTGGACCGCACAGGGCGGCCTGGCTGCGTGAAACGTACCTGTACGTTCGCACTTGATTGAACACAGTGGGAGCCAATCGGCAGGTCCAGCGGCAGCGATGGCTGCAGGCCTCCTGCGAAAGTCGGGGGAATGACAAAGCGGCGGTCTGCCTATGTAAACGAGGCAGGCAGTCGTTTTGTCACAGGGGAAGAGAGATCTGGTTCCTACTAATCAGGAACACTGATAATTTGGTGGTCAATTTGTCCGCTGCAGACCCGCTAAATGCTGATCACCGCCATTACTAGTAATAAAAAAAAAAAGTCCCTAAATCTTTCCCATAGTTTGTAGACACGATAACTTTTGCGCAAACCAATATAACAAAAACAATATACGCTTGTTGGGATTTTTCTTGCCAAAATATTTAATTTTTCAAAATTTTTTTTGTTTGTTTTTTGATGGCGCTGGAGGGAGACAAGGACTTCAATTATTGCACAACGACACAATTGTCAAAGTAATGCAGAGCGGTATCGCAAAAAAATGGCCTGGTCGTTAAGGGGGTAAATCCTTCTGGGGCTGAAGTGGTTAAGCTCTGAGTGCTAGTCTCTCTCTAGTGCCTAGTTAATGTAAGGCGTGCCACCAAGAGAATGACTCAAGGTTCCAACAGCAGGTGGAACTATATCTCTGCAAAGAAAAGTGCCATACCTGGAGTCATGGGCTGGCCAGCTGCATTACTTGAGTGATGAGATCAAAGACTAGTGGCCGGTATGTGGAGAGATGAGGTTTTGACCATAGTATATGCTATAGTGATATACACTGCTGGGAAGAAAATTTTGGCAATACGGTAGGGAGTCGAGTACCAACGGAGCAGAAACTTCTGTGTCATTTCCCATAGATCTTCATTCCTTTTTTGCTAAGCTTCCCTGAGTGTGCTCACTGTTTCTAACAGTGGGTGAAAATGTAGCGCTAGTTGGAAAACAGTACTGGCAAACTGTGTAAACATACATGAGTGATACAATCTCTAAACGTAATGTTCCAATTGTAAGACAATAGGAGACAGTTAATGAATCTCAAGTGGGTCAATCCCAAGCGGTGGTGGGTACACCCCAAATGAAGGATTGTTCATATAAGGAGCCAGGAACACCAAGGTTAGTATGCGTAGCAAATAATAAAAATGAGCGGATTGCTCCTGTCCCTCTGACGCTTCAAGATCCTCCGAACTGTTCCTGTCATACCGAGGTTTTGGTTACCCACGCCTGTCCGACCTGGTGTCGCCGATATCCAGGTCCATTGGTTCCAGTAAGAGTACCCACTCATTTTTATTTGCTACGGATAATAACCCTGGTGTTCCTGGCTCCTTATATGAACAATCCTTCATTTGGGGTGTACCCACCACCGCTTATGATTGACCCGCTTGTGATTCATTAATAGTTTCCTATTGACTTACAATTGGGATATTTTGTTTAGATTGTGTCACTCGTGTATATGTTCATATATTTACAGTTTATCAGTACTGTGTTCCCACTAGCGCTACATTTTCACCCACTTCTATTTATGAATTTTTGTCACTTTCGTATGTAGTTACTTTCTTTTCAGTGTAGCGCAATAATTCTTTGCACTTTACACTGTTTCTAACATGTCAAATAAGTCCTGCACTCTTAACCTCTGCGGTGCTGCACACTGATAATGCTCCTCCCTCTGATCATACAGACAAGCTGCTCCTCAACGCAGTGTGCTGACAGCTTTCCTCCATAGATAGAGCACTGTTCTTGGCTTTGCCTAGCTAACACTGCCCTGCCCTGCCCTGTCCTGATCCTGTCTGACATACTATGGCAGGCTGCATGATGGGCACTGGTGAGGCACAGGCAGGCTGCATTGATCTCTTTCCAATGTCTGCAGTCTCTGACCACATCTACAGTCTGTCCTGGGAACTTGCATACAGTGGACCACAGTGGCATATGATGAGTATGGGGCCAGGGCCCAGAAGGTGTCTGTCCCAGGAGCTGAGGTGGTCTAAAGCCCCGTATTGGCAGGACGCACAAGCAATACACCCAAAGCAGTTTGCCAATCTTCATATTGTGTTGAATTGATGAGCAGGAGTGATGGCAGCCAATGGGGTCTACAATGGATAAATAAGATATCGATTAAAGAAAAAGAAGATTGTGAAAATGAGATGAGGCCAGGTGATCTAATGAAAAGGGTGAACACAAGTGCACGTGAGGAGGATGGTAATAAACGCCAATGAAAAATGGGTGGTGAGAAAAATACACATCACCGTAAGAGAATCCAACTACCAAGAAGAAGTAGATGAGTAAGAAAGCAACACTGTAATGGGATCGCTAGGCAATTAACTTTTTAGATGTGTGCATATAAGCAAATACAGCTACAGATTGCAGCGTCTACACGTGTGCAGCAAAGAGAACTGTGCTCAGGGTCATGCCTTAAATACGCTCCACACGCACAAGAGCTCCCACCAATGTTGCACTAGCACGGCAAATGCAGGGAAGGGTCTCAGCCTGGACAGCGAACTCTGCCTGTACCTGATGCCAACATCCCTAGCTAAGTTGGCAAGGAATGGGGGTACTGCTTGTGCACCCGGCTTATATGGGGCTTTAGACCACCTTGGCTCCTGGGACAGACACCTTCTGGGCCCTGGCTCCATACTTGCCATTTGCCACTGTGGTCTGCTGTGTGTAAGTACTCAGGACTGACCATTTTGTTCTCCTGTTATGCTTATCCAATATTAGACTTAACCATATTTCATTTTTTGTAAATACTATGTTGCATCCTCCCCCGATGAAGTGTTTTTATACGAAACACATCAGTATTTTGGATGTAACTAATATGCTTTTACAGCAATTATCTAGAACTACCACCTTTCATTTCTACCAACACAATCTACACTCAATTCATTCAATATTGCCACATGCTGCCAAATGTGTTTTTATACATGCATGTTTACAATATTACTATGTCTGCATTATCATTTGCTGTTTATATTTATGCATCATTTATGCTGTCCATGCCACTTATGCATGGTTTTTCATATGACATTACTCTTTTTTTTTTTTATATATATATATATATATATATATATATATATATATATATATATATATATATGTGTGTGTGTACCATTTGTAATGTATTTGTTATTAAACATGTCTCTTAAACCATAACCAGCCAATCGCCTCATTCAAAGTCCCAAATTCCCCCTTTTTGTTTACTTGTACCCAGGCTGGAGGTACATTTATGTGCCCCATCTAAAGTCCCAAACTTCCCCCTTGATGTATTTTTAGGACTGTGGATTAATTAGAATTATTATTTTACAGGAGTGTATTTCAAGAAGCAGAATCCCTTCTCAGGTTTAAGTCCAGTTATCTGAATTGTCATACACAATGTTTTAAGAAGACGGGTGGACTGCGCCATGTTGGAGGCCTCTGTGCTGTGGGATGAGGTAGTAGGTTGTTTAGTTTTAGGGTCACACCCAACACTGGGAGATAACTATGCAATCTACTGTCTTTCCTAAAGCTGCAGACTTCATCAGGACTTCGCCTTTTCACCTTCAAGATATTTCTTTACATTTCATATACGTATTGTGTTTGAATAAAATGCAAAAGGATTGTGTTCTGTTTTTTTAAATGTAAATGACTAGTGCTTCCTAGATTGTATTAGATGCTACGTTTCATTAAATATTGCTCTTTCGGGGTGAGGTAGTAGATTGTATAGTTGTAAGGTAGTGATTTTTACCTTGTTCAGGAGATAACTATACAATCTATTGCCTTCCTTGAGGCGCAGACTTCCAACATACTTGTGTTATCTCTTTCGCTCCAGTAAGCTTTTTAAGCAGAATATCAGTCAGTTTGTGCCCTCTGCTGGACAATTACAGAAAAGCACTTTTTGGCTTGCATGACTATGAAACCATAAAATCGATTTTTGGGAAATCTGTTTAAATAAGCACCGACTTTGTCTTGTGTTTAGAAAGCCAGCATACTTTTTGGGACCACTTTCAGGGACTTCTAGGAAGAGGTAGTAGGTTGCATAGTTTTAGGGCAGCAGTTTTGCCCAGAAGGAGATAACTATACAACCCGCTGCCTTTCTTAGGGTTTACTAAAGCAACAGGATGAATGCCTTTAAAACCTTTTTAACCTAA
Organism: Lithobates pipiens; assembly: GCF_037356315.1. NCBI lineage: Eukaryota > Metazoa > Chordata > Amphibia > Anura > Ranidae > Lithobates > Lithobates pipiens. The sequence continues at coordinate 100,458,931 of NW_027507785.1, forward strand.
GAATTGTGAATGGAATTACTGTAACTCATTACTATAGATAACACTTTCCATGTATTTTGAAAGATCTTTTATCTTGAGCAACTTTTTTTTAATTTTTTTATTTATTTATTTTTTTGTTCTTTTTTTAGCTTGTTCTGAATATTTCAATAAATGGAGTGCATAAAACAAATGTCTTTTGTTCTTATTTGTATGTGAAAGACTTGCACACCATAGTCATATTGGGATATGGTTACCCCCCCCCCAAGCATATAAGACCCCGCTAGATAGGAGATGCCACCTTGAACACAGAACCTTCTTGATTCACAAAAGATCGTGATATGGAAATTTTATTCCCAGTTGTATTATACTGTTTATATTAATGTGGTTAGGTGACATGTTTGTTAAGCACCACATCCCTGGGATATTCACAATACAAGAGACATTTAGTGGGATTTTATCGGTGCCAAGAAGTAATAGAAAATGTGTAAGATATTAAAAAAAGCTAATTTTACTGGTAAATCATTAAAATCCATATATTAAAATTAAACAACTGTCTTTTCCATGATCAAACTGGTGTATTCACAGCAAGGTTTAGTAGTGTAATGTATAGTCCCGACATGTTCCATCACTTGGGGCTTCTTCAGGGGATTTATGAACACTACTAAAACGTTTACTACATGGAAAGACACAAAATTCAATCAGTAATGTTTATACATGTTATACATAACACCAAATCCATATTGGACTTTAATATACCAAAAATATATAATTGTTCACCCTCTCCAGCCACCCTATGCTTACCCAGTCGGCCGCTTGTGTCACCAACAATGCTGTATGTACCGTGCATGAATTGGGGGGGGGGGGGGGCACTCAGTATATATGAAAAGAGAGCTTTAGATGGTGCTTATCGGATTAAAAATATGTTCAATCTATTAAAATATGTGCATAAAAAGTCCCCCTGATGAGTCATGTGACCCTGTGATGTAACGCGTAGGTGTGGGCAGATATTTTTTGGCAAGACACTCTTCTCCTTCAGAGAGGTACAAAGTAGCTGCAGCATTGTGGTTTTATATTGATATACATTGTATACAGTTGGTGTACTGGAGCACCCAACTGAGTTTTTTTTTTTTTTTTTTATGCACATTTTTTAATAAATTGAACATTTTTAAAACCATATAAGCGCTATCTGGAGTTGTTTTCACATATACCGAGTCACAATGGAGGAACATCAATGGAGCAGCAAGGAGGAAAGCATGATCTGTTAGTCCAGGGTGACTAAAAAGCCTATTCTAACCAAACTTAAGTATGAGGTGAGTGCAATTCTTTTGGGGGAACACTGAGGTAAGTACATCCCTCACATTTTTTGTTTTCATTATCTTTTCATGTGACAACACTGACGAAATGACCCTTGGCTACACTGTAAAGTAGTGAGCGTACAGCTTGTATAACAGTGTAAATTTGCTGTCCCCTCAAAATAACTCAACACAGCCATTAATGTCTAAAACGCTGGCAACAAAAGTGAGTACACCCCTAAGTGAATTCCAAATTGGGCCCCATTGGCCATTTTCCCTCCCTGGTGTCATGTGACCTGTTAGTGTTACAAGGTCTCAGGTGTGAATGGGGAGTGGGCGTGTTAAATTTGGAGCTATCGCTCTCATACTGGTCACTGGAAGTTCAACATTGCACCTCGATGGAAAGAACACAGAGGACATGGGAAAAAAAAATTGTTGCTCTACATAAAGATGGCCTAGGCTATAAGAAGATTGCCAGGACACTGAAACTGAGCTGCAGTGCAGTGGGCAAAGCCCATACAGCCGTTTTAACAGGACAGCTTCCACTCAGAACGGGCCTTGCCATGGTTGACCAAAGTTGAATGCATGTGCTCAACGTCATAACCAAAGGTTGTCTTTGGGAAATAGACGTATAATTTCTGCAGAGGTTGAAGGGGGTGGGTGTCAGTCTGTCAGTGCTCAGACCATAGGCTGCACAGTGCATCACATTGGTCTGCATGGCTGTCATTTCAGAAGGAAGCCTCTTCTAAAGATGATGCAAAAGAGAGCCTGCAGTTTGCTGAAGACAAGCAGACTAAAGGCATGGATTACTGGAACCATGTCCTGTGGTCTTATTTGATTCAGATGGGCTCAAGCGTGTGTGGTGGCAACCACGTGAGGAGTACAAAGACAAGTGTGTCTTGCTTACAATCAAGCATGGTGGTGGGAGTGTCGTGGTCTGGGGCTGCATGAGTGCTGCCTGCACTGGAGAGCTACAATTCGTTGAGGGAACCATGAATGCCAACATGTACTGTGACATACTAAAACAGAGCATGATTTCTTCCCCTTTGGCGATTGGGCCGCAGGGCAGTATTCCAATATAACGACCCCAAACACACCTCCAAGATGACCACTGGCTTGGTAAAGGTGATGGACTGGCCAAGCATGTCTCCAGACTTAAACCCTATTAAGCATCTGTGGGGTATCCTCAAATGGAAGGTGGAGGAGTGCAAGGTCTCTAACATCCACCAGCTCTATGATGTCATCATAGAGAAGTGGAAGAGGACTCCAGTGGCAATCTGTGAAGCTCTGGTGAACTCCGTGCCTAAGAGGGTTAAGGCAGTGCTGTAAAATAATGGTGGCCACAAAATATTGACACTTTGGGCCCAATTTGGACATTTTCGCTTAGGGGTGTACCCACTTTTGTTGCCAGCGGTTTAGACATTAATGGCTGTGTTGAGTTATTTTGAGGCGACAGCAAATTTACACTTATGCTGTACACTCACTACTTTACATTGTAACAAAGTGCAATTTCTTCAGTGTTGTCACATGAAGATATAAAATATTTACAAAAAATGTGATGGGTTGGTACTGTAAGCATGGCTTTTGATGATCTGTGCAGTTTTGTCTTTATTCTGACACCATTAATCAATTATTTGATTACACTCAAGCACGGGAGATTATATATTTGGACTATCCTGGTCTGCTGTGGTCAGGACTTGCCAAAAGTGGTCCAAGGAAGGAAAACCGATGACTGGGTCATAGGTGGCCAAGGCTCATTGATGCACGTGAGCACCAAAGACTGACCCGTGTAGTCTGATCCAATAGTAGAGCTGCTGTAGCTCAAATTGCTGAAAAGGGTCATGCTGGGTGTCAGATCACACAGTGCATCATAGTTTGTTTCGTATAGGGCTGTGTAGCTGTTAGAGCGTGTACGTGTCTTCACTGGTCTCAATTCGATTTCATTAAGATTATCCTGTCAAAGATTCGATTTGATATCGCGATTACTGCCCATGGTTTTCATGTAAACAGTCAAAACTCAATTTTTTATTTTATCTGCCCTTAAAGACACTCCCTGTGTTCACTGACAGGCCAATGAGTGTGTCATCCTTTGACAATTGGCACTGCCCCTGATGTGTTGTGTATTCCGTAGCTCATTAAAGCACAGAAGACACAACAATCTTCATGTACCTTTGTGTAACTTCATGAACTGCCTGTCATCCCATTTTATAGTGGGCGTGCAGACGTGAGACGGTTATTGTATACTAAGCCCAAGAGACATATAACATACAGTGTATATATAACAAATATAAAAAATGTTATGATCAATAAAAATCATATTTTATGATCATAAATATTTTATTTATTGAAATATATTCACATTTGGTAAGTGGAAAAAATCTTGAGGGTGAGAGTGGGGCTACCTGAGAGGGAGGAGGGCAAGCGCCTAGTCATTGGCCAGGGGAAGAGAGGAAAGCCGGCCGGATCATCATACAGAGCGGGGATCGCCTGCTGTGACAGCTTTGATTTGAATCGCCCGTTGCCCACAGTCCCACAAAGTTCTGCCTCCTGGACCAGCTTCTTTGATAGACAGAACACTGGTCCAATGCTGGGAAGTGTGATGTCTATCATAGAAGCCAATCCAGGAGGCGGGACTTTGTATGACTGTGGTAACCAGGTGATTCAAATCAAAGCTGTCACAGTGGGCAATCCCTCTGTGTGATGATCTGGCCGGCTCTCCTCTCTCTGCTCCCTGCACTGGTGAGGCAGCACTAATAGGCTGCATTGATGGGCACTGATAAAGTTGAAAGAATACAAATCAATGAATGGTGCCCTGTAAAATCAGCAAACAAACATAGTAAAAGCTACCCCTTTAAGAGTGAACAAGTCACCGAAATCTGCAAACAATATATTAACCACTTCAGTCCCGGACCATTTTGCTGGCCAAAGACCAGACCACTTTTTGCGATTTGGCACTGCGTCGCTTTAACTGACAATTGTGCGGTCATGCGACGTGGCTCCCAAATAAAATTGAAGTCCTTTTTTTCCCACCAATAGAGCTTTCTTTTGGTGGTATTTGATCACCCCTGCGGTTTAAATTTTTTGCGCTATAAACAAAAATAGAGTGATAATTTTGAAAAAAAAATGCATTATTTTTTTACTTTTTTGTTAGAATAAATATCCCCCAAAAATATATAAAAAACATTATTTTCCTCAGTTTAGGCCGATACGTATTCTACATATTTTTGGTAAAAACAATCGCAATAAGCATTGGCGGACACATCGGACATTTTTGACACATTTTTGGGACCATTGTCATTTATACAGCAATCGCTGCTATACAAATGCAGTGATTCCTGTGTAAATGACACTGGCAGTGAAGGGGTTAAGTGTTCCTAAGGGTGTGTTACTAACTGTTGGGGGCTGGGCTTTCATTTAGTGAACACAGATCTCTGCTCCAATCACAGGGAGCAGAGATCAGCGTCACTTGTTGCTAGGCAGTACGGGGAGATGCTGTTTACAACGGCATGTCTCCGTTCAGCCGGCCCGTGAGACGATCACGGGTATGTCTGCGGCGATCAAGTCCGCGGGATGCGCGACTGGACTCACGGGGTCCCGACCAGCAGGGCGGCATTAAAGATTGGACGTACCTGTACACTAATATGCCTGCCCGTGCTATTCTGCCGACGTACATCGGCGTGCGCTGGTCGGGAACTGGTTAAAGGTTGAGGCGCTAGTGATGTTCAGTAAATAATATAAAATGAACTGCAAATATAAATATACACAGTATAGCAGCGGTTTCCAACCAGTGGCCCGGGGGCCACATGAGGCCCCTGACCGCCTTCTGTGGGATGGTGGCTTGGCAAGCCCAGATCATGGGTTGCAGACCCGCCATCCCAGACCATCTGCGTTGTTAATGAAGCTGGTAAAGCAAGCTGCTGTGGAGCAGAGCTATATAAGCTGATGCTTCTTGTATAGCGCCATCTCCTGCCACAGACCAAATGCACTCTGCCTGGGACCGCAACAGCAGACGATACCTGAATGGAAGACTCTTATTAAAGGTCGGTTTTTACTAAAATTGCAGTGTATGCATGGACATATGTGCGCAGTGGTTACTGGGCTGCTTTCAAACTGATCTGCAGGTTGCCTGCATTGAGCCATAGACTTCTGTTATTACCTGCGGGTTTGGTGAGCTTTCAGAACGTGCACCACACCTGCAGGATATAATAGAAATCTATGGCAAAGTGTAGCTAACCGGCAGGAAAGACACAGGTGCGCTGCATTAGTGTGAAATGCCCCTTTTCACACAATCGGCCTGACCCAATTGGATCCTCCATTCAGCTCTATGAAACGGCAGATGTAAACAGATTTGTGTCCATTTACACCCGCCTACCTTCAATCTGATTCGCTACAAAAAACAAGGGGATCAATCCCGTTCCATCTGGGCGGATCGGAGGACCCATAGAGTAGAGTGGGCTGTGTCTGCTCTGCATGGACCTGTCATCCACCTGCTCTGCTCATTGTGGCCTGTGACTGGTTACCAAGCCGCTTAAGTGGCCCTCGCTCTTCAAAAGTTTGGGCACCCCTGTAGTATAGCAAGCTAGAAAGTCCATGTGTGAGGAATCACAAAATGTGATGCTCAAAAAAATAAACTTCTAGTTCTTCACCACGAGTGCTCAATAAATAGGTTGCCACGCACCAGAAAATGATGACCCCTTTTTACAGGAAGGTCAAACAGCGCTTCTGAATTGAGTGGGATGTGGGATCACGACCTGGAGTGGTGGATCCTCTACATATGTTTTGCCTGGGTTGGCGTCTTCAGGACGTGATGTCGCACCGCTCCTAGCTTGCTTATAACTTAATGGGAAGAATACTATTGGTGGGACTCCTCCAAAATGGAGGAGAAGACAAATATATGATGCAAAACCTCTTTCTTGGGGATGCCGACTTGCACACACTGTCCCCACTATACAACCGAAACCAGCCCTAAATCACAATTTAGTAGACTAAAAAGCATTTATAAAACATTACTAGCATAGCAAAATGATCGAACAACACAAAAATTCATCATGGCTAAAATCCTAACATATAAAAGAACAATACAAAATAGCACCATCTAGTGGCCAAAAGTGTGTGTAATATATATATATATATATATATATATATATATATATATATATATATATATTACTAGATGCGTGCATAAGGAGGAGACCCCCACAAAATAACGCCATCTAGTGGTCAATAAATAAAAGGCCAGAACACACATATATATATATATATATATATATATATATAGCCAATATGATAGTACTGGCGATGAATTACATGAAAAATTAAAATATAAAAAATATGTATGTATCTACAAACTAGAAAAACGAGAGAACCAGAGAAAAGAACACCCCGTACCAATAATAATAAAACTAAATTAAAAAACGAACTCCATCCACTAAGATAGTGTAATGGACGGCCCATAAAAAAAATCTCTTTAATAATTAAAAAACACTTAAGATCAATGTCAATATTTAATCGCCTAGGTTGTAAAGATTGGTGTCTCCAGCTGGGACACTTTCTTTGTCATGTCTGCACCTCTCCAGTGCTGGCAAACTCTGTCAATACCCCAAAACCTGATTAGGGAAGGGTCTTTGTGTACCAACCTGAAATGGTTGGACACACTATGATGTTTGAACCCATTTTTGATATTATCTATATGCTCCCCCCATCCTTGTAGCCATGGTTCTAATGGTTCTCTCAACATATTGGAAATTGCAGGGGCACATCAAAAGGTAAGTGACATATTGTGTCACAGGTAATGAACTGACGAATCTCATATTCATCCCCCATAACCACCGATGGAAAACCGATAGCCTTCCTGGTGATTCTGCATGCTTTGCATCTTGCATTTAAAAATCCTGTGTGATCCAAAAAGGTAGGCGGTCTCTTTTGGAAGGCCGAATAACATTTTTGGCTAACATATTACGCAACCTTGGAGCCCTCATGTATATAAATTTTGGTTTACTAGGAAGAATCTTTTGTAAAGTAGGATCCTTTTACAATAAAGCCCAATAAGTTTTGATAATCATTTCAACTTCCTTGTATTGGAAATTGAAGCCCCATATAAAGGCAAAGTCAAATTGATCTCCTGCTGGATTTTTATCTTTGGGTTCCAAAAGAGTTGAACGATCAATCTTTTTAACTTGTTCCCTTGTGACTTCCAATTGCCTTTTGTTATATCCCTTTTCTACAAACCTGCCGATGAGCAAATCAGTCTGAACCATAAGTCCTCTTCACCTGCACAATTTCTCTAAATTCGGAGGAATTGGCCTTACGTAATTGCCCACACTCAATTAGGGTGGTGGCAACTACGAGTGGAGATCTAGCCATTCCGATCAGTCTCTTTAAAGTGGGTTTGAGTCGCTAGACCAGAAACCACCTTTTAAGATTTCAAGATCCAAAAAACTGTATACTTGATGGATGTCAAGTGCTGGTAAACTTGATTTGATAATCATTACAGTGTATGCTTGATAAAAAACGTTTCCAATTCCTCTTGTGGACCCTCCCACACAATGAAAATTTCTATGTATTGTCTGCACATTTGCAGTTGGGGCCATTGGTTGGTAACAGTGCATTCCTCCTCCCATTTATTTAAAAATATATTTGCAATGCTTGGAGCATACCTAGTTCCCATAGCCATCCCTTTAATTTGGTTGTAGAAGTCTCCCGCATGCCAAAGATAATTATTATTTGTTGCCATGTTGAGAGCCTCCACAAGAAATTTAATTTGGGGCCTTTTAAGGTGGGAGTATTTTTGTAATGCCCACAGTACAGCATCAAGAGCATCATGTTGGACAATATTGGTATATAGGGACTCAACGTCCACCGTTACCAGCAACGTATGGTCTCCCACCATCATTCCCTTAGTCATGTTAAGATCCCTACTGTCCTTGAGGTATGCTTTGCCCTTCATGGCTATATGTTGCAAAAAAAAATGAATATATTCACCTAGTCTACAGTAGAGGGAATCTATCCCACTGACAATGGGTCTACCTGGGGGAGTTTTTCCATTCTTATGTATCTTCGGGATATAATAAATCACCGGAATTTTTGGAACCTTAGGTAATAAGTATTTGACTTCTTTTTTTTTGAGTATATCCAGTCGAAAGCCTTTGGAGTCTGAGGGATGGGTCTGTCCGTAAGCTTCCTAATGATAAAACCTTATTCCAGCATCCTCTGAGCTTGGGACACTCCCACCAAGTGTGTAGCATCGACCCTATGTGTCTGCAATTACGGAAGCACAGTGGAGATGCATTTGGGTAAAATTTAGCAATTCCTAGTGGAACGAGATACCACCTCATCAGAACTTTCAAATTAGCCTCAATCAGTGTTATGTTCAATAAACCCTTGTATGCGAAGGTTCATGCTTTATGCCATTCCTCCAGACTCCAGCTCTGTCCCAGGTCTTTTTCCCATTCCCTCATGTAGAGAGTTTTGGAATCAGCTGAGGCGAGTAATCGGTATATCACAGTTATCCCTCCCCGATGTTCCATAGCCTGACCACACCACACTTCATATGCCGTAACCGTCAGAGGGTTGGGCTTAGAGGACCCCAGAGAACGGACAAAATGAGAGATCTGGTGGAGTCTGAACCTCTCCTTGCTGGGTGTTTCCAGCTTGCTAGAGCAATGAGCAGGTGCTAGGGGCCCTGCAGAGCTGACAAAGTGTCTGATTCTATAAAGCCCCCTATCCAGCCACCATTGAAACGTCTTAATATCCATACCCGAGGAAAGAGAGGGTTTCCTTTGACCGAGTCCCAAAGACTTAGGGAGTGGGACAGCGTTGGGGCCATTGCAGCTGGTCTAGTTTTGGCAGGGCACCATAGGAAGAAATCCAGGGTGTTTTGGGGAACTGCCTGCCGCTCCATATGTACCCAGTCAGGATGTGCTATTTTAGTGTAAACGACAGAGAGACAATTGAGCTGCGTGATGGTACCAGAGAAGTTTCGGTAGTCAAACCCCTCCCTGATCCTTGGTGCAACAGAGGGTCCCCTTAGCCACCCTATGTCCTTTCGATCCCCCAAATAAAACGCACTTAGAGTGGAAATTTCTAATCTGGTCCCTAGGAATAGGGATGGGCAGGGACCTAAACAAGTTTAAAATGCGTGGCAAAAGGGTCATATTAATAGAGTTAACCCTACTCAACCATGAAAGCCCCAGGGTATCCCATTGTTTAAGATCATTACCTAGTTTGCGAAACATTGAGGGGAAGTTAGCAGTGTATAGACCATCAATTGAGGCCGTCAGGTTAATCCCCAGTTAAGGGATCGCCTTGTCATGCCATTGAAATTGGAAGTTTTCTTTGATTTGTGTGACCAGGCTGGTGGGTAAGTCAACGTTCAAGGCTAGAGATTTTGCATAATTAACCCAAAGACCGGAGATCTTACCAATGTTATTGAGCACCCTGCAGATATTTGGTAGTGAAGTCAATAGCGAAGTGACAAAGAGCAGTACATCGTCAGCAAAGAGGGCACATTTACAGGGCCAGATTAAGAACATCATGGGCCTGGTGCTGAAGATTTTGGAGGGGCCTTTTAAAAACAATAAATAAAAATGCAAACTATTTTTTGTTATAACAAATTAAATTAAATTAAAGAGGGAGGATGAGAGAGAGAGAAAGAGGATGAGAGAGAGAGAGAGAGAAAGGGGATGAAAGAGGTGTGAGGGGTAAGGGAGGGAGGATGAGAGAGAAAGGGGGGGATGAGAGAGAGGATGCACATGAGCATGTGTGGGAATGACATCAACACAGCCTGGCCAAGGCAAGTGACCGAAGACACAGAACCCAGAAGGAAGACCGGGTGAAGATAGAAGTGCCTGGGCCCCGCCAGATTGATCACAGCACAGCACTGGAGGGCTCAGTCTGACAATTTAAGCATGCCCTAATGTGCTAATATGCTGGGCATACTTGTACATTATGGCATAACCTACCCCAGGGCCTCTAAAAAGTAGTAATGTTAGAAAAGTTTACTACCGCTTTAATATCACAGGAGCCTCTCATGGGGCCCCCTACTGACCCTGTGGCCCTTGGGCAGTGCCTAAGTGCATAGTTGTCAACATTTCAAAAATATTTTCAGGGACGCTTTTTTTACAAGTGCTATATTTTGAGTAGCTGACATCCCCCATGTTCCTCTATACATCACAATAGTAATTACAAAATTAAATAAGTACTAATAATGTGGCAGAACAAATATGAGGACTGTGAGATTTCCTTTAGTTGAACTGACAAAAGTGCCCATTCTAGAGCTGGTAACATTGAGGATATTCAGTATAATTTTAAAGAACAGTTTTTGTGGGTAAGAGGCATAGAGGAATAGTATGGATGGTATAAAAGTGGGAAGTATGTGCAGGTGAGGGAGAGGAATCTGGAGGGTCTAACAGTGGGCACTATGTACATGAGAGGAGTGCAGAGGGTATGACAGAAGGCACTATGTACAGGAGAGGAGTGTGAAGGGTATGACAGTGAGCAGTATGCACAGCAGAGGAGTGTAGAGGGTATGACATCGGGCACTATGTATAAGAGAAGAGTGTGGAGGGTATGACAGTAAGCAATATGTACAGGAGTGTGGAGGGTATGACAGTGGGCACTATGTACAGGAGAGAAGTGTAGAGAGTAGGACAGTAAGCAGTAATTACAGGAGAGGAGTGTGGAGAGAGGGTATGACGGTGGGCACTATGTATAGGGGAGGAGTGTGGAGGGTATGACAGTGGGCACTATGTATAGGAGAGAAGTGTGGAGGGTATGACAGTGAGCAGTATGTACAGGAGAGAAGTGTGGAGAGTATGACAGTGGGCACTATGTATAGGAGAGAAGTGTGGAGAGTATGACAGTCGGCACTATGTATAGGAGAGAAGTGTGGAGAGTATGACAGTGGGCACTATGTATAGGAGAGAAGTGTGGAGAGTATGACTGTGGGCACTATGTATAGGAGAGAAGTGTGGAGAGTATGACAGTGGGCACTATGTATAGGAGAGAAGTGTGGAGAGTATGACAGTGGGCACTATGTATAGGAGAGAAGTGTGGAGAGTATGACAGTGGGCACTATGTATAGGAGAGGAGGATGAAGTAATCTGGGAAGGAAAAATGTAAAGGTTTGTGGAAGGATGTTTAGGGACTGCATAGTGGTTAAGCGGGCCAGACATGGATTGAAATTACACCAATTAAGCAGAGACCAGCCATAGTCGATCTATGTATGGGCTAGCTGGTTTTACACAAGTCAACCTATTAACCGACTTGAGTACAACCAGCCTGTCAGGTTTTCCCCAAAACAATCAGTGCTGCCAGCTATAGTTAGCAACACTAATCATTGTATTCACTGGCAGAACACAATAAAACTGCAGGAGTGATTGCCCCATTCACAGGTCAGCAGGTGAGAGGGTATGTGGGGACAGGCTGGGGAGAGATACTAGTCAGTCCCTGGGTAGGCACTGGTTAGTATCAGAGCCATATAAACACAGGTTACATACGCCACGATCGTTAGAGCGAGAGCAATAATTCTAGCACTAGTAATATGCAAATAATTATTATAAGCACTGTGAGTTCATCTTCTCCATCTGCTGCAGAGTGTTCCGGCTTGTATTTAAACTGGCCGCTCTGTATGTAACTTCTGACAGGCTGCGCAAGGAGCCCTGTATCTCCGGAACCATAGATGATAGCAGCCCCATATTTTAACCAGTGCTGGAGTGGGTCTTTAGCTACCTACCCCCCCCCCCCCCCAAATGTGGGGTCTCTGTGACTCCTGATCGCCGAGCTACTATCCTCAAAGTCAATATTTTTATTTTTATTTTTTTTTGGGCAAATGGGCCTAGCTTGAGAAAGGGGTCTGGAGCTGCAGCTCCAATAGCCCCTATGTTAATCCGGCCCTGCACATTTATGAGTCTTGGGCCCACAACTCACGCCGCTGATATCAGGGTTGTCCCTTATGGCGATGGCTAGTGTCTCAATGACAATGGCAAAACTCAGTGGGGAAAGGGGACATCCCTGCCTCGTACCCTTGCGGATTGGTAAGGATTCTGAGTAAAAGCCTTGCATCTTGATTTTTGCCTCTGGGTTGGCGTAGAGTCCCCAATTATGTTAAGTAAGGATTTTCCGCATCCCCACTTCTACAGAATTGGAGTCAGGTAAGACGAGGAAACAGAATCAAATGCTTTCATCAGATCTAATGAGAGCAGGAACCCCGCCTGAGGAGAACCCCCATTCCATCCTGACTGAAGAAGAGAGACAATGTTGATTGCCCTCCTAATCTGGTCAGGGCCTTGTCTCCCAGGTATGAATCCGACCTGGTCCTTATGTATGTAAAGACTGATGAAATTAGAGATTCTGTCTAAAATTTTTGTAAACATTTTAAGGTCATTATTAATTAATGATATAGGGTGGTAGTTTGTAGGACAACTAGTGTCCTTGCCAGGTTTGGGAATTACTGTGATGAAGGCGGAGTTTAAGGCTTTATCAAGCGGAGTTCCTGCTCATAGTTGGTTGTAGAATCTAGCTAGATAAGGAGTTAGAGTGGTGGAAAAATGTTTGTAGTATGGAATGGAAAAGCCATCGGGGCTGAGTTATTTTGGAGGTTCTTAATGACTGAGATCGGAGATTCCAATTCAGCCCTGTGTTGGTCTGTGACCTTAAGTATGTTTAGTGAGTTAAGAAATGAGTCCCGAAAGATAGGGGAAGCTACCTTTCCTTCGTTACTATATAGGGAGCTATAAAAGGTGTGGTAGACCTCCAGGATCTTTTAAGGGTTTTGTGAGAGGGTGCCAGCATGAAGTCTATTTTTGGGCAAGGTGTGACATTTGATTTTAGGGCTCAGCCCATTAACTAGTCTTATCCTTCTGGTGAAAAAACTGGCCCCTCTCCCAGCGCAGACTTTTTTCCACTATGGCGGTGAGGGAGAGATTCAGGGCGGTGCGTGTCGTATCAAGTCTTTTCGCTGAGGCTGGACAGGGGTTGCATTTGTGCAGTTTACTTAATAGCTGAAATTCCTTATCCAACCGTTCAACATCTGCTTTGCAAGCACTACGAATCCTAGAGGCTATTTGGATAATTTTACCCCTAATAAAGGCCTTGTGTGCTGTCTATAGTGTAGTGGGGGAGATATTATTGACATAATTTAATAAAAAGTATTCCTGCAATCCCTTTTCAATTTCAAGACCATGAGTGGGATTACAAAGAATTGAAGCATTAAAGAGGAAGTAAACCCTGATGAGTTTACTTCCTCTTTCATTCCCTGTAAAGGCAAAGCATAATGGACTACTATGCATCGCATAGTAGCCCATTATGTGTCACTTACCTGACACAGGAGCCAGCGAAGTTGCCGCTGTCCCCTGTAGTCCGCCGCATCCATCTTGTTGGTGGGGTCTCGCAGCTCCGCCGCTGTCATTCGGCGAAGCCGCGATGACGTCACTCCCGCGCATGCGCACGGGAGCCGACACGCGCGGCAGCTCCGTCGTGGAGAATTCCGCGCTCAGTGCGCCTGCGCGCCGCTGTAAACCATATAGGTTTAGGAGATATTGCTTGGACCTACAGGTAAGCCTTAATCTAGGCTTACCTGTAGGTCAAAGTGGTTTGTAAGGGTTTACAACCACTTTAAGTCTCAAGCAAAACCCTTTACCGTTTCCCGACGGTCTGTCTATGATGAAGATGAGCATGGAGTGGTCCCACCAGGCAGTCTTTTATGACAGACTTCTTCACCAGTGGGATATGGGCAGACAGCATAAAAAAATGATCGATTCTTGTATAGGTGTTGTGGGGTTAGAAAAGTGTGTGTAGTCTCGTGCATGTGGATTAATCTCTCTCCACACATCCACCAGCCCCTAGTGAAAAATCTGTCTCGCTATAGTGAGGCTCTGTCTGGTGGGATGGATACGGTCCCTACCTGGTGGGCGAGGATTTATCCAGTCCCACGCCAAAGGAAGTATTAGAGTCTCCTCCTTACACAATCAGTCCCGCAGTAACTGGGTTCAAGGTGTGAAAGAGTTTTTGAAAAATTTGGATTGCCCCCTATTTGGAGTATAATAGGAAATTAAGGAATAGAGCTGTTTATCAACGAAACCTTTCACCAGCAAGAACCTGCCCTCCAAATCCCTAAACTCTGAGAGAAGAGAGAACTGGGTATTGCGGGAGAAAAATATGCCCACTCCTTTAGATTTGTTGTCAGAATTTGCAAGGTAAAATTTGGGGAATTTCACGTGTATAAAGGAGCGAGAATATGATTTGGGAAAATGCGTCTCCTGGAGGAACAAGATATCTATTTTATGGTCATGGTAGGACTGGAAAATTATCCAGCATTTGAAGGGAGAATTTAGCCCCCGAATATTATGCAAAGCAATGCTCAGAGAGGGACGGGGTGTGGCGTGGTCAGCCATGGAGCAGAACAGAGGTCATTGCTAGTGATTCCCAGTCACCTACCTTCAGCTCAGTGGGATGCCCGGGGTTCAGATGGACAGCAATGTCAGGGGAAGCAGCCTCCAGGATCCGGCGGGAGAACAAGCTAACACACGTCACTAGAAGAATAAAATAATTAGTACAAGTAAAAGTGAATAGAAAAGAGAAGTTTAGAGAGATAATCCTCAGGGTGCGAAATATAACCATCCAGTCCTGAGGAAGAGAGAGAAAAAAAAATGGGGAAGGTCCTGACTAGGAGGGCAAAGAAAAATTCTGCGACCCTGAGTACAGGAAGAGGTGCAAAGGTAATGCTCTGCTCGCGGCACTCCTAACTTTAAACTTGTAAATGCAATTTAAACAGGAAACATCACCATTAGTAACTAGAACATACAAGCAGTCAATGTGGGTTGAGCTGAATAAAGCTAAATTACAACCGAGGCTGCAGGGGGAGTAAAACGAGTTGATGGTGGGGAGTTATCAAGATTGCTGGGTTGGAGAGAGAGATCCAAGCTCCCAGGTGGAAGTGGTGTAGGAAGCAGGGGTTGACTGCAGAGGGTGAAGATAAAGGCAGTCCAAGTGTCAAGTTGCAGACAGATCCTACATGGGGTGGAGAGGGGTTGCGGTAGTCCTCAAGAAGTCCGCATGGATTGTAGATAATGCCCGGGTCTATCTGGGGGAAGGGTGGGGGGTAAAACCTTGGTGCGCGGGTTAAAGTAGAGTCCGGAAAGCCCAGGAAGTCTAGGAAAATCTTGAGCGTGTCCATAACCCAGATCGTAGGGTTCTTGTAGAAGGTTAGTTTACAAACCCGTAATCAATGGGTGGGGATTAAAGAATCGGGGGGTCAGTAGATTCCAACCGTATAGTGTGGGCATGAGCCCCCTGAGGTCAATTCCTGTGCAAGTCCAGGTGGACATTAATGACAAGAGGGTCAATTGGACCCAGTCCCAGTGAAGGGAATGTAGAAAAGATGAAGTGCAGACCACTAACTCAGGGAGGTAGTCCTTCTTTGTCCTTGCTTTTAGGCTTCTGCCATAGGGACGTGAGTGGGCTAGATGGGGGTGGGCGCTTGGATAAACTCGAGGATGAGGTTTGCATTGGAGAGGGTGGATCCGTAGAAATGAGGCCCAATTTCTGTAGCAAATATTCACCTTCCTGGAATGAGGAAAATCTGAAGGGCTTGTTATTGTATTCAAACTGAAGGGAAACGGCCACCAGTACTTGATGCTTTTCTGCGTAAGTACTGTCAGTAGAGGTTTAAGCACCCACCATTTCTGGATCGTGTATGACGAGATGTCTGCATAAATTTGAACGAGCTCTCTGCATAACTTCTTTCTTGATATTATAGTTGTGTGGTTTGACTACTATATCTCGGGGTAGACCATTAGGACGGGGGGGTTCCCAGAGCTCTATGAGCCCTATCAAGCTCCATTTTGTGTGCTCTGACATCAGGAATGAGGGATTTATTGACGGAGTGCACGTATGTCTGTAACGGTCTCAGGCAGGTCTCTGATCCTGAAGATAAGCCTTCTGGACCTATTTTCAAGGTCGTCAATTTTAGCCATGGCAGTGTCTAGCTGGTCATGTAAATATTGGATACGATCGGTATTTTGATTGACTTGTGATTGTGGAATCCACTCTGTTCTCAATGGTTTCAATGCAACTGCCTAGCACCTGGAGATACATTTTAATGTCAGTGGTGATTCTGGCTGCAGTCTGTGCTAACCCCCTATCTAACATTTCAGAAAGTCTAGCAAACATAAGGGAGATGCTGGGGGGTTGGGAGGCTCCCTGTCCTGGTGTGTCACAGTCTGTCCAGGGGATGCTGCAGCTGAGGGGGACATCAGCATCTCATCCAGGGTATGAGTAAGAAGGGACACTGGTGGCTAGAGATAAAGATCCCCCAGTAGGGGTGGTTGGTGGTTGGAGCTCTGCCACAAACCTCTTCATGAAGGGTGTCCCGCCATGGAGAGGAGAGAGAAGCCCCTGAGGTGACTGCCTAATGTGTGCGGTGGCCATTCTGCTGCCATCTTGGAATCTGCTGAGGTGGATTGAAACTGGGCTTCCAGGCTTCTCTTCACCAGCCCCACCAGCATGAAAGTATGCCTGCAGGCTTCCCCTGTAATCTAGTGCTGCTAGGTCCCATTTGGGGGATGTTACATAGTAAGGCTGAATAAAGACACCAGTCCATCCAGTTCAACCTGAGTGAGTGTCTACAATTATCCCTATTTATTTAAGGTACCCATATAGCGCTGCCAATTTTACGCAGCGCTCCACACATACATCGCACACTCACATCAGTCCCTACCCTCACAGAGTCCACAATCCAAGGTCCCCAACTCACCTTCATATACTAAGGCCAATTTTTGGACTGAAGCCAATTAGCCTACCAGCATGTCTTTGGCATGTGGGAGGAAACCGGAGTGAGGAAACCCACGCAGACACAGGGACACTGTTGCTCTGTGCACGGAGCGTTAGACGAGTGGGATGGAGCTCCGAACTCAGGCAGCCATCTCAGTCGGCTCCGCGCATGTGCCCCGCCACAAATCCCATGGATCAGAATGTATCCCTCCTAATATTACATGTTAGCTAATGTTGTCTACTGTTTTGTACTGCTATTGGCCTGACACCCTGAAATTCCTCTTCTTGCTATTATGAAACACAATCTTACATGATGTACCAATGTCCCATACAGTGAGGAAAAAATGTATTTGATCCCCTGCTAATTTTGTACGTTTGCCCACTGACAAAGAAATGATCAGTCTATTATTTTAATGGTAGGTTTATTTTAACAGTGAGAGACAGAATAACAACAAAAATATCCAGAAAAAGGGATTTAAAAAAAAGTTATAAATTGATTTGCATTTTAATGTGTTAAATAAGTATTCTATCCCTTATAAATCGGCAAGATTTCTGGCTCCCAGGTGTCTTCTATACAGGTAAGGAGCTGAGATTAGGAGGACTCTCTAAAGCTGGCCATACACCTATAGATTATCTGCAGATTTTCTATGGTTAGATGGAAAAAGTGCAACAGATTTCTCCATGTTCGCTAAACTGTGTGGATGGAGGAATCTCCCACTTTTTCCATCTAACCATAGAAAATCTGCAGATAATCTATAGGTGTATGGCCAGCTTAAAACTCATCTTGTTACCTGTATAAATGACACCTGCCCACTTAAGCAATTAATCCCATTACAAGCTCTCCACCATGGCCAAGACCAAAGAGCTCTTCAAGGATGTCAGGGGCAAGATCGTAGACCCACACAAGGCTGGAATGCTCTACCAGACCATCGCCAAGCAGCCTGGTGAGAGGGTGACAACAGTTGGTGCGATTTATTCGCAAATGGAATAAACACAAAATAGCTTATTAAATCTCCCTCAGTCTGGGGCTACATGCAAGATCTCACCTCGAGGAGTTTCAGTGATCATGAGAGCAGTGAGGAATCAGCCCAAAACTACACAAGAGAATCAAAGTGAAAAATTGGAAAATATATACTGCGCTGTGAAAAAAATAATACAAAATAGCAGCCAGCACAGCTGTAGACAAAAAGCAACAATGTGGATGTGAAAAGTGCAGCGCTAATTGTACAAACGATTGAAAATAAATAGTATATATATTGCAATACACAAACACCTCTAAATATCGACGGTTGTGTTAACTTAGCCACATTTAATGGTGTGATGACTACACTTCAGTGATACACAGTCCTGAATATAAATGCACATGTGTTTCAACAAATATATGTAGAAATCCAACTGCAACTGACCCTTGAGAAGGAAAGAGAGCCAGAAAAACCACCACCATAGATAGGAGGAGGCTTACCAGATCATAATGACTTGGAGAGGCAGATATACCGCCCAAGTCACACAGGCTTGTTAGGCTCAATAAACCCAATGGATGCAGCTGGTCCTGGATTCGCAACGGCCAACATCAGAGGTCAGAACATCAATGGAATATGGAAAATGGACCCCAAAACTTCATGTAGAAACAGGCTGGGTACCACGTAACTTGAGTAATGCTAGAAAAGAAAGGGGGGCTTGCATAGTGTGATACCGTTTTTTATAAAAGTAGTATTTATTGAATATAAAAAGTGAACACTCACATTTCGCAGATCGCAAATAGGCTTATTATGAATAGGTACAGGTACTAGAGCGATGTATGTATGACAGTCTTTCCGACACATTTCGACTAACCAGTCATCATCTGGGGTGTAGACCCCCCTATATTTACACCGCTTAAATAGATATGGTGACCCCAAATTGAACCTGACGCTGAAAACAAGCTCCATGTAATGTTGGTTCCTGTCTCAACCGAAAAGGGAATTAACCAAGGTGATTAATTAAACTGCCACACTTGAAGGTAATAGATGAAACTCACATAATGGAAATAACATGGACCGTGTCCACTATAACTGTAATCACAATAAAAACGAGGCTTGGTATCGGTTACTTCCGTTCGCCAACCACTCAGCAGAGGGCAAATGGTTGCAACACCAACAACCAAGCCTTGGATTTCTTTCCTGCGTTTCTACATATATTTGTTGAAACACATTTATATTTGGACTTTTTTAGTTGTGCAATTATATTCAGAACTGTGTGTTTACTGTGTATTTACTGACTGAGGTGTAGTCATCACACCATTCACATGTGGCTAAATTAATACAACCGTCAATATTTAGAGGTGTTTGTGTATTGCAATATATACCATTTATTTTCACTCGTTTGTACAATTAGCACTGCACTTATTCACACCTACACAGGAGAAACAGCAAGAAACAATTAGTAACAAACTACGCCGTGAAGGACTGAAATCCTGCAGCGCCTGCAAGGTCCCCCTGCTCAAGAAAGCACATGTACAGGCCTGTCTGAAGCTTGTTAATGAACATCTGAATGATTTAAAGGAGAACTGGGTGAAAGCTCTTTGGCATCAACTCAATTCGTCGGGTTTGGAGGAGGAATATGGCCTGTTACCCCAAGAACACCATCCCTACTGTCAAACAGGTGGAAACATTATGCATTGGGGGTGTTTTTCTGCTAAGGAAACCAGACAACTTCACCGCATCAAAGGGATGATGGACGGGACCATGTACCCTCAAATCAAAAAAAATATCGCCCCAATTGAGTGAGCTCTAACCACCTCTGGAGGATCATCCCAGGCCACTCTATGCCTGGTGAATAGTTTTTAGTATCCAGGCTGAGATGGTTCTGGCCGAGGCCTCTATCACTTTAAATATTCATGATGGTGAAAAAGTCAGAACATCTGAATGCAGAAGTAGCCTGGAGATAGGCTTTGAGGACTTTTGGAATGTCCAACTCATGCAGATCAGCATCTCATTCCTCTGGGAAGGCTGGAAGCACCCATTCACTGGAGAGATGAAATATCAATGCCACTTTTGGGACAAAATGATCCAATGGTCTCAGCACAACCCTGTCTGGGAAGAACATGGGATAAGGTTCTGCTGTCCCCAATTCTTGGAGTTCCGACACCCTTCCCGCTGAAGTTATGGCTAATAGGAAAGCCGTTTTTAAGGTGATATCCCATAATGAACAGTCTTCTGTCAGAGTACAAGGAGGGTTTGCTAGAAAATTGAGGACTACTGCCAGGTCCCATTGAGGGAACCTATTTCTCTTGGGAGGGTGTAATCTGAGTACCACTCTCATGAAGTGCTCCACCAGCAGGTTTGTTGCCCATTTATTTGGGGTAAAAGCCAAGGTGGCTGAAACTTTCACCTTAAGTGAACTTAGGCTGAGCCCCAAATCCAATCTGGGTTGCAGTTAAGACAGGATTTGAGATACATTTGGGTCACTAGAGTCAAACTGATGTCCAGCTGCAAAGCTTGTAAACGTATTCTATATTCTGGAGTAGATGGCATTGGTTGACTCTGTAAAGTTCTAATACCCTCTGGAGAACATCCTAACTCTTGTAACCCCTGCCTTACAATCTCCAGGCCGCTAAGGCCAGTTGTGATGGTTGAGGATGTAGGGTATCTCCTTCAGACAGGAGATGAGAAGTCATCGGCAGAGTGATCGGTGTGCACACGCTGAGATCTTTTGCCAGAGAGACCCATGGTATATGAAGCCGGTAAGGAAATACTGTGATGACTGTCAAATTCTCTGTCAACAATATCCTCAGGAATTTCAGGATTAAAGAAATTGGAGGGAAGGCATAGGCTAGTTGCCCAACCCAAGGATGGGTCAAGGCATTCGCCCCCTCCGCTAATGAATGAGCGTGAGAGGAACCGGCTCACCTTGCAGATGGTTGATGAAATATCCATCTTGCGGACACCCCCACTCGTGGCTGATCTGTTTGAACACTTCGGGGCGAAGGGACCATTCGTTGGGGTCCATGAATTGTCTGCATAGGTGATATGCTTCTAAGTTCTGACAGCCTGGAAGATATATGGCCCCCAAATCTGGGAGATATTGCTGTGCTAATGTCATGATTGGTTCCACCTCTCTCAAGGGATTGGCTGTGTGTCCCGCTTTGTTACTGTATGTAGGACACTGCTGCTGTGTTGTCCAGAACAGGACTGGGTGATCCTGTATGTGAGGCAGCAAGGTGGCCAACGCCATGAATGCTGCTCGAAATTCCAGAATATTGAAAACTAGGCCCTGAGTGGGATTTCCCCTCTGCCCTGGATCTTGAGTTGTTCGCAGGTGGCGCCACACCCTGCTGCGCTGGCATCTGTGTTAACAATGAACCATAGCTGGGGCCCTAATGGATGATGCTGTTTTAGCAATTCTAGTTTCGACTCTGGTACATCCGGCTGGTGAGCCTGATTGGCTGAGCTAGACGAACTCTCTTCCACTGCATCAGGAAGCCTTGTTGGAAAACTGAGTTTCGAGTGAGCCCAGGGGATCATCGGGATACATGAAGTCATTGCCCTGAGAAGACTCATGCACTGGGATGCTGAGATCACTGGTGCAGCCAATGCCTGTTGGAACTTCTCCCTGATTTTGTGGAGTTTCTGAGGTGGCAAAGAAACTGTGGCCATCTGAGTATTGAATTGGGCCCCTAGGTAGACCATATTCTGTGTAATGCTAGTAATGTCTGTCCCTCAATGCAAATCTGAGGAACTACTGGTATGACTGAAGGATTGGGACATGCTGGTAGGCATATTTTAAGTCCACAAAAATCGTCCACTCTCCTGATTGAATAACCTGGATTATGGTATGGAGAGACTCTATCTTGAGTCAATCCGGATAAATTGATTCAGCCTCTTGAGGTAGTTCTGGAGGTTGCCGTTTGCCAATAATTGCCTTGCACCACTGCAGACTGAACTTGCAGTTTTTTGGCAGTGGTCTTGCCGGAACTGGAACACTTTGAGCCACCTGGCTCCAACTACCTCCTAGGCAGGCCTGCCATTAAAAGGGGTTCTGGGTATCTGAGGGAGCCGCAGGGGTCTTAGCTCTCTGCAATCTTACAAAGGTTGACTATGTACCCCTCCGCCTTCTGAAGTCCTTGGATGGGCGAAAGCCTCCGAAATCCCAGTACCTGTTTGGCACTACTCTGGATGGTGGCACTGCTCTGGATATCCCTGGATATCCCTCTGGCATCTGGACCCCTGATCTCGGGGCAGAAGACCTGATTTTCCTCCTGTAACCCTGGAGATGGCAGTCTCCATTTTTTTGGCCAAACAGCGCCTTCCCATCAAAAGGCAGTTTACAGCAATTCTGCTTTGAGGATCGGTCGGCGGCCCAGGGTTTTAGCCACAGCGTTCTTTTGGCTGTGACTGAGCTGAGCATGTCTCTGGAGGAACATCAAATGATGTCTATAGCTGCCTCACCTGCGAAGTCCACCAAGAGTTTTATCTGATCAAGAGCCTTGATGATTTTTTTTCTTTTGGCAGCTGGTTTTTGCTTGCATACTCCAAGTTCTGCGCCCACACTCCCATAGCATTTGCTAGGGATGTTAAAGCAACAGCGGGTTTACAAGCAGCACCTGCCGTGAGGTAAATCTTTCTATCTAAGTCCATGTCAATGCGTCAATCAAGGATATCGTGAAAGGAGGAAGAATCTTCCATCAGAAGTGTAACATTCTTGGCCAGTTGGTGGGCTCGATAAAGGAGTCGCATCCTCTTCCATTAGTAGATACAACTTCTGCAACCTATAGACATAGAGTTAATTCCAACAGAATAGGGATGAGCCGAACACCCCCCGGTTTGGTTCGCACCAGAACTTTAGAACGGACCCCAAATTCATACGAACTTTAGAACCCCATTGAAGTCTATGGGACTCGAACGTTCGAAATTAAAAGTGCTAATTTTAACGGCTAATATGCAAGATACTGTCCTAAAAAGGGTTTGGGGACCTGGCTCCTGCCCCAGGGGACATGGGTCAATGCCTAAAATGTTTTTAAAAATGGCCGTTTTGGCGGGAGCACTGATTTTAATGACGATTAAAGTGAAAAAAAAAGTGAAATATTCCTTTAAATATGGTGCCTGGGGGGTGTCTGTAGTATGCCTGTGAAGTGCCACATGTTTCCAGTGTTTAGAACAGTCCCTGCACAAAATGACATTAAACGGAAATAACACCATTTAAAACTGCTTGCGGTTTTAATGTTATATCTGGTTCCTGCAATATGGTTGAAAATCATTGAGAAAAATGGCATGGGTAGCCCTCCCTGCCCATTACCAGCCCCTTTGGGTCTTGTACGCATATTAAGGGGAATCCCGTACCCATATTAAAAAAAGGAAATGCGTGTGGCCCCCAGGCCCTATATACTCAGAACAGCAGTATACAGGCGGTGCAAACAAGACAGGGACTGTGTAGGTTTGTTGTGTTAAGTTGAATCTGTTTGTAATTTTCAACTGGTACATTTTTAAAGTGTAGCTCCAGTCAAAAAAACTATTTTTAAGCTTTTTGGAAAACACAGGGAAGGGTTATCACCCCTGTATAATTAGTTTTGTCGTCCATCTTTTTTCATCTCACTTGCTGTTGTCTCCTTCCGTTTGCAAGTAGGAAATGTTTGTAAGTTGGATGTTTGAAAGTAGGGGCCTGCCCTATATGCTCTGCAGAACTGGCGGAACAAGGAGTTGGTTTTGCCACAACATTGTAAGCCCTGAAAGTGACTCTTGGTGGGCGCCGGAGCGCCCTGCTGTGAACGATTATATCAAGAATTGTAATTACATGCCATTGTTGAACAGTGGTAGAAAAATTTACCTTTGGTGGTTGTGGTGCTGGTGCCACGACACTGCAACCTCTCCCATATACTCTAGTTTTATTGCAGGAATTAGCCCTGCTGCAAAGCATTGCATCAAAAATTGTATTTAAACGCCCCTGTTAAACAGGGGCAGAAAAATTGGGCCTTAGGCACTGGTGCTGGTGCCACCACACTGCAACCTCTCCCATATACTCTAGTTTTATTGCAAGAATTAGCCCTGCTGCAAAGCATTGCATCAAAAATTGTACTTAAACGCCCCTGTTAAACAGGGGCAGAAAAATTGGGCCTTAGGCACTGGTGCTGGTGCCACCACACTGCAACCTCTCCCATATACTCTAGTTTTATTGCAGGAATTAGCCCTGCTGCAAAGCATTGCATTAAAAATTGTATTTAAACGCCCCTGTTAAACAGGGGCAGAAAAATTGGGCTGATGGCATCACCCAGAACCAGAAATGTTCTTCCAACATATCAGCGGAGGAGGAAGAGGATAGACAATCAACATAACAGGACAGTTACTCAGCATCAGCATAGGCAGTCTTGAAGGGATGTGATATTTCAAAAAAAAATATTCGGTTACATCAGCTTCAGGTGCTTGGTAGCTGTGGGTGATCCAAGACTGATTCATCTTGATGAAGGTCAGTCGATCAACTGATTCGGTGGACAGGCGCACCCTGTGATCGGTAACAAAGCCACCAGCAGCACTGAAGGTGCGTTCCGAAAGAACGCTGGATGCAGGACAGGCCAGTAGCTCAATTGCATACTGTGCAAGCTCTGGCCAGTGATCCATCCTCAAGACCCAGTAAGCCAGAGAATTTTCAGTGGAAAAGGTGTCCAAGTCTGACCTTGCCCCTAGGTATTCCTGCACCATGTAAATCAGACGCTGGCGATGGTTGCCGGAACCGATCATACCTTGGGGCTGCGGACTAAAAAATTGTCTGAAAGCATCAGTCAGACGGCCACCTTCTCCACCGCTCCTCCTGACCGATGCCTCAGCAACACGTTGTCCAGGACCAGGAGTTTGTAACCTCCCAGTCTCTGGAAACGCGTTGCACAGACCTTTCTGCAAGGCCTCCCGGAGATGTCTCATCCTCTGCTCCCTCTGCGATGGCAAGATAAGGTCGGCAACCTTACCCTTGTACCGTGGATCATGGAGAGTGGCCAGCCAGTAATGGTCCCTCTCCTTGATCCGAAGAATACGAGGATCCTTCCGCAGGCTTTGCAGGATCAGGGAGGCCATGCAGCGTAGGTTAGCTGAGGCATTCGGTCCGGAGTCCTCTGGGTCACTAAGGGCAACATGATTCGCAGCTACCTCCCCTCAGCCACGTACAAGTCCACGTGTTTCTTGGGACTGTAAATCATCCCTACAAGACTGCTGCTGCTGCTGATGCTGAGTGCCAGCCTCCACCTCCATGCTGACACAATCATCCTCCTCCTCCTCTTCCTCCTCCTCATCCTCTTCCTGTGTGATGGGTGGCACAGCAGGAACACTGTCTGGATAAAGGGGGCCTTAAGAGGCAAGGAAGTCCTCCTCTTCCTGCCTCTGTTCTGCCTCAAGTGCCCTGTCCATTATTCCATGCAGCATATGCTCCAAGAGGTGGACAAGAGGTACAGTGTCACTGATGCATGCACTGTCACTGCTCACCATCCTTGTGGCCTCCTCAAACGGTGACAGGACAGTGCATGCATCCCTGATCATGCCCCACTGGCGTGGTGAGAAAAAACCGAGCTCCCCTGACCCTGTCCTGGTGCCGTAGTTGCACAGGTACTCATTGATGGCCCTCTGCTGCATGTGCAGCCGCTGCAGCATGGCTAACGTTGAGTTCCACCTGGTGGGCATGTCACATATAAGGCGGTTCTTGGGCAGGTTCAACTCCTTTTGGAGCTCAGCCAGCCGAGCACAGGCATTAAATGATCGGCGGAAATGCACACAGACTTTCCTGGCCTGCTTCAGGACATCCTGTAAGCCGGGGTACCTGCCCAAGAACCACTGCACCACCAGGTTAAGGACATGAGCTACACAGGGCACATGGGTCAGTTGTCCCTGTCGGAGGGTGGAGAGGAGGTTGGTGCCATTGTCGCAAACCACCATTCCTGGCTTAAGCTGGCATGGCGTCAACCACCTCTCGGCCTGCCCCTGCAGAGTTGACAAAACATCCGCCCCAGTGTGGCACCTGTCCCCCAAACAAACCAGCGCAAGCACGGGATGGCATTGTTTTGCCTGCGTACTTGCGTAGCCCCTGGAACGCCTACGGAGCACCGCTGGTTCTGAGGACAGAGCACTGGAAGAGGCCATGGAGGAAGAAGAAGAGGAGGGGGTGGAGGAGAGAGGTGTGTCACAACCAATAGTAGCATTTTGGAGGCGTGGCGGCGGAACAACCTCCAACACTACTGCACCTTGTCCTGCATCCTTCCCAGCTTCCAGAAGAGTGACCCAATGGGCCGTGAAAGACAGGTAACGTCCCTGTCCATGCCTGCTGGTCCATGAGTCAGCGTTAATATGCACCTTACCGCTGACCGCCCTGTCCAGCGAGGCAAGGACATTGCCTTCCACATGCCGGTAGAGAGCCGGAATCGCCTTCCGTGAGAAAAAGTGGCGTTTGGGGACCTGCCACTGAGGAACCGCACATTGTACAAACTCACGGAAGGGGGCCGAGTCTACCAACTGAAAAGGCAGCAGTTGAAGTGCTAGCAATTTAGCCAAGCTAGCATTCAACCGCTGGGCATGTGGATGGCTGGGAGTGAACTTCTTTCGCCGGTCCAGCAGCTGGGGCAGGGACATTTGCCTGCTATAATCGGACGTAGGTGTACTGCTAGCAGAGTGCCCGGAAGCACTTGGCTGTGACACACCTAATTCTACACCTTCATTCCTCTCAGAGCAGGTTTCAGAGAGGACTGAAGGTCTAGTGGGGTTGGAGATGCCACCTGATGAGGAGCAAGGAGAGGTCCGCTTTGATCTTTGGTGTGGGTCTTTGAGGTACGCTTGCCAACGAGCTGCATGGCAGGTCAACATATGTCTGGTCAAGCATGTGGTGCCCAAGCGGCTGATGTTTTGGCCACACGTGATACGCTAGAGACATATGTTGCAAATAGCAGCGGTGCGATCTGATGCACTCGTCTCAAAAAAGGCCCACACCAAAGAACTTTTAGAATAACGCGCAGAGGCAGCGCCCTGCACAGGCGGAGCTCTGCGGTGTGATTCAGTCGGTGTGCTGCCCCTAAGCTGGCCCCCGGAGGGCATCCTGCCTCATTGGATATGTGCCTCCTCCTCCTCTCTCCTACCAGGCACCCACGTGGAGTCAGTGCCCTCATCATCCCCTCCCTCTTCATCGCTGTAGCAAACCTGGCAATATGCCGCAGCTTGTGGAACATGACTGCCAGATTGCTGTCCTTCTTGAGCATCCCCTCTCTCTGCATTCACGCTACTGCCTTCCTCTAGCTGAGTGTCACCATCAGAGCCTACAAAACACTGGGCATTCTCCTGGAGCATGTACCCAACACTGTGCTCAAAGAGTTCAGGAGACTCCTCAGGAGGACGTGGTGGGTCTAGGGAAGGAGTCACTGATGATGACATTGAGAGGAGGGAAGACGATGCGTTGGCAGCTGCTTTGCTAGTACCCTGAGACTGGGTGAGAGAGGATTAGGAGGATGAAGAGGGCTTGGTCATCCACTCTACCAAGTCGTTGACATGTTGCGGTTCAACATGTCCAGCTGCCGAAAAGAAGGACAAGCGTGTCCCATGGCCACGTGCTGATGACAATGCACCGCGTCCACGACCAGCACTGTTGTCTCTAGACACAGAGCCTGCTTGCCCTCTTTTATCGGCTTGCGCCTGTCTGCCTCTCCTTGCTGGCCTTCCAGACATGGTAATGGCCTGAAGGGAGTTGGGTAAAACAGCAGTTGGGTAGTGTATATTGTGCTGGAGGCACACAACACCCACTAACTCCTGCAGATGCCTTTATTATAGAACACCAGAGATAAAGGGGTATATTGTAATGGAGTCACACAACACCCACTAAGCCCTGCAGATGGCTCTATTAGAGAACAGCAATAAATGGTAGATACAGGTGTATATTGTGCTGGAGGCACACAACACCCACTAACTCCTGCAGATGCCTTTATTATAGAACACCAGAGATAAAGGGGTATACTGTAATGGAGTCACACAACACCCACTAAGCCCTGCAGATGGCTCTATTAAAGAACAGCAATAAAGGGTAGATACAGGTGTATATTGTGCTGGAGGCACACAACACCCACTAACTCCTGCAGATGCCTTTATTATAGAACACCAGAGATAAAGGGGTATACTGTAATGGAGTCACACAACACCCACTATGCCCTGCAGATGGCTCTATTAGAGAACAGCAATAAAGGGTAGATACAGGTGTATATTGTGCTGGAGGCACAAAAAACCCACTAACTCCTGCAGATGCCTTTATTTAAGAACACCAGAGATAAAGGGGTATATACAGATGTATACTGTGCTGTGCTGGAGTCACACACAACTTCCAATAACTCCTGCAGATGGCAAGTGGGCTCAAATAGAGAAGAGCTATGTAGGTGGATATAGCGTTGTGTACTGGGTACAGAGCACGCAGACAGCACGCACAAGCTCCTAACACTACTGACTGCAAGCTCTATTATAAAAGATAGATCACTAGCTATATAGGTGAGGTGAATATAGTGGTGTATACTGCGGTCAGGGCATGCAGACAACAACCACTACAGAAGAGCAAGATCGAAAATCGGCCGATAACGATCGGTGTGTACTGTGTTGAAGGTACACAGAACACCCACTAACTGCTTCAGACGCCAACACACTACACAAGGCCGCCGCGCTGGCGGCCTTATATAGTGTGGGGCGTGTACTACACAGCCTGAGCTATGATTGGCCACAGGCATCCTGCCTGTGGCCAATCATGGCTCTCCTCGCTGCTGGCGCTGTGATTGGCCAAGCATGCGGGGTCACAGTGCATGCTTGGCCAATCATGAGCCAGCAATGCACTGCGATGACGCAGTGCATTGTGGGCCGCGAGTGCCACACGAATTTGGCACGAACGGCCCATAATGTTCGGAATTCGCCGAACGGGCGAACAGCCGATGTTCGAGTCGAACGTATGTTCGAGTCGAACACGAAGCTCATCCCTACACCAGAATACAGGAACATTCTTCTGAGTGCAGGATTAATGATAATGCGCCATTGGAGAGATCAATAAACCCCATCTCTACATGAAATAAATACGACTAACA
Source organism: Lithobates pipiens (assembly GCF_037356315.1). Classification (NCBI taxonomy): domain Eukaryota; kingdom Metazoa; phylum Chordata; class Amphibia; order Anura; family Ranidae; genus Lithobates; species Lithobates pipiens. The sequence goes on from NW_027507785.1 coordinate 100,488,022, forward strand.
CTCAGCGTACGAGATGTTATATGCATCAACCCAAAACAATTACAGTAAAGCCCAAGAAATATGGTAAAAATGGGTAGATTGGTACACAGTGAAACATAAGACCTAAATGTATCACTTATAAACCATACTGTTCTACCAAAGGGAAGTAACTATCTGTGTTTTTCTTCTTTTTTTTTCTAATTTTATTTTATATTATTTTATACTTTTATATTTTATGGTTCTTACTTTTTTCTTTTTCGAACACCAATGTCTTTTTCATATACTACTTACTCTAATGCCGCGTACACACGATCAGACTATCCGGCGGACTTAGTCTGGCGGGCAAACCTCCGGAAAGTCCGCCAAATTTCCAAACGAGCGGACCTGCCCACACAGCGGACTTACTATCCTCCGTACTTTTGAAATGAACGGACTTGCCCATTCATTTTGAATGCGGCTCCAGGTAGACAGGACTAGCGAAGAAAGTCAATGTCGCCACCTTCGGCGGCGAGATTGACACGTCGCTGGCCCCATCACCTGGTATGGACTTAAAGGGGAACCCCTACGCCGAAAAAATGGTGTGGGGTCCCCCCAAGGTCCATATAAGACCCTTATCCGAGCACGCAGCCTGGCCGGTCAGGAAAGGGGGTGGGGACGAGGGAGCACCCCCCCTCCTGAGCCGTGCCAGGCCACGTGCCCTCAACATGGGGGGGTGCTTTGGGGAAGCACCCCAAAGCACCTTGTCCCCATGTTGATGAGGACAAGGGCCTCTTCCCTACAACCGTGGCCGTTGGTTGTCGGGGTCTGCGGAAGGGGGGCTTATCGGAATCGTAAACCCTTGTGTGTTGTGTTTTATTTACATTTTTTTCACAGGTGAATGGGTAGGGGTACATTGTACCCCATACTCATTCACATAGGGTGGGGGGCCGGTATCTAGGGGCCTCCTGGATTCCGATAAGCCCCCCTTCCACAGACCCCGACAACCAACGGCCAGGGTTGTCGGGAAGAGGCCCTTGACCTCATCATGGGACAAGGTGCTTTGGGGTGGGGGGGCCGCACCCCCCCATGTTGAGGGCATGCGGCCTGGTACTGCTCAGGTGGGGGGCGCTCGCTCGTCCTCACCCCCTTTCCTAACTGGCGGGGTAGCGTGCTCGGATAAGGGCCTGATATGGACCTTGGGGGGACCCCCACGCCGTTTTTTCAGCGTAGGGCTTCCCCTTTAAGTCCATACCAGGTGACGGGGCCAGCGACGTGTCAATTTCGCCGTCATGACTGCTATGTTACTTCAGGAATGTATGTCCAGTATTGTCCATGATTCTCATGCTAAATTTCTAAAATTCTGGGAGCCGTGGATCTCCTATGAGTTCCCCGCGCTCCAAGCTGCATGCCTGGGCTTGGTCTAACTTCTCTCGGCGAGGCGTCCACGCCCGAGCTTCCCCCCCCCCCTTTCTTCCCCCTCTCTTCTCTTTACCCTTCCTTCTTCTGTTCCCTATCTCTCTTTACTCTTCTTTGTAATCTCTCCCATTGCTAACGAATACTGCTGCCACCCGTGGACGGGGGTAGTGGGAGAAGGGCTCACCCTCCGGAAACAACAAGGGAACGAGTTATTTAGTACTGGAGCCAGTCTCATACCATCCCTTACTCATTTTCCTTCCTTTTCTTGTGTTTATTAGAAGTATAATGTGATGGTTTGCCCTTTAGTTTCGTATTCATGCTTTGTGGCCCCTGTGAGGGCGCTCAAGGAGCTGATTGTAGTCTCTTGTTTATTTCTGTTTTTTCAAATTTTCAATAAACATAATGAAACAGAAAAGAAATCTGGGAAAACCATAGAGCACCTACGAGAGAGAGAGAGACTCAGCCCTCTCCTCTGTTCTAATTAAAAAAGAGCTAGTACAATTGGAGGGAAGCCAATGCCCATCCACACAAGGACACTTTTAAGCTGGCTACACATCATACAATCCTCTGCAGTTTTTTTCCCTCGGATTTACCAAAACCAAACAATATGAGATCAAACTTTAAGAGCCTCAATTTGTATGTAATCAGGCAGGCCCCTGCACCACATGGTCCTGGCAAAACTAAAGGATATCAGACAAAAAAGCTTCACAGTTTGCATGGGGTCTTTAGAGATATGAGGGCAAGAAAAAGAAAAAAAAGTTTAATGGGAATTGACAAACCTGGAAAGAGTTCCATAGGAGAGAAGACATCATGCAGTCCCAGCTGCTGGATTCGGACTCCAAAGCAGGCATGCCACAAGAGGATAGTTGTCTCTGATTAGAGAACACCTCAACCCCAAAAGACCACCAGAAGGGTTCCCCTACTTGTTAGTGCGTTTAGAAGCCTAAGATGTGGGACTGTGTACTGGGAGAGGCTGAACCCAGACGGATGCTGGCGTAGTCGGCAGGTAAGAGCTTTATCCTGAGTGTAAAGTCTGTAGGTGTTGATCTTTTGAGGACAAAAAGGCGAATGGGGGAAGTAGCTCTCAGTCAGATGTTTATAGAGCTAAACAGGTCCTGTGGGTGGATATAGGGGCGAAGCTATATCATATGTATGCTGCCATGTTTGTTTGGCATCAGGAAATACTTTTTTTCCCTCACTGTATGTCTCAGTCTCTTTATTTCCTGTGTAATGTTATTTTTCCATTCTTATATTCAATAAAAATTGAAGGCTGTAAAAAAAAAAAAAAAAAAAAGGAATGATTTTCATAGTTCCTCTCACTGTCCTGAAATCAGAAACCATTATCTTAATATTGAAAATGTGATGGAATGAGACAAGCAAATGCCTTCTGTTTTTGAGAAGGCTTTAATGTGCTATTCACAGCAATAATATAAATATCCTGTGGGGGGCAGCAATATCTCTAAACTCTTTTCACACTTGTATAAAGATTGCTAGGAATCAACTAAGACTAGAAAGGCCCAAGCCACTGCACTGTTTCACAAATCAGGCTGTTTGTTAAGCAGCAGACAGTGCCTGACCAGCAGCCTGGAATATAATGTATCTGGACTATGAATCTAGCTCCTGACTCCTAATTATGGATCCTTTTCATCCAGCTGCCATTGTCAGTACTAATACCAAAAATCGGCTGCACACAGTATGGCCCAGCAGTTAGATCTGTGTCATGATCTTGCAGCATAGAACAGGTTTAAGCTTTCATTGAAAAACAAAAAAACAAAAAACATCATTAACCACTTAAGCCCCGGACCAATTTGTAGCCAAAGGACCAGGCCCCTTTTTGCGATTCGGCACTGCGTCGCTTTAACTGACAATTGCGCGGTCGTGCGAAGTGGCTCCCAAACAAAATTGGCGTCCTTTTTTCCCCACAAATAGAGCTTTCTTTTCGTGGTATTTGATCACCTCTGCGGTTTTTATTTTTTTCGCTATAAAAAAAAATAGAGCGACAATTTTGAAAAAATGCAATATTTTTTACTTTTTGCTATAATAAATATCCCCAAAAAATATATAACAAAACATTTTTTTCCTCAGTTTAGGCTGATACATATTCTTCTACATATTTTTGGTAAAAAAAATTGCAATTAGCGATTATTGATTGGTTTGCGCAAAAGTTATAGCGTTTACAAAATAGGGGATAGTTTTATAACATTTTTATAACATTTTTATTAATATTTAGTTTTTTTACTAGTAATGGTGGCGATCAGTGATTTTTATTGTGGCTGCGACATTATGGTGGACACATCGGACATTTTTTACAAATTTTTGGGACCATTGTCATTTATACAGCAATCAGTGCTATTTAAATGCACTGATTCCTGTATAAATGACACTGGCAGTGAAGGAGTTAACCACTAGGGGGCGAGGAGTGGTTATATGTTTTTTTTATTGTAGGGGGCGTGGCCTGGCATGTGACGTCACTGATCCTCGATCGGTGACAACCACAGTAGGAAGCACTGGGAGAGGTTTGTTTTCACAGACCTCTCCACGTTCTTCAGCTCTTTGACCCGATTGCGGGACACCAGCGGCGTTCAGGTCCGCTGATCCCGCGGCCACGGAGCTCAGGAACGGGTCAAGGAGCGCGCCACGGCTGGGCACTTAAAGAGCCACGTACAGGTATGTGATTGTGCCCAGTTGTGCCATTCTGCCGACGTATATGTGCAGGAGGCGGTCCTTAAGCAGTTAAGGATACATAAAAGGGGCCTAAAAAACCTATAATAATATATATGCCCAATACCATGGGAATTCCCATACAATATAAATCCTTGTTTTGTGATGAGTCAAAAGCAGATCCCACAGGAACAAACCATAACAAAAAATATAGGAAATCATTTTCACTTTAACTTATTTTGTCACTCTCTGGTTCATTACAATTAATTATTGCTCAGTTTATTTTAGACTCTTTCGCATACAAATGATGTAATGTTTGTTTCTGCACATTTGCTATAATGTTTATATAAATATTTAAGCATATTTCTAATTCATGGTGTTAATTTTATTGAGATGGAATGTCTATATAGTTTTTGCCTTGCTTTTAATTATGGTATATAGCTTTCATTATGTTGCAATATCGATGTTCTTAATACTGACCATAATCATTATTTTCTATTATTTATTTATGAAAATGTCTGAAGATTTTCTCCAAGGATTGCCACAAGGGATTCATTTGGCTGATTTGTTTTACTGCACAGCACTTATTGTATTGGTACTTATGGTTTTTACTGCACGGCTAAAATGACCTCAACTAGGCCACTTGCACACTACAGCTTGAAAAGCTCAGTACAGCATTTTTTTTTTTACTGATCTAAAATGTAGCCCATTGTTTACAATGCACACGTAGCACTGTCAAGGCTGGGCAAAGCCCTTCTTTCTCTGAGCTGGCTGCTCAGCTGTCGGCTAATTGCCAGCTCCTATCTCTCCACAGTTACTCAGCTGTTGATGATATCCTGCTCGTCAGTCCTGCCTTCTTAAGCCGTCCAGTCCAGAGGAGTTCTGCCTTCGTCTTGGTCAACATCACAGAAACTATCTCCTGCGATCCTGTTCAAGTCTTGCTTTGCTGACATCCTTTCTGGCTCCAGATCCTGCTTGCTGTTCCACTACATTGATCCCTGACTTCTGGCTTGGCTGACTATCCGTTGTGGTTACTGAAATTTGACTATGTTTGTTCTTTTTACTTTAATTATTAAACAAGTGTGATTTAACTGTACTTCTGTCTCAGCCTGATTGCATGGTTTCTGACAAGCATCTAAACAAGCGCTGCGTATTTTTAAGTAAAAAAAGAAATTGAAAAATTTGCGTTCCTGGTCAGTATTTTGCGTCAGTATGCACAAATATGCGCATATGAGCATAAAGATAAATACATTTTCCCTAGAAATGTATTGTATGCACAAATGCACATATATACTATATTACCAAAAGTATTGGGACACCTGCTTTTACACGCACATGAACTTAAATGGCATCCCAGTCTTAGTCTGTAGGGTTCAATATTGAGTTGGCCCACCCTTTGCAGCTATAACAACTTCAACTCTTCTGAGAAGGCTGTTCACAAGGTTTAGGAGTGTGTCTATGGGAATGTTTGACCATTCTTCCAGAAGCCAGAGGTCAGGCGCATATGTTGGATGAGAAGGCCTGGCTCGCAGTCTCGGCTATAATTCATCCCAAAGGTGTTCTATCAGGCTGATGTCAGGACTCTGTGCAGGCCAGTCAAGTTCCTCCACACCAAATTTGCTCATCCATGTCTTTATGGACTTTGCTTTGTGCATTGGTGCGCAGTCATGTTGGAACAGGAAGAGGTCATCCCCAAACTGTTGCCACAAAGTTTGGAGCATGAAGTTGCCCAAAATGTCTTGGTATGCTGACGCTTTAAGTGTTCCCTTTACTGGAACTAAGGTGCCAAGCCCAACCCCTGAAAAACAACCCCACACTATAATCCCCCCCTTCACCAAATGATTTGGACCACTGCGCAAAGCAAGGTCCATAAAGATGTGGATGAGCAAGTTTGGGGTGGAGGAACTTGACTGGCCTGCACAGAGTCCTGACCTCACTCCAAAGACATGCAGGTAGGTTAATTGGCTTCTGTCCAAAATTGGTCCTAGTATATGAATGGGGACCTTGGATTGTGGGCTCCTTGAGGGTAGGGACCAATGTAAGTGTGCAATATACAGGGATAGGGACAATTGTAGACACTCACTCAGGTTGAACTGGTTGGACTGGTGTCTTTATTCAACCTTACTAACTATGTGACTATGTAACCCTATAGAACACAGAAGAGTTGAAGCCGTTATAGCTGCAAAGGGTGGGCCAACTCAATATTGAACCCTACAGACTAAGACCGGGATGTCATTAAAGTTAATTTGTGTGTAAAGGTAGTCGTTTTAATACTTCTGGCAATATAGTGCACACATACATACTCATGATTATGTCCAAATATGTCCAATAAAGCAGGCAATCAAACATCAGTACCATGTGCAAGAAGCCTTAAAATGTATGTGTTGCACAATTTTTTATTTTTTTTTATAATTTTGGATAGAGTAGGGAAGGGTTAAAAACCACTGTCAGAAGCGAGAGGAATTCCCCTCTTTGACAATTGTCCTTTTTGGAAGTTTTCCTCTTAACTTTTGTTCTGGCAAAAACAGTTTTGGCATTCCCATCAATTTCTGCTTCTGTGACATTGATCGCCTTATAAATGTAAAATGCCAGATCCAAGCCAACTTTATTATAACATCTGCACATCAGGAAGAAACATGTATTTGGATAATCCTGGCCTTCATCTCCTCTGATATAGTCAATCTAGCAACTGAAACAAGAGATGAACAAGGAATAGGGAAACCTCAAAATCTAAAGAAGCATTCAAATCACATTATGAAAAGCACCTTAAAAGTGACTCTCAAGGCAAATATTTTAAATGAAAATAAAAGTTTATGCATTAAAGACGAAGTAAACCCTGGTGGGTTTTACTTCCTCTTTATTTCCCTGCGAAGGTAAAGCATAATGGGCTACTATGCATCGCATAGTAGTCCATTATGTGTAATTTACTTGAAACCAAAGCCTGCGATGTCACCGCTGTCCCCACTAGCAGCAAGTGTCCACATTCACCCCTCTTCCTTCTGGGGCCGCGAACTCCAGCTGTGTGATTAGGCAGAGTTTTGTGACGTCACTCACACGTATGCGCAGGAGCCGCCAGTCACGGCATGACCCCTATTAGAAAAGGCACGATGTGCCCTTTCTAAAGTGCGCATGCGCCACAGACACCGGCGCATGGCTTTTTTGTAAGTATCGCCTAAACTATGGAGGTTTAGGAGCTATTTCCAGCACAGGAAGGCTTACCTGTAGGTAAAAGTGGTTGTACAGGGTGTACAACCACTTTAAGATATAGCAAAACTGTAGTTCTAAAGGCTGTTTTGTTTAACTTTAAATAGGTAGTTTGCTTGGACTAAGCTGGCCCAAACAAACTATTTCCTTTATGTGGCTGCTGTCAGTGCTATGTAAACTGTATGTAGGGTCAGCTGGAACAAAAATTGGAGTCAGGCCGAGTGCTGCTCAACCATTCACTGGAAGCCTCCTATTTTTATTAATGAATAAAAGGTTGTGACGTCATCCACCCGCATCTCAACCCCAGCCAGGCAGAGGAAGCCTTGTATTCATTAATAAAACGAGGCTTCCAGTGAATGGCTGAGCAGTGTTCAGCCCCAATTGATTTTGTTCTAGCAACAGATAAGAAGTCTCAGTCCCACTACCTGAACACAGCTCCGCATACTGTATATAGCTGCTACTTAGTTTATAAGGCATTGATAACACCCACTTGTATTAGTAAAGGAATTTGTTTGTGCCAGCTTTGCCCAAACTATTTAAAGTTTGGAGTTGGGCATTAAATCTTATCAAACATGTACAATAATAATAATGTTATTTAAAAATCAATTACAAAATAACATCTGTGGACAGTGGCGTAACTAGAACCTTCAGGGCCCCGGTGCAAGAAACCATGGAGGGCCCCTCTGACCTCCAGCCAGGGCCCTTCCCACTGATCCCGGGGGCAACAGGACCTGGATAGAAGGGGGAACAAATCCCCTCCATTTTCCTCCTGCAGCCACTTAATGCCTATCAGAGGGAGAGGAGGAGATGCAGACTTTTAGTGGCTGCAGGAGAAAAATTGAGGGGATTTGTTCCTCTAAATGCCCCCACCTCAGCCAGGTGTTCAGGGGCAACATGTGCGCTAATGCAATTGTGATCCCTGTAGTTACGCCCCTGGGATGAGTGGCAGCAGTGGTGGTGGGGGAGGGATAGGATCAGTGGCATCGGTGGTGGGGGATGGGATGAGTGGCAGTGGTGAGGGAGAGATGGGATGAGTGGCAGCGGTGGGGAGTGTGGGATCAGTGGCAGCAGTGGTGGTTGGGGGGGGGATGGGATGAGTGGCAGCGGTGAGGGGGGATGGGATCAGTGGCAAGGGTTGTGGTTGGGGAGGTAGGCTCAGTGGTAGAGGGGTTGAATGGGATGAGTGGCAAGGGTGATGGTTGGAGAGGGATGAGATGGGATGAGTGGCATCAGTGGGGGGCATTGGATGAAATGTGTGGCAGTTGTGGTGGGAGGATGGGATCAGTGGTGAGGGTGGTGGTTGGGAGGGTGGGATGGGATGAGTGCTGGGGAGGGGAATGGTATCAGTGGCAAGGATGGTGGTTGCGGGATGGGATCAGTGGCAGTAGTGGTCATGGTGGGGTGGATCAGTGGCATCAGTGATTGTGGTGGTGTGGGGGGTATCAGTGGTGGTGTGGGGGGAGGGGGAATCAGTGGTAGTAGTGGTTGTGTTGGGGGTATCAGTGGTGGTGGTGTGGGGAGAGGGAATCAGTGACAGTAGTGGTGGTGTGGGGGGTATCAGTGGCAGTAGTGGTGGTGTGGGGGGTACCTGTGGCCGTAGTGGTGGTGTGGGGGGTACCGGTGGCAGTAGTGGCGGTGTGGGGGGGTACCTGTGACAGTAGTGGTGGTGTGGGGGGGGATCAGTGACAGTAGTGGGGGTGATCAGTGGCAGTAGTGGTGGTGTGGGGGGTACCTGTGACAGTAGTGGTGGTGTGGGGGGTACCAGTGACGGTAGTGGTGGTGTGGGGGGATCAGTGACAGTAGTGGTGGTGTGGGGGGATCAGTGACAGTAGTGGTGGTGTGGGGGGATCAGTGGCAGTAGTGGTGGTGTGGGGGGATCAGTGACAGTAGTAGTGGTGTGGGGGGATCAGTGGCAGTAGTGGTGGTGTGGGGGGGGATCCGTGACAGTAGTGGTGGTGTGGGGGGTACCAGTCACGGTAGTGGTGATGTGGGGCGGATCAGTTGCGGTAGTGGTGGTGTGGGGGGGAACAGTGACAGTAGTGGTGGTGTGGGGGGTACCTGTGACAGTAGTGGTGGTGTGGGGGGTACCTGTGGCAGTAGTGGTGGTGTGGGGGGATCAGTGGCAGTGTTGATATTGGGGGATGGGTGCCACTCACTTGCAGATCACTTGTGGTTCCTCTTTCTTGCTGTCTTGCTTGGGCGAGCAGAGAGGATGGGCGGGGCTTGTAAGTGAGGGCGGAGCCAGAGAAGATGGCGCGGACTGTGCCCATAAGTGCAGGCGGTGACAGAGAATATGGGTGGGGCCTTGAATGAAGACGAAGAAGATGGGCGGAGCGGGCGGGGACTGATTTCATGAGTGCAGGCGGTGACAGAGGATGGGCGGGGCCTTGAGTGAAGGCGGAGCCAGAGAAGATGGGCGGAGCGGGCGGGGACTGATCCCATGAGTGCAGGCGGTGACAGAAGACTGTGAGTGAAGAAGAGAAGATAGGTGGAGTGGGTGGGGAATGTGCAGGCGGAGAGGATGGGCAGAGTAGGCGGGGACTGTCCCCGTGAGTTTGAGAGCAGAGAATGGGTGGAGAAGATAGGCAAAGCAGCCCAACTATCTCCCGGGCGGCAGCGGGCCCCCCTACATTGGCGGAACTCAAGGGCCCAGTCGCAAATGCGACTGGTGCGACCCTGATAATTCCGCCACTGTCTGTGGATATGGGGTTGATTCACTCAAATAAAATAGGCTATTCACAAATTCCTATCCAATCTGCAAATCAACTTTTCAAGATCCAACGCATTAAACATCACGCTACCCCAGGAAACACTTAAACAATGTCAAGCTAACTTTACATTCAAGTGGAATAGAGACACAGTTACCTATTACCTGGTATTCAACTACCTTCTGCACTCTCAGATCTATACAACAAAAACTATCTTCTGCCAATACGGAAACATACAACGTGAACTGAAATCATGGTCCACTGGTATTTTTTCCTGGTTTGGTAGATCTGTGATTATAAAAATGAACATACTTCCCAGAATATTATGTCTACTACAGACCATACCTATTAAACTACCTCCTAACTTTTTCTCCATGTAACGGAGTGTCATGTCACCTGAAACCAGGTGACAGATGCACTCCATAGGAGTCGGAAGTGCACCTGTAGGTAGTGGACCTTAGGACTGACTGCTGCAGATTGTACCCAGGGAGATTCAGGACACAGGTCTACAGGATCACTAACACAGATCCCAATGGGAGCTGGAGCATAGATCCCCCAGGGTGCGGAGTCTAAGAGCCAGCAGCTGTTCGCCAGAGCCTCCAGTGGTGAGGATGGACTTCGCTGCAGTCTGGCTCTAGGTCGCGGCCCCTAGGGTCTCACAGCTCGCGCTCACAGTAGAGTACAGGAGAAGGAAGCAGCAGGCTGGGACGACAAGGATAGTAAGGGGATACGGTAGAGGTCAGGGCAACCAGCAGACAGGAACAACAGAGTACACGCCAAAGGTTCAGGGTCACTGGCAGACAGGGATGGTCAGTGACATGCAAAAGGTCAAGGTCACAAGCAGACAGGTATCATTGAGAACACGCTAAGGTCGGTAACAGAGTCAAACATAGAGCACACGGCAAGCAGGAACCAGGAAGCCAAACACACAATGGATACACAATGGTTGATCAGCACTGTTGGCTTGCAGTGCACAGGTTAATATAGGGTTCCCTGGTAGGGCCTGGGGTGGAGCCATGCTTAGAGGAGAGGTTATAAAAACCACCAGGTGGAAGTGGCTGGCCTCTTAGTCAGAACACATGAGGGGAGGTAAGCAACCAGAGGAAGATCATTGCATAACCATGACACGAAGAGCCTGTACAGACTTTATATATGGCTCCACTCATCCCAGATTAAGCTTCCAGAGACTGACGATACCTAAATTAAAAGGTGGAGTCTGCCTCACAAATATTATGAAATACCACAGAGCTTGTCAACTAGCAAGAGTAATCGACTGGAACATACATGCCAACGTCAAGGCAGGGGTCCAGTTAGAACATACTATGTCCCAAATCCCACTACGTCAACTTCCCTGGTTAACCCCACAATGTATCCTATTGAACTGCAGGAACCACCCATTGATAAATCCCAGATTAATAAGCTTCCCGGAAGCCTGTTGCAAATTCAACATTTAGTCAACTCTAAGCCCTGTGAAGAAACTTTGTCAAAATCCAGACTTCTCCCCAGTTATATCCACAACCTTCCTCGCAGATACATGGCCACATCCAAATATCCGGGCAGAACAATTCTATGAGAGAGGGCGTTTCATTCCTCTATTGGTATTGTCCTCCCGGACGCTCAACCAATCGCTCCCACTTTGGTCATATTTTCAAGTATGACACTTTCAAGTATGACACCTCGAAAGATCTCACCCCCGACCAGTCTGGTCCCGACAGACCACACCTTTTGAAGCAATGGGCCTAAAAACAGAACCCCAAAGATGTCTGATCTCTGACACGTATGCTCTGCTATTTGTGGATTAATCTAGCTAGCTGAAAATGGGAGCAGGATCTGTCCATTGACCTCTCAGAGAGAGACTGGGAAAATATCTACACATACATCCATAAGGGGACGGTCAATTTCTTTGCACAAGAAAACATTCTCCAGATGGTACCAGACCCCACTCAGACTTCATAAAATACCCCCCAGTGCTGTCGCTGTGCTAAGGGCTTGGGATCACTCCTCCACATTTGGTGGTCCTGTGCTCTTATACAACCATTTTGGAAAGAAGTACACAGACACACAAACCAAATAACCACACTTACTCTAAATTACACTGCAGCCCAATTTCTACTGCACCATTCTACTATACCGAAAGGTGTATACTTACGCTCTCTAGCCATTCACATGGTAAAAGCATCAAATGTGTGCATACCTGCCAAATGGCGCTCCTCAGACCCTCCAACCATAACAGATTGGGTCAGACACATACAAAAAATCTCTGCTATGGAAGAGCTCATCCATCAAGCGAATGATACCCCTTCCAAGTTCAGGAAAATATGGTCCTGCTGGCAACATTTTATCACTACTGATGAATATTCCAAACATATGGCTTAATCTTTCACAAAATAGACCAACAGGCATATAATCCTGTATCCTGGGCCTATTATGTTCCCTTCCTCCCTCTTCTTACAATGACTGCTAAGGAAATTACCTACTTCCTCAAAACCTACTGTAACCACTGCCACCACTCCCCTTTATCGCTGGTGATACAACCCTAATAAAGAATACGAGCAAATATATGTACACTCCGGACACCTGTATAAAGACATTGAATACCACATCCACAAACAAGTTGAGGCAAACCTAACTTGCAAAACCAGCTAATAATAGTTCTTTCCTGGATGTTTGTTTGGTTTTTGTTTGTTTGACATACTCCGATAAGGAGTAAACCTAAAACTAGGCATACTACTTATACTTTTTTTTTAAACTTTATAATCTTTATTAAAGAATTTTTCATTAAACATCTTACCATACAATCAACCATCTCCCCTCAACCCCCCCCCCCACACACACAAATCTACATATAAAAAAAACACAAAGGTAAAATGGTAGACATATAAGCTGCAAGCTTCTCGAGTGTTTATTTAATGGAGTGTCCTAATATCTTCCACTCAACCCCCATTCAATTAGTCCAAGCTCCTTGCCCAGTAACCCGTACTCCAATCATTCAACCTCTGCAGTCACGCCCATCAAACACCTTTCAATCTCATTTACACTACACTCCCATTTCATTGTCACATCCTGACCTTATTATCCTTATTCCCTCCCTATTTAGGTATTGATACTACTACCCATTCCACCTCCTCTTCCTTCCCTAACTTTTAACAGGAAGTTCCTCTCATTTTCATCCTACATTCTCCTCTAGGGGGGTATCCTTTTATATCCCACCAAGGTTTCCAAATCTCGTCATATTTCTTTACCCCACCTTATCTAACATATACTGACTTTTCCTTCAAAATTGTCTCATTCATGCCGTGTTCCCATTCTCTACTGGACGGGGGTAGAACTGATTGCTATCTCTGAGCTATCAGTTTCCTAGCCTGGAATAAGCCTCTAAGAATTGTGACTTGAGTACTTCCAGGGTTTCCCTCTACCAAGCCCAGAACACATAACTTAACATCCAGGTTTGGGGGCCCCCCAAATATCTGGTCTATAATTCCCAGTACCTCCCTCCAGTAGCGAAACAGCTTCGGGCACCTCCAGAACATGTGGGTTAAATCCCCTTCTGTTTCCCTACACCTGGGGCAGCTGGCATCCAATCTGCAGCCAAAAAAAAAAGCTTTTGTGAGGTATAATAAGATCTATATAATAAAAAAAAAAAGTGACATCCTCTGGGATGGGGAGAGCGAGACCAATGGGGCAAGTTCCAGGATTCTATTCCACTGTACTTCAGTTATACTTCCCACATCTTGTTCCCATCTCATCCTACATGGTAGGGGGCTTCTAGCCCCCCAGGCTCCCCTTGTATGTATATATATATATATATATATATATATAATACAGTATATATATATACAGTGGTGTGAAAAAGTGTTTGCCCCCTTCCTCATTTCCTGTTCCTTTGCATGTTTGTCACACTTAAGTGTTTCGGAACATCAAACCAATTTAAACAATAGTCAAGGACAACACAAGTAAACACAAAATGCAATTTGTAAATGAAGGTGTTTATTATTAAAGGTGAAAAAAAATCCAAATCATCATGGCCCTGTGTGAAAAAGTGATTGCCCCCTAAACCTAATAACTGGTTGGGCCACCCTTAGCAGCAACAACTGCAACCAAGCGTTTGCGATAACGTGCAATGAGGCTTTTACAGCGTCCTGGAGGAATTTTGGCCCACTCATCTTTGCAGAATTGTCCTAATTCAGTTACATTAGAGGGTTTTCGAGCATGAACGGCCTTTTTAAGGTCATACTACAACATCTCAATAGGATTCAGGTCAGGACTTTGGCTAGGCCACTCCAAAGTCTTCATTTTGTTTTTCTTCAGCCATTCGGTGGTGGACTTGCTGGTGTGTTTAGGATCATTGTCCTGCTGCAGAACCCAAGTTCGTTTCAGCTTGAGTACACGAACAGATGGTCGGACATTCTCCTTCAGGATCTCTTGGTAGACAGCAGAATTCATAGTTCCTTTTATCACGGCAAGTCTTCCAGGTCCTGAAGCAGCAAAACAGCCCCAGACCATCACACTACCACCACCATATTTTACTGTTGGTATAATGTTCTTTTTATGAAATGCAGTGTTCCTTCTACGCCAGATATACTTGGACACACACCTTCCAAAGAGTTCCACTTTTGTCTCATCAGTCCACAGAATGTTGTCCCAAAAGTCTTGGGGATCATCAAGATGTGTTGTGGAGAAATTGAGACGAGCTTTGATGTTCTTTTTGCTCAGCAGTGGTTTTCTCCTTGGAACTCTGCCATGCAGGCCATTTTTGCCCAGTCTTTTCCTGATGGTGGAGGCATGAACGCTGACCTTAACTGAGGCAAGTGAGGCCTGCAGTTCCTTGGACGTTGTTGTGGGGTCTTTTGTGACCTCTTGGATGAGTCGTCGCTGCGCTCTTGGGGTAATTTTGGGCGGCCGGCCACTCCTGGGAAGGTTCACCACTGTTCCATGTCTTCGCCATTTGTGGATAATGGCTCTCACTGTGGTTTGCTGGATTCCCAAAGCTTTGGAAATGGCTTTATAACCCTTTCCAGACTGATAGATCTCAATTACTTTCTTTCTCAATTGTTCCTGAATTTCTTTGGGTCTCTGCATGATGTGTAGCTTTTAAGGATCTTCTGGTGGACCTTACTGTGTCGAGCAGCTCCTATTTAAGTGATGCCTTGATTGTGAACAGGTGTGGCAATAATCAGACCTGGGTGTGGCTAGAGAAATTGAACTCAGGTGTGGACAACCACAGTTATAGTATGTTTTAACAAGGGGGGCAATCACTTTTTCACACAGGGCCATGATGGTTTGGATTTTTTTTCACCTTTAATAATAAACACCTTCATTTACAAATTGCATTTTGTGTTTACTTGTGCTGTCCTTGACTATTGTTTAAATTGGTTTGATGTTCCGAAACACTTAAGTGTGACAAACATGCAAAGGAACAGGAAATGAGGAAGGGGGCAAACACTTTTTCACACCACTGTGTATATATATATATATATATATATATATATATATATATATATATATATATATATGGGTATACGCTTGATATTAGACCTCTCACCAAACTGTTCTCCTATGGCAGTGATGGTGAACCTTTGCACCCCAGATGTTTTGGAACTACAATTCCCATGATGCTCAACTACATTTCAGAATGCAAAAGCATTATGGGAAATGTAGTTCCAAAACATCTGGGGTGCCAAGGTTCGCCATCACTGTCCTAGGGCATGCCTAATCTGTAGATACCTAAAGAAAGACTTATTCGGTATTGCATATTGTTCTCTCTCTCTCGCATCTAGTTCCTGGAAAGACTTCTAAATACCGTCTTTATATAGCTGATTAATTACATTTATTCCACACCTTTCCCATTCCTTAATTGTCCCCATCTTCTGGACTTCCCCCAAATTTCTTTTCTCCCACAGGGAGCATACTCTGTGAATCCCCTATACCCCAACAATGTCTTCACTGTTTCCCATACTCTCACCATCAATCTTAAAGTAGGAAACCCAGAGGGGAAGGAGCCCGCCTCCATGGCTTCTACCATTGATCTATGCGGGGTGTTTTGTAACAGCATTTTCCTCCCCAGATCTCCTCCTTCCAGCCTATTGCACCCTCCCATATACTGAAGTTGTGATGCTAGGAAGTAACTTCAAGGGTGTGGAAGTGCTACACCTCCTTCCTGTCTTAGTAGTTGTAAAGTGTAAAAACTGATTCTTGCCAGGCCACCCTTCCAAAACAGTTCTCTAAAAATAGTGTCTATCTTTTGGAACCACTTTTTATACACCCACACTGAGGAGTTATGCAGTGCATACAGAAGCTGTGGCATCCATAGCATTTTAATTAGATTACATGGACCCGCTACAGATAGTGGGAGCCGTTTCCATGTTTTCATTTTTCCCCTAAATTTAGCTAGGAGCGGGACAATGTTATCTATAATATATTAAAACAAAAGGGGAAAAAAAGGGGGAATAATAAGGGCGCAGGGACTTTATTTATTATGTACCATATTATCTATTTAATTAAATTTACTTTATTAAACATTGCCCTATGCCCATTTTTGCCACTCCAGAACACTACATATATTATAACTTATATCTCAGCCTACCCCGAGTGGTGCATTTCATATAAAGTCCCCGCGCCCTTATTATTCCCCCTTTTTTTCCCCTTTTGTTTTAACTTACTAGGGATGGAGACCTAGGTACGTTAGGTTCAAGGTCTCACACAAAGTCCCAAACAACTCGTTTCTTTCAATCTATAATATATTGTTTAGGGTCTCTTGTGATATTTATTCCCAGATATTTCATTTTATTCACAATTTGAATCTGGGTGACCTCCTCAGGCAGGGGGCTTTCTAGGGGATCCACAGGTAGCAATACTGATTTTTCCAATTTATGGTAAGCCTAGAGAATTGGCCAAAGTTTTTAATAATAACCATGGCCTTCAATGGGGAAGTCTGCGTATCTCCGAGGAATAGTAGGAGATTGTCCACATATAATGCAACTTAGTGCCCCAACAGCAAGCAGCTTTCTGTGGGGGCACCCGAGCCAAGCTACTGCTCCCTGTGTCCATTCAGACACGGAGCCACAGCCCAGCCCCGCCCCCTTTCTCTCCTCATTGACTGACTTTGACAGCAGCAGGAGCCAATGGCGCCGCGCTGATGTCTCAGCCAATGAGGAGGGGGGTCCTGGGCAGACGAGACATTCCTGCAACATCACTGGATCTATTATTAAGTATTAGGGGAGCTTGGGGGATGCTGCTGCACATAGAATATATTAGGATTAAAAAAAACTTACTGCCTTTACAACTTCTTTAAGGTTATATTGTATGACGTCATACCAGATATGGTACAGTATGTCACCCAGGATTTACACAACTTTTACCCATTTTTCTATTAGAATTTTATGTAAAAATGTAGAAAAGTTGTGTGAATCTTGAGTGAAAACATCGATAAACAGACCCTAATGTGTTTCTATATCTACACAGTTCCCAGATCTACAATAATAGACATATCCCAAAATCATGTCTGCATTTTCTAAAATATACAGTAGTTTGTTTTCTTTTTTGTAACTAGTGGCTTCATCCTGTTTCTATAGAGCTACCTGAAAATCTAAAAGTGAAGCCTTTAAATCCCAATAATCTGTATATCCCCGGAAGTATGACAAGAGTAATTATCCCAAATTGGAACATTAGAAGATAAATAGATGTAATGCAGCTAGAGATAACAATCAGCGCATTTATCTTCATGAAAGTGGGAGGAGCTGACAGGCTCGGAGTGATGAAATGTCATCAATCAGGATACTTTGATAGGTGCATTACTGTGTTTATCTAATACTCAAATGCTTTTGAGCAGGTATTGTACATGTTAATACTTGGCATTTTTCATGAACCCAGTGGCAGATGACAGCTTCCCTTGCCTCCAAAGTCGGGACCTCCACTGTAACATTTTTTCAGTATTTCAACACTTTATAAGTCATTATGTTACCTCTAACATGCCAGCAGCTTAGGAAGTGATGAAATGCCTTTATATAAACACTTTCTACCTCATTACACATGGAACATCTAGAACTTGTGTAGGAACTTATGTGTTAAGATACCAACCTGACTTCTTTGTTAGGACAGTAGGTTTGAGTCATTTCTGCAATTATAAGAAAACAACAAATACTGATAATTATGCTATAAGAAATCTACACAATGTTAATTCCAAGACAGCATTGCTATTTAGTAGAAAATATTTAGAGTTTTTGATATATTTTTTTAAACTGTTGACCATAGAACACACTAATTCAGCTAATTAACATTGCTAATCAATAAATACATGCTTTTTGTTACCATATGTAATTTATGATCACTGGATTTCTTTATTCAAGATGTAGGATCTTGCTTGATTCATGCATATAATTTTTGTGAATTTTGCTAATTGTAAACCACAGAAACAGAAAATGCCAGTGCTATTTATGAAACCTTAAAATTGTTAGAAATGTACTCATTTGTTTAAATTTCATTTTTTTATAATCCATTATGACCAAATCGGGTTGAACTGGAATCCCATGCCACATGACTCTTTGCTGTGCAACCAAAAAGGACTGAAACTATATACAGTATCTCACAAAAGTAAGTACACAACTAACATTTTTGTAAATGTTTTATTACATCTTTTCATGTGACAACACTGAATAAATTACACTTTGCTACAATGTAAAATAGTGAGTGTACAGCTTGCATAACAGTGTAAATTTGGTGTCCCCTCAAAATAACTCAACACACAGCCATTAATGTCTAAACTGCTGTGAACAAAAGTGACTACAGCCTTACATGAAAATGTTCAAATTGGGCCCAATTAGCCATTTTCCCTCCCCAATGTCATGTTACTCATTAGTGTTACAAGGTCTCAGGTGTGAATGGGGATCAGGTGTGTTATATTTGGTGTTATTGCTCTCACTTTCTCATACTGGTCACTGGAAGTTCAACCTCATGGCAAAGAACTCTCTGAAGATCTGAAAACAAGAATTGTAGCTCTACATAAAGATGGCCTAGGCTATAAGAATATTGCCAAGACCCTGAAACTGAGTTGCAGCATGGTGGCCAAGACCATACAGCAGTTTAACAGGACAGGTTCCACTCAGAACAGGCCTCGCCATGGTCAACCAAAGAAGTTTAGTGCACATGCTCAGCGTCATATCCAGAGGTTGTCTTTGGGAAATAGATGTATGAGTGCTGCCAGCAGTGCTGCAGAAGTTGAAGGGGTGGGGGATGGGGGGAGTCAGCCTGTCAGTGCTTAGACCAGATGATAAACACTGCATCAAATTGGTCTGCATGGCTGTCTTCCCAGAAGGAAGTCTCTTCTAAAGATGATGCAAAGAAAGCCTGCAAACAGTCTGCTTGTTTTCAGCAAACTAAGGACAAGGATTACTAGAGTCATGTCCTGTGGTCTGATGAGACCAAGATAAACTTATTTGGTTCAGATGGTGTCAAGCGTCTGTGGCGGCAAACCAAGTGAGGAGTACAAAGACAAGTGTATCTTGCCTACAGTCCAGCATGGTGGTGGGAGTGCCATGGTCTAGGGCTGAATAAGTACTGCCAGCACTGGGGAGCTACAGTTTATTAAGAAAAAAAATGAATGCCAACATAGTTAGTAAGGTTGAATAAAGGCACCAGTCCATCCTGAGTGAGTGTCTACAATTGTCCCTATCCCTGTACTTTGCACACTCACATTGGTCCCTACCCTCAAGGAGCCCATGATCCAAGGTCCCCATTCATACACTAGGGCCAATTTTGGACAGAAGCCAATTAACCTACCTGCATGTCTTTGGAGTGTGGGTGGAAACCCACGCCATCACAGGGAGAACATGCAAACTCCAGGCAGGTAGTGTCGTGGTTGGGATTTGAATCAGCAACCCTTCTTACTGCTAGGCGAGAGAGCTAACCACTACACCACTGTGCCGCCCGCAACCACTGTGCCGCCCGCATGTACTGTGACATACTGAAACAGAGCATGATCCCCTCCCTTCAGAGACTGGGCCGCAGGGCAGTATTCCAACATGATAATGACCCCAAACAAAATGACCACTGCCTTGCTAAAGAAGCTGAGGGTAAAGGTGATGGACTGGCCAAGCATGTCTCCAGACCTAAACCCTATTGAGTATCTGTGGGGCATCCTCAAATGGAAAGTGGAGGAGCGCAAGGTCTCTAACATCCACCAGCACCGTGATGTTGTCATGGGGGAGTGGAAGAGGACTCCAGTGGCAACCTGTGATGCTTTGGTGAACTCCATGCCCAAGAGGGCTTAAGCTGTGCTGGAAAATAATGGTGGCCACACAAAATATTGACACTTTGGACCCAATTTGGACATTTTCACTTAGGGTGTTGTCACATCAGTGTTGTCACATGAAAAGATATAATAAAACATTTACAAAAATGTGAGGGGTGTACTCACTTTTGTGAGATACTGTAGGTCAGTGTTTCTCAACCTTTTTTCAGTCACGGAACCCTTTAAAATTCTGCACAATCTCAAGGCATCCTATTTTAAAATGTAAAAAACGAAACTAATAGTTTTACATTGCATCAGCATCCACACACATAGGACACCCAACGTTATGCCGCGTACACACGACCGTTTTTTCCATCAGAATAAACTCTGACTGTCTTTCCGACGGAGTTCAGCTGAAATGGACTTGCCTACACACGATCACACCAAAGTCCATTCGTTTAGAACGCAATGACATACGACGGGGCTAGAAATAGGAAGTTCAATAGCCAGTAGCCAATAGCTGCCCTTGCATCGTTTTTGGTCCATTGGAATAGCATTGAGACGAACGGTTTTCCCGATAGGAATTGATTCCATCGGAAAGATTTAAAACGTTCTATTTCTAGGTCCGTCAGAATTTTTGAAAAAAAAAAAGTCAGAAATATCCGATGAAATTATTCTGACCTTTTCTGCGGAAAGACCGGTTGTGTGTACGCGGCATTAGAGGTTATTAATTCTTTCAAAGAAAATACACCTTTGCACACTGTTACTGACTAGTATTCCAGCTTTTCTCTTCTCCTTCATCTTCTTTCCCTCACTCAACTAATGTGACTCCAGTGCTGATGGAGAGGGGAAGATGAGGGGCAAACAAGGATGCTCTGCAGGTGCCCAACATCCTCCTTATCAACTGATGACATCATTGGTTTTTAGGACGCTGGCAGCTAGAAGGTTGTAATGGTGCACAATGAAAACCTGAGGCTTTCTGTAACTAAAAGGCAGGCTCGATCCACTCGCAATTTTTGGGCAACTTATAGGTTTTTTGCAAAGGCACCCTGAACTGAACCTGAAGGCACTCCAGGGTGCCTTTGAACCCTGATTGAAAAACAGTGCTTTAGGGATTTAGCAACAGGGCAATCAGGTGGAAGCAAGCACCATTCTTTGAGTGAGTATAAAAGCCTGACTGAAGCATTCCTAGAATGTTTTATAATCACTTTTTTTTATAAAACTCATGTCCAAGAATCCTCTCCCCCCACTACCGTTTAACCCCCACCCGTATATAGCTAGTGTCTAGGGTTAAAATAAAAACCTAAAAGTCCCTTCTTACTTGAATCTATGGTTATAGAGCTGATGGGCCCTGAGTCTTCTCTTTTCTGGACTGCAGAAGGGGAGAGTCCTTCAAGTGTGCACATCTCTACCTGGGTGACATGAACACCTCCAATGGACTGTACAGATACGGGGTTCTCTCAGATTACAGAAGACTGTAGCAATTTATTTACTTCACAACAAGGGGTGGCAACAAGACCGGTCTTTGGCAGACTCAGACTGCAGCACTGGATCACTGGTCTCCATTCTTGGAAAAGATGCCATGGAGAGTCACCTGACGGCAGACTGTTTAGAAGAAAATGTTTCAGGGTATTTTTATTGTATATAGGGGTGAGCGCTTTAAATGAGGGCGAAAGTTTAAAACTGAAATTTTCGATTTTTCTGAAATGGTAAGTATAAAAACTCCCCATTGAAAACGTCACGTATGACGAAACGCATATGGGAGGGCACGCTGTGACGTCACCACGTGTTACGAGAGGAGGACGGGCTCTCGTTTTGCCGGCCGGCTTGTTTTTACATGCGAAAATCTTTGGTTTTTATGTAAGTGCATTTCTATTATAATTAAAAGAGCATTGAAGTTTTTTACACCATGGGAGGCTTCTTTTCTTTTTACATTATGAACGTGAAATTGGGGTACTAATGAGAATGTGGAGCCGCTTCAGTATATGGATCGTTTGTTCTTGAGAGACAAAGTGTTTGGTGAAGGTGAGGAGCTGTCAGTGGCTGGGAATTCTAAACGCTCCTTGTGCTTTTACCGTCTGGTAAGCGCACTTTTTTGTCGGTGGTTGGGCACAATAGTGATAAGGAAGTGTGGAATCACTGTGGTGCGATCGTTTTCCTTCCTTGAACAACATAAACTTTCCATGGACTTTTTCTTATAGTTGTTTGGTTTATTGATTTGTATTATTTGGCGCAGCTCTTTTTCTTTATTTTTTATCTATGCTTATGTGTGTGTATCCCACAGTGGAGCAGCAGCCTTATATCCTGTGAACATTCATTTGTAATCTTTTTTTGGTTATTTGTATTTATTTTTAAAATTAATTTCTTGGATATTTATTTGAAAAATATTTTTTCTTGTAGGAAAAAAATCCTTCTTTTTTTTGGGGTCTCAGCGCGGTTTTATTTCTTTTGTTAAGTATAAAGACTACAGGAGAAAAAAAAAACAGACGTGGGTGTTGCTCCTAGCTACCAATCAGATTCTAGCTTTTATTGGCAGAAAAATAAATACTTGAATAATGAATAAGTGACTTCTATGTCTAACACTTTATTATTAATTTTCTCCAAATGTATAAATCAGTTTCGCTTTTATTTCTAAAAATTTAACCTGCCAACTCTGGAAAACTGGTAAGACTCAGGCTTTACTAAATTAGCAAACAATTTTTACCAGCAACACAGCTACCAACCCTAACCTCAAATGGAGCAGTTAATTATGCTTAATTAATTTATTTAATAAAGATCCCCATAACAAATTAATAATTTTTTATGGAAATTAATGATGCAACAAGCTTATCAAATATATGCTTTCCAATGCCAACCCTGCTTTGTATAGCAACTCATGCCTTGCAGTTCACCTTTCAGGCCCAGAGTATTATGACCTGGTAACTTTTGTAACTACTAGAAGGGCTTGAGTGCTTGACAGAGTCTCTGGACTGGTTAAGGTTCTTCGCCATTGGCTTCAGTGGTGACTAGGGATGAGCTCGGTGTTCGACTCGAACATTGTCTGTTCTGCGAATTCAGAACTTTGTGGACCGTTCGCACCAAATTTGTGTGGCACGAACGGCCCACAATGCACTAAGCCATCGCAGTGCATTGCTGGCTCATAATTGGCCAAGCATGCACTGTGACCCCACATGCTTGGCCAATCACAGCGCCGGCAGGGAGGAGAGCCATAATTGGCCACTGGCAGGATGCCTGTGGCCAATTATAGTTCAGGGGGTTTAGTACACGCCCCACACTATATAAGGCCACCAGCGTGGAGGCCTTCTGTAGTGTGTTCCGGCGTGCAGGGAAAGAGCAAGATAGGCGGGGACAGTGTGTTCTTTTCTCGGGCATCTGCAGGAGTTAAAGTGGGTGTTGTGTTCCTCCAGCACAGTATACACCTGTAGCTACCCTTTTTTGCTTGTGTTCTCTAATACAGGCGTCTGCAGGAATTAGTGGGTGTTGTGTGCCTCCAGCACAGTATACACCTGTATATACTCTTTTATGCTGGTGTTCTCTAATACAGGCATCTGCAGGAGTTAAAGTGGGTGTTGTATGCCTCCAGCACAGTATACACCTGAAGATACCCCTTATTGCTGGTGTTGTCTGTTGCATATCTTGCATATTAGCCTTTAAAATTAGCACTTTTGATTTCGAACGTTCGAGTCCCATAGACTTTAATAGGGTTCTAAAGTTCGTACGAATTTTCGGTCCAGTTGAAGGTGCGAACCCGGGGGGGGGGGGGGGCTCATCCCTAGTGGTGACACCCAACTTTAGCAGAAAAGAATACTAGGAGTCAACATCACAAGGATTTTTACAGCACAAGATGGTCCCAGTGGGAATTCAAAGGTACATTTATAATAAATGCTATCCCTACCATTCAGGTCTCCTACCTAGAGAATGGTTCATGAATCCTATGTTCCTTATTATCACAAAGCTTTGCCATGATTTCATTTTATGAGACATATTTTTGGTTTCTCTGTTTGGGAGTTGAAGCTATTTGGCAGAGCAGAGTAACATAAAATCCATCCTGCTTTCCCAGGCTCCCCCACACAATTCTACAGTAGATTATGCATACAGTGTTTCAGTTTTTTCCAATGGCATTTTGGTTTTAAATAGATTCACCACAGTTTCTATTTTAGTCCATGCTACATCATGTTCCATGTGTAGGTCACAAAATTCTTCTTCCACGATTCATTTTGTCACTTTCTCCGAGCAGTTGGGGATTCCAAGGTGTTTATAGCAGGATAGAAGATAAGAGTCAAGTTGTCATTTAGTTAGAAGCCAACAAACCAATGTCGCTGAATGACAGGTTTGGGTAATAAGTAATATATATTATCAACAACCCAGATTAGTTCATTAATGTATTTGAATTAATGGTCCTATTCTGAAGTCTGACTGGCATATTCAGAAGAATGACTTACACAACTCCATCACACAACTAAGCCAGATGAAGGACACCACTTTTTACAGTTAAATAATACCCTTTTATGCTGGCGTTCTCTAATACAGGCATCTGCAGGAGTTAGTGGGTGTTGTGTGCCTCCAGCACAGTATACACCTGTATCTACCCTTTATTGCTGGTGTTCTATAATACAGGCATCTGCATGAGTTAGTGGGTGTTGTGTGCCTCCAGCACAGCACAGTATACCCCTGTATCTACCCTTTATTGCTGGCGTTCTATAATACAGGCATCTGCAGGAGTTAGTGGGTGTTGTGTGCCTCTAGCACAGCACAGTATACACCTGTATCTACCCTTTATTGCTGGTGTTCTATAATACAGGCATCTGCAGGAGTTAGTGGGTGTTGTGTGCCTCCAGCACAGCACAGTATACCCCTGTATCTACCCTTTATTGCTGGTGTTCTATAATACAGGCATCTGCAGGAGTTAAAGTGGGTGCTGTGTGTCCTCTCTACACCCTAAGAATCATGACTGGACAGTGAAAGAACAGCCACAGACTGATGAGGTCACCCTTTATATTCTCCTATCAGCATTTTTCTTGTGAGCACATTTGCATACAGCAGCACTGAGTGGTAGCTAGTGCTGCTCTTTCCTCTCTCACTCTTGAGGGCCGCTCTTAAAAGGATGTAGGTATAGTTTATATCTAATGCGCTGTCTCACCAACTTTGCACATGCACCTTAAACACATTCTGTTGCCACATGGTAAAAGGTGTTATGGTCAGATAAGGCTAAAATTTAATTATTTGGCCTGAACACCAAACAATGTGTCTGTCGGAAATCCAAAACGGCTCACCATCCAAATAACACCATTCCTACAGTGAAGCATGGAGGTGGTAATATCCTATTATGGGAGTGTTTCTCTGCAGCAGGGACTGGAGCACTTGTCAAGATAAAAGAAAAATGGATGGGGCAAAATACCATCAGATTCTTCAGGAAAATCTGCTGCTCTCTGCCAGAAAGTTGTCAATGGGAAGAAGGTTTACTATCCAACATAACAATGACCCAAAGCAAAAAGGACCACACAGTGTTTGAAGAAAAAAGCCCTTCCATGGCTTAGTCAGAGCCCAGACTTAAAACCCATTGAAAATCTGTGGAATATCTTGAAGACTGCAGTCCACAAACGGTCACCATCAAATTTAACTAACTGAATTTATATATTTCACTTGGATGTTATAATTTGCACTAGTAAATACAGTTGGATAAAAAAAAACTGTGCCTGTCTTCATGTCAGGCTTCAAAGCAACACAATATTGTTATTTTAAAGGGAGGAGAGTCTTTTCTATACCCACTGTATATATACCATGGACGTGCAGTTAGGTGAGGCAAGGCACCTACATGAACATAAAAAAGGGGGTCTTCAAGGGTCGGAATTTGGCGACCTGGGGTCATAGACCCCAGGGGGGTATGCAGCCTAAGTCCTACCCCGCAACTGGTAAAAATTTGGGGCTCCTACGACCTATGGTTCCAGAGATACAGGGCTCCTTGTGCAGCCTGTCAGAAACGAAATACAGAGCGGCCAGTTTAAATGCAAGCTGACACACTCTGTTTGCAGCAGACAGAGGATGAGCTCACAGTGCCTCTCACTTCTTGTCAGAGGCACTGAGCTCAATAAACAGCTTGGAGTCTTGGACCAATGGTAAAGTACCAGCTGTCCAATAAAAATGCTTCAGTGGAGGCACGCCTCTCACTGCAGTGTCATAGAAGGGGCATATGTCTAAAAGACAAACGCTCCCTTCCAGCCCAGCCCTCTTAACTACAAGCAAGAAACATGGGTTTATGTCTATAAGATTTACTCACAATCCCATGTTTTTCTCACACAGTTAAGAGTGAGAATGAGAATCTTCTGCCTGCTGAAATGGTACTGTTATATTCCAGCTAAATCATATATTTATATGCTATATGTTATAACATAATAATTTATTATTTATCTAATTACTGTGAAATTACTGGTTGGAAATTATAACATCAAACTTCAGTAATTTGTCCATTAAGCCACCTGTTTGAGTACAGATTTTGAAAATATAGTAAATACCTTAAAGTGGTTGTAAACCCTTACAAACCCCTTTGATCTACAGGTAAGCCTAGATTAAGGCTTACCTGTAGGTCCAAGAAACATCTCCTAAACCTACACGGTTTAGGAGATATTTACTAAAAGACAGTCACAGCTGTCTACGGCGCGCAGGCGTAGCAGCCATTAGCAGCATGCCGCTGCTAACGGCGATATGCCGTTAGTGGCGGCTCCCATGCGCATGCACGGGAGTGACATCATCGCTGTTCCGGCGCTGTGAGTGGCCGGTGCAGCAATACCCGGAAGAAGATGGATGCTCCGGACTACAGGGGACAGCGGTGACATTGCTGGCTCCTGTGTCAGGTAAGTGACACATAATGGGCTACTATGCGATGCATAGTAGCCCATTATGCTTTACCTTTGCAGGGAGACAAAGAGGAAGTAAACCCATCAGAGTTTACTTCCTCTTTAAGAGCAATATATAATAATTATTTTTATATTACTTAAGGTAATTAACCCCTTGCCACCCAGGCCAATTCTGACACTTCATCATTTTGTTTGCTAGAAAATTACTCAGCACCCTCAAACATTTTATATATAGATCTACATATCTATATATATATATATATATATATATATATATATATAGATCTATATATATTGTTTTACAGATGCCCTATGGAAAAAAATGGTGGTCGTTGCAACTTTTTATGTCACACGGTATTTGCACAGCAATTTTATTAAATGCATTTTTTTGATGAATAAAAAAAAAAACAACCCTAACATTAGCCTAATTTTCTTGTATAATGTGATGTAATGTGATAATGTATAAGATGATGTTACGCCGAGTAAATAGATACCTAACATGTCAGACACGTTAACATTTTTTACAGGTTACATGTTTAGAGTTGCAGAGGAGGTCTAGTGCTAGAATTATTCCTCTCTCTCCAACAATCATTTGTGTTTATCTGGCTCTGATACCAGCCACGGACCTCACTGCACGTCCCTGATATATACACACACTAGGGTTGCCACTTTTTCTTTAAGCCAAACCCGAACATTTTAGCGACGCACAGCAAAAATATATTTTTTTAGCATACACTATAGGATTGTAACAGACCCGGGACACCTTTGGGTGCTCCAAAGAGAATAGTAATGGCGTGCATAGTGCCCCCTCACCCTCCTATGGGGCCCTGTTCTGAGCCACATTCCTGTCTGAATATTGTGTCTGGGTTTCAGGTGGACTGAAACCTGAACAGATGATTCAAAACCCGAACTGTCCGGGTGAATCCCAGACAGGTGGCAACCCTAACACACACACATGTGTGTTTGAGCTTTGGGGTGCACACCCTAATGCAAAAGGCTGTGCACACCTATGCTCACTGCTATGCTTCCCTGCTGAAAAATGTGAGCAGTTAATGATGAAGCTAACTTAGTAACTGGAGGTTATAGCTTCAGGCATTTAATGTATATTCTCCTGGAGGCCTTTATGTCTAAATAAAACACATTTGATGAGTGTCGGAGGACATCTGGTGAGAAGTCATGAGTGAAAGCTGTGTGCCTGGTTTGTTGTCCGTAACTGCTTTGGAGGAAGGACATCTTCAAATTGCTAAGGATATAAAGATTGCTAAATTTAGACTTCCATACATGATAGGACTCTTCTCCAGTGGGATGAACACTGGCTGTGTGGGAAGTCCAGGTTGACAATCACCCAAGAGGAAAAAAAGAAAACCTAGTGCATTTGAATAGTGCAGGGACACAGAGGGTGAAGCTCTGTAACCTGTTTGCGGATTTATTCATTTGAAGTTCCGAGTCCTGGCATAGTGTCAGGTAACCAGAACCCGGGCACCTTTTATAGATGTCAAAGTTAAGAACAGTGGTGGGATCACAAAGTGACATGTGCGCCCACTGACAGAAGCCTCACCCTCGGAATGTGTATGCAAGTCACCCTGTTGTAAGTGTTACAGTTACATAGAAAACAAGCTGTGACAAGACTTAGACCTAAGCAGAGTGGGAAGTTGTCTCTCCATTCCTTACATAGATTAAGGAAGCAGACCACACAGAACTGACTGCATGGTGTTAAACTGCCTGGGATTTGTGACATTAATAAAGCTGACACCACATGGGATAAACAGATACGTATGCTGCTTACTGACAAAATGTCAAATGTAGCCTAAAGGGCCACTATCACAAAGAATATTGTATATTTACAACTACAGATGGTTTATGTAGAACTTAAAGTGGTTCTAAAAACTGAACGTTGTTTACCTTCATGCATTCTATGCATAAAAACCTTCTGTGTGCAGTGCCCCCCAAAATCCTTGCCTGAGCTCCCTACGATCCAGCGATGTTCACGATAGCCTCGGTTGTGCCAGGACTCTCCCTTCTCATTGGCTGAGACAGCAGCAAGAACCCAATCACAGCCAGTGAGACAATAAGGAAAGAGCGCGGGGGAGGGATGTATAGAGCATCTTAAACCCCTTAAAGGGCGTCGGCACCAAAATGTTAAATTGCTACATCACAAACCTTTTATTGACTGCATCTACTTTTTTTCTTTGCAGCTTTTCCACCATACCCTCTCGCTGAGCATCAGTCACGTGACTGTAGCATCATGCTGTGGCCAAGCCCATGGAAGAAAGTTTGGTGGTAGACCGAAAGAAGCTGGGAAAGGGTTTTAGTAATCGCTGGAGGTGAAGGGGGCAGATCGGAGATTGGCATGACAATATGAAGAATATGGTCGGGTAACTTCTACTGTAGCCCAAAGGAACTCAGTGGGAACATCTCTGAGAGGCCCTGGCAGGTTATGTACCCAAAAGCACTACTGTCTTTTCTTGAGTAAAGGTCCGTAATAGTTGGCAAGCAGGCATTTTTAATTAAATCTCATTTTATTGAGAAGGAGCTAGCATAACAAGAAGAAGATCATCGTTACTATGGATAACGGTGATGACATACACACATATTGTATATAAAATAAAGCCTATCCCACAAAAAAGTAATTGGCAATTGATATAATAGATGAGTCCATTTAAAGAGGAAGTAAACCCTGATGAGTTTACTTCCTCTTTCATTCCCTGCAAAGGCAAAGCATAATGGACTACTATGCATCGCATAGTAGTCCATTATGTGTCACTTACCTGACACAGGAGCCAGCGATGTCACCGCTGTCCCCTGTAGTCCGGCGCATCCATCTTCTCGGTGGGGTCTCACTGCTCCGCCGCTGTCATTCGGCGAAGCCTCGATGACGTCACTCCCGCGCACGCGCATGGGAGCCGACACACACGGCATCTTCGCCGTTGACGATGCCACGCTCAGTGCGCCTGCGCTCCGCTGTCTACGGCGCATGCGCCGTAGACAGCAGTGCCTGTCTTTCGCCAAATATTTCCTAAACCATGTAGGTTTAGGAGATATTTCTTGGACCTACAGGTAAGCCTTAATCTAGGCTTACCTGTAGGTCAAAGTGTGTTGTAAGGGTTTACAACCACTTTAATAGTCAGCAATGTCAAACAGTATAAGAGCATACAGCAAGTATAAAAGTGCAGTATCTGAAAATCAGTGACCTAAATCAGTGACCAGACTAAGGTTTAAACACGGATCCGGTGAGCATTGTAAAACATATTGAAAAACGTTTTCACCTGAAGAGCGATATGCTGCAAGGATCACTTACTATCTTTACAAGGTGGGATGGTATTACACAGCTAGTACTCCATGCACTACTAGTAGTACACAGGCAGATACTAAAGTCTGGGGCAAAGGAAAGAAAAGGAACAGAAGGAAGTATCAGAATACAGTACACTCCAGCTAGGCTATGGGGTAGTTGTAGCTGACTTGCCTTCAGCCTAAGAGATAGTCCATGGAGTAACCGAAAAAAGACCATGAAGTCCAAGTGATTAGCAGCCATTTTTTACCATTCCAAGATGGCAGTGTCTTCTGCAAACGTTTGTACATGGTGATGGATGGTGACTGCATGTTTTCCAAATTGGGCCATATATGTAGAGGATTTACCTTAGAAATTCATTTTTGGACTTTATGTTGGGAACCTTTCAACATACTTTATAAATCATTTCCACTGTGTTTGCTACACTAATAACTGCTAATTGTCAGTGCCACTCTGTTTATATATGATTATGTCTACAGTGCCTTGAAAAAGTATTCATACCCCTTAAAAATTCCACATTTTGTCATGTTACAACCAAAAAGTGTAAATGTATTTTATGTGATAGACCCACACAAAGTGACAGATAACCATGAAGTGGATGGAAAATGATAAATGGTTTTCAAATTTTTGACAAATAAATATGTGAAAAGTGCATTTGTATTCAGCCTCCCTGAGTAAATACTTTGTAGAACCCCCTCTTACTGCAATTACAGCTGCAAGTCTTTTTGGGGATGTCTCTCTATCAGCTTTGCACATCTAGAGAGTGAGATTTTTGCCCATTCTTCTTTGTAAAATAGCTCAAGCTATCAGATTGGATGGAGAGCGTCTGTGAACAGCAATTTTCAAGTCTTTCCACAAAATCTCAATTGGATTTAGGTCTGCACTTGAATATGAATATGCTTTGAGCTAAACCATTCCATTGTAGCTCTGGCTGTATGTTTAGGGTCGTTGTTCTGCTGGAATGTGAACTTCTGCCCCAGTCTCAAGTCTTTTGCAGACTCCAACAGGTTTTCTTTTAAGATTGCCCTGTATTTGGCTCCATCCATCTTCCCATCAACTCTGACCAGATTCTCTGTCCCTGCTGAAGAAAAGCATCTCCACAACATGATGCTGCCACCACCATGTTTCATGGTGGGGATGGTGTGTTCAGGGTGATGTGCAGTGTTAGTTTTCCAACACACGTAGTGAGCTTGTTTGGCTGGGCTTCTCCTATGGGTCACAGAAGTGCAGCTCAAGTCACTGGAATCAGTCCAGGCACTGCATCATAACGACAATAAAGTCTGGATCCGCCAGGTGCCTGGACTAATGCCGGTCTCAGCCTCTCGGCAAGCCGCTCAGAAACGGAGATGTTCGATCGCTTGGTTCTCAGTGTAGAGATGCTGGGGGACAGATGCAGCATCGGTCACATGCTGCATCCACCTAGGTAAGTATAAAAGGGGGGGGGGGCTTACTTTTCTTAAAAATGTTGGTCTCATCTGACCAGAGCACTTTCTTCCATATGTTTGCTGTGTCCCCAACATGGCTTGCCCGGTCTGTCAGTTTAAGTGGACGGCCATGTCTTGGTAGGTTTTCAGTTGTGCCATACTCTTTCCATTTTCAAATGATGGATTGAACAGTGCTCTGTGAGATGTTCAAAGCTTGAGATTTCTTTTTTATAACCTAACCCTGCTTTAAACTTCTCCACATCTTTATCCCTGACCTGTCTGGTGTGTTCCTTAGCCTCCTTGATGCTGTTTGTACTGTTTGTACACTAAGGTTCTCTACTACAAACCTCTGAGGGCTTCAAAGAAAAGCTGTATTTATACTGAGACTAAATTACACACAAGTGGACTCTATTTACTAATTAGGTGACTTCTGCAGGCAATTGGTTTCACTAGATTTTAGTTAGGTGTATCAGAGTAAAGGGGGCTGAATACAAATGCATGCCACACTTTTCAGATATTTATTTGTAAAATAAAATCATTTTTCATTTTTCCTCCACTTCACAATTATGTGCCACTTTGTGTTGGTCAATCATATAAAATCCCAATAAAATACATTTATGTTTTTGGTTGTAACATGACAAAATGTGGAAAATTTCAAGGGGTATGAATACTTTTTCAAGGCACTGTAACTGTGCTTATATCACACAGTAGAGTCAAGGCTTATATCACTGTTGGAATTATCTTATCTTACATTTTTTTCTTGTAGTTTTTCCCTCCCACTCACACAGATATCAGCCGCAGATTCCCATTGAACATCAATGGGACTGCCTGCACAGGGATGCACAGAACACATTCATCCCTATGCAGGCAAACATGGCCTCACACTGGCATACACACTAATATGCCCCATGTGAATGAGGCCTAAGTGGGACCTGGCATCTTATGGGTATTACTTGCTGACAGAAAGATCCTGAGTAAAAAAACTCATTATGTTCCATAAAGACATTGCATATTTGTGCGTATATACAAAATAAGGAGCTGCGCTAAATATGTGACTACACACTAATTCAAAGAAAAATGGTAAAAGTGCTGCAAATAATTTAAAATAATTTAAAGAGTGACTATAAATAAATTATCAAATACTGAATGGAGAAATATATGTTATATGGTAATCAAGAAAAAACGTATATCATAAACTGGTGTCATATAACATCTTGAGCCGCAGCTTGCAACTGTATCAGATAGCGCAGTATATTTTTATACTGTATTTATGCCTATGCATATACACACATAAATTCTTCTTCCTCCATTTTTAGCTGCCAGTGTTGCAATTTATGTGTATATGTTCATATATATACTAAACATGCGTGTGCACTAGAGCTGCACGATTAATCGTTAAAAAATTGTGATCTCAATTCAACCCCCCCTCATGATCTCTATGCCGAATTTCCTGATTCATTTATGTAACAAGTGTATAGAGTTTTCTGCTCACTCATCTGTCAAAAAGAAAAAAACAGGCAGCCTGCCAAGTGCTGGTAGATAACTATAAACATTGTAACTTTTTGTTCTTAGATCAAAGGAAGGAACTTCGGTCTGTAAATGAGGGAAGTGTAACATCTAAAAGACTAAACGTTTTTCTGGGTCTTGTGTCTTACAAAGTTAAAATCAGTATTTTTTGCTAGAAAACTACTTGGAACCCCAGACATCATATATATATATATATATATATATATATATATATATATTTTTTAGCAGAGACCCTAGGGAATAAAATGGCGATTGTTGCAATATTTTATGTCACGCTGTATTTGCACAGCAGTCTTTCAAACACAATTTTTGGGAAAAAAATTATATATATATATATATATATATATATATATATATATATATATATATATATATATATATATATATATATATATATATATATATATATATATATATATATATATATATATTTTAGCAGAGACCCTAGGGAATAAAATGGCGATTGTTGCAATATTTTATGTCATGCTGTATTTGCACAGCAGTCTTTCAAACACAATTTTTGTGGAAAAAAAAAAAATATATATATCTATATATATTATATATAGATATATATTATATATAGATTTTTTGGGGGAAAAGAATAAAAAAGTAAATAAATATATAAATATTAAATAAATAAATATATAAATATATATATATATTTTAGCAGAGACCCTAGGGAATAAAATGGCTTGTTGCAATATTTTATGTCATGCTGTATTTGCACAGCAGTCTTTCAAACACAATTTTTTGGGGAAAAATAAATAAATAAATAAATAAATATAAATATATATATATATATATATATATATATATATATATATATTTTTTTTTTTTTTTAGCAGAGACCCTAGGGAATAAAATGGTGATTGTTGCAATATTTTATGTCACACTGTATTTGCACAGCAGTCTTTCAAACACAATTTTTGGGGAAAAAAAATACACTTCAATTAATAAAAAAATAAAAAATAAAAAACTAAATAGTAAAGTTAGCCCAATTTTTATTTGTATAATGTGAAAGATGAATTTACGACGTTAAAATCTTTATTCTAAGCTAAATATTTGTGATTCTTATTTTAGCCAGATTCATGCAGCTCTAGTGTGCACGTAAATTACTGCACTAATAATTTTTCTTATCACAGTTCTGAACTCATCGCTGCATTACTGAACTTTACGCAGCTGTGTATTTTTCCTTAGACAACAATGCACCTGTGTTCAGATCCATTTAAAAAAAAAAAAAACACTACATGGCTACATACTTGGCTTTTTGTTGGCAGGAGGCCTAAAATATCAGAACCAGTTTATGCAGGTATATACTTATTATTATTATTGTTATGCTATTTACAGGATTTTACATATAAAAATGTCACTTACTCTTATTTTATAAATGGTCAGCATTTTAAATGGGTATTTATTCACTATTTACAGACCCTGGGGAAGAGTTTAAATGTGAATCCCAGACCTTAGCTAATAGTTATAATTAAAGCATTTTATTTGCTACTTTTTTCCTACTTTTGCTTTTTTTTTTTTTATCTGTCCGGATTTTTAAAAGTTTTTAACACATCGCTTTGTGCGTATTCCTAAACCTCTCCAAACCAACAATTAAATACTTCTGTTGATTAATTTATCTGGCAATTTTTTTTACATCATGTTGGAAGAAGAAAGCTTAAATACTTCATTATACAGTTTCTTGACAAAAGATCCCAAACAAAAGAGGAAAATCCCAGTTGAAACCACGCTCGCACAGGAGAGCTATTTAAAGGATAGT
Organism: Lithobates pipiens; assembly: GCF_037356315.1. Taxonomy (NCBI): domain Eukaryota; kingdom Metazoa; phylum Chordata; class Amphibia; order Anura; family Ranidae; genus Lithobates; species Lithobates pipiens. The sequence goes on from NW_027507785.1 coordinate 100,523,056, forward strand.
CAGCGATGGAAAGGCACCACGCTTTTATAGATGGCTGCTCCTTTCGGCTTGCTTAGATAATTTTCTTTGTACTTCAATGAACAGTGTGTTTTAACAGGATTCTGAAAACATAAAAAGGATTTTATTTGAAGCAAGTGACTCTTCCCTTCAGCACCGCACTCTCCCTATAAAACAAATATTGTCAGTGTACGAGACCTGGTTAAGAACAAGCCAGCTTTAAACCTGCCAAGTACTTGCAATGAAAGGGACTATTCTTTTTATCATTGAATTCCAGTTTGATGTGACCAGCGAATTCTCTAAAGCTTCACAGAGCTGCCTGAACAGCGCCGGGCCTGTAGCTTGATTGAAGAGGACGCTAGTGGCATCCATTGAACCTGTCCTACGAAAATTAGCATTTTTCAAATTCATTATTTAACACGGCTCTGTTTATATAGTTTGCTAAGGTCCAGCTCATTGTCTACTTGCTTTGTGTCCATTGAAGGTTTACAGTTCAGCTATTCTACCCCTGGGTCAGCCTCCATTTTGCCTCGCCATCATTATTCCTGACACATCAGTCTGCAGAATCAGTAGACTGTGCAGCCACTACATCCAGGTGCAGCTAAAGATAAAAGTGATTTATAATGGGGGGTTTAATTAAGAAACTTCTTAGGGGTATGCTGTACAAATTGTTCCAGAATTTACCAGATTCATCAACTGTGTCAGTACAAAGACTACCTATGTCACGTAATAAATTATTTGGTAACGCTGAACTCCAATTTAATATATTGCGTCTATAAAAGATATTTTTATGCCGCGTACACACCATCGGAAATTCAGCCAGCAAAAGACAGATGAGAACTTTTGGTTGGAAAATGCGAGCGTGTATATGCTCCATCGGACTTTTGCTGGCCGAATTCCAGCCAGCAAAAGATTGAGAGCAGGTTCTCAATTTTTCGGTTGGAAAAAATTCCGATCTGAAATTCCGATCGTCTGTAGCAATTCAGACGTGCAAAATTTCTCGGAAACAATTCCATGCATGTTCGGAAGCATTGAACTTAATTTTCCCAGCTCGTCGTAGTGTTGTACATCACTGCGTTCTTGACGGTCGAAAGTTCAGCGAAGTTTTGTGTGATCGTGTTTATGCAAGCCAAGCTTGAGCAGAATCCTGTTGGAAAAACCATCCAAGATTTTTCTGATGGAAAATCCACTCGTGTGTACATGGCATTACTCGAATTATGGTGTGTTTTGTGTATTTCTTCCAGATCTGTGCAGCAATCCAGTGTGAAACTTTTCCTTTGAATGTGAGCTTCCTCTAATACAGAGTGGTTACTGCTGCTGTCTCTTCTTGTGCAGGGTGACTGGTCTTGTATCCACCCCTTTCTGTCATTTTCTATACATAGTTACATAGTTAGTAAGGTTGAATAAAGACACCAGTCCATCCTGAGTGAGTGTCTACAATTGTCCCTATCCCTGTACACTGCACACTCACATTGGTCCCTACCCTCAAGGAGCCCACAATCCAAGGTCCCCATTCATATACTAGGGACAATTTTGGACAGAAGCCAATTAACCTACCTGCGTGTCTTTGGAGTGTGGGAGGAAACTGGATTTTTTTTACTAAAAATATGTGGAAGAATACGTATCGGCCTAAACTGAGGAAAAAAAAATGTTTTTAAGGAAAAAAATTGGATATTTATTACAGAAAAAAGTAAAACATTGTGTTTTTTTTCAAACGTGTAGCTATTCTTTTGTTTATAGCTCAAAAAATAAAAAACACAGAGATGATCAAATACCACCAAAAGAAAGCTCTATTTGAGGGGAAAAAATGATAAAAATTTAATTTGGGTACATGTTACATGACTGCGCAATTGTCATTCAAAATGCAACAGCATTGAAAAGTGAAAATTGGCTTGGGCAGGAAGGGGGTGAAAATGCCCTGTATTGAAGTGGTTAAGTAATGACCAGCAAGGCTGCTGTTAGAAATCATTTGGCCCCATACACCCTACCTGATAGGGCCCCTGCCCTCATCCATTATAAATCTCAGGGCCTGTGCACTGTAAATCAGTGTTTCGTTTAAGTGGCTGAAGCTGTGTGCAGGCGCCTATGTTACACTATGGGCATGCTACAGTTGTAAGGACACAGCCGCAGGTTCTTATTTTCTCATGCACACCTATCATCCGTGACTGTGTTTGTACAGCCGCTACAGCCACATGAACACACAATAACATGTTAAAAATGTGGCTCAGCTGCACATTTTTACCTTTCCCCAAATACAAGTGTAAACAAGGTCTCGCTGTGAATCTCACTGTGCTTATGATCATCATCATTATCATTATCATAGCACAACATGGCTGTACTTTATATTCTGTGAACTGTGGCTGTACTTTGTATGCTGATTCTGTGACTGCACTGTGTATGGTTGTATGTGCTGATTCTTATGACTGTACTGTATGTGGCTGTATGTGGCTGTATATGGCGATTCTATGGCTGCACTGTATATAAGCAATTCTGTGGCTATACTGTGCATGCTGATAATTGTATGCCACAGTATCAGCATATACAGTACAGCCACAGAATCGCCATACACAATACAGTCACGGCATTGCCATATGCAGTGCAGCCACAGAATTGCCATATGCAGTGCAGCCACAGAATTGCCATATGCAGTGCAGCCACAGAATTGCCATATACAGTGCAGTCACTGAATTGCCATATACAGTGCAGTCACTGAATTGCCATATACAGTGCAGCCACATAATTGCCATATACAGTGCAGTCACTGAATTGCCATATACAGTGCAGTCACTGAATTGCCATATACAGTGCAACCACTGAATTGCCATATACAGTGCAGCCACTGAATTGCCATATACAGTGCAGACACAGAATTGCCACATGCAGTGCAGCCACAGAATTGCCATATACAGTGCAGTCACTGAATTGCCATATACAGTGCAGCCACAGAATTGCCATATACAGTGCAGCCACTGAATTGCCATATACAGTGCAGCCACTGAATTGCTATATACAGCGCAGCCACAGAATTGCCATATGCAGTGCAGCACAGTTAGAATCTAAAGTGCAGCCACACTCTGATATGCTAATGCTGTGACTGTACTTTGTAATGACTGTACCTTCCATGTCATGCTGTATGCCTGTGCCCCCACCGCTAGAATTCCATCCACACCAGCTCCGGCCGCAGCCACCTCTCCCTCCGCCCAGACTGTTCTGAGTATCACTACGCTTAGGAAAGGCTGTGGGCTGCTGCGCCCGGCTGGAGCATTGATCTAAGTATCAGGACCTGTGGCACTGGGTTTATCTACATGCACGCCGAAAAAAAATAAAAGTCACCCTCCCTGCTCTCACATCCTGGGCACCTTGGTCAAACTGACTGGGAACAGGAAAATATAATTGAAGTCCTCAAGCCTAGTAGGAGCAGTGGTAATGCTGCTCTGTGCTGCTGCACCAGAAAAATACATAAAAAAAAAAAACTGCCTGGGCCCCCTGTAGAGCTGATTGGGACTGGGCCCGGTACTGAAGGGCCAGTTGTACTGGCTTATCGGCAGCCCTGATAACCATAGCAGGGTCCTGGGTTCCACCCTGCAGACAAATCTGTCCCAGGAGTCAGGAAGATCTCCCCCTAGATGAGAGGTGGGAGCCAGTGTAGTACGAGGTTGCTAGTGATAAGCACGGAGTTGCTGAGTGTCCGGTCTGTGGGAGACCAACCAGGGCCTAAAGCACAAGGCCTGAGCAGGAGAGCTGCAGTTATTAGCCAAGCGGGATGTTATTCATTTGTGTAGCAGAACTGGGACGCTGAATACCACTGCAAGGGAATTTACTGTATTCGTTGAACTTTCTTTTGAATAAAAATGGGCAAAACCAGCCCTTAAATGAAGGAAAAGCGTGTGGCGACATCCTTAAAGCTCTACACTTGGAGTGAACCCTTGACACTGCCTATACTTTGGATTGAAATAGTCTAGTGGATCAGTGAATCAGAAATCCATATTGCAGAGGTACAATGAAAAGGTACAGCTGACTTGACCTTGCTAAGGTCTCAGAGAGCAGTTAAAGCGGCACTAAACCCTCCCATCCTTTACAGCCAAGGAAGCGGCCATCTTATCCTTTGTTTGCTATGGTGCTGCACATGTGATCAGTTTTTACGCCAGCCAATTGATGGCTTGACAGTTCGGTTGAGAGCACAAGTAACTGTGACAATTATCGTTCACAGTATGCCTTGAATGTAACTGTTTTTAGAAACAGTTAAATTGATGGCTTTAGTTCCGCTTTAAGACTTGGCAGGAAATTAAACCTGACCCCACACCACCCTAAGAAAAACAAAATTGGCTAGAGTTCTACATAAATATAGAATTCTGATAAATATTATTAGACAATGAACCACTAGGGAATATCTGCATCATACTAAAAGGGGTGCATTTCTGTTTATATTGCACAAACCTCCATTTGCGAGAAATGTCTTATGCTACATCGTTTCATTTTTGGAGGTGCTGATAATTTTAACATAAGCCAATAACAGAATTAATATAGGAAGAAATGGCCGCACTCCGTACTTGATCAAAATTCTTATTTATTCAGAACATCCCAAGTGTTGACAAAAGACAGAAAGCTGGTAGATGCATTTCACACACTCCAAGTGCGCTTAATCAGTACAAGTGTAACGATTTAGCGCACTTGGAGTGTGTGAAATGCATCTACCAACTTTCTATCTTTTGTCAACACTTGGGATGTTCTGAATAAATAAGAATTTTGATCCAGTACGGAGTGCGGCCATTTCTTCTTTTATTGACTGCATGCGGAGGCGAGCCGAGGCGGACACCTGTTTAGATCATCAGGAATCTAATCTCACCTGGAGCAGCAAGTTTTTCTTTTTGGATACAGAATTAATATAAATGGCTTTATCCAATAAGTAAGTACAAATTGCAATGATGATGAGAAAACTGTAGTCCAATATGGTAACCATTCATAAATAATCTTTCCCTCCTGTAAATAGAGTAAACTAAAATATAATTGGCTGCTTTAGTTATTGGTCTTTGCAGTGCTTTGTTGGGTAGGTCCTCAGCAGGGACCAAACAGGTGATGATGTCATTACTTTAGATCAGTGGTTCTCAAGTACCCCCACGGGCCATGTTTTGGGAACTTCCTGTAGCGGTACCCCGGTAGGGGCTGCTGAGTGAAGTGGCCCATCTTTTATTGAGAGATTAGAACTTGGGTGGGTTTAAGGAATTCATGGGATGCCCAGGAAAAATATTCTTGCATGGTTTGGGACAATCTAGATACTCTCCTCCTGTACAACACTTGCTGGAGACTATCTCTCCTTTTCCCTCCAGCACAAATCTTCAGGTGCAGCTAGCACATTGGTTAGGCCTGACCCTGGTTTCAGCCAGACCTTAACAACGGTACCTTATTACAGACAGGCCCCTATGATGTAGCAAAGGAAGTTCAAGTGCCACCTGCCCTCTTTGTTGGACTACTGCTGGCTCTACATTGCTCTCAGACTGCACACTCCCAGTCCACTCCGGCATGCCTCCCAGCTCTCCCGTATGTGCCTGCCATTCACTGACACCTGGTGAATACCTCCTGGAGACTTGCCTGGTAGTATTCCCAGCTGTCCTCTCCTGCTTCTGTTCAGGACACTCCTTGGGCTGTCCACTCCGGCACAAATCTTCAGGTGCAGCTAGCACATTGGTTAGGCCTGACCCTGGTTTCAGCCAGACCTTAACAACAGTACCTTATTACAGACAGGCCCCTATGATGTAGCAAAGGAAGTTCAAGTGCCACCTGTCCTCTTTGTTGGACTACTGCTGGCTCTACATTGCTCTCAGACTGCACACTCCCAGTCCACTCCGGCATGCCTCCCAGCTCTCCCGTATGTGCCTGCCATTCACTGACACCTGGTGAATACCTCCTGGAGACTTGCCTGGTAGTATTCCCAGCTGTCCTCTCCTGCTTCTGTTCAGGACACTCCTTGGGCTGTATGGATTTCCTGTTCAGCTCTGAGCCCATTTAGAACATCCCAGACAGCTCCACCCTTCTTCCCCACCTTCCTTCTAGAAGCCTCTAGAAGCACAAGGAAGGTAACCGAAAGGTGAAGCTAGCTGTGAGTCACCAGCCTACTCTAGGCTACTCCCAGCCCACAGATCAAAACAAACAGGCCTAGCTTTTGGCTAGGCCTGCTTAAATCTACCTGCACTACAAAGAAAAATCTTACTCTAGCACCTACCTAAGGTAGAGAGTGCTACATTCCCTTAGATGAAATAGCTCTTATCAATACCATGTCATTGATATTGATTTAAAGCAGCACAAATCTTCAGGTGCAGCTAGCACATTGGTTAGGCCTGACCCTGGTTTCAGCCAGACCTTAACAACAGTACCTTATTACAGACAGGCCCCTATGATGTAGCAAAGGAAGTTCAAGTGCCACCTGCCCTCTTTGTTGGACTACTGCTGGCTCTACATTGCTCTCAGACTGCACACTCCCAGTCCACTCCGGCATGCCTCCCAGCTCTCCCGTATGTGCCTGCCATTCACTGACACCTGGTGAATACCTCCTGGAGACTTGCCTGGTAGTATTCCCAGCTGTCCTCTCCTGCTTCTGTTCAGGACACTCCTTGGGCTGTATGGATTTCCTGTTCAGCTCTGAGCCCATGGCCCAAGATCACCCCCTCAGACTGGGGAGCTTCCTCAAAGGCCCCGACACCTTAATACTCCATCTCCAGTTTTTCCACCAAAACAACTCCTCCCCAGCTGGGCTGACTCTAGGTATTTGAAGAGGCCTGCCTCCTGCCAATCCAGGTTGGGGATTGGTCAGAGCTCTTTAGAACATCCCAGACAGCTCCACCCTTCTTCCCCACCTTCCTTCTAGAAGCCTCTAGAAGCACAAGGAAGGTAACCGAAAGGTGAAGCTAGCTGTGAGTCACCAGCCTACTCTAGGCTACTCCCAGCCCACAGATCAAAACAAACAGGCCTAGCTTTTGGCTAGGCCTGCTTAAATCTACCTGCACTACAAAGAAAAATCTTACTCTAGCACCTACCTAAGGTAGAGAGTGCTACATTCCCTTAGATGAAATAGCTCTTATCAATACCATGTCATTGATATTGATTTAAAGCAGCTGTGCAAAGTAAAGGAAAACATGGCCCCTTGGGAGTACTTGAGGACTGAGGTTGAGAAGCACTGCTCTAGATCCAGTAAAAAAACACACTTCTGGTCACCTCCACCCTGTTGTGACATAATCATGCTTACTGGAAGTGACCCGGAAATGACCTTGAAGTGTGTTTTTTACAAGATCTTGAGATTTTACACACCGCTGTCTTGTTTATATTATCTGTAAGTGCAATTGTAGTTATTTTAATAAATTGTTAATCAGTTTTCATGCAATGTGGAGCCTCTGAATGTCTTTCTGTTTTCACATACTTGCACACATGGACTAATTACCGGAGAAGCTGTTGGGAGTCGGTACCCCTTTGGTGTGAGATTCTTATAGGGAAGAGGATGTCAGCTCGATGACTTACATCTTTTTGCAATGCTTTGTATGACTTCTCAATTATTTGAGAGCCATATACGTCTGGTAAGCATCCTTGGTGTTTTTTCCTTGGTGGTGGAGACACTGGTGAAGTGAGATGTGCATATAGAAGATTGGATTGAGGCACTGAGCACTTTTGTCTATAAACTTTTTAGGGACACATTTTTATTTTTATTTTATATTCATACAAATTTGTGAAGCACAGCACAATGGTTGTACCAAAGCCGCCTCCCCCTCCTTGGCTGTGTATATCTACACAGCCCGGAGTAAGAATACTCACACTGTTCTGAGGTCTTTACTATGTTTATTTTATTGTAGATGGATACAGGAGGGGGACAGAGTGACCAGGAAGGGAGTCTGTACTGAGGGACAGGGGTCTGTACTGAGGGTGGGGGTCTGTACCGAGGGACAGGTCTGTAGTGAGGAAGGGGGTCTGTACTGAGGGACAGGGGTCTGTACTGAGGGACAGGGGTCTGTACTGAGGGAGGGGATCTGTACTGAGGGACCGAGGTCTGTACTAAGGGACCGGGGTCTGTACTGAGGGAGGGGGTCTGTACTGAGGAAGGGGGTCTGTACTGAGGGACAGGGTTATGTACTGAGGGAGGGGGTTTGTACTGAGGGACAGGGGTCTGTACTGTGGAGGGGGTCTGTACTAAGGGACAGGGGTCTGTACTTAGGGACAGGGGTCTGTACTCAGTAGAGGGGGGTCTGTACTAAGGGCGGGGGTCTGTAGTGAGTGGGGAGGGAGGTCTGTTCAGTGGCAGGAGAGTCTGTAGTGACTTATACATCAACTGTGTTTCTAGATATAAAGAGGTTGTGTCTCCAGCATAAGAAAAAGGGTCTCCAGAATAGCAGACTTTGGGCACTCAGGGAGGTTTTGTGTTGCAGTTTGGGAACTCATGTTCAAAAAGGTACGCCATCACTAGCTTATGCCATCTTTATATAGAGCAACAATTCTTTTTTTCAGATTCTCAGAGGGTTCTAGAGAGTGCCATGAGGTGCCATGTTGAACTTCCAGTGACCGGTATGAGGGAGTTAGAGCGGTAACATCAAATTTAATACACCTGCTCCCCGTTCACACCTGAGACCTTGTAACACTATCGAGTCACAGGACACCGGGGGAGGGAAAATGGCTAATTGGGCCCAATGTGGACATTTTAATTTAGGAGTGTACTCACTTTTGTTGGCAGCGGTTTAGACATTAATGGCTGTGTGTTGAGTTATTTTGAGGGGACAGCAAATTTACACTGTTATACAACCTGTACACTCACTTTACATTGTAGAAAAGTGTAATTTCTTCAGTGTTGCCACATGAAAAGATGATATAAAATATTTACAAAAATGTGAGGGGTCTACTCACTTTTGTAAAATACTGTGTGTGTGTGTATATATATATATATATATATATATATATATATATATATATATATATATATATATATATATACATATATTTATGACATAAGAACACTATGTATACAATATACAAACAATGACATCACTGCACACTAAATATAACATTGTGTTAAACAGGATATTTTATACTCTTTCCTGTAATGTGTAATATAATTCTCAGAAAATGCTGGTGTCAACTCTCTCAGCTAACTTTCTCCTTTGACGACCAGCGTGACCTGTGCCAAAACCGTCAAGGATTTTTCTTCAGCATCTGTAAATTGTATTTCCTTAAGGTTTGCAGCCCTTGGCAAGTTCATGAATGCTTAGGGAGCATTTCTTAGGCAGCATCAGACAGTAATTAATGACTCTGATAACATGGCAGGATGTGTTCATGATAGCAGGTTCCCAATGACCAAACGACTCCTATTACTATATAACGAGGGCTCCGCCTGACCACAGATAGACAAGGGAAAGAAGATACAACCGTATTATTTAAAATAATCACCGATCTGATAGCGTTCTGTTAATTGCGTATGAAATGACCCACTAAGTGCAGGCCCGGCCCAGAAGAGGGAAGCTTGACCTGTGGCCTTCAACAGCTTGTCCGAGAGCCAGGAGGAAATCACATGTATGGCACGAGCCTGACCTAGAATTATAACAGGGAGTGGGAGATTTTGTGCGAATAAGGAAGGGCTGGGGCTGCCACAGATGAATCATTGAAACAATCATTATCCTGAGGAAAAGCCTTGAAGGGTGGATTAGTTCTGATAACTGCTCTTTCAAGGTAACAGTGTAAACTGTAAATGATCCTGAGCTTGGAGCAACAGAAACACCATGTATTCATACACTTTATTAAAGCCTAGTATACATTATTAAAAAACTGGATGGATGAAAATTAGTTTTTCTTTGAATGCTCGCCCCATCTTAAAAACAAGAGTACTATTATGCCGTGTACACACTACTGGACTTTTCGACAGCAAAGGTCAGACGGAACAAATCCACCGGACAATTCGATCGTGTGTGGGCTTCATCTGACATTTGCTGTCTAAAAATCAGACGGACTTTAGATTTAGAACATGTTTCAAATCTTTCCGACGGAATCTAGTCAGTTCATCTGTATGCTTGTCCAACTTCACAGGTTGCCACTGGAGTCCTCTTCCACTCCTCCATGATGACATCACAGGGCTGGTGGATGTTAGAGACCTTGCGCTCCTCCACCTTCCGTTTGAGGATGCCCCACAGATGCTCAATAGGGTTTAGGTCTGGAGACATGCTTGGCCAATCCATCACCTCCAGCTTACCGGTATTTAGCAAGGCAGTGGTCGTCTTGGAGGTGTATTTAAAGTTGGTATCATGTTGGAATACTGCCCTGTGGTTCAGTCTCCGAAGAGAGGGGATCATGCTCTGCTTCAGTATGTCACAGTACATGTTGGCATTTATGGTTCCCTCAATGAACTGTAGCTTCCCATGGCGGGCAGCACTCATGCAGCCCCAGACCATGACACTCCCACCACCATGCTTGACTATAGGCAAGACACACTTGTCTTTGTACTCCTCACCTGGTTGCCGCCACACACACTTGACACCATCTGAACCAAATAAGTTTTTCTTGGTCTCATCAGACCACAGGACATGGTTCCAGTAATCCATGTCCTTAGTCTGCCTGTCTTCAGCAAACTGTTTGCAGGCTTTCTTGTGCATCATCTTTGGAAGAGGCCTCCTTCTGGGGCGACAGCCATGCAGACCAATTTGATAAGTGTACGCCGTATGGTCTGAGCACTGATAGGCTGAACCCCCCACCCCTTTAACCTCTGCAGCAATGCTGGCAGCACTCATGTGTCTATTTCTCAAAGACAATTTCTGGATATGACTCTGAGCACATGCCCTCAACTCCAACTGAGTGGAACATGACCTGTTAAACCGCTGTATGGTATTGGCCACCTTGCTGCAGCTCAGTTTCAGGGTCTTGGAAATCTTCTTATAGCCTAGGCCATCTTTATGTAGAGCAACAATTCTTTTTTTTTCAGAGTTCTTTGCCATGAGGTGCCATGTTGAACTTCCAGTGACCAGTATGAGAGCGATAACACCAAATTTAACATACCTGCTCCTTGTTCACACCTGGGACCTTGTAACACTAACGAGTCACATGACATGACTCACTTTTGTTGCCAGCGGTTTAGACATTAATTGCTGTGTTATTTTGAGGGGACAGCAAATTTACACTGTTATGCCGCGTACACACGACCAGACCTATGTCCGACAGACTTTCGAAGGAGTTCTGCCGGAGTTCTGACAGAGTTCTGACGGAATTTCCGAATGAGCGGACTTGGCCACACACAATCACACCAAACTCCGACGAATTCGAACGTGATGACGTGCGACTGGACTCGAATAAGGAAGTTCATAGCCAGTAGCCAATAGCTGCCCTAGCGTCGGTTTTTGTCCGTCGGACTAGCATACACACGAGCGGATTTCTTGGTAGGAACTGGGTCCGGCAGAGTTCTTGCGGAAAAATTTGAAGCATGTTCCATTTCTAAAGTCTGTCAGACTTTTGCGAATCAAAAGTCCGTTGCAGCCCACACACTATCGAATAGTCTGCCGGAATCATTCCGTCAGACTTTTGATGTTGAAAAGTCCGGTCATGTGTACGGGGCATTATACAAGCTGTACACTCACTACTTTACATTGTAGCAAAGTGTAATTTCTTTAGTGTTGTCACATGAAAAGATAGAATAAAGATAGATAGATAGAATAAAATATTTACAAAAATGTGAGGGGTGTACTCATTTTTGTGAGATATTATATATATATATTTTTTTATATATACACAAATGTTTTGCCTTTCATTTCTATTTTAACCTTAATGAGTTGTTTTACCAGGTGAGAGCACACATACTTTAAGCCTAGCTTCAGACTGGATGCGGTGCAACGCAGTGCTATTTTCATACGGTTTGGAGTGAAAATTACGGTGCGATTTATGCCTGACAGCTATGAAGGTAATGCAGTTTTAATAGTCTCTGGAGCTTAAAATCGCCCTTTACATCGCACTAAACATGCACAGGACCCTTTTTTTGACCACATTAGTATGATTACAATATCTATCTATACATATATATATATATATATATATATATATTCCCATACTTCTCTTTTAAGTATTCGTTTGAGAGAGCTTAGTTCTAGATAATCACCCTTCAGTTTTGCTGAAATTATCAGGATTTGGTGGTGACTGGTGGATACAATTGAAGTTCCCACAAACATTAGGTGGCAGAAAGCCAAACGAGTTCCTTATAAGTGTCTTTGATCCAGGTCAGGAATTACATATGGCATCAAATCAGCATGAAAGCTGGGAAATTGCATTTTCAGAGGTCAGCAATGGCTTCCCCTGAATTTCTTTCTCTATGGGTTTCCTTTTAAGCGGAACTCCAGACAGATATAAAAACACCAGGGAATAAAGTTATGCAATTGTTAAAAATGATGACTTTTACATTTTTAAATGCAGCTAGTGTTTGTGCTTGAATTTAACTTGTAATTAGCCTTTTGTAATCCCCTGTACAACAGCACTCAGATGTGAAGAAAAGAGGCAGCACTGAGAACCAATCAGGTATGCTGCAGTGCACATGTGCTGACAAGGAACATACTGACAGGAGAATGTTGTGGGAGCAGAGGGTTGGACTGCTGCTTAGAGCTTATGTACACTTGTGACGCCCCTTGAAGAGAGATCCGAAGTTGATTGCTTTACAAAGGGCATTTGGTGCGGTGAAGAAGTGTTATGTTGCCCACCCCACAAACCGTCATGGCATTTGTACACCCCCATCCAGGGGCGGATCCAGAGTCTAGTCTTGGGAGGGGCACTGCCAGAAAATAAGGTGTTGCTTACAGAACTGTATTTAACGTATCATACAGTCCTGATTGGCCAGAGGGGGAGCCAATCAGCGGTTCTGGCGGAAGTGATGTCTGCCGGCCACCCTGGATCGCTCCCCACAGAGATGGAGCGGTGGTCTGCCGATATAAACAAGGCAGACCGCCGTTCTGTCAGAGGTGAACAGAGTGATCTTGTGTTCCTGCTAACCAGGAACATGGATTACTCTGTTCATCTAGTGAATCCATCCCCCACACATTTAGCAAGCATGCACTAGGGACACACTTAACCCCTTGATCGCCCCTGATGTTAACCCCTTCCCTGCCAGTGTCATTAGTACAGTGACAGTGCATATTTTTAGCACTGACGTCACTGGTTGCTGGATGCTAGGCGGTACAGGCGCTAGCATCCAGTGGAGAGAACGTAGAGGCCAAGCCATCGACGTGGCTCCACCCATCTCCTCCCTCCATCTTCTAGAGCAGGGGTCTGAAACTGGCGGCCCTCCAGCTGTTGCAAAACTACAAGTCCCATGAGGCAATGCAAGGCAGTTACAGCAATGACAGTTACAAACATGACTCCCACGGACAGAGGCATGATGGGACTTGTAGTTTAGCAACAGCTGGAGGGCCACCAGTTTGAGACCCCTGTTCTAGAGACTCCAACACGGCGTGAAGACACACAACAGGGTCTCTTGCTCGGTGCAGCTGCTGCTGATGATAATGATGTGAGAGAGAGAGACTGTCAGAAATATTTTCAGGGGAGGCAATTGCCCTGTTGACCCCCCCCCCCCAATCCACCCCTGCCCCCATCTGCTGTCCTGTGCAACTTAAAGGCTAAGTCCACCTTTGTTCACCTTTTTTTTTTCAAATTCCAGCTCCAATATAGCATTAATGTACTTCTTTTGCAAAAACAAAAAAACGCTTTCAATTTATTCTACCCACGTTTACTTCACTTTCTTCATAGCTGTTTAACCACTTCATCCCTGAAAGGATTTGTCCCCTTAATGACCACGCAACAGACAATCCTCTTTTACCCACAAATAGACCTTTCTTTTGGTGGTATTTGATCACCTCTTTTTTTATTTTTTGCGCTATAAACAAAAAAAGGCCGACAATTAAAAAAAAAAATAATAATCAAAAAATTTTTGCTATAATACATATACAAAACATATAAAAAAACAAATGTATTCATCAGTTTATATCAGTTTATATATTCTTCTACACATTTTTGGTTAAAACAAAATCGCAATAGGCATGTATTGTTTGGTTTGAGCAAAAGTTATTGTGTCTGAAAACTGCGTGATAGATTTAGGGACTTTTTTTAATGGCTTTTACTAGTAATGGTGGTGATCTGCGATTTTTAGCAGGACTGCGACATTGCGGCAGACAAATCTGACCCCAAATGACACTTTTTGGGGACCAGTGACATTATTACATTATATCAGCAAAATAGTATCAAGTCCAGAGGTACTCCTATAAGTACTAGTATATACTAAAGCAGCGCTATTGTCACTTTGCCATAGGACAAGCTTTCATATGATTAGAAACACATGAGGAAATATAGATGACAGGTGGTGATGAGAAAAAGTCCAAAGGACACAAGATGTGGTCCCAATGCTGGATAGTACTAGTGTACCTCACACCAAGAACTTCCAAAAACGTGCGTCACACTCCCCTTAGGGGTTCTCACTCACCAGATGTAAGCATAAAAACAGCCTTTAATATGCTAAGACATACACCATCCACATCTTAAGTTGGATCAGAACCGCCATTCACCTCCACGGGTACTTAGATGGGCTGCAAGGGGATGACTTCATGTCAACTTGCTTCCACCCTCTGCTTCCTCCATGGAGGAGACGAGGCCATGCTGCTCCCAGACTGGAACCCCCCCCCCCCACCCCCCAATGTCCTCCTGTCAGTCCAAACTCCCTGACTGTAATGAAGGGACAGATCTCCACTGTGTGTCAGCTCAGTGATCCCGGCCTCCTTGGATACTTCGTTAAATATACTAAAGGCTGTTTTTATGCTTATATCTGGTGAGTGAGAACCCATAAGGGGAGTGTGACACATGTTTTGGAGGATCTTGGTGTGAGGTGTACTATCCAGCATTAGGACCACATCCTGTGTCTTTTGGACTTTTCCCCATCACCACCTGTCATCTATATTTCCTCATGTGTTTTAAATCATATGAAAGCTTGTTATGCTGATATTGTTTTATGTTTAAGAAGCTGCTGATAAATGAAATATGCGTGCATTTTATGTATTAGTGTGTTGGTAATAACATTTTAGCTCCGGAGTGCCGAGAGAGTGGAAGGAGGCGTGTTTTCAGTTTTTATATAGACATCATTACATTGATCAGTGCTATAAAAATGTACTGATCAATGTAAAAATTACACTGGCAGGGAAGGGGTTTACACTAGGGGGCGATCAAGGGGTTAAGTGTGTTCCCTCTGCGTGTTCTAACTGTAGGGGAGATGGGCTGCCAGGGACATGGCAAAGATCACAGTTCCCAATCACTGAGAACAGAAGATCTCTGACATGTCATTAGGCAGAACCGGGAATCGCCTTGTTTACATAGGCAGTTCCCCGTTCTCCCTCTGTACACTGCGATCACGGGTCGCCGGCAGACATTGAGTCCACGGGATCAGCGAGCACACTCCTGCCCACTATCACCTTTGCACGGACCGACGTCGATTCACGCATTAGAGCTGACCTGCTGCAGTAAATGTACATGAGCTGGTTGGCAAGTGGTTAAACACACTGCTCGATTACTTCTGCCTTACTTCTTGGACAGACTCTAGGTCATTTCACAGGAAGGAGTTGATCAGCTGATTTCATTAGCACACACCCTGCATCATCTAGCCTCAGCTGGTCAACTCCTTCCTGTGTCATGACCTAAAGTTTGTCCAGGAAGTAGGGCAGAAGTAATCCAGCAGTGTGTTTGACCAGCTATGAAGAGAGTGGGGCAAGCCCGTGGAAAGCTGTTTTATTTTTGCAAAAGAAGTACATTAAACTGCACGGGGGAGTTTTCACTGTCAGGGCAATAAGGCTGTGGAACACTCTTCCACAATTGGTGATGGCAGCAGGGAGTATGGATATTTTCAAAAGACTCTTGGATGTGCATCTTAGAGAACACAACGTACAGGGATATGGGAAATAATTATAGACACTGACCAGGGCAGGACTTAGGGTGGTGGGGGCCCCTGGGCTTAAGTCACTTTCGGGCCCTATCATCTATACATTACCGTATTTATTAGCGTACAACACGCGCCGGCGTATAACACGCACCGCAAGTTTAGGAGGGAATTTTAAGGAAAAAACTTTTAGGAGGGAAGCTTAAGGGAAAAACAAAAACTTACATTTAAATGCCCATTAATGCAGCCTTATCAGTGTCTATCTGCAGCCTTGCCCATCCATCTGCAGCCTTGTCCAGTGTCATGGCAGCCTTGTCCAGTGTCATTTGCAGCCTTGTCAGTATAGCTTTGTCATTTGCAGCCTTGTCATTGCAGTCTTCAAGTTTCAAAATGGCGCCGCCGAGATACAGAGTCCTGTGTATCTTGGCGGCTCCCGGCGGCTCTTGCTGGCTTGCGGCGGCTCTCGCCGGCTCTCGGGTTCTCTTGGCGGCTCTCGGGTCCTCTCGCAGTCCCAAGCGGAGCCGAGAGTAGCCGAGAGTACTCGGCTCGGCTCACAGTCACGCCCAGTCCCTGTGTTAAGTCCATCATAGGGCGGGACTGTGAGCGGAGCCGAGCCAAGTGCACTTGGCTATGTATCTCTGTGGGGCCCCCTATTGGGCGGGGGCCCATGGGCTTGAGCCCAGTCAAGCCCAATGGTAAGTCCTGCCCTGACACTGACACACCTACACCTACACAGGTTGAACTGGATGGACTATGGTCTTTATTCAACCTTACCTTCTATGTATCTATATACATTAATGCTATATTGGTACATAGGGGAGCTGGGAAAAAAAAGTGAACAAAGGTGAACTTAGTCTTTAAAGGGGTTGTAAACCCTTGTGTTTTTTCACCTTAGTGCATCCTTTAGGTGAAAAAACTTCTGTCACTCAGCAGCCTCCCAGTTTTACTCACCTGAGCCCGTTCGTTCCCCCACTGGAGACACGCTCACCCTCTCTGACTGGCATTCTTGGCTCTTGATTGGATAGATTGATGGCAGAGCAGTCATTTGCTTCTGCTGCTGTCACTCAAATCCAATTATGCGGGCGCCAGGGGCAGAGTCCGGCATTCTGTGTCTATGTATGCAAATGCTGGACTCGGAAGCATGCCCACACGGTAACCCTCAGGGAGAGCAGTTCTCCTAGGGGGTTTCCAGATGCCAGGAGGAGCCGCGAGCACCGCCGGGCAACCCCAGACGAGGTTCAGGGCCACTCTGTGCAAAGCGAACTGCACAGTGGAGGTAAGTATGATATGTTTGTTATTTAAAAAACAAAACAAAACGAGAGTTAATAACCCTTTAAGGGGAGAAGCTACATGGGAGGTAAATACATGGCTCAGCCGCAAGTTTTTAACAGCCGCTCACCCACAAGTGTAAGTGAGGCCTTAATGTACAGGAAGCAGGTAGGTGACCAAGATGCAATGCCTATTTCAAACCCAAAAACAAAATATAATATATTTCAATACGTCAATGTGGTGGCTGCATTTGTTTTCTTTTTTGTAAGTGGAGCTAAAGTTACCTTTCCTTCAAGGGTCCCTGTCCTTCACGCGCTGGCATCTTGGCATCTTCTGCTGGTCTTCAGCCACCTTCATTGGGTGGGGCGGGATGACGCCACACCTGCAAATGTGTCAGTTATCCTAGCAAGCAGGCACAGTGCCAGCAATGTAACCTGAGCTGCGCATTTCCTTCATAGAGTATTTGTCTAAGGATGATGGGTGGCGGACAGCTCCTGGGTACTAAATACTTCACTGGGACTGATACTTGGGCAAGTGCCAGAGGGGAACCAGTTGTCAGAGGTTGCTTTATGGACTGCTGTTACAGGGTAGTCACCATCGTAACCATACCTTGCTTTGCTCCTGAAAAGCTGCTCTTGGGTCCCTAACTCACATTCATGCATATACATACTAGGGCCAATTTACTTACTAGCATATCTTTGGAGTGTGTGAGGAAACTGGAATACTTGAAAGAAACTCACACAGCCACAGGGAGAAATCCCGCCTTACATCACCAAACTCCCCACTCCACCCGCTCCTGGGAACCCCAGAGTTCTCCCCTGGGTACACAGACCCCACCTTTTGCTCCCTGAGGAACTCTGGATTCTCCTAAGCCTCCCACTTTCTTGTAGGTGGTAAGTGGCCTACCAGAAACGAACTTATGAGTCTCGATGGCCCGTTTCGTCTAGATTTCTGGAGGGCTCTCCAATTGAATTATTTTCTTAAATCAATGCCTCCATCCGGAAATTTCAACCAAACGTTAACCTCTTACGAAACTTATTGTTCAGATGAGGGCGTCATGACCCATACCTTGTCTGCCACATACCAAGTATTGATCATGCCACCAGATGGCCATCAACTACAATGCCTAGAAGCATGAGAAAGGGACCTTTACGATATGCCAAAAACAAAATATCCTTTACTTCACATACAGATCCTTAATATGTACAAAGATGCAGGAGACCAATTAAAAAATAGTCACCAGATGGCAAAATACCCCTGCAAAACTGCAAAAGATCTTTCCGTCGTCTTCAGACTGGTGCTGGAGATGTCAGGGTGATAGGGGAACGATTCTTCACATCTTTTGGACCTGCCCCATTATGGAGCAGTTCTGGAAGACTGTCCGACATACGGTTCAGAAGTTCACTGAACGCCCCCGTCCGGGATGACCCAGCCTTCTTCTTACTCCATGCCTCTAATATCTCCCGTAAGACATACAAAAAATCATTGATCCGCCACCTACTAGATGCATGCACTAGACATGCATTCCCTTATGCTGGAAGTCCACTCAACCTCCGACAATTGGCATGTGGCTTAAAAAAATGGAGGACATAAAAAAAATGGAGGACCTAATTCTCACAGCCCGACATCAAAATGAATGGTGCACCAAGACATGGTTCAGCTGGAATATGTTTATATTCTCAGGTGAAGGCCATGCCCTTTTGGAGAGTGGTACACTGGATTAGAACAGCCCTCCTTATAGTAGAGACTACTGGGTGGAAGGCCCGCTAATGACAGCTGGCCATGTTTTCCTGTGCTGGTGGCCAATACAAGGTGCGTGCGCTACCTCCCTGTGCCCCCCTCCCCCATTCCCCCCGTTCCCCTCCTCCCCTCCCTCTTCTTCTGCACTACCCCCCCCCCCCTCGCTATTCTCTTATCCCTACCTTCTGTTCTTTCTCTCTGGTTTCTCTCTGTAGCTATTAGTGTGGGTATGACGGGACCCGTAGTTTGTCCCCAATGCCCATACTGTTCTGCTCCCACAATAACCTGGAAAACGGGGGTGGGATTCGTAGAACCGTCAAGAGAATCAAGAGTACCCTCAGATGTAAGATACTATCTATTCCAGTAAGAGAAGGGGTTGTCATTTTAAAGCAAACCTTTGCTGTGGCTAAGAAGAGTAAAACAACAGGAGTGCCCTGGCCTACGCAGAACCACCTACTCAGCTGTCCTTTAGTTCTGCAACATCAAGCCTTTGTAAGCACCATTAGCGGTAACCCCGAGCTACACTCGGGATTGCATTGCAGGATCCTGGCGCAGTGTACTTTTCTTGTCCCCAGGATCCTGCAACATACCCCCCGCTCTGTCCTCCGCCCGATGCCTCTGTGTGCCAGGCTCCGTTCGCTGTGAGCGTTGCGATGCAACGAGGCGGAGCCCGGTGGCAAATTAAAAAAATTCTAAATTCATAACACATATAGTACACTGTGATCTTACAGATAACATTACTGTATGAAATCATTTCACATCCCTTTTGTCCCCAGTGCTTTGTCCAATGCCCTGCATGCAGTTCTATATTATATATACTGTTCTTTCTGTCTGGAAACTTGAGAATGTCCATAGCAACTAAAAAGTGTCCCTTTACGTCAAAAGGGGTTTTAGACCAGCTAGAAAACAGCGATAGTAAATTAGAACACTTGCAGAATTCAGCGATAGTGAATTGTGGGGAAATGTATTATATTATTATTATTTTTTGTAATTATTTATAGTTATTTATTATATTATAATTTATGATTTTGTGTTTCAAACTTTATAATACCCGGGATGTCTACTAGACTCTTGTTTGAACAGATTTAAGTGTGTTATTGCTAAGAATTACAGGCCTACAATATAAAACACCAAATTTCTATGCAAAACAATTGTACCGCTTTGAGACACACACATCTGACATAATCATACCGCCAGGGAGGCTACGATCAATGCCTGATTAGGCTGTCATCTAATTTTTTTGGGTTGATTTTTACATGACACCTGTCAGAGAAATTTTTTCATTGTGCCTTCAAAGTACAATTAACTGTTTTGCCAAGGCTGTGGACAAGTGTCCAAGAGACATAATCATGGTTGGGTAGAAGAAAGGGCAGAATAGAATTTTAATGCACCCAGGCCTTCAGTGCTCAATGACAACCACTCAGGGAAAGGAACAATCTGATTTGCCAGCTGTGATGAAACACCACTTACAGTTGATCTCAGCATCTTCTCTTCTCCAGTTTTGTAGAGTTATTAATTTAAGAGCCCTTTGTAGCATTTGCTCAGATGCCATTTTAGTATCAACCCTGCAATATACGTGTTAAGACTCACACAAACTCTTTCTGTGCTATACTTATGAGATTATGTGTAAAACAGCCAGGCTGCCCGCCAACTGCTTAACCCAAAATTATGACTTTGAAATCAACAGACGGAGGAGGTCATCAAAAGGATTACTGTAATAGTGCAAGCAAGCAAATATGTTTACTGACACTGTAGTTATCATAAATAGGAATTATCTCTTGTTTTGGTATGTTTGGATTGTGCCCAGACAACCAAAGGCCATACAACATGGCAAAAGCTGCTATGTTCCACCAGCACATAAAATGTGGCATCTCATCCTGAAATTAGACAAGTGGATACCCTCCAAACAATTTGTACATTGGAGTTTACTGGGTTTGGTTTACTTGTAAATATAGATTCAGATGTATGCTGATTGTACATCTCATTCTCACTGCCTTTATAGTCTGCAATCTTTTATCAACTATTTTTAGTTTCTGCAGACAAAAATAGATTGGGTACATTATTTATGCTTGGAACAAGTTTATATAGCTATTGACATTGAGTTCCCTTAAAATGTTCACATTGGCATTAAAGAAGCAGCTTGACCTTTAAAGGAAAACAACATCTATTTTCTGTGTAATATGAGCTAATGGGTCACTTAAAGCTTATCAAAATTTTCCCTAAGCCCATGTACACACGGTCGGATATTCTGATGGACAATGTCCAATAGGACCGTGTTGTTGGATAATCCGACAGTGTGTGGGCTCCATCGGACTGTTTCTGTCAGAATATCCGACAGACCAAGTTTTACAGCTGGGCTATAAAATTCTCAGACAACATGATCTGATCAGACTTTGTCCGATCGTTTGTAGAGAATTCCGATCGGACAAAGTGCCACGCATGCTCAGATCAAATTCCTAGACCAAAGCTATTGGCTACTAGCCTGAACGTAGTCCCGTTGTAACGAAAAAACTCATCACATTCAGAACAATCGGATTTTCTGACAACTTTGTTCGACCATGTGTATGCAACAACGGTTTCGGACAAAATCCAATGGATTTTGTTGTCGGAATGTCTGACCGTGTGTACAAGGGCTAACACCCTTCTCTAGCTAATCCCCCATTATATGGATGTGCTGTTAATGCAATGTTTCAAGGTAACATGTAGACAGGGCTATTCAGAGGCTGGACTGTTTAGTTTGTCATAAAAGTCCAAAGCAGACCCACTCTATCTGCTCCAGTGTGTATGAACGGTGGGTTCAAAACCCTACTACATCATCCACCTGTTCAGCTGGAAGCTACTTACATTGCAGGACCCTGCATTCCTTTCATGGTTTCAGGCTAACTCCAAAAGGTCCAACAATGCATCTCAGTACCCATGAAACATGAGGGCTCAGGTCATCTGATGTTTGTTTCTTAGAGGGGTCCTCTTTTCACCAACAGGCAGGTGACCTTTTCCCTTAACTACCATCATCATTCCACCTGATCAGGTTTATACCATGTATCTTGTTTTTCAGAATCCTGACACTATTTCCATTCCAGCATATTACGAGAATGTTCTCCATACCATGGCTACCTGTGGCTCGACTGTGTCCAGGCTCACTTAATTGACACTTAAATACTTGGGCATCCTCTAGGAATGGCAGCACCACCAGCCAGAAGCCAAGTTCTTCTTCTTTACTTGAAACATAAGAATAACACATTTTCACATCATGGTATACAGTATATAAAAAGGCACTTTATTAGTATTTAATATTTTCCATTTAAGACCTTACACTCATATCTTCTGGTATAATCTTCAGGTTGTTGTTGCCTTCAGGTCAGCAAACATGGTTCCACTAACTCTTCCCTCCATCATGCTTTTCTGGAATCGACTTCACCACCACCCTAACTCCATCCACCCTATATAACGGAATTTGCTAGAAAGGGCAGCACATTCATGTCACTTCCTGACAGGGAGTGGCCAAATTTAGAAGAAATAAACAAATCCTTTCAGAAAATAGGTAAATAATAGTAAAGAGAAGTTAATACTTTATATAGGTCCATCCTCAAGTTTGGTATCATGACTGGGCACCAAAAACAAGAGGAAGACAAAATGGCTTGATTCGCCATTTATAACACACGATGCATATTGAACACCAGCCATATCTCCATCCCTCATTCATCCCTTGAGTCTTCTGTCCAACTCATAATGTTCATGGATTCTGCCCCATTTATTCATATCCTCCAGCAGATGGCTTCATCACACTGCAGGCAAATTCCTTTACCTAAGTCGGCATTTAAGACACAGCTTGCCATTTGATTTCTCAGTGACAGCTCATTGGGTATTCTTATATTCATCTCCACAGGGGGGGTCTGGGGGTGCTTCTACTCCAAATCAACCCCTATAAACCACAGCAGGAGGCTATGCCAGAACATTCTCCCAGGAGATTACTCCTTATTTGCAACCTCCTGGTATTAACACCCTGCTGTGTAATCCTGTTCAACAGATTTTGGACTTCAACAGGTTGTAATTCTGCAGTGACTACCTGATTAATAATAAGATATATTATCTGTCCAAAAATGTCTGATATGAAAAAATGTTGTAAAAAGTCCAACACTTTCCTAAAAAAATATTTTCTTAAAGCTTAGCTTCACTCTAAAAAATACTCATACTTCCAGCTGCCATGTTTTTGTTCTATTGATTTTCCGGTGGGGAGTGACATCATCCTTTGCATCTGTATGGGAGTCAGTCATTCCAGCACAGCTGGAGTGTGTCAGGAATGCATACTGAGCTGTGCATGTACAGCTCAGTGTGCTTTCAGAAGAAGACTGCAGGAAAAGCAGCACAAGTTGTCAATCAGTGGAAGGAGCACGCTGATGGAAGGAGAGAGCAAGAGTTACAGACAGATGAGCCCATGAGTATACTGCTTCTCGTTTTACTGAACAGCCACAAGATGGTAATTGGGAGGTGACCTGTACATGTTTCTGAAATCAGGTCTCCTGCCCTAAGTTGTGTGGTAGAGCTTTGAAAATCTTAGCCCCTGTACACACAGTCCGAGATTTCCACAACCAAATCCGTCTGATTTTACCAGTCTGATTTTGTCCGTCAGATCTTGTCCGAAACTGTTGCATACACACGGTCGGGCCAAGTTGGCGAAAAATCCGATCTTTCAGAACGTGATGACGTAATTTCGTTACAATGGGACTACGTTCAGGCTAGTAGCCAATAGCTTTGATGTAGGAATTTGAATGTGAGCATGCGTGGCACTTGGTCCGATGAAAATGCTCTACACATGATCAGATTAGGTCCGTCCGGCCCAGTTGGTCGGGAAATATTTCCAACATGTTGGAAAATTGGGTCGGACGGAGATTTGGACAGAATCAGTCCGATGCATACCACACACAGTCGGATTATCTGACTACACGGTCCGATAAGACTCATTCCGACAGATTCTCCGACCGTGTGTACAAGGGCTGAGGACTGAATGGTTAGAAATGAAAAAAAAAATATTTATCAGGTAAATATATATATATATATATATATATATATATATATATATACACACACACACACACACACACACACACACATATATACAGCATACATACATACATACACAATATATACAGTGCCTTGGAAAAGTATTCGGCCCCCTTGAACTTTTCAACCTTTTGCCACATTTCAGGCTTCAAACATAAAGATATAAAATTTTTATTTTTTGTGAAGAATCACCAACAAGTGGGACACAATTGTGAAGTGGAACGAAATCTATTGGATTTTTGAAACTTTTTTAACTACTAAAAAAATTAAAAGTGGGGCGTGCAAAATTATTCGGCCCCCTTGCGTTAATACTTTGTAGAGCCACCTTTTGCCGCGATTACAGCTGTAAGTCGCTTGGGGTATGTCTCTATCAGTTTTGCACATGGAGAGACTGAAATTCTTGCCCATTCTTCCTTGCAAAACAGCTCGAGCTCAGTGAGGTTGGATGGAGAGCGTTTGTGAACAGCAGTTTTCAGCTTTCCACAGATTCTCGATTGGATTCAGGTCTGGACTTTGACTTGGCCATTCTAACACCTGGATACGTTTATTTGTGAACCATTCCTTTGTAGATTTTGCTGTATGTTTGGGATCATTGTCTTGTTGGAAGATAAATCTCCGTCCCAGTTTCAGGTCTTTTGCAGACTCCAACAGGTTTTCATTTCCTGTATTTGGCTGCATCCATCTTCCCCTCAATTTTAACCATCTTCCCTGTCCCTGCTGAAGAAAAGCAGGCCCAAACCATGATGCTGCCACCACCATGTTTGACAGTGGGGATGGTGTGTTGAGGGTGATGAGCTGTGTTGCTTTTACGCCAAACATATCGTTTTGCATTGTGGGCAAAAAGTTAGATTTTGGTTTCATCTGACCAGAGCACCTTCTTCCACATGTTTGGTGTGTCTCCCAGGTGGCTTGTGGCAAACTTTAGACGAGACTTTTTATGGATATCTTTGATAAATGGCTTTCTTCTTGCCACTCTTCCATAAAGGCCAGATTTGTGCAGTGTACGACTGATTGTTGTCCTATGGACAGACTCTCCCACCTCAGCTATAGTTCTCTGCAGTTCATCCAGAGTGATCATGGGCCTCTTGGCTGCATCTCTGATCAGTCTTCTCCTTGTCTGAGCTGAAAGTTTAGAGGGATGGCCAGGTCTTGGTAGATTTGCAGTGGTCTGATACTCCTTCCATTTCAAAATGATCGCTTGCACAGTGCTCCTCGGGATGTTTAAAGCTTGGGAAATCTTTTTGTATCCAAATCCGGCTTTAAACTTCTCCACAACAGTATTACGGACCTGCCTGGTGTGTTCCTTGGTCTTCATGATGCTCTCTGAGCTTTCAACAGAACCCTGAGACTATCACCGAGCAGGTGCATTTATACAGAGACTTGATTACACACAGGTGGATTCTATTTATCACCATCAGTCATTTAGGACAACATTGGATCATTCAGAGATCCTCGCTGAACTTCTGTAGTGAGTTTGCTGCACTGAAAGTAAAGGGGCCGAATAATTTTGTATGCACCACTTTTCAGTTTTTTATTTGCTAAAAAAGTTAAAAATATCCAATAGATTTCATTCCACTTCACAATTGTGTCCCACTTGTTGGTGATTCTTCACAAAAAATGTAAATTGTATATCTTTATGTTTGAAGCCTGAAATGTGGCAAAAGGTTGAAAAGTTCAAGGGGGCCGAATACTTTTGCAAGGCACTGTATATATATATATATATATATATATATATATATATATATATATATATATACAGTGGTGTGAAAAAAGTGTTTGCCCCCTTCCTCATTTCCTGTTCCTTTGCATGTTTGTCACACTTAAGTGTTTCGGAACATCAAACCAATTTAAACAATAGTCAAGGACAACACATGTAAACACAAAATGCAATTTGTAAATGAAGGTGTTTATTATTAAAGGTGAAAAAAAATCCAAACCATCATGGCCCTGTGTGAAAAAGTGATTGCCCCCTAAACCTAATAACTGGTTGGGCCACCCTTAGCAGCAACAACTGCAACCAAGCATTTGCGATAACGTGCAATGAGGCTTTTACAGCGTCCTGGAGGAATTTTGGCCCACTCATCTTTGCAGAATTGTCCTAATTCAGTTACATTAGAGGGTTTTCGAGCATGAACGGCCTTTTTAAGGTCATACCACAACATCTCAATAGGATTCAGGTCAGGACTTTGGCTAGGCCACTCCAAAGTCTTCATTTTGTTTTTCTTCAGCCATTCGGTGGTGGACTTGCTGGTGTGTTTAGGATCATTGTCCTGCTGCAGAACCCAAGTTCGTTTCAGCTTGAGTACACGAACAGATGGTCGGACATTCTCCTTCAGGATCTCTTGGTAGACAGCAGAATTCATAGTTCCTTTTATCACGGCAAGTCTTCCAGGTCCTGAAGCAGCAAAACAGCCCCAGACCATCACACTACCACCACCATATTTTACTGTTGGTATAATGTTCTTTTTATGAAATGCAGTGTTCCTTCTATGCCAGATATACTTGGACACACACCTTCCAAAGAGTTCCACTTTTGTCTCATCGGTCCACAGAATGTTGTCCCAAAAGTCTTGGGGATCATCAAGATGTGTTGTGGAAAAATTGAGACGAGCTTTGATGTTCTTTTTGCTCAGCAGTGGTTTTCTCCTTGGAACTCTGCCATGCAGGCCATTTTTGCCCAGTCTTTTCCTGATGGTGGAGGCATGAACGCTGACCTTAACTGAGGCAAGTGAGGCCTGCAGTTCCTTGGACGTTGTTGTGGGGTCTTTTGTGACCTCTTGGATGAGTCGTCGCTGCGCTCTTGGGGTAATTTTGGGCGGCCGGCCACTCCTGGGAAGGTTCACCACTGTTCCATGTCTTCGCCATTTGTGGATAATGGCTCTCACTGTGGTTCGCTGGATTCCCAAAGCTTTGGAAATGGCTTTATAACCCTTTCCAGACTGATAGATCTCAATTGCTTTCTTTCTCAATTGTTCCTGAATTTCTTTGGGTCTCGGCATGATGTGTAGCTTTTAAGGATCTTCTGGTGGACCTTACTGTGTCAAGCAGCTCCTATTTAAGTGATGCCTTGATTGTGAACAGGTGTGGCAATAATCAGGCCTGGGTGTGGCTAGAGAAATTGAACTCAGGTGTGGACAACCACAGTTATAGTATGTTTTAACAAGGGGGGCAATCACTTTTTCACACAGGGCCATGATGGTTTGGATTTTTTTTCACCTTTAATAATAAACACCTTCATTTACAAATTGCATTTTGTGTTTACTTGTGTTGTCCTTGACTATTGTTTAAATTGGTTTGATGTTCCGAAACACTTAAGTATGACAAACATGCAAAGGAACAGGAAATGAGGAAGGGGGCAAACACTTTTTCACACCACTGTATATATATATATATACACACCACAAAGCAACTTATTCACTCCTTGATTATTTTCCCACCTTGTTTACTGCAACTCTCTCCTTAATGGCCTACCCTTAAGCAGGCTATCCCCCCTTCAGTCTAGTATGAATTCTGCTGCTAGACTAATACACCTCACTAACCGAACCATGACTGCTGATCCTCTCTGCCAATCCCTTCACTGGCTCCCCCTACCCCACCATGTAAAATTCTAAATGCTAACCATAACATACAAGGCCATTCACAACATCGCCCCCATCTACATCGCCGACCTCATCTGCAGATATCGCCCAAATCGTCCCCTCCACTCCTCCCAGGAACTCCTGCTCTCTAGCTCCCTTCTTACCTCCTCCCATGCTCGCCTTAAAGACTTCTCCAGAGCCTCTCCCATCCTCTGGAATTCCCTGTACCAGTATATCCAGTCAGCCCCTACCCTGTCCACCTTTAGGAGATCCCTGAAAACAAATTTATTCGGGGAAGCCTATCCCACACCCACCTAACTGTCCCCGAGCCACCCCCATCAAATCATTCTCTGCAGCTATTACCTTTTGTACCACCCCCTCCCTTTAGAATGTAAGCTCTACGAGCAGGGCCCTCCTGTACCTTTTATATTGAACTGTACTGTAATTGTGTTGTCCCCCCTATACATTGTAAAGTGCTGCGTAAACTGTTGGTACTATATAAATCGTGTATAATAATAATAATATATATATGTAGCGGGGATATAATTGTGTATTAATGCAAATAATGTGAAGTACAATGTAAATATATGGACAATGTTATTCACTAGTATTGGATGCCATCTAGTGACCAGAACTGGAAATGGACTTGAGCTATTTTCCTTTTTTCATGGTGTTGGAAAGATAGCAGGAATTGACTGTGTTTACTTTGGTCATTTGACCTCATCTACCCAGGAGTCTGTGTGACCTACCCATGAACACTTTGATATGCAGTGCATGCTGGGTATTGTATACTGCAGCGGCCATATTTGGTCTCTTGGAACCACGTTGCCTGCCTGTGCGGAACTGTGTGTAAGGTTCTCGGACCCATCGGTAGATAGTCACCGCGGGATGCAAATCGGACTGTTTGCTGGGTGACTTGACGGAGCCAAGAGCTGATGATCAGATCGACGGGGATCGGAAATGCTTGTTGGAGCAGCGGAGAGCCGGATCCAGTCGGTGGAGTGACACGGAGCATCTGGCCTAGTCAGCGGAAGCAAGCTGCAGTTGTAGGACTCAAGCCATCACTCAGAACTCTGATCCGATTGGTGAGCGGGTTGCGGCCCACTGTTTAATCTATTACAGGTACTTAAACTTACTAATAGGCCTCGCTGGAACCTGTTATCCCACGGAAGTGTAATTGAGTGACTGACACTTAATAGGCTCGAGGCCCGTTTCACTTTAGTATCTAAGTGTGATTACAAGTTTCTGGAGTTATACCTGGAGTAGGTTAACTTTCTCTACTTACCCCTTTCGATTACAATTATCTGAGGAACTATTTAAGCTAGCGAAGAAAGAAGATAAAGGAAGAAATACATTAAGTGAGGTCTCACGTAGACTTTAAATAAGGGGAGCTCCCAGGTCTAGATAGTAACATACTTGCATGTTGTTTATTGTATTTGCCTGTTGACTTATGTTGTGCTGACGTTCTACGTTGGAACGACAGTGCAATCTCTGTAACCACCTATTTGCTATATTTTCAGTAAAAGTATTCCTGTTTAAGAGTACAAGTGTGTGGTTTACTGTCTTTCCCCACCAGGTGGAGACAGAGGATCCTGAGGGATAGACACAGGTACATTATACTGTTTACACTGTACTGTATTATTATTGCTCCACAGCTGTGCCAAGGGGACAGAGTCATACAGAAGGGGGGTTTCTCAGTAGAGTGCAGGTCCAATTCAAATCAGCTCCTTCGGAGGTCAGTGCTACATACACACACACACACACACACACACACACACACACATATATATATATATATATATATATATATATATATATATATATATATATATATATATATATATATATATACACACACACACATACATAAATACACACACACACACACACACACACAGAGTAAATACTGTATTATCTGTGTACTTAGATTTGGGGTTTCCATACACTTTAAATAAATGTGTTCTTGGATTTCCCCCTATTTCCAAATGCAATTTTGTGTTCCATCTACTGTGCCTTTAATTAAACAAAATATTCAGACTATGAGACATATGAATTCATTGGCAGGTTTTTCCCAACCTCTCCTGCTTTTGACATTTTTGTAAAGTCTACAGCGTTATCTGCAATAATCTATATAGGGACAGCTTTTCTTCCTGTCTGCGGTCATGTCAATTCCAGGTCAGGTTTATAGGAAGTCAAAGCATTGTTGTCTTGCTTGATGGAATCAAATTGACTAAAACACAATGTCAAGGTGGAATGGTTAAAATGAAATGCTTTGTTACTCTCCAGGTATTCAGCTCTGCAAACAATCTGATGAGGTTTTGTGTTCTTGCACCTCCGTTGCCTGACACTAACTTTGAATAGAACATTTAAGACATTCATTGGTATACAGTATAGAAGATTTGCACTTAAAACGGAACTTCATTCTTTTAGTTAACATTGACTACCGGTATTTGTAATCCTCCTGCTGCTAGCATTAGTAAATAGATAGGAAAGTATATTTAAACTTTTTTTTTACATTTCTTCAGTTACTTCCCGGTTTCCAGGCCTAGGTAAGTGATGCCATCTATTCTAGTAGTTTTCAGGAGAGGATGAGAGGTTTTCTCAGCTAAGCACAACCTCCTGCTTGCATGCCCAAATAAGGGCAGATGGATTCAGGGAAGTAAATGCTACATGAATCATCTGCCCTTCCTCAAGATGGCCATGGCCAGAAATGCTAGAGGATGTTTTTCATAAAGCATAGAGATGGAAGGATGGAGGAGTTTGCTTTAAACATTAAAAAATAATTACGGTAAATAGCGTTTTTTGGTTTGTGGTGCTTAGATGCAGTGTAGTTCTGCTTTCAAGAGGACCTGAACTGTGAAAGCTCTGCCAAAGGAAAAAAGGCAAGCAGGGAGATGGACTAGTAACAGTGGTCTCTCTGAAGATGACCTTTTCCCCATTACTGACTACCATGTCCATGCACTACCGTGTCTTGACTGCACTGTGTCTCAGAATGGAGGTGGCCTTCTTGGTAGAGAAGCAAAGCTTTTCTTCAGAGCCAATGACAGGTGGTCTAAAGGCTGATAACAGCAGGTGAGATCAAGGAAGCACAGACCCACAGAATGAATGAAAGCAGTGAGATGCATAGTAGTGACATTAAAAAATTCCACTCCAAATCTGGTGAGACCAGAAGTCAGAGACAGCAGTACCCTAGATGATCTCACACAGCAGATATACATATACAATATGAGGTTCCAGGAAAGTGTCTATGAAACAGATACATATCACAAAGTGCATTGCAAAAGTATTTTGAGGAAAGAGGTAGATTGCTTGTGGACGAATCAGTGTCTCTGGGGTGTCTCCTCCCCCAGGCTAAATATCTCTGACCGTCCTGCCATAATTGGCCTCTGGGGGGCAGTGTTTGTCCATGAATTGCAACTGCTCCGACTAGGGTCACATCTTGGGATTCGATCTCCGGTGCTCTTCCCGCTCATTAGGCCTGTCTTTGATCCTCACAGACAGATCGGAGTCAGCATGCAGAGTAGCTCTCATAGATGGATGGGCGCCTCTAATCTGAAGTCACAATAGAGGTTTAACTGGTTGCATTCCAACCGGGGGATGGTGTCCTGTTCTCAGGGGCGGACTGACCATTGGGCCACTCGGGCACTGCCCGAGGGCCCCATGCCACTAGGGGGCCCCATCAGGGTTGCCAGCCTCAGTAAAACCAGGGACAGTATGTAAAAATTTGTGTTTTTTTTACATCTGCCTCTGAAATGTCCCTTACCGCCATTCTTTTGGTCTAAAAATCCGTGCGGCCCCATAACCTCTGATTGCCTGGGGGCCCCATAATCTCCTATTGCCCGGGGGCCCCATGAGTTGTCAGTCCGCCCCTGCCTGTTCTCCATGATATTGCACCATTGGGACTGACAATCCATGAGTTTATACTGAATCCAACATTCAGGGTACTGCTTAGGAATTAACATGTCTAATTATATGTTCCCTATAACATACTTGTATAATACAGTAAAACACAACACTTTCTATGTGAAAAAAATAACATAAAGTCCATGCATAGACTGGATTCAAATAAATAAATCAATCACAATGAACATTCCAGCACCCAGTGCTCTGTGTCTCCAAAATGAACCTCAAATCTTCTTGTGACAAATGATTATCCACCACCAAATGCAATGCCTGCTCACCTGCCACAGAATAATCAAACACTCATCACCACTATCTGACTGATGTCAATCTCTCTTGACAGAGACCTGCTCACTCTCTTCTTCTACTCTGAGAATGAGGTCTGTCTCTTGTAGACTCCACCATACATGCACTTCTAAAAGAGTTGTTTATATATTAGAGCGCCCATGTTCTCTCCAGTTTGGAGAACCTCTAGACCTCTATCAGTTAGAATACAAGAATATTATAATATTAAATTAGGGAAAAAAGAAAATAATGTTTAAAGCACTTCAAAAGAGATCCACAATAAAAATCTGAATGGTTTGAGATTTTGGGGGTGAAGAGAGTAAATAACCGATGAATGGGAGGTAATACATTTGAACCAATGGGAATAATTTTGGATACATGAGACCAAGGTATTGGTACTACAAATGCTGATTATGATCTCAACTGCTTTATTAGCAATTATTAGGTCCTTTATAAAACTAGGTATGGTTACCAGGCCTCTATGTATATTGTCTAAGATAAAGGGGCAAAGTGGTCTGCCTTCTTTTTTTTTTATATACTTTTTCATTATAAATTCTATAGTTTAGGTGCTTAATATCTGTGAATATTATTAAAAGCATTAATGTGAGAGACAATGCAATATTGCACTCTGTAATGAGGACCAGATGATCGAGGGAAGGATATTCGACTGTCCCCAGCAGTAAATCAGCATCCGGATTCCCTCTGGGGCCAAGAGAGAAAAGGAATTACATCACTTTCAGGCTTTTCAGATTGCATTGTGTCAAGTATTAAGAATTTAGAAGCGGTTTAAGACTATAAAAGGGCTCAGATGTCTCAGCTCCCCTACTGAGGAAGCCCAATAGGAGGGTGCAACGTGTTTAGGAGGGAGGGGCCGAGCCCATGACATCACGCCAATGCCAAGGTCGAGATTGTAGTGGTGAGCTGGCTGACGAGTTGTTTAAAGCACATTGCAATAAAGATTCCTGTAAGTAATTTAATAGAGGGGGGTAATAAAATGGAGAGCACTATGGTGTAGCCCTTTTATTCCTTGTAATATATGGTGAAGTCTACAAGAGGAGACAGACCTGATTCTCAGAGTAGAAGAAGGAAGTGAGCAGGTCTCTGTTAGCCCTTGTACACACGGTCGGACAGTCCGACAACAAAATCCGTTGGATTTTGTCCGACGTATTTTGTCCGAAACTGGTGTTGCATACACACGGTCGGACAAAGTTGTCGGAAAATCCGATCGTTCATAACGTGATGGCGTAATTTAGTTACAACGGGACTACGTTCAGGCTAGTAGCCAATAGCTTTGGTCTAGGAATTTGATCTGAGCATGCGTGGCACTTTGTCCGATCAGAATTCTCTACAAACAATCGGACAAAGTCTGATCGGATCATGTTGTCGGAAAATTTTATAGCCCAGCTCTAAAACTTTGTTGGCCGGATATTCTGACGGAAACAATCTGATGGAGCCCAAACGCGGTTGGATTATCCGACAACATGGTCCTATCGGACATTTTCTATTGGAATGTCCGACCGTGTGTACAAGGGCTAAGAGAGATTGACATCAGTTGGATAGTGATGATGAGTGTTTGATTATTTTGTGGGAGGTGAGCAGGCACTGCATTCTGCATTCGGTGGTGGATATTCACTTGTCACAAGAAGATTTGAGGTTATTTTTGGAGACACCAAGCACTGGGTGCTGGACTGTTCATTTCGATTGATTTATTTATCTGAATCCAGTCTATGCATAGACTTTATGTTAATTTTCCACACAGAAAGTGTTGGACTTGACTGTATTGTATAGATATCTATTTTAAGCGTGAGGGGAAAACACCTTAAAGGAGTTGTAAACCCTCGTGTTTTTTTGCCTTGATGCAACCTATGCATTAAGGTGAAAAAGCTTCTGACACTGACCAGCCCCCTAGCCCCCCCATTTTACTCACCTGAGCCTGTTCGTTCCCTGGGCAGAGATGCGCTCTCTTTCTCTGCCCAGGGTTCTCGGCTCTTGATTGGATAGACTGATAGCAGCGCAGCCATTGGCTCCTGCTCCTGTCAATCAAATCCAATGTGGGCGCCGGAGGCCCGAGTCCTGCATTCTGTGTCTCTGCACGCAAATGCTGGACTTGGGAGCGCGCCTATGAGGTTTACCAATATGAGCAGGAGCCGCAAGCGCCCTTGGGGGACCCCAGAAGATGAGGTTTTGGGGCCACTCTGTGCAAAACTAATTGAACAGAGGAGGTAAGTATGATATGTTTGGTATTTTTAAAAAAAGGGGGGGTTTACAATCACTTTAATTCGTGTTATAGCTGGCAACACTCGAGAGTTCTTTCTTTATTTGTTCACATTATATTTTATATTCACTTTTGTATATATCATATTGGCAGCACGGATTGATTTACTACATCTTAGTTCCCTATAACATGACACATTTTTACCATTTGAGTTCAGGTGTACTTTAATTTGCACACAAGGTACAGCTGTAGCTTATAGAATATGTAAACTCAACATTTCATATTCCTGATATGAAGCCTACTGTACTATGTACTTGTTATAAAAAGTATCCTGCTATCTTTGTATTGCTTCCTTTGTGTGAAATCCCTGTCATTCCTGCCAGTCTCTCTGCTTTACTATTAAAAACTGACCACACTAAGGTGTCCTTTTATGAAGCAGTGAAATCTATTCACTGCTTCATTCTCCGGCATTCACAGAGGAGATCTTTCTCCTCTATGTGCCAGTTTATAAAGCGGAGTAGATCGCTTCACCCTTGGAGAAGTGAAGCGATCTACAAACGCTTCTAACACTGGAGAACGGCCCCTAATACTGGAATCTCGTGAGACTTTACGAGATTACAGTACTAGAAATTCACCGATACACAGAGATGTCAATTTATTAAGCAGTGATAAATTATCACAGCTCAATACACTGACACACGGTGTGAGTAATGCTAGTAAAATAAAGAGTCCCCCTACATAATATATACATGTATACACACACAGACATTGTATATACATGTATATACACACACATTATATATATATACATATACACATTATATGTATATATATATATATATATATATATATATATATGTATACACATAAATATGACAGGGGGACATGGTTACAGTGTTGGGGGGTCTGAACGAGGCATAAGGAAGTTAATTATCTTCCTCTTTCCTCCTCAGATCCCCCCACATTCTCTCTTCACTCCCCGGTTCTCCACCTCTGAGCTGGTGAATCAGGGAGTGTGAATTCTGACACAGATCGCCAGTGAAGCGCTGAGATGCCAGCTTCATAAACTGGCCGTTGCTGTGTCATTCTATGAGGATTCTCAGTGTGTGGAGATAATCGGCGGGAGAACAAGTTCAAACACTTCTCCCCCTAATTATCTCTGGTTTATAAACTGTTTATGGGCTGTGATCAGCGGCGATCCTCTGGATCTCCACTGATCACTGCTTCATAAACGGACACCTAAGCAGGAAAACACACTGTGGTCTGTTCTCTAACTATTCTGAGAACTCGATGTGCTCTCTTCCAGTGATCAGGCTTGTCCTGACACCCCCCCCCCCCCACACACACACACAGCCAATTACTGGGAAGACCTGTATGCCTCTCTTTCGCCACTGAGGACAGAGGGGATGTGATCACTAATTTAAAAAAAAAAAACACAAAAGGGGTATTGGTTAATCTGCCAGGAAGGAAATCCCTTTTATTCACAGAGGTCCTGACTTCGGTGAAGGAACTGCCAACTTTATTATTAAACACATTCTTCCACTACTTAGTGAAGGTTTTGGTTCTTTTATTTACTTCCAGGATTAGGGAAACAACCTGTTTGAAGAGGGCCATTTCTCATACCCCCCCCCCCAAAAAAAAAAGAGGGCTACACTAGTTGTAAAAAAAATAAAAATAAATTGTAAATAATGTTGTCATCCTACCTACCTCGCACATTTGCTGCTTTGCTGTCACAGTGCACCTTTACGCTCTAAATCTGGAATAGCTTGTCTCTCTTCCACTTGTGTAATTTTGTGCTGTTCATACCTCTGGCCTGTAGATGTCACTATTTACAATTGTTACATACAGAATACATTCTATACTCATGTTTGTTCCAGTCCCTCTTTCTGGATACCTTGAACTTGTTAATAAAGGACTCTATGACTACTCTGCTTCCCAGACTACAGGACCCAACAAGCTTGGTAAGGAAGCTGTCTTGGCTATCTCCTTAGCAGCCTGCTCATTTCCCTCCCTGGTAAGCCTGCAATGCCTTACTTACTACATGTATCATATCTTCTATACTCTTCAGGTTTCTTGCAGTTCCTCTTCCTGTTATGATATACTCATGGATGTCTGAACTTGTTAAAGTGGAAGCAAACCCTAACATTTTTCTTAAAAATGTTCCCTCCTCTCACCTATGCTGCCTAACTTTTATAAAAAAAAAAAAAGATTGGTGTACTTACCTATTTTCAGTCCACTCCATGATCCTGCAGTTCTGGCTCCCCTGTGGCAGCTGCTCCAGGGGAGAGGAGAGAGGGCCGATCAATGGATGGGCTATGTAAGCCTATGGGTGACAGAATTCCTCATTCGCTTTCACGCACTCCTTGCAGGATCACATGACCAGAAATGTGGGGAATAAAAATAGGTAAGTATATAGATCTTTTTTATACAGGTTAGGTAGGAGTTGGGGGAGGGAATTTTTTAAGGATAGTTAGGTGTAGGATTTATTTCCACTTAATCATAATACAACTACTTTGCCTCCCAAACAACACAAGGAATATCTCTAAGGCCGCGTACACACGGGCGGACTGTTCGCCCAACTTTGTCCGCTGAACAGTGTTTGGGCGGACAGTCCGCTCGTGTGTGGGCTTTCAGCGGACAGTTTCAGCAGACAGTTGGACGGACAAGGTTTTTCGGAAATTCCGAAAAACTGTCCGCTGAAACCTTGTTTCAGCGAACAGCCCGCTCGTGTGTAGGCTTGTTCGTCAAACAAAGTTGCGCGCATGCTCAGAAAGGATTTTCACGCCGAAAGCTATAATGCAGTGTATAGGACGTCGTATTTTTCGTCCCGTCGTACGTGCTGTTCACGTCATCGCGCACGGTTTCAGCAAACTGTTCGTTCGTCGTGTGTGGGCATGTCCGTCCATGCTAATTTTGAGCGG
The DNA here is from genome assembly GCF_037356315.1 of Lithobates pipiens. Taxonomy (NCBI): domain Eukaryota; kingdom Metazoa; phylum Chordata; class Amphibia; order Anura; family Ranidae; genus Lithobates; species Lithobates pipiens. The sequence goes on from NW_027507785.1 coordinate 100,559,932, forward strand.
ACTGTTTGCTGAAACTGTTGGACGGACAAAGTTGGGCGAACAGTCCCCGCGTGTGTACGCGGCCTTAAATATGTCCCTTCATAACTCAAAAGCCCCCAAGCCAACATCCTCCTGTCTTCTCCTAAGGTCTTGTTTAAACCATGTTAGTTGAGCTGAGTTGATCTGCATAGACCAACACAGGCTCGGCGGCAGGGCACATAGAAAACAGCTATTTACCAACCTAATCGTTCTCTTCGCTCCTCCCAAGACCTCCTGCTCTCAAACTCCTTTGTCACCTCATCCCATGCTGGCCTTCAGGACTTCTCCAGAGCCTCTCCCATCCTCTGGAATGCTCTACCCCAATCTGTCCGATTTTCTCCTACTTTATCCACTTTCAGGCGATCCCTGAAAACTTTTCTCTTCAGAAAAGCCTATCTGGCCCCCACCTAACAACTGTACATTTATCTTATCAATCAGCACATCGCCCACAGTTATTACCTCTTTTATCTCTTGACCTTCCCTCTTTGATTGTAAGCTCTAAGGAGCAGGGCCCTCTGATTCCTACTGTATTAAAGTGTATTGTATTTGTACTGTCTACCCTCAAGTTGTAAAGTGCTACGTAAACTGTTGGCACTATATAAATCCTGTATAATAATTTTCTCTGTGCTTCTTTCATACCATACATCTGTGGAGGGCTGGAATGTGGGAGGTAAAAGCAGCACGAGGAGCCAATCTGTTTATGTGCAGACAAGAAGCTTGCTAATAGCAGGAGGAAGCAGAGTGGCAGAGAGGAGATCTCATCAATTCACCTTTCAAGGCCCATTCACACTATGGCCTCATTCGTACTGGTGTACCTATCTGTACACCTGTGCGAAGGGCTGTCTTTTCCTTGAATGGGATGCACAGATGTTTCATGCATCCGCATGCAGGCATTCCTATTAATGTCTATTGGGATGCACATAGCTGCTGGTCCCAATTTGACACCCGTGCATGTTCCTGAAAGCAGACAGTGTGCAAGAGCAGGGAGATATTGAAAAATATATTGAAAAATATTCCACATTGCATGCCAAATATTCTGGGTATGCCATGATCTAATGTAGCAATAACTGTATAATTTTAACCGGGTTGAGACCCAAGGATTATTGAAAGTGCATACCTCCCAACTTTTTTGAGATGGGAATGAGGGACACCTATCAGCAAAAGTATGCAGGCATAGGACACACCCCTTGCCACACCCCCTTAAAGGAGAATTGTACAAAAAACAAGATTCGTTAAACCCACAAGCGCTTTTTTTTTACCCCTATTATTCCTTTATAGTGGCTTTTGGAATTTACAAATGCAGCAATTTAGAAATCAGATGAAAGATTTAGAACAGGGAAACACTTTTTGATAGATAAAAAGTGCATTTTATATACAATTATATAGATCAGACCAAAATGAAGGACAAATGAGGAGGAATGAGGGACAGAGGGACATTGTTCCAAATCAGGGACAGTCCCGCGAAATCAGGGACAGTTGGGAGCTATACAAGTGTTCCTCTAGGTAAAAAATATTTCCCCAGAACAAGAGGAAGGTAAATCTACCAATGGGAATGACTGTTCCTGTGACACCTGTCTAAGCCCACGTACACACGGATTTGTTCCAAATCAGGGACAGTCCCGCGAAATCAGGGACAGTCCCGCGAAATCAGGGACAGTTGGGAGCTATACAAGTGTTCCTCTAGGTAAAAAATATTTCCCCAGAACAAGAGGAAGGTAAATCTACCAATGGGAATGACTGTTCCTGTGACACCTGTCTAAGCCCACGTACACACGGTCGGCGATTTTGCCAATCAAATCCGTCGGATTATGTCCGTCGGATTTAGTCCGACGGATTGTGTCCGAAACTGTTGCATACACACGGTCGGGCCAAGTTGTCTGATTTAGCGGTTGCCAAGAACGCGGTGACGTAATTTCGTTACAATGGGACTACATTCAGGCTAGTAGCCAATAGCTTTGATGTAGGAATTTGATCTGAGCATGCGTGGCACTTGGTCCGATGAAAATTCTCTACACATGATCGGAGTATGTCCGACCGGCCCAGTTGGTCGGGAAATATTTCCAACATGTTGGAAAATTGGGTCCAACGGAGATTCGGACGGAATCAGTCCGATGCATACCACACACAGTCGGATTATCTGATGACACGGTCCGATAAGACGCATTCCGACGGATTCTCCGACCGTGTGTACGCGGCATAAGAGGGGAATTCACCTTGCTTTGTAGGGATTTTTTCTTGCATTCTGTTATCTCTCCTGAACAGGAATTAAAGGGAAATCTTCATGATGGGACACAGACAACACAAATTAAACTGGCAGGATTTTAATATCTACTCTGCTCAAATTTTTTATTTTAAAAACAATTTTGGCTGTACATACACTGTAAATATGATTTTGACTATAGCCGCTTCAGCCGCTGTAGAATTTACCCCCTTCCTGACCAGAGCACTTTTTGCGATTCGGCACTGTGTCGTTTTAACTGACAATTGCACGGCTGTGCGACGTTACACCAAAACAAAATTGATGACCTTTTTTCCCCACAAATAGAGCTTTCTTTTGGTGGTATTTGATCACCCCTGCGGTTTTTATTTTTTGCGCTATAAACAAAAAAAAAGTGAAAAATTTTGAAAAAAAAGCAATATTTTTTACTTTTTGCTATAATAAATATCCCCCCAAAAATATGAAAAAAACATTATTTTTCCCTCAGTTTAGGCTGATATGTATTCTTCTACATATTTTTGCTAAAAAAAAATGGCAATAAGCATATATTGATTGGTTTGCGCAAAAGTTATAGCATCTACAAAATAGGGGATAGATTTATGGCATTTTTTTTATTTTAGTAATGGCGGTGATCTGCGATTTTTATCATGACTGCGACATTATGGCGGACACAGAGAATTTAAAGTGATCAGTTCCCAAAGTTAATTAGTCAACACCAATGTCCCTTTATGATTAAGAGGAAAAGAGAGTCCCTAACGGGGAGTGTATGGAACTTTCTGGGTTCTATTCACATGCTCAACAAAAGTTAAGGTTAAAAAAGATATTTTATTTTGACACATATACATGAAAGAAAAAAGGTATATAATAATTCATTTCTTCCATACAAAAAATACCACACTTTTTAAAAAAAAAATTATGGCGGACACATCGGACACGTTTGACACTGTTTTTGGGACCATTGTCATTTATACAGCGATCAGTGCTATAAAAATGCACTGATTTCTGTGTAAATGACACTGGGAGGGAAGGGGTTAACCACTAGGGAGCAATCAAGGGGTTAAGTGTGTCCTAGGGAGTGATTCTAACTGTGGGGGAGGGGGGGTGGGCTACCACTGACATGACAGAGATCCCTGCTCCTGATGACAGGGAGCAGTAGATCTCTGCCATGTCACTAGGCAGAACGGGGAAATGCCTTCTCCCCATTCTGCAGCTCCGTGACACAATCCTGGAACACCGGCGGACATTGAGTCCGCAGGACCCGCGGGCATGGTCACACTGTACGCAGCGGGCGTGCCCCCATTAGCCCCGCCAATTATAGGGGACGTACAGGTACGCCCATTTGCCCACCGCTGCCATTGTGCCGACGTATATCGTTGTGCATCGGTCGGCAAGTGGATAGTTTCTCTTTCAGGAGGTTCTAACGCACAGCGGGAGTATAGTAATGGGATGTACTACTGCTGTAGTTTCCCATGTAGCATTATGAGGCCTGGGGGTGTATGGTCTGTTGTAGGGAGCCACCCTCCTAATGCTGGGCAGCAGGGACAGACAGCTTCTGTATTTTTAAGCGTACTAAGCACATTGTTGTCCGTTGGTCACTTTTTCGCTAAAACAGCAGCTTGGATATTAAAAGTCTTTTTTTCAAAAGTTGATTTCAGACGAAACAAGTGAAAGATCTCTCTGGCTTTGAAGCTTTCATACCCAGAATACATCGGAGAAAGTTATTTATCAACATCTCTCATTCACTAAAGTAATGAACCAAGCTATTAACACGTGTTTTTTTTGGTATTAATTCTAGACATCCGCTACCGTTCTGACATATAAAGCATTGACCTTTTATTCAGGATTTAGTTTATCTCTTTTTCAATTCTCCTGCTATGCATTGCACAATGGATGGATGCTGGATGAAAAAAAAAAAAAGCTGAATAAACTGTTTCAGATATTCCTATTGTCTCTACAAGCATTGGACTGGAAGGTTGTGGGTTTCATTACTGCCAAGCCATTCAGCAAGAAACTCAGCCAGACTAGGGAAATATTTTGGCCAATATCCAGTGGTGTCTTCTATGAGGTTAGATGACCAGTAGGCAATTAGGGCCATGGGCACAGCTGGAATCATTTTCATCAGTTTGCCCACATGGATATTTGTGTCGCTCATGCATTTGGGGCTGACAAGACCTAACAAATTTAAAGTTTTATCTGTACTATAAACCATTGTTTCTGGGGGTATATTAGCTACGAGGGCATTAAAATGTGACCTAGATGTCTCCACCCCTTTAACCACTTAAATACCGGGCCTATTCTGGCACTTCTCTCCTACATGTAAAAATCATCATTTTTTTTGCTAGAAAATTACCCTAGGGAACTTTTTATCTTGCACGGTATTTGCACAATCATTTTTCAAACACTTTTTTTTGGAAATAAAAAAGGTTTCATGAATTAAAAAATAACAAAACAGTAAAGGTAGCCCAATTTTTTTATATAATGTGAAAGATGATGTTACGCCGAGTAAATAGATACCTAACATGTCACGCTTTAAAATTGCGCACACTCATGGAATGGTGCCAAACTTCGGTACTTAAAAATCTTCATAGGCGATGCTTTGAAGTTTCTTACAGGTTACCAGTTTAGAGTTACAGAGGAGGTCTAGTGCTAGAATTGTTCCACATACTCTAACGCACGCAGCAGTGTCCTCACCCAAGCCGATTTTTTAATAGGTTATCGGGGGCTGGTGCTGCCATGTTGTCTAAGGTAAACTGGCAGTGAAGCCTTGCGGCTTCACAGCCAGTTTTCTACTGAAGGGAGAAGAAAGGGCGCACCAGACTTGTGCATTATCCTTTGGATATCTATTTGTTAAAAACGTAAGAAGAAAACTACCCGCAAACAGTTGTATAAATTCTTGCAATATGAATAGTCGTCAAGTAGCAGCATCTAGTCACAGATGAGCAGAATCAGTTTCCTACTGCACATGTGCAAAGCACAGTGCGCTTGTGAATGGGCCAGCTTCGGGGGAAGGAGGGGGGACCGAAATTCTGGTTCAGTTCTCCACGGAAGTGGGAGCGCATACATGTCAAAAGCTGGTACCCACTCCTTCCCAAAAGGTGCCAAACGTGGCAGCGGAGGGGTGGGGGGGACAGACAAGCGGAGTTTCTCTTTTGGGTGGAGCTCCACTTTGAGCAATTAACAGAACCGCACATTTTTAGGTTTAGGAGTGTGTCTATGGGAATGTTGGACCATTCTTCCATCGGACAAGAAGGCCTGGTTCCCAGTCTTCACTCTAATTCATCCCAAAGGTGTTCTATCATGTTGGGGTGCAGGCCAGTCAAGTTCTTCCACCCCAAATTTGCTCATCCATGGATCTTGCTTTGTGCACTGGTCCAAATAATTTGGTGGAGGGGGGGATTATGGATTATGGTGTGGGGTTGTATTTCAGGCGTTGGGCTTGGCACCTTAGTTGCAGTGAAGGGAACTCTTAAGGTGTCAGCATACCAAGCCATTTTGGACAATTTCATGCTCCCAACTTTGGGGATGTTTGGTGGAGGGGGGTATTATGGATTATGGTGTGGGGTTGTATTTCAGGGGTTGGGCTTGGCACCTTAGTTGCAGTGAAGGGAACTCTTAAGGCGTCAGCATACCAAGTCATTTTGGAAAATTTCATGCTCCCAACTTTGGGGATATTTGGGGATGGCCCCTTCCTGTTTCAACATGACTGTGCTCCAGTACACAAAGCAAGGTCCATAAAGACATGGATGAGAAAGTTTTGGGTGGAGGAATTTGTCTGGCCTGTACAGAGTCCTGACCTTAACCTGATAAAACATGCTTGTGATAAATTTAAGTGGAGACTGCAAGCCAGGCCTTTTCGTTCACATCAGTGCCTGACATCACAAATGCGCTTCTGGAAGAATGATCCAACAATTCCATAGACACACTCCTCTTCCCATAAGAGTTGAAGCTGTTATAGCTGCAAACCCTATTGAACCCTACAGACTAAGACTGGGATGCCATTAATGTTCATGTAAAGGCAGGTGACCCAATACTTTTGGTAATATAGTGTGTGTGTGTGTGTGTGTGTATTATTTATGGTCGAAGCCCTTCAACAGGGATGGATGTGAACCACATAAACACGCCACAAGACTTACAACATGAAATAGACCTCAAGTGTGCCCTGGTCTGCTGGCCTGTATACCAAAAAAGGAGGCATACCCAAGATAAGTAATAGATGCCTGTGGAGAGAAATTAACTGAGAAATTCCTTGAAAAGGGGAATGGGAGGGAGGGTATCACGCACATGAACCGACAAAGACCACAGATGAGTGGGCTGTTTAAATACCCCCCGGACTCCTACCATAAATTCAGGACACCATACTGGCTTTCTTATTTATGGTCAAAGCCCTTCAACCGCGATGGATGTGAACCACATAAACACACCACAAGACTTTTTTTTTTTTTTTTATTATTAATCTTTATTAAATTTTCACATTTATACAGACCACATTTTAAAATAACATTACCAGGGTTCAAATACCTCTTTCTTCCCTTCCGAGATCTGAGTTTTGGAGTTCTAGGAAGGGAAGGGGGACATGAAGATACATCCATACATCACATATAATTAGCAAAAAAAAAACAAAAGCACATTATCTAAACAGTACCATATCCCCCCTTCTCCTACCATCACTATTTTTGTAATTCCTACGTTTTTCCTATTGTTATAACCCCACCCCTCCCTCCCATCCCTTCTATCAACCCCGCCCCCCCTCCCCTCCCCTCTTATATATATATTGGTGCTTTTATCCTACAGTATAGCATAAATGTGTTATAATAATTCCCGAACCTTTAATGTACCCTACCCTACTCCTTCCCATTACCCATCCCCCCTCCCCTCTTCCCTTTCCTATCATGGTTTAAACTGGGGTATGCATCACTTCTATCCACTCTCGCCAGTTCCTATTAAACTCCTTTAGGTTATTTCGTTTTGCATATACTGCCCTCTCCTTACATAGATAGTCATTTACCGCCCTTATCCAATCCTCTACTGTAGGGGGTAGCTTAGATTGCCATCTCCCAGCTATCATCCTTCTAGCTTGAAATAAACATCTTAGGATTGCCGTTGTTATTCCCTTCCTTTCTACTTCCTCCTCTCTGTAGCCTAAAATGCACACTATGGGATTTAACTCTATTACCGTCCCAAAAACCCTACTTATTATCTTTACCACTCCTTCCCAGTATCTAAATAATTTGGGACATTTCCAAAGCATGTGCATTAAATTCCCTGACCCCCCACACCTGGGGCAAAAGTCATCTGTTCTCTTACCAAATTTAAATAATTTCTGGGGAGTATAGTATGCTCTATTAATTACCATTAAATGGGAAATCCTCTGAGGAGGAGAGACCGAGACCTTTGGGCATGCCGCTAGGATATTTTTCCACTGTGCTCGTGTTATATTACCTAGGTCCTGCTCCCATTTCTCTTTCTCAACCCTCCCTTTCCTCTCATTATTAATCTGTTCACCCAGCTGGGCATAGAATTTAGATATTAATCCTTTAGTGGGTCCTGCTTGTGCTACTGGGTATAGCAAGGGCATTTCCTCCCATGTTAATAACAGGTTTCCAAACTGGGTCCTTAAAGCATGCCTCACTTGTATATAGGCATAGAATGAATTTTGTGATATCTTAAATTCTCTTTGCAGCTGGTCGAAAGATTTAATACCCTTGCTGCCATATAGATGGCTTAGCCTTACAATGCCACATTTTTCCCAATCTGCAATTTTTCCAACCCGCCATATTTCCTGTAGCTTCTTATTGTTCCATAGAGGCGTATACTTTGTTATTTCACTATATCCCATTTTTTTTTAACTGTACCCCATAGCTTTAACATCATTTTTACTGTAGGACATCTACACTGGAATGAGTCCGCTTCCAGGGTCTCGATCAGGGTACTATGTGGGGAGCCTGTTAATACTAATCTCCCATTTGGGGTTCCTCCGTTCTTCTCATCGATCCCCCCTAGCTGTTGTAATTGGGACGCCCAAAAATAGCACTCCGGATAAGGGACCGCGAATCCTCCTTCCTCTCCCGGTAGCTGAAGCATCCGCAATTTCAATCTAGCCTGTCCTCCCCTCCATATTAGCTCCCTAAACAGCATCTCGATTTTATCAAACCAACTTTTGTTAATCCATATTGGGGCATTGTGTAATATGTATAAAAGTTGGGGCATCCATATCATTTTTATCAGATTGCATCTGCCAGCGCCCGAGAGAGGCAATCGTTTCCATATAGCAATTTTTTGTTTAAACTTAGCCAGTAATGGGACTAAGTTATAACTTATATATTGCTTAGGATCCCTTGACAAGGTTACTCCCAGATATTTCAACTTATCCACCATTGGCATTTGGGGGGTTCCCAGGGCCGTTTGCTGACCAATTGGGTCCAAAGGGAGACATTCCGATTTTTCCCAATTTATCTCCAGCCCAGTGAAGCCTCCAAACCTTTGCACCAGTTCCATTGCCCTTGGTAGTGAGTATCTCATATCCCCTAAGAACAATAGGATATCGTCTGCATAAAGTGAGATTTTTTCCTCTCCAGTTTTTCTTACAAAGCCGACAATATCCCGGTTTGCTCTAATTGCACATGCCAGGGGCTCTATGGCCAATGCAAAGAGCAGGGGTGATAATGGGCACCCCTGCCTCGTCCCTCTCCCCAACTCTATTTTCCCGGATAACTCGTTATTAATTTTTAGTCTCGCACTAGGTTTGTCATATAGCATCCTAATCCATCTTATAAAGGAGGGACCCAGGCCAAATTTCTCCAAAACTTTCCATATATATCCCCATTCTACGCTATCAAATGCTTTCCTTACATCCAATGCCACCACTGCACCCGGAGTATCGTTATCCATTGGGACCTGCAAGTTCAAAAAGGCTCTTCTAATATTTATACTCGTTGACCTGTTGGCTATAAACCCTGTTTGGTCCATATGGACCAATCTTGCTATGACTCGATTAAGCCTAGTCGCTAATACCTTGGCCAATATCTTTGTATCAGTACACAGGAGAGAGATTGGCCTATACGCTGCAACATCTAAGGCGTCCTTCCCTTCTTTGTACAACAGGGTTATAACCGCCTCCATCATTGATGGGGGCAGTTTACCCTCCCCATATGCTCCTCTTAACATCTCCAGAAGTTCAGGAATCAGTATCTCGCCAAAGTTTTTATAGACTTCAATCGGTAGTCCATCCGGCCCAGGCGATTTCTGATTTGGCATACTCGCAACTGCTTCCTGAAGTTCTTTCAAAGTTATTGGGGCTTCCAGTTCCTCTCTTTCTTCTTGTTTCAAACATGGTACCTCTAATTGACCTAAAAATGCTTCCATTTGCTCATCCATCCCCACTTTTTGTGCAGTATATAGGTTTTTATAATATCCTTCAAATGCTTGGGAAATACTCCCCGTTTCTGTTATAACCTTTCCCTCAGATATCCTAATCGCCGAGATTGAGGAAGGACCCGAGTTATTCTTCACCAGTTGTGCCAACATTTTTCCCACGCTTTCCCCTTCCGCGAAGGAGGCTTGGCGTTGGAACATATGCTGAATCTCTGCTTTCTTTAGGGCTAATAACCTAAGTTATTCTTGTTTATCTAACCAGATTTTTTCTTTGCCCTGCGTGGGGTCCCTAATAAAATCTCTTTCAGCCTCTGACACTTCTCTCCCTATTTGTACCTCCTGTTCCCTAGATTTCCTGTTTATTTTTGCTATTGATTGGATCATAAGGCCCCTTAAGAAAGCTTTCAGAGTGTCCCACAGGATCCCCGATGTTACTGTACCCCGGTTATTTTTTAGAAATTCTTTTAATTCCCACTGAATTCTCTCAGGGCATTCTTCTGTCTCTTTTTTTATCAGTTCTAGCCAGAGCGGGTTCACTTTCCACAACCTCTGTACCTTACGTTCTCTCATTTTTAATACTGCTGTCACTGGGGAATGATCTGAAATCCCCCTGGGCTGATATTCAACCTTTTCCACCATTTGTAAGGCCAGGTCATTCCCCAGTATCATATCAATCCTGGATAACGTAGTATGTGTGGACGAGTAGCAGCTATACTGCCGAACTCCCGGGTTCCCAGTTCTCCATAAATCCCGTAGTCCTACTTCTTCCAGGTACTGTCCCAACCTCCCCTGCCAAGCTGGTTCCGCCAGTGTTTTTTCTGGGAATCTATCAATTTTAATATCCAATACCGTGTTGAAATCCCCTACTATTATTATAGGGACACCATCTATCCCCACTAAAAATTCCTGTAATTTAAAAAGCACTTCCATTTTAAATGGTGGAGGGATGTAGATGTTTGCCAGCATACATTCTCTATTTTCAATTAGGCACTGTAAGAAAATGTATCTGCCTTTTTCATCCAGGCTAACCCGTTTGCATACAAAATTCACCCCCGTTTTTACCAAGACACTCACCCCTCTGCTATATGTCGAATAAACAGAGTGATATTGAAATTGATATTTTCTGCTCTGCAGCCGGTATATTGTATCTCTATTTAAATGGGTCTCCTGTATGCAGAGCAACTCTACTCCACATCCCTCCAACAAGGATAGCACAGCTTTTTGTTTCAGCCGCGTCCCCAGACCCCTCACATTCCAGGAGCCTATCTTAATTTTACCATCCTGCATAGCCATAAACAAATAGAGGAGAAAAAGAAAAAAAAAGAAAGACCTAAGGTAGTAAAGAAAGAGAGCGAAATAACCAGTCTACTGATGACACTATTGAGAACCATTTGTCTCCCAGTACCCACCAACTCCCCTCTAACTTCTTTTATTACCTTATACCACACTCCCCATATATTACTCCCTTGTATAATAACAAATTTATTAGGCGTCACCATTGACTCGTATGTTATGTGTCTTTGAATATACATTATACTGTATGATCGTTTATTACCATTTTCCCCCTTGTGATCAATAAATTTTCCTTGTTTTTTACCACCCCTAGTTTTACCACCCCACAGTTTGTGTCCTTTTTTGCTTTGAATTATTTCCTGTACTACATTTATTAGTGCATACTTATATTTTTTTTCCCCCTTCGACCTCCCCCCTATTTTCCCTACTACACCCACCCCCTCTCCCCCCTTTCTACCTCCCTCCCGCCCCTCCCCCACCTTCCTAGGTGTTACCCTAGGGGCTATTAGTGACCTTATACCACTCTCTTCACAACCTATTTACCACCCTCACCTAGTGCGCTCGCCGTGTATTACCTCCCTCCCACCCCCCTCCCATACAGACACAGACAGCACACACCCAAAAAAAAATAAAAAAAAAAAAAAAAAAAAAACACACATACTTCATCCCCCCCTCCCCTTCTATCCTCCCATCCCACTCAGTACTAGAAACCCCAGCAACTACAACTTTTCTTTATTTTCTTCTATCCATTTTTCCACTTCTATCGGGGAACTAAAAACCTGAGTATGCCCTAGTGCATTAATCCGTAACTTTGCAGGATAAAGCAGAGCATACGGCACCCTGAGCTTCTGTAACCTGCGTTTCACCTGGAGGAACTCTACCCTTTTTCTCTGAAGTTCTGGGGAAAAATCAGAATATAATGAGATTCTAACCCCCTTATACAATACATTCCCCATTTCCCTTGCCTTCCGTAATAATACCACTTTATCTTTATAGTTCAATAACTTCATTAATAATGGCCTAGGACGGCCCCCCTCCAATGGTGCTCTAAAGGGTACCCTATGCGCCCTCTCTATTGAGAACGCTGTTGAAAAAATATCCCTCCCAAACAGTTCAACCAGAAGATGCTCCATAAATTCAGCAGGGTTTACACCCTCACTTTTTTCCGGAAGTCCCACTACTCGCACATTGTCCCTCCTGAGCCTATTTTCCATTTCGTCCATTCTTGTTCTATATCCGCCGAACTGCTCCTTCAGGCTTTCTATTTCTTTAATTAGGAAGGTTGTATCGTCTTCCAATCTGCTGGTCCTTAACTCAAGTTCTGTCGTCCTTTCCACCACTTTCTGTAGGTCTTGCCTTACCAGCATTAGATCTTCCTTCACTCCCTTCATTTGATTACAGAGTTCTTTCAGTGAGATGTTACATGCGTTTACGGCCAATAACACATCCTTAATTGTTGGCTCTTTTTCAACCGGAGGAGAGTCACCCGTTGTGATCTCCATATTCTGTTCCCCTGCACCCGCTTTTTTATTAACTGGGCATTTGGACACTGCTCCGGCCTGTGTATTAATGTTAATGTTCGATTGACCCATGCTTTTCCTTTCAGATATTTCTCCATGCTGCCCCTTTGTCTGCCCTTTTTTTGGAGGGGTCTGTGATGACTGTGCAGGGTTATGAGCATATTGTTCTAATTTAGCTGCTGTGGTAGACTGTTGCGAACTTTTTTCCCCTTTTTCCTTTGCAGAGCGCAAGTGCTGCATCTTAATTTCCTTTTCTCACCCCCTTCCACAGAACAGTCCTGGATATATCGTATTTTAATATATTTTTAACTTTTTAACCCAGCCGCCCCTCGCTCAGTTGATTACTTAGTGCAATATTAACCGTATCTTATAACCAGTTCTCCAGTATTCACTTCATGTATCACCAAAACTTCCTGTTTTAATGCTTCACAGCAGACATTTATTTGCACACACTTAGTTCAGATACCGTTCAACCAATTGATTTTTAGAGCAGCCACCATCCCTCAGTTAATCAATAAATACGATACTGATCTTATCTTATAGTTAGTCAGTCCACAAGCACTCCATTCACATATCACAGACTTCCTGGTTCGTTGCTTACAGACGTTCGTTTTTACAGCAGGTACTTCTTTGCTTATACTGCCTGGGTTATCATTCGTTCGTCTTAGAGCACAAAACGAATCAATGAATTCCAGGGGACAAAAGCTATAGGTCCTTCTCACCCCCGGCCGGCGCCCTCTTGTTTACTTGTTACCAGTTCTCAGGCATCGCTATGTCCACAACTTGCTCTGCCAGACCTCCACCTGCTATGCCCCTCACACCTCCGCCTTCTTCCCCCCCCCCGCAATCCTGCCGCTTACCTCCTTCCTCCTATCGCGGCTTACTGGAGAGCGGGAGGGCCTCTTGGTGTCCACAGTGTGCGGCGCCTCTTCGGCAGGGTTCGAAAGCGTTCGGCTTGGTCGGGGGTACTCGTGCTTCTTTGGCCGTGCTCGCTGGGGTTCAAGACCCGGAAATAAGCGTGGATCTCCGAGGGCTCGGCACGATCGTACAGTAATGCACTGTCACTCCTCCTCCCGTCCAGCTTCAATGTACAGCTCCAGCCCACCGCACGCTACGTCCGACCGAGGCACTAAGCGCTCCAGGCTCTCATCAAGGGGGTCTGGGAGAGAGTCACACACGGCGTCTCACATCTCTCACTCACTCCATCTTGCACATCCGGTCACGCCCCCTCAGCTGATCTTCACCACAAGACTTACAACATGAAATAGACATGAAGTATGCCCTGGTCTGCTGGCCGGTATTCCAAAAAAAAGGGGGAAAAAACATTCAGGTAGGGCTGAAAGATCTTTTTTGGTCTAGTGTTATTTACTGAGCAAGTTTGGTAAATGCTTGCAACATTTCTACCTGAGGATTTGGGATGTACTGGGCAAAGCTGCTGGATATCCACCTGCCTGATCTCTTGATGATATGGCCTGGAACCCATGCTGATATGCGACCGAGGTTGCTCGAATTCGGAAGGAGTGTCCGGAGTACTGGCTGGGGTCAAGGCTTAGGTTGCACAGGAGGATCCTGACATGCTTGATGAACTGGCAGCCACTCAGGGGGTTGGTTCGGGAAAGGTGGTAGGGGACTAGAATTCGACTGGCTGGGTAGGAGCGACAGTAGGTGGTCGAGTATCACTACTGGGCACTAGATGTTGTTTGTTTTGAAAATTTGGATGTCGACTTTGGGGCCAGATTGCTGGGTTTTCGATATTGCGAGGTAGAGAATGAAATGATCTTGGAAGCAAGCCAGTTGATGTCTACACAGTACCTGGCCGGCAAGGACATTACAGATAAACTCACTAGGCTGCAAAAAAACGTAGTAGGCCAGGTAGATGGCCGCTTGAATGATCAAGCTGGGAAGAAACCCAAATGGGGAATTAGAGAGGATAGTCGACGTGTCTCCGAAGATGAAATTAGTGATGGACAAGCGTTTGGACTTGGTTATGGGCTGATGTTTCTGAATGCCATGCAAGATGGCTTGAACTGTATGGACTGCGAACAAGGACGGCTTTGCGGGATCCTGTAAGGCCAGGAAGTGTTGGATGCCGGCTAAGTATAGCCCAATGGTGTTATATGATAGCGCTAGTTGTATGTGGCAAAAATTATATGAAGGCTAGTATGTGCTTAATGTTTGCTGCTGATGTCCTGGGCAGGATGCGAGGAACTTGCCGAAGGCATTCCAAGTGGTGTGGTAGGCCTTCAGTGTGTTGCGGGATAAAAACTGATAGATGGTGTGGCTTAATCCAATGTCAGCTGAGACCAAGGTGGGATAGGAGATGACATTGGGTCGGTTCCAGTTTCTGATGGAAGAACGAAATGAAGTTAAAACGGGACAGTGCATCTGCTGCAACGTGGCACTTGCCTGGAATGTACATGCAGTGAACATTGAACTGATGCTGCAGAGACAACTGCCCTAGCCTGTGACCTAATGGGAGGGACTTGGACCTACTCTTGTTAATGATATATCGGCCATGGCCTGGTTGTCTGTGGCGAGGTTGTCCGGTCCAGGTATGGCCCAGACCTGAACGGCTGCCCCGACCGGGTACAGTTCCAAAGTAGGGAAGACTGGATAAAACTGGGGATTAGGAAGATCTCTGGAGGCCATGGCCCTGCAACTGATGATGGGCGAAAATTGCAGCAAAACCTGTGGAGGTTGCATCCATTTACTACCTGAGGTGATAGAGCTGATACTGACGGGTGAACATGGGCATGCCCTTCCAACTAGTAAGGAACTCGCCCCACGTAGACAGATCCGCTACTGCTGCTATGTCTAGTCTAAGAAATTGATCAGGGCCCTGTACCTGAGAGAGGAAGACCAAGAGGCGTGAGATGAAAGATTGCCCCTGGGGAATAATCCTCAAGCCAAAATGAAAGTTATTGCAGATCGATGCTCCGACAACTTGTCCACCTAGAGTTACTGAGCAGAGGCTGGCAAACCCAGACCGATACCAGAGGTGGAGGGGATATTGAGAGGGCATCTAACTGCTGTGTTGGAGCCCCAGTTTGTGGTGTGTGTGGGGGACTGGCAGATAGCGAAGCATGGGGAGCGTAGGCCGGCAAAGTGTCGGAAGAACAACTGTGTGTCGATGATACTCCAGTTTGCCTCAGCTTGGAACTGTGTGAGCCTGGCTGCTGCTTTGGCTGAGAATGAGCAGTGATCATTATAAATTAAACCCCCCCCCTGTATTTATAGCCTAGGTCCACCACCGTATCCAACCTGGTGCAGAATGGAACTACCTGAACTCCACTGACCCACAGGAGAAGTGACAGATGGACAATGGTGAGTGGCTCGATTATATGCCACTGGAGATGACAAGTGGCCGGATCGTGCCACTTGAGATATGCTTGCGATGACTGCAAGAGAAACCTTATCAGAAGGTGAACCATGAGGGTAGCGGAAACGAGTATTTAGGAACGGGCTGTGATCATGAATGATAGCGACCATGACTGAGATTGTCTGACATGAGTAAACGAACGTATGTGAAAGCGGTGGGAATCGTTAAGTTGCTGATGCGACTAGGACTCGAATCGAGCTGAAGAGTGCATGAAATTAAATGAATGAACATATGAGGGGATGACTGATGTGAATCGGAGCCGCAACGTGCGACTAGACTGAATTTGGATTGTAAGTGTAGAAACCAAACTGAAACAACGAGAGGCGGACACAAATGACACGGACCTAGTTGAAGTCCTAGTGTCGCTATTTGCGGCTGTGTATGAACGAAGTTTGGAATGTTATACCATAACCGATGAGTACCGGTGTACTCCTGCAGCGTCTGGCTTCAAACTGCATAGTCACAAATACAAAATTGAATGAAATGAATCGAAACAGTCAACCTGAAAGCAATGTGAGTCGTTGTGCCGTGGTTGCGACTGGATTAGAAACAGACCGTAGAGTAATGACATGACATGAGAAGAACCGAAATGACCGACATGAACCGTCACGAATCGAGTTCCGCATCTAGAGGGGAAATTGGTAGCTAGTATGCGAATAAGACAATCTGAAATGATTGAAGTGAATGTGGTGTGAATCGGTGTGCCGCAATTGCGACTGACAAGGAACAGGACTGGAGTATGGAATGACCGAATAAAGCCGACACAAATCAAAGTGCTGTAGAGCGACTAATTTGGATCGGAGTGTAGGATATATGAAATTAATGGAATGATTGCCATGACAGAGGCACGAATCAGTGTGCCGCAATTGCCACTGACAACAAACCGAACTGTGGAGCATGGAATGGAATGAGACGAAATTACTAAATCGAGCCGACATGAATCGGTATGTCGCTGCTGCGACTGGATTAGAATAAGAGGGTGGGGTATATGAAATGAAATTAATGAAAATTATTGCTGTGACTGGGGCACGAATAAATGTGCTGCAATTGCGACTGCCAGCGAAACGGACCATGGAGCATGGAATGAAATTAGATAAAATTACTGAAAATAAGCCGAAACAAATCGGTGAGTTGCTGATACGACTGGGCTCAGAATGGACTAGAGGATGTACAAACTAAAATAACTGACATGATAGACAGTGGTTAAATGAAATGGACCGACTTTGTAGCGTGTAACGACAAAGAACAAAGAATATATGAATGTAACCGATATGAACTGGCTCGGGGTTTGTGCGCAACAAACTGAGCCATGAGTTTGTGGTTTGCACGAGGCTAAATAAGACTGCGCATGGAGACTTAATGAATGACTCGCAAGTTCCGTTGCGGGGCCTCAATAATACAGGCTACCGAACAAAACAACGGCTGCACAATCAAAGAAGAAATTACATAGGAATCCTACCTGTGACAGTTGAGCAAGACTCGATCCATGAAAACTACGAATGAAAAAATCCAAGCCTGGAAGTACAGATATGACTGCAAAGGTAGATGACTCTGGTACAAATCGGTTGAAAAATTGATGACGTAAAACCGATACGAATCGGTAGTAAGATGTATAAAATGAATCCGATACAAATCGGTTGCAGAGTGTATGCCACCCCTTACTCTAAAAACCGAACACATACCAACCACTAAGAATGAGCTCCGGCGTGCTCGCTCACTCGACGTGCTGTGCCCGCCAGGAAGTCGGCACGGCTCTGCGCTAATCACAGGCAGTGAGACATTGTCCCGCTGTGCGGCTGCAGAGATCGGGAAATGTCTCACTGCCTGTTATTAGCGCAGCACCGACTTCTTGGCGGGCTCTGCACGTGGGCTGTGCAAACACGCCGGAGCTCATCCTTAATTCTAATACAACGCGTGAACCCATGCTGACATAGCCTTGTGACACCGCTGTGTACAAAACAGGTTTACTTGGTCAGTTAAAGACTTGTATCGACATTATATCATAAGCTGGGATATTGTATTAAATGCTACCATGTGACATATCTATCTAATTATTTAAATAGCTAAAATTCTTGAAAGGCCACCATTCAATTGATATATGGATAAACATTTAGAGTAGAGTTCACTACATACTAAAAATAGCACAGAAACTATATTATGAATTGCCTTGAAAATATTATAGTAAGTCAATCGGAAACACAGTATATTGATTTTTATTGTTTCAGGGGAGACCAGCTGATATATCGGCCTTTAATCAAGTGACTCATTCTTTCACAGTTAGGTAGGTAGTTACATATTCTCCAGTGGGGTTTCAGGTCACCCTTACAAACTATAATAAGAAAGATAGTAAACCAAAGTTTCCGCTCAGATGTCTACCAATTATGAACTTTAATTGTGTAAGCAGGAGATTCTACATTCTCTCTTGCCTAATGCAAGCCATACATGGTCGAATTTCGAACGAATTTTCTTTTCAAAATCAGAAAGTTATTTTTTTTTTGTGATCCAATGATGCCACCATTGATTTTCGTAATTCGGCCGACCAAGCCTTCAATTTCACCTCATGTTGCTACAGAAAATAATTTTCTTGACCGGGAAACTTCTTTTCTCTCCGTAAGTTTTCTTTTCTTATTACATTTCTCGCACGATTCTCCCATCATTGATTAGAATATCGTTAGTTTTTCCAAAAATTTCCAACATGTCCGATTCCTCAAATTTGATTTCTGCCACGAACATCGGCTGTTGTTGCAGCCCACTAATGATGCGAAATTTATACGAAAATTCGATTTTCGGAAGAAAATTATTTAGAAATTCGAACCGTGTATGACCGGCATAAGCTTATATTATTTCCCTAGGAAAAAGACAAAACCCCAGAATGAACAGGCTGCATATAATCTGATCCTAGAGAAATTCGCTACTGAGTTGGTGTGTGATCCTGTTTTCTCCTTATGTTACAGGGAGGTTGATTTACTAAAGGCAAATATATTGTGCACTGCAAGTGCATTTTCTCTATAAGCACTGCTGATTTCTATCATCCAATCATGTACAAGCAAAAATGCTGTTTTTATTTTGATTGAGTATTCTTTGCAAAGTGAAACTTAGCTCTGGTTCACATCGGAATGTTTTGACATGCGATTTGACATGTCAAATCGTCGGCAGTTGCCATCAGTGGCACTGTCCTAATCGGTGTGATGTCGTATCTGCGACGCTGCACCAATTTCGAAAAGTTGTTTCTGCACTACTTTTTACGATTTCGGGCTGCGATTTACATTGACATCTGTGCAGAAACCTGCACAGATGTCTCTGAAATCGCGGCCAAAATTGGGACTGATGTGCAGGAGTGAAATCCCCGCCGCTCAGCTTAATTCCCGCAGCTCAGTGTGAACCTGGGCTTACTAAGCTCTGAAGCAAAGTGCATTTACATTGCATAGTATATTTGCCTTTAGTCAGGGCCATCTTTAATAATGATTGAACCCTGGGCAAAAAAATGTTTTGCCCCCTCATGCAGTTTCGCTCTCCACCTGCTTTGAGACATATAATAGAAAGCAGCAAGACTCTCTAAATCAGTTTACTGAATCAGTTTACTGAATCAGATCAGACAGCGATTGCGTTTGGTTGCCAGAGGTTACAGTGTATCATTACCACTCACTGACTGGTTGCTATAGGTTACTGCACATCATTACTGCTTACTGATTGGTTGCTAGAGGTTACAGCACATCATCTCCTCGCTGCCTGCACATCATAGACTGGGGAGATGAGGGGGCCCATTAATAGACATTAAAGGGATCCTAGGACTCCTGGTCTCAGTGGCAGTGCAGTTCATACTTTCTAGCATGCCCCTTTACCTCCCGTCACTATTTACATATCGATGTCAGTATTTACATATAAACACAGGGTCTGCAGGTGAGTCATCTGTACACAACAATAGGGCAGAGCTGGGCAGCATTACTTACAGAACTTCACACTGAGATATCAGGACACAGCACAGGACTAAAACCTCAAGGGACAAGGGAATTTAAACTGGGATAGTTGGCAAGTATGAGGCAGCTGCTTTGGGCCTCACAACAATGACAGGGCTCTGGGCTTTCTGTATGTCAGTGGTGCTCGCTCCTCTCGCAATCAGTGGAGATGGGCGGGACTGCGAGCAGAGCCAAGTAAAGCCGAAGTACGCTTGGCTTTCTGCTCCTCTCCGCTGTCCGCTCACAGTCAGTGGAAATCGGCACCAAATTTAAAACAGAGAAATGCTGCAAAGAGACTGGCAAGGCTGCAAAGGTACTGGGCAAGGCTGCAGATGGACACTGGGCAAGGCTACAATGATGGAAACACACAGTTCCCAGGACACAGCGGGGGCCAGTTGAGACACGCAGCGCGACTCGCGCATGTGCAGTAGGGAACCGGGCAGTGAAGAATCAAAACTTCACTGCCCGATTCCCTGACAGAGGATGGCGGCAGTGGCAGCCGAGAGATGAGCGATTGCTCGTCATCTGCTGCCAACATCGCTGGACCCTGGAACATTTATTAAAAGTCGTAGCTGCTGACTTTTAATATTTTTTTTTTAAGGTGCAGCTCCTCTTTAAGGGGGCGTGGTAGGGTGTGTGTCCTAGCCTGCATACTTTTGCTTATAGGTGTCCCCCGTTCCCATTTCAAAAAGTTGGGAGGTATGTTATTGTGCTGTTCAAACATGTGTTACTTCAACTAATATGTGTAGCTAAAAATGCATGTCTGACCTGGGCAATGTCTGATGTGTATGCAAAGCCTGGCTTGTAGGAAAATTGTCTAAGGATAAATGATTTTTACCTGCTTGGCAGTTAGATAGCACCTGCGTCTGGCTAAAACCAGCTGTCACATAGCAGATATCCCCTAAAGGCTGCAGAGGAAATAGGCACTGACGGACTTAACCCGTACAAGAACAATTGTGCAGGCTCAGGGTACAGCCTTTCTGCTGCATTCCTCTAGCGATAACCTGTAATTATACACATTTGCTGTAGTGTTTTCTTTACAGGCCACTTAATTCTGTTTGACCCATTGGCAAAAAGTTGTAAATTCTTCCATATATTGCCAGGGAACTGCTTGGTGACACCTAATTTAAACAAATGGAGGTATAGTGTACCCCATTTCTACTATTAAATATACAGTGCCTTGAAAAAGTATTCATACCCCTTGAAATTTTTCACATTATGTCATGTTACAACCCAAAACGTAAATAGATTTTATTGGGATTTTATGTGACAGACCAGCACATAATTGGGACGTGGAAGGAAAATAATAAATGGTTTTCCATTATTTTATTTTTTTTACAAATAAATATGTGAAAAGTGTGGCATGCATTTGTATTCAGCCCCCCTGGGTCAATACTTTGTAGAACCATCTTTCACTACAATTAGAGCTGCAAGTCTTTTTGGGGATGTCTCTACCAGCTTTGCACATCTAGAGAGTGCCATTTCTGCCCATTGTTTTTTGAAAAATAGGTCAAGCTGTGTTCTCCAGATTGGATGGAGAGAGTCTGTGAACAGCAATTTTCAAGTCTTGTCACAGATTCTCAATTGGATTTAGGTCTGGACTTTGACTGGGCCATTCTAACACATGAATATGCTTTGATCTAAACCATTTTATTGTAGCTCTGGCTGTATGTTTAGGGTTGTTGTGCTGCTGGAAGGTGAACCTCCACCCCAGGCTCAAGTCTTTTGCAGACTCTTAGCCCTTGTACACACGGTCGGAGAATCCGACGGAATGTGTCCGATTGGACCGTTTTGTCGGATATTCCGACTGTGTGTGGTCAACATCGGACTGTTTCCATTGGAGTATCCGATGGACCAAGTTTTCCAACTTGTTGCTAAAATTTTCTGACAAAATGCCCCGATCGGACATACTCCGATCATGTGTAGAGAATTCCGATCGGACAAAGTGCCACGCATGCTCAGATCAAATTCCTACACTAAAGCTATTGGCTACTAGCCTGAACGTAGTCCCGTCGTAACGAAATAACGTCATCACGTCGGATTGTCCGACAACTTTGTCCGACCGTGTGTATGCAACAGTTTTGGACAAAATCCGTCGGACAAAATCCGATGGATTTGGTTGTCGGAATCTCTGACCGTGTGTACAAGGGCTAACAGGTTTTCTTCTAAGATTTTGCTCTATCCATCTTCCTATCAACTCTGACCAGATTCCCTGTCCCTACTGAAGAAAAGCATCCGAACAACATGATGCTGCCACCACCATTTTTCACAGTGGGGTTGGTGTGTTCAGGGTGATGTAGTTTTCTGCCATACATAGCATTTTGCTTTTAGGCCAAAAAGTAAAATTTTGGTCTCATCTGACCAGAGCACCTTCTTGCACATGTTTGCTGTGTCCCCCACATGGCTGGCAAACTGAACATGGGATTTTTTATGGCTTTCTTTCAACAATGGCTTTCTTCTTACCACTCTTCCATAAAGGCCAGATTTGTGGAGTGCACGACTAATAGTTGTCCTGTGGACAGATTCTCCCACCTGAGCTGTGGATCTCTGCAGCTCCTCCAGAGTTACCATGGGCCTCTTGGCTGCTTCTCTGATTAATGCTCTGCTTGCCTGGCTGTCAGTTTAGGTGGACGGCCATGTCTTGGTACATTTACAGTTGTGCCATACTCGTTCATCATTTTCAGATGATGATTGAACATTGCTCCGTGAGATGTTCAAAGCTTGGTATATTTTTAGTATATAAGAAGGATTTTTCTCCCACTCCTGGGCACTGCTAAGAGAAGGGATGTCCAGGGAAGGATAACAGTAGCTACTTATGGCATTGGCGGACACATAAGAAATTTGGTAAAGTATTTATATCCAAATATTTTATTTCTATCAAAAATAAATTATATACAGATAAAAAAAATGTGACCCAGCATAATCGCTTTGTTAAAAGTCGATCCTAGGTGCTCCAAAAATATGATCCGTTATAACACTAAATCATCCCAACCAACATAGACTATATACACTGACATCACCAGACACAAAAGACACACATGTGACATACATACAACATTGAACGGATGAGGTGCCTTTATGACCATACACATGCCGATATGCCACCTTGCATATATACATTTTTAAATGAAATAACGTTAATGGGAAATCGACACGTATGTGGTCCCTATGGTAGCAGTTATCAATAGTATGGAAATTGCAATTAATGAGTAGGAATGAGCCGAACACCCCCCGATTCGGTTCGCACCAGAACTTTCGAACGGACCGAAAATTCGTACGAACTTTAGAACCCCATTGAAGTCTATGGGACATGAGTGTTCGAAATAAAAAGTGCTAATTTTAATGGCTAATATGCAAGATACTGTCCTAAAAAGGGTTTGGGGACCTGGCTCCTGCCCCAGGGGACATGGGTCAATGCCTAAAATGTTTTTAAAAATGTCCGTTTTGGTGGGAGCACTGATTTTAATGACGATTAAAGTGAAAAAAAAGTGAAATATTCCTTTAAATATCATGCCTGGGGGTGTCTATAGTATGCCTGTGAAGTGCCACGTGTTTCCCGTGTTTAGAACAGTCCCTGCACAAAATGACATTTAACGGAAAAAAGTAATTTCAAACTGCTTGCGTTTTTAATGTAATATCTGGTTCCGGCAAAATGGATTAAAATCATTGAGAAAAATGGCATGGGTAGCCCCCCCTGCCCATTACCAGCCCCTTTGGGTCTTGTACGGATATTAAGGGGAACCCCGTACCCATATTAAAAAAAGGAAAGACGTGGGGCCCCCAGGCCCTATATACTCAGAACAGCACTAGACAGGGACTGTGTAGATTTGTTGCGTTAAGTAGAATCTGTGTGTAATTTTGAACTGGTACATTTTTAAAGTGTAGCTCCAGTCAAAAAATCTATTTTTAAGCTTTTTGGAAAACATAGGGAAGGGTTATCACCCCTGTATAATTTGTTTTGCCGTCCGTCTTTTTTCATCTCACTTCCTGTTGTCTCCTTCCGTTTGCAAGTAGGAGAGGTTTATAAGTTGGATGTTTGAAAGTAGGGGCCTGCCCTATATGCTCTGCAGAAATGGTGGAACAAGGTGTTGGTGTTGCCACAACATTGTAAGCCCTCAAAGTGACTCTTGGTGGGCGCTGGAGCGCCCTGCTGTGAACGATTATATCAAGAATTGCAATTACATGCCATTGTTGAACAGTGGTAGAAAAATTGAACTTTGGTGGTTGTGGTGCTGGTGCTGGTGCCACAACACTATATGTCCTCACAGTTACTCTGGGTGGGCACAGGAACGGGCCCTGCTGTGAAATATTATATCAAGAATTGTAATTGCATGCCCCTGTTAAACAGGGGCAGAAAAATTGGGCCTTAGGCACTGGTGCTGGTGCCATGACACTGCAACCTCTCCCATATACTCTAGTTGTGGTGCAGGAATGAGCCCTGCTGCAAAGCATTGCATAAAAAAATTGTAATTAAACGCCCCTGTTAAACAGGGGCTTAAAAATTGGGCCTTAGGCACTGGTGCCACGACTCTGCAACCTCTCCCATATACTCTAGTTGTGGTGCAGGAATGAGCCCTGCTGCAAAGCATTGCATCAAAAATTGTAAATAAATGCCCCTGCTAAACAGGGGCTGAAAAATTGGGCTGGGGGCATCACCCAGAACCAGAAATGTTCTTCCAACATATCAGCGGAGGAGGAAGAGGATAGACAATCAACATAACAGATAACAGGACAGTCACTCAGCATCAGCATAGGCAGTCTTGAAGCAATGTGATATTTTTTAAAAAAAAGTATTCGGTTACATCAGCTTCAGGTGCTTGGTAGCTGGTGGTGATCCAAGACTGATTCATCTTGATGAAGGTCAGTCGATCAACTGAGTCGGTGGACAGGCGCACCCTGTGATCGGTAACAAAGCCACCAGCAGCACTGAAGGTGCTTTCCAAAAGAACGCTGGATGCAGGACAGGCCAGTAGCTCAATTGCATACTGTGCAAGCTCTGGCCAGTGATCCATCCTCAAGACCCAGTAAGCCAGAGGATTTTCGGTGGAAAAGGTGTCCAAGTCTGACCTTGGGACTGTAAATCATCCCTACAAGACTGCTGCTGCTGATGCTGAGTGTCAGCCTCCACCTCCATGCTGACACAATCATCCTCCTCCTCCTCGTCCTCTTCCTGTGTGATGGGTGGGACAGCAGGAACACTGTCTGGATAAAGGGGGCCTTGAGAGGCAAAGAAGTCCTCCTCTTCCTGCCTCTGTTCTGCCTCAAGTGCCCTGTCCATTATTCCACGCAGCGTATGCTCCAAGAGGTGGACAAGAGGTACAGTGTCACTGATGCATGCACTGTCACTGCTCACCATCCTTGTGGCCTGCTCAAACGGTGACAGGACAGTGCATGCATCCCTGATCATGCCCCACTGGCGTGGTGAGAAAAAACCGAGCTCCCCTGACCCTGTCCTGGTGCCGTAGCCGCACAGGTACTCATTGATGGCCCTCTGCTGCGTGTGCAGCCGCTGCAGCATGGCCAACGTTGAGTTCCACCTGGTGGGCCTGTCTCATATAAGGCGGTTCTTGGGCAGGTTCAACTCCTTTTGGAGCTCAGCCAGCCGAGCACAGGCATTAAATGATTGGCGGAAATGCACACAGACTTTCCTGGCCTGCTTCAGGACATCCTGTAAGCCCGGGTAGCTGCCCAAGAAACGCTGCACCACCAGGTTAAGGACGTGAGCCACACAGGGCACATGGGTCAGTTGTCCCTGTCAGAGGGCGGAGAGGATGTTGGTGCCATTGTCGCTAACCACCATTCCTGGCTTAAGCTGGCATGGCATCAACCACCTCTCGGCCTGCCCCTGCAGAGCTGACAAAATATCTGCCCCAGTGTGGCTCCTGTCCCCCAAACAAACCAGCGCAAGCACGGCATGGCATCGTTTTTCCTGCGTACTTGCGTAGCCCCTGGAACGCCTACGGAGCACCGCTGGTTCTGAGGACAGAGCACTGGAAGAGGCCATGGAGGAAGAAGAAGAGGAGGGGGTGGAGGAGAGAGGTGTGTCACAACCAGTAGTAACATTTTGGAGGCGTGGTGGCGGAACAACCTCCAACACTACTGCACCTTGTCCTGCATCCTTCCCAGCTGCCAGAAGAGTGACCCAATGGGCCGTGAAAGACAGGTAACGTCCATGCCTGCTGGACCATGAGTCAGCGGTAATATGCACCTTACCGCTGACCGCCCTGTCCAGCGAGGCAAGGACATTGCCTTCCACCTGCCGGTAGAGAGCCGGAATCGCCTTCCGTGAGAAAAAGTGGCGTTTGGGGACCTGCCACTGAGGAACCGCACATTGTACAAACTCACGGAAGGGGGCCGAGTCTACCAACTGAAAAGGCAGCAGTTGAAGTGCTAGCAATTTAGCCAAGCTAGCATTCAACCGCTGGGCATGTAGATGGCTGGGAGTGAACTTCTTTCGACGGTCCAGCAGCTGGGGCAGGGAAATTTGCCTGCTATAATTGGACGTGGGTGTACTGCTAGCAGAGTGCCCAGAAGCACTTGGCTCTGACACACCTAATTCTACACCTTCATTCCTCTCAGAGCAGGTTTCAGAGAGGACTGAAGGTCTAGTGGGGTTGGAGATGCCAGCTGATGAGGAGCAAGGAGAGGTCCGCTTTGTTCTTTGGTGTGGGTCTTTGAAGTACACTTGCCAACGAGCTGCATGGCAGGTCAACATATGTCTGGTCAAGCATGTGGTGCCCAAGTGGCTGATGTTTTGGCCATGCGAGATACGCTTGAGACATATGTTGCAAATAGCAATGGTGAAATCTGATGCACTCGTCTCAAAAAAGGCCCACACCAAAGAACTTTTAGAATAACACGCAGAGGCAGTGCCCTGCGCAGGCGGAGCTCTGCGGTGTGATTCATTCTGTGTGCTGCCCCTAAGCTGGCCCCCGGAGGGCATACTGCCTCATTGGACATGTGCCGCCTCCTCCTCTCTCCTACCAGGCACCCACGTGGAGTCAGTGCCCTCATCACCCCCTCCTTCTTCATCGCTGGAGCAAACTTGGCAGTATGCTGCAGCTTGTGGAACATGACTGCTAGATTGCTGTCCTTCTTGAGCATCCCCTCTCTCTGCGCTCACACTACTGCCTTCCTCTAGCTGAGTATCATCATCAGAGCCTACAAAACACTGGGCATCCTCCTGGAGCATGTACCCAACACTGTGCTCAAAGAGTTCAGGAGACTCCTCAGGAGGACGTGGTGGGTCTAGGGAAGGAGTCACTGATGATGACATTGAGAGGAGCTGCTTTGCTAGTACCCTGAGCCTGGGTGAGAGAGGATGAGGAGGATGAAGAGGGCTTGGTCATCCACTCTACCAAGTCTTCGGTATGATGTGGCTCAACACGTCCAGCTGCCGAAAGAAGGACAAGAGTGTCCTATGGCCACGTGCTGATGATGACGATGCACCGCATCCAAGACCAGCACTGTTGTCTCTAGACACACAGCCTGCTTGCCCTCTTTTATCGGCTCGCGCCTGTCTGCCTCTCCTTGTTGGCCTTCCAGACATGGTAATGGCCTGAAGGGAGATGGGAAAACCAGCAATTGGGTAGTGTATATTGTGCTGGAGGCACATAACACCCTCTAACTCCTGCAGATGGCAGATGGCTCAATTAGAGAAGAGCTATATAGGTGGATATAACGGTGTATAGTGCGGTCAGGGCACGCAGACAACACACACACACACACACACATACACACACACATTCTCCTACAACTGACTGCAAGCTCTATTACAGAAGAGCAATATAGCTAGCTATATAGGTGGATATAAAGGTGTATAGTGCGTTCAGGGCACACAGACAACAGGCACAATCTCCTACAACTGACTGCAAGCTCTATTACCTAAAAACAATATAGCTAGCTATATAGGTGGATGTAACGGTGTATAGTGCGGTCAGGACACGCAGACAACACCCACAAACTCCTGCAGATTGCTAACAGCTCAATTACAGAAGAGCAAGAACGCAAAATCGGCCGATAATGAACAGTGTATACTGTGTTGAAGATACACAGAGAAGACCCACTAACTCCTACAGACGCCAACACACTACACAAGGTGGCCTTATATAGTGTGGGGCGTGTACTACACAGCCTGAGCTATGATTGGCCACAGGCATCCTGCCTGTGGCCAATTATGGCTCTCCTCGCTGCCGGCGCTGTGATTGGCCAAGCATGCGGGGTCACAGTGCATGCTTGGCCAATCATGAGCCAGCAATGCACTGTGATGGCGCAGTGCATTGTGGGCCGTGAGCGCCACACGAATTTGGCGCGAACGGCCCATAACGTTCGGTATTCACCAAACGTGCGAACAGCCGTTCGACTCGAACATGAAGCTCATCCCTATTAATGAGTAGATAAACTACAGATTATATCTCTCAAGCGAGCTTCCTGAATGGATCGGCAGCTATTAGATCCTAAACGTATTTGCAGCAGTTCATACTAAATAAGTTGAATCTGAAAGAAGTAATAAACCGATTCCTTAAAAGTCATAATCCATGTTCTCTGCAGGTGTGATGGTACTTTTTTTGGAAATCCCATAAAGTGTTTTCTATGACAGATCTGAAAGTAAACACCGTTCTTTTTTCTAAAAACCTCTATGAGAGAAGAACAGGCAACCGGATAATACTACCAGTATTACATTTGTAGCGAACACTTAATTGTTTTCATAATTTATAGCTCAGTCATTCATCAGATTTTTATGCGCTACATATGTTTAGTAGATTTCTTCTGTAGATACATTGTACTCAGTTCATCAGAAAAATACATAAATTGCTGTTTCAGATCTCACTATGATATGCTGCTGATATCCACAGATTTAATACGCTGTCAGCATATGTTTGATATAACAAGTGTAGCTGATGTCTCATTGGTTACATTACCACTCCCGAATATCTCCAGGCGGGTGCTGATTGGTAGAGATCAAATTCAGCCGGTGAGCAAGTTGGTTGTATAAGGAATCCTTGCACTCTGATGCTGTCACTTCCAGACTGTGTAGTTTGAGCGGCCAAACATTCTTACCCCGGAGCATTTGCTGCTTGTTATGCTGTTATCCGCATAGGGTTTTAACAATGCTTAGCCAGTCCATGCTCCATAGGAGGTCTGCCGCTGACAGATTGATTAGCGCTCTGTGAGGGCCTGCTACCCTTGTTTACGTCAACGCCTTTTGCAACGTAGTGTTACGTAGCTTCAACTGGACGTAATTCCAGTATATTTTTAGTAACCTAACCCTGCTTTAAACGTCTCCACAACTTTATTCTTCACCTGTCTGGTGTGTCGCTTGGCCTTTATGATGCTGTTTGTTCACTAAGGTTCTCTAACAAACCCCTGAGGGCTTCACAGAACAGTTGTATTTATACCAAGATTAAATTACACACAGGTGGACTCTATTTACTAATTAGGTGACTTCTGAAGGCAATTAGTTTCACTAGATGTTAGTTAGGGGTATCAGAGTAAAGGGGGCTGAATACAAATGTACACCACACTTTTCAAATATTTGCAAAAACAAATTGAAATCTATTTATAATTTTCCTTCCACTTCCCAATTATGTGCCACTTTGTGTTGGTCTATCACATAAAATCCCAATAAAATACACTCACGTTTTTGGTTGTAACATGACAAAATGTGTAAAATTTCAAGGGGTGTGAATACTTTTTGAAGGCCCTCTATTATTACAAATTGATAAAGTGGTGCTTCCATACTGCTAACACCTTGGGATTGCTGTTTCTTGTTGCACATAGGACTTTCCTGCCATTTGCAACTCTTGTGATTGGCTGATTTCTCCCCAAATAATTTATCCCTCTAGCTTCTATTTATCTTTGGCTAGTGACAACAGACCTATTTACAAAGTTCATTTGAGATTCAATAATTACTGAATTTCACAGTTTTAGTTGAGAACATAAAAAAACTTAAGGCGCTTCACCCAAAACAAGTGAATAAATAACTGAAAAACAAGAAAAAAAATCTATATATAAATGAAATAAAAGTTATCACAACTCCAAAAAGTTCAAAATCACTAAGTCCATGAATGGTGAATTAGGGCTCTTTCACATGGGGTGGATCGGTGATGATCCTCCCCATGGACATCCACTTGCTCAGCTGAGGATTACTCCGTCGATCTCCGCTGAGCAGGAAGATGACCGGTCTGTCTCTGCACACTGTGCAGGGATGGACCTGTCAGAGCGTCGCCCTCCCCTATGGGAGATCAGATGACGATGATCCACAGACGGATGGAAAAGTAGATTTTTCCCCCGTCACACTTTTTCGGATTGGAGCGGGTCGGATGTCAGCGGACGTGTCACCGCTGACATCCGACGCTCCATAGAGATCTATGGAGCATCCGTTCAGGTCCGCCTAAAAACTGACAAGCAGACCTGAACGGATCAGCCATGTGAAAGAGCCCTTAGGTGTCCCAACACCGTGATGATAATGTAACTTGTGACTCTATTCCTCCTATTCAGATACATGCCCCACCATGTGTAAGAAATCAAACTCACCGCATTCAATTAAAGGAGTTGTAAAGTAATTTTTTTTTTCCTAAAAT
Organism: Lithobates pipiens; assembly: GCF_037356315.1. Taxonomy (NCBI): domain Eukaryota; kingdom Metazoa; phylum Chordata; class Amphibia; order Anura; family Ranidae; genus Lithobates; species Lithobates pipiens. Next base: position 100,590,270 of record NW_027507785.1, read on the forward strand.
AACAAACATGTTATACTTACCTCCACTGTGCAGCTCGTTTTGCACAGAGTGGCCCCGAACCTGCTCTTCTGGGGTCCCTCGGCGGCTGTCTCTGCTTCCTCCCGCAGGTACTTCTCACGTTCATGCGAGCTCCCTTGCATTGGGGAGAAGCACCTGCGGGCGCGCTCCCGTGATACAGCTGTCGGCTATAGCTGCTCGCTGTATCACACGGCCCCGCCCCGGCGCGCCGCGTCATTGGATGTGATTGACAGCAGCGTGAGCCAATGGCTGCGCTGCCTTCAATCCATCCACTCCAGCCAATCAGCGGCCAGGCTGAGTGGTGAAGACGAAGTCGGGGGCGAGCGCGGGACTTTCGCGGGGTGAGGTAAGTAAAACGGGGGGGCTGGGGGAGCCGGCACTGTGAGATGTTTTATCACCTTAATGCATAGAATGCATTAAGGTGAAAAAACATTTACCTTTACAACCCCTTTAACATATATATATATATATATATATATATATATATATATATATATATATATATATATATATATAATTTTTTTTTTCTTGTTACCTTTTTGTGTTCTTAGTAGGTAAATAGTGTTTATCATACACTTAAAGGGGCAGCTACAATATATATTTTATGATGATTCATGTGTTGGGTTAGAAGTGAATAGGGGTAGGTGCCTCCTTTCCGTCTGTATTTATAATAAATACTAATGGTAACAGAACTTGTACTCCCTAGTACTCACCCTTAGGCTGGCCATACATTATACAATTTCCTTGTACAATTTTCTTTCGATTAACCAAAACCATATAATATGAGGTCAAACCTGAACACTTTCAATTTGTATGCAATCAGGCAGGCCCTTGTACTACAGAGTTGGAGATAAATCTAAAGGAAATTGAGTAAGAAAATGGTATAATGCAGTGGTGTCGCTGGGGAGGGGGGTGGGGGTGCGGGCCGCACCCGGATGACACCCGCCAGAGGGGTGACACTTGCGGGCAGCGGCACCACTAACACTACACGGTCCACACCCCTACGGGCAAAGCCGCCTCCCCCTCCTCTCTGTTTACATCTATACAGGAGGAGAGAGTCAAAGGGACACACCGATGTGTGTATCCCATGCTGTACTAAGGTATGTACAGTGTATTGTAATGTAGATTGACATGTGCTGGAGGGGCGCTATGGGAGGGGATAGGGGGGTCTACTAGTACACGTACTGAGGGGAGTCTATACAGCGGGAGGGGGGTCTGCACTGAGGGGTGTCTATACTGATGGAAGGGGATCTGTAATAAGGGTTGTCTATACTGATGGAGGGGGAGTCTGCAATGAGGGGTGTCTATACTAATGGAGGGTGTCTCCACTGAGGGGTGTCTATACTGATAGATGGGGGTCTGCAATGAGGGGTGTCTATACTGATGGAGGGGGTTCTGCACTGAGGGGTGTCTATACTGATGGAGGGGGTCTGCACTGAGGGGTGTCTATACTGATAGATGGGGGTCTGCACTGAGGGGTGTCTATACTGATAGATGGGGGTCTGCACTGAGGGGTGCCTATACTGATACATATGCCTTACTGCAACTCCTGATCATTCTGAACATTGCCCCTGTGCAATAAAGCAACCTGCCTTCATTACATTGCACAATGCGTGGTAATGCGATAATAATTTGCCAAGCAGTGGGGTTGATTTACTAAAACTAGAGAGTGCAAAAGCTGCTACAGCTGTGCATGGTAGCCAATCAGCTTCTAAATTCAGCTTGTTTAATTATACTTTGACAAAAAACAACAACCTGGAAGCTGATTGGTTTCTATGCAGAACTGCAGATTTTGGACTCCCCAGTTTTAGTAAATCAACCGCAGTATGTTGACAAAAATGGGTCAGGTGCAGTTTTACTTCCGGACCAGCCGCCGCAGTTATACTGTGGCAGGTTGGCTCCCCTGTGCAAGCCTTTGTAGCTGTACGTCGGCCCTTATAGACTCCTCCAGAGGCATTCGAGCATGCACGAAGCATGTCCCTGAAGCCGATGCGAGTGCCCAGCGAGCGTGATGACTGCCGGGCACCCGCAATTGCTCGTTACAGAACGAGAACGGGGATGTGTAAACACACAAATCCCGGTTCTCTCAGGGGAGAGGAGACAGATCATATGTTCATACTAAGTACGAACACCAATCTCTCTCTTCTCCTAGTTACTCCCATCCCTCCCACAGTTAGAACACACCTAGGGAACACAGTTAACCCCTTGATCGCCTCCTAGTGTTAACCCCTTAATTGCCAGTGTAATTTATACAGTAATCAGTGCATTTTTATAGCACTGACCACTGTATAAATGTCACAGGTCTCAAAAATGTGTCAAAAGGGTCCAATTTGTCCGCCGCAATATCGCAGTCCCGATAAAAATCAGCTGATCGCTGCCATTACTAGTAAAAAAAATAAAAATAATAAAAATGCCATAAATCTATCCCCTATTTTGTAAACACTATAACTTTTGTGCAAACCAATCAATATATGCTTATTTCGATTTTTTTTTATTTTTATAAAAATATGTAGAAGAATACATATCGGCCTAAACTGAGGAAAAAATTTGTTTAACCACTTGCTTACTGGGCACTTAAACACCCTTCCTGACCAGACCAATTTTCAGCTTTTGGTGCTCTCACACTTTGAATGACAATTACTCAGTCATGCAACACTGTACCCAAATGAATTTTGTGTCCTTTTTTTCCCACAAATAGAGCTTTCTTTTGGTGGTATTTGATCACCTCTGGGGTTTTTATTTTTTGCGCTATAAATGAAAAAAGACCGAAAATTTTGAAAAAAAACGCATATTTCTTTGTTTCTGTGATAAAATTTTGCAAATTATAATTTTTTTTTTTCATAAATTTTGGCCACAATTTATACTGCTACATATCTTTGGTAAAAATAACCCAAATTAGTGGATATTATTTGGTCTTTGTGAAAGTTAGAGAGTCTACAAGCTGTGGTGCGAATCATAAAAAATTGATCACACCTGATGTACTGGTGGCCTATCATTTCTTGCGACCCAAACAAGTCAGGAAAGTACAAATACCCCCCAAATGACCCCTTTTTTGAAAGTAGACATTCCAAGGTATTTACTAAGATGCATGGTGAGGTTTTTGATGTTGTCATCTTTTTCCCACAATTCTTTGCAAAATGAAGATTTTTATTTTTTATTTTTTCTCACAAAATTTTCAATGTAATAGGTTATTTCTCTCACATGGCATGTGTATACCACAAATGACACCCCAAAATACGTTCTGCTACTCCTTTTGAGTATTACGATACCAAATGTGTGAGACTTTTACACAGCCTGGCCACATACAGAGGCCCAATATTGAAATAGCACCATCAGGCGTTCTAGGAGCATAAATTACACATTTCATTTCTCAACCACCTATTACAGTTTTGAAGGCCCTGGAGCACCAGGACAATGGAAATGCCCACAAAGTGACCCCATTTTGGAAAGCTAACACCCCAACGTATAATCTATGAGGCATATTGAGTCGTTTGAATGGTTCATTTTTTTTCCAGAAGTTTTGGGAAAATGTGGAAAAAAAATGAAAACGCATTTTTTTTACGCAAAGTTGTCCATTTATAAGCTATTTCCAACACATAGCATGTACATAGCAAAAATGACACCCCAAAATACGCTCTACTACTCCTCCTGAGTATAACGATACCAAATGTGTGAGACTTACACAGCCTGGCCACATACAGAGGCCCAATATTGAAATAGCAACATCAGGCGTTCTAGGAGCATAAATTACACATCTTATTTCTCAACCACCTATTACAGTTTTGAAGGCCCTGGAGCACCAGGACAATGGAAATGCCCACAAAGTGACCCCACGTGGCACTGACAACACATGGCACTGACGACACGTGGCACTGACAAATGGCACTGGAGGCAGATGGCACTGGAGGCAGATGGGGCTGACAGATGGGGCTGGCAGATGGGGCTGGCAGATGGGGCTGGCAGATGGGGCTGGCAGATGGGGCTGACAGATGGGGCTGGCAGATGTCACTGGCAGATGTCGCTGACAGATGGCACTGGGGCTGGCACTGGCAGATGGCACTGGCTATTTGCTCTGGCTAATTGCTCTGGCAAATGGGGCTGGCAGATGGCACTGCAGCTGGCAGATGGCACTGGCACTGGCGCTGGCAGGTGGCACTGGTGCTGGCAGGTGGCACTGGCAGGTGGCACTGGGGCTGACGGCACTGGGGCTGACGGCACTGGGGCTGACGGCACTGGGGCTGACGGATGGCATTGGCGCTGGCAGGTGGCACTGGCACGTGGCACTGGCGGCACTGGCACGTGGCACTGGCGGCACTGGCACTGGCGGCACTGGGGCTGACGGATGGCACTGGCGCTGGCAGGTGGCACTGGTGCTGGCAGGTGGCACTGGCGCTGGCAGGTGGCACTGGCGGCACTGGCACTGGCGGCACTAGGGGTGACGGCACTGGCGGCACTGGGGCTGACGGCACTGGGGCTGACGGCACTGGGGCTGACGGATGGCGCTGGCAGGTGGCACTGGTGCTGGCAGGTGGCACTGGCGGCACTGGCGGCACTGGGGCTGACGGATGGCGCTGGCAGGTGGCACTGGCAGGTGGCACTGGCGCTGGCAGGTGGCACTGGCGGCACTGGCACTACTGGCAGATGGCACTGGGCTGACAGATGGCACTGGGCTGACAGATGGCACTGGCACTGGGGCTGACAGATGGCACTGGGGCTGACAGTTGGCACTGGGGCTGACTCACAGATCCTCTCTCTCCTCACACGCTGTCTCTGTGTGAGGAGGGAGAGACACGGCAATGGGAGATGATCTCATATGTTTACATTTGAGATCATCTCCCATTGGCAGCTGCGATCGCGCTGTGAACGGCCGCTTTGATTGGCCGTTCACGGCGATCTATGTTTGCCTGTCTTCGGGAGACACGGCGAATACAAAACTTCCGCGATGCACGCCCCCGGCGGCGCGCATTGCGGAAGTAAACACAAGGGTGTCCAGGGACGACCAGTCGAAGGAATCCGCCTGCTCTACGGCCGTCATTCGGCTATAGGGCAGGCGGGAGGTGGTTAAAAAAAAAAGGGGGGGGATATTTGTTATAGCAAAAAGTAAAAGATAATGGGAGTTATTTACGAAAGGCAAATCCAATTTGCACTACAAGTGCACTTGGAAGTGCAGTCGCTGTAAATCTGAGGGGTAGATCTGAAATGAGGGGAAGCTCTGCTGATTTCATCATTCAATCATGTGCAAGTTAAAATTCTGTTTTATATTTTCCCTGCCCCCTCGGATTTACAGCGACTGCACTTGTAGTGAAAAGTGGATTTTCCTTTCGTAAATAACCCCCATTGCTTGCTTTTCTTTTGTTTATAGCGCAAAAATAAAAAATGCAGAGGTGATCAAATACCACCAAAAGAAAGCTCTATTTGTGAGAACAAAAGGACGTCAATTTTGTTTGGGTACAGCGTCGCGCGTCCGCGCAATTGTCAGTTAAAGCAACAAAGTGCTGTATCGCAAAAAATGGCCTGGTCATTGAGCAGCCAAATCTCCGGGGCTGAAGTGGTTAAGATACAACGTAATGTCTGTTAATGAGTTTGTTTTAAAGCACTGCTAAGGTGTGAAGCTGGTATGGGCCCATTCAAGCCTATGTGTTCTAACACTCATTTTTTGAAAACACATCAATGCATGTTCACAGGCTTGCTAATATCCCCCCCCCCCCCCCCACACTCCCACCCCCTTCTTTTTTTTTTTTTACATAATTTTATAAATGTGTGATATTTGGTAGCTGAATAAGTCCATGTTTGTTCTCCAAGGTATTGACACACATTAACGGGCCTAGTAATGACAATAGCGCCTCATAAAAGCATGTGTCAACCCACGCTGATAACACGTGTAAAATCGCATACAAACGCATGTAATTGCATTAAAACCAATGGAAAGGTATGCTTTCAGTGTAACGGAAACCTATAGGGGTTGTGTAAGGACATAACAGATAAAAAAAATTAATTAAAAAAATATGTTTTATTGTATTTATTTATTTATTTTATTATTTTGTGAGCTCTCTTGGGTCTGTGTTGAATTGATGACAGACACGTTCCTTTGTTTTTGGAAGGGCAAATAGTACAATCCTTTATATTGCTCCATTGCAATGTTGATGGTCATGGAACAAGCACTACCTCCTTTTGTCCAGAAGAGGGCACACTGATAAAGTTAGAACGTACAAACTACATTGCACTGCAGCTGTTACAAGTTTTAGCAGGCACCGAGCTGACAAAAACTCACATAGTTATTTAGATGAAATGCATTTTTTACATTCCGTTCAAAAAAAAAAGAAAAATGTTAATGTAAAAATTTTCTATTTATATTTCATACATTATTGTCATGGAATATAGCAAGAAAGTGTTTTCTTCAAATAATCAATAAAAGTTTACTGGTAAGTGGAAAGTAGACAATTTTAAAACTAACGCTTTCTCATTTTACCCATACAAAGATGTTTATTTTTTTACCCATACAAACATGTTCATTTTTGTATGTGATGGTCAAACACCCATATAGTTCTTCATTGAGCAACATTCTCATATAAGGAAGACCAACCATGGCCCATTTTTATTGGCAGTCACGCATATAAACAGAAGGATGTTTATGGATGAGCTCTTCCAGTCTTTTTCATTATTCTCCTGGATTCAGTGTATAAAGTTGGCCAACTGATATTTTGCTGGCTTGCTATGATGACGAGTGAACAAACTCTTCATACTTTTCCAGTCCAACTTCTGTCCTGCAATGTGTTGCTATCTGGGCTTTGAACTCAATGGTTAGAATAGGTGAAATGGTTAGAACAGTCTATTACATAAATTACTTAAGTGATACCTAAAGTTTTACTAAACCCACAGCAGAAAAATGAGTCTGTATATGCAGTAAAGTATGCTTGTTACACTCACTGTGGAAAATAAGGGGTTAATCCTCTGCATTGTGTAAAAAGGCTGTCCTCTCTGATCTTCCCCTTATTGCATTGCCTCCAAAACATGTCCGGATCAGACAGAGTTACTGGAGTCACTCTGCACATGCTCAGTTTGTTTTGTATTACTAGAGATTTTTTTTTTGGAGAGTGCATGTGATCAGCAAAGGGCCAATCAGCACTGTCCAGACAAAGGGTGAAGAGTCTTGCATCCTGAAAGACAGCCAGTACAAGCTTTACCCAGGCACTGATAGAAGTCACAAGACTGCTATATACTGTTGATGAGAAAAGGTATTTAGCAGTTTATATTTACTAAAATGATTGAATTTCCACGTTCTGTGTACTGTGGGAGACCAGATATAGTGAATGCAGGGTCCTGGGTTTAGTAACATGCCAGAACTCCACAAGTCATCTTTAATTGCCAACTTGTGGAGGGCCGTTGGAGACATTGTAAGCCACAGTAGAAGTCCAGGCTACATACAGTGATAGCCCCTGCTCCAGCGGCTTTCATGCTTGTTTGGCTCCGACATCAATCAAATAATGCATTGTATTTTTCTATTGAATACGTTCTTTGATTGGACAAGGTAGATAGGAATGGCAGGACATCATGATCTACCTTCGTCCAATCAGAGGATGCTTTTTATATATTGAAAAAAGGAATGGCAGAGGGGCTGAGCGAGCGACCTCCTGTGTTCAGGCGGCTCGAGGAGGACCCAAAAGATCACGACTATGTAGCGTTGGCTTTCAGCATTCAGCATATGGAGCAGTGATTCTCAACCAGGGTTCCTCCAGAGGTTGCTAGGGGTTCCTTCAGCGCTGGGCAATTTCTGCCTCTCAGATAAGTTCCCACTCACACCATTCATCTTTTTAGCTATCTGTAAGGAGGTAATTCTTTCCAATGACCACAAGTGTAAGGACCTTTCTTCCCACTGACCATCACACTAATGTATCATGAGTTTTTAGCAGAGGTTCCCTGTGACCGGAGAACTATTTCAAGGGTTCCTCTGTATTGAAAAGGTTGAGAAAGGCTGATATAGAGTATCTATCATGTTTTTTTTTTTTGGCCATCTGTCTTTTATTAGGAAGATTTCACTTCCTGTCTTGTAGACTTAACAGGAAGTGGAAGGATATCTTTCCAACATGATGGAATTCCTGTATTAGATAGTTATAACAGGAACAAGTGCTGTCATTGGAGAATTCCTACTCTATTCTGTGGAAGCTCACAAGGTAGGCTTTACCCTCACTTTTGGTTCCTGGTAACACTGGTGATCAGGACAAGGGAGTGAATCCTAGGAGGTAATGGTGGAGGGGTGTTGGGCACAGAATTTTACAGATTATTAATTAGTGGATGAAGTCATTACTGGAGCCCAATAGACTTTTACTTCTTGGCATCTCACCACTGAGACAGGACCCCCACCCTCCCCAGGAGAGGACATTCATCCCATATGAAAAATCCAAGTGAGAGTGCCAAAAAAAAATACCTTAGGAGTCCAAAGTGTTTATTGTTCAACTGGTTACAACAATCAGGATAAAGAACATTCAACGCATTTCAAGGGCCACAGAATCTTCTGTCATCAGGGCCAAGTGAAATGGTATGGTAAATGGACTCCAAATGGGATAAATGGTAAATGGACTCAAAGTTACTCCTAAGAAGACTGATCTGTATGCAAAGTATGTTCTAACCAACAGTCAGTGCTGGTTCACAGTAGAAGCGGCAAGGTTTGCCTCGCCCTCATGAAGGGGGGATTGTGTGGCCATCAAAATGTATTGGACTCTTTTGCCGTGCTTATTGTAACTAGTGGAAGAAAAACAAATTAGGACTTCTTATTCGGCAGTCTCTTTGACCTATTACAACAGTAAAAACCCAACAGGGGTTTTAACCCCTCACCACTCCAAATCTAAAATAATATAAGCTTTGCCTTTAGTTATACTTTAGGCAGCAGACAGCCTCTGTATGGTCAGAGAAATTCTCGGCTCTCTATACTCAAGTTCTTCACCCCATGTCATACAAAACTTGTTCTAATATAAACTCATTCATATGAGTAAGTGCACGCATGCTGGCATGCGATTATTTTTATGGTCGGTCACACATTTAATAATTTTTTTCATTAGTCATGGCACAGCACTATTTACACGCAAACCATAACCACTTCAATACCATGCACTTAGACACCCTCCTTCCCAAGACATTTTTCAGCTTTCAGCGCTGTCGCAATTTGAATGACAATTGCGCGGTCATACAACACTGTACGGAAACAAGTTTTTTTTATCATTATGTTCCCACAAATAGAAGTTTCTTTTGGTGGTATTTGATTACCTCTGCGATTTTTAATTTTTGGGCAACAAATAAAAATAATTATGTTGTCTTCTTCAATAATGGGCACTGATATGGCTGCACTGATGTGCACTGACAAGGTGGCACTGATGGGCACCGATGAGGTGGCACTGATGATGGGCACTCATAGGTGGCACTGATGGGCACTCATAGGCGGCACTGATGGGTACTTATGGGTGGCACTGATGCATACTTATGGGTGGCACTGATAGGTGGCATGGGTGGGCACTGATGGGCACTGATAGGAGGCACTGATGGAAACTGATGGGTGGCATTGCTAGTCATCCCTGTTTTGTAATGTAAATATGAGGTGCCAGTCAGTGCCCATTTATGGGCTCTAATTGGCATATTTTGGGCATTTTTTTACATGGGGATGGCCATGAGGGATGTACCTGGCCATCCACATGCTGGGGGCTTCCCTGGTGAGGAGAGCCGCAGATCGGAACTGCTTTTGGAAATTGGTGCTGCGCCGCAAAGTCTGTGCCGCACCGATTGGGACAGTGCCGTGGCCTGCAATAGGCTGCAATTTGGCATATGATTTGACATGTCAAATTGCATGTCAAATTGTGCGGATATGAATGGAGGCTACGGATAGAATACGTTTTCCTCTTTGGTACTTCGGTTACTTTCTGCACTTCTATACAGGTTTGCTATAGTGTTACAGCATCATTGCATTATTTAACGGAATGATTAGGGTCAGCTGGCCTGAATGAGGATGTTTTTGGGAATATTATAGATGTAGGGGAGGGGCAGCACAACTTTAAATGGTCCTGAACATGGGTATGCTTTGCTAGATTGTATCAGTGAAGGTCTAATCCCTGATGTACATCTGGAGAGAAATCTCTGCTTACATGCAAAAAAGCGTTGCTTAGGCCCCTTTCACACTGCTGCAATTTGCCTGCGTAAACTTGAGGTCTATGGACTTAACTTGCATCAAAGTCAGACCAAAGGAGTGCAGGGACTACTTTGAAGTTGGTGATTATGTTACTCATTGGAAATCATGGGGTATGACTTGTCATGTGACTTTGCAGTCCCAAGTCGCAGGACAAGTCTCACAAGTGTGAAAGAGGCCTTAGGGAATAAGTAAATGCTGGTGTGGGTTTCCTCCGGGTACTCCTGTTTCCTCCTACACTCCAAAGACATGCTGGTAGGTTAATTAACTCCTGTATAAATTGGCCCTAGTATATGTATGTATGAGGGTAACTTGGGGACATTAGACTGCAAACTCCTTGAGAGTAGAGACTGATGTGTATGTATATAATATACTGTACTGTATATGTAAAGCGATGTGTAAAATGATACAGCTATATAAGTACCTTTAATACATAAATAATAAATGGATGACCCCAAATGGGTTTATACAGTACAGCAAAACCTATGTGTTCTGTAGTGCATCAAAATGTGCAGATGGGAGCCATATATGTGTTGTAGTGCAAAAAAATGATACCAGGTTTTTTTTGTGCATTGAGGTGAACCATCAGCCCATTCAAAATAAATAAGTTGCGTTTCTGCTACACATTGCATAAATCGGCTTGAATCTGCTTTTGTAAGTTGTACTGTCAATCGGCCTAATGTAATGTAGGGGATGTTACAAGCACAGGATTTTTATAGAAGTCAAACATTAGACAATATCTTTTTTTTTTCTCTCTACCTTTACAAGTAAGATAGGTAATAGTAAGAATTAGTTCTATTTAGTAATTTCAGCATCTATCAACAGTATCCCGTTCTTCCTTGAGCCCAGAGAACCTCTTTAAGCTTACTTGCCACTTTACAGCACCTTGAATTGCACAAATTCATACCTCACTTCTAGTGTTTGCTTTAGAAAGCAATCATAGCGTGAGTCTTGCATTGCCGGAATAACTTGCAAATGGAGAGAGCCTTCTTAGCATCTCTTGAATAACACCTGGAACACTAGTGACTATTCTTCTTGATAGGAGCTGTAGATCTGGGTGCCCATTCTGCCAACAGAATAAATAATCAGGGACTCAAAAGAAAGTAAAACGCACCTAAAACCCAACAATAAAAATGAAATATATTTCAGCTTGCCATACCTTAGACATTGTAGTTACTTTAGTTTTATTTTTATTCATTTTTTTTCAATTCCTTGTTCACATGGGTGTACATGTACATCTGTGCGAAGGGCTGGCTTTGCCCACACGGGATGTACAAGTGTTCCGTGCATCAGCATGCAGGCACTCACATTCATGTCTATTGGGACGTAATGGCTGCATGATCACAGCCGCTGGTCCCTTTTTGACAGCCGTGTGGGTGCGTGTCCATATAAGAGTCAGAATTTAGGTAACTGCACTCATCCTGAGAAGCTGCTATAGGATAATAGCATCAACACTTTATTAATTGATCCCAGCGATTGATAGCATCAATACTAACTCTAAATACATTAGGCATAGGACATGGGATCATGCACATCCTGCATTGCAATCTTTGACTTTTTTTTTTAATTCTTTCATTTGTTGCAGAAACATCAGCCAACAAGCTGTGAAGAGACTATGTTCACCAACAAGTTATGGAGAGACTGTCAGGCAACAAGCTGTGAGGCGACTACCGGTATGTTCACCAACAAGTTATGGAGAGACTGTCAGGCAACAAGCTGTGAGGAGACTATGTTCACCAACAAGTTATGGAGAGACTGCCAGGCAACAAGCTGTGAGGCGACTATGTTCACCAACAAGTTATGGAGAGACTGTCAGGCAACAAGCTGTGAGGCGACTATGTTCACCAACAAGTTATGGAGAGACTGTCAGGCAACAAGCTGTGAGGAGACTATGTTCACCAACAAGTTATGGAGAGACTTTCAGGCAACAAGCTTTGAGAAGACTATATTCACCAACAAGCTATGGAGAGACTGTCAGGCAACAAGCTGTGAGGGGACTATGTTCCCCAACAAGTTATGGAGAGACTGTCAGGCAACAAGCTGTGAGGAGACTATGCTCACCAACAAGTTATGGAGAGACTGTCAGGCAACAAGCTATGAGAAGGCTATGTTCACCAACAAGCTGTGAGGAGACTATGTTCACCAACAAGTTATGGAGAGACTGTCAGGCAACAAGCTGTGAGGAGACTATGTTCACCAACAAGTTATGGAGAGACTGTCAGGCAACAAGCTGTGAGGAGACTATGTTCACCAACAAGTTATGGAGAGACTGTCAGGCAACAAGCTGTGAGGAGACTATGTTCACCAACAAGTTATGGAGAGACTGTCAGGCAACAAGCTGTGAGAAGACTATATTCACCAACAAGCTATGGTTAGAATATGTCCACCATTAAGCTATGGAGAAACTATGTCCACTAACAAGCTATGGTTAGACTATTTCCGCCAACAAGCTATGGAGAGGCTATGTCTTGCCAACAAGCTAGGGTTAAGGACCATACACGTGGGCCGAATATTAAGTGGCCTTGGACGGTTCAATAGAAACTGGATGACATTCGGCCTGTGTGTACGGCAGTCGGTGTCTAACAGAAGCCAAATGTTTGGCTGGCTTCTGTCAAAGGAGTGTGACCAGAAAAGGTCTGCCGATCGGCACCCAGCCAGTGTGTTCTGGTAGGGGGGGCCATCCCCCTGTCAGAACAAAATAGCTTAGAAGGGTGATTTCTGTACCAACATCAAATGGTTAGTACAGTGGCAACCATTGGGTTGAGCAAAAAAGAACGAATAGTGTGTACTAGACTTTACACTATATTCGCCAACAAGCTATTGAAAGATTTTATTCAATAACAAACTATGGAAAGACTATGTTCTTCAAGAAGCTATGGAGACACTATGTTCACCTACAAGTTATGAAGAGACTGTTTCTGCCAACAAGCAATGGAAAGGTTATGTCCACCAACAACCTAGAGTGAGTTTGTCCATCAACAAGCTTTGGAGGGACTAAGGCACTATGGGGTTGTTTTACCAAAGGAAAAAAGGCCATGTACGCTAGTGTAGTTGTTCCAGAGATCAGTAAAAGAGATAAAGTTTCACTTTGCAAATAAAAAAAAACGCATTTTTGCTTGGACATGATTGGATAATGGCCTGCTGCTCATTTACTAAGCACTGGAGCAACTGCTCTTGCAGAGAGCAACTGCACTTTCAAAGTGCACCATCTATTTTCCTTTAGTATATCCACCCCTCGAGCAATCAGTACGCTATAGAGAGACCATGCCAGAGATCAAGCTATGGGGAGACTATGTCCAGCAACAAGTTATAGGGAGACTATGTTCAGCAACAAGCTATGGGGAGACTGTCCACCAACAAGCTATGGGTAGACTATGTCCACCAACAAGCTATGGGGAGACTATGTCAACCAACAAGCTATGGGGAGACTATGTCAACCAGAAGCTATGGGGAGACAACATCAACCATCAAGCTATGGGGAGACTATGTCAACCAACAAGCTGTGGCAGACGCTGAAATGTTGGTACATTCAGAACAACACTCATTACATTGGTGAGGATTATTGTGTTATGCCCTGTACACACGGTCAGACATTCCGATGACAAAATCCGTCTGATTTTTTTCCGACGGATTTTGGGCCAAACTTGTCTTGCATACACGTTCAGAACGAGGTGACGTACAACGGGACTATAAAGAGGCCAGTAGACAATAGCTTTCATCTCGTAATGTATTCTTCTCGTGCGTGGCACTTTGTGCATTGGAATTGTCTACACATGATTGGAATTTAAACGATCGGATTTTGTTGTCGGAAAAAATCTTAGATCCAGATCTCAAACTTTGTGTGTTGGAAATTTTGACGGAAAAAGTCAGATGGAGCGCATACACGATCGGAATTTCCGACAACACAGTCCGACTGCACATTTTCCGTCGGAAAGTCCGACCCTGTGTACAGGGCATTACAGTTGTGAATAGTACTTTCCACACTCCTGTCCCACAAATGCAAGATGTATCTTCATATTTTTCTGTTACAGAGTCACAGGGACAACAAATATGGTCCTAATGGTCAATAACATTATCTTTACTATATACCTAAGCCCAGCCCAATGGGGTCACAGTGGGCAAATATAAACTTAACAGAAAAAGTTTGGCTTTCATTTTTTGCTACTTTGGGCTTGGGTATAGAAACCAGGGAGGGAAACACTTTTGTAATTCAGGTATGCGTGTTGTTGTTTTGTATAAATACTTTATTTGTAATACTGTACTGCAAACTTGAACTCAGTTTTGGTTCTGTGATTTATCTACTGGATTCCGGAGAAAAGGCTATATATATACTGTATCTACTTCTCAAGCCTATACTAAACCACAATCCAACTTGGAATCAAGCTTCGCTCCTGCTATTCAAAAATCAATTGCCGATGCTCAGTGACCAGTAGAAGCCTTGATGTTGGATGTTGAATGGTAGTGATTGGGCTTAGTGCCTTAAGGGGTGAGCCTCATGCCGGTATGGAAAGCCAGTGACATAGAAACTGATTTGAAGAATAGCCCATACTTGACCAATATTGTTAGTGAAGATAATGTGTAGAACCTGACAGGTTTACTTTAAAATAATGGGGAGACTATTTCAACCAAAAAGCTATGGGGAGACTATGTCCAGCAACAAGCTATGGGGAGACTATGTCCACCAGCAAGCTATGGGGAGACTATGTCCACCAGCAAGCTATGGGGAGACTATGTCCACCAGCAAGCTATGGGGAGACTATGTCCACCAGCAAGCTATGGGGAGACTATGTCCACCAGCAAGCTATGGGGAGACTATGTCCACCAGCAAGCTATGGGGAGACTATGTCCACCAACAAGCTATGGGGAGACTATTTCTCAGGGAGCGTTTCCTGATGGTGATAACAATAGTCAATGCCCGCATAATGTGTATTGAAATGACCGGTCTTGATCAGAGCATCATTGAAGCAGAGAGTGGTCATTCTATTATAGAAGGTGCCCAAAAACCAACCCACACCACAAAATCACCAGATATTATTATACTAAAAGCTGCAGATTTTAAGAAATATTGAAAATGACTTTTGAAATGACATTGAAGCTGATCTCAGGGCTCCCCCTATCCCCAACACCCTTCACTGAAGAAACAAAAAAAAAAATTAAATACTACCTGGATGCCCCTTCTACTCACCTACGGCCCCTGTCATGTGACACGTCAGTCCCAACTCCTCTCTATTCTTCTGTTTACAGGAGCCTTCAGGTATCCTTGTTGCGTAGACACTTCCTATTGACTGTCCAGCAGTGGGGTACTCTCAGGATCCAGAAGAGGAGTCTGCAGTGATGTCAGTGCAAGAGCAAGTAGACTGTCTGGATCCACAGTGCTGAATTAGCTGGGACCAAGAGAACAGACATAGGGGGATGTATCTTCACAAGGTTAGTGGTAAAACAAGAACAGGTGAGCTGGGAGGATGAGAGAGGGGTGTGGGGTGGGGGTGTTAATATTTGCCTGGAGATGAGCTGTAACATGTTAAAGCAGTATTGAACCCAAAAGCAAACATTTATGTAGTTTACCAATTCTTAGATGTGTCGGCTACATTAGTTCTTTTTTAGGCTTTTTTACCTTATATTTTCTTCCAGTGATCCAGACAGTAAGTCTGTTGTTTTTCAAAAGAACAAACTCTCTTCCAGATGTATCAGTTTGCAGGGATGAGACAAACCATGTAACACTGACAGGGGTGCTTACAATGACGATCAGCTTTTATTTATGTAAAATCTTTACCCCAAAAGGAAAACTGTTTGCTGTAACTGCTTATAAAGTGTTAGTGTATTTAACCACTTGCTGACCGCCTTCCGCAGATTACTGCAACAAGGTGGCTCGGCTGCGCAAAGCAACGTACCTCTTTGTCGGTCCGTGTAGTAGAAAGTGTGGGCATGCACTCGCACGCCTGCTGCACGCTGCGGGTCACCCACGATCGCTGCACAGAGAGGTAGAACGGGGATCTGCCTATGTAAACAAGGCGGATCCCCGTTCTGACATGGGACAACATGGAGATCTGCTGTTCCTAGTGATCAGGAACAGCAATCTCTTTGTTGTCCCAGGCAGCCCAGCCCCCACACAGTTAAAACACACCCAGGGAACACAGTAAACCCCTTGATCACCCCTAGTGTTTACCCCTTTCCCTGCCAGTGTCATTTATACATTGATCAGTGCATTTTTGTTTAGCACTAAGTCCATAAATCTATCCCTTATTTTGATGCTATATCTTTTGCACAAACCAATCATATTAAACTTATTGGGTTTTTTTTTTTTTTTTTTTTTTTTTTACCAAAAATATATAGAAAAATATATATTGGCCTAAACTGATGAAGAAATTCGTTTTTTTTTTATTTTTTGGATATGTATTATAGCAGAAAGTAAAAAATATATATATTTTATTTTTTTTCAAAATCGTCAGTATTTTTTTGTTTATAGCACAAAAAATAAAAACTGCAGAGCCGATCAAATACCACTAAAAGAAAGATCTATTTGTGGGGGAAAAAAAGGATATACATTTTCTTTGGGTACAATGTCGCATGACTGCGCAATTGTCAGTTAAAGCGACGCAGTGTCGTATCGCAAAAAATGACCTGGTCATTAAGGGGGATACATCCTTCTGGGGCTGAATTGGTTAATGGCCATCATTTTTAGTTTGTAGGTGATTATGATCTGTTTAGCTTAGTTCTATGCAATCTGACAACTGTAGGCTCAATTCATAAATCTCAAACAGGAAGATGAGGATATTGTAGCTGTATGACTGTATTTTTCCAAATGCCATAATTTTGCAAGTAGGAAAATTAAAGTTGGCAATACACAGAGCAAATTTTGTCCAGTTTCCCAATAGACCGATTGAAATTTGATTTGTGGGTGGCCCTGTTGGCCCTCTGCAGCTAAGCATCCTTTGGTGGAAAAATCGAAGAAAATTGTCAGGTGAACAGCAGCTGCATTAAATCAGATGCAGACACTGTTTGGGTATTCTGACAGCCAGTGCAAGCTGTTAGAATTTAATAGGCGCCGTTGCAGACTCGCACATCTGCACTGTATAGCGTGAATGGAGAAGTCTGACTTTTTTTGTTCACCCCCCCCCCCCCCCTATATACTTACCTGACCCCGATGTCGATCCAGCGCTGTGCACAAGGGCAGGATCACTGCTCTCTCTCTCTCTATTGGCTCAGACATAGTAGAGGGAGCCATTTGCTTCCACTTCTGTCAATCACAGGGTGAAGCTGCACTTTGTGTGCCAATACTATGTGGGAATTCAGCAGTGGGGAGGAGCAAAGGGGATCCTGTGCAAAACCATTGCGTAGAGCAGGTAAGTATAAGATGCTTGTTATATATATATATATATATATATATATATATATATATACATTTATTATACCAACTCTTTAGCCGGGGCCATAGATGAACCACAAGTTGCAGAAAAGAAAATCATTGACAGGCAGCGTTGATGGGGGAATCCCTCCCATGGAGCCATTATGTTCTCCTGGCGGGGGGTGCAGGGAGGTGTCCCTGCTGGAAGAACACAGTGATTATTCCTTGTAACTCTAGCCAGGGCCTTCTTTAATATTGATTGGACCCTCGGCAAAAAATTTCTTAGGGCCCCCCTCCCCCCATGCAATTTCGCTCTCCACCTTCTCTGAGACATACAATAAATAACAGCTAGACTTAAAATCAGTTTACTGTATCAGATCAGGCAGCGATTGCGATTGGTTGCCAGAGGTTACAGCATATCATTACTGCTTACTGACTGCTTGCTAGAGGTTACAGCACTCCTTAAGGCTCACTGATTAGTTGCTAGAGGTTACACCACATTTCTGCTTGTTGATTGGCTGCTAGAGATTGCTGTACAGTAATACTGCTCACTGGTTGCTAAAGGTTACAGCACATCTTCTCCTCACTGCAGGGGGGCATGATATACCTATGAATGATGCCTTTATTTACATATCAATGCAGTTGGCCTCAGCTATTTACATATGCATGTCACTGCTATTTACATATGAATGCCAGTATTTACATGTAAACACAGGTCTGCAGGTGAGTTATCTGTACACAACAATAGGGCAGAGCTGGGCAGCATTAGTAGAAGCACAGGACTAAAATTCAAGGGACAAGGGAATGTAAACTGGGATAGTTTAACAAGTATGAGGCAGCTGCTTTGGGCCCCACAACAATGACAGGACCCAGGGCAGCTGCCCCTTTTGCCCTGCCTTAAAGACGACCCTGACTCTAGCTGCTGGCAGTGATCGCATCCTAAAAATCCGACATGCTGGTTGTATCCAAGTAAATCGATGGATTCGACTCGTCTTTGGCTGTCTAAAGACAGGATTTTCCTCACTTTGCAGAGATTTCCCCTCCCTTCCCATTGTGTGTATAGGGCAAGTAATGAAGGAAAATCTGATAAACAAATAGAGATTTGAACTGTCTATGGCCGGCTTTAGATTTGGTGACTGCATTTGTTTTTCTTTTTGAAGCTTTTCTTTTATTTTCACCTAGTGATCCTGCCAGGTTTTGACCAGAGCCAGCTGTCTTGCAGATGTAGCAGTTAGAGGGTTGGAACAAACCATTTACCACTGACAGAGCTACTTACAAGGATCAGCTTTTATTTATTCATGATGACATCGGCACATGTGCACTAGAGCAAACTGACGCAATGGCAGCTATGTGCCGCTGCATCAGTCTGCATGCCGCTACAGGTGTGTCCCACGTGCATGCGCTGTGATTGGCCGGAGCCACGATACCCAGAAGTAACTCCAGGATGACATGTCGGTGGCCGGAAGGGGAGACAAGGACGGCTTCGGGGGCTTCAGTCTGAGGTAAGTAATACATAATAAGCTGGCATGCTATGCATACTAGCTCATTATGCTTTTGTCTTGCAGGTTGTCTTTTTTTTTTTTTTTTTAAAGGGTTTACAGAGGGTTTACTTCCTCTTTAAAGCGGAGTTCCACTCAAAAGTGGCACCTTTCAGGGGGTGCAGGTACCTGTTTTTGACAGGTACTCATCCCCACTTCCGGGAGTCGGGGCCACGGCGCTGTCCCTTGGAAGTTTGGCTCTCCTTCCTCCGCCGCTGGGCCAATAGGATAGCACAGCGCACTTCGCACATGCGCAGGAGGGAACCGGCTGTGAAGCCGAAAGGTTTCACTGCCGGTTTCCCTTAGTACAAATGGCGGCGGCAGCACCCGACAGCCGTTCTGAAAATCAGCTGGGGTGCCGACGTCGTGGGCTCCCTGGACAGGTAAGTGTCCTAATATTAAAATTCAGTAGTTACAGTATTTTTAGCTGCTGACTTTTATTTTTTTTCGTGGGGGGGGGGGGGGCGGACTCCTCCTTTAAGATCGTATCTTCCAACAAATGATCGTAACTCACCTTCTTGCGTGTATTATAATGCTCGAATAGTTTGACATCTATAAATTAATTTTATTATCCTATAATTATTATTATTATTATTATTCACAATTTTTTATAATAATGATATAAATCATAATAATGACTGATTTTATTATCCAGTTGTAACAATAAACAATCAAATATCCATAACTTCCCTTGCAATTGAGCAAGACTGGATATAGATCAGACTCAATCAAAGTGAGTCGATCAACAAAGGTCGAAAGTCATTGATTGATTCTGCATCTATGAGCCGTACTACATCTAATTAGAATATGTTACATGAAATTGCAAACTGATCAAATTCCTTATGATAGTATCTTCCAACAAATGATCGTAACCCGCCTTATTGTGTATGTATTATAATGGTTAAATGGGTTGAGATCTATAGATTAATTTTATTATCCATTGATAATTATTATTATTATTATACAGGATTTATATAGCGCAGACAGTTTACGCAGTGCTTTACAACATTAGGGCAGACAGTACACTTACAATACAATTCAATGCAGGGGGGGAATCAGAGGGCCCTGCTCGTTAGTGCTTACAATCTAGGAGATGATATAAATGATCGTAATGACCAATTTTATTATCCAGTTGTAATAATAAACAATCAAATAACCATAACTTCCCTTGCAATTGAGAAAGACTGGATATAGATCAGATTCAATCAAAGTGAGTCGAACAACAAGAGTGGAAAATTATTGATTGATTCTGCATCTATCAGCTGCACTACATCTAATTAGAATATTGTAATGAAATTGCAAACAAATCAAACTCCTTATGATAGTATCTTCCAACAAATGATTGTAACCCGTCATCTTGTGTATGTATTATAATGGTCAAATGGATTGACATCTATAAATCAATTTTATTATCAATTGGTAATGATTGTAAGCTCTAACGAGCAGGGCCCTCTAGTCCCTCCTGTATTGATTTGTATTGTAAGTGTACTGTCTGCCCTCATGTTGTAAAGCGCTGCGCAAACTGTTGGCGCTATATAAATCCTGTATAATAATAATAATAATAATAATAATAATAATAATATAAATGATCATAATGATCAATTTTTATTACCCAGTTGTAATAATAAACAATCAAATAACCATAACTTCCCTTGCAATTGAGAAAGACTGGATATAGATCAGATTCAATCAAAGTGAGTCGATCAGCAAGAGTGGAAAATGATTGATTGATTCTGCATCTATCAGCGGCACTACATCTAATTAGAATATTTTACATGAAATTGCAAACAGATCAAATTCCTTATGATAGTATCTTCCAACAAATGATTGAACCCGTCTTCTTGTGTATGTATTATAATGGTCAAATGGATTGACGTGTATAGATCAATTTTATTATCCATTGGTAATTATTATTATTATGCAGGATTTATAATGCGCTGACAGTTTACACAGTGCTTTACAACATTAGGTCAGACAATACAATTACAATACAATTCAATACAGTGGGGAATCAGAGGGCCCTAACCCGTCTTCTTGTATGTATTATAGTGGTCAAATGGATTGACATATACAGATCAATTTTATTATCCATTGATCTATCAGCCGCACTACATCTAATTAGATTCAATCAAAGCGAGCAGATCAGCCAGGGTGCCTTTAGTAAATCATCATCTTATGTTGCTTGCAACCTGTTTTATTCTTCAAAAACGTTTTTCGGCTAGAGTTCCACTTTAAGCCAAGTGATCGGAAAAGTGAGACAATGGTGTGACTCCGGGGGATGCTCTTTCTCGCTTTCCGTCCAGTGGAGGGTACAGGACAGAGGAGACGTCTTCATCTGCTGACTTGTCACTGACTTTCAAAAAAAGAGGGAGGGAGCTGTCAGAACCCGGCAGGGAACAATATGTTGCATACGCCTGGCATAACTTTAGGAAGAATCCGGCGTAAAAAAAAAAAAAAGAAGAAGAAGAAGAAAAGATCAGAAGCCTAAGTGGAGAAGGAGGGGCTGCGATATGAGTGGTAAACAGATATAACCAGCCCCCTGCAGCATTGTCCATACTACAGTAGAGGAATACTACACACCCTGCTAAAGGATCGCCTGACAGACAGCCTGAGCTGGAAGATTCACAACACAAGAGGAATGCACGCCGTGAAACAGGATCCCAGTGTTCCAACTTCAGGTATTCACCAGACACTGGCCAAGCTGTCTACCTGTTGATTATCACATGAAGAGACTGCTGGCTCTTCACCATGAAATCCTCTCTCTCCGCCAACATCGGCTGCAAACCTCCAGCTTCAGGAAACAGGTGAACATCCTGCGGATTTTTATTTATTTTTTGCTTTTTTTTCATTTTTTGATTTTATTTTTTTTTGTTCTCCCCCCCCACTGCAAAATTTACACCCCAGTGGGAGACAACGCTTTAAAAAAAGGAGACATGCACTGGATGATGGTGAAGAACGATCACTAAAGGGTGAGATTTGCACGCTGGCTGCATCACCCAACTCCACGTGTGACTGGCATACAAAATCCTCAGCTAGCCCAGAGTAAAGGAGGAGACGTTTTTTTTTGGGGTGGGGGGGTGGGTGGGGGGGAGGGGGGGTTGAAGAGGCTGCCCACACTGACCGGACCTGGCTCTAGTCCCTTTGGGATTTACAAACACTCACTGTCTCATCTCGTCACCAAAAGGGCTTTTTGGTTTTTTGTTTTTGGTGTGCTTTTGCTTTTTTTTTTTTTGATGCTTTGACCTGGATCTCCTGTCCCCCCCCACCCCCCTTCCCCCCCAAAGACTGTCGGCTCTCACCGCTTTGGATCCCCCCCATCCTAATCCAGGAATATGAACAAGAAGACGAGACGTTGGATTTTTCATATCTTTCTCAGTCTGGGGATTGTCTATATTAAGATTGGGTAAGTAGGATGACAGCGAGGATGACCACCAGCAGGCAGGGATCGCTGGCCAGGAGCTGTGGGCAGTACGCAGGACTGGCGCCCAACTTCATTCATTCATCCTGGCTGTAGCAGGGGAGATGTTTTGGGACTGGATTGAAGTTAGTTTGGGAGGTGCAGGGTGTGAGGAGGTGTATTACACACATGACAAGTCCAATGATGCTCATACACCATAGACTGTGTATAGTGTGCACCTGGAATTCCATGCACAGAGAAGTATTCCTATGGTATAGGATCAGCGAGCAACCTAAAGCTCACCATACACGTTACAATCTGACCATAAAATCGACTTTATGTCAGATACATGTACACCAATTTTATTCTCAGATCAAATTGATAAACAATCGAATAACGTCCCCTTGCGATTGGGCAAGACTTTGATATAGATCAGATTCGATCAGAGTGAGCCCATCAGCCAGGGTAGAAAGTTATTGATTGATTTCCACATCTATTAGCTGCACTACATCTGATTGTACATGAAATTGCAGATACGATCAATTATCGTATCTTAAACCGAATGATCGTAGCCTGTCTTCTTTTATGTGTTATAATGGTCAAATGTGTTGACATCTATAGATTGATTATTATCAAGTGGTAATATGATAATAATGACCGATTTTATTATCCAGTGATAATAATGATAATAACGACTGATTTTATTATCCAGTGATAATAATGATAATAACGACTGATTTTATTATCCAATTGAAATAATGAAATAACCATAACTTCCCCTGCAATCGAAGCAAGCCCTGAAACAGATCATATTCGATCGAAGTGAGTCGATCAACCAGGGTGGAAAGTTATTGATTGATTCTGCATCTATCAGCTGCACTACATCTGATTTGAATATTGTACATGAAATTGCAGATGCAATCAAATTACTCACGACAGTATCTTCCAACAAATGATCGTAACCCGCCTTCTTGTATGTGTTATAATGGTCAAATGACATTTATAGATCAATCTGATCATCCAATGATAATGATATAAATGAGAATAATTACCGATTTTATTATCCAGTCGTAACAATAAATGATCAACTAACCATAACTTCCTATGCAATCAAGAAATACTTGCTATAGATCAGACTTGATCAAAGTGAGTCAATCAGCCAGGGTGCAAAAGTTATTGATTAATTCCACATCTATCAGCTGTACTACATCGAATTAGGAGATTGTACATGAAATTGCAGATATGATCAATTACATAAGAGATCGTATCTTCCCGCAAATGATCCTAACCCACCTTCTTGTCTGTCTTATCATGGTCAAATGGGTTGACATCAATAGATCGATTTTATTATCCAGTGATAGCTATAATAAAAATAATAACGACCAAATTTATCATCCAATCAAAATGATAAACAATGAAATCGAGCAATATTTGATATAGATCAGATTCAATCAAAGTCAGCTGATCAACTAGGGTGGAAAGTTATTGATTGATTGCGCATCTATCAGCTGTACTACATCTAATTAGGATATTGTACATGAAATTGCAGATGCAATTAAATATTTAAGATCGTCCAACAAATGATGGTAATCCTCCTTCTTTTATGTGTGGTGGACATCTATAGATTGATTTTCTTATGCAATAATAAAGATAATAATGACCGATTTTATTATCCAATTAAATCAATAAACAATGAAATAACCATAACTTCCTTTGCAATCAAGCAAGACTTGATAGAAATCAGATTTAAACGATCGCTAGGGTGCAAACATTGATTGATTCCGCATCTATCAGCTGCACCACATCTATTGAGGAGATTGTATGTAAAATTGCAGATATAAGGAACTACTTAAGATTGCATCTTTTAACAAATGATTGTTACCTGCCTTCTCGTTTGTGTTATAGCGGTCAAATGGGTTGATGACTATAGATCGATTGCACATATTGGGATTGATAGGAAAATAAATTGATGATTTACCAAAGCATGTGCTAGATTTGCCAAAACTATGTGAAAGTGCAGATGCAACCAATTACTTAAGATCGTATCTTCCAACAAATGTTTTATAATGATTGAATGGATTGATGACTATTGATCAATCGTTTTTATGCATGAGTTAGATTTACCAAACCTATGTAATACAAGGACGTGCCTAAACTATCCAATTAATGTGATCGACACCCACGTGCTAGATTTGCCAAAACTTCATGAAATTGCAGATGCCCCAAGATCGTATCTTCCTACAAATAATCGAAAAACACCTTCTCATGTGTGTTATAACGATCAAATAGGTTGACCACTATAGATTGACTGTTCTTATTGGGATACATCGATCAGAAAAGAAAGATGATTGATTGGTGTGTGTGTTAGCCCCTGTACACACGGTCGGAGATTTCGACAACCAAATCCGTCGGATTTTGTCCGTCGGATCTTGTCCGAAACTGTTGCATACACACGGTCGGACTAAGTTGTTCGAAAAATTCGATCATTCAGAACGTGATGACATAATTTCGTTACGATGGGACTACGTTCAGGCTAGTAGCCAATAGCTTTGATGTAGGAATTTGATCTGAGCATGCGTGGCACTTGGTCCGATCAAAATTCTCTACACATGATCGGAGTATGTCCGATCGAACCAGTTGGTCGGGAAATATTTCCAACATGTTGGAAAATTGGGTCCGACGGATATTCCGACGGAATCAGTCCGATGCATACCACACACAGTCGGATTATCCGACGACACGGTCCGATAGGACACATTCCGATGGATTCTCCGACCGTGTGTACAAGGGCTAAGAGTTACCAAAACTATGTACTATGGGGACCTGCCTAAACTATCCATTGAATCTGTATCCAATCAGGCAAGATCTTACACTACATAGTTGTTGGTAGATTGTAACGTGTGTGCTGAGCTTACTGCTGGCCATACACTGACCAATCCAAGTTCTGAATCTTAGTTATTGATACTTTTTCACCATCAATTTAATAGTTTTAGATTTTTATTTACTTTTTCCACTTTTTATACATTTGATGAAAACAATATAAATGAATAAAAACTCACTGTGCACAATGGTAAACAGAAGCCTTTTCCCATTGGGCATAATGTATAATTAAAGAGTCTCTGCAGGCACAAGAGACACGGATAGGTAATCAATTAATCAATTGTATTGATCAAGATGATTATTTTACTGTCCCGTGCCACTGTTTGGAGAGTGCAGTTTCTGAAAGTAATATCCAGTATTTACTTTCACAAATAATGGCATGACACTGATTACTGACATGGCATTGACTACTGACATGGCACCGATTACTGACATGGCACTGATTATTGAAATTCTACTCATATGGCACTGATTACTGACATGCCACTGCTTACTGACATGGCACTGATTATTGACATGCCACACATTATTGACATGGCACTGACTACTAACATGCCACTGATTACTGACATGACACTGACTACTGACATGCCACTGCTTAGTGAAATGCCACTGCTTACTGAAATGCCACTGCTTACTGACATGGCACTTCTTACTGACATGCCACTGCTTACTGACATGGCACTGACTGCTGACATGGCACTGACTGCTGACATGGCACTGACTACTGATGTGGCACTGACTAGTGACTACTGACATGGCACTGATTACTGACATGGCGCTGATTACTGACATGCCACTGATTACTGACATGCCACTGACTACTGACATGGCACTGATTACTGACATGCCACTGCTTACTGACATGACACTGACTACTGACATGACACTGACTACTGACATGACACTGACTACTGACATGCCACTGACTGCTGACATGGCACTGATTACTGACATGGCACTGACTGCTGACATGACACTGACTACTGACATGGCACTGATTGCTGACATGCCACTGATTGCTGACATGCCACTGATTGCTGACATGCCACTGATTGCTGACATGCCACTGACTGACATGGCACTGACTACTTACATGGCACTGATTACTGACATGGCACTGATTGCTGATTACTGACATGTCACTGCTTACTAACACGGCACTGACTGCTGACATGGCACTGATTATGGCTGCTGACATGGCACTGATTACTGACATGGCACTGACTACTGACATGGCACTGGCTGCTGACATGGCACTGACTGCTGACATGGCACTGACTGCTGACATGGCACTGACTGCTGACATGGCACTGACTACTGACATGGCACTGATTACTGACATGACACTGACTGCTGACATGGCACTGACTGCTGACATGGCACTGACTGCTGACATGGCACTGACTACTGACATGGCACTGATTACTGACATGGCACTGATTACTGACATGACACTGACTGCTGACATGGCACTGACTACTGACATGGCACTGACTACTGACATGGCACTAATTACTGACATGGCACTGATTACTGATGTGACACTGATTATGGTCATGGCACTGATTATTGTCATTTAATTGATTGATCAACCTCCTGGATCAATAAAGACAATTATTCACAGGTCACATTTGAACGTTTCCAGACCTTTGTTTGGATACACTGGAGGTGTCTGAGCTTTCACTTGCTGCCTCTGCTGTCAGCACTAATGCCGGCCATAGACAGAGTGATTTTCTTTCCTGCAATCACAGACAGTGTTGACAGGGGAATTCCTCCTGCAGAGCCATTGTGTTCTCAGAGTTCTGAGAGAACACAATAATTATTGCTAGCGGCAATAATCGCATGCAGAATCTGACAGGATGGTTGTACCCAAGTTGATCGATCGATTTACACGGGTACATTCAGCCTGCCCATACATGGTTTGAATCTTGACCGCTTCCTTCTGAACCTGCGAAAGTTCGAACCGTCTATGGCCGGCTTTAGTCGGTGACATACCTTTGCCCATTTAGATCTATGTGCATAGAGTTGCGTTCTTTGTAGCATTATGCCCCATACACACGATCAGCAATTCCGCCAGCAAACGTCCGGTCGTGTGTGCGCTCCATCGGACTTTTGCTGGCGGAATTCCCGCCAGCAAAAGATTGAGAGCAGGTTCTCAATTTTTTGGACGGAAAAAGTTCCGATAGGAAACTCCGATCGTCTGTACCAATTCCTACGCATGTTTGGAAACAATTCGACGCATGCTCGGAAGCATTGAACTTCATTTTCTCGGCTCATCGTAGTGATGTATGTCACCGTGTTCTTGGCGGTCGAAAGTTCTGCAAACTTTTGTGTGACCGTGTGTATGCAAGCCAAGCTTGAGCGGAATTCCGTCGGAAGAACCATACAAGATTTTTTTGACGGAAATTCCGATCGTGTGTACGTGGCATTGACACACCTTTTCAGTGTGTTTTTGAGTTTAGAATCTGGAGTGTATAGAGTTAATTAGCATTGACCAAGGCTTATTATAACCTGTAGCCAACGCACCAAAATCCATGTTATATGCATTGTGATGTGTTTTAATGGACTTCTATGGGCCCCTCTATATACCGTGTGCATTAAAACACAACAATGGGAATGGGGCCCCAAAGGATATCCAGTGTCTGTTGTAACCAGAAGAAGTTATGATTTAATTTAATTAATAATGATAAGATAAGATGTCTTAACGGGGTTGTAAAGGTTAGTTTTTTTACAAATATAACATGTTATAAACATGTTATAATTATAACATCATGTGCAAGGGTTTTGCACAGAGTGGCACCAATCCTCCTCTTCTAGGGTACCCAGGCGGCGCTCCTGTCTCCTCCTCTCCTCGAGTGCCCCCACAGAGAGCCAAATTCCATGGGGGCACTTGTGCAGGCGCGCTCTCGAGTCCTTCTACTTAGTCCATTGACACAGACAACAGGACTAGGCCCTGCCCCCCGGCTCCCGCATCATTCAGTTTGAGTGACAGCAGCGGGAGCCAATGGCTCCTGCTGCTATCAATCTATCCAATGAGGCTGGAGCTGCTGTGCTTGTCTGTGTTGCTGGAACGATCAGGTTCAGGTAAGTAAAAGGGGGGCTCTGGGGGGCTGCAGCACTATAGAAGGTCTTTCGTCTTGTATAGGGTGCTGTAGCGACTAATAGACACCACCATCTTTAACTGTCACCAACACAGGTATTCCCTTGAAGAATGGCAATCCTTTATTTGTGCATGGTTGAAGTCACAAAATCAATGCAATGTATTTGATCCTTGCAGGGGTCCTTCGTCAAGGCACAGTGTCAGTTTGCATTGATGAGGACACATTGCAGGGTTCCAAAAACTCAAATTTGTTTTGTTACAGGGTGACAACACAGAAGCACAATTGGGGGACAGTTGTCACCCCTAAAACAGAAAGTGACTGAACAAAGATGTGTATGGCTGGATCTCCATAAAAGCTGCATATTCAAAAAGACTGAACATCCAAAATACATTAAAATCGCTTATATTAGATTTTAGCAATTCAGTTTAATTCTAGTTTAAATTTTAAAGCTTTACTTTGAATATAGTCTTCAAAAGCCACAAATGATATAAATTTTCTTTGAGCTAGTGGTGCACCGAAAAGAAAATTCTGGTGTCAAAACCCAAAATTAAGGATGCACTTGGCCGAAAACCAAAAGCAGACAGTTTTTAAAATGTTTTTTCTTTTTTTACATTTTAATGAATCTGGCTAGCATTTTTGCATTGAAGTCAATGGGACGCGATTTTGCATTGAAGTCAATAGGGGGCGTTTTTGCATTGCAGTCAATGGGATGCAATTTTGCATTGCAGTCAATAGGGAGTGTTTTTGCATTGAAGTTATCGGGACGCGATTTTACATTGAACTCATTGAGATGTAATTTTGAATTACAGTCAACAGGGGGCGTTTTTGTATTGCAATCGATAGGATGCAATTTTGCATTGAAGGCAATGGGATGCGATTTTACATTGAAGTCAATGGGACACACTATGCCATTATCTGCACTTTTATTTTTCTATTGGCAAAACGCTAATAACCCTATTATTGGCCAATCATTTTTGGCATTCAATAAATTGGTGCATCCCTACTTTGTGTGTATTAAATGCCTTTGCAAACCCAGATATTACCTTGTATATAGCAGTGCCATCATCACTGTGCTGAACATAATCTGCGCAGAGCAGAACTGTGGGAGGGACCCAGTAGCTCCACCCACTACAGGCTGGCTGTAGAAAACTACAGGAGGGGTGAAGGGGAGAAGACCTGTCACCTTGCACAAGGAGAAAGATCAGCAGCGACCAGTCTTTATCTGGCCCTTGGAAGACTATTCATCCTACTGGTATGAGACACTGACACCAACAATGGGGCATAATTCCTTCCACTGACACCAACATTGGGGCATAATTCCTTCCACTGACACCAACAATAGGGCATAATTCCTTCCACTGACACCAACAATGGGGAATAATTCCTTCCACTGACACCAACAATGGGGCATAATTCCTTCCACTGACACCAACAATGGGTAATAATTCCTTCCACTGACACCAACAATGGGGCATAATTCCTTCCACTGACACCAACAAGGGGGCATAATTCCTTCCACTGACACCAACAAGGGGGCATAATTCCTTCCCCTGACACCAACAAGGGGGTATAATTCCTTCCACTGACACCAACAAGGGGGCATAATTCCTTCCACTGACACCAACATGGCGGCATAATTCCTTCCACTGACACCAACAATGGGGCATAATTCCTTCCACTGACACCAACAATGGGGCATGCATTGGAAGGTTTTGATACATTTTCTGTACATGTCAGATAAGGTAATCAACCGTTTTATGGGGATTACTGGCAAAGATCATCCCTCTTTGTCTAGGAGGTCCCATTTTTGCATCACCCGTATTTTGCCATATCTGCCTATTAGTGTACCTATAGGGTTATGCCCCATACACATGGTCGGACATTCCGACCACAAAATCCATCTGATTTTTTCTGACGGATTTTGGCCGAAACTAGTCTTGCACAAAGTTATCAGAAAATCCGATCGTTCGGAATGAGGTGACGTTTGTCACGTATGACGGGACTACGTAGAGGCCAGTAGCCAATAGCTTTCATCTCCAAATTTTTTCTGAGCATGTGTGGCAATTTACACACGATCGGAACACGATCGGAAAAGGTCTGATTGGATTTTGTTGTCGGAAAATTATAGATCCAGCTTTCAAACTTTTTCCATCGGAAATTCCAACAGAAAAAGTCCACACACACGATTGGATTTTCTAACAACATAATCCGATCAGACTTTTTCCGTCGGAATTTCCGACCGCGTGTATGGGCCATAAGACTTTTTGACTTGTATAACGACTGATCTTTTTTGCCAGTGCACTTTGACACAGGTGTTTTTGTGTGATGGGATGTATAAATTGGGCTGCAATGCACCTTAATGCACAAAAAAGTAGGTGCAGTGTGTATTTTTCACAAAAATCGCTGGGGTGGATTTACTGAAGGAGTGACTGCACAAATAGACAATGTGCAATTTGCAAGTGTAGTTGCACTTATTTTCCTCAGTAAATATAATGAGGTAAAGCTTTGCTTTGTAAAGAATACCCAATCCGGTGCAAGGAAAAGGCAAGGAAAAGGCAAAAGAAAAATAAGTTTTGCACACGATTGGATGGTGGAAATATATGCATGCATTTCCATGTGTCACGTGTAGAGCAGCCAATTCACTTCAACCTTGGCAACCCAGATGTTTTGGAAGGAACTACATTTCCCATAATGCTCAACAACACTGCAGAGTGCATGAGCATCATGGGAAATGTAGTTCCAAAACATCTGGAGTGCCAAGATTCCCCATCACTGCCCTACTGCTTTTTTAGGTGAGTTTTGCCATGATTTCCATGTAAAAATAAATAAATAACGAACGTGTCATACTTACCTGCTCTGTGCAGTGGTTTTTCACAGAGCAGCCTGGATCCTCCTCTTCTTGGGTCCCTCACTGACACTCCCAGCTCCTCCCTCCTGCAAGCTTGCAGTGGGGGCACCCAAGCAGGCACGCTTTGGATCTGCAGCTCTGTGTGTCCATTCACACATGGAGCTGTGATTCAGCCCCGCCCCTCCATCTCCTGATTGGCTCCCTCTGCTGTCATTCACAGCCAGTAAGCCAGTCAAGAGTTAAAGGCAAGGCTCTCATGGACATCGCTGGATCAAGAGGGGGGCTCAGGTAAGTATTGGTGGGGGGCTGCAGCTGCTGCACAGGTTTTTTTTTTACCCTCGTGCATAGATTGCATGAAGGTAACAAACCTTGCGCATTTACAACCACTTTAAAGAGGAAGTAAACCCTTCCAAACAACTTGGACCTATAGGTAAGCCTAGATTAAGGCTTACCTGTAGGTCCAAGCAATATCTCCTAAACCTATATGGTTTAGGAGATATTTGCCCGAAAATGGGCACCGCTGTCTACGGCGCATGCGCCGTAGACAGCGGCGCGCAGGCGCACTAAATGCGGCAAATCCAAGAATGGATTTGCCTAATTTGTCGACTCCCGTGCGCATGCGCGGGAGTGACGTCATCGCGGCTTCGCCGTATGGCAGCGGCGGAGCTGCGAGACGCGACTCCCGTGCGCATGCGCGGGAGTGACGTCATCGCGGCTGCGCCGCTGTGATTCGTCGGAGCTGCGAGATGCCACCAGCAACATGGATGCGGCGGACTACAGGGGACAGCGGCGACTTCGCTGGCTCCTGTGTCAGGTAAGTGACACATAATGAGCTACTATGCGATGCATAGTAGTCCATTATGCTTTACCTTTGCAGGGAAAAAAAGAGGAAGTAAACCCATCAGGGTTTACTTCCTCTTTAACCACAATACAGGGCATTTCCCCCCTTCCTGCCCTAGCCTAATTCTTTCAGCGCTGTCGCTGTTTAAATGACAATTGCACGGTGATGCTAAGCTGTACCCAAACACAATTTTTAACATATTCTTCCCATAAATAGAGCTTTCTTTTGGTGGTATTCGATCACCTCTGCGGTTTTTATTTTTTGCTAAACAAAAACAAAAAAGACCGAAAATTTTGTTTCTGTTATAACATTTTGTAAGTATGTTTTCTCCTGCACTGATGGGCACTGATGAGGCTGCACTGCCGGGCACTGATAACGTGGCACTAATGAGCATGGATAAGGTGGCACTGATGAGGTGGCACTGATGGCCACTGATAGTCAGCACTGGTATGCAGCACTGATGGGCACTCACAGGTGGCACTGATGGGCACTCACAGGTGGCACTGATGGGCACTCACAGGTGGCACAGATGGGCACTCACAGGTGGCACAGATGGGCACTCACAGGTGGCACAGATGGGCACTCATAGGCAGCACAGATGGGCACTAAAAGGAGACACTGATGGGTACTTATGGGTGACACTGGGCACTGATAGGTGGGCACTGATGGGCATGGATGGACACTGATATGTGGCACTGATGCACACTGATGAGTGGTACTGATTGACACTGATAGATGCCACTGATTGGCATCACTGATTAGGAGGCACTGGCAGGTATTGCTTGTGGGCACTGATTGGCATCATGTGTGGGCACACATTGCCACCCATGGCCACCAGGGTGCATCCCAGTGGTCCTGGGTGGGCATCCGAGGGGGGCTGTGCTGATAAACAGCACTGTCAGTGGAGCAGCCAATCGACTCTCCTCTACTGGTGTCCATCAGATACGAGTGAGGAAAAGCCGATAAATGTCTCTTCCTGTTTACATCGTGATCAGCCGTGATTGGACAAGACTCATCACATGGTAAAGAGTCTCTGTCAGAGACTCTTTACCTAGATCAGAGTTGCGGGGTGTCAGACTGACACGCCGCAAAAACAATCGCCGCGGTGCGCGCCCCCGGCTTGTTAACCTGACCACGTCATATGACGTCCGGTCAGGATATCGCAACCACTTTGCCAAAGTAATTTTGCTATATGGCAGACGGCAAGTGGTTAAGAGAAGCATCATTTGACCCACCTCTCCTGAGCCAGGCTGTCTGAAATGTGCCCCAGCCTGTGACTGGACAGTAAAAGGAGAAGCAGCACACTGATAAGCTCATATGTACTTTGAGTCACTCGTTTTCCGGGCCAGTGACAGGTGACTAGAATTTTTTCAGGTCAGCAATGACGCCTTCCTGTTTCTTTTAGGCTTCCTATGCAGCACATTGGTGTGAGAATTTCTAGTTGATGTTTCCAACCATCTGATATGAGAAAGACGACACCTTTCAGCACAGAGTATGGTTTTGTCCCACCCCATGACAGCTTATTGCACAAAAATTATTATATAAACCCACTGGGGATTTTTTTTTTTCACTGCTGCAATTCTTTTTATTTATCCTTCCTGCCCGCCCTGATGTTTCTTTAAAAGGTTCTGAACGCTCAGGGGGCAGGAAAGACAATGTGATTGGCTGCCACAGTGGTCACATGATCGAGAGCTGGTCCCACTGGCTACTGATCTTTAGTGGAAACCAAGAGCATTGAGGGCATTCTCAACACAGAAACACTTGCCGCCCAGTGGTGCGTAAGTGCAGCATGTGGGCGTAATGCATTTAACATCAGTTCAGTAATCTAACGGAAGGAAAAACATTTGGTGTAAAAGTGAACTCCAACCTTCCCTTCAGTCTCGCACAATTGTACAGGTGTGTCTGTGATTTCACTGAACGCTGTAAGCTTCTTGCATTAGAAACTTATAAAGCCTACCTCATTTCAAGGCTGGTGGACTTCTAGCACCACCTTGCTCTTTCCTTCCCAGCCTTACTGTCCCTGGCCTGCCCCTGTCATTTATTGGATTTTAGTTTTAATCATGGAGGCTCAGCATGACGTGGGCCTTACCTAGGGCAGTCTGCATGCAAATACAGCCTACCTTGCAATACTCCTCCAGGCTGACATCCACCCAGATTTGCAAAACCAACCACAATCTGGGTGCATTGCATAGAAAAGCACAGAAGACATCACTGGGCCTAACATAATGTATCTAATGGGATTTAAAAGGTTTCATTTAAAATTTTTCATTAACATGTTGATGAGGGTGAAAGAAGGTACCAGGGGAGGCAGAATTTAAGCAGAATAAACATAACCTTTAAATAGCATATTTTATCTACCCCAGGCTTAATAGAGGGACATTCAAAGATGAAAAAGGGTTAGAGGGATTTGGTTCCAGAAGAGGGACAGTGCCTTCAAAGGAGGGACAACTGGGAGCTTTGCTAGTTTAAAATAATGGCTTTGGGTAAGTAGAAGCATGCTGGCTGCGCTGGAGAATGCATCAAAATGAAGGAAAATGCTTTTGTGAACAAGTCCTCATATAAGAGCCACTTTGAGGCACTAATGAGGCTCTCAACAGACTCAAGACAGTAATTTCACTGTGCTGGCAATTGTCTGTCTGAAAGTAGATAAGATACCATACCTGTCTGGAAGGCAAAGTATTCTGTGTGGGGCTTAAAAATGGTAGTGAGATAGATAGATAGAATACATTTGTTGCGTTAACCTGTCCCTTTACCCAGAAGAGCTTTCAATCTAATGTCCTGGCTACACAGTCACACTGGCGTTCGTTTCATGAGACACCAATTGAGGTACAGTATTTGTTGTTTAGCTTTGTATGAAATAAGGAACAATTAAAACCTCTGTCAGGATGAGGGGAGGTCAAAAACCCAACAAGTTTTTGACCTCCTCTAATCCTACCAGTAAAATACCCACCTGAGAACCCATAAGATGATTCAGGATTGGGACCGCCACAGCATTGAGAACGACCGATCTCATCCCACTCAGAGATGGGGCTCTTTCTCCATAGTTACATATTTAGTCAGGTTGAAAAAAGACACCACCAAGTCCATCCAGTTCAACCACAAAAAAAAATAATAATAATATTATACAATCCCATATATCCAATTCTATACCCACAGTTGATCCAGAGGAAGGCAGCAGAGCATGATCCAATTTGCTAAAGCAGGGGAAAAAATTCCTTCCTGATCCCCAGAGAGGCAATCAGATTTTCCCTGCATCAACTTTACCTATAAATGTTAGTACCCAGTTATATTATGTACACTTAGGAAATAATCCAGGCCTTTCTTAACCACTTCCCACCCGGCCAATGCATATATACGGCCGGGTGGGAGCCGTCTACTCCTGATAGAACGTTCAGGAACGTCCTTCAGGAGTAGCGGGATCGCGCGCGCGCAGCGGCGCGATCCCGATGTGCTCGTGTCACCCGGACACGGCACATCTCAGATCGGCAGGAGGGCTCTGTGATTGGCCCTCCTGATCACATGACGGCCGTGTCCAATCACGGCCGTCATGTGATGTAAACAAACAGCCGGTTGCTAGGCAATCGGCTCTCCTCTCCTCACACGGAAGTCACCGCTGAGGAGAGGAGAGCAGAACGCTGCAGCCGGCTGATGATCAGTGAGTATGGGCTGCTTTTTACAGCTTTTTACTCACTGATCATCAGTGTAGTATAAACACACAACACACCACACAGTACAAACACAGTCCCCACATATGTCCCCAAAACACACATGTCCCCAAAACATACATGTCCCCAAATAATAAAAACACATGTCCCTAATAATAAAAACATGTCCCCCACATATGTCCCACTAAAATCACATGTCCCAATGATTATCTGCACACATATGTACGTGATCACCTGCACACATATGTACATGATCATTTGCGTACATATGTCTGTGATCACACAAACCAATTATTATACACTTAACGGAATTTTTTTTACCAAAAACATGTAGCAGAATACATTTTGGCTTAAATTTATGACAAAATTTGATTTTATTGGATTTCTTTTCAAATAGAAAAAAGAAAATATTGTTTTTTTTCCAAATTTCCGCTATTTTTGCGCTTATATCGCAAAAAAAAAAAAAAAACGGAGTCGTGAATAAATAACACCAAAAAAAAGGTCTATTTGTGCGAACAAAATGATAACAATTTCATTTGGGTACAGTGTAGCATGACCGCGCAATTGTCACTGAAAGCGCTAGAGTGATGAAAGCTGAAAATTGGGCTGGGAAGGAAGGGGGTGAAAGTGCCCTGTATTGTAGTGGTTAAAGCAATCTACTGAGCTAGCCATAACCACCTCTGCAGGGAGTCTATATCACATTTTCACAGCTCTTACTGTGAAGAAACCTTTCCGTATTTGGAGATGAAATCTCTTTTCCTCTAGACCTAAAGAGTGCCCCCTTGTCCTCTTTGTTGACTGTAAAGTGAATAGCTCAACACCAAGTTCACTATATGGACCCCTTATATATATGTACATGTTTCTCATATCCCCCCTTAATCTCCTCTTACCAAGAGTGAATACATTCAGTTCCTCTAATCTTTCCTCATAGCTGAGCTCCTCCATGCCTCTTATCAGTTTGGTTGCCCTTCTCTGCACTCCAATATCCTTTTTGAGAACTGGTGCCCAAAACTGAACTGCATACCGTATATACTCGAGTATAGGCCGACCCGAATATAAGCCGAGGCCCCCAATTTACCCCCAAAAAAACTGGCAAACTTATTGACTCGTGTATAAGCCGAGGGTGAGACATGCCTGTCCATCCCTGTGTGTGTGTCCGTCCATCCCTGTGTGTCCGTCCATCCCTGTGTGTCCGTCCATCCCTGTGTGTCCGTCCATCCCTGTGTGTCCGTCCATCCATCCCTGTGTGTGTGTGTGTCCATCCATCCATCCATCCCTGTGTGTGTGTGTCTCCATCCATCCATCCATCCATCCCTGTGTGTGTGTGTCTCCATCCATCCATCCATCCATCCCTGTGTGTGTGTGTCTCCATCCATCCATCCATCCATCCCTGTGTGTGTGTGTGTGTGTGTGTGTGTGTGTGTGTGTGTGTGTGTCCAGCCTACCTTTGTCCCGAGCCTCCGTCCCGTGCCTTGCCTCCTTGCCTCCGTCCCGTGCCGTGCCTTGCCTCCTTGCATCCGTCCCGTGTCGTGCCTTGCCTTGCCCCCGTCCCGTCCCGTCCCGTGCCGTGCCGTCCCGTGCCCTCTTCGTCGGCGGCCATTGTAAAGTTCAAAAGCTGCGCCGCCGCCTTCGCCTGTGATAGGCGGAACACTGAATTTCCCAGCAGCCTGTGTTCCGCCTATCACAGACGTCGTATCATCCTCGTCCGTAGTACGAGGATGATACGATGTCCGTGATAGGCGGAACACAGGCTGCTGGGAAATTCAGTGTTCCGCCTATCACAGGCGAAGGCGGAGCCGGAGGCGCGGCTTTTGAATAGAATGGCCGCTGTCTGTCTGCTCGACACGCTGATCGAGCGGGCAGACAGCGATGACTCGAGTATAAGCCGAGGGGGGCACTTTCAGCCTCAAAAAAGAGGCTGAAAATCTCGGCTTATACTCGAGTATATACGGTATTCCAGATGAGGTCTTACTAATGATTTGAACAGGGGCAAAATGATATCTCTCCATCTCCATCTGCATTTAAGGTTGATAGTTTCGCCACAACCTCCTTATGTAATTTTTTCTCTGATCATAAAAAGTTGATGTAATAACTTAAAGTTAGATACCTACTAAACTATAAGCTCTTTCCTGCCTCTTTTTTCCAGTGGATACCTCAGGCCTCTCTGTGGGTCTCCAATCTGCTTTTTTGGTCTGAGTCCTCAGACCTTTGAGGACCGCCATCACCTGAATTCTAAAACCTACATCAGTTTTTGTGTGTGTGTGCCCTTTACTTGAGGACCACCACCACCTGAAATCTCCTAAACTCTGTCTGTTTTTGTGTGTGTGTGTCTGCGTCAACCAAAAGACACTACATGAAGTGAGAGAAAATCTCTTCAAAATGAGGAAAAACCTCCTCTTAGTCCCCATGCACACCTGAGCTGAGCTTTTATCAGGCATTTTTTCAAGCGTTTCTTTTGTGGACATAGATTCTTTTTTTAAATACTGCAAGGCAATGCCATAATGTGCTAGTATGCATTGTATGCTAGCACATTATGTGAAACTTACCTGAAGACAACGCCTTCCAGCAATGCATTGTCACTGCTGAAGACCCCTTCCATCTTCACCCGGTCTTCCTTCTGGGTTCGCGGACTCTAGCTGTGTGAGTGGGGCGCAGGAGCCGCTGTCCAAGGCACAGGACTCTGAGGGAACAGCACGGTATTCCGGCATTACCAGCTGCATGAAAAGTAAATATCTCCTAAACGGTGCATGTTTAGATGATATTTACAGTACCTAGAGGTAAGCCTTACTATAGGTTTACCTATAGGTAAAAGTCATTAATGGGAGTTTTTGCAAGGGAGTCATGCAAGGGAGTTTGCATGGAAGTCATGCAAGTGTGTTTGCATGTGTATTCAAGATCAAGCATTTTTTGTTTGGGTCAATGTAAAGCAGTATAGTTTGTGACATCATATATACGCATACTGAGGCCTGCAGACAAATAGAGACTATGGCTGTCATGCTATGTGGCAGAGTATGACTCCCAGAGTATGCTGGATTCCCAAAGTCCTCCCAGGACCTTTGGCTTTTGCTCTTGCTTTTGTAATAAGTAACTTTGGAGTTGTAAAGATTGGCCTGTGCCGGCACCTTACAGATAAATATCTCCATATCCAGCATAGCAAGGCCTTGCTCCTCCATGTTTTTCTTTAGCTGGGCATCCTGGGTGGGAGGGAAGCAAAGGAGAACAGTTGTTCAAGTACAAAAATGCATGAAAACACTTGTGTCGCTCAATTACAGGGGCTTTTACAAAACGCTCATATACCCTTTTCAGCTTCAAGAAAAACAGGAAGGAATTTTCAATGTTGAGCGTTGTTGCATATAAGGAGATGGGGTAAATGCGCAACAACACGCTCAGATTTGAATGGCTAACAGTTATTCAGGAGGCAGCCATAAAATTCAGTACTCTTGATCACTTTCTGTCCTGGCAACAATGGTTACCAAAACAGACTTGGCCAATCTCCTCAGTGAGGACACAGCAATAAAAACCTGATGAGGTTCTAATAGTTCAGTACTGGATTATGGGAAGAAACTAACTTGTGCAAGTTGAGAACATACAAACACAATGCAGATAGGTAGGCACTAGGAACCCCAGCATTTCAAGTGCTAATTTAAAGTGGAGCTACACCCAAAAGGGGAAACTCCACTTGTCTAGCCCCCCCCCACCCCCTGCCTTGCTGCCACATTTGGCACCTTTTGGGGGAGCGGTTACCTGGTTCTGACAGGTACCCGCTCCCACTTCTGGCTCAGTTCGTAATAGCGAACTGACCTTGAGGTTCAGCCCCCCCTCCCCTACAGCCTTCTGGGACACTTCACAGTTCCCAGAAGACTACAGCCCATTCCCAAAGTGCAGTAGGAATCTGGCTGTGATGTCAGGATGGCGGTGCCAGCATCCTATAGCCAATTTAACAATCGGCTCTGGTGAGGACACTACTGGATGCCTGGAAAGGTAAGTAATCTAATATTAAAAGTCCTTACAAAATTTTTGTAGCTGCTGACTTTTAATTATTTGTTGGGGGGGGGGGGAATAGAGCTCCTCTTTAACCCCAGTCACCCACCTCCCCAAAAAGAAAAGTTTT
The DNA here is from genome assembly GCF_037356315.1 of Lithobates pipiens. Classification (NCBI taxonomy): domain Eukaryota; kingdom Metazoa; phylum Chordata; class Amphibia; order Anura; family Ranidae; genus Lithobates; species Lithobates pipiens. Next base: position 100,630,188 of record NW_027507785.1, read on the forward strand.
GGGTTTAGATATCCTTAAAGAGAAGCTCCAGTCTCCTGGAAAAAAATTCAATTAAATTAAATACTGCAGCTGATGGCTTTTAATATTAGGACACTTGCAGCGATGTCCTCTTCAATCAGTGCATGTGCCGGCATCTTAAGTAAGAGAAACTGGCAGTAACATGCTGTGAATGATCCCGCAGTCTTCTGGGACCTGTGATGTGTCGCAGAAGACTGTGGGGGGGGGGGAGGGGGCGAACTTCCACACAGATTGTCGCAGCGATCTGACAGGAAGTGGAGGCGGGTACCTATCAAAACCTGGTACCCTCCCCCCAAAAAAGTGTCAAATGTGGCAGTGGGTGGGGGGATGCAAACAAGCAGAATTTTCCCTTTTGAGTGAAGTTCCGCTTTAATGTTTTTTGGGATTTTGACTAGAAACTAGGGAACCCACATGCAACCCATGAAAGCATGAGAACAAAAATGCAAACTCCAAGTACATAGTATCTGTGACGTGGGAAAAGTGTGTGGGCCACTCAGGCTTGATAGGGAGAGGGTATGTAGACAGCTGACGCTAGAGTGCTGACAGGGGATGGAGCCCGTCCTAGCTCCTGCAAAGGTTCAAGGAAGGAAGGAAGGGTGATCTATGATGTCCTGCTGCAATGAATGGAGTGGCAACGTTAGCCCGGACTCCGACCAGGTCACGCCTCCAACACATTTTACTCCGCCCCCCCGGAGCTTAGTCATAGGGAACATAGTACATACATAGCTCTCAACTGTCCCTGATTTCAAGCGACTGTCCCTGATTTATCCTCCTTATTTGTCCCTCATTTTGGTCTGATTTATATAGCTGTATATAAAATGCACTTTTTACCTTTCAAAAAGTGTTTCCCTGTCCTAAACCTTTCATCCAATTTCTAAATTGCCGCATTTGTAAATTTCAAAAGCCAATAAAAAAGAATAGCTGTAGAAAAAAAAACACTTGTGGATTTAACTATTTTTTTTTGTATAATTGTCTTTTAAGGGGGCGTGCCAGGGGGTGTGTCCTATGCCTATATACTTTTGCTAATAGGTGTCCATCGTTCCCTTCTCAAAAAGTTGGGAGGTATGTACATAGTATCTGTGGTAGGCATTGCATCCAAGCCTTCAGCAATGCAAGGCAAGTGTACTAGCTTAGTCCTAGTGATCCTCGATCCTTAATTGATCTGCAGGGGATCTCATTTCAGAGGTGTTTGACAGGCGGTGAGGAGGCAGTAGAACGTGGCTCAGCCACCTGCTTTCACTCCACCTTCCAGCCACCTATGGAAACGAGCCCTTAGGGCCCACGCAGGCCCATATTTTGATGATTAGGCTGCATTATATTAGCGATTTTCAATGCGAATTGTAACGTGTTACAACGCGCTGCAATGCTATTCCATACACCTTACAACGCCATAGAATGGGCAGGTCATATTTTCGAAAACTGCTGTAATTTTTTTAACAATGGGACTGTGTGCACACATTTTGTAATGTGCTGGTACGGTGTGAACCGGCTCTTAGTATTCCAGCTTGAACTCTGGATCTAGAGCTGCAAGACAGTAGCACTATAGATAACTAGTAATAACTTTTTCCTTCCACACTTGAGAATCAGTGCGGCAGCTTGACCGCCCTGCGCCGCTTCCACTAGAGCCCTGTGTGTGTAATTGTACACTTGTCCTGAGCACTCTTTGATTTATGAGTCAGGAAGTAATGTCAGGATTTGGCACAAGACACCGGCTTTTTATCGGTGTTATAATTATAGCAAGAAAAAAAAATCACAAAAACACACACAAACTGATAGGGAAAAGGCGAGGTTGAGCTGTCCATGAAATTTACACAATCCGTCCTCCCAGCGTCATTTGTGATTACAAGAGCTACTTTTGGAGAGGGAGAAAATGTTTAATAACAGACGTTAACGCACACAAAAGCCGCGGTGTCTTTTGGTCGGGAATGTCTTCAGATCTACATGTGCAGCTGAATGAACTTGTCATTGTTTAGTCTCTCAAAGCAGGAGACAATAGGTTAACCAAGCAATACATAAAACAGGGAGGAACTGGACGAGAAGAAAGGAGATCCCTACTTATTATTACAGCTGGGATATCCAAGCCTGCAGGTTTCAGCAACAAGGCTTTAAGGCTTCATTTAGAAGTGCGGTTGGGGGAGCAACATGCAAACGCACAATTTTGACTCCCATTTATTTTTACACAAATAGAGCTTTCTTTTGGTGGTACTTGATCACCACTCATTTTTTTTTTTTTGTATAAACGAAAAAAGACCGAAAATATCGAAAAATTAAAATTCTACTTTCTGTTTATAAAACATATTCAATTAAACAAAATCTAATTTCTTCTTAAATTTAGGTCAAAATGTATTCTGCTAAATGTCTTTGGTTAAAAAAAAAAAAAATCCCAATATGTGTATATATTTTGGTTTGTGTGAAAGGTATAGCATAGCTCCCAACTGTCCCTGATTTCAAGGGACTGTCCCTGATTTATCACAATGTCCCACTGTCCCTCATTCCTTCACATTTGTCCCTCATTTTGGTCTGATCTATATAGTTGTATATAAAATGCTCTATCAAAAAGTGTTTTCCAGGTCTAAACCTTTCATCCAATTTCTAAATTGCAGCATTTGTAAATTCCAAAAGCCAATATGAAGGAATGTGGTAAAAAAAAGCACTTGTGGGTTTAACCAATCTTGTTTTTTTAACAATTCTCCTTTAACCTCCCTGGTGGTATGATTCAGTCTGGTTTTAGGTGCTGAAAGCGGTACAATTATTTTGCATGGAAATTTGGTGTTTTATATTGTAGTCCTGTAATTCTTAGGAATAACTCTCTTAAATCTGTTCAAACCAGAGTCTAGCAGACATCCCGGGTATGATAAAGTTTATAATATGATAAATAATAATAACAATTATTCACTAATGTAATCAAATCCTAAAACACTGAAAAAGGGACACTTTTTGGTTGCTATGGACAATCTCCAAATTTCAGGCACAAAAAACAGTATTTATAATATAAAAGTGCATGCAGGGCATTGCACAGACCACTAGGGACAAAGGGGGTGTGTAATGTTTTTATACAGTACTGTAATCTGTAAGATTACAGTGCTGTGTGTGTTTTGTGTCTTTTTACTTTTTTGAATTTGCCGCCGTTCTCCGCTCCCGTGCGCCGTAACGTCGCAGGGAACGGAGCTCGGCGGCATTCGGCACTGTGAATCGAGCGGAGCACAACTCGATCACACAGCGTGGAGGACATCGCTGGATCCAGGGGACAAGGTAAGTAACTCTCCCTGTGTGCTCCCCTGCATCCAGCGATGCGATCCCGAGTCTGGCTCGGGGTTACCGCTCCTGTTAGTAAAATCCCAACCCGAGCCAGACTCGGGATTACCGCTATGGGGGTTAAGGGGGCATGGCGAGGGGTGTGTCCTATGCACTGCATAATTTTGCTGTTAGGTGTCCCTCATTCCCATCTCAAAAAGTTGGGAGGTATGGTATAGTGTCTACAAACTATGGTTAATATATACTGGAATTTAGGCAGCTATAGATGCTATACTGTAAGGTGTTCAGCAACTTATAGTGTGACTGTGATAGGGTGGCGGAAAATCTGGCACTAACAGACATTGACTTTGGAGGGTCACTAAATGACATCGCTAGTGACACTAATACAGTGATCAGTGATAATACTGGACACTGACACTGTACTACATCTACGGGGGGTTAACTGCCTAACAATGTGTGTTGCTTTTACTTACTAATCTGGCTGTTCTTTCTCCCTTCTTTTCAGGGAGAAGAAACAGCCAGATTGTTGTTCACAGAGTTCTGTGTGTTTTGTAAACACAACTCTGTGTGTGATTGGACATAGCTAAGCATCAGGTTTCAGCCAAAATCATTGGCTGAATTCTGCTGTCAAACTCAGACCCGAAAGCAAGCTGGCAACGCACATGTACGTTGCCGAGCCGTCACCTGCCGGAGGTTAAAGTTGTACAGATGTACTTCATTTTATTTGTGTAGCCCTGACAATTTAAACAGCGCTTTGTATATGGTATATTCATAACAGTCTGTTCCGTCAAGGAGCTGAGGCTTGTTATACACAAATTTTTGTAATTCGGCCTGCAGGCTGAATAAAAAAATGTAAAACTGGTCATACACTGTTGGTTTTCTCTATGAAAACAAATTAACAAATTCCTCCATCTACACAAACGAGGTGGATGGAAGAATTCCCCCCGCTGGGATTTTGTATTCTGAGTCCCGGTTCACATATATGCGATGCGTGAACCAGCGCGATTGCATGCATGTCACTTGCCGGCGATTCACACTGACATTTGAAAACCACTGCGGGTGTCCATATAAAGTTAATGACACCCCCTGATTAGTTCGCAGATCACAGTGTAAACTGTCAAATGGTGCAGGAAAAAGATTGCATAGGCGTGAACCAAATAAAGGGTACCGCACCATTTTGGTTCGAATGCGATGCGATTTCAGCCACACAGTTTGACATCCCATAGACTTGTATGGGGAGAGAAGCAGTTTTTAAAGTGAACAAAAGCTCTTCAAGTCTAGTCTTTAACCACATGAATACAGGGCTCTTACACCCCCTCCCTGCCCAGGCCATTTTTCAGCTTTCAGCGCTGTAACACTTTGAATGTCAATTGCGTGGTCATGCTACACTGTAACCATGTGACATTTTTATAATTTTCTTCACACAAATAGAGCTTTCTTTTGGTGGTATTTAATCACTTCTAGGTTTTTTAATTTTTTCCCCCAAAAAAAGACCAAAAATTTTGAAAAAGAAAAAGGTTTCCTTAGTTTCTGTCAGTATATTATGTAAATGAGTCATTTTTCTCCTTCACTGATGGGCGCTGATGAGGCGGCACTGATAGGCTGCACTGATGAAGTGACACTTATGGGCACTGATGAGGCGGCACTTATGGGCACTAATTAGGTGGCACTGATGAGGAGGCACTAATATGCCACACTTATGGGCACTGACAGGTGCCACTGAGCACTGATGGGTGGCACTGGTGGTTACTGATGGGCACTTGTGGACACTAATTTCTGGCACTGGTGGGCACTTAATCGTAATCAGAGCACTAATTATGCGTTCTCTGATTACATCCCTAGATGTCCTCTGTGAGTAGATGCCGCTGATCGGCTCTCCTCTCTTCACACTCTTTACAGAGATCAAGGTCGTGGCGTGTCCTAGCAACACGGCGCGGGCTCACTGCGCTCCCCGTGGGCATGCGAAAGTGGTCATTCTGGGAAGCCGTCATGACAGCCACCCGAAAAAACAGAAAAAAAGTTTTGCCTATGGTTATACTTTAAACTGCAAAGGCAGCTGGATGAGGATGTACATGTGCAATGGGAAAATTATGCCCCCTGTTGCATTGCGTAGGCAGTGCAGGTGCTGAACCCAACCCACTTAAGTGAATGGGGTTTCATTGCAACCACCCTGCAAACACAAGTTATGCACAGGTGGTGGTAGTGCAACGTTTACATTGTTGAACCCTCTGGGGTTGATTTACTAAAGGCAAATTGACTGTGCACTTTGCAAATTGCAGTTGCACTCTGTAAGAGCAGTGGCTCCGGAGCTTAGAAAATAAGTAAAAGCTCTACTGACTTTCATCATCCAATCATGTGCAAGCAAAAATGCTGTTTTTTTATTTTTTATTTTCCTTGCACGTGATTGGGTAACTCTTTGCAAACTGAAGCTTCATCTCATTTACTAAGCCCTGAAGCAATTGCACTTGCAGAGTACAACTGCACTTTGCAAACTGCACTGCCTAGTTGGCTTTAGTAAATCAGCCCTCTATCTTGTGATAAGTATGGATGCTGCCATTGCTGGCCTTCCTCTAAAAATGCTATTTCCCTGTCTGTTCTTAGCAACAATACTTGAAATCACTGACCTGGAACGTGCATGCTGTATTTGAGTGTCAGAAAGTGTCAACATTCTTTATTTCCTCTTGTTTTTAGGTCAGTCACTAAGAAAGCAATGAAGCCTATGGCTTAGCATGGATTTGGAAATCTAGGATTTATCATAAGAGGGACAGCAATAGCAGACTCTATACTTCCGCATGACAATTAAAGGACAAGTTCATCCAGAACTGATATTTTAAGTTGAACCACTCACAGGCTTCTTTTATTTCTTGGGCATCTCATATTTCCTTAGCATAGTTCTCCACCATTCCTTATACTATCTTGGAATCCTTCTAGTCTTTTGCTGTATAATGGAGATTCCATTTCTGCAACCTATGTAATATCAGGGTTGTACTGAAATGCAAAAGTGGGCACACATTTTTTTATTAACTTACATAGGTCGTTCAAATTTCACATGTTAGTAGAGTAATCCTTCCTCTATGGTAACGCTTCTTCTTTTTCATTTCAGGTAAGTAAAGGAAACCAAGCAGAAGCAATGTGCTGCCATTGAGTTCTTGATGAAGGAGGGGTACAGGCTGTCCAACATTGATAGTCTCCCAATGTGCGGTGTGTCTTAAATGCTGTTTTCCCCTTATGCAAACTTCTCCATCCATCTGTGAACATTGCTTTTGTCAATGGTGTCATCTCTGTAAACATTCCGTATCCTTCTGTGGATGACGGACAGCCTGCACACCTCCTTCGTCAAGAACTCAATGACAGCACAGTGCTTCTGCTTGGAATCTGTAATTTACCTGCAATGAAAAAGAAGGAAGAGTTACTGTACCAACATGTGAAATTTGAATGACCTAAGTAAGTTAATAAAACAGTTTTTTGTCCAGTTTTGCATTACTTTCATTACAGACCTAGTATAAAGCATATTACTAACACATAAGGGGAGTGTGAGATCAGCTTGTACTGACCTCAGCATGTAGGATCCCAAGGACCACCTTGTCCTTAAGAGGTAAGAGAAGCTGGTGGGTTATTGACTTAACAAGTATATACCAAAAACTGAGTTTTTGTATCAGTCGCGCATGGGATGACCCTCTTGGTAATGAATAAGAGCCAAACGAAATGTGATATGCAAAGCAATGAACACAGATGTTATTTCTAATTAACAACATTGCTAGCGACAGACAATTCCTATGATAGTTCTACGTTGTAGAAGGACCTGTGATTGACTTATTAGGTCAGGCAATGACTGGTACTAATGTTACTCTTTCTCCTGTCTCCTATAATAGAGGCTTCTCTTCCGTGGTGGCACTGGGGGCCAGTGTAATCTGCAGTAAGATTCCAGGCTTGGCACCCAGACAGAGGACTATCTGTCTCAACAGACCTGATGCTATCATCGTGATCGGAGAAGGAGCTCAGATGGGGATCAATGAGTGTCAGTTTCAGTTCAGAAATGGACGCTGGAACTGTTCTGCCCTGGGAGAAAGGACAGTGTTTGGGAAAGAGCTGAAAGTGGGTATGTTACTAATGATTTGATACTGTACAGCTGACATTTCAGTCATTTTCTTACCTCTGAACAATAGCAAAGTTATCTGTCCAAGTCAGCCATCTGCAAAACTGGGTCACATACTGGGGAGTCACTCATCATAGAATCTTCAAGGAGTCATTCATGAAAGTCTTCTTTTTATTTAGCGTGGACAATTACACATTTAGAGGTATTTGATCATAACCCTTTTTTGTCTGTGGTTCATTTGTAATCCTAAAATAAAAATGATCTAATATAAAAAGCTTGCAATATATTTCACAATTCTATAACAAAAAACAAATCCTATGGCTGTATAACACAAGTGTTTTGCCTATGCTGGACAGAAAACAGTTTGCATCATTGCCGCACTACTCTGCTACTTGTGTTCACCTTCCATTCACTTCTCTACCACCCCATTTTCTTGTTGGAGCCCAAGGCAGACAGGTTGGTGCTTAAACAGAGCTAAGGACTCAACCCCACATGACAAGCTCGAGGGCCTCCTCCCCATTCCCACTGCAATGTTGCCATGACCAACCATAACCAACCATAGGAGATATATGTCTCACCAGTGCCAGAAGTACATATATAAGGTGTGGTGGTAGAGGTGGGGGTGGGGGTAGGGGTAGTGAGGGGCAGCCAGTTAATTGAAACTGTTACTCCCCTGCATGGGCAAAACAGAGGTCTTATTTGCAATATTGAGAACTTAAATGTAATCTTTGATAAGAACAAAGGTCAGCCAAATGTACTACACAGATTTTAGGCTTCTTACTAAAGAACCCTGTCTAACTTTGTTTTGTAAGTATTATACATAGGCTTTCCAAGTGGAAAATGAGGCTCAGCTCTATTCATAACATTGATCTTGGTTTGGGAGAGAGTAGGAAAGAGCTTTTGAGAGGTTTTGTATTTTAGTCCTAGTTATAGCTCTCCCCATTCTATCCAAAATTGGAAACAAAGTTTGATGTAAGTCAGGATTTAATGCTCAACTCCAGCCAAGAGTTAACATTTTGGACAGTTTTTATTTGGGGAGATTTTCATTCACTTCCTGTATCTTTAACACCCATGGAAGAAATGAAAGGAGTTGTAAAGACAGAAGGTTTTTTTATCTCAATGCATTCTATGCATTAAGATAAAAAGCCTTCTGTGTGTAGAAGCCTCCTCAGCATCCCTTAATACTAGTGGCGGCCACTCCATACAGGGGACTGCCCCTCTTATCTACATGCAGGGTGCTGGATGCATGGATTTGAATGTTTTTTTTTAAGCACATGATTAGAGCCTGAGGCTCTAATTGGTTTAAAAAAAGGCTTGGCTCAGGAGCACAGGGCTCTGTGCCCCAAGCCCACCCAGTTTTGTGACAATAGCAAATTAATATTCACTATTGTCTTCCTGCTTCTCCTCCTGGCTAATCAGGGTCTGCTTGCCGCTCCTCCCCCCTGCTGGAGTACCAACCACCACTGCCTAAGCTCCATCTCTGTCCAAGAGTCCCTTGGCCGTCCCTGGCACTCCCTCCTGATTTGCTGAGACACAGCACTGGTGCCATTAGCTCCAGTGGCTGTCAACCAAAGTCAGTTAGCCAATCAGTAGAGAGAGGGGGCAGGGCAGCACCATGTCTGAATAGACACACAGAGCTGCAGCTCGGCTTGGGTGCCCACATAGCAAGCTCCTTGCTATGGGGGCACTCAACAGGAGGGAGGGGCCAGGAGCAGTGAAGAGGGACCAGAGAAGAGGAGGATCCAGGCTGCCCCGTGCAAAACCAACTGCATAGAGAAGGTAAGTATAACATGTTTGTTATTTTTTTTTTTTTTTAAACAGACTTTACAATCACTTTAAAGGCACAAACAGAGCAGCAACACTTATCCTTTGTTCCAGTTTGGATACATTTTTGAGATTTTAAAGGGTCAGTCCATCCTACATTGATATTTTACCTTAAATTAGAAATTAAAAGTGCAAGACAGTTTCTTCTGCCTCTCGGGGACTTTAGTGTTGGTAGAGTTCTTTGGTCTGCACACCTGTTATGGCCAATACATAAGATATACATAAGATCCTACTCCCACTTGAAACCATGTGAATTTTATATTATTGTCAATGCAAATGAAGGAGCTGAAATACCCAAAGCTGGGCAGGACCTCCTAAAAATTCCAGGTAGACAAGAAACTGAAATTTAGGTAAGGAGATCTCATTCTACTTATAGGTAAAATATCACTTTTGGATTGACTTGACTTTTAGGTTTCATACACATGGGCACCTGGGGCATATAGGGTACAGTTTGGGTGTATTTCTCTGCCTAGGAGCCACAGGTGCTGCATACAGTTGGCCATAGAAATCATTACCTGTACGTGGGCATAAAACGGTGCTTACATGATCATGTACATGTATACCGACGTATGTCCCTGGATACAGACAGTCAACGTCTACTGGTGTATATCCATATACATGCACATGTTTACACAAGTACTAGCCTATACCTGTATATAGCCATTGATTTAGTGGCTGTACGCAGCACCTCTGACTCCTGGATGGGGAAATATGCCCATATTTTATGTCATACGGCCCAGAGTGTCTGTGTGCATGAGGTATTACAGTGTATGTGATCTCTTAATTTCTCTTATGTGCTCTCTTTTAAACTGTTATATATACCATGAAAAGCGTTTCATTATATTTGTTTAACAAGTGCAAAAAAAGGTAGCTAATCGTCCAGCCTGAAATCTTGTGAAATTATCATTTCTTGTGCTTTCTTCCTCTGGACTGCAATCAGCGTTGTTCCCTGCTATCTCCATGGGCTACAAAACACCTCCCACTGTTATGCAGAGGGACATTTTATGTAGTCTCGATATAGTGTTATGTAGTCCTAATAAACTCCTGTACTAGGGTGACAATGCTACTAAGTATGATTGGTTTGTTACTCTAGGGAAGGAGTTAATGGCAGGATTAGTAATTTAAGCCATTAGCAAAAAAAGCAAAACTAATGCATCAAAGGAACAGTAAGCTGCAACATGATTTGGGGTGCTGGGGACAGTGTTTAGGTATGCTTTAAAGCAGGGGTCTCCAAACTTTCTAAACAAAGGGCCACTTTACTGTCCTTAAGACATTAGGGGGGCAGGACTGTGGCCATTGGGAGTAGAAAATCATTGGTATCAATGGAAGGAATTATGCCCCATCATTGGTGTCAATGGAAGGAATTTTGCCCCATCATTGTCAATGGAAAGAATTGTGGCCCATCATTGGTGACAATGGAAGGAATTGTGCCCCATCATTGGTGACAATGGAAGGAATTGTGCCCCATCCTTGGTGTCAATGGGGGGGAATTGTGCCCCATCATTGGTGTCAATGGAAGGAATTGTGCCGTATCATTGGTGTCAATGGAAGGAATTGTGCCGTATCATTGGTGTTAATGGAAGAAGTTACGCCCCATTATTGGTGCCAGTGAGAGAGGAATTATGCCCTTTTGGTGGTATCAGTGGGAGGAATAGTGCCCCACTGTTGGTGTCAGCAACAGAAATTGCCCCATAGTTGGTGTAAGTGTATGGAATAGTGCCCGCAGGACAAGATAAAGGCAAGCAAAGGGCCGCATCTGTCCCCCGTGCTGCAGTTTGGAGACCGCTGCTTTAAAGTATTGAAACCCATTAATTTATAGCAGACTATGTATTTTTTTTTATGTATATTGCTTTAGAATGCTATTATCAGCATCCTATATGCTGCAATATGTCTGTTGAGGAGGCTGACATAAGCAGAGGGATTGATTTACTAAAGGCAAGTAGACTGTGCAAGTATAGTTGCTTTAAAGCTTAGTAAATGAGGCAAAGCTTCACTTTACAAAGAATAGCCAATCACATGCAAATAAAAAAAAAAAATTTTTTTTTTTTGCTTGCACATGATTGGATGATGGAAGTTTACTATATTATTTACCATATTTACTAAGCTCTGAATCAACTGCACTTGCAAATTGCATGGTTTATTTGCCTTTAGTAAATCAACTCCATAGAGTATCATTAATGATGTTTCAATATGCATTGTGTACAGCTCCTGGTACATAGGCGTGTGCATGGGGTTTGTCAGATGTGTCTGGGCACACCTTAATCACCGCATGCACCGCATGCACCACTGCCTCCACTGGCATAGGAATTGTATGTAAACATGAACAATTGGTGCATCAGTGTAGATCTGTGTGTCTCTCCCTGCAGCAGTTGAAAGCAAGCTTCTCCTCTTCTCCCTCTCTCCCTCCAGCTTTCAGCTGTTGCAGGGAGAGGCACACAACAGGATTGGTTCTTGTAATTGCCTCTTCCACATCAATCATCCTCCCTGTTTGGGATTTGATCCCCCTGCTGACCAGGTCTCCCTGTGTGTTCCCAGTGCAGGGCTGCAGTGTTGCCAGATTCCCTCCACTCCTCTCCCACTATCTGCTGCAGGCACAAAGGGTGGGGGATCTTCAGAATGGAAAGTGGGAGAAGGGGTTGGTAAATATGTCATTTACTGGCCCCTTCCTTTTCTGAATTACTACCCATCACTCACTGTGCTCATTCATAACTGAAGCATAGTAAACTGTGTTTATTATGCTTCAGTTTGTGAACAGGCGCCTCTGTACAGAGACTTCTGTTCATTCACTGTCCAATGCAGCTGAGGCTGCAGAGAAAGATACTAAGTAATTAATATTTTCAGCCCCTTTTATCTGTCTCAAAAGTGAGACATCAGGGGTCCGTTTAGATCCCTGATATTTCCCAAAGCCCTCCACCCCAACAGCATTGTAAAATAAATAAATATCAATACAGGCATTTAAACAAAAATGTCAATTTTAAAAAAATAATAAAAAACAAAAAAACAAAAAATAAAACAAAAACAAACATGGGTTCTAGCCCATATAGTGTGAATGAGTGGTTTATTTGTGCAGCTGGAGCTGCCTGTTATGAGGATGCAGCAGCAGTATGAACACAGCCGCAGGTCCTAATTTGACAGGTGTGCAGGTGTGGGCGAGGGGTCCCAAATACACTGTCTATATTCAGAGCCGTACACCTGCATCCACACGCCTGCAAATTAGGACCCATGGCTGTGTTTGTACAGTTGTTGCATCCCCATAGTATAACATAGGCTGCCTCCACACAGCTTCAGCCACATAAAAAAAAAAAAACACTGATTCACACTGTACAGGCCACAGCACCTATGCGAATGAGCCCCAAGACCTCATTCACACACAGCAATTTATATATTACTCAATACAATTTTATCTTTATCTACAGTTTTATAATGCACATGTGTGTTTGGACTTCAGCTGGCCATTATACAATTTTCTTCAATTTAGATTTACCTTAAACTATGTAGTATAAGGACCTGCCTGATTGCATACAACTTAAAAGGGTTTAGGTTTGACCTCATATTATATGGTTTTGGTAAATCTAAAGCAAAATTGTACAAGAAAATTGTAAACTGCATGGCCAGCCTTACACTGGCCATACAATAGATTTTCGAAGGAGAGCGTTTGTAGGAACATTTGTCCAAAAATTGTTTGCACGTTTGATGAATGGTTAAATGTTTTCAAAAATTTCACTTTTCTTGATTTTGAAGTGAATGTAATTCCCAAATGAAAACCACATACACTATCTGAAAATACACTTGTTTCGAGAAAAATTCACCATCCTGTTCCTTTGAATTGTCTCATAACTGTGGTAGAATGTTCTTTAAAATTACAATTTTCAAATTAAAATCTATACGTATACGGCCAACATTAGTTAATATTTGGACAAATAAACGTGTAACTTTTTATGTTAATTGTGGGAAAAGGTATTTGGTATAAATAAATCTCTTTGCATTAACAATTAGATATAGAGGACTGGCAGAGACGTCTTTTAAATTGGGTTATTTATGTGATATTCATCTTTATTAATTTACTGCAGATCTCTCGTTATTTTCCATTCATCTTATTGTATTTGATCACTTTCTGTACTAAAGAATCTATCCAATCCATTCAATCTCAATGCATCAGGATGGCATATTTTAACTTTCTTTGTCCTGCAATTTTTCACGCATTTTTCGCGTGTTAATAAGTCTTTGAGCTTCTCAATTGACTCATCTGCATTGAAAACCTTTAAAAACGCTTAAAAGGTCTTTTTTTTCACTCTGCGACAGCTCTCATGGTTTTACAAAGGGTGTTCAGTTAAGCATAATATCCATACATGTTAAAGACACCACAATACGATGTTGTTTAAGTGACTTTAGAAAATACAGTTAGCCTTGCTCTTAACTATGTTTTCACAAGTGTGGGCCTTTTTTTGTCGAGGGGACCCTGGTTTCTCCCACGGTCCAAAAACCATGCTAGTTGGTTAATTAGTATCTGACAAGAATTTGCATGTTAAGTAAGTGCAAGTTGGCCTATGATATATCTAAGCTGAAATACCAGTAAACCTATACTGGAAAATTTATTGTAATGTCCACAAATGTATGTGTTAAAATATCCATGTAAATAATCTAAGACAGCCTTTCTAAATATATTTAACATGTAGGAACCCTTGAAATAATTTTCAGGTCTCAGGATACCCTTGTTAATAGGGACTATATCTACAGCTCACAGAACATCAGCAAGATGGTCAGTGGGAAGAATGTTTCTTACATTTGTGGTCTGGGGAAGAATAGATTCTTTACAGATTACGGTACTAAAAAGATCAGCGATTACTAATGTGAGATGCAAAAATTGCTCATTAATTAAGGAACACCTAGCAACCTGTGGAGGAACCCTGGTTGGCAAAGGTTGAAAAGATATTTATGTTGTGCCAGTTATTCTGCTGTATGCTATTTGCTACTTTAGGCTGGCACACTTAAAGTCTAGGTCCACTTTTGTTGAACTTTTGTTATGCCAGTCACGAGGATTTTAACAAATTTATTAAATCCTTCAATTTTCTGCTCTGAAGAAAAAGCTGTTTGTGTCGCCATGTCTTTTGCAGACTGAATCTCAATTGGTGGGACTGGTTGATTATAGTCAGCTGGTGCACTCTAAGCCCTTGTACACGCGGTCAGACATTCCGACGGAAAATGTCTGATCGGACAGTGTTGTCGGATAATCCGACCTTGTGTGGGCTCCATCGGACTGTTTCTGTCGGAATATCCGACCGACAAAGTTTTAGAGCTGGGCTATAAAATTTTCCAACAACATGATCCGATCGGACTTTGTCCAATCATTTGTAGAGAATTCCGATCGGACAAAGTGCCACGCATGCTCAGATCAAATTTCTAGACCAAAGCTTTTGGCTACTAGCCTGAATGTAGTCCTGTCGTAACGAAATAATGTCATCACGCTCTGAAGGATCGGATTTTCCGACAACTTTGTCTGACCGTGTGTATGCAACACCAGTTTCGGACAAAATCCGTCGGACAAAATCCGACGGATTTGGTTGTCGGAATGTCCGACCGTGTGTACAAGGGCTAAGTGTTCTGATGGGAAAAGCTGCAGTGTCTGAATCCCTTTAGAAGTCTTTAACCCTTGGATAATTTCTCATGAAAACTGAAATTCCTTTTGCAGAGGATGCCTAAAATGTGAGTTGTGTCTTAGTGTAGACTTCTGGGAAACTTGTTGAGCCAATCACACAAGCAGGAAATTACATTTCTGGGGGTGTTGCATACAGTAACGCTATACAGAACGCCTCCAGGTTACCATATTGCATTGAATTTTACAAAAAACTTCAACGGACTGCTTGAAAAGCAAAGGTAATTTTTAAGAACATTAAATTACAATATGCCTTATCTAGCAATTGAATATGCTATATTATTATTATTATTCTTATTATTCTTTTTTGCTAGTTTTTCCATATCCTTTAAAAATACTCACATACATTAGAAAACATACAATCAATGTGGCCAATTGCAGACCTATCAGGGAATGATCATGAAATGTTTGTAGGCACCCCGTGGCTGACATGAATGTGGCGGGGTGCAAGCATTGTCATTATGTTCTCCAAAACTAGAATTTACCAGAAGTGATGTTAAAAATATACATCTGTAGTGTTCTGTTCTAAAATAGGACCACTACTAGTGAAGTGTTACAACAACATGGGATTTTCAAGGAAATATCCATTTACTGTGTTACAGTGAGAGCCCGCATGAGATGGCACTCTCTCTTTCTCCAGAAAACTAACATAATTGAATTTGTTGTCTACTACTCTGGTGCCTCTGAGGTCCTAGTACATTCATATATCCCAGACTGTGTTCCATCAAGGGGCCCCTCTTCATACCTTCAAAGCCTCACTTACAGATAATGAACTTTTTGTCTTGGACATGCTGTGGCAACTTGTTTGCTACACTTGGAATTCCTATCCAAGTGGGGTCACGTCAGTGATGGGAGGGCTGTCTGTAAAGACCAAGTCCTACTAAAGTGCCTACTGAGGCAGAAGATGCAGGATGATTGTTGAGCAAACAAATATTCTTGGGTTTGAGAATGAACTAAAGCTGGCAATACCCAAGAGTTAGGCAGGCCACAGAAGATACAGTTTTCTTTCCTGCAACCACTGGTCAGTGTTGATGGGGGTAAACCACCTGTGGAGCCATTGTTTTTTCCCAGCCTGGGGCATGGGGATGATTCCCTGCTAGGAGAACACAGCTATAGCTGCTGGCAATAATCACATCCTAGAGTGGCACAGTGGTGTAGCAGTTAGCACTCTCACCCAGCAGTAAGAAGGGTCGCTGGTTTCGAATCCCAACCATGACACTACCTGCCTGGAGTTTGCATGTTCTCCCTGTGCCTGCGTGGGTTTCCTCCAGGTACTCCGGCTTCCTCCCACACTCGAAAGACATGCAGGTATGCTTATTGGCTTCTTTCCAAAAAATTGGCCCTAGTATATGAATCGGGACCTTGGATTGTGGGCTCCTTGACGGTAGGGACCAATGTAAGCATGCAATTTATAGGGATAGGGACAATTGTAGACACTCAGGTTGGACTGGTGTCTTGAAAAAAAAAAAATTGCATCCTAAAAATTTTACACAATGGTTGCATCTAACTACATTCTTGTATAATAAATACATCTACTTTTCAATCTGGCTCCAGCAGTATAAATGTTACTGAAACCCATACGTTTTGGGGTTTCCCCATCACTCTCTTCTCCATAACGTAGGGGGAAGTGTTCTGTAGTTTTAACACACTTCTTGAATTTCTGGCAGAATCAAGAGATATCTTTTTCATTTACCAAACATGCAACAGAATGCACTATGTGGTATAATTATTAGACCAAAGGAGTGCAAACAGGAGTTTATTGTTAGCATTTACATATACTTTAAGGCTTAGGTTCACATCTGTAGCACTGAATTCTGCATGTAGGGCATTCCATTCACTCCAGTGGACTGTCATACCTGCAGAAACATGGGGAAATGAGTCCTGTGCCCTTTTAAAAAAAATCCATGCAGCACCATTTGGTTTGGTGTATGTGAAGACGATCCGTGGTTGCCAATGCTTGGGGGTAACCCCTTGCGTCTACTAAAAATGCAGCATGTTTCATTGTGGTGTGGGTTTCTCACGCACAAATATGTAAACCTAGGGTAAGACTTGTACCCACATTGTACATCGCTCTATTTTTATAACATTAACACCCATATTTCAGATTTTTTTTCTTCTTAAAGTCTATTACTTTTACATAAAAGGAGTACAAGGGATTCTTGGGGGGGAGGGAGTGGGGTTGCCTTGCAAGCCTTTAGAAGTGAGAATTCCCAAGACTTTGACACCACCGTTTGTTCTGCCTCATTGCATCTTCTGAGAAAATGACACCTGGGCCTCTTCCCTTTAAGCTTTGATGTTGTCTTCTTCAGGATGAAATGCTTCATTTTCTTTTAAATAAAGAAGCCAAACACTTCTTTTAAGAGTGTTTCTGTATGGCATAATGAGCCACAGTCAATCAGTGAAATAGATTGAGATAGAGCATTGTGATTTGTGCAAAGATGTTGTCATTTTATTGGCCAAATTTTTAAATGCCATGCCACTTTCCCATCTTCTCTTTTGAAATATATATGGAAGATTGGCTATGCATGGGTCACTAGAGACGCAGTGCACTAACCTCGTCCCTCTTTTTTTTCTAAGAGGGTTTCTTTTGTTGTCAACTTTTCTTTAGTAGTAAAAGTGTGCCATTTGCTGAACAGTAGAATACAGAATTTAAAAATATTGTATTAAATAAATACTGTTTAAAAAAAAAAAAAAAAAGCTTCCTGTGACATTTACACAACATGATTAAAGCAGAACCCCAGCCAGAAATTCCATTAGCCAATTAAAAGATAAAATAAAAAAGCAGCTGTTGTTGAAATATTGACTTTCAACCAGGAGCTCCCCCTGCAGTACTTCTTCTTCTGCCACAAGATGTCCTCAAGCTGATGGCCAGTATCATTCAGTCTGCCCCAGTTTGTGAGTAGACAATGAAAGCAGAGGCAGCGTAGTCATGAGCTCATCTCTTTGCCACTCCGCCCTCTCATCCTATCAGCATGCTACTTGTCAGTACATGAACTGATTGCCTTCTTCTGCTGCTTTTTCTTGCCACAGTTAAGCCTTTAGTACTTAAGCACTTAGTTAAGCTGAACAGAGGCCACGTGAATGATACCAGACCAAATTGGTGCTTGCATTTAAAAAATGTGTTAATGTTTACAGAGCTGCATTCGCATGTGTCTATTATGGCCAAGAGTTCAGCTTCAGTTGGTTAGTTACTACCTGTTATAAAAAGAAAACGCCCATGTGTTCCAGCGTCCCCAGTACATTAAAACCACTACTATTACTCCAGCTGTTGCAGAACTACAAATCCCATGAGGGCATAGCAAGACTCTGACAGCCACAAGCATAACACCCAGAGACAGAGGCATGATGGAGGGTGCATGCGGGTATATATGGGGATTTCTGAGTATACACTGCTGAGCTCTGAGGAAGAGGGGTATTCCCCTCGAAATGCGTCAGTGGGCAGTGGTCCTGTGATTGCCTCTGTGACCATTGGAGAGTGTTGTTCATTTTAGACTTTATGCTGGTATTTGGCGAATAATTTATTGCAAGAATTCTATAGTCGTTTGTGAGTAGTTTTCTTTTTTATCGCTTTTAATAAATATATATCCAAAGGATAATGCACAAGGCTGGTGTGCCCTTTCTTCCTCTTTTTTATATCACAGAGGCATGATGGGATTTGTAGTTTTGCCACAGCTGGAGGTCTGCTAATTGCATATCCCTGCTGTAGACCATGCATGACCTTTTCCAAGCCTGTCCAATTAGCTCCTAGGTAAGTGACCCCTTGCAGGAAGGTGTTGCTTCTTGTACAGAAGATTGCCCAAAATTAAGGTGTGTTAACACAGAACAAGATTTAGGGACTGAAGATAGAAATTATAAAGTTAATCTGGGTACACACAGGCTGGAACCGGCTGAGTTTCGGCTTGTGTGTATGGCTCTCACGGCCATCTTCTGTCAAACGAGCATGGTCAGGCTCAGAGGGGAGATCACAGCACTAACATCGGCGTGTTAGTATGGCGATCTTTACACCTAATTTCGTTCAGCCCCCTTTTTAGGTTAAGCAAAAAAAAAATTCCCATGTGTACCCAGCATTAGTAAATGCAGGTCTAATTTGCTGCCTTTGTTACGGGACAAAAAGCATGCACTCTAAAGAACCCAATTACCAAGATTTTTTGAAAAGTGATAGACATCAATACATTTTGTCTGATTTCTGAGTTGTAGTGACGTTTACTTAAATGTCAAATATCATGTATAACATATTAAATTATTTTTGATTCTAACCTCCATCAACACCTAAAGAAAAGGCACCTCCTCCCAATTAGAATATTTTAAATAATGAGAAAACTCAAAAGGGAAAAGGGGATTTTTGCGGTGCTTAATTATTTTAAACAAAAATGGCCCAGGGAAGAGAAAAACATGAAAATTGTAAAAACAATATTTTTATTATCAAATATTAAAAACTAGCACATGGCATGTGTTAGGTTAATATCTACTTATACAAAGTAACACATAACAACTGGTCCATATGGTAAACAAGTAGAAGACTGCTTGTGCTTGATTATCCCAACATGTTTCGCAGTAAGCTTCTTCAGGGGATGCACGAGTAATGTGAGTATAGTTAAGTAGTGTATCTAAGTTGCTTAAATTGCTGTTGGAGGTCGTATAGGTCCAGATTTAAACATGCTATCACAGCGGTGCATGCTAGCATCCATCTGCTCACAGCTCTTTTAATTTGGTGGATATGAAATCCAATAGCATGTCAGATACATCGAACAACTCCGTCAGCTCCCTCTAATTAAAGTTCTCCAGTGGGACACAGATGGCAAAAAGGAGAGGGGTTTAATTTCAAATAAGAAAAAAGGTTTGGGCTTCATTAATAGTTTAAGTGGCCTATGAACTAAAACAATAAGTTGGCTACCCCGCTAATAAGAGTGCTGTTTATAATGCTGGGTATCCTGGCCTAATCAAGCCTAATTCAACTACTTGGGTAGTTTGCATTTATTGAGGAGGTGACTACTTTTAGAGGGGATCTTTCAATCCTTGGGAAAGAACAAGCTGTGTGGTAGCAGCCCTGTAAGTGAAAGGTTAACAGGGTTAAACTCTCTGGTGTAAAGGGACTTATGCTGCGTACACACGAGCGGACTTTTCAACATCCAAAGTCCGGCGGACTGATTCCGTCAGACTATTCGATCGTGTGTGGGCTGCAACGGACTTTTGATTCGCCAAAGTCTGACGGACTTTAGAATATGGAACATGCTTCAAATTTTTCCGACGGAACTCCGCCGGACCCGGTCCCTTCAAAAAATTTGCTCGTGTGTATGCTATTCCGACGGACTAAAACCGACACTAGGGCAGCTATTGGCTACTGGCTATGAACTTCCTTATTCGAGTCCAGTCGTACGTCATCACGTTCGAATCCGTCGGAGTTTAGTGTGATTGTGTGTGGCCAAGTCCGCTCATTCGAAAAGTCCGTCAGAACTCTGTCGGAACTCCGGCAGAACTCCTTCGGAAGTCTGTCGGACATAAGTCCTCTCGTGTGTACGGGGCTTAATGTTTAATTTGTAAGTACCGGACTGGCTAGGATTTATTTGAATTTTTTTTATTTTTTCTCTGGAGACCTAGCTGTTTTGGGTCCTGGAAATTCAATATAGCAAACCCAAGATTTGGAGAAAGCAAAGCTGTTATTATAGTAGTTAACAATGCTTTACTATTAAGTCACTGCTGAAAAGGCTGCAGGGGCAATAATATATAATCGCAGGTCTCCGTTGATATATTACTTCCCATGATTTCCAACCTCTGTCCTAAAGATATTCTCAACACTGAGGCCTAGTGCCAACTTATGCTCAGATGTTTGCTATGTTATGTTTACAGTCTTGAGCGAAGATTAGAAGGACTGAAACGATTACCTGGAGCAAATGTTCTTCTGTGCTCCCTTTAGTAATGGTCACGTGACTAAAACTTTAGCCATTTGGTCATGTGATCTCTGTTAAAGGATAATATTTAAGATCCACTTCCCTTTAGTAGAGGTCATGTGAACAAATGCCTAGGGTTCTGGTGACATGCTTTTAAAATCGTTTCAATAGCTGCAGATCCAATTTTTTATAAAGCTAAATATGCTGTTCTACCATTAAAATAAATTTGTAATAAGCTTCGGCTATTTAAACTGGCTAAATGAAGAAAAAATGCATAAGAAGAGGTTAGCTGTCACCTCCCAAAATCTACCTTTTGTAATGTAGGGGTCTGCAAATTTTCAAAAACAAATTACCCAGTTTAGTGACCCTATAACATTAAATGAGCCAGACTGACCCAAGGAAGTAGAAAATATTCCACCATTAGTGGTGCTAAGTAATGCTTCAGACTTGGTAGTCAGTGGGGGTATAAAGATGAAATAGTGCCTGTAGTCATTGGTAGGGTAGAAGGACTACTGCCCATTGTTTGTGTCAGTGGAAAGAATGGTACCTCATTGTTTATCAGTGGGTGAAACATTGTTTCTCATCATTGGGAGGGATATTGCTTCATATCAATAGGAGGAAAAGTGCCCCACGGGCCAGAGGAGGGGAATCAAATGGGCGATTTTGGCTTGAGGCCTGCAATTTGGAGACAACTGCTTTAATGTGATGGGTATCCTCATTAACCAGAGTGCTTAGAAAGACAGTGGGTTTCGAGCCAACTCAACTTTACAGCAAAATGTCAGATTTTGATTAAAATTTTACTGCCTATACAGTTGTGCTCATAAGTTTACATACCCTGGCAGAATTTGTGATTTCTTGGCTATTTCAGAGAATATGAATGATAACACAAAAACATATCTTTCACTTACAGTTAGTGTTTGGCTGAAGCCATTTATTATCAATCAACTGTGTTTACTCTTTTTAAATCATAATGACATCAGAAACGATCAAATTGACCCTGATCAAAAGTTTACATACCCTGGTGATTTTGGCCTGATAACATGCACACAAATTGACACAAAGGGGTTTGAATGGCTATTAATGGTAACCATCCTCACCTGGGATCTGTTTGCTTGTAATTAGTGTGTGTGTATAAAAGGTCAGTGAGTTTCTGGACTTCTGACCGACCCTTGCATCTTTCATCCAGTGTTGCCTGACATTTCTGGATTCTGAGTTATGGGTAAAGCAAAATAATTGTCAAAGGATCTGCAGGAAAAGGTAGTTGAACTGTATAAAACAGGAAACGGATCTAAAAAGATATCCAAGGAATTGAGAATGCCAATCAGCAGTGTTCAAACTCTAAACAAGAAGTGGAAAATGAGGGGTTCTGTTGAAACCAAACCACGGTCAGGTAGACCAACTAAGATTTCAGCCACAACTGCCAGGTAAAATGTTTGTGATGCAAAGAAAAACCCACAAATAACTTCAGATGAAATACAGGATTCTCTGAAAACATGTGGTGTGGCTGTTTTAAGATGTACAATAAGGAGGCACTTGAAGAAAGATGGGCTGCATGATCGAGTCGCCAGAAGAAAGCCATTACTACGCAAATGCCACAAAGTATCCCACTTACAATACACCAAACAGCACAGAGACAAGCCTCAAACCTTCTTTGCATAAAGTAGTTTGGAGTGATGAGACCAAAATTTAGCTTTTTGGCCCCAACCATAAACGCTAGATTTGGAGAGGAGTCAACAAGACCTATGATGAAAGGTACACCATTCCTACTGTGAAACATGGAGGTGGATCGCTGCTGTTTTGGGGATGAGTGAGCTACAAAGACACAGCAAATTTGGTTAAAATTGATGGCAAGATGAATGTAGTATGTTATCAAAAAATACTAGAGGAACATTTGCATTAATCAGCCAGAAAGCTGCGCATGGGACGTACTTGGACATTCCAACATGACAATGATCCAAACCACAAGGCCAAATCGACCTATCATTGGCTAAAGCAGAATAAAGTGAAGGTTCTGGAGTGACCATCTCAGTTTCCTGACCTCAATATGACTGAGCCACTCTGGGGAGATCTCAAAAGTGCAGTTCATGCACGACAGCCCAAGAATTTACAGGAACTGGAGGCCTTTTGCCAAGAGGAATGGGCAGCTTTACCATCTGAGAAGATAAAGTGTGTCATCCACAAATACTACAAAAGACTTCAATCTGTCATTGATGTTAGAGGGGGCAATATACGGTATTAACTGGGGTATATAAACTTTTGATCAGGATCATTTGGGTAGTTTCTGTTGCCATTATGATTTAAAAAGAGTAAACACAGTTGACTGATAATAAATGGCTTCAGCCAAACACTAACCATGAGTGTAAGAAAGGTTTTTGTGTTATTCATATTCTCTGCAAAATGGCCAAGAAATCATAAATTCTGCCAGGTATGTAAACTTATAAGCACAACTGTATCTTTAGATCAACTGATCACTTTAATGTTCAGTTTTCCCTGTCCATAGCCTCAGTTTGTACATTGTTTCATCATATTCTCAGCTTGGCTTGCAAAAGTTTGTGTCAACTTGCTTTGAATTAGCTTGCACTTGAGTGCCTTATGTAAGAAAGACATCTAAAGCCCCATACACACTATCTGATTTTCTGCAGATGTTTCCCTTCAGATTTACCAAAACCATATAATATGAGGTCAAACCTTAGGAGTTTCAATTTGTATGCAATCAGGCAGGCCCTGGCACTACATGGTTTTGGTAAATCTGAAGACAAAAATCAGCAGAAAATCTGATAGTGTGTTTGGGGCCTAAAACAATATATCATTTATATTCATTGTTATAATAGGTAAACCAATATATATTCTGTATTTAAGCAATATAATTTGGGTCAGTGCTATAAGCAGAATCACACATAAATAATGATTATATTAAACAACTGATCTTTAAAAAGTTACACATACTTAATATAAAAAAAAAAAACGACACAAAATGGCTGATGTGCTCAAGTGAACTTTATGAAAAAACCCTCATGTTCAATTCATATTTCTTTTGTTTCATATGTTCTAAATTATTGTCACGTACAGAAAAGAAAGGGATGTCAGATATGTAAAACCAGAGCTGTATGTTGAAAAATGTATGTTTTATTTATTACCCCTTCATAAATGCTAATCTCACACAATTGTCATTCATCTATGCATGAATGCATTTGTGCCTCTCCTCAGGTTTAGGGACAATCATATTTTCCATTAATTCATTATTCAATGCTTCATCAAGAATCACCTCCGTATGTGCCACATATTTATTTCAGAAATAGGTACTGAACGAAGGCCCATTTGTTTACCAGATAGATCTGACAAGTCACCCAGAGACAGTTAAGGGCCATTTAAGTGATCCTCTTACGAGCAGCTTAAAACAATTTCTTTAAATGTACCATCCCTCTAATTAAGAGATTTTGAGACCATACTGAAAAATCTTGCAAGATTAGGATAAAATGTTTGCAGGTCAAAACTTTAGTCACCTTAGTCACTCATTGAGGGATCTGTGGACTCAAAGCAAAGATGGCAATCAAGCTCCAAACTGTATTTTCATTTTTATTTGACTTGGCTTGTTCCACTTAAAGTAGTATCCCTTATGATGTGCAATTGTTCAAAAACGTTTAAGCTAGTTGTAAAATCCAGACAACCCTACCAGACACTTTCCAAGGTCTTGACCATGTTTTTCTTCATTGCAATCAAAGGAATACAATTTATCCCAAGCTTGCGAATAGGTAGTGAAGGAACAGTAGGTCACTGGTACGGTAATCTCTGAGCTCTCTCTTCCAATTAGAAAGCTCCATTCTGTGTAGAGACAATACTGTGCAATGCTGCTAACCTTTATTGGCTTACTGCACTGTTCCTGCCTCTCCCAATCTAATGATAATGTGAAGGGGATTACAGGAGGCTAGGAAAAAGATGATGGAATTTAAACATACATTTATTAATTTTTACAACTGCAGTATATAAAATGTGTGTTTAAGTTTGTATGTGTCTATATTATTCAATGCAATTAAAACTGGCAACATGTTACTTTCCACCATATTTCTCTGTGGACTCAACATTCTTTATTTTTCTTTGCCTATATAGAAATATTACTCAAACCCCTTCCAAAGTAGTACAATTCTGGCTTGAAAATGAGCAGATCAGCTTGGTCATTTGTAAAGGTTTTAGGGACCTAACTTGCAGAAACCTTAAAATAAAGAAAAAAATAACAGATTTTTAGAAATGTTCTAGGTAACTGTATCAAAACTTGAAATGTTAATATAAAGGGTACAGTGCAGTACTATTACTAATGGAGACATAATAAACCTTAAACCCTGTGTGATCTGCATACAAAAGCTATTTCACAGCAGTTAATAAGGGCTTAAAATATTTTTACAATAATACTTTAAAAATATATCAGTGATAAGATTATAAAATGAATTGTGGAAAGTATTTACTTCTTTTTTTAACCCTTTTTCCTAAATGACACAAAGTTCCTTTTTGTTTATATGATCATTGCAGTTCTTTCCAAAGAGCAAAATAGCAATATTTTTAACTTCATGTCAGCCTTGATTAATGGCCCCTTATCTAATGATATGGACATAACTGCCCATTGTTAACAGGGAGTATGGAAACTTCAAATGCATATAAATATGGCAGTTTTTAGTGCTCCTATAGTTCGGATATATTTCTAATATACTTAGTTATTTTGAAATTTTCTTGCTTTATATAATTACACTTTAGCAAGTAAGACATTAATTGGGATTCGGCACATTAGAAAAATGGTTATGCTTTTTTGTTTTAAGGACTTAAATTCTAATGTGTAATGCTTTGCAAACCTTTTTTTTCGGAAAAGCTTGAAGAACTTGCTTTGGAAAATTAGATAAGATCCAAATTCTAATATATTTGGAAAATGTCTGGTGATAATAGAATGGAATGGAATTTCCATTAGACACCTTACAATATAGAAGGAATCTGGATTGTTTTAAAGTCTAAGGAGTGATTTACTAAGGGTTTCCAGAGCATCAGAGCCATGTTCTATTGAAAATATGGTTATAGTAATGAGAAAAGTAAAAAAATAAATAACCTGGTTATTGGAAGCAAACAAAAAATAACCTCATGCAAGTAACTTGGTTAACTATCAAAAAAAAAAAAAAAACACATACAAAAATATGCTATATATTCTATTTCTTATACATTTGACTTTCTTCACGTATATATTCTACGTAGCCCTGTAAGGAATAAAAAATATATAGGTCAGTTGCTGATTATCAGGTACTGTAAGCTATTCCTTGCAGCTAGAACCCCTGAAATTCCCATGCAGATTTACACTTACACAGTTGAACCTTGCACAGACATAAGAAAATTCCTTGGTCCCCATGCAATAGTGCCTAAGTCTTGCAGTTAGCTCTTCATGCACCAAGAACTGCGTTTTAGAAGCCAATGAGTCCATGCATTAGTGCCCCATACCCAGAAGTACAAATACATGAGGGTCTTTTGTCAGTGAATCCGGCATTAGGAAGTGCAGTACATGTAAAAGAAGCTAGGTAGGGCACTCTTTGGTATCCTTTTTACCTACAGGTTCTCGTTCCAATGTTAGGAACTGAGTTACATCCACTAAAACATAGCATCAATATATTTACCTGTGACCCAGTATTCTCCTTCTTCAGGTATTCTGTATCCCTTATTCTTCCTGTGTAACTCTAGAACTAGAAATATGTGTGACAATCACACACGTTGACTGCTCCTTGCTTGAACAGCCAATGAATGCCTTTGCCTCTAATATCCCGGATGGTAGGCAGAAAATATTGGGGATGTAGAGGGCCCATTGGAGAACTGCCCTGAGTCCCAAGTAAATATTTGGATTCCATTTATTACTTAAGTGAAGCTAGGCAGCATGGGGCCAAAGTGGACCCAATATCAGTATCATGACCAGTTCTAGAAAGGGTTGTATTATTATTTGTAAATTATTATTATGAATTATATGTTATATAGCTTTATGTTAAATGTAAGCATTATTAAGCACTAGTTGTTTGAAATGGCAGTTGTGTACAATTTGTGTAACATTTCTTATCTTGTTCTACAGGCAGCAGGGAAGCTGCATTCACTTACGCCATCATTGCGGCTAGTGTGGCCCACGCCATTACGTCTGCTTGTACTCAAGGAAACATGAGTGACTGTGGGTGTGATAAGGAGAAACAAGGACAATTTCACAGGGAAGAAGGCTGGAAATGGGGAGGCTGTTCTGCCGATATCAGATATGGATTAGTATTTTCCAAGGACTTTGTGGACTCAAGGGAAATCAAGCAGAATGCAAGGACACTCATGAACCTGCACAACAATGAGGCTGGACGCAAGGTAAGAATGTGACCTTAGGCTCTTAATTGCATTCAGACATTGGCATCATTTGGCATATGGTGGTCATAAAGATTGAGGTCAGACTTCCTAATAACGGAAAACTATTGCCTATATGTAACATGACCACATGGCTTGGGCCTAATGTTGCTATTAAAATTTGAACCCATTCTGTGTCCTCACCATTGTAATTGTTAGGGCCCATTTAGAGAAACATGTACTTTGCCCCAGTGTATAAGCACTTTCCCACCTCAACAAGCCATAAGTCAGCAGGTCAAAACCAGAAACTCAGAGTAAGCTCCTACTATATTATACATTTGTATTAGGAGTTTGGGCCTTTTTGATTGCAGCTTTCATTATTTATTTATTCAGTTTTACTTTAAATAATCATCAGTTTTTATTATTTTCCTCGACCAGGAGGATAGGATAAGCTCAGTATTTTTTAGCTTTTTTGACATGTAAGTTGTCTAGTCTGGTGTATGTGGGGATATCAGACAAAGGGTTACAAATTACATACATTGTAGGTAGGAAATGATTTCCCAGCTTGTAGAAAATCGTTCTAAGCTGATATTTGGTATTAAAAAATGTTGAACAGACAATTATTTAGATTGTAGGGCTAATGCAATAACAGATATCTGAAATTGTTCATAGCACAGACCATCCAAAAAATAATATCCAGTTACGCCAAACTCATGCAAGTTGTAAAAAAAAAAAAAAAAAGAGGCCTACAGTGTCACAATTATATTTTCACTTATAGCCACTATGGTAAAGATTTTTCATTGAATTTTGGACCTTATAAAAATTAGCTGGGCTTGACCTTTTAAGAGTATTGCTTTGTTCAGCTGCTATCCTATTACTATAGCTGCATTGTCTCTTCTATGCATTCAGTTTCCTGCATGATATGTAGATAAGTGTGCCATCCAGCTTAAGTTTCCATGGAAATTTAATTAAAATGTTGGCAGCAATTGATGCCTTCAGGAGGTAAGTTTAACAGGCAGTAGATGGCTGAGAAGCCAAGAACCCAAATGGGAATTTGCCCCTGGGCCAGTGTATTATCTATTGGAACAAATAGAGAAGGAAAGGACTCATTTTGTGGTGAAATTAATTCTTTAAGCATGCAATTAATGAATATAGTAAGGGAAAGTGTGGTTGTGTTCTAAATCTCAGTAGGCCTTATGAGCAGTATATAGCACATTTTTGGAAGAAGCAGATTGCATAGATACTTCCAAGGTTATACAGTAAAGCAATGAAAGGACATACAAGGCACAGGCGGAAAAATGACAAATATCCAGTTTGTTTAATCAAAAGACAAAAATATATCAATGAAAAAGCTTTGTCTTTACACCTGTAAACTAGAGCTGCACAATTAATCGATAAAAAATTGTGATCTCGATTCAACCCCTCTATTGCAGAGTTTGCCGATTCTTTCATATAACAAGTGGAGAGATGTATCTGCTCACTCAGCTGTCAAAAGAAAACATCCGGGCAGTTTGCCAAGTTTTTAAAATGAAACATTGTAACTAACTTCCTTCTTAGATCAAAGGGAAACTTCTGTGTGTAAGGCCTCAATCTCATGAGGTGGATCCGCTTCCACGGAGTCCGCCTCTGTCTGCCAGCTCAGCGGGTGATCTGTCCGTTGATCCCTGCTGAGCCAGTGGATGACAGATCCCTCTCTGCTCACTGAGCAGGGAGGGGCTTGTTCAGTGCTGCTGGTTTCTATGGAGAGATTGAATGAAAATGGACAGCATGTCCATTTTCATTCAATCTTACCCGATCCGATCTGCCAGCGATGGATCCGAACATAGGGCCATCCGTCTGCTTTCAGCAGATTGCACCGGGTCGGATGTCAGCGGACATATCACCGCTGGCATCCGTTGCTCCATAGACTAGTATGGAGCGTCCGTTCAGGTCCACCATCAAAACTGACAAGCGGAACCTGGACTGTCCGACAGTGTGAAAGAAGAAAATCCAGGCAGTCTGCCAAGTTTTTAATAACGTGTAAATGCAGGAAGTTTAAACACTTAAAGTCTAAATCTTTTTCTGACACTTGTTTCTTAAGTTAAAATCAATATTTTTTGCTCGAAAATTACTTGGAAACCCAAACATTATATATATTTTAGCAGAGACCCTAGGGAATAAAAATGTCAATTGCTGCAACATTTTATGTCGCACTGTATTTGCCCAGCGGTCTTTCAAATGCAACTTTTGGGGAAAAAATAAAGTTCAATTAATTAAAAAAAAAAGTAAAGTTAGCCCAATTTTTTTGTTTTAATGTGAAAGATGATGTTACGCCACGAGAATCGTTATCTATCTTCTTAGCAAAAAAGTTGCGATTCTCATTTTAGCCAGAATCGTGCAGCTCTACTGTAAACCCGTGAGTTGATCAAGGGGAAAGCAACAAAAAAAACAAAAAAAAAACCTCATGAAGCATGGTCCAATTTTCTGCAAAAGGAAAAAAAAAAAAGATTTCTTAAGGCAATAGGATACCCCCCTGGATAAACGATCTATGGTATTATTACATGTGAATAATAATATATAGCTAAACACAAAAGCAAATATGTCATATACTGCAGTTTACTAGTCCCTAGATGTGGTGACTGCATTTGCTTTATTTTCATGTTTTTTTTTTCATCTGGTGAGTCGGCCAGTCAGATACGTCTGGTCCTAGGATTAGTACACTAACCCTTCTGTATTAGAACTACAGAAATAAGATAGGAATATAAAATCCCACTGCATAACACAAAGGAACACGGATCAGCAGTCTTCAGAGATAGTTAAGAACAATGCAATTAATAACAGTTAGTACAGGTAGGAAGCACAGGGAGTTATTAGCTCACAAGATTGCTGGCAAGATCAACAGGGATTTTCTTAACCACTTGCTTACTGGGCACTTAAACACCCTTCCTGCCCAGACCAATTTTCAGCTTTCGGTGCTCTCACACTTTGAATGACAATTACTCATTCATGCAACACTGTACCCAAATGAATTTTGTGTCCTTTTTTTCCCACAAATAGAGCTTTCTTTTGGTGGTATTTGATCACCTCTGGGGTTTTTATTTTTTGCGCTATAAATGAAAAAAGACAGAAAATTTTGAAAAAAAACGCATATTTCTTTGTTTCTGTGACAGAATTATGCAAATTATTAATTTTTCTTCATAAATTTTGGCCACAATTTATACTGCTACATATCTTTGGTAAAAATAACCCAAATTAGTGGATATTATTTGGTCTTTGTGAAAGTTAGAGAGTCTACAAGCTGTGGTGCGAATCGCACAAAATTGATCACATCTGATGTACTGGTGGCCTATCTCGCTTCTTGTGACCCGAACAAGTCAGGAAAGTACAAATACCCCCCAAATGACCCCTTTTTGGAAAGTAGACATTCCAAGGTATTTAGTAAGAGGCATGGTGAGCTTTTTGATGTTGTAATTTTTTTCCCACAATTCTTTGCAAAATGAAGATTTTTCATTTTCTTTATTTTTCTCCACAAAATTGTCATTGTAATAGGTTATTTCTCTCACGTGGCATGTGTATACCACAAATGACACCCCCCAAAAAATTCTGCTACTCCTCCTGAGTATTACAATACCACATGTGTGGGACTTTTTCACAGCCTGGCCACATAGAGAGGCCCAACATGCAGGGAGCGCCATCACGTGTTCTAGAAGCATAAATTACACATCTAACTTGTTGACTATTTATTACACTTTTGAAGCACCAGGACAATGACACGTGACACTGATGACAGATGGCACTGATACGTGGCAATGATGACACTTATACGTGGCACTGATGACACGTGGCACTGATGACAGATGACACTAATATGTGGCACTGATGACACGTGGCACTAATACGTGGCACTGATGACACGTGGCACTAATACGTGGCACTGATGACACGTGGCACTAATATGTGGCACTGATGACACGTGGCACTACTACGTGGCACTGATGACATGTGGCACTAATACGTGGCACTAATACGTGCCACCGGTGACAGATGGCACTAATACGTGGCACCAATGACGCGTGACACTGATGACAGATGGCACTGATAAGTGGCATTGATAACACGTGACACTGACAACAGATGGCACGTGACACTGACAGGTGGCACTGATGACAAATGGCACTGATACGTGGCACTGATGACAGATGGCACTAATACGTGGCACTGATGACAGATGGCACTATGTGGCACTAATAACACGTGGCACTGATGACAGATGCCACTTATACGTGGCACTGATGACAGATGGCACTGGGGACAAATGGCACTGACAACAGGTGGCACTGGGGACAGATAGCACTGCGGGCAGGTGGCACTGGGGTGGGGTGGATTGCACTGGGGTGGATGGCACTGGGGTGGATGGCACTGGGGCGGATGGCACTGGGGCGGATGGCACTGGGGCAGGATGGCACTGGGGCAGGATGGCACTGGGGCGGATGGCACTGGGGCAGGATGGCACTGGGGCAGGATGGCACTGGGGGGGGCATGGCACTGGGGGGCATGGCACTGGGGGGGGTGGCACTGGGGGAGGATGGCTCTGGGGGAGGATGGCACTTTTTTTTAAACTTTTTTTTTACTTTTTTTTTTTTTTTCTTTTGTACACTGACGGCTGCTGCAGCCGTTCTTCTCTCCCCTCTCACACGCTGTCTGTGTGAGGAGGGAGAGCGGCGCTGAGAGATGATCTCATATGTTTACATATGAGATCATCTCCCATTGGACACGCCGATCACGCTGTAAACGGCCGCTGTGATTTGCCGTTTACAGCGATCTGTGTTTGCCTGTCCCCGGGGGACACGGCAAACACAGAACTTCCGCGATGCGCGCCCGCGGCGGCGCGCATTGCGGAAGTAAACACCAGGCCGTCCAGGGACGGCCAGGCGAGGGAAGCCGCCCGCCCTAAGGCCGTAATTCGGCTATAGGGCGGGCGGGAAGCGGTTAAAGATTATTAAGTACTGTCCATGATACTTTTATTATCTGCACTAAGGCTGCGTTCACAGTGGGGCATTGGCGCCGTCAGCAATAAAGTGCCGGTAATTTTAGTGACGCTTTACCGTAGTTTTTTCTGCCGCTAGCAGGGCGCTTTTAACCCTCACTAGCAGCCAAAAAAGGGTTAAAACGACCCGCAAAGCGCCGCTGTAGCGACGCTGCCCATTCATTACAGTATGCAGGAGCGGTGGAGGAGCGTTGTATACACCACTCCTTCTCCGCTCCAAATATGCTGCTTGTATGAGTTTTTTTAAAGTCCTGCCAGCGCATCGCCTCAGCGTGAAAGCACTCAGGCTTTCACACTGAGACTGCAGGGGAGACATTTTTTCAGGCGCTTTACAGGTGCTATTTTTAGCCCAAAAGTGCCTGAAAAACGCCTCAGTGTGAAAGGGGTCTAACATACAATTTTTCAGGACAAGCTTTTGGGGTATGTCCCTTTCTTGAAGGTCCCAGCAAGATCTTGAAGAAGGGGACATACCCAAAAAGCTTGTCAAGAAAAATTGTATGTTAGTACAAATAAAAAAAATATCACGGACAGTACTCAATTGTTTCTGCCGCAAAGGCACAAATAAGGCTACGATCACCTCACCTCATCAAACAGATATGCTTTCACTGGTATATTCGACAAATCTAAAGGGACCAAAAGAGAAGTTCTTGGTAGGTTGGTAGGGTGTGTGTATATGTATATATATATATATATATATATATATATATATATATATATATATATATATATATATATATATATATATATATATATATATATATATATATATATATATATATATATATATATATATATATACATACATACATACATACATACATACATACATACACACACACACACACACACACACACACACACACACACACACACACACACCCACACCCACACCCACACCCACACCCACACCCACACACACACACACACACACACACACACATGCTTCGTTTTATAAATTTTGGATATGATAGCTGTGATAATGTATAATAGATAGGATCATCAGCAGTGTTGTAAATTAGATTCAAGTATTTTTTTTTTTTCTCTTACTGCACATATGATTCAGAATTTGGGAGTTGTCTTTATCTGTGGGTCAGACGTAGCATTTCCTGAAGAATGCAGTCAAGGCTTTAACAATGGCAGCAGAAAGAGGCTAATATTTCATCTTCTATTGCAGAGTTGTTTGGCCAAGAAGGACTGCCTTCACTAGCAAGGCAGGAAGAGAATCCCAATCTTATTGTGCTTCTCTGTTTATTGCACTTAGCAGCCTGTCACGATGAAGTCAGCCCATTGGAAGGTGGTGGCCTCATAAAGATCAACAAAGGACACCTTAGTAAGCAGGAGTTAGCACTCTTAGCACAGTTAGCATTTAGACTTAAAAAAAGATTTGATTTTGAATGTGGTTCTGTGGGGTCACTGAGGTTTAAAGTAATTGTAAAGTCTCGTTTTTTCTTTTTTAAATATAAATCTTCACCGCAGGGCTGCCCTGTCCTCTTCTTGCTGCTGAGCATCAAGGGGTTAACAGCTTTAGGTCTCTGGGCTCAGCTACCTTCCCTCCTGCCCTTTCCTTCATTGGGAAAAGTTTTTTTTTTTAGTAACACTGGGGGTTATTTACGAAAGGCAAATCCACTTTGCACTGCAAGTGCTCTTGGAAGTGCAGTTGCTCTAAGGCTGGATTCACACCTATGCATTTTTTGTCCTTTTTGCATTTTGCAGATTTGCACTACAGAACGTGTTCCATAGGAAACCATGTTAAATGGACTGTAGTGCAAATATGCAAAAAGCACTAAAACTGCATAGGTGTGAATCCAGCCTAAATCTAATGGGTAAATCTGAAATGAGTGGAAGCTCTGCTGATTTTATCATCCAATCATGTGCAAGATAAAATGCTTTTTTTTATTTTCCTTGCATTTCCCCCTCGGATCTACAGCGACTTTACTTCCAAGTGCACTTTAACTAGATTTAGAGCAACTGCACTTGCAAGTGCACTTTCAGTGTACTTGTAGTGCAAAGTGGATTTGCCTTTCGTAAATAACCCCCTCTGCTTGTAAGATGATCTGTTAATGGTGGAAAGAATCCTGTCACTGATCAGACTCTCCTTCATTTAGAAATCAAATTACAGGCAATGTAATCAGTGAAAGAACTTTTTTCAATGAGTGACACCCTGTCGGATCATCTTTGGTGCAGCTGATCCCGGAATCCTGAAGCTGCCAACACACTCAGCACCAGAAGTTCAGCAGCAGGAAAAGGAGCCGTATTAAAACAACATTAATCTCTGTTAAATTCTTTTTAACCAGGTCCCCTACAGGTTTATGCCATAATGTGCTAGTATGCACTGCATACAAGCACATTATGACAAACTTACCTGTCAAAGGAAGCTCTCCAGCAGTGCCCTGTCACCGTTCCTGCCAGTCACAGCGGCGTCCATTTTTTCCTGGTCTTCCTTCTGAATTTGACCGTTCAGCCTAATGAATGGTCAGGGCGCAATGACATTACTCCCCCATGTGCACAGGAAAGTCACTTTACCGCAGCATACGTGGCTCAGTGTACATGACATATGACAGGCAGGGAGGAGTATTCATGAGGTAAGAGATCTGTTCTATCATAAAAAACGGTACTTGTCAGCAATTTTGTAAAAAAATGGTTTAATACTACTTTAAAGCAGACCTCCAGTCAAAGAGTTTTTGCTCCTTTTTATTCCTATAAGTGGTGAAGCATTAGTCCAGATTGCTGAGTCCATATTGGGGAAATTACCCCCCTTATTTTTAAAAGAGAAGTATGGTTTTTTTTAAAATTATTCATACTTACCTAAGTATGCTCCCCGAGAGGCTGAGCCGGAGTCGGTCCAGGGATCTGGGAAGATCCCAAATCCATGGTCATGATGACGCCAAGCCTGGACTGACTCTGTGACGTCAGCAGAGAGCGGACTTCAGCCCACTCTCTGCTGAAAACGGGTCACAGGAGTGCAAAACGAACTGTACTCCTGTGATCCACAGGAGAAGTACAGCCAACGAGCTTTGGCTGTACTTCTCCTTTAACGGCCACCTATGTTATTGAGACAGAAGGTGAACGTTTATGGTTGACACTGGAGCAGAATTTGCACAATGACATCTGATAGACCTGGTTAATAAAATATCAGGTCTAGTGACCAGAGGATACCCTGTACCAGGGTCCTTGATGTATTTAAATTGTGCAGGTTAAAAAAGAGAGAGACAAGTCGTAGCTGTCTAGATATTGTTTTTTATTTGTCACAATAAAAGATTGATGTTAGAAGAATAACATTTTTGTGGATAAAAAAGGAGGTCCCTTTGATTCAGGGCTTAGATTTACTGTGCGGAGGCAATCTGGATGATATATTATTTGAGGCACACAATTATAACCTAGGCTAGGCTAGCAACCAGAGTGAGCCAAAATTGCATTCTCCAATTAAAGCCTCAAAACAATAATATCTCATCCAGATCCTTCCCGCACAATCAATCTTAGCCCTGTTGGAGGGGCTGTTAATTATTCTAAAGAACCTTTCATTGTGACAAATAAAGGGTAATATCTGGGCAGCTATGGTATGATGCGTCTTTTTTGTAACCCTTCTACACTATATAAATCAAAATCAATTTTTTTACTGGAGTTTTACTTTAACCTTTTAGGCCCACCATGATTTTGTGTAAAGAAGACTTAAACAGGAACCACCTTTTATGGGCTGACAAGTGTCTCCACTGCAATGTCACTCTGTCCCCTGTTCCCCTGATTGAGACTATGGACAGCTGTGCCTACACACAAATTGCACAATTGTGGTCTGTTTCAAAGTAATAAGGTGCAGCCAACATTGGAGCACACACATTTGGAAAGGAAATGGCTAAAAGAGGCTTGAAGGGATGATACAATACATAGGGCTTTAGTAAAGGAAATGTCATCTAGAAAGTGTTTACATCCACTCTACCTATGGTGAAGCGATAGATAGATAGATAGATAGATAGATAGATAGATAGATAGATAGATAGATAGATAGATAGATAGATAGATAGATAATTAGTAAATCTATACAGATATATACATGACGCTTAAGATGAATATGTATAAGGAAAAAGAAACAACGTCATTTAGGTTTAAAAGATGTACAGTGAGGAACTCTACTTAAACCCGCTCCCACCCCCATTCCAAGCTTATTCTAACTACCCTTTAAATAAAAGATGTCTATACTTACCTATGCTGAGAGCACTCTGGTCTGCTCACATGATATCAATGAAGTGAAGAGGAGGGATCGTCAACAACAGATGCAGAGCCTGGGTGATTAGATCACCCACAGACTTACTATGGGGCATCTGATGTTGGCTGTCCCTCCTCTACACTGAAGCCAGTGCTGGGAGCTGATCATATGACCAAACTGCAGAAATCTCAGCATAGGTAAGCATAGACATCTTTTCTTTACAGGGTAGTTAGAATAAGCTCAGAATGGGGGTTTAGGTATAGTTAGGATTTGGTTGGACTTTCACTTTAAAGCTTATGTCAAGCTGATTATTTTTTATTTGATTTTCATAGACTGGGGAGGGATTAGAACCCCTTTCTAGTTCTTACTGCTATCCAGAGAGATTTTCCCTCCCTTACTGTCCTTTTGACAATGGTTTTACCAGATAAGTAAGAAAAGAATCTGCAACAGGAACAAATAGGGATCTATTTATCAAAAAAAAAGCTGTGTAAATTTCCCAAGCACTTGCACAGCCATTGCAAATAATCCCTGTAATTTGTGTAATATGTATACTTCCTACAATTACCTTCTCCATCTAGTGGTCATAATGTGCTATTTTCCACAAAAATCTGAATGAGGAAAATACTGCATTATGAACACTAGATGGAACTGACAATCATAGAAAGTAAATACATTCTATTGACATTGCATAGACAGCTCCTCTATTGACCTGAGAAAAACACAATTAAAGCCTATTTATTTCTTTGATCTTCCAGCCCAGTCCAAATCTCGATCATCAGGATTTTTTTTAAAGCCTTAAAAAAGGGTACACTTTCAATCCTTGAAAACACGTTGGCATATCGTTTTGATCACAAAAACACTTATTCTGGGCATCTTATAGTGGAGTGGTGCTTTTATAAGAAGGACCCTTGGAAAAATCATACCGTTCTACTGCATTTAGAGGCAGTTTCTCTGTATCTCCAGAAAGAACCCGTATCTGTAACCAAGATCCAATTGTTATAAGGTCATCCTCATTGAAAACCTCTATAGCTCTGCTGCATGAGGCTGAGACCTTCCCTGTATCTATAAGACCCCTTATATCCACTTTGAATTTGAATCTACTCTCAGGCCGCGTACACACGGGCGGACTGTTCGCCCAACTTTGTCCGCTGAACAGTGTTTGGGCGGACAGTCCGCTCGTGTGTGGGCTTTCAGCGGACAGTTTCAGCGGACAGTTGGACGGACAAGGTTTTTCGGAATTTCCGAAAAACTGTCCGCTGAAACCTTGTTTCAGCGAACAGTCCGCCCGTGTGTAGGCTTGTTCGTCAAACAAAGTTGCGCGCATGCTCAGAAAGGATTTTCACGCCGAAAGCTATAATGCAGTGTATAGGACGTCGTATTTTTCGTCCCGTCGTATGCGCCGTTCACGTCATCGCGCACGGTTTCAGCAAACTGTTCGTCCGTCGTGTGTGGCCATGGTTGGGCGAACAGTCCGCGCGTGTGCACGCGGCCACAGAGGTTGTAATTGCACTCTGGCATCATTCACAGCAGAGTTTTATTCTGACCCTACTTGGCCTCCATCCCAAGTGTGCCTGAGACCCCTAATACTATGTACATTAGCCCTGTGTCCTAGAACTTTGAAACAATGTTGGTTGGTGGTGGATCACGTGTTATTTCCAAGTTTTTATTCATCTACTCATCTATGCACATTTGTGTGATTTACAGACTATATGTAATTTATCTAAATGGCACTGAGTTTTGGACGTTTCATTGTTTCTGTACATCCACCTGTGATCTTTTATATTCGGATAGATTCTCATGTTTTTCATGTTTTTGTGTTAAGTATGGCAACGATTTAGGTTTACGTACCTGGGTATTTTCCTAAGGAATATCTGGTTCACTTGCCCTTTAAGGGATTGTGTCTCTTTGGACTTGCCCTTGACAATGTCATTTCAAAAGATACTGGTGACAATATGCACCTGCCTCAATGCAGGAGATTTGTGAATCACCAATGATCGTGGCATTGTTTTGTGGGGTTTAAATTGTTTTGCTGTTACCCTGACATTTAGCCATTTTAAACAATTCAGTTTTAGTGTGCTGAAATTTCATTTGTAGGGAGCTTTCTTACACTAATAAAGGAAGACTTGCTTCAGTGGTCTACTTTTACAGCTTACGTGCACCTTAACTACCTCAATAACAGCAAGGTTTCTTGATATCCCAAAAATTGTGGGAAAAAATTTGAACACTTTGAGGTATCATGGAGCTTTTTCTTTTTTTTTTCTTTATGGAATAAAAAAAACTGTAGTTATTAAATACCACCAAAAATGATATGCTATTAATTTGGGTACCACATTGCACAATCAAGTAATTGTTAGTCAAACTATCACAGCACTGCAAAATGGCATAGAAAGGAAGGGGGTGTCGCATGCTGGTTTTGAGGCGGTTAAGAAGGATTTAAGGTTAGTAGCCTTTAATTTTTCTCAGATTAGGGGTTCTTTCCCTTTTTTCTATTTGCATTTAGGTGTCTGTTAATGAAGCATGGAAAAGATTTCACTGCTTCATTCTCTGGCATTCACAGAGGAGATTGCTTTCCTCTGGATGCCAGTTTATAAAGCTTGGTAGATCACTTCTCCTTTGAAGGAGTGAAGTGATCTACAAACACTTCAAACAGTAGAGAACGCCCCCCTGATACTGGAATCTCGTGAGACTTTACTCTACGAGATTACAGTACCAGAAGTTCACTGAAACACCAAGGTGTCCGTTTATTAAGCGGTGATATATTATCACTGCTTAGTACATGGACAGATTGCATGGTTAATGCTAATAAAAAGAGTCCCCCTACATAATATAGTGAGTGAGTGAGTGAAATATTTGTATAGTGCACAACGTGAACTGAATCGCCTCAAGGCGCTGTGAAGAGCTTAGTTGTCCAACTTCTAGAAGAGGAAGGTCTTGAGTTTTTTCCTAAAGGCCTGATGGTTTTCTTCCAGGCGGATGTTGGTTGGTAGAGCGTTCCATAGTCATGGTCCTTGGACAGCGAATGTCTGTTCCCCCTTTGATTTGTACCGAGATTTGGGAATGAGGAGGAGGTTTTTGTTAGATGAACGAAGACTGCGGTTTGGTGTGTAGTGTTTTATTTTCTCAATTGGGTATTGAGGAGCATCTCTATGCACGCATTTGTGGGTGAGGCAGAGGGTCTTGAAAGTGATCCGATTCTTTACGGTTAGCCAGTGTAGGTTCCTCAGGGAAGGGGAGATTGATTCCCAGGGTTTTTTTCCTGTTATCAGCCTTGCCGCCGTTTTGGATAAATTGTAATCGCGCAAGTTGATATTGGGGTAATCCTATGTACAGTGAGTTTGCATAGTCAAGTCGTGAGTTAATGACTGATCCAACTACCACTGCTTTGTCATTCTTTGGGATAAAAGGGATGAGTCTGCGTAGCAGGCGCAGCAGATGTTGAGAACCACTGACTACTGCTCCTATTTGTGCATCCATAGACATTTGTGAGTCAAAGATGACCCCGAGACTCTTGGCCTTAGTCTTTGGGGAGATGGTCTGCCCAAAGATGGTGGTATCCAGGAGGTCTGTTTTTGATTCGTTGAGTTTGAGGGAGTTGGTGGTCATCCAGTCTTCTATTAAATTGAGACAATTTTCTAGTTGTTGTTGATGGTCTCTTTGTCCGGTGATACGGAGGTAAAGTTGTGTGTCGTCAGCATACGAGTGGAAGCAGAGGTCTGAAAATCTGATGATTGGGAGGAGAGGGCGGATGTATATGTTGAAGAGGACTGGCGAGAGGGGTGATCCTTGAGGGACTCCGCAACGATTGCCCTGGATTCAGAGGTGAATTTGCCTAGTATTACTGTCTGTGAACGATTTCCTAGGAAGGAGGTGAACCATTGAAGATCTGAGCCTTTGACTCCTGCAACTTCTGTGAGGCGGGTGAGTAGAGTATTGTGGTCTACTGTATCAAACGCTGCACTGAGGTCTAACAGCACCAGGAGACATGATTCTCTGTCATCCGCTGCTTCGAGGGCGTCGTCCCATATCTTGAGGAGAGCTGTTTCTGTTCCATGGCCCGGGCGGAAGCCTGATTGCAGCGGGTCCAGGAGTTTATGTGTATCCAGGTGGAGTTGTAACTGTTGTACTACAGCTTTCTCCATGATCTTGGATATGGTGTTGAGGCTTGTTATTGGCCTACGGTTGATTGGGTCCTGAGGGTCGAGGTTAGATTTCTTTAGCAGGGGTTTGATGGTGCCTTTTTTGAGGACGCTGGGAATGATCCCTTCTTGGAATGACCGGTTTATGAGGTGCGTTATAGTGGGAGTCACGATGTCGGAACATTCTTTCAGAAGTTTAGTGGGGATGATGTCAATTGGTGATGTACTGTCACTGAGTTTTATTAATGATGTTTTTAGTGGTGTCCGCAGTAATTGGGGTCAGCGAAAACTTCGGCCGTTGTGGGATGTTGTTGTAGATATGTAGATATATATATATACACACATGTTATATGTACATACACATACATATACCTGTGTGTGTATGTATGTATGTATATGTATGTATGTGTATGTGTGTATATATATATATATATATATATATATATATATATATATATATATATATATATAATATATATATACACACAGTGCCGTGCGAAAGTATTCGGCCCCCTTCAACTTTTCAACCTTTTGCCACATTTTAGGCTTCAAACCTAAAGATCTAAAATGTTTATTTTTTGTGAAGAATCACCAACAAGTGGGACACAATTGTGAAGTGGAACGAAATCTATTGGATTTTTGAAACTTTTTTAACTAATAAAAAAATGAAAAGTGGGGCGTGCAAAATTATTTGCCCCCCTTGCGTTAATACTTCGTAGAGCCACCTTTTGCTGCGATTACAGCTGCAAGTCGCTTGGGGTATGTCTCTATCAGTTTTGCACATCGAGAGACTGAAATTCTTGCCCATTCTTCTTTGCAAAACAGCTCGAGCTCAGTGAGGTTGGATGGAGAGCGTTTGTGAACAGCAGTTTTCAGCTCTTTCCACAGATTCTCGATTGGATTCAGGTCTGGACTTTGACTTGGCCATTCTAACACCTGGATACGTTTATTTGTGAACCATTCCTTTGTAGATTTTGCTGTATGTTTGGGATCATTGTCTTGTTGGAAGATAAATCTCTGTCCCAGTTTCAGGTCTTTTGCAGACTTCAACAAGTTTTCATCCAGAATGGTCCTGTATTTGGCTGCATCCATCTTCCCCTCAATTTTAACCATCTTCCCTGACCCTGCTGAAGAAAAGCAGGCCCAAACCATGATGCTGCCACCACCATGTTTGACAGTGGGGATGGTGTGTTGAGGGTGATGAGCTGTGTTGCTTTTACGCCAAACATATCGTTTTGCATTGTGGGCAAAAAGTTCGATTTTGGTTTCATCTGACCAGAGCACCTTCTTCCACATGTTTGGTGTGTCTCCCAGGTGGCTTGTGGCAAACTTTGGACGAGACTTTTTATGAATATCTTTGAGAAATGGCTTTCTTCTTGCCACTCTTCCATAAAGGCCAGATTTGTGCAGTGTACGACTGATTGTTGTCCTATCGACAGACTCTCCCACCTCAGCTGTAGTTCTCTGCAGTTCATCCAGAGTGATCATGGGCCTCTTGGCTGCATCTCTGATCAGTCTTCTCCTTGTCTGAGCTGAAAGTTTAGAGGGACGGCCAGGTCTTGGTAGATTTGCAGTGGTCTAAAACTCCTTCCATTTCAAAATGATCGCTTGCACAGTGCTCCTTGGGATGTTTAAAGCTTGGAAAATCTTTTTGTATTCAAATCCGGCTTTAAACTTCTCCACAACAGTATTACGGACCTGCCTGGTGTGTTCCTTGGTCTTCATGATGCTCTCTGCGCTTTCAACAGAACCCTGAGACTATCACAGAGCAGATGCATTTATACAGAGACTTGATTACACACGATTCTATTTATCACCATCAGTCATTTAGGACAACATTGGATCATTCAGAGATCCTCGCTGAACTTCTGGAGTAAGTTTGCTGCACTGAAAGTAAAGGGGCCGAATAATTTTGCACGCACCACTTTTCAGTTTTTTATTTGCTAAAAAAGTTAAAATTATCCAATAGATTTCATTCCACTTCACAATTGTGTCCCACTTGTTGGTGATTCTTCACAAAAAATTCAAATTTTATATCTTTATGTTTGAAGCATGAAATGTGGCAAAAGGTTGAAAACTTCAAGGGGGCCGAATACTTTCACAAGGCACTGTGTATATATATATATATATATATATATATATATATATATATATATATAAATATGACAGGGGGACATGGTTACTGTCTTGGGGGGTCTGATCGAGGTAGAAGGAAGTTAATAATCTTCCTTCTTCCCTCTCAGTTCCCCGCAGATTCTCTCTTCACTTCCCGATTCTCCACCTCTGAGCTGGTGAATCGGGGAGGGTGAATTCTGACACAGATCGCCAGTGAATCGCTGAGATCGCAGCTTCATGAACTGGCCGTTTCTGTGTTAGTCAATGACAGATTATCTGTTTGTTTAGATCATCGGCGGGATAACATGTTCAAACATGCTCTCCTCCGATTATCTCTGTTTCATAAACTGTTTATGGACTGTGATCAGTGGCGATCCTTGGGATCACCGCTGTTCACTGCTTCATAAACGGACACCTTAATGCTGTTAAAGCTCACACATTAGGAAATTAGCTGTCAATCAAGTAACATCCTTTCTTATGTTGAACCTCCTTCTCCCTGAAGTTAAAGGTTAAATTCAACTTAAATGCTTAGTTCACCTTTTCATTTACCTTCATGGATGATTATCTGTCTGATTAGTCAGCACCAGCATGTAAATGTTTTGACAAATCAGATCAGCTCTGATCCATCATTAAAGCCTTACAGAAAGATATAGAAGAAAAGG
The DNA here is from genome assembly GCF_037356315.1 of Lithobates pipiens. Classification (NCBI taxonomy): domain Eukaryota; kingdom Metazoa; phylum Chordata; class Amphibia; order Anura; family Ranidae; genus Lithobates; species Lithobates pipiens. Next base: position 100,673,398 of record NW_027507785.1, read on the forward strand.
TGGCTTCAAATCCCCAGACAGCTACACCGCCTGCATGGGCACTGACAACCACAAAGGTAAGTGCAGCGGGGACCGGGGGGGGGGGGTATAGGGTGTTAGTTAACTTTTTAATTTTTTTATTAAAAGAACAACCTACAGTTGTTGATCGGTTAGTCTTTTCCCTTGAACTGTTTTGTCTATCCAAGCTTCCTTTCCCCCAGCTCAAGGGTTAGGTTTGCTAGCCTTTAGCCATTCTGCAATTATCCAAATAGTTTCTTCACTATTGGATGTGCACTGTCTTTTTTTTTTTTCTCTGGGACTTGGCCCAGTAACTATATCTTTTTTTGTTGGCCACATTAGTCATTGGCCATGTGGTCTAGTTTTCTCACATTCAGGTGGTTTGCATTTCATTGGTTTTAGTGTTCGTGGCTGGTTGGTCCTCTATTGTCCCATTATTCATTGCTCATTCAGGTAGCCTGTTTTTCCCTTAGTAGTGTTATCCTGGTCTTCAGCTGTCCTGGTCTTCAATACCAGATTGATCTTTGGTGCCCTCTTTCTGTTACAGCAATTTAATAAGTCTTCATCTAGTTTTTGTTCAGGTGCTAATTCCTTCCGATACTCTTTGAAGTATAATTTCCATATTGATAGTTTTAAATGTGGGCTATTCCATATTCCATTCCCCTCAGTTGGACTGCTTCTGGATGTCCCGACTATTCAGGAATTTTTAACACTCTTGTGTCTCTCAATGAACTTTAAGAAAAAGACTTTACAGTAAGTACAAAAATCTTATTTTTAGCTTGACATACACTTTAATCCTTGCCGGAGTTATATTTTAACTTTGTTTCCTGATCCTGAAATGAATATTTATTTTGCATATACAGTGATCCTACTCGGTTAGACAGCAAATTGTAAACAGTTAAGGTTACCTAGCAAAGCAATCCGAAAACACTATCTTGTTCACACATTTCCCTACACTCCCCCACAAATGTAATGTGGATGAACATGCCCTGCATCTGACAAATTACTGACACTCCTAAGCTTACACAATATGTTGTTTCTGTTTTAAGAGATCACTAGGAGAGATTATGACTATCGTGGAACACTTACGCTGCATTATATAGGAAAGGCAAACTTGACACACAAGTTCTGTATCTTTTCAAATGTAAGAGATAACGAGACATTAATGTCCTGAATTATGAATGGGAATCATAGAGAACAAAAGTTGAAATCCGGATGATAAATTTTACATTAAGGCTATTTTATCTTGTCCAGTTTATTTAGAAGATCTTAGTGATTGACCTAATTTTATTTCATTCCTTCACTTACTGGGATTAAAAAGCTGAATGCTTGCTTTGTGCACTGGGGGCAACACTGTCATCTGTTTTACATGAAGGTAAAGATAGGGAGTTAGTTTATCAGCAGGTGGATTGGAAGGCCAGTAAATTTAAAATACAACCAGGTTAAAAAAAAAAAAGTATACATACTTTCTGCATCTTTGCTCTGGACCGTATGCATAAAGTGAAGTCAGTACTCCCGATTTACATACTTGTTCCCGTTCAGTGACCCAGAATGTACTAAAGGCAAGGATCAGCATGACAGACAGGTGAATAGAAGGTTCAGAGTGTGTGACCAGCAATAGGAATGAGCAGAAAAGTGTTTTCTGACGTATCCCCCAATGCTGTTCTAAGGCCGCGTACACACGCGGGGACTGTTCGCTCAACTTTGTCCGTCAAACAGTTTCAGCGGACAGTCCGCTCAAAATTAGCATGGACGGACTTGCCCACACACGACGAACGAACAGTCCGCTGAAACCGTGCGCGATGACGTGAACGGCACGTACGACGGGACTAGAAAACGACGTCCTATACACTGCAATGCAAACTTCAGCGTGTAAATCCTTTCTGAGCATGCGCGGAACTTAGTTTGACGAACAAGCCTACACACGAGGGGACTGTTCGCTGAAACAAAGTTTCAGCGGACAGTTTTTCGGAATTTCCGAAAAACTTTGTTCAGCAGACTGTCCGCTGAAACTGTCCGCTGAAAGCCCACACACGAGCGGACTGTCCGCCGAAACACTGTTCAGCGGACAAAGTTGAGCGAACAGTCCCCGCGTGTGTGCGCGGCCTAAGTCATTCTACAGCTACCGGATGTTGTCATCACCTCCCCGTTGCAGTAGGAACATATGTAGTTCCATGCACTGCTTCTTCTTATACATTCAAAACGTTATTGTGCAAGTGTTTTGCTCCCTACAGGTGCTAAATCGTAGAACTAAAGAACAAGACTAGACTTCTAGTTTCCTAAAAGGAAAAGCTATTTTTATTGGGCTTAATAAAAATGTTTTTTTTTTGTTTTGTTTTTGCGTGTTGAGGGTGGATTTTGGAGCAAAGACCTGTTACATTTCTCTATCATTATGTGAATACTTTAGTGAAAGGCAAATATAGAATTCTAGTTCTACATATTCTATTCTTTCCTATGACGTTGGGGGTTAGAGACTTTAGGATTACTTGTTAAACAGTGCTGGAAAACCTTCAAAGCCTTAGAAGCTTCATCTATACCCATTTACTTCTAAGAAAGGGTCCTTTTACTACTTTTCAGTCACATGACCATTCCCACTGCCTTCTTTTATCTGAGACGCTAATGTTATAATTCTAGGGTATAACTGCAGGGGGTGCTAATGCTGTAACTGCCTGTGGGCTCATAAGGTTAGGGGTGCAAGCATAACCACTATTTCATTTTCCATATTTATTATTGTATAATTAAAGTGGTATTGGCATGCGTCTGTGGTAGTGAGCCCTTTTAGATCACCAACTCAGGGTTCCCCAGGGCACGGAGTCTAAGCCCCAGCCTGCTTCTTCAGCAGCGCGTCTGATGGGGGGGAAGGACTTGCAGCAAGCTGGAACCAGGTTGCGGCCCCCAGGTACGCCCAGCTGAGGATGCTGATACCACTAGTGTGTGTAGTGTACAAGCAGCAGACAAAAATAAATCTAGGGATTAGAGTTCAGGGCAGGTAGCAGCAAGCACAGACGGTAAACAAAGCCGGGTCGGTACACGGGTAGTCAGACACAGTAAAAACAAGTGACACGCAATGGGAGCTCAGAGAACTGTGAAGCATGTCTTATATGGACAAGCAAACTAGGCGGCGGGCCAGGAAGTGATGGAAGGGAAGGAAATAAAAGCCCACAGAATAGCAGGCGATACCCATAGGTGAGCACAGCCAAAGCACACATGTGAAAGGAATCAGGGTAGAGGAACACTGCAGCAAGGAGGTAAGAGTACACAAGCAGGAAACGGCAGGCTAACTTGTGACAAGTATTAAACCCAAAACCAAATATTTCATATATTGCAGCTTACCAGTCAATAGATGTGGTGGCTGCATCAGTTTATTTTTCTTTGGCTGGTGATCTGCCCATTAACACATACTCCAGTATTAGTGAGACACAGCTCTGCAGGAGTGAGAAAGGAGGCACAGCAGACAGCAGCATTGCCAATCTGGGGGAGAGGAGAGCGTTAATTGTATTAGCAGATTTAGAACCACTAACACATTGAAGCTAAACTCTCGCATTTTATAAGTAGTTAAAGCACACAGGTTTTTTTTACCTTTTAGGGATAAAGGTTTTGCATGATTAAATAAAATCTGATCATTTGAATCACCCCTGTCAGTTTTAAGTGGTTTGTCCCATCCCTGTAAACTGATACATTCTGCTGGAGAGGTTGTGCTGTGAAAAATGGCTCAAATATCTTAAAACTGAGCTTCAGGCAGATATAAAAGACACAACTAATGAAGCCCTATATTTATGAATATACCATGACAGAAACTTTAACTGCAACTCCACTTTTATTGAAAAATGAAATCCCCTTAGGACGTTGTTTGTACATTATGAAGATTTTAACAAACTTTGTAGCAAATTCCTACCTTTTTTCTGTTCTAAAGAAATAACTGATAGTTTGATCGTGTTCTTTCTAATTCCTGTATAGGGAGGTTAGCCTTTATTATAACCACCTGAGCAAAACATTGTGTGCTAAATGAGGAAAGCTGCAGTGCATGCATCCCTAGTAGACAAGCTTTAAAATGGCTGTAAAGCTTAAACATTTTTTACTTTAATGCATTTCCTGCATAAGCCTAGAATCACCCTGACAGCTGAACTCGCACAATTTAATTCCCGCATGTCAGTCCCGACTTCGGAGACATCTGTGCGGGTATCTGCACAGATGGCTATTAAAATCTCACCGCAAAGTCACCACAAGTAATACAGAAACTACTTTTGGGTATCGGTGCGGCGCCACAGAGTCGGTGTTGCACCGATTTGGACGGTGCCATTGGTGACAACAGCCGCCGATTTGACATGTCAAATCGCATGTTAAATTGCTGCAATGTGAACCAGGGCTTAAGGTAAAAGATGTTTATGTATCAGTTTGACCGTTTTGCATTGAATTTTTTACTGTTTTAGAAAATGACAGTGACTGCAGACTAAAATTGTAAGATTTAAATTTTACATTAAATTAGAAACTGCCTTTTGTAACAAATTTATATGATATATGTATATATATATATATATATATATATATATATATATATATATATATATATATATATATATATAATATGTGTGTGTGTTTTCTTTTCTTTTTTTTTTCTTTTTTTTTTTATATAAAAATTTAGTTTTCCTTTAAGGAGCAATTTAGAAAGTAAAATGTGGGCCCTACTATAAAGGTCAGAACTGATGGGTGGCAATGAGAACTCAGATACACAGATCTCACTGCCAGAATTCCTGACAGTCAGAAAGACCATATCTGATTAGTCTCATCGGCCCCCTGCCAGAACTTAAATATCAATTTTGCATGACTTTTAAACTTTAAAGTGCACCTGTGCTTTGCCCATTTGAGCAAAGCAATTGTGCAAATGTAGAATCAAAGGGAAAATGGGTATAAGCTGCAAATACTGTTACTTTGCCCATGCAGGCACAGTAGATGTTCACTTATCTCTCCACTGTCTTTAACCACTTGCTGCCCAGGGCAATTTTAAATTTTTTTACACATTACAACAGCATTTTTTTCTAGAAAATAACTTAGAACCCACAACTATTATATACTTTCTGCAAACCGCTTACCAAATGCAATTTTTCAGGAAAAAATACACTGAAATGAATTTTAGTGCACACAAACACAATATAATAACCAATTTTTGGTAAAAAAAACAAACAAAACATAATGTTGCATTGAGTAAACAGATACCATACACGTCGAGACTTAAAAATTGCCTGCATCTGCCATAAGCAGGAGCCATGAGCTTGTTATACTCATTTGCAGGCTGGAAGCTTATGTATGTTTGGCGGTCAGCAAGTGGTTATTGTGACCCTGCTATCAATTTAAGATATAAAAAAAGCCTTGAAAAGAAGATTATTTAGACCTTCCTGCCCTGACACATGTTCTATGAATCTTCCCACTCTTGCAGAACAAAGATAATTGTATAATCTTTAGCATGTAACATATTCGGGTATATCAGACACCTGAACCCCCAATGTGCACTGCGATTCCACCAGCCAGGAGACACTAGTGGAACCATAGAGTTGTAGTCAGGAACCAGGCATGCCACATATATGGAAGTGTGTCAGATGCTAAATATTCTTTTTTGCATTTGCTCTTTAAAAGAGCAAGGATTGACAATACAGCCGTGGAGACCGGTAAGTATAAATAGTCTTCTTTCATAGAGTGTTTTTTTTTTTTTCTGTAATCTGCAATTTAAAGGATGCTAATTCTACTTAAAAGAAAAAAAAAACATTTGATAATTTCATTTTACAACTTCATTGAATTCTTAACAGCCTTTGTTCATGCCTGACTTTCTGCTAGGAATCGACACACTGAAGTGCTTGTCATTCTGAAAGATTTGTGACTCTTGAGACATCTATGACAAGCACAAAATACTATGATATGAATGTAAGCAAGTATGATCCTGCTCGGTGCTCTAGGCTGAGTTGTTTGTTGCATAGTTGAAAAGACTAAAGAGGATAGTTTATCAGACTTTTTAAGTTAAAAAATTCCCTGTTTTCATCTGGAGCATACATTTATCATATACAGGCTGTTCCAAAAGTCTGAAGTCATAGGCAAAAAAAGTATTTAAAGGTTTTATTAGTTAATCCCTAAATTGATGGTCTTGGACTTCACAACACTTTACACTGAAAACAAGAACAATGAACATGTCTTTGTGTAGCAGAACTGATGTTGTTATTAGATAATCCTCCTTTATTCCAATTCTTCTGGGCAGACACCTATAGACTACTTATTTTCAGAAGGCCCCAAAGAAAAAGTTGAGTGGTGCTAGTACTGGAGATCTAGGAGGCCTTTCAACTGGACCTTGCCTTCTAAACTACATCTAAGGAAAAGTTTAGTTTAAAAATATTATCTCGGCAACAGCAAAGTGTGGCAATTGTCTTGATGAAAGCATATTTTTGTCATTCCTACAAATTAAGAGACAAGAAAAGATTGTAGCACAAAGGTTATATTCCCAAGTTATTATACAAATCTGGCCCAATTATTCTGTCACCAAATATCCCTACCCACATTATAATTCATGGATCAGTTTGAAAATGGCCTTCAACCGTCCAGTTTGGGTTGTTTTCAGACCAGTAACATGCTTTGTGCTGGTCAACACTGCCAATAAGATGAAATGAGACCTCATTTGTGTAAAACACCACTAAAGTGACACTAAATTCTGTTGTAAAAAAATAAAATTCTATCAAACTATGTATTCTTAACTCAGAAAAGTACCTTCTATTGTTTTCATTTTTCCATTTTGCTGCTGTGATACAACTTCCTGTTTGAGGGTGGCTATAATTGTTCTCCATATTCCCACTCTATGTAGGAACCTAGTCTCTTTTGCTCACTCCCAAGATTGACTAAAGGCTATGGATTATAGACTATGGGATTTATAATATGCAAAGAGGAGTACACATAACTTCAACAAATGTGCACTGCCCATTCCACAAAAATGAGGGATAGTGAGAAGGAAACTGTGAGGCTCACAGAGAACATTACAAGAAGGCAGAAAAACACAGAAAATAAAAAAAAATCACGAAAAATAGATTAGAGAGATATAGTGGATGCGTATGGATTTTTTTTTTTATTTGAAGTTTTTTTTAAATCCAGCCATAGAGTTGTACATGTCTAACAGTATTAACAAATAGAAAGCCATTGGTGTCCCATACCAATACAAACACAGTGAAAATAAAGTTGGTGATATGGTTAAAAAAAAAGGAAAAGACAGAAACAATATATGTGTAGACAGTAGCCAACTGGATAAAAAATTAGCAACCATGTATGAATTATTTCTGAAGAATTAGGATATCATTTAGTGTCACTTTAATTCCTGCTGTTGTAAGAACCATTCACAATATTCCATATCTGTCTGTGTCCTGTACCAGCTGCAATTTATAGGGCTCAAAATGATGTTTTCTCATAATTCATTGCACATGGATCCAAACTTGTGGAATACCCTGTATATTCAGCATAGACTAAAGGGTGTAGTCAAGGGAATCCTTCTCAATACATAAAATGCCACTTTCTTCTAAGGTTTCATTAGACAGACACCTATCATACTGCAGTTGACACATAGCTTGGATGTCTGCACCAACATACCGCAACCGCCAAAATTTTCACTATCCCCAATTACCGTAGACACCGCAAAAAACATCATTAATAAACTGCGTGACAGTACCTCACCTATTGACATCATCCCCACAAAACTACTGAAAGAATGCTCCGACATCGTGGCTCCAACCATAACCCACCTCATAAACCGATCATTCCACGAAGGGATTGTTCCCAGGATCCTCAAACAAGGCATCGTCAAACCTCTACTCAAGAAACCAAACCTGGACCCTCAGGATCCAAACAACCGTAGGCCGATTACAAGCCTCAACACCATTTCTAAGATCATAGAGAAAGCTGTAGTACATCAGCTACAACTTCACCTGGATACTCACAAACTCCTGGACCCGCTGCAATCAGGCTTCCGCCCGGGTCATGGAACGGAAACAGCTCTCCTCAAGATTTGGGATGACGCCCTCGAAGCAGCAGATGACGGAGAGCCGTGTCTCCTCGTACTGCTAGACCTAAGTGCAGCGTTTGATACAGTAGATCACAATACTCTACTCGTCCGCCTCACAGAAGTAGCCGGAGTCCAAGACATAGATCTCCAATGGTTCGCGTCCTTCCTAGGAAATCGGTCACAGACAGTGAAACTAGGAAAATTCCTCTCCGAAACTCGGGCAGTCACCTGCGGAGTCCCTCAAGGCTCTCCGTTGTCACCCGTTCTCTTCAACATTTACATTCGCCAACTCCTTCAAATCATCAGATGCTCAGATCTCTGCTTCCACTCTTACGCTGACAACACGCAACTTTATTTCCGGATCAATGGAAAAAAAGATCACCAACAACACCTTGAAAACTGCCTCAAATCAATACAGAACTGGATGACCACCAACTCCCTCCAGCTGAACCAATCAAAGACAGAGCTTCTTATCTTACACCCAAATCATAAGCCCGCAACCAAAACCTCCTGGTCTCCACCAACCGTCTTTGGGCAGACTATCTCCCCAAAGACCAAAGCGAAGAGTCTCGGGGTTATTTTAGACGCACAAATGTCAATGGATGCGCAAATAGGATCTGTAGTCAGTCGATCTCACCATCTGTTGCCCATGCTTCGCAGGCTCATCCCTTTCATCCCAAAGAATGACAAAGCAGTGGTAGTTGGAACAATCATTAATTCACGACTGGACTACGCAAACTCGCTTTACATAGGATTACCACAATATCAACTTGCGCGATTACAACTGATCCAAAACACGGCGGCAAGGCTGATAACAGGAAAAAAACCCTGGGAATCCATTTCTCCTTCACTGAGGAGCTTACATTGGCTAACCGTAAAAAATCGGATCACGTTCAAGACCCTTTGCCTCACCCACAAATGCGTGCATAGAGAAGCTCCGTAATACCTAATGGAGAAAATAAATCATTACACACCAAACCGCAGTCTTCGATCAGCCAACAAAAACCTCCTCCTCGTGCCCAAAGCCCGGTATAAATCCAAGGGTGATCGGAGATTCGCTGTCCAAGGGCCTCGGCTATGGAATGCTCTACCAATCAACATCCACCTGGAAGAAAATCACCTGGCTTTTAGGAAAAAACTCAAGACCTTCCTCTTTTAGCAGATGATCAAAGCTCGCCACAGCGCCTAGAGGCGATTCAGTTCGCATTGTGCGCTATACAAGTATTTAATTCATTCATTCATTCATAGCTTGGCAATAAGTTAAAGTATAACACCAGCCAAACTTAATTTTTTTGCAGATAGAGCAGGAAAGGGTTAGAGCATATGTCAGTATTGAGGAAATGTCCTTTTGATTTCTGTCAGCACAGGAAATAGAATCTCCCTAATGGGGACAAAGGGTAGGAAAAATGTTAGAACTGCCGACAGTGCTTTAAAAGGGGTCTTTGCCTTCCTGTCCTGCTCACAACCACTCCTGTCATGTAATTTCTTGCCCTGGTGTCAAAGGGATAGGATGTCCCCAGTGGGGTCACAAAAAAAAAAAAACTGGCAGAAATTCTAACTCTTTCCTACTCTATCCTAACCTAAATGAAAACGTTTTAGTTGGAGTTAGTTTTAAAGTGGCCACATACTAGTGTTTTCTGGATAGTGTTAAATGTCCAGAAACTCAGTGATACCTGTATTTCTTGTAAGTGCAAGGCATGACATTATACGGTACATGAACAAAGTGTTAGTGGATCTTATAGTGCTTATAAATACCAACTTGTATTCTATACATGCTGTATATATATATGTATATATATATATGTATATATATATATATATATATATATATATATATATATATATATTTTTAGTGTGCATCTTTTAAAAATGGCGTAATAGGATTTGATAAAGGTGATACATTAATTTATTTTGTTATAAGGCTATTTAGATGTCTGCAACATTTTACTATAATGAGTAATATAGGGAAATTATTATGTTCTGACTCAGAATATCTAAATTCACCTTAATAACACTCACTGAACTCAACACTCGTCATGTATAATTGATGGGAATCTACTGATTGAAAGATAAGAAAGTTATTTACTGGAAGATAAGAAATACGAGCTATTCTTTTTTGACCTTTTGAAATCAGAAACTTTAGATATCATATTTACTGTTTGTGAAATTGAGGATGCTTTGCAAAACATAGTCTTCAGTACATCCAAAGAATAGACTGGATGATATATGATAGATGTGTTTGTTAATCTAATACATCAGGCTTCATCAGGTAAACATGTAGCACAGTAATGCCCCGTACACACGAGCGGACTTTTCAACATCCAAAGTCCGAAGGACCGAGTCCGTCAGACTATCCGATCGTGTGTGGGCTGCAACGGACTTTTGATTCGCCAAAGTCTGACGGACTTTAGAAATGAAGCATGCTTCAAATCTTCCCGAAGGAACTCCGCCGGACCCGGTCCCCTTCGAAAACTCCGCTCGTGTGTATGCTACTCCGACGGACTAAAACCGACGCTAGGGCAGCTATTGGCTACTGGCTATGAACTTCCTTATTCGAGTCGGGTCGTACGTCATCACGTTCGAATCCGTCGGAGTTTAGTGTGATCGTGTGTGGCCAAGTCCGTTCGGCCGAAAAGTCTGTCAGAACTCCGTCGGAACTCCGGCGGAACTCCGGCGGAACTCCTTTGGAAGTCTATCGGACATAAGTCCTCTCGTGTGTACGGGGCATAAGGCCTTCTGAAAAACAGAAGGTTTTCACATGCGTCATTCCAAAATGTAGCTGCTTTAATCCCTTCTCACCATAACATGTAGGGTTATGCTGCTCCTTGGGTCCCAAGCCCAACTTCATAGAAGCCATGGTTTCCATACCAACATGCTGTCATGATGGCCAAATATCCAGAAACACCTGTAGGCAGTTTGGAATAAATGGCTCTATAATAGTAAGCTCAGCATTAAAGATAATTTCTAGGCTTGGTATATTTTTTACATTCCAGCTTGAACCAATTTAGCTATAGATATACCGTACATGGTGGATACCCCTGAAAGCTGGAAACCACTGAAGTAGACATAGCTATTTCAGTGATCTAGACTTGTTTCTGGGTCCCGTGCTGAGCAGTTGGCCTGATGCATTGTGAACACAGGATGTTGACAGCTCAGGCTGGGTTCACACTATTGGGAATTGGATGTGGGGTTTCGTCGCATCCAATTGGCATGACAGGAAACTGTGGCCAGCTGTCAATGGAGCTGGTTCACACATTTCTGGGCTGGCCACAGAGCGCAAAGCAGAAGAGTCCTGTGGGTCTTTGGCCCCATTTCAGTTCTGAATTCAGCCAAAAATTTGGGCCTAATTCAGACCTGAAACAGTGAACGGGGATGCCCCAGACCCCCTGCTGCGAGCTGCGCTGCAGACAGTGGGAACCCAGCCTCAGAAAACACACCATTCAGAGATTACTTTGCATTTTCTAAATGAACAAAATCATTTTCTAATTGGATGAGAGGGAGAGGCGGGGCAGTGATGTCACACTCTCCACCTTGTCCAATCAGAGAACACTTTGCATTTATTTACAAAGTGCAAACATTCCCTGAATGTTCACAATGCATCAGCCCAGCTACTCAGCACAGGACCCAGAAGCTATTGTAGATCACAGGAGTAGCAGTGTCTACTTCATTGATTTAAAGGCTTTCATGGACATCATCCAGGGTTGGTATATACATTTACATTGAACCATGCTGGTATGTAACTTTATAAAAAAAAAAATACATATATTATATAAATAAATAAAATATAAATATATATATATATATATATATATATATATATATATATATATATATACATATTATATAAAAATATACCATGCCTGGAATTCTTCTTTGAAGACAGGCAACTAACATTTGCAGAATGAAAAATTAGCAATGGTAGCCGCCATGTTTCTAGCACAAAAGGTTGTTGATGAAGAATAGCAAACAATACTACACTTTTTTTTTAACTGTGTTGCTTCTGTGAATAGATACAGTAAGTAAAGCTGTACTGAGTACATTTCCTTAGTTATCGGTTTAGGAGGGATACCAAATCTGTACAGTGGTACCATGTCAGGTATGTGAGACCCAGAACGCTCTGAGCTCACCAAGCTCCTGACTCAGCTGGCATATTGTGTGATACTGCATAGGGGCTCCATGAACAGTGGCCTCTTTCGTTTGCTGATCCACTTTAGCAGCACACTCAGCTTTTTCCAATCAAACTGTTTATTCCCTCAGAGCATAGCCATTGTCTGTAGCTTGGCTGCTAATGAAATACGTGGCTAGGAAATTGATGCTTTTTGGAAGAGGCGTATTAGGAACACATGGATGGATAGACAATATATTGACAATTTAAATTCGCAGCTCATCTGGGTACTTAGCTAAATTTTGGCTGGGCAGCACTAAGATTTGCTTCCCCTTTGTTCTCTATTATTTTATACAGTTACATTGAGCCTAAAAATAACATTAAAACTGAGCTAAGTAGAATAAAACAGGAACACAGTTTGCAAGGGCTGCATGTTTGTTTGACTGAATAGACATTGCACATTTTAAAGTGGAAGTGTACATTGAGTTTTTTTTTTTCTTTTTATGTGGGACCTTCCAGTTCTTTATTTCTACTCCCCATTTTCCATTTTGTTAGTAAAAAATATAATTAGAACCTAATAAGAATTTCCAACAATTTGGTCTGTATATCACAAGCATTCTATCGTAATCATACAGTACAAGATGTAGGCAACTTATTCATACACCATGAGTTATAGACTTATACCTTCAGGTGATACGAGCCTATTACCCATCATGTATGATCAAGTTGCTTGTGTCCTGTACTGTACTCCAAGATATGCAATTTATAGGCAAGTTAAACTTGCTCTTTTGTTCTCTGATCTGTAAAACCTGTGTCCATACTTCCACTCACCCCTTTAGAATGGCTTGTCTCCTATCACTGTGCATGCACACAGTTGACAGTTACTATATCAATGCATAGTGTCTTTGGTTCCTTTAAAGTAAGTCTGTCAGTTTGCCCATTTAATGATGTGTTATTTTGATGGCCTGGTTCTTACCTTCCCCATGCTCCCTAGCAGGCCTGTTTACTTGTCTGGGCTTTTTTGTAGAAGGGCCTATGTAAACTCATTAATGGATTGAAACAGATCTTTTCCCCTCTGCCCATATTATAGTGCTCAGACCAGGTAATTGGCTGCCCAGGTGCTAAGTCCAGCATCACCGAAGGAAGGGAGAAAGTCATATGTTCCCATAGACCCAGACATACTAGGCATTCCCAAATGCCCCAGCAATGGAACAGTAAATATTTGGAGAAGGAGTTTCCTATAAAGAATGATTGAATGTCAGGATTACTTTAAAGGATAACTATGGATAAATATGGCAAATAATAATAAAAAAGAAAAAACAGCATACACAATTTATGCATACAATACAAACAATATTGTAATTAAATTTATTAAAAAATACCTTTCCTTTTCACTCTACAGCCACTATAATTTTCTATCAATTTCCATCCAATATGACAACTTGGAGGGGTTCTGCACACAGCTGGTGTACAGAACATCCCCAGAAATTTAATTTCATGCTTGATTGATAGGCTCATTGATCTTCCCAAAAGTCTGCACTAAGATACAAGTCAAATTTTAGGCATCCCCTGCAATAGGAATTTCTGTTTTATTGAGATACTCTGCAAGGGTTAACTACTTCTAAAGGGAGGCAGATACTTCCACTTTCTTTATGACCCCTTTCACACTGGGGCATTAGCAGTAAAGCACCACTCGTTTCAGCTTTTTTCGGCCTCTAGCGGGGCACTTTTAACCCCCACTAGCAGCAGAAGAAGGGTTAAAAGCACTTGTGTTGAGGTGCTTCCAAAGCTCTTTTCAGGCGCCATTACAGAGCTCCCAAACCGCCCCAAAGATGCTGCTTGCAGGAATTTTCCTAACGACCCGCAAGTGCACCGCCGCAGTGTGAAAAATCACACTGAAATGAATGGGAGGCGGTTTTCAGGTGCTTTACAGGTTCGAAATTTTATGCTAAAATGCCTGAAAACCGTGTGAGGTTAATACTTGTAATAATTTTTGTCAATCTATAATTTCCTTTTCATTTAATATAATAATGATGATTCCATTATGTATACTTTCCCCCATGTTTACATGCAGACCAAACTTTCCAGCAAAAGCTGAAGTTTGTGGTTTGATACAAACCAAATAACACAGCTAAGAATGCTTAAAAAGTTAAATCTTTATTCCTAAAGCTTTTCTTTTTTTAAAAAAAATTTTGCTACAACTGCTTTAAAAGTGTTAACTGGAGTTAGCCTTTAATTTATTTGTCACTCAATTGATGTCTACCTAAAATTATCAAAATTTGGCCAAGTTTGAAAGAATTTTTAAAGCATTGGTTTGATCTTTGAATAAGTAAAGTGGTCAAATCAGCAAATGTTTTTGACTGTAATGGCAAAATAAACTGAAGGAGCAGGATGAAACAATTTTTCTCAAACAAACTAAATTCTAACCATTAATATGGTTTTTGTTTGGGAACCTCCATTAATTCCAAAATCTAACTAAATTAAATTTTGAAGTTTTGAATAGGTAGGTTAATCGGATTCTGTCTAAAATGGCCCCAGTATGTATGAATGTGTTAGGGACCTTAGGTTGTAAGCTCCTTGAGGACAGGGACTGATGTGAATGTTCAATGTATATGTAAAGCGCTGCATAAATTGACGGCGCTATATAAGTACCTGAAATAAATAAAAATGAATAAAATTATTGAACAAATTACATTTTTTTGCACGAATATTTGTGCCAATATCTACCAGTGTATGGCCAGCTTTAGGTCATCCTGTCCACCTGGTGACAATGCTGGTAATTAACAGCCTTGTCACCCTGTTTAAGAAAGTAAAAAAAAATCAACGGATCTATGGGAGGATCAGCACATAAAATAACAATGGTTACATGGGGAAAAACTAAAACTGCTGCGTTCATGTTAGTGACAGACTGTAATATATAATTTAATCAGACAATTAGTTAAGGAGGGGTGAAAACAACTATGAAGCTCTGGTATTTTACACTGTTATGCCCACTCAGGAGCTTATCAAATAAAGTAAATGAACAAGAGCAGGGAAAAAAACTATATCACACTTGCATGACAAGCTAGCATGAGTGTGTGAATGTGCATGCAGATCTCTAAACCTATGTAGAAAATTCTGTTCAGTGCATATGTCCTAATTTGCTATGATCATTGAACACCAAACTAAGTTTTTGGGAAAAACCGAATTTTTATTGTAGGCATGCCACTATAGAGGACATATGCACAATGTGGATGCTTAGTAAACATTATTATTGTGAGCATATGATTTGCTTGCACACACCAAATTATATGCCAGCATATGTGCGTGATACCTGGCTAGATATCACCTGGTTTGCCAATGGTGATAGCTAGCCAGAAACTGAGACTTTATATAATGGAAATCACTTTCTTGCCAAATGAAAGTCTGCATAATCTCCAGCACTAGTGGGAGAGTAATGATGGAGCTAGATTTACCCCAAGAATGACACCATAGGAGAATTTAGGCCCATTCAGACTAATGTACTGCAATAACACTTGTTAAAACATAATTTTTAACATGTTACCACAGTGCATTTGCCATGGCGCTATGCGTTAAGGTGGCATTCGTTTTGAATGGTATCCTTAGTGCAATAATCCAGTGCTACATCTGACAACATTTTGCAGACCTGATTGTGGAGCATTAACAGCACATACTTTAAAGAGCAGCACAACTAATGTTAATGTGTGTTAGTTACCACAACATAATGGACCAGACTGGTTTGAATGGGACTCCTCCGCTATGTGCCTTTCGTGGTATATTTTAGCCGTGATTGCGCTCTTATATTTCTTATTGCATTCTTTGTATTTTTGGAATACTGACAATGACCCCTCAGCCTTGAAATTTTAAAGACCTTTTCTTTTGCTTTCATATGCATTTTTATGTTCGAGTTTAGCCACCTGGAATTTATTTTAGCTCTTTTAAACGTATTCCCTGTTGGAATGCATTGTCCAGTACCTTTATTTAGTATGCTTTTAAAGCACTCCCATTTTTCCTCCATGTTCTTTGTTTATGGGGTTTTATCCCATTTAATATCGTCTAACAAAGAGCTCAGTTCACGGAAGTTGGCTCTTTTGAAGTTCAGTGTCCTTGTATTACCATCTTATTTCTGTGCTTTATACTGAAACAATTTAACCTGTGGTCGCTGTTTCCTAAGTTGCCACGTATTTCTACATCTGCAATCAGGTCTGTATTGTTTGTTATCAGTTATGCCCCATACACACGATCGGAATTTCTGCCAGCAAATGATTGAGAGCAGGTTCTCTGTTTTTCCGACGGAAAAAGTTCCGATCGTAAATTCCAATTGTCTGTAGCAATCTGACGTGCAAAATTCCTACGCATGCTCAGAAACAATTCCACACATGCTCGGAAACATTGAACTTAATTTTCTCGGCTCGTCGTATTGTTGTACGTCACCGCGTTCTTGACTGTCAAAAGTTCAGAGAAATTTTGTGTGACCATGTGTATGCAAGCCAAGCTTGAGCGGAATTCCGCCAGAAAAAATAAGATTTTTCAGACAGAAATTCTGCTCATGTGTACGGGTCATAAGTCTAGTAATGCGTTATCTCTTGTTGGTGCGTTCACCAACTGATCTATTAAATTATCCTGCAAGACATTTATGAAATAGCAAGCCTTAGACGAATGCACAGTTTATTCTGCCCAGTCTATATCTGGATAATTAAAATCCCCCATTATCATAACATGTACCAGCCTTGCCGCCACTCAAAGCTGTGATAGGAGGTCTGCCTTCCCCTCCTCCCTCAGAGGCATGTAGCATACAGCCACTATTACTTTCCCATTAGTTTCCTCCCTTTGGAGCTCCACCCACAAGGATTCCATATCCTCCCTAGCTCAACTAGTGATGTCATCCCTCACGTTCACTTGTACATCATTCTTGATATACAGGCATACCCCTCCCCTTTTCCTACCCTCCTTATCTCTACGATACAGTATATCAAAGTGTAGTGCTCTATTTCCTACCTTCACTATAGTTAGGGGGAAGAATAAGACTGCTACACATTTTGTATACATTATATGAAGGTCTTTTTTTAACTAGGGTTTTTCATTTGGCGCAATGCATTTTGCTCATTCATACATCTTAGTCACCCTTTGTCAAAGGAACCAAAGGTAGATTGGAGGTTGACAGTCCTTTTGAAGCAGTAAGTTACAAACCATTAATAATAAGGCCCTCTGTCCAAGCTCAGCATGGTTATGAATCTTTCTATGATTAGACTTAATTTGTGTGGCTGTGGCTCAAGGGGGAATTCAAATGGTGGAGGGATATATAATACATGTTTATAAATAAGATTCAAGACCAGCACAGAAATTTAGGCTGCTATAAGATTGTCTTAAGAGTACTCCCTAATGCATAGTAATTTGTAAATGTCTATATCCATGTATAACTTAATTTCAATATATCCTGTATGATGGACTCTGTAGTATGAAAAAATATATATGGCTTATTTAACATTTTAAAGTGGAGTTCTAAATTCTTTTAAAAAAATTAAAAGTCAGCAGCTACAAATACTGCATCTGCTGACTTGTCCCAGGGTCCAGCGATGCAGGGCAACGAAGCCCCACTCGTCTCCCCCTCCTCTATGCGGTGCCAGCATTGTAACCATGGCACCGCGTGCCGTGACTGGCTGGGCAATCATCTGGGACCTGTGACGTGTCCCAGATGATTGCTGGGAGGGAAGGGGAGAGGTGATCTCCCTTCCGGTGCTACGGTGCACCGGGAGGAAGTGGGAGCTGGGACACTCTCAAAAGAGGGTATCCGCTCTCTAAAAAAAAGACATGCCAAATGTGGCATGTCAGGGGGTCACCTCCCTTAAAGTGGAAGTATCATTTTTGAGTGCAACTCCGCTTTAAGTAGATTTATCACAATTCTCTGGTGTAGGCAAGTTATTTTTTTGTTTCCCTTTGTCCAAATTGGTGAGGTTGGTCCACACAATGTTTTGCCTACAAGGCTCTACAGACCTTCACATAGCCCCTTACATATAACTTGCCAGCATCTGCTCATATATTACCACTTTTAAACCACAGTTTGAAAGATATATAAATCTACGGACAGGTTTTAAGTTTTCATGTGTGTAATCTGATATAAGTACTTTGTTCCTGACTTTAACCTTATTTTACTGACCTGATCCTTTATCCTTTATGGAATATCATGGGAAAAGCTGTGAAATCTCACTTTTAACTTGAAGATATGGTACTTTGCCCAAAGACAGAAATTGGTTATTAATTCATACTTCTTGTATTTGGACTTGACCTATTTTGGGATGGAGAAAGGGGGATCAAAAGTTTCACCAATAAAACAAAAAAAAGTTTTAGAAATCAATATGCTGTAAGTCAACAGCACAAAAATTAAGAGAAATGAGAAAACAATTCACTTTGCTGACTTTTTAAAAAATATTTATTTTATTAGAAGTTTCAGCAATATACTGTAAATTGGCCAATTTTATAGCCAGGACCAAGAAAGCGTAAAGGGAATAAAAACACCTCCATATCATCATATATTGTTTTAACAAGTTACCTATATTGCACGTCTGGGAATTTTGCAAATGATTTAGTTGATACCAACAGTAATATATTTTTTTCATTACGTCTTCTATTTTACTGCAGGTCCTGGAAGAAAACATGAAACTGGAGTGTAAATGTCATGGCGTATCTGGATCCTGCACCACAAAAACATGCTGGACAACACTGCCAAAATTTAGAGAGGTGGGATTTCTCCTGAAGGACAAATACAGTGAAGCTGTTCAAGTGGAGCCAGTGCGTGCCAGCCGAAATAAGCGGCCAATGTTTCTAAAGATTAAAAAGCCTTTGTCCTACCGCAAACCCATGGACACAGACTTGGTTTATATAGAAAAATCCCCAAATTATTGTGATGAAGACCCGGTGAGTGGTAGCGTTGGGACACAAGGCCGCATGTGCAACAAGACAGCTCAACACGTCAGTGGATGTGACTTAATGTGCTGTGGGAGAGGGTACAATACACACCAGTACTCCCGGGTGTGGCAATGTAACTGTAAATTCCACTGGTGCTGTTATGTAAAATGTAACACATGCAGTGAACGAACAGAGGTGTTTACCTGTAAATGAGAAAATATCCTGAAACAGAATGCTTTTCAGCTTTGGGAACTTTTGCCGTACATTTGCACAGAATCTCAAGCCACGTACCACAAATTGGAGGTCTTTTGCTCCTATGTCTTTAAGCGAACAGACCCCTGTTGTATTTCATTTGAAAACGATTGAGATCGCTCATCCAGAGACAGGCTAACAATCTAGTAGATTCTTACTTACTGTCTTCTGATAGAGAGAATTACTAGCACATAAGGGCATAAAGTTGAAGGGCTCTCCATAACCTTAATTCATTCAGTTATGCATTCCATAATGGAACCCACTTCAAACTGAGTGATGTTGTACAAGTAGGTGAGGCGCGTGTTCTGTTTTATTTTCTTTATCCGGGTACACATAAATAGTCAAATGGATCAGATATTCATTGATGGTTCACACCTAAGAGTTAGTGGTTAGACATACTGGAATATAGGATATATCCTGGAAACAGATGGATATGAAAAAAACAGCTGCCATTTTGAAAGAGATTAGGATGAGCTAACAATGAACATGTGTGAATTTCTGCTTCGAGTGTGCATTATACAGATTAAGGTTGTAAATGCTCAGAACTTTGTTACCACCATTTCAGATTGGCTGTAGTGTTTTTTTTCTCCTGACCAATTATTATTTTCATTTTGTTTTTCTTTTGTTATAATGTGCTATATATATATATATATATATATATATATATATATATATATATATATATATATATATATATATATATATATATATATATATATATATATACACATAAATATATATTAATTATTTTTGTTGGCACATGGAATATAAATATTAGCATTGAATATTTAACAATATATTTTAGAATAAACTAATATTAATTTATTTAATAAATAAACCTACTGCCATGTGCAACTGTTCTGTGCGAAAAAAATATAATAGGTTAGGGAATTAAAATGCTGTCTTGGGAAACTAGAGATGTAAATAGTATACTTAACTCAAATCCCACTTATAGCTGTGCACAAGGGATAATCTTGTTACTTTTACTTTTTCATGGTGAAAGCAGACATCTTTACATTAATACTTTAATGCTGTTTGCTGCTAGCTGTCTGGAAACTCATTTATCAATATTTAATTGTTTGGTTATGTTTATTTTCTTTTTTCTAAAGTAAGTAATTTGGATTCCATTTGTTGGAATGTTCCAGACAAAAAAAAAGGAAAAAAGGACCATATGGAACAAAAAAAGAATATATTTTGTAAGAGACTATTTTTATATGAATATTTTATTTATATTATGTCTGCTTGTATAATTCCATAATCATCAGTTTCTCAATAAAAAACACCTTATATCTAATTTCTGGTGTTTTAAAAAAATCCTTTCAAATTTAGTCCGTAATATACAACTTCACAAAATATTTGCTGATTTTTTTTTTTTAAATATTTTTTGTACATCAAAACCTTCACTATTCACTATTCGCTATATCTTTATTTCCCCCTTTAACTTTGGATTAACAATTAATAGATGGCGTGTGTGTTTCTTGTTAGGCACTTTGGCAGAATACACACAATAGACAAAGGTCATTTAACATTCATATGATCACATGACTTAAATTTGTGATTAGCATTAAATTTTTGCTCGTTGATCCCATTCGGAAGAGGAAAAAGAAAAATCTGAATTTGCTTCCCACATGCATCAGTCATTAAACTCTAGGTTTTCTATTAGCAAATGTGCTGTGTATGCTGCCTATTAAATCTCTATATTGTGTTACTGTCAAATTTGATTTTATCAGTGACAGACTATAGACTATGACTGTACAAACTAACTTGACATACTCTGTCTGATTCTCACAGATAGCACACAAAGCTTACAGGTTTTTCAGCCAACTGCTTTGAGCGTTTGACCACTTTGTGCCTTAAAAAAAATTATATGCAATGTTAAATAATTTCATCCTAATAACAATGCCATAAAAAAAAAAGAAAAAAAAAGAAAAAGAAAAACTCTCCTCCTTACACTCAATTAACAATTAGAACAGTATTTTTTTAATCCTTAGGTCCATTATATTTTTGATTTCACAAACAGTGTTAGACCAGTGTACATCAATATATAAGATGTCAGGATAGATTTTAGATTAGATTAATTTATTGTCGGACTACTGAGCTGGTAAAAGAAATATAATGCAAATATTTTTATAACTTTTTTTTTGTTTTATTAACTACTGAAATATAATGCACATTGCTGATAGTTCTGGTAAGAGGGTATAGAATGGGTGTTTCTTTGGACAAAATGGCTTCTCTATAATTCACTGTGGATTTCATTCTCTTTCTAGAAGAAAAGCACCAATGGCTCTTTGGAAGTCAGAAATAGTTTTGGGATTTTGAAAAAAAAATATTGGTTTAATCATAAATGACTTGTGTAAGATGGCTTCTTCTAGAATTTGTTGGGTTTTCTTTTCATTCAACCATTAATTTACAGTGTGGGCTCATATCAGTTCATCAATACATTTTAGTTTCAATAAAAACTTGGATCTCAAGCTTTGTTTTTTTGTGTTGTTTATTGATGGTGGATTTACTTCTTAATGGGTCAGTCTCTCAGAATTGTTGAGTTAATTTAACTACTGGCTGCTAATATTCCTTGGCACTCTCTAGTGAAAGTTCTCAATCTGCTACCTCTCACACCTCCTTATGCAAAAAATCAAATATCCCATATAAAGAATTACTTCCCTTTCTTTAGGCTGCTGTAGGTTGGAGTTGCTGAAAGCAGAAAACAAATTCACTGTATACTTTGCCATCCACTAGAAGGGAGAAGTAGAATTGTTTTCTTCAGAAGTGTTTCAGAGCTTCAAAAACATATTTTAGGGTATATGAAAGACAGACAATTTTGAAAGTAAAACTTTGAGATGCACACAGAGAAAGCAGTCCATCTGGTCTGGACTATGGTTTTTCATGGAGGCACTGCTGTAGTACACCAGTCCATCCTCTGCCTTTTGTCAATTATACGATGATCACAAAATAATTCAGCTAAAAGCCAATTTCCAGCCTCCTCCCCAGAGGTTACACCAACATGTATTTTATTATTATTAATTAATACTTACCTTTTTCAGATGTCTTCAGACTAGTCGCATGAATTGCAGGGTCCTTTTCCTCTTCATTTCTTCTCTGGCCCTGGGCGGGCCTCAATTATGAAGAAAGCTTAGGTGACCTGATGACGTCTGCATCTTTTTATTGTAAATCTGGGCCACTGTGGTGATGCTCCACCCAAGGGGATGACTGCCTGCACTCACAGTAGGTGAATTGAATGACACTGGGCATCATTCTACTCAGAAGAGGACCGTAGAAGAGGAGGTGAGCATTGCCACCAGAGCTGCTTTTTGTTTTTACAATAGACATGGTGGGGTATCTAATAAAAATACAAATACTGGAATTAAACTTGAGTTATTCTCAAATACTGTGGTCTTCCTGCTATCTCGCATATAAAAGCCAGATATATTAACCACTTCAGCCCGGACCATTTTGCTGGTCAAAGACCAGACCACTTTTTGCGATTCGGCACTGTGTCGCTTTAACTGACAATTGCGCAGTCATGCGACGTGACTCCCAAACAAAATTGGCATCCTTTTTTTCCCACAAATAGAGCTTTCTTTTGGTGGTATTTGATCACCCCTGTGGTTTTTATTTTTTGCGCTATAAACAAAAATAGAGCGACAATTTTGAAAAAAACGCATTCTTTTTTACTTTTTGTTATAATAAATATCCCCCAAAAATATATAAAAAAACTTTTTTTCCCTCAGTTTAGGCCGATACGTATTCTTCTACATATTTTTGGTAAAAAAAAATCGCAATAAGCGATTATTGATTGGTTTGCACAAAAGTTATAGCGTTTACAAAATAGGGGATAGTTTTATGGCATTTTTATTAATAATTAATTTTTTTACTAGTAATGGGTGGTGATCAGCGATTTTTATTGTGACTGCGACATTATGGGGGACACATCGGACATTTTTGACACATTTTTGGGACCATTGTCATTTATACAGCAATCACTGCTATATAAATGCAGTGATTCCTGTGTAAATGACACTAGCAGTGAAGGGGTTAACCAGTGGGTGGCAGTGTAGGGGTTAAGTGTTCCTAGGGGTGTGTTACTAACTTTGGGGGGCTGGGCTTTCATTTAGTGAACACTGATCTCTGCTCCAATCACATGGAGCAGAGATCAGCGTCACTAGTTGCTAGGCAGAATGGGGAAATGCTGTTTACAACGGCATTTCTCCGTTCAGCCGCCCCGTGGGACGATCGTGGGTATGCCCGAGGCGATCGAGTCTGCGGGACCCACGACTGGACTCACGGGGGTCCCGACTGGCACGCGACAGGGCGGCATTAAAGATTGGATGTACCTGTATGCCAATATGCCTGCCTGTGCCATTCTGCCGACGTACATCGGCGTGCGCCGGTCAGGAACCAGTTAAAGTGTGAAACCACAAATTATAGCAAACCAGCTGCACGCAGGACATGAGTCTCAGTGCTGGAAGCTTTAGGACATACTATTTCCTTTGTTCACAGAGCTTGATAACCTGTAGCTGCCAGGCTCTTTAGAACTACAAGTCTTGCCATTCATCTGTCACTATTTTATATAGCTATAACCGACTCACTGCCTAGCAGTACAAAATTTCTGTCACTGCGATCATTTAAAGATAGGTACATTATACTGGCGGTACTGTATATATAAGAATCGGAAATAGGTAAAAAAGCAAAACAGCGCTATTCAATAAACCCACCCAGTGAGCAGCAGCTCAAACCGTTATACCATGACACACCAAACTATATACCATAAGGAGCTGCGCTAAAAATTATAAATTTAGTGACTAAAAATCAAAAATTCATTGATGAAAAAATAATTTAAATATAATAGTGCTCTACCGTAAAGTGCAAGCCAAAATTGGTTTAAATAAATAAAAATAAAATTGAATTCATACTTAAGTAGAGTGAATGTGAATTAAATAATTACAAATTGTCAAACTCCTAAAATAAATATATGTAAATTCATGTACAGCACATAATAATCAATAATGATAATGACAAAAAATTATAGAACAATAGTCCATAAAAAAGTCCCAGCGAATTCCTCGTGCACGAAAGTCAGAAAAAATCCAGTGCAAAGTGGAGACAAACACTGATGAGAAAAGTGCTGTGAAGAGCAAAAGGTTGCCACCACCAGTAGCTACTCTGGGCGCTTACCGGAACGTTAGATTCCTATTTAATGGGACCAAAAAGCGCATGGATAAGTCATCGGGAAGAATCCTTTAGGAAAACCAGGCTGGAAATCTCTCTCCCAATATTCATGTTAAGCCGCAATGGGTAAATCTATGTTAAAAACAAGAGAAAACTCGCATAAAAAACCCTTACATTTTATTAAAAATAAAACGTAGATATAAACTCACATAATCCAGATGTAAACAGAACGAATAAAATGAACGAGCCAGCTCTCGACTACCGCCCGGGACTGGCATAGAACGTGATGACGTCAGCACGCCGCTCCTGTGTCTGTCGGGCTGGCTCGCTCTCGGGCACACAAGGGGAACACCTGGGAAGGACAGCCGCCACTCAGACTGACAGTGGGGGTTATTTACGAAAGGCAAATCCACTTTGCACTGCAAGTGCACTAGAAAGTACACTGAAAGTGCACTTGCAAGTGCAGTTGCTCTAAATCTAAGGGGTAGATCTGAAATGAGTGGAAGCTCTGCTGATTTTATCATCCAATCATGCGCAAGCTAAAATGCTGTTTTATATTTTCCTTGCATGTCCCCCTCAGATCTACAACGACTTTACTTCCAAGTGCACTTTCAGTGCAACGTGGATTTTTCTTTAGTAAATACAGTAACCCCCAGTATCTCACAAAAGTGAGTATACCCCTCACATTTTTGTCTGTGTGTTGAGTTATTTTGAGGGGACAGGAAATTTATAATAACATTTTTGTAATTTTATATATTTGTTGATGGTTACTGGTGCCCCAAAGTCCCCTCCATGGTTGCATTTACTTACTTAGTAATTTATCACTAGGGATTGGCACCTCTACCTGTGAGACCCATTAGGCACAAGCGTATATTTTGACTGCCTGTACAACAGCTTTAATATTTGCCATAAAGTTCCACTTTGAATTAACACCGCCTTATCCGTATTTTTTGCATTCATTTTGATTAATCTGTTGTTTTGTGTGGGCTTAGGATTTTAGTGTGTTTTATCTAAATGTTTTACATTTATACAATTGTCTTATAAACCCCAATTACAATTAACAATAGTTTCATACTATGGTTCCTTTGTTTTATAGTAATATAGTTTAGATGTAGAGGTCTTTAGTAAACATTCAAAAATGTTATATGCAATTTGTTGGTTAATATTTGCTGGCAGGGAAAGGAGATACTATTTTGGCTTTAGCAAAGCAGAGAAGTTCAGGGCAGCATTGACCACCCACCTGTGGGTAATCAGCTGGAACCTGAACTTCTGAGGTTAAAGTGTTACTAAACTCACAACAGTAAAATCTGTCTGTATATGCAGTAAAGCATGCTCATTATACTCACTGTGGAACATAACGGGTTAATCCTCTGCACTGTGCAAAAAAACAGTTTGATCTTGTCTTCTCTGATCCTCCAGTTCTTTTACTGTCCCCAATCCATCTGTTCATAGTACAGAGCCTTGGCAGCACTATGCATATGTTTAGTTTGGTGTGTATTGCTAAAGAAGCTTTTTTTTTGCGGTGTGCATGAGGTCAGCACAGGGCCAATCAGCATTGTCCAGACAGAGGGTAAGGGGTCAGAGGAGAATGAAATGTCCTTCTACAAGCTTTAACCAGTGCTCGGCTGGACACTGATAGAAGTCATAAGACTGTTATATACTGCTGATGGGAAAGGGTATTTGGCTATAGCCAAAAACGTAAATTCATTTTATTGGAATTTTATGTGATAGACCAACACAAAGTGGCACAATATTGTGAAGTGGAAGGAAATGATAAATGGTTTTCAACATTTTTTACAAAGAAAAATTTTAAAACTGTGGCGTGCATTTGTATTTGGCCCCCTTTACTCTGAAACCTCTAACTAAAATCTAGTGGATGCTCCCACCCAACTGAGTTTAAATGACTGATGTTATCATACCATACAAACCATCATCATAATCAATAAAGTGAAAACTTTTCCAAATAATTCATCAACATATAAAACAATAATGAATGTGTAAATAATGAATAAATAAATATTATACAAAATTCATAAATGCTCTTAAAAAATATCATTAAACGATGAGGGTGAAAAAATAAGTAAATATTGATACATATTACACAGATTAATAAATGATTAAATAGTGAATACATTATTCAAATTAGTAAATAATACTAATATATGACAGTGAGCAAACAAAGTGAAAAAATAAATAATTTAAAAAATATATGCACCTATAAAAAAAAAGTGACAAAGTAACCCAAAACCCAAGGTGAAACAGTCCACATAAAAGTCCTTTCAGTGAGAGGGGTAGCTCCTTAAATTGATATCAATGGAACGTGCAATCCTCCTTCACCAACACACTGTGCTGATCAGCAGTAAAAATGCACGCTTACTAGAGGGAAACGTGTATATGCTCACTAAATAGGTCACTTAGTCTGCCGGATGGATCACAGAATCCCCACCAACTTTGACTGGAACTTCTCCTGGAAAATTCTCAAGTACGAAGATAACTCATAAAACATAAATAGAAAAGCCTCCCATAGTGTAAAACTGGCAAGCAACTTTATTCGTAGTAAAAACACAAAATACTCAAACAAAAGTCAAATAACAGCATATCTGCCGGCCGGCAAGTGAGCGCCCGTTTGCTCAGAGATCACATAACTGCGTCAGCACGTCTAAGCCACCCGATGCATGTTTCGTCATAGGTGACGTCGCCTGGGGTGTGGGCGACGCACTGACGCATCACATTTAAATACATAACAGAGTAAAACCAAGCCTCGTTTTGAGCTGAGGGGAAAACCGGAAATAAACATAAAAACATGGCGGACGCGTTTAAGCAATAGCAATGCTAAGAACTCAGCCAAAGTTGTCCACTATTGCAAAAGTAAAAAAAAAAAAAATATTTCATAAAAGCGACTACTACACAAAGAACTATTATATAATAAAAATAGAAAATAAAAAGGGCAATAGGAATAAAAAAGGGATCAAAATAAATTTTGTTGATCTATAGTTAAAACAGATCATAAAGTAAACAAACACATGTGCCATCATGAAAAAGCACTGTTAATGGCACACTACATTAGAATAGGCCAAAAAATTATATTGGCACACTACATTGAGATGAAAATAAATATGGAATTAGCAAAAATAGTAAAAATAATAAAAAATTAAATATGTATGAAAATAAATAAAAAATAACAATGGAAATAATTAAACTTTATCAAAAATCTAAAATTATTACAAATAAAAATAAAAATATTACATATAACTCTAAACATTCACACTAGTAAATGTCTGTTAGATAATGAAATCATGGACATACAAAAACCCCAGATTATAAACAACCTCAAAAAAGGGCAATTACAATCTTGAAAATTGAAAAAAAAATTAAGAGTTGTCAATGAATGCATTAACATCCACGTCTATGTTAAGTCCATAACACTTTAATCGATAAATCCAAGACATTTCTAATCTCGGTATGCCCCTGACAAGGGAGCCACCCCTCCAAGCTAAGCTAAATTTATCTATGCCCAAAAAGATTGTTTTAGCAGGATTTTTATTATGATGTTCTAGATAGTGTCTTGATACAGAATGTTTCGGAAAACCACTTATGATGTTAGTAATATGTTCATTTAAGCGAACATAGAGGGGTCGCTTAGTCTTCCCAACGTATTGTAGCCCACAAGGGCATTGGAGTAAATAGACGACCCCTTCAGTTGTGCATGTAATAAAAGGTTTGATGGTATGTACACGCGATGTACTAGATGAAGTGAAAGTATGAGTCCATCTCTGGAGACATCCACTTAGAGAACAGACTCGACATCTCCGACATTGATAGTAACCAGTCAAGATTTTGGAAAAAACTTTTTTCGATATAGGAGGATTTAGCACATTGGGTGTCAACCTATCCCTAAGTGAAGGGGCTCCCCTATAAACTACTCAGGCCTAACTGGTAAGACCATATTTAACACTGGATCATTACTCAAAATATGCCAGTGCTTGTTAATCAATTTCTTGATGCTATCATGTTGCACTAAGTAAGTTGTTATGAAAGGGACAGATCTGATCTGATCCTCAGAGGAAGTTTTAACCCTTTCTTTTAATAAATCTCCTCTCTCAGTGACCTTAGCCTTCTCAAGAGCGGATTCCAGCAAATGTTCCTCATAGCCCTTATCTAAAAAGCGCTTAGAGAGGACTTCTGCCTGTGTCACAAAACTCTCTGGCTCAGTACAATTTCTTTTAATCCTCAAGTACTGGCTTTTTGGTATTGACCTCAGCCAGGCCCGGTGATGGCAGCTATCAGTCGGAATATATGAATTTCTATCTGTACATTTAAAAAAGGTGGAGGTAACAAAACGATTACTGGATTTGGATATAGTCAGATCCAAGAAGTTAATGCGGGTTTGGCTAGCTTTAAAACTTAAGTTGATCCCTCTCTGATTCTAATTTAAAAATTCCATAAAGCCATCTAGATCCCCACGATCGCCATCCCACAGGAGGAGGATGTCATCAATGTACCGAGACCAAAGCTTCAGCTGGGGGCTATGGTCTTCAGCTGGGGTCTATGAGGCGGGGGTCAATTTCCTCAAATTTTTGTCAGAGAAAGAATGCCAAATTATCTCGGCTTGATGAAGAAATTAAGAGCATTAAAGAAAAACTGACCCCCCATCGCGATACAGTAGCATATGAGAAATCACAATCCCTTTTAAAGATTCTAGAAAAAGAGGAACGGGACCAAAAATTTTTAATAAAGAAGAAATATAACAGGTATCTAACCGATTACCAGGGAGGGGTGGTGTTTGAGTGGCAGAAAAAGATTTTCAGGACAAGATGCAAACAATGTTGGCACAGTGGACACTCAACCACCTGGTGGGGGTAATGCCCGGCAGGTGGCAGGACCTCCTCTGGATCCTAGAATTTCACAGCCATATTTATCAAGGCCTCCCCCTAAAGGAAGAGGAGGCTTTTATCAATCTCCCTATAAAAACCAAAAAAATCTGTTTAAGCCCCTTAATGGATTTCAATCTTATCCCTACCCCCCTTCCCGCCCTTTCAAACCCCAGTTTGGTGGTGGAGGGGGTTGAGGACGGGGTAACCCCCCTTTCCCCACAATCAGGGGCATTTTCTTCCACCACAGGTACAAGGGCCTTATATTAATGAGGGATATCAGAACATCCCACCTTCTCAATTTTCTGGCCCAGTACAACCTAATGGTTCGTATAATTCCAGTTATTCAGGTGGCCCCAACAGTTTTGGACCCCCTTCTAATTTTAATTTTGGCAAAAGGAATGAGTTCGATTTTGGAAGTAATCCACAGAATAGTTTTTACCCCTTGCGGGATTTGAATGGCCCCGGTGATGTTAGGGAACCCATTCCTTCCAGCCAACTCAGTACGGCAGGAAATGGTACCCCTGGTAACACTCAGGGCCCTAATATTAATGCAGGTCTTGACTGCTGGCTCTGGTCCATTGTGCCGGGAACCTAACCAGTGGGGTTTTTACAGACCCAGCCAGGGAACCAAAAGAACTATAGACAGAAAAGAGGAACTAGAGGAGGGAGAAGGGTACAAACAAAAGCTAAAAAAACGCAATAGGAACTGGTATCTTTAATCTTAGCACGGTCATTCTAACTCAATCAGAGAAGACCGTGTTGGATAAAGAATTGAAGTTCCCACCCCCTCGTAGACTCAACAAGTTTGAAACGTACATGGATGTACATAAATAAATTCGGAAATACTACTGACTACCAACATTTTGGACTCTCCAATGCTTCATTATTTAAACCCCCGGGAGCATTAGCCCCATCTATTCGTGTCTTTAGAGACGTCATTCTCAGAGACCTTGAGTCGATGCCCTTAAAGAGAATTACACCACAACCTGATCTCATTGCAGGCCTTGACTGTTTATGTAATAATAAAGATCTTGTCATCAGACCCGCTGATAGGGGGCGGGCGGGATTGTTGTCCTAAATATGGCCAAAATGTATTGCATCTTGGATGATCAAGATACTTATTCTTGGCTTAAACGTGATCCCAAGCCTCTCTATCTTGATGAGTTGCAAAATATCATTACAAGAGGGTTTGAACAGGGTATCCTTGACAAGAAAGAAAAATCCTATCTTGTCCCTAGGGCACCCCGCACACCCATTATTTATTATTTGCCTAAGATTCACAAACATTTTACTTGCCCCCGGGACGTCCTATAGTTAGTGGGATTGATTCCCTTACGTCCCGGGTGGGCAAGTATATCGATTCTTTTTTGCAACCGTTAGTTTCTAAGATGCCCTTGTATCTTAAGGATTCGCGTCAGGTCATAAATCTGTTATACAACCACATTCCAACTGACAGCATGTGGCTGGTAATGACTGACGTGGCATCACTATACTCCATAATCCCCCATGGGTTGGGTTTCTTGGCAGTGGATATTTACTTGAGACGGGATTCAGGTCTCGTTGATGAACAAATTGTTTTTATTATGGAACTTTTAAGATTCGCAGCTACATGGCCTTGTGGGAGGAGGATGTCGTCTATGTTAGCCGTAGACCCCAGGTACATTGACGACATCCTCCTCCTGTGGGATGGTGATCATGGGGATCTAGGTGGCTTTATGGAATTTTTAAATTCGAATCAGAGAATCAATTTAAGTTTTGAAGCTAGCCAAACCCGCATTAACTTCTTGGATCTGACTATATCCAGTAATCGTTTCGTTACCTCCACCTTTTTTAAATGTACAGATAGAAATTCATATATTCCGACTGATAGCTGCCATCACCGGGCCTGGCTGAGGTCAATACCAAAAAGCCAGTACTTGAGGATTAAAAGAAATTGTCCTGAGCCAGAGAGTTTTGTGACACAGGCAGAAGTCCTCTCTAAGCACTTTTTAGATAAGGGCTATGAGGAACATTTGCTGGAATCCGCTCTTGAGAAGGCTAAGGCCACTGAGAGAGGAGATTTATTAAAAGAAAGGGTTAAAACTTCCTCTGAGGATCAGATCGGATCTGTCCCTTTCATAACAACTTACTCAGTTCAACATGATAGCATCAAGAAATTGATTAACAAGCACTGGCATATTTTGAGTAATGATCCAGTGTTAAATATGGTCTTACCAGTTAGGCCCCGAGTAGTTTATAGGGGAGCCCCTTCACTTAGTGATAGGTAGGCATCCAATGTGCTAAATCCTCCTATATCGAAAAAAGTTTTTTTCGAAAACTTGACTGGTTACTATTAATGTCAGAGATGTCGAGTCTGTTCTCTAAGTGGATGTCCCCAGAGATGGACTCATACTTTCACTTCATCTAGTACATTGCGTGTATATACCATCAAACCTTTTGTTTCATGCACAACTCGAAGGGGTTGTCTATTTACTCCAATGCCCTTGTGGGCTACAATACGTTGGTAGGACTAAAGGACCCCTCTATGTTCGGTTAAATGAACACATTACTAACATCATAAGTGGTTTTCCGAAACATTCTGTATCAAGACACTATCTAGAACATCATAATAAAAACCCCGCTAAAACAATCTTTTTGGGCATAGATAAATTCTTGGATTTATTGATTAAAGTGTTATGCTCCTTTTGGACTTAACATAGACGTGGATGTTAATGCATTCATTGACAACTCTTACATTTTTTTTACATTTTCAAGATTGTAATTGCCCTTTTTTTGAGTTTGTTTATGGTCTGTGTTTTTGTATGTCCAGGATTTCATTATCTAACAGACATTTAATAGTGTGAATGTTTAGAGTTATATGTCCGTTCCATATGGAATAATATTGTGAACTCATTGTGAGCTGGTCGGGTAGCTCCCCTTATTTTTGTTTGTAATATTTTTTTTTTGTTTGTACTAATTTTAATTTTATTTTTATTTCCATTTTTAATTAAATTTTTTTTTTTTTTGTAATATTTTTATTTTTGTTTGTAATAATTTTAGATTTTTGATAATTTTTGATAAAGTTTATTATTAATTTTTTTTCATTGTTATTTTTTTCATATTAAATTTTTTATTATTTTTACTATTTTTGCTATTTCCATGTTTATTTTCATCTCAATGTAGTGTGCCAATATAATTTTTTGGCCTATTCTAATGCAGTGTGCCATTAACAGTGCTTTCTCATGATGGCACATGTGTTTGTTTACTTTATGATCTGTCTCAACTATAGATCGACAAAATCTATTTTGATCCCTTTTTTATTCCTATTGTCCTTTTTATTTTCTATTTTTGATTATATAAAGTTCTTCGTGTAGTAGTCACTTTTATGAAAAAATATTTTTTTTTTTTTACTTTTGCAATAGTGGACAACTTTGGCTGATTTGTTAGCATTGCCATTGCTTAATCTAAAAAAATTGCCATTAGTTTTGCCCCTTATCAACATGGCGTTTATGATTAGACGCGTCCGCCATGTTTTTATGTTTATTTCCGGTTTTCCCCTCAGCGCAAAACGAGGCTTGGTTCTACTCTGTTATGTATTTAAATGTGATGCGTCAGTGCGTCGCCCACACCCCAGATGATGTCACCTATGACGAAACCTGCGTCCGGTGGCTTAGACGTGCTGGCGCAGTTACGTGATCTCTGAGCAAACGGGCGCTTGCTTGCCAGCTGGCAGATACGCTGTTATTTGACTTCTGTTTGTGAGTATTTTGTGTTTTTACTACGAATGAAGATGCTTGCCAGTCTTACACTATGGGCGGCTTTTCTATTTATGTTTTATGAGTTATCTGCGTACTTGAGAATTTTCCGGGAGAACTTCCTGTCAAAGTTGGTGGGGATTCTGTGATCCATCCGGCAGACTAGGTGACCTATTTAGTGAGCATATACACGTTTCCCTCTGGTAAGCGTGCATTTTTACTAGTGATCAGCACAGTGTGTTGGTGAAGGAGGATTGCACGTTCCATTGATATCAATTTAAGGAGATACCCCTCTCACTGAAAGGACTTTTATGTGGACTGTTTCACCTTGGGTTTTGGGTTACTTTATCAGTTTTTTTCTTATAGGTGCATATATTTTTTAAATTATTTATTTTTTCACTTTGTTTGCTCACTGTCATATATTAGTATTATTTACTAATTTGAATAATTTATTCACTATTTAATCATATGTTAATCTGTGTAATATGTATCAATATTTATCTATTTTTTCACCCTCATCGTTTAATGATATTTTTTAAGAGCATTTATGAATTTTGTATAATATTTATTAATTCATTATTTACACATTCATTTTTTTTTTATATGTTGATGAATTATTTGGAAAAGTATTCACTTTATTGATTATGATGATGCTTTGTATGGTGTGATAACATCAGTCATTTAAACTCAGATTTAGATAGCGCAGCTACACATTTTTGCATTTATTGACATTTTGGATGTGTATCACATCTTGGTAGCTGCAGCTTTAGGAATTTAGGAGATTATATATATTTTTTTCTTTTAGATTAGGAGTGCAGTCATTTTAATTTTTTTTAGTGGAGCCAATTGCCAATTTTTTTAGTGGAGCCAATTGCCTTCAAAAGTCACCTAATTAGTAAATAGAATCCACCTGTGTGTAATTTAATCTCAGTATTAAAACAGTTGTTCTGTGAAGCCCATGAAGGCCAAGGAACACACCAGAAAGGTCAGGGATAAAGTAGTGGAGAAGCTTAAAGTAGGGTTATGTTATAAAAAAATATCCTAAGCTTTGACTATCTCACGGAGCACTGTTCAATCCATCATACGAAAATGGAAAGAGTATGGCACAACTGCAAACCTACTAAGACTTGGCCGTCCATCTAAACTAACAGGCCAGGCAAGGAGAGCATTAATCAGAGAACCTGCTAATATGGGCCATGGTAACTCTGGAGGAGCTGCAGAGGTCCACAGCTCAGGTGGGAGAATCTGTCCACAGGACAACTATTAGTTGTGCACTCTACAAATCTGGCCTTCATGGAAGAGTGTTAAGAAGAAAGCCATTGTTGAAAGAAAGCCATTATAAGTCCTGTTTGCTGTTTGCAAAAAGCCATGTGGGGGGTACATGTGGAAGAAGGTGCTCTGGTCAGATGAGACCAAAGTTGAACTTTTTGGCCTAAAAGCAAAACACTATGTGTGGCGGAAAAGGAACTCTGCACATCACCCTGAACACTCCATCCCCACCGTGAAACATGGTGGGAGCAGCATCATGTTGGGGGGATGCTTTTCTTTAGCAGGGCACAGGGAAGCTGGTCAGAGTTAATGGGAAGAAGGATGGAGCCAAATGCAGGGCAGTTTTATAAGAAAACCTGTTATGCCGCGTACACACGTCCAGACTTTTCAACATCAAAAGTCAGACGGAATGATTCCGGCAGACCATTCGATAGTGTGTGGGCTACAGCGGAATTTTGATTTGCAAAAGTCTGACAGACTTTAGAAATGGAACATGTTTCAAATTTTTCCGACAGAACTCCGCCGGACCCAGTTCCTACTGAGAAATCCGCTCGTGTGTGTGTGCTAGTCCGACGGACAAAAACCGATGCGAGGGCAGCTATTGGCTACTGGCTATGAACTTCCTTATTCTAGTCCAGTCATACGTCATCACGTTCAAATCCGTCGGACTTTGGTGTGATTGTGTGTGGCCAAGTCCGTTCATTCGGAAAGTCCGTCAGAACTCTGTCAGAACTCCGTCGAAAGTCTGTCGGACCTAAGTCCGGTCGTGTGTAGGCGGCTTTAGAGTCTGCAAAAGACTTGAGACTGGGGCGGAGGTTCACTAACCAGCAGGAAAATTACCCTAAACACACAGCCAGAGCTACAATGAAATAGTTTAGATCAAAGCATATTCATGTGTTAGAATGGCCCAGTCAAAGGCCAGACCTAAATCCAATTGAGAATCTGTGGCAAGAGACATGAAATATTCATGCACACAATTAAAGCGGAGGTCCACCCTAAAGTGGACCTTCCGCTCATCGGAACCCTCCCCCCCTCCGGTGCCACAATCGGCACCTTTCAGGGGGGAGGGGGGTGCAGTTACCTGGATAATCCAGGTAACTGCACCCACTTCCGGGATAGCTCTCTGCGGAAAGGGGCGTAACGTACGCCCCTTTCCGCAAGTGCCCGCCCCTTCCCGCAAGTGCCCCGCTGCCTGCTGGGAAACACACAGATCCCAGAGGCAGCAGGGAGCGTCCTTATTCTGCAGCGCGATTCGCGCATGCGCAGTAGGGAACCGGGAAATGAAGCCGAAAGGCTCCATTTCCTGATTCCCATACCCAAGATGGCGGCGGCAGGACCCGACAGGCGACCTAGAGATCAGCTTCGGGTGCCGACATCGTGGGCGCGCTGGACAGGTAAGTGTCACTAATTTAAAAGTCAGCAGCTGCAGTATTTGTAGCTGCTGGCTTTTAAAAAAAAAAAAACGCGGAGTCCCGGTGGACTCCTGCTTTAAGATTTACTAACCTACACATGAATTTCATCTATCATGAAATAAAAATGAAAGTTTATTATTTAATAGACAGCGTCCAAACTTATATTACAGGGGCTGAGGAGTGTGTAAGCACCTTGATTGGGTTGCAATAAGAGGGAAAGACAAGGGAGTTTATTCATGAAATACAAATTTTGTACTAAAATGTACTAATTCAGAGACAATAGCCATAAATATTATACAGTTGCCGCACAGTATGTAAGCAGCTTTATTTGGCTGCAATTTAAGTGGAGAAGGCGAGACAGGTTTTATCATGAAATAAAAATGTGTATATTATTTCACAGACAGTAGCCGAAAATCTTGCACAGTGGATGCACACTTTGTACACAACTGTATTAGGCCACATAATATGTAGACTTTGATTAACAGTAATGTAACACAATACAGCACTATGAAGACTGTAGGAGGGGTGCAGACTAATAAGTAGCCAACCATATTGCAATTCCCATGAAGCACACCTCCTTAAGGGCCACAGATGAACTGGGATTGCCTACTCTGCACAGCCAGACACACAACATTTTCACATCCACTCTTGAGTCAGAGAACAATCCGTGACTTTCTTTTTGTTATATATTGAGGGATAATAACTTGTATAGGGATGGGAGATTAACCTGATTTCTCCCTGGTTTAAACCCTCACAGTGGTCCTGAAGCAAAGCACAGTCCTCTGGCTCAATGAACTCCGGTTGCTAGGAGGTTGCTGTGGGCCGAAAATGAACTGGGACCCCAACCATGCACAGCCAGGCACACCCAATTTTTACAGGCACTCTTGAGTCAGAGAACAGTCTGTGACTATGTTTTTGCTATTTATTGAGGAATAATAACTTGGATAGGGATTGGAGCTTACGGGATGCCCACTTTACTTCAACAACAACTTCAAGGACAACTCTTCCTATATACAGCCTCTATATACACCTCCAATTCTTCCTCCAGCACTCGCTTGCAGAACCCAGCTGAATCACCTTGAAGATCTGACAGTAACTCAGTTAGATTAAAGGAAAAAATCCATTACAGGCAGGAACCCGATTCCCCTTCATAGTATTGCATATTTCAGTGTCCAGCTTGCATTACTCCTGTGGCTACTGATCCCAGCACCACCTCTTCAGGCACTGTTAACCCACCTGGATGCAGCTGCTCCATTCACCAGCCCTCTAGGCTGAATTCTCCCCACAGTCCTCCAGACTGACACTCACCACCCCACCCAAATGACTTTCAGGAGATCTCCCAGGGAAGGCATTAAAGACTTGGCACATTACTGTATTCAGGGAGAACTGGCTACCTGTAGCAGTCTCCCCCCTGGTACGTCCTCAGTAGTGCTGACCTGCTCCCACGGTCCTCTCTCCTTGCTGCCTTGCCTCCAGGAAGGACATCCTCCGTGTGTCTTGGCAGGATCCTTCCAGCAACCGTGCCCTGACCTGAGGCCCCGCCCCCCCAGACTAGGGAGCACCCTCAAGGGCCACCAATAGCTTCCACAGCACTAAATATCCATATTCTACCCAACTGCCCCTACTGGGATGGCCCATGTCTATTTATGAGTAAGCTCTGCCACTTGTCAGCCCAATTCTGGGGATTGCCTGAGGCCTCATATATATGCATGGCAGCCCCTCCTTACTCCCACCCTCCAGTTCCGGAAGTTTCTACAAACTTCCAGACCAGGGGGAAGTGTCAGACAGAGCTGCCAGATCAAGCCCCTGAGTCACTGAACCCTGATCCAGATTCACAGCTCAGGCTTGGCCCTGAGCTAAAAATAAAATATAAATGTAAACACAGGCGGGGGAAGTGATGTCATCTCGTCTCGTGGAATTCTTTTTGGTTCCAGAAAGAGCAGAGAGGACATCTAAAAGTGAGTTGCACCAACACTACTCTACACTGGCACAGTACATGTAGGCACACATTTCACCCCAGATCACCCCCCGTTAACCCCTTCACTCCCTGTCACTCTGTCACCAATTGCAGTTTTCAGATTTTTCCTGATCACTGCATTGGTGTCACTTGTGACACTAATCAGCGTTAGGGCAGCTAGTAGTAGGCCCAGGTAGGTCTAGGGTACCCCTAAACCCCCCGAATAAAGGTTTAACCCTCAGTTAACCCTTTCACCCCCTGTCACCAGTGACACTAGTAGATCTATTTTCTGATCGCCGTATTAGTGATGCAGGTTAGTTAGTTATTTTTTATAGCATCAGGGTACCTGCCGTATATTACCTAATAAAGGTTTATCCCCCTGATCACCCAACGGGTGACAACAGGTTTTAGCGTCAGTGTCAGCCCCAGGCAGAGTGAGATTGTGCCAGTAGCGCTAACACCCATGCATACACCTCCCTTAGTAGTATAGTGTCTGCACGGATCCATATCTTTGATCTGATCAGAGCTATACTAGAGTCCCCAGTAGTTTAGGGTTCCCAAAAATGCAGCGTTAATGGGCTCAGCCCAGACACCTGCTAGCACCTGCGTTTAAACTCTCCGCCCTTCCCAGTCCACTCAAGTGCAGTATGAATCGATCACTGTCACTTACAAAACACAACACACATAACTGCAGCATTCGCAGAGTCAGGTCTGATCCCTGCGAATGCTAACTTTTTTTGATAGCGATTGAAGCAGTTGCTGACAAGCAGTTGCTCTTTTTGCCTGTGAGTCGCACTGTAAATTTAGAGGCCAAAATGTCCAGACTGAGGTATACTAGTGAAGAGGCCTACACATTTCTGAGCATGACAGATGAGAGTTACGAGGAAGTCCCCCATCTGTCAGATTCAGGCTCAGAATACGAACCGGTAGACAACAGTGACAGATAGCTCTGGCGACAGAGTAGTGGTCCCTGCTAGGCGTATCCGACCCGTTCTTCTGTTGTTGAGGTGCAAGAAGCTCTCATATGGAGCAGAGAGCCAGTACTAGTGACACTCATCCTTCTGGTCAACTGGCAAGCACCAGCGGCTTAGTACACCCTGGTTGTACATCCAGCACTGCAGTATGACGTATTGACGTGGCGAGTCCCATAAGTGCAGTTCAAGCTGGTGTGGTGTCACGCAGCCACCAAGAAGACAAATGCAGGCCCGTCGAGCCCATAGTGCTCTTCCTGCAGAATATGCCAATCCTAATTGGGAGCCCACCACTTCTGCAGCACCCATACTTCCCCCATTCACTGGCCAACCCAGAATTCAGGTGAAAACAGTTGATTTTACATCACTTGATTTTTATTAGCTTTTTTTCACGGAAGATCTCTATAGATCTATTGTGGACCAAAGCAATTTTTATGCTGGTCAATTCATCTCCCCTAATCCTCAGTTAACCCTTGCCAGAGGTTGGAAACCTTTTACGGTCTCTGAATTTAAGACCTTCCCAGGCCTATTCCTCCTCATGGGCATAACTAAATGTAGCACTAACCCCCGAAGGAGCTGCTGGTTATTTTTGGGCTTACCGTTACCTTTCGTTCTCCTTGTGACACGTCTAGGGGATGTCCCGTGGTAGATGGCCCAGTAACTTGAGACTGACAATAGATCCAGTTGAATGGATTTTATTTTGCAAACGTCAACCATTGAACAGTCTTAATTTGGGATCAGAGGATTGAAAGGAAAGTTCAGGTACTCTCAATGTCAAAGTCTATAAACGTTAAGGAACTTGCTTACTTTGACTGCATCCAGAGAATAGCCATTCGCAGCTGGATGAGCACTCAGGTTGGACAGTCCCTCTCTCACAAGGCCTAGCAGCCAACAAAGTGCTTACTCAGGAACAAAGTCTTTATCACCGACGTTGTTGCAGGACATGTAGGGAAACTAAATGGTAGAACACTTGTAGGATACCTGGATCTTTAAGCCCACTTGGCGATATCCCCAAAACCGGATTCTCTCGGTTACTTCAGCCCTTCCAGGCTCTTGTTAAGTAAACTAACCTCACGCGTGGTATTCTTCCAAAGTGTCCTCCCCTGGAATGCTCGAAGTACATTGGGTCTCTCCCAGACCGGAGACAGCACCCATCCACCTGAGAATCCTTCCTTAGTTCCCTTGCCTTGGGCTAGCCAGCCCCGAGGCATCAAAGTCGGGTGGAACCGCACCCCAGGCCACAACCTTCCCGGGGGCTGGTCAGGAGGACCAGGACCATATACTCAGCACAGCATACTGGCCCAGAACCCAGAACAACGTGACGTCCGTAAATACCCTCTCCCAGAGGGCACAGCGGGAGGGCCACTCCAACTGACCTGACTCCAAGAGGGAATAATTCAAGCGCCTAACCAGACCATAGTTCCACGCCTGACACCAGAGAAACTGCCCCCCTGTTGCCAGGCTGAACCTCTCTCAGTCCAGTCAGACTGACACAGAAGCCAAATTTAGTCAAATAGGCCCAAACCAAACTGTAGTTTGGGTAAAGCTTTAACTTTGAAAACATAGCGTGCTCTTCAGGAGCCCGCCGCTACATAAAAAAAGTGAGTTGCGGTCATATTGGTCCACTGATCCAATTCACCATATGCCTGTGTTTTCTGCATCCATGACCAAAGCTAGATATGAGTAGATCTTGCAGTTAATGCATTTTAATGACAATGAACTCTGTCGTCCTTGGGATGACCCTGGATACGATTGGCTCCACAAAATTCGACCCCTAGTAAACCACTTCAACCAACAGTTTGCAGCCTTGTTTTCTCCAGATCAAGTTGTCTGCATTGATGAGTCCCTGATTAAATTTTCTGGCTGCTTGTCTTTCAAACGGTATCTTCCCAGCAAGCGTGCCAGATATGAGGTCAAGATGTATAAGCTTTGTGACAGGGCAACAGGCTATAAATATAGTTTTATGGTTTACAAGGGAAAAGATAGTCACGTGGAGCCTGAAAACTGCCCAGCCTGCATAGGGAGCACTGGTAAGATTGTGTCACCCTTATTCGGAAAGAGGTACCACTTATATGGACAATTATTACACGAGCGTGCCACTTTTTAGTCACTTGTTTGATCATGGAATAGGCGCATGTGGCACTGTGCGATATAATCGATGGGGCTTACCCTTAGTGGCTTGTAGAGTCCCGACTTTGACTGGGGAAGAGAGCCTGCTTGCGAAATAATAATTTGCTTGCAGTGAAGTGGAGGGATAATCGGAATGTTTTCGTTCTGTCCTCTCTTCACACAGATACAACAGTCCATATTCCAACGGCGACTGGTGTAGTGGAGAAACTCCTCTGAGTCCATGAATACAACCTTAATATGGGAGGGGTGGACCTCAACAACCAGTTGATGGTACCGTACTTAAAGGCCAGACGCTGTTACAAAAAAGTGTCTGTATACATATTCCAATTGGCTCTGCTGAACTCTTATGTGCTGTACAAAGCATCAGGACGAACTGGATCCTTCCTTAACCACTACAGATCCGCGCTATTGCCAAATGACGGCATCAGCGCGGACCTACATTTCCGGGACTACGTCTATTGACGTCGTCCCGGATACGAGCGGCCTGCGCGCCCCCTGAGGGGCGCGCGCGGCGCGCTCTGTGATCGGCGAGTCCGTGAGACTCGCCTGATCACCGATCCGTGCAAGGGGTCGGTCCCGACCCCTTATCACGTGATCAGCTGTCAGCCAATGACAGCTGATCATGTGATAGAACGGAGCCGGTAATCGGCTATTATTCCTCCTCGCGCTGACAGCGCGAGGAGAGAAAAAAAAAGCCGATCACCGGCGGCCGTGATCGGGACATCAGTCCCGATCACGGCCAGCAATACAGCTGACCACCTGCCCCCTGCCAGTGCCCACCTGCCCACCGCCGTGCCATCCTGAATAAAAGTAAGTGCCCCCCATCAGTGCCCCCCATCAGTGCCCATAGTGCCCACAGTGCCACCTACAGTGCCACCTACAGTGCCACCCACAATGCCACCCACAGTGCCATCCAGCAGTGCCACCAACAGTGCCACCCACAGTGCCCACAATCTGCCTCAAAGGTGCTGCGACCCAGTGCCGCCCATCAGTGCCCAGCAGTGCCGCCCATCAGTGCCCAGCAGTGCCGCCCATCAGTGCCCAGCAGTGCCACCTATCAGTGCCACCTATCAGTGCCCATCAGTCCCATCTATCAGTGGTACCTATCAGTGCCCATCCGTGCCACCCATCCGTGCCACTTATCCGTGCCACCCATCCATGCCATCTTATCTGTGCCCATCTTTGCCCATCAGTGCTGCCTTATCTGTGCCCATCGGTGCCGCCTTATCTGTGCCTATTAGTGCCGCCTTAACTATGCCTATCAGTGCCCACCAGTGCAGCCCATCAGTGCCCACCAATGCAGCCCATCAGTGCCCACCAATGCAGCCCATCAGTGCCCACCAATGCAGCCATCAGTGCCGCCTAATCAGCGCACTTCAATGAAGGAGAAAAATGACCCGTTTGCAAAATTTTATAACAAACTATTAAAACATGATTTTTTTTTTTTTTTGCATCTTTTTTTGTTTGTTTAGCAAAAAATAAAACTCCGAGCTGTAACTAAATACCACCAAAAGAAAGCTCTATTTGTGGGAAAAAAATGATAAAAATTTC
Source organism: Lithobates pipiens (assembly GCF_037356315.1). Classification (NCBI taxonomy): domain Eukaryota; kingdom Metazoa; phylum Chordata; class Amphibia; order Anura; family Ranidae; genus Lithobates; species Lithobates pipiens. The sequence goes on from NW_027507785.1 coordinate 100,715,748, forward strand.
ATTTGGGTACAGTGTTGTATGACCGCGCAATTGTCATTCAAAGTGCATCAGCGCTGAAAGCTGAAAATTGGTCTGGGACTGAGGGGGGTTTAAGTGCCCAGTAAGCAAGTGGTTAAATTCCAGGAAGAGATCTTCACAGCCCTTCTGTTTCCAGACGGTGCTGTGGCCCATCTTCCCAATCCAAATGCAGTGAGCCGGCTGAATGAGAGGCATTTTTCGTATGTCCTGCCTGGTGCCCCAACAATCACCCCAAAGAAGATGTTGTGCTAATTGTTATGCTCTTTTTACTGTATTTTTTAACTGCAAAGTTTTATTGTTACTATGTTTTATCATGTTTGCTTTTCAGGTATTTAATTCTTTTATTCTTTATTGTTTACTGTGTTTTATTCTTAACCATTATTTTCTTTTCAGGTATGCCATTCAGCTGCAGCACTGATTAATTTATCTTGTCAGCAACAGCATTTGCTCTTATGTCACGTAAATCAGCAACTTCAGCACTGTTGAAGGCGATTTCACCACCACAGTTAAAAAAAGAGCATATGTGCTGAAGCATGGGGGCAGGGGTGGAGGGGCGATTTGCCCCTAACATTAGGGGTGGATTGCCCCCATGCTTTGGCATATATTTTTTACTCTTTTTTTTGGCACACATTGTTTTTTTTTTTAGTTAAAGTTTTATTGTTACCATTGTTTGCTTTTTAGGTACACCATTTAGCTGCAGCATGGATTTATTTATCTTGACAGCAACAGCATTTGCTCTCACGATACGTAAATCAGTGACTCCAACACCTTTAAAAAAAAAAACGGTGCATGCATGCACATCATTAGAAGTCTTTTTTTTTTCGTTCAATCCACAGGCTGCATGAAAAAAAAGAACATTACAATATATGCCCAACAAGGACCAGCAACGTACTGGTATGTTTCTGGACTTTCAGTGGTTATACCAGAATGATGCCTGCAGGTTTAGGTATCATCTTTGTTGCTTTCTCTTCAGCCAGCGGTCAGCTTTCATGTAATAGAAATCCTAGCGGCTAATTAGTCGCTAGACTGCTTTAACAAGCAGACAAGCAGTGGGAGGGAACTATCCCCCCCCCCCCCCTTCCTGCCATCTTCCCTGTTTTTTTCAGGCTCTCCTTTCCCACCGGGAGAACCTGAGAATGCAGCCAGTGGTTCTGCCAGCTGACCATAGAGCTGATTGGGCAATATAGTGTGTTTTAGTGCATTAAAATTCAAAAAAGTGTTTTTTTCCAAACAAAATTGTGTTTGAAAAATTGCTGCGCAAATACTGTGTGAAAAAAAATTGTAATACCCACCATTTTAATCTGTAGGGCCTTTTCTTTAAAAAATATATATAATGTTTGGGGGATCAAAGTAATTTTCTAGCAAAAATAAATAAATATTTTTTCATGTAAACAAAAAGTGTCAGAAAGGGTTTGTCTTGAAATGGTTAGAAGAGTGGGTAATGTGTGGAATAAGTTTCTAATGTTGTGTAATGTTGTGTACCAGGACAGTTAAAAACCCCCCAAATGACCCATTTTGGAAAGTAGACACACCAAGCTATTTGCTGAGAGGCATGTTGAGTCCATGGAATATTTTATATTTTGCCGCAAGTTTTGGGAAATTTACAATAACTTTTATTTTTTTAGAAAGTTGTCACTAAATGATATATTGCTCAAACATGCCATAGGCATATGTGAAATTACACCCCAAAATACTTTCTGCTGCTTCTCCGAGTATAGGGTGTAACAATCTGGGGTAATTAAGCTCTAGTGGTGCATTCAAGTTGAAGAACTTGTGTCAGTCACAACTGCATTTTCAAGGACATGGCAGCCTATTTTTATTCAAAAGAAACAAAGTTCAAAAATAAACATCAGATTCCCTCGCAAGCAGGGGCAGACTGACAACTCATGGGGCCCCCGGGTAATAGGAGATTATGGGGCCCCGGGCAATCAGAGATTATGGGGCCACACAGTATATGCAAACACACACACACAGTATACACAGACATGTTTCTATTGGCTGAGAAGGTACTGGAGAGGTGGGGCAGCTATAATCTCGGGATTTTTAGACCAAAAGGATGTCGGTAAGGGACATTTCAGAGACAAGTGTTAATAAAACACAGATTTTTACATACTGTCCCTGGTTTTACTGAGGCTGGCAACCCTGATGGGGCCCCCTAGTGGCCCGGGGGCCCTCGGGCAGTGCCCGAGGGGCCGAATGGTCAGTCCGCCCCTGCTCGCAAGGGTATTCAGCATTATAGTCCTGCTTCAGAACCAGCATTCAGCCTTCCTGGCTAAAACACAGCACTCCTGCTCAGGCCTTACACCTTAGGCCTTAGTCTGTCTTCCCCAGACCTGACGTTCAACACCTCTGTGCTTGCAGCTTTGTGCTGCACTGGCTCCCTCCTGACATCTAGGCCAGAACTCCTGTCTGCCGGGTACAGATGTCTCCAAGGATGAGCACTGACCTCTATTCCTGGGATGATTATGAAGCCAGCGCACAGGTGTGCAATTAGCAAGCCTACTAAAATCAGACATACACTGCTCATATGCACCTGTGACATGGGGTCGCATCCACACAAGGGATAACACATGTGTGGGACTTTTTGTCAGTCTAGCCGCGTGCAGGACCCCGAAAACCAAGCACCACCTTCAGGCTTTCTAAGTGTTTAAATTTTTGATTTCACTCCTCACTACCTCACAGTTTCCGAGGCCATGAAATGCCCAGACAGCACAAAATCCCCCCAAAATGACCCCAAGATATTTGCTGAGAGGCATGTTGAGTCCATGGAATATTTTATATTTTGCCACAAGTTTTGGGAAAATTTAATTTTTTTTATATTTTTTTCACAAGTTGTCACTAAAATGATATAAAATGATATATTGCTCAAACATGCCATGGGGATATGTGAAATTACACCCCAAAATACATTCTGCTGCTTCTTCTCCTGAGTACGGGGATGCCACATGTGTGGGATTTTTTGGCAGTCTAGCCATGCACAGGACCCCGAAAACCAAGCATGCCTTCAGGCTTTCTAAGGGCGTAAATTTTTGATTTCACTCCTCGCTACATATCACAGTTTCGGATGCCATGATATGCCCAGATAGCAAAAAACAAAAACAAATGATCCCATTTTGGAAAGTAGATGCCCCAAGCTATTTGCTGAGAGGCATGTTGAGTATTTTGCAGCTCTCACTATTTGTCACAAAGTTTTGAAAATTGAAAATAGAAAAAGAAAATACATTTTTTGTACTGCCCTGCCGTTTTAGCACCTCAAGAAATGAGATAGGCGTCATAAGCTAAAAGCTGCGGAAATTCCAGAAAATGTACCCTAGTTTGTAGACACTATAACTTTTGTGCAAACCAATAAATATATGCATATTGATTTTTTTTTTTATATTCAAGACATGTGGCTGAATGCCTTTTGGCCTAAATGTATGACTAAAATTGAGTTTATTGTATTTTGTTTATAACAAAAAGTAGAAAATAATTTTTTTTTTCCAAATGTTTGGTCTTTTTTTGTTTATATCACAAAAGCTAAAAAACGCAGAGGTGATAAAATACCACCAAAAGAAAGCTCTATTTGTGGGGGAAAAAGGATGCAAATTTTGTTTGGGTACAGCATTGCATGACTGCGCAATTACCAGTTAAAGCAGCGCAGGGCCAAATTGCTGTGCTGTGGTCAGGAAGGGGTTAAAACCGTCCGGGGCTGAAGTGGTTAATAGCAATCTTCCAAATGGGAACCCTTGTTCCAACTACATGAAGTATTTAATGCCTATGCTTTTGTTCTTCTATCCATGTATGATTTATTTGTGATATGTTGTCTTCTACCATATGGTGATTAAAAGTTTATATTTTACTAGAAAAAGCCGAAATTGACCCCATCACGGCGTGGTTATATATAATTGTCCTTTTACAATACCTTTGCTTCATTTGTTTTTACTATCTACTTTATCTACTATCTACTACTTAGACTTGCAGAGGAAATCACTATGTAAATTTATATGCAACTGTAACAGTTTTATTTCTTGGCTCAATTGCTTAAAAACTTTGTTGTGACATGTTGGTTTTGCTTTTCACATATCTACCAAAATATACTTATCTAATCTTGTTGAACTAAAGCTTAGAGGAAAAAAAATATTTAAAAAAGCATTATGCTTCCTATTTGAGCTGTTCACACATCTACATTTTGTCCATTATTTTTTTTTTGGCAAATTCAGAACTATGCAATGCATGTATAAGCATATCTGTTCCTCTACTGTGGACACGAAAAATGCATTTTTTACTTGTACTTAATAAGGGCCAGAGCCAAACCGTCACCTTGGTGTCTTGCTTGGGCAAGGAGAGCAGTAGGAGAATAGTGATAGATGGCTCATTCTTTGCCTTGCCACCCCGACATTCCCTTTATTCACAAATTAGTGATGTGTTGCTACAACAACGGAGAGTGTTCTGCAGAAAATGCTGTTGAGAGGATCCTGTCTATCTAAAACACAATGTTAGCTATGCAAAACCAAACAACATTTAGGATTTTCTTCAGTGTAGAAAGGAAAATAAAGTCAAATTTTAGGCAATGTGGAGACTAGTGATGGACGAACTTCCGACGGGACGTTTCGCGAACGCGAAACGCGAACGGACACAAACGTTCGCGAAAACGACCGTTCGCCGCGGGCTCCATTGACTTCAATGGGAGGCGAATTTCGCAAACCTTTAGGTCGAATTTGCGGCCACGGGGTAATTATTAGGGGGTAGCACGTAGTCCCACCACCTGGACAATAGCATAATACATGTATGAGGTGAATTTGGGATCGATAACTACAAGCATTTTTTTTTTATTTGGGAAATTGTTCTGACAATTCAGGACTATGGAGCTAATGAAGGCAATGGAGGAGAGGGAAGGTCAGGGACCAGGGTAGGCAAACAAGAGGGTGCAGGAGATACAGAGCACTGACAGCAGCACCGTAATACAGAGCACTGACATCAGCACCGTGACATACAGCGCTGACAGCAGCTCCGTGACATACAGCGCTGACAGCAGCTCCGTGACATACAGCGCTGACAGCAGCTCCGTGACATACAGCGCTGACAGCAGCTCCGTGACATACAGCGCTGACAGCAGCTCCGTGACATACAGCGCTGACAGCAGCACCGTGACATACAGCGCTGACAGCAGCTCCGTGACATACAGCGCTGACAGCAGCTCCGTGACATACAGCGCTGACAGCAGCTCCGTGACATACAGCACTGACAGCAGCTCCGTGACATACAGCGCTGACAGCAGCTCCGTGACATACAGCGCTGACAGCAGCACCGTGACATACAGCGCTGACAGCAGCTCCGTGACATACAGCGCTGACAGCAGCTCCGTGACATACAGCGCTGACAGCAGCTCCGTGACATACAGCGCTGACAGCAGCTCCGTGACATACAGCGCTGACAGCAGCTCCGTGACATACAGCGCTGACAGCAGCTCCGTGACATACAGCGCTGACAGCAGCTCCGTGACATACAGCGCTGACAGCAGCTCCGTGACATACAGCGCTGACAGCAGCTCCGTGACATACAGCGCTGACAGCAGCTCCGTGACATACAGCGCTGACAGCAGCTCCGTGACATACAGCGCTGACAGCAGCTCCGTGACATACAGCGCTGACAGCAGCACCGTGACATACAGCGCTGACAGCAGCTCCGTGACATACAGCGCTGACAGCAGCTCCGTGACATACAGCGCTGACAGCAGCTCCGTGACATACAGCACTGACAGCAGCTCCGTGACATACAGCGCTGACAGCAGCTCCGTGACATACAGCGCTGACAGCAGCACCGTGACATACAGCGCTGACAGCAGCTCCGTGACATACAGCGCTGACAGCAGCTCCGTGACATACAGCGCTGACAGCAGCTCCGTGACATACAGCGCTGACAGCAGCTCCGTGACATACAGCGCTGACAGCAGCTCCGTGACATACAGCGCTGACAGCAGCTCCGTGACATACAGCGCTGACAGCAGCTCCGTGACATACAGCGCTGACAGCAGCTCCGTGACATACAGCGCTGACAGCAGCTCCGTGACATACAGCGCTGACAGCAGCTCCGTGACATACAGCGCTGACAGCAGCACCGTAAGCAGCCCCAGGAGGAAGTCAGCACAGCACAGGGATGGTGTGATCCCCTCATAATAAGAACCCCCAGGAGGAAGTCAGCACAGCACAGGGATGGTGGGAGCCCCTCATAATAAGAACACCCAGGAGGAAGTCAGCACAGCACAGGGATGGTGGGAACCCCTCATAATAAGCAGCCCCAGTAGAAATATGACACCGCTCAACCTCTTCAAAGAGGAGGGTAGGGGCATATAGTACGGTGTGCTTTTTTGGGTCAGGGAAGTGAGCCAAATGAATTAAGAAGGTCTGTGTGCTTGATTCCAAAAATTGTTTATAGACATATACATGGTCTACTGATCACATGTGTTGAATTCCTCCGAGATCCATGCCTCATTCATTTTTAGAAATGTGAGGTAGTTAACACTGTGGTGAGCTAGGCGAGTACGCTTATCGGTCACAATCCCCCCTGCTGCGCTGAACGTCCTTTCGGACAGGACACTGGATGAGGGGCAAGCCAACAGTTCGATTGCAAATTGGGCAAGCTCTGGCCAGAGGTCAAGCCTGCCCACCCAGTAGTCTAGGGGTTCATCACTCCTCAGAGCGTCCACATCGGCCGTTAACCCAATGTAGTCGGACACCTGACGGTCTAGGCGTTCCCTGATGCTGGATCCGGATGACACCTGTCGATGGGTCGGCTGAAAGAATGACCTCATATCCGAAGTCACCAACACATCTTCAAACCGGCCTCTTCTTGCAGGCGCTGTTGGATTGGTACCCGCAAATCCTTCTCTGGGAGTGGGAATTGCTCCTCTGCCAGCGCACGCAAAAGCAGAATGCAGCATTTCTCGAAGCAAGGCCTGGAAGTGCTGCATTCTGACAGCCCTCTGCGACGGCGGTAACATTTCCGCCATTTTGTGTTTGTACCGGGGGTCTAAGTACGTTGCCACCCAGTACTGGTCCTTGACCCTCATGCTTTTTATACGGGGGTCCCTATTAAAACACTGGAGCATGAAGGCCCCCATTTGCACTAAAGTGGAAGCGGTGTGGTGGCCTGGCTCCTGCTCATCATCCAGGATAATGTCGTCCTCTTCATTCTCCTCTCCCCATCCTCGCACAACAGGGATCCCAGAAAGGTTTAAAGCATGCTCTTCTTGCTCCTGCTCATCCGCCCCGGCACCATCCTCCTCTGACTCCTCATCAGACTCCTGTTGTTGACTTGTCTCAGATAGAGTAGCCCCCCCTGGGAATTCATCCAGCATTGCGACTTCCTCATCTTCCCGCTCCTGCTCCTCCACAGCCTGATCAATGACACGACGCAATGCACGCTCCAGAAAGAAGGCATAAGGTACCATGTCACTGATGGCGCCATGGCTGCGACTGACCAGTTTGGTGATCTCCTCAAATGGCCGCAGAAGTCTGCATGTGTCGCGCATGAGCAGCCACTGGCGCGGTGAAAAAAAACCCAGCTCCCCAGAACCGTTTCTTTCGCAGAGTTCATACAGGTAGACGTTAACTGCACGTTTCTGCTGGAGCAGCCTATCAAGCATATAGAAGGTTGAGTTCCATCGCGTCGGGCAATCGCAAATAAGACGTCTGACCGGCAGATGGTGTCGCCGCTGAATGTCAGCAAGGCGAGCCATGGCCGTGTAAGATCTTCTGAAATGGGCCGAGATTTTCCTTGCCTGCCGCAAGATGTCCTGGACCCCAGGGTATTTGACAAGGAATCGCTGCACGACCAAGTTTAAGACGTGTGCCATGCACGGCACGTGCGTGATTTTGCCCTGTTTCAATGCGCTAAGCAGATTGGCACCGTTGTCACACACCACTTTACCAACTGTCAAATTGAGCGGTGTTAGCCACTCATCTGCCTGTGAACGCAAAGCTGAAAGGAGTGCCGGGCCAGTGTGGCTCTTTGCTTCCAGGCACAACAGACGCAGCACGGCATGGCAACGTCTCACCTGGCATGTGGAATAGGTTCTGGGGAGCTTGGGCGGTGCAGTGGAAGAGACGCTAGCAGCGGAAAAGGAGGAGGCAGCTGAGGAGGAGAGGGAGGAGGATGGAGTAGGAGGAGGAGAAGAAGAGTCAGGCCTGCATGCAATCCGTGGCGGTAAAACCAAATCTACACGGGTGCCACGGGTTACATGCTTGACGGCCGTCAGAAGGTTCACCCAGTGGGCAGTAAAACTGATATACCTTCCCTGCCCGTGTTTGCTAGACCACGTGTCTGTGGTCAGATGTATCTTGGCACCGACACTGTGTGCCAGAGATACATTCACTTGCCGCTGAACATGGCCATATAGCTCTGGGATGCCCTTCTCTGAGAAATACTTCCTTCCTGGGACCTTCCATTGTGGTGTTCCAATGGCCACAAATTTGCGAAAGGCCTCCGAGTCCACCAGTTTATATGGCAGTAGTTGGCGGGCTATGAGTTCTGACAAGCCAGCCGCCAACCGTTGGGCAAGAGGGTTATCCGGCGTCATCATTTTTTTACGCTCAAACATTAGGCCCACGGAAGCCTGCCTTTTTGCAGAAAAATGTGAGCTTGGCGTGATGGAAGGTGGAGTGGAGGACAATTGTGAGGAGAGAGGAGAAGGAGAAGTAGAAGACGAGGCTGGACGGTGAGAGCCTGCAGTGTGGCTTTGTGTGTTCCGTTGCTCCCACTGGGCTCGGTGATGGCTGCTCATGTGCCTTCTTAAGGCGGTCGTCCCTAGGTGAGTATTGGGCTTACCGCGACTAACGCGTTGACTGCAAAGATTGCAGATGGCAACGCTATTGTCAGCAGCGGACACGTTAAAAAAAGCCCACACTGCGGAGCCATGTGCCGGTGTCCTGGGAGCGCCAGATGTGACCGTACATGGTCGATGACTCGCTCCTGATACATTTGCAGTCTGCTTTGTCCCTGCTGTGCAATGTAAGTCATTGCTGCTTCTCCTCCCTATCTGCTGGTCCATATCTCCCTCTGAACTCCCCTCCTCTTCCTCTCTTGTGGGCACCCACGTGACATCACTAGACACGTCATCATCAACGTCACCTTCCCCACCGCTATAAGTAGAGTAGGCAGCAACACCGGGGACCAACCTCCTCCTTGGGCTGATCTGGGTACTGGCGTCAGACTGCTGAGTAGCGCTTGTTGCTACCTCCTCTTCCTGATCCAATACCAAGAGTGGCTGCGCATCAGAAATGTCCTCTTGATATGGATCGGAAAATAATTCCAGTGACTCAAGCGGAAGGTATGTGGTGGTGGTGGTGGTGGTCGTGTTGTTGGTGGTAGTGTCTTTGGGGGTGCACATAGCAGAGAGTGAAGAAGAGGGTGCAGATCGAGAGGATGAGGAGGGTGCAGAAGAGTAAGGCTGAGCGAGCCACTCAACCAAGTCTGGTGCATCCTTTAAAGTAATTGAACGCACCTTCTGCAACTTCCCACTTTGGCTCAAGCCTGTTGCTCCTGCCCTACCCCTACCACCCCTGCGGAAGGGCCTGCCTCTTCCTCTGCATGTCATTTTTTAAATGACCCTGTGACAAAACTCTTAGTCCCTATACCGCTGAAGGACTGCTGCAGTATAGGTGAGCGGTCAGCAGTGGTGCACGTCAACCCTATCTATTGTGGACCTATAGCGGTCCTTACAGAACAGCAGACTGTACCGCACTCAAGCCTATGTACCGTAGCACCCTATACCAAGTTACCAGTCCTTATAAGAACTTTTGTGGACCAAGCAGGTTGTGTATTAGTGTTTAGCAGACTGTACGTCAGTCCCTATACCGCTGAAGGACTGCTGCAGTATAGGGCAGCGGTCAGCAGTGGTGCACGTCAACCCTATCTATTGTGGACCGATAGCGGTCCTTACAGAACAGCAGACTGTACCGCACTCAAGCCTATGTACCGTAGCACCCTATACCAAGTTACCAGTCCTTATAAGAACTTTTGTGGACCAAGCAGGTTGTGTGTTAGTGTTTAGCAGACTGTGCGTCAGTCCCTATACCGCTGAAGGACTGCTGCAGTATAGGGCAGCGGTCAGCAGTAGTGCACGGCAACCCTATGTATTGTGGACCGATAGCGGTCCTTACAGAACAGCAGACTGTAACGCACTCAGGCCTATGTACCGTAGCACCCTATACCAAGTTACCAGTCCTTATAAGAACTTTTGTGGACCAAGCAGGTTGTGTGTTAGTGATTAGCAGACTGTACGTCAGTCCCTATACCAATGAAGGACTGCTGCAGTATAGGGCAGCGGTCAGCAGTAGTGCACGGCAACCCTATGTATTGTGGACCGATAGCGGTCCTTACAGAACAGCAGACTGTAACGCACTCAGGCCTATGTACCGTAGCACCCTATACCAAGTTACCAGTCCTTATAAAAACTTTTGTGGACCAAGCAGGTTGTGTGTTAGTGTTTAGCAGACTGTGCGTCAGTCCCTATACCGCTGAAGGACTGCTGCAGTATAGGGCAGCGGTCAGCAGTGGTGCACGTCAACCCTATCTATTGTGGACCGATAGCGGTCCTTACAGAACAGCAGACTGTACCGCACTCAAGCCTATGTACCGTAGCACCCTATACCAAGTTACCAGTCCTTATAAGAACTTTTGTGGACCAAGCAGGTTGTGTATTAGTGTTTAGCAGACTGTACGTCAGTCCCTATACCGCTGAAGGACTGCTGCAGTATAGGGCAGCGGTCAGCAGTGGTGCACGTCAACCCTATCTATTGTGGACCGATAGCGGTCCTTACAGAACAGCAGACTGTACCGCACTCAAGCCTATGTACCGTAGCACCCTATACCAAGTTACCAGTCCTTATAAGAACTTTTGTGGAACAAGCAGGTTGTGTGTTAGTGATTAGCAGACTGTACGTCAGTCCCTATACCAATGAAGGACTGCTGCAGTATAGGGCAGCGGTCAGCAGTAGTGCACGGCAACCCTATGTATTGTGGACCGATAGCGGTCCTTACAGAACAGCAGACTGTACTGCACTCAGGCCTATGTACCGTAGCACCCTATACCAAGTTACCAGTCCTTATAAGAACTTTTGTGGACCAAGCAGGTTGTGTGTTAGTGTTTAGCAGACTGTGCGTCAGTCCCTATACCGCTGAAGGACTGCTGCAGTATAGGGCAGCGGTCAGCAGTAGTGCACGGCAACCCTATGTATTGTGGACCGATAGCGGTCCTTACAGAACAGCAGACTGTAACGCACTCAGGCCTATGTACCGTAGCACCCTATACCAAGTTACCAGTCCTTATAAGAACTTTTGTGGACCAAGCAGGTTGTGTGTTAGTGATTAGCAGACTGTACGTCAGTCCCTATACCAATGAAGGACTGCTGCAGTATAGGGCAGCGGTCAGCAGTAGTGCACGGCAACCCTATGTATTGTGGACCGATAGCGGTCCTTACAGAACAGCAGACTGTAACGCACTCAGGCCTATGTACCGTAGCACCCTATACCAAGTTACCAGTCCTTATAAAAACTTTTGTGGACCAAGCAGGTTGTGTGTTAGTGTTTAGCAGACTGTGCGTCAGTCCCTATACCGCTGAAGGACTGCTGCAGTATAGGGCAGCGGTCAGCAGTGGTGCACGTCAACCCTATCTATTGTGGACCGATAGCGGTCCTTACAGAACAGCAGACTGTACCGCACTCAAGCCTATGTACCGTAGCACCCTATACCAAGTTACCAGTCCTTATAAGAACTTTTGTGGACCAAGCAGGTTGTGTATTAGTGTTTAGCAGACTGTACGTCAGTCCCTATACCGCTGAAGGACTGCTGCAGTATAGGGCAGCGGTCAGCAGTGGTGCACGTCAACCCTATCTATTGTGGACCGATAGCGGTCCTTACAGAACAGCAGACTGTACCGCACTCAAGCCTATGTACCGTAGCACCCTATACCAAGTTACCAGTCCTTATAAGAACTTTTGTGGAACAAGCAGGTTGTGTGTTAGTGATTAGCAGACTGTACGTCAGTCCCTATACCAATGAAGGACTGCTGCAGTATAGGGCAGCGGTCAGCAGTAGTGCACGGCAACCCTATGTATTGTGGACCGATAGCGGTCCTTACAGAACAGCAGACTGTAACGCACTCAGGCCTATGTACCGTAGCACCCTATACCAAGTTACCAGTCCTTATAAGAACTTTTGTGGACCAAGCAGGTTGTGTGTTAGTGATTAGCAGACTGTACGTCAGTCCCTATACCAATGAAGGACTGCTGCAGTATAGGGCAGCGGTCAGCAGTAGTGCACGGCAACCCTATGTATTGTGGACCGATAGCGGTCCTTACAGAACAGCAGACTGTACTGCACTCAGGCCTATGTACCGTAGCACCCTATACCAAGTTACCAGTCCTTATAAAAACTTTTGTGGACCAAGCAGGTTGTGTGTTAGTGTTTAGCAGACTGTGCGTCAGTCCCTATACCGCTGAAGGACTGCTGCAGTATAGGGCAGCGGTCAGCAGTAGTGCACGGCAACCCTATGTATTGTGGACCGATAGCGGTCCTTACAGAACAGCAGACTGTAACGCACTCAGGCCTATGTACCGTAGCACCCTATACCAAGTTACCAGTCCTTATAAGAACTTTTGTGGACCAAGCAGGTTGTGTGTTAGTGATTAGCAGACTGTACGTCAGTCCCTATACCAATGAAGGACTGCTGCAGTATAGGGCAGCGGTCAGCAGTAGTGCACGGCAACCCTATGTATTGTGGACCGATAGCGGTCCTTACAGAACAGCAGACTGTACCGCACCCAAGCCTATGTACCGTAGCACCCTAGACAGACCAAGTTACCAGTCCTGATAAAGAGCTTTGTGGAACAAGTGAGTTGTGAATGATTAGCAGACTGCAGCAGAAGGGCAGCAGTCAAGTATAATATTCTTTCTATATTTGGAAGAAAGAATATTATACGTGTACAAGCCTATTACCGTACCACTGATACCAGTCCTGAAAAGAACCTTTGTGGAACTAATAGTAACAGCAAGTCTTTAAAATTATCCTCACTGCCTGACACACTGCTTCCTGCCTGTCCCTATACAAATTGGCAAAAAAGAGTAGGCTGGAACGATTAGCTGGAACAGCTCTTTTGTGGACCTGATAGTAACAGCTAATGATGATGATGATGATGATGATGAAGAAAGACTAATCTGGCTGAGCTGTCCCTAAAATAGCAGCATACAGCGCTCTGTCCCTTTATCTAAACTGACAAAAGAAACTCAGGCTGCTGACCTAACACCTATACCAGTCCTGAAAAGAACTTTTGTGTACCAAATAGCTAGCGTTTTCTCTGTCCCTACTCCACACAGGATCCTTTCCCTACAGTGACAGAAGAAAGAATGTAAAATGGCCACCGGATCGGGTGTATTTATAGGTTAGGGGGAATGTCCAAGTGTCCATGAGCTGTCATGTCTCAATTGGTTGTCCTGTAACACATGATAAACGTGTCACGAAAGGTTAAAGTTCTTGTATACATTAAACACGTAAGTCCGCCGGGGCGAACGACGGAAAAAGGCGTTCGAACCCGCGGACGGCGAAAGTCGGAAATTCGCCGCGAAACGACCGCCGGGCGAACCGTTCGGCCATCACTAGTGGAGACATGGTTGAAAGGAATTTACATTGAAAAAGAAATGTTTAGTGCATAATGTTACAATTACACAGAGACACTTTCAATTGAAAAAGAAGAAATGAATTTGATGTATGGCCAACAAGAAGAAGCAAATTCATTTCAACAGCTCGCAGTTATTTAGTGCTGCAATCTTGCTTTTGATATAGAGGTCATTAATGCTGTTTCTGGAGCAATAAAACTTTTTGAAATATTGTAGTGTGTTGAGGAAAGAAGAGGCGGGATGGGATTTGTGGATGTGAACTAGTAAAGTCAGTTAAGATTAAGTAGTGGATTGTTTTTAAGCTGGTCTGCCAAATGTTATATTGGTGTCAAAATATTAATGTAGGAGCCTACATGGGAAAAAATTAAAGAAATTAAAAGTTGTGCTGCCATGGTCAACTGTGGATGATGACGCACCGTTGTACAGATATTTTCTCATCAGCCAATACTAATTGATTAACAGAAAAATTAACAGTAGTTGTGTCAATAGAGAGTTTGGTTTGTCATCTGCTTTAATTTTAGAAATGCTATTAGACAATACAATCCACTGATGATTAGCCCATAGAGAAAGAGGAGGTAACTTATGTTATTTGGTTGTCTTTACTTTTTCCACTGCCTCTGTCAACCCTTCAGTCCAGTTCTACAAGGCTGCTGTAAGGTGTAGTAACCATCTCAGACTTCACTGGTTGTTATATTCTATGCCTTTAGCAGACACTTTTTCTCAGGGATACTCAGGGACAGTTTTAGGCAATGCTCCCCTCAATGCTCCCCCCCCCCCCAATACTTATTCAAGCCAGATTGTGATTCAGCGATTTGCACAAGAGCAGCTGCTCTCCTGGATCTCTGCCTCCTGATTGTCTATCACAGCTAGTGAGGAGGGAGCAGGGGCCAGGGCCAAGCCCCATTGTGTGTGTATCTTGTGGACACACAAAGCAGGGCAAGGGGATTGTAGTGGGGGCACTTGGAGAATAGGTGGAACCAAGAGCACCGGCAGGGGGGACCTGAGAAAGAGGATCGGGGCTGCTCTGTGCAAAACCATTTTTTTTGTTTTAAAATTATACCTTAATTATCTCTTTAACGTCCTAGGCCCCATTCACACTTGCAAATTAGGCTGTGTGTAATCATATGTGGGAGTCCCAGCTGGGTTTCCTGACGATTAGCTGCAGAAGGCAGCCCATTGAAAACATAGAGCTCTTATCTGTAATTGATCTCCCCTGGACGCAGTCTGTCTGTGTCCAGAGCTGATCACTCACAGGTAATTATATGTGAGGGGTCCTTGATTAGCTATGGGAGCTGTCAACCTCCTAATGCTTCCACAGTTAATCACCAGGAACTCTCTTGCATATTATTGTACACAGCCCCATACACAATTGTGAATGAGCCCTAAGAGCCGGTTCACACAGGGGCGACTCAGATCCGACTTCAGGTCGCTCCTAGTCACCTCAGGTCAGACAACATTTAAAAATCAATCTAAGTGAATGAGAGCCATCTTAATGCACACTACTGAAGTCGCTCCGACTTCAGAAGAGGCTCCTGTACTACTTCAATCTGACTTGTAGGCGACTGGTACCCATTGATTTCAATGGAGGTCGCCTCCAAGTCGGATCTCCGTCTATACGGAGGTGACTCTGACAGAATTGTTAGCTCTGAAGGGGGAACTCCACGCCAAATTTATTTAAAAAATTAGGCGTGGGTTCCCCCTCCGAGAGCATACCAGGCCCTTAGGTCTGGTATGGATTCTAAGGGGAACGCCCTACACCGAAAAAACGGCGTGGGGGTCCCCCCCAGATCCATACCAGACCCTTATCCGAGCACGCTACCCACCCAGCCAGGAAAGGGGGTGGGGACGTGCTCGAATAAGGGTCTGGTATGGATCTGCGGGGGACCCCCACGCCGTTTTTTTCGGCATAGGGGGTTCCCCTTAGAATCCATACCAGACCTAAGGGCCTGGTATTCTCTCAGAGGGGGAACCCACGCCAAATTTTTTTCATAAATTTGGCGTGGAGTTCCCCCTTCAGAGCTCATTCTCTGATTGGCCACGACAAAAGTCGCCTGGCCTGGGGCGACTTAAAGTCGTGTTGTAAGTCGCCCCAGGTCGTGTCTAAGTCATGTTCAAGTCGTCTCCAAGTTGCCTCACAAAGTCGTCCTGAAGTCGTGTCACCCCTGTGTGAACTGGCTTACACAGTTCTCTTTCCTTCTAAAGCAGCCACAACCTGTGTAGAAAAGCCTGTCCCCTGCCAGTGTCAGACCTCTGCAGAAAGACCAACAGAGAGCAAGTGTCCCATTCTGAAGCATGCTGGCAGGGAATAGGTTGTACCTGCTTTAGAAAGAAAACAAATTTTAAGACACTGCTTCACTTTTTGTTTTGATGCTCCTGAAATGTATTTTGTTGATTTAGGGCTGGTTCACACCACATACAGTCCAGTGCATTTTTTTTCTGCATCAAAAACACATGGACAGTAGGTTAACTGGATTCCAATGGAAAAGTTCTCACCATTGCAGTCCGTTCAAGTACAGTGAACAAATGTAGAAAATACCGCATTTTTTTTTCATGAAACTGCATTGGAACACAGCAAAACATTTGTAAAATGTACCAGACTGTACCTAAATGCATCAAAAAGCACAGGAAAACACGTCACTGATTAGCCCCTTCACACTAGTATATCTTCTGATGCAATGTGACACAGAAACAATATGACAAGGTAAATCACACTGAATGTTTAATTGAACTAAGCTTTGGCTATAATAATGCCAGTCCAGTTAATAAGGCACGGAATGTTTTGCTCCCATTCATATTTATACCTTTCATTTTACAACACTCTATAATTAATGGCGCTTTGAGTTCAGTGGGCAACTTCTTGGCGCCCTTAAGAATGTGAGGGCCCTTTGCCCCTCCTTTTCCAAATGCTTGCACTACAGGTGCCACTAGCATAGAGCATGAAAATCATGGTTGTGACCTAAAAATGGCAAGATAGGGTAACATACTGTCAGAGTGTACCAGAGACACTAACCAGAACAGGCGCTATTCCTTAAAATGATGGGGACTGGGCACCCATACCATGGATAAAAAAATGGGAGATGTACAAAGTAATAAATTAGCAGGGGTACATAACAAGTTGGGCAAAGAAAGTGCCAAAGAACAGGTTGGATGCTTAGCAAACAAGCAGATCCTAGGTTTATGCCAGGGGTCACTAGTTCAATTTATCAGATCTAACAGCTAACTTATGGTCCACGATCAAATAAAGATCACAGAGAGTGATGTTTAAGTGAGGTAAATATATGCAAAGTCAATTGGTTAGTAAAACAACAAGACTTGTACCCAGGAGCCAAACAATCCTTAAAACAAGCAACTTGAGAGTGAAGTTAGCTCTCCTTAAATTAACCACTTCAGCCGCGGAAGGATTTACCCACTTCCTCACGAGGCCATTTTTTACGATAAGGCACTGCGTCGCTTTAACTGACAATTGCGCGGTCGTACCCAAACAAAATTGATATTCTTTTTTTTTTCTATAAGTAGAGCTTTCTTTTGGTGGTATTTGACCACCTCTGCGGTTTTTATTTTTTGCGCTATAAACAAAAGAATAGCCACAATATTGAAAAAAACTAAATTGTTTGCTTTCTGCTATAAAACATTTCCAAAAAAAAAATGTATTCATTAGTTTAGGCTGATATGTATTCTGCTACATATTTTGTGTAAAAAATAAAATCGCAACCGTAACTGTAGATTGTTTGGTTTGAGCAAAAGTTATTGTGTCTGCAAAATAGGGGATATATTTAGGGCATTTTTATTTTTATATTTTTTAATAGTAATGGCAGTGATCAGGGATTTTTAGAGGGACTGCGACATTGCGGCAGAGAGATCGGACACCTAACTGACATTTTTGAAACTTTTTTGGGAACCAGTGACATTATTACAGTAATCATGGCTAAAAATATGCGCTGTTATTGTACTAATGACACTGGCAGGGAAGGGCATAAGATCAGGGGCAAGGAAGGGGTTAACTGTGTTCCCTCACTGTGTGTTCTAACTGTATGGGGGATGGACTCGCTGGGACAACACACAAATCCGTCTTACTGCTTAGCAGAAAGACAGGATCTTTGTGATCTCCCGTCAGAATGTAGATTTGCCTTGTTTACACAAGCAGATCTCCGTTCCATCACAGCAGGGAACGATCACGAGTGGCTGGCGCACATCAAGTACACCGTACCCACTAATTGGCCCCCCCCGCTGGCCAATGGGAGTGCGCGTGTGCCCACAAAAGCAAATTCCAGAGCAGACATACAGCTACATTAATTTGGGGGATCGTGCCACCTTGTCGCAGTATATTGATGGGTGGCTGGTCGCCAAGCGGTTAAAGTGTATGTAAACCCTCACATATACCCAGTGAAGGGAACAGCCGCAGATGATACACAGGGATGAAACAAATCTCCCTACATAAGTTTTACTTGTATATCTGCTGTCTTGCTATATTCTTGCTGTATTCTCCAGAAAGTGCACATCCTGTTAGAGATCTTCTCTTTCTGTTCAGCACTGGGAGTGGATTATTGGCATACAGCCAAGACAGCTGATTGGAGGAAAGGCACACACCCCCACTCCACATAAGCAAAGGAAAGAAGAAATGTGCAGAGCTGTGCTGTGAACAGACCAGCTCTCTGCTAATCTATTTATAGCAACCTCCCTTGACACAAATTTCAGGCTGGTTTTATCTTGTTTGTCTGAGAACTTGTCAGAAGTTATCATGCTGATACCAGAGCAACGAAACACCAGAAAGACACAAGATTTAGTGCTTTGGAATGAGATAAGAAAACACTACAGATATATTCGCTTAGGTCAAATTTCATGAATTAGGTTTGCATCAACTCTAAGCCCTACAAGTTCTGAAGTACCCCAACACCTGCAGATGCATGTCCATGGCCATGCAGGTGGACAGTGTACCAGGGGGCACTAAAGGTAACAGGATGGAGAGCAACGATTTATATTAAATTTTTTGTTTTTATGTTCTTTTTAATAGGATCAAACCAATCATTAGGGCTCATGATTTCAGGTCAAAGGTTTATGCTAGATAAAATAGAGAAGCTTTCTATCTCTGCAGAAATGCAGTCAACTGTTATTTGCTTGATATAAAATAAAAATGTTTAGGACAACCATAAAGATGAATTTAGGAGATACTTACCTTTACAAATGGAGCACTTTTTTGAGTTAATAATTGTGCAAAATGTTATAACAGATTCAGGACACAACAACCAAAGTGCAGCTCCTCAATTCCAAAACCTGAAATCTGAGCACCACAAACAAAGAACGCAATTTAATTTATTTTTAACTACTTGACCTCTGGAAGATTTACCCCTTCATGACCATTTTTAGCTATACGGCACTGCATTACTTTGACAACTGCGTGTGTTACCGGCCTCAAAATGTGAATTAAGAGAGCCGATGATTGTAGACGCGATGAGATAAGGTGATCAGCTTGGCGTGGACTGCAAAGAATCACACAAACAGCATGAGATATGACCACTGACTTTATGGCTGGAAGTAGTTTAATTTTTACATTTTTATAGTCACATGTTTATAACCATTAACAATATATATAATACCGATTTTAACTAAAGTATTTTAAAACGTAGTTATAACAATGAACATTACTATATTTTAATAACATATATATCCCTGTTATTCGGTGTTATAGATAATTATCTTTATCTCTCTGGTACACTTTAAGTGTGCAATAATCATACTAGCAATGCATTGCTTTAATACAAATATTATCATGGTAGTACTCTTTTTTAACCACTAGATGGTGCACATTGCATGTCTGTATGATGCAATACATAAGCTTTACATACAATAGGTTTTTTTCTATATTAAATAACAGAAAACATGTGCTTCTATAAATCTATGCAATTTCCAATAAATCAGGTTTAAATATACCTATTTAGAAAGGTTTAGTGTTTATCATAGACATTTGTTCTGACTAATGCAGTATTTTCATGTTCTTATGCACTTTTCACTTGTTTCTGACACATGCTGTTCTAAACTTCTAATTACAGCAAAACTATAGCATAAAATCTGCTGAGACTTTTTCTGCATCTGCTCAAGATGTTTAGGAATCTTTCTATCACAGGTTAATACAGATTAGGAACAATTTAGAGTACATACCTGCAAAGAATCACACAAACAGCATGAGATATGACCACTGACTTTATGGCTGGAAGTAGTTTAATTTCCAGTCACATGGTGTGTGGCCTTATATAGACTCTGTTTGTGTACCTTCTCTGCCATCTACTGGTTATTAATAGAATAGAAGGGAGATGTTTAGAAATATAAAAAAAAAATGAATATGTACTTTGCTTTGGGGTGTCTGTTTTGTGACCATATAAACCCCAGTCCGTCACACTCTCCCCTCCTTCAGTTAATGGCTCCCGACATTAAACTCAATTGGTATCTGAACACTATTTAGTGATTTAAGTAACCCAAATAGGTACTTGTTGCCACCAAGGAGCTACGTTAACTACCTGGCATGTCATGGGAGTAGCTAGCATTGTAGGAGTTTGTATGGTGTGAATCTGACTTGGTATGTATCTTGGCTGACCTAGTGTGTCATATGTAAAGATCTCTTTAGGCTTAGGTTGTCTGGTAGATCTTCTGACAGGAGTTGAGTCTTCTCCATCAACATCATTTTCCATTTGCATATCTTGGTTCACAGGTAAGTCTTGACTTAATGAGGGTAATTCTGCAGTGTCTAGTCCCACCATGTCTGTAGCCCAGATTTGGTCGCCAACTACTGTTCCATCATTTTGTTCTTGTTCAAGATTGGGTGTGGTAGTTGTAGGATAGAACTCTTCAGCAGAAACTCTTAATGGGATTTTCTGTACATTTTGAGAGTTTGGTTGAGACACAACACAATCATGACTTTCTGTAGTCTCTGGTATATAAGGATAATACCATCTTTCTTCATCTGAACATTCCTCCTCCTGGTCCACATCCATTCTGGTATCCTTTCTGTTACTTGATTGTCTTTGTTTCATCGGTACTCTTGGAATGTGTCCTTCAATTGGTAGGTCATTTACTGGTAGTAAAAGATTTCTGTGCAGTACTCGAATAGTCTTTTTACCACTTTCAGGCTGAATTTTGTACACAGGCCCATCTTTGATTCTTTCTACCACATTGTGTACTGATTCTTCCCAGTATGAACGAAGTTTACCAGGTCCTCCTCTTTCAGAGAGATTTCGTACTAAGACCCGATCACCCGGTTGAAGAGGTGCTCCTTTTATCTGTTTGTCATAGTACTTCTTCCCTTTAGCAGATGATTTTTTGCTATTCTCGGATGCGATTTTGTAAGCTTCTTGCATTCTAGATGCCCATTTCTGAGTAAATGTTGGTTGACTTTCTGATTCCTTTTCCAAATTTAGGTTAAGCATTAGGTCAATTGGCAAACGAGGAGATCTTCCATACAATAGAAAGAATGGCGAATATCCTGTGGCTTCATGCCTGGTGCAATTGTATGCATGAACCATATGTGGAAGATGTTCTTTCCAATCTAACTTTTTCTCTTCCTCTAAGGTGCGAAGCATCTGTAACAAAGTACGGTTCAGTCTCTCCACTGGGTTACCCTGTGGATGGTATGGAGTAGTTCTTGAATGAAAAATCCCTGCCAATCGTTGCAATGTCTGAAATAAGTTGTTTTCAAATTCTCTTCCTTGGTCATGGTGGAGTTTCTCTGGATAGCCAAAACGTGGTATGAAATCTTGAAAGATCTTTTCTGCCGCCGTTTTTCCAGATTTGTTCTTAGTTGGATACGCTTGTGCAAAGCGTGTGAAATGGTCAACTATTACAAGTATATACTCATATCCTCCTTTGCTTTTCTCCAAGTGAAGATAATCAATGGATACTAACTCCAAAGGTGAACTGGTAGTAATCGAACCCATAGGTGCTCTTTCGGTGATATTTGGACGCTTTCGTTTGATGCAGCTGCACTTCTTCAGCACATATTCATCAATGTCTTTTTGCATAAATGGCCAGTAAAATCGTTCACGTGCTAGGTGGGTTACCTTGTCAGTACCAATGTGACCCATGTCATCATGAAAATTTCTTAAGACCAATGGTTTTAACTTTTCTGGTAGAACTAGCTGTTTTCGGGTTCCAGAGTGTCGGTAGAGGATTCCTTCATCGACTCTGAGTTTATTCCATTCATGTATCAAACGTCTTGTTTTGCTGGTCATACTCTCCTTTTCTTTGTGGTTTGGAATCCAGTCGTTCTCCTTAAGCCAGACCACTTCTCTAATGTTGGTATCGTCTTGTTGTAATGCTCTGATATTTTCCTGAGTCATTGGGCAGATTGTCTGTCCTTTCAGCAATTCTTCGGCCACATCACTTTCTGAGCGAAGAGTCAATGAAGCCACCCATAATGCCTCTTCTTCGTCAACAGCTTTGCTCCCTTGCCACATAGCTGACACAACCTCAGATGGTACAAGCTCTGTGTACTTACTCAGATTCTTCGTGAGTTCCACCGGAAATTGTGACAGTGTATCTGCGTCTGCATTCTGTTTACCTGGCCTGTACTTGATATCGAAGTGGAAATCAGCCAACTCGCCAACCCAGCGATGACCCACAGCATTCAGTCTGGCAGTACTCAATACATATGTCAATGGGTTGTTGTCTGTGTAAACGGTGAATGTTGGAGCGTAGTACAAGTAATCTCTGAATTTGTCCCAGACTGCCCACTTGAGAGCTAAAAACTCAAGTTTACCAGAGTGAAGATGGTAATTGCGCTCTGCTGGAGTCAATGTTCTGGAGCCAAACCCAATAACACGAAGTTTTTCTCCTTGTCGTTGGTATAGTACAGCACCTAGGCCTTCATTGGAAGCATCAGTGTGTAAGACGAAGGGTAAATCAAAATCAGGGTATGCTAGAATTGGTGGATTGGTTAGCATGTCCACCAGTCTGGATACTACAGCTTGATGTTTGGGTGTCCATTGAATCAGTGTTTTAGATGGCACTTGTGCTTTGTTCCCGTTTTTCTTTGTAGATTCCCTCCGATTGTTTTTGGGGATGGATGTAGCAGATTTTTTCTCAGTGTTCTGCAAAAGTTCATACAGTGGTTTAGCAAGTCGAGAGAAATCTTGAATGAAGGACCTGTAGTAGCTCAGGAATCCTAACAAAGATCTGACTCCTCCCACTGTTTTTGGTTCTTTCCTTTTCAAATGTAATACCGCTTCAAGATCTTTTGGGTCAATTTTTATGCCTTCTTCTGACACCATTCGTCCAAGGTATCGAATCTGTCGTTTAAAGAGTTCACACTTCTTCGGTCTAAGTTTGATACCATGCTCACGCATTCGACTAAGCACTTGCCTAATATCATTGACATGCTCCTGAAAAGTTTTGGAGTAGCAAAGTACGTCATCCAAGTATGGAGAACAACATTTGTCTCTGATGCCCTCTAATACATTCTCCATGCATCTCTGAAAAGCTGCTGGGGCATTCGTTAATCCAAATGGAATACGGTTCCACTCCAGGAGTCCCCAGGGGGTGCTGAAAGCCGTCAGATGTCTGGAGTCTTCATGCACAAAGCCTTGATGATACGCACTACCCTGGTCCAGGATTGAGAACCACGTAAATCCTCCTAAGCTATCCAGCAGATCTTGTATTCTGGGTAGTGGATGTCTATCTGGGATAGTCTTTCGGTTTAACTCCCTAAAGTCAACACATAGTCGTAGGCTACTGTCCTTCTTTCGAACACAAACAACTGGTGATGAGTATGCGGAAGAAGATTTTGTTACCCAACCTCGGTCAAGAAGGTTTTGGATATATTCTTTCACTTCTTTGTATAGGGGTTTCGGTATCGAATTGTAGCGTTTCTGGACAGGAGTTTCATTTTTCAGATTTATCCTCAGTTTCAGGTTAGGGATGCATCCTATGTCTCCCTCATCTCGAGCAAAGACATCTGATTCATCATATAACATTTGTCTCGCTATCTCCTGTTCTTCTTCTGAGAGATCTTCCAAATTGACAGGTGGGTGCCACTTAACAGATTTGTTAGTGGGTAGCTGATTTCCAGTGTCCACTTGATTCAACTGGTTTACATGAAACACCCTTTTCTTCTGGTCAATTCCCTTTCCATCGTCTTTGTTTGGAGACAATGGTAGAATCTCAGCTGCTGGAGAAATGGTACCCAATACTGTTCTGGGTGGAAGGTAGATGTCATGTTGAGCACGGTTCAGTATAGGTATCTTCACCAGTTTAGAGAACCCATTTGGCACATCTACCACTGAAGGAAATAGTTCAAGTCCTTCCTCAACTGGATATTCGGGAAGTGGTTCAAATGGCATGATTCCTCCTTTCGGCCACGCTCTAATTCTGCATTTGACTTCACAGAGCTCGCCTCCTTTAATCTGGAGTCCCTTCTTCCCCACTTTGACCATACGACTATCGAATATTTCTCCTGGGTCAGTTGCTTGACTGACAGCATTGACAATGTTATTCGCTACACTCTGTCTTACTTTCATAGCTTCACTCAGCAAGATAGTCAGGTTTTGGGTGCTGTTTGGTCGGTCACGGTTTTCTCTGATCAATTCTTCGATAACATTAAACCCAAGAATTGGATTGTCATTACAGCAGTCACTCACCAGCATTGGCACATAAATGGCTAAGTTTCCATGTCCACTACTTTCGAATTCCAGACAGACTTCAATCCACCCGATGAATGGAATGATAGAACCATTTGCAGCTGTAATGGATAAGTTGTCATCACAAAGTAAATCTTGTATGTGCCTAATGGAGACGCTGGGTAGAAACTTTTCTAACCATGCCTTCCCGACAATGCTGACCTGAGCTCCTGTATCCATCAACATGTCAACCGGAACACCATTCATCTGACATGACAGTAGGCATTTTCCTCCAATTAATTGTGCTACGTGTTGTTTGGAGAATCCATTCTCTTTTGGGAGTGTTCTAGTTGACCGGTGGGTAAATACCCTGTTTACCTTAGCATGGGACAGATCATTTGAGGTGGTCACTGGTTGTCCCTTTCCCCGTGACTGTCTGTCGTTTCCCGACTGCCTTCTTTTCTTCAAGCAATCAACCGCTCTGTGTCCTGTCCAACCACAGTAGAAACAATGGTAGCAGTTCTGACTCTCTCGTTTAATGCAATCATCACACCTGGGCTTGCAGTGAGTTGTATCTGGAACTTGAACATTGGTTAGTGGCTTAG
Source organism: Lithobates pipiens (assembly GCF_037356315.1). Lineage (NCBI taxonomy): Eukaryota > Metazoa > Chordata > Amphibia > Anura > Ranidae > Lithobates > Lithobates pipiens. The sequence continues at coordinate 100,740,626 of NW_027507785.1, forward strand.
TCATTTGGTTTCCAACAATAGGAGTTAGCTTCATCATCTTTTCCAAGTTCTTTGTGAGAGCAGAGACCTGTGTTGTTAGTTCCATTAATGCAGTGTGATTTGCTCTAACATCTCCCTCAACTCTCTTTTGCAAGGTGTCTTTTTCACTATTCCCTGGTGTCTGTGATGAATGAACAGTAATAGGTTTATGTTTAGGTGCACTGTTTAAGCGTCTCTGCCTTTCTGTTTCCTCATCAACTGATCTGGTGACTTGCTCTATGATAAAGTCATCCGTTACTGTCAAATCAGACACATAAGGCTTGATATCTCGTCTAACATTAGAATTTTTCTCATTTAGTCCCTGATACAGTGTATGAAGGAATATGCCTTGCACCAGTTTTTTGTCATAGTTAAACTCTTGCCTATCATGTTGTGGTGTGGACAGAACTTTTTGTTTTAACCCCACTAGCCTGTAAACAAATTGTTGTGCTGTTTCTCTTTCTTGCTGGGCAGCATTGCTAAGGTCCTGAAATAACTCATTACCACTTCGTTCTCTCATATGTGACTTCAAAAACCTTTTCAATTCAGCAACAGTAAGATCATCTTTGTCAGTCAACATATCTTTAAAATTACCAGGTTTGATTATTCTCAACACTGTGCGTATAATTTCAGATTCAGGGAATTTTTCTGTTAGACCCTCGTCAATTTGTCTGCACACGCTACTGTAACTCATGTCCGAACCATGATCTGAAATTACACCACCATGCATTTTAAATTCTCTATGTGGCAATAAAGCAACAACATCAGTTAATCTCACCACCTCTGATACCTGTTCAGTCCTTGCAGTCCCACTACTTATTTTTTTTGCAGCGGTTGCAATGTCCACAGTTGGTGTACTTTCCTTGTTAAGTTTTAGTTCATTGATCTTGTCTTGGATGATGAGTAGGTAAGACATACCTTGATCTTCCAACTTTTCCAGCTGATCACTTCTCAAGTAGTCTTTAATAAATTCAACAAGTTCCATTTCGTTGGTACCAGTCACTGATGGAACGTCCACTTCTCTTTCATCTCCCAGCGTAATAGCGAGGCTATGCAGCTGTTCTTCATTAAGCAGATGAATTTGTTTCCGGATATCCCACATCAGCGCACGACGAGGAGACGCCATCTCTGTTGCAATCTGAAGACTTGCACTCACAAGGCAGACGACTCTCACGACTCTCCTTGTAGCTCTGTAGCAGGCTCACGCTTGTCTCGCACTTCCCTTTCACTGGTAACACAACGAATCCCGGCACACGAGCCCCCAAAATGTTACCGGCCTCAAAATGTGAATTAAGAGAGCCGATGATTGTAGACGCGATGAGATAAGGTGATCAGCTTGGCGTGGACTGCAAAGAATCACACAAACAGCATGAGATATGACCACTGACTTTATGGCTGGAAGTAGTTTAATTTTTACATTTTTATAGTCACATGTTTATAACCATTAACAATATATATAATACCGATTTTAACTAAAGTATTTTAAAACGTAGTTATAACAATGAACATTACTATATTTTAATAACATATATATCCCTGTTATTCGGTGTTATAGATAATTATCTTTATCTCTCTGGTACACTTTAAGTGTGCAATAATCATACTAGCAATGCATTGCTTTAATACAAATATTATCATGGTGGTACTCTTTTTTAACCACTAGATGGTGCACATTGCATGTCTGTATGATGCAATACATAAGCTTTACATACAATAGGTTTTTTTCTATATTAAATAACAGAAAACATGTGCTTCTATAAATCTATGCAATTTCCAATAAATCAGGTTTAAATATACCTATTTAGAAAGGTTTAGTGTTTATCATAGACATTTGTTCTGACTAATGCAGTATTTTCATGTTCTTATGCACTTTTCACTTGTTTCTGACACATGCTGTTCTAAACTTCTAATTACAGCAAAACTATAGCATAAAATCTGCTGAGACTTTTTCTGCATCTGCTCAAGATGTTTAGGAATCTTTCTATCACAGGTTAATACAGATTAGGAACAATTTAGAGTACATACCTGCAAAGAATCACACAAACAGCATGAGATATGACCACTGACTTTATGGCTGGAAGTAGTTTAATTTCCAGTCACATGGTGTGTGGCCTTATATAGACTCTGTTTGTGTACCTTCTCTGCCATCTACTGGTTATTAATAGAATAGAAGGGAGATGTTTAGAAATATAAAAAAAAAATGAATATGTACTTTGCTTTGGGGTGTCTGTTTTGTGACCATATAAACCCCAGTCCGTCACACGTGGTCATGCAACACTGTACATAAATGAATGACAGGGTGCCCAGAATTTAAAAACAGCACCATTTTTTTGTGACAAAAATCAGGAAATTTACTGACAGCCACATTTTTTACTTACTTAAAAAAAGTACATACAATGGCCATTTTAAGTGCAAAACAGTACAAATATGAATATATAAACTATAAACATATAGCTAGTGCTATTAGCAATGTGTTTCAGTTATAAGTCAAAAATAATATTTTTCTATTTCCACAAAGGTCAGGTTAATATAATCCAGTGTTTTTTTTTAACTGCGTCCAGCTGGAAAGATTTCCCTTCATTTTCAGTTCCATAGACAATTAGCCACCAACACAGAAATTGAGAAGTCCCAGGTAGCCAGCAGGATCAATAGAATAGAGGCCACCTACATTTCTGTTCTGGATTTCGTGGAATGATAAACAGGGTGATGAACTGCTAAGAGTGTACCAGAGACACTTATCAGAACAGGCGCTATACCTTAAAATGATGGGCACTGGTTACCCGTATCATGGATTAAATAATGGGAGATGTTAAATGTAAGATTTGTGAGTGGAAGTAAACATAATTGGATTTCTGGAACCATTGAGGCTAATGCCTTCATGTTTCAGATGGTTTAGCAGTCCAAGGAAGGCACAAAGTAATAAATGAATAGGGGTCATAACAAGTTGGGCAAAGAGAGTGCCAAAAAGCAGGTTGGGTGCTTAGCAAGCAAGCAGATCCTAGGTTTATGCCGGGGTAACTAGTTCCATGTATTAGAACCAGATCTAACAGCTAACTTATGGTCCAGGACCAAAGCAAGATCACAGAGAGTGTGGGTTAAGTGAGGTCAGTATATGTAAAGTCAATAACAATGACAGAATGATTATAAGGACAGGATGGCAATCAGTGACAAAAGAAGAGCCTAACTTTATGATTTATACCAGGCACTCGGGTTCAGCACATCACCGATATCTGGTGGGCAGATTACTGGGAGGAGCTGGGGAAGACCCCGGCTGTCATGGTGCACGTTGGCACCAATGACAAAGTCAGAGGCAGATGGAGTGTCCTAAAAAACGATTTTAGGGACTTAGGAGCTAAATTGAGGAAAAGGACCTCAATGGTAGTATTCTCAGGAATACTACCGGTATCTCGAGCCACACCAGAAAGGCAGAAGGAGATTAGGAAAATAAACAAGTGGCTGAGGAGCTGGTGTAGTAAAGAGGGTTTGGGTTCTATAGAAGGGATGGACTGCACCTAAATGAGGAGGGTGCAGATCTGCTGGGACTGAAGATGGCCAAAATGTTAGATGGGTTTTTAAACTAGACGACGGGGGGGAGGGTCCAGAGGTAGAGATAGTCAGCAATAGCAATTCAATTTTGCCGCGGGAAGACTTACGAATATGGGGACAAATGTGGGAAACTACTGGCGAGACTGGTCAGAGAACGTAAGCTCCAAACGTACGTTCCCCTAGTCGTGGCGCCCGGGGGTAGGAGGGCCCAATTGCCCATGCATATTACTCGTGAGTTCAGGAATTTCTATTCAGACCTATACAATTTGCAGACGTGCCCCCCGCCCCCATCTGCCCTGACCGACTACGTGACAAAGTCCCACATGCCACACCTATCTCTGACGGCGAGAGAGGAGCTGGAGGCCCCCATTACTTTGACGGAAATTCATAAAGCTATCGGGACGATGAAGCCAGGGAAGGCCCCGGGCCCAGACGGGTATACATTGCAATATTATAAACGCCTACTAGACCTACTGGAGCAGCCCATGTTGGCACTGTTTAATGCTATAGGAGAGGGTGGAGAGTTTGCCAACGATTCCTTGAACGCTCACATCTCAGTGATCCATAAGGAGGGGAAAGACCCGACAGCCTGCGGTAGCTACCGACCTATCTCCCTCCTTAATGTGGATTTGAAGATTTACACCAAGATCCTGGCTGCCAGGCTGGCGGGTCATCTCCAAAGTCTGATTCATTTAGATCAGGTGGGATTTATACCTTCCCGTGAGGCCAGAGATGGTACCACAAAGGTGCTTAACCTGATTCACGTGGTACGCAAAGAGGGGCTACCATGTGTACTGTTGAACACTGATGCCGAAAAGGCTTTTGATCGCGTACACTGGCCATTTATGTTTGCTGTGCTTAAGCACGTGGGCCTGGGAGACCGGATGATAGCACGTATATCCGGGGTATATTCCAAACCGACGACGCAAGTTAAGGTTAATGGGACGCTGTCCGCTCCTTTCCCGGTAGCTAATGGGACGCGCCAGGGCTGCCCGCTATCCCCTCTTCTGTTCGCATTGACGCTTGAACCTTTTCTAGCTACGGTGCGACTGAACTCAGATATCCGGGGAGTAGCCGTGGGAGGTGTGCAACACAAAATATCGGCCTACGCCGACGATATGCTCTTTACTTTAACTAACCCTGCTATTTCCTTGCCTAACCTACTCAAGGAGTTTGAGGTTTATGGGAGATTATCTAATCTTAAGATTAATTTCACTAAATCGGAAGCCATGGGGATACTGATACCACCACGGTTGCTCCCTGCTTTGCAATCTAGCTTTCAATTTAAGTGGACGACGACCGCCCTGACGTACCTAGGCACTTACATTCCCCCGGACCTGGCAGACTTGTATGCACGCAATTTCCCCCCCTTGCTGGCTAGGACGCGGCTGCTTCTGGACTCATGGCACAAAGGGACACATTCCTGGTTCGGTAGATGTAATCTACTAAAAATGTGCATCCTGCCAAAATACCTGTATTTATTTCAGACTCTACCGATCAAAATTCCCTCTATTTATTTTAAACAGGTACAGGCACTGTTTACCCGCTTTGTCTGGGCACAGAGGCAGCCTCGGATACCACGTTCCCAACTATCCCTTCCTAAGCGACATGGAGGTGTGGCGCTACCAGACATTAAGCAGTATTATAACGCCTCTCACCTAAGTAGGGTGATTGACTGGGCTCGCAATCTCCCCATCAAATTGTGGGCCCAGATAGAGCAGCACCAGTGCCCGGTCCCGTTGAGATCCGCTCTCTGGTGTAGGACGGCACTACCACGGGAAGTGAAAGCCCACCCGCTTATAGGTAACACCCTCTACCAGAGTGAGAAAGCAGCACTCCACCACTCCCTGACGGACGGGTCGTCACCGCAGACGCCTATTCTCGGCAACCCTAGCTTCCCGCCGGGTTTGCCGGCGATGCAGTTTCATCGCTTACGGGACTCCGGCCTTACTAGGGCCTCTCAGTTTGTAGGTCGGGACGGCTGGGTTTCCATCAGGGACCTTATGGACCTCAGCGGTCCTTATGGTTTGAATTTTTGGGACGCCGTGCGCCTACATCATTTTCTTCAGTCCATCCCGAACCCCGCGGCCTATTCTAGACCGTTGACTGAGTTTGAGGAATATCTTTCGGGTACGGAACCTGTTTCCCGACTTCTCTCTGCGATGTATACACAGCTTAATACGCTGCCACCAACGCACCGTATCTCTAGTCTCGCGAAATGGGAGAGGGACTTGGGTTGTACCTTCACGCCTGCGCAGGTTGCGCGGACTCTGCGGTTCACCCTGAAGTCCTCCATATGCACCAAGACGCAGGAGTTAAATTATAAAATCCTCACGAGATGGTACCTGACTCCTAGTCGCCTCCACCTTATCTTCCCTGACGCATCTGAATACTGTTGGCGCTGCGGGGAGGATAGAGGTACGATTATACATGTTTTTTGGTCCTGCCCCAGGCTCTTGGACTTTTGGACGGCAGTCCGAAACATTGCCCAACAGTTTACGGAGTGGCAAATTCCGCATGACCCAGCCTTTTTCCTCCTACATATGTCAGACATACCCCCCAAGCGATATGCGCGGTCATTACTGCGCCATCTCACCAACGCGGCTAAATCTTGCATCCCTTTGCTCTGGAAGCAACAAACTCCTCCTTCCGTGGCGATGTGGCTACGGCGGGTGGAAGACATTAACAAACTAGAAGATCTGATAATGACTGCCCAGGATAGGCAGGAAATTTACCAAAAGACCTGGTCCTTTTGGAACACGTTTGTGTATTCGCCAGAAGGCAGAGCCCTCCTTGGGCGGTAAGAGACGATACTGTTGGGAACTCCGAATCTCCTCCACTCCTCTTCCCCTTCCCCTTTCCCTAATCTTTCTCTTACCTTCCTTCCCTTACCCCCCCCCCCCTCTTCCACCCCTTCCCTTTCCTTCTCACTGCTTTTCTCTTCTATTCCACCCCCCTTCTCTTTCGCCCTTCTCTCCTGTTCTGTACTCTTCAACCCCTCTCTTTTCTCTCATTTGGGTACGCTATCTGTTGGCCCCCTTTTTCCTTTTTGTATTAATACGACCTGCTAACTGCTTATTATGGCCATGATCCTGACCTATGGGTCTAGTAGCCGAGACATTGACTGGCTCTAGTATATTTTCGGCCCCTTCTGCCGGAATTGACAGTGGGGATGCTTACGATACAGTTGACTAACTATTTATGATGTATTATCTCCGCTGGAAGTCGTATTTCTGTTAATGTGCTGCACATTCTGGGGGCTGCGACCTCCACTGACTATGTTGTTATTTTTTTTGTTTGGGGGCTCTACCCTTTCTTGTGTGAAAAATTCTTGAATAAACTTATATTTGCAAAAAAAAAAAAAGAGATAGTCAGCAATAAACATATTCCAGAGGGTAGTATTAGGGGCATTCGTGGTAGGTTGACTAAAGCACATAAACCCAAGGTAAGTATAGTAACAAGTCCTATTTGCAATCTCTGAATACCCAATAAGAGGACAGTATGCGGTATAAACTACGTGGCATGTTCACCAATGGCAGGAGCCTGGCAGACAAGATGGGTGAACTAGAGATACTGTTGAACGAGGAGGATTTTGATTTTGTGGGAATTTCAGAGACATGGTTCACCAGTTCTCATGATTGGCTGGCAACCATTCAAGGGTATTCCCTTTATTGCAGGGATAGAGAGGGTAAAAAAGGGGAGGGGTATACCTATATTTCAAGAATAATGTACAAGTAAATGTGAGGGAGCTAGGGAGGAGGTGGAATCCTTATGGGTAGAGCTCCAAAGGGGTGAAGCTAAGGGGAAAATAATACTGGGAGTATGCCATAGGCCCCCTAACCCGAAGGAGGAGGGGGAGACAGACCTCCTATCACAATTTGGATTAGCAGCAAGGATGGGAAGTGTTATTATCATAATGGGGATTTTAATTATCCAGACATAGACTGGGCAGAGGGAGCCACGAATTTGTCTTAGCCCCTGTACACACGGTCGGAGATTTCCACAACCAAATCCGTCGGATTTTGCCCGTCGGATTTTGTCCGTCGGATCTTGTCCGAAACTGTTGCATACACACGGTCGGACAAAGTTGCCGAAAAAATCTGATCTTTCAGAACGTGATGACGTAATTTCGTTACGATGGGACTACATTCAGGCTAGTAGCCAATAGCTTTGATGTAGGAATTTGATCTGAGCATGCGTGGCACTTGGTCCGATCAAAATTCTCTACACATGATCGGAGTATGTCCGATCGGCCCAATTGGTCGGGAAATATTTCCAACATGTTGGAAAATTGGGTCCGACGGATATTCCAATGGAATCAGTCCAATGCATACCACACACAGTCGGATTATCCGACGACACGGTCCGATAGGACACATTCCGACGGATTCTCCGACCGTGTGTACAAGGGCTAAGGCTCACCGGTTCCTAAATGTCTTGCAGGACAGTTTCATGGGTCAAATGGTAGACGCACCAACTAGAAACAAGGTGTTACTAGATCTAGTGATTACCAACAATACAGACCTGATCACGGATGTGGAAATATGGGGCAATTTAGGAAACAGCGATCACACATCAATTGGCTTCAGTATAAATCACACAAATAGGAAACACAAGGCGAACACAAAGACACTGAATTTCAAAAGAGCCAACTTCTCTAAACTATGAACCATGCTGGAAGATATAAATTGGGATAACAATCTTAGAAACAAAGAACAAGGAGGAGAAATGGGTTTGCTTTTAGAGCATATTAAATAAGGGCATTAGGCAGTGAATCCCAGTGGGAAATAAATTTAAAAGAGCTAACAAAAGTCCTGGATGGCTTAAAGCGGGAGTCCACCGGGACTCCGCGTTTTTTTTTTTTTTTTAAAAGCCAGCAGCTACAAATACTGCAGCTGCTGACTTTTAAATAGTGACACTTACCTGTCCAGCGCGCCCGCGATGTCGGCACCCGAAGCCGATCGCTCGCTCGTGCCGCCGCCATCTTGGGTATGGGAATCAGGAAATGGAGCCTTTCGGCTTCATTTCCCGGTTCCCTACTGCGCATGCGCGAGCCGCGCGGCGCAATCCGGACGGTCCCCGCTGCCTCTGGGAGCTGTGTGTTTCCCAGCAGGCAGCGGGGCACTTGCTGAAGGGGGTGGGCGCTTGCGGAAAGGGGCGTAACGTACGCCCCTTTCCGCAGAGAGCTAGCCCGGAAGTGGGTGCAGTTACCTGGATTATCCAGGTAACTGCACCCCCCTCCCCCCTGAAAGGTGCCGATTGTGGCGCCGGAGGGGGGGGGGATTCCGATGAGCGGAGGTCCATTTTAGGGTGGACCTCCGCTTTAACTCTAATGTAAAAATGCATATAAAAACAAAGGAGAAGGCCTTCAAAAAATACAAGACTGAGGGATCATCATCAGCATTCAGACATTACAAAGAATGCAACAAGATATGTAAGGGTGCAATTAGGGCAGCTAAGATAGAACATAGAAGACACATAGTGAAGGAGAACAAAAAAAATCCCAAGAAATTCTTTAAGTATATACACAGTAAAAAAGGAGGACAGACCATATTGGTCCCACAAAGAATTAGGAAGGACATCTGGATACAAAGGATGGGGAGATGGCAAAGGTGTTGAATTTATTCTTCTCCTCAGTCTTCACAAGGGAATTGGGGGGCATCAGTAACCAAAACTGCAGTGTTTGTCCTCGTGACACATCACAGGAAGCACCCTCATGGCTAACAAAGGACAGAATTAGAAATAGATTTGGGAAACTTAACATGAATAAATTACCGGGACCAGATGGCTGGCACCCAAGGGTACTTAGGAACTCGGTCAAGTAATTGCCAGACCATTGCTCCTAATTTTTACTGACAGTCTACTGACTGGAATGGTACCAGCTGATTGGAGAAAAGTCAATGTAGCACCAATATTTAAAAAAGGGCCAAAATACATCCCTGGGAATTACAGACCAGTTAGCCTAACATCAATAATATGCAAGCTCTTGGGGGGGGGGGATGATAAGGGTCTATAGACAAAATTTTAGTAATGAAAACGGTATCATTAGCAGTAATCAGCATGGATTCATGAAGAATTGTTCTTGCACAACCAATTTATTAACCTTCAATGAGGAGGTGAGCTGCCATCTAATAAAGGAAGGCACATAGACGTGGTGTATCTGGATTTTGCAAAAGCATTTGACACAATTCCCCATAAACGTTTGCGTTTATGTGGAAACCTTACAAGAAAATCTGAACAAATTAATGGGGTGGGCAACTACATGGCAAATGAGGCTTACCTGAAGTATGTTGTCCAGTTCTGGGCACCAGTCCTCAGGAAGGATGTACTGGAAATGGAGTGAGTACAAAGAAGGGCAACAAAGCTAATAAGGGGTCAGGAGGATATTAGTTCTGAAGAAAGGTTGCGAGCACTGAACTTATTCTCTCTGGAGAAGAGACGCTTGAGAGGGGATATGATTTCAATTTACAAATACCATACCGGTGACCCCACAATAGGGATAAAACTTTTTTGTGGAAGGGAGTTTATTAAGACATGTGGCCACTCACTAAAATTAGAAGAAAAGAGGTTTAACCTCAAACTGCGTAGAGGGTTCTTTACTGTAAGATAGGCAAGGGTGTGAAATTCCCTTCCACGGGCAGTGGTTTCAGTGGGGGGCATCGATAATTTCAAAAAATTATTAGATAAGCACCTGAATGACCGCAACATACAGGGATATACAATGTAATACTGACATATAATCACACACATGGGTTGGACATGATGGATTACAGATTTTTTCAAACTCACCTACTATGTAACAATGGTTAAGAAAACAGCAAGGCTTGTACACAGGTGCCAAACAATCTCTAAAACAAGCAACTTGAGAGTGAAGTTAGCTTTCCTTAAATTAAGCCTTACCAGTCAGGAAGTACCCCAACAACTGCAGATGCATGTCCATGCCCATATAGGGCACTTGAGGGGACAAAGGTAACAGGATGGAGATCAACAATTTATATTAGGTTTTTGTTTTTTATGTTCTTTTTAATAGGATCACACCAATCATTAGGGCTCATGATTCCAGGTCAAAGATTTATGCCAGATAAAATGGATAAGCTATTTTCTATCTTTGCAGAATTGCAGTCAACTGTTATTGGCTTGATTTAAAAAAAAAATTAGCGGCGGCTCCTGAAGAGCACGCGCTATGCGTTTTTCAAAGTTAAACTTTACCTAAACTGCAGTTTGGTTTGGGTATATTTGTCCAAATTGGACCTCTGCATCAGTCTGAAAGGACTGTGAGATGTTCAACCTTGCCACAGGGGCCACTGTCTCTCCACAGGGGCGTGGAACTATGGTCTGGTTAGGTGCTTAAGTTACTCTCTTTTGGAGCCAGGTCAGCGGGAGTGGCCCTCTCGCTGTGCCCTCTGGGAGAGGGTATTTAAGATGTGGACGTCACATGGTTTGCGGTTCCGGTCCAGTATGAAGTGCTGATTACATGGTCCTGGTCCCCCTGACCAGCTCCCAGGAAGACTATGGCCTGGGGTGGGGATCCACCCGACTTTAATGTCTCGGGGCTGGCTAGCCCGAGGCAAGGAAACTAAAGGAGGATTCCGAGGTGGTTGGGTGCCGTCGGGAGAGACCCATTGTACTTCAAGCATTCCAGGGGAGGACTCTTTAGAAGAACACCACGAACAGGTTGGTTTTCTTAACAAGAGCCTGGAAGGACTGAAGTTACAGAGAGAACCCGGTCTTGTGGATATCGCCAAGCAGGTTGAAAGATTCAGGTATCCTACAAGTGTTGTAAAGCTTAGTTTCCCTAATGTTCTGCAACAACGTCTATGACAAAGACTTTGTTCCTGAGTAAGCACCTCGTTGGCTGCTAGGCCTTGTGAGAGAGGGACTGTCCAACCTGAGTGATCATCCAGCTGCAAATGGCTATTCTCTGGAAGCAGTCAAAGTAAGCAAGTTTTTTTTGACGTTTTTGGACTTTGACATTAAGGGTACCTGAACTTCCTTTTCCAACCCTCTTAACCCAAGTTGAAAGACTGTTCAATGGTTTGAGTTTTGGAAATGAAATCCATTACAGTGGATCTATTTTCAGTCTCAAGTTACTGGGCCATCTACCACGAGACATCCCCTAGACGTGCAACCAGGAGAACGGAAGGTACTGGTAAGCCCAAAAATAACCAGCAGCTCCTTCGGGGGTTAGTGCTACAAAAATGTCTAATGCCGCGTACACACGGGCGGACTGTATGGCGTACTTAGTCCGTCGAAACACATTTCAGCGGACAGTCCGCTCGTGTGTGGGCTTCAGCGGACTTTTTCAGCGTGCAGTCTGGCGTACTAAGTATTTCGGATTTTTCGAAATTCTGTCCGTCGTACTTTGGTTTCAGTGGACAATCCGCTCATCAGTAGGCTAGTTCGACGGACTAAGAATGGCGCATGCCCAGAAAGGATTTACACGGCGGAAGGGTGCTTTGCTGTGTATTGGACTTCCTATTTCTAGTCCCGTCGTACGTGCTGTACACGTCATCGCGCAAGCTTTCGACGGACTGTTTGGGTATCCGTGTGTGGTCAAGTCCGTTCAGTCGAAAGTATGACGGACTGTCCGTCGGATTGTACGACGGACTAAGTACGCCATACAGTCCGCCCATGTGTACGCTGCATAAGACAACAATAAAGGCTAATTTAAGAGATACTTACCTTTACTTATCAAGCACATTTGTCAGTTAAAGGATACAATGACCAAAGTACAGCTCCTCAATTCCAAACCTAAAGCAGGAACAGAACTGTATCTGAGCACCACCAACAAAAAAAATGGGATTTTATTTATTTTTAACTTCTTGACCTCCAGAAAGATCTACCCCCTTCATGACCAGGGCATTTTTAGCTATACGGCACTGAGCTACTGAGCGGTCACGCAACGCCATACATAAAGGAACAACAGGACGCCCAAGATTTACAAGCAGCATCATTTTTTTTGTGAAAAAATTCTCGAAATTTACTGATAGAGCCACATTTTTTACCTACTTCCTTGTACCGGTGCCGACACCGGCAGGCGGCTCTGCAGCAGCCTCCCCCATCCAGTCTGCCACTCCTGGCTGTTGCTATTCATAAAAAGGTGCCATGATGTCACCATGCATCTGCCCCACCACACGAGTTCAGCCGAAATCAGCCGAGCTTGCCCCATCCCCAGTGGGAAAGTTGACCGAAGGCCTTTTTTTTCACGGACAGCCAGCGTCCATGAACTGACATTTATGGACAGGCCACAAATGGTTAAAATTTATGGACTGTCTGTAAATTTATGGATGTTGGCAACCCTGATCCATGGCCCTATTTAGCTGTCGGCTGGGAGATTTCATGGCCCAAAGCCTCTTACTTCCTGTTGCATCAACAAGATAGGAAGCAAAGAAAGATATATTGAATGTAACACAGGGGGAAATAGTTGACAAGGGCTAAATCATCTCCTACTCTATCCAAAAAAAACAAAAAAACAAAGGTGTTGGCTTTAACCACTTTCAGACCGGACCATTTTGCTGGTCAATGACCAGAGGTCTTTTTACAATTTGGCACTGCACTGCTTTAACTGGTAATTGCGCGGTCACGCAATGTTGTACCCAAACAAAATTTGCGTCCTTTTTTTCCCACAAATAGAGCTTTCTTTTAAAGGTATTTGACTGACTCTGCGATTTTTATTTTTTGCGATATAAACGTAAAAAGACCGAACATTTTGAAAAAAAATGATATTTTCTACTTTTTGTTATTAGAAAAATCCAATAAACTAAATTTTAGTCATACATTTAGGCCAAAATTTATTCAGCCACATGTCTTTGGTAAAAAAAAGTAAATACGTGTATATTTATTGGTTTGCGCAAAAGTTGTCACGTCTACAAACTAAGGTACATTTTCTGGAATTTATGCAGCTTTTAGTTTATGACTGCCTATCTCATTTCTTGAGGTGCTAAAATGGCAGGGCAGTACAAAACCCCTCCAAATGACCCAATTTTGGAAAGTAGACACCCTAAGGAAATTGATAAGAGGCATGTTGAGCCCATTGAATATTTAATTTTTTTGCCTCAAGCTATTGAATAATGACAAAAAAATATATATATATATTTTTTTTTTTACACAAAGTTGTCACTAAATGATATATTGCTCACACATGCCATGGTTATATGTGGAATTGTACCCCAAAATACATTCTGCTGCTTCTCCTGAGTACGGGGATACCACATGTGGTCGACTTTTTGGAAGCCTAGCCGCATACGGGGCCCCGAAAGCCAAGCCCCGCCTTCAGGATTTCTAAGGGCATACATTTGTAATTTCACTCCTCACTACCTATCACAGTTTTGAAGGCCATAAAATGCCAAGATGGCACAAAACCCCCACAAATGACCCCATTTTAGAAAGTAGACACCCCAAGCTATTTGCTGAGAGGCATGTTGAGTCCATGGAATATTTTATATTTTGCCACAAGTTGCGGGAAAATTACAAACTTTATTTATTTTTCACAAAGTTGTCACTAAATGATATATTGCTCAAACATGCCATGGGGATATGTGAAATTACACCCCAAAATAAATTCTGCTGCTTCTCCTGAGTACGGGGATAGCACATGTGTGGGACTTTCTGGGAGCCTAGCCACGTACGGGGCCCCGAAAACCAAGCACCGCCTTCAGGCTTTCTAAGGGCATACATTTTTGATTTCACTCCTCACCACCTATTACAGTTTTGAAGGCCATAAGAAGGCCAAGATGGCACAAAACCCCCCACAAATGACCCCATTTTAGAAAGTAGATACCCCAAGCTATTTGCTGAGAGGCATATTGAGTCCATGGAATATTTTATATTTTGCCACAAGTTGTGGGAAAATTACAAACTTTTTTTTTTTTTTTCACAAAGTTGTCACTAAATGATATATTGCTCACACATGCCATGGGCATATGTGAAATGACACCCCAAAATAAATTCTGCTGCTTCTCCTGAGTATGGGGATACCACATGTGTTGGATTATTTGGGAGCCTAGCTGCGTACGGGGCCCCGAAAGCCAAGCACCGCCTTCAGGCTTTCTAAGGTCGTATGCAGGGTCTCCACGAGGACGAGTTCATTGTCGCTGAAGTGCATGAACCGCAAAATCTGCTCGTATCGTGCCCTGGACATGGAAGCAGAGAACACGTGCATATGGTGAATTGGGTCAGTGGACCAATATGACCGCAACTCACTCTTTTTGGTTATGCCCATGTTGAGGGAGAGGCCCAGAAAGATCTTAAATTCGGAAACCGTAATTGGTTTCCAATGTCTGGCAAGGGCGGACCGGGGAATATCGGTGATGTGTTGACCAGCGTACAAATTGCGTTGGTCCACAATAGATCTATAGAGATCTTCGGTGAAAAACAGTGAGTAAAAATCAAGTGGCGTAAAATCAACTGTTTCCACGTTAATGGCAGGTTGGCCAGTGAATGGGGGAAGTACGGGTTCTGCAGAAGTGGTGGGCACCCAATCAGGATTGGCGAATTCTGCAGGAAGGGCACTATGGGTACGACGGGCCTGTCTTTGTCTTAGTCTTGGTGGCAGTGGGACACTACTTGTGCTTGCCACCTCGCCAGCTTGAACTGCACTTATGGGACTTGCCACGTCACCACGTGCTACTGCAGTGCTGGATGTACGTCCAAGGTGTACTAGGCCGCTGGTGCTTGCCAGTTCACCAGAAGGATGAGCGGCTCTAGTACGTCTCTGCTCCATACGAGGGACCTGCGATTCTTGCACCTCAACAACAGAAGAAGTTCGGAATCGGGTACGCCTGCCCTTAACAGGGACCTCATCTCCGTCGTCAGAGCTATCTGTCATGGAGCCGCTGTCCTCTACAGGATCGTATTCTGAGCCTGAATCTGACAGATGAGTGACTTTCTCTTCACTATCTGTCATGCTCAGAAACGTGTAGGCCTCTTCACTAGTGTACCTTCGCTTTGCCATTTTGGGCTCTAAATTTAGGGGTACACTAGTGAGACTCACAGGTAAAAAAGCACCTAGGCTGTCAGCGACTGTATCAAACCGCTACAAAAAAAACTGTTAGCGATCGCAGGGATCAGGCCTGACTGTGAACGCTGCAGTTATGTGTGTTGTGTTTTGTAAGTGACCGAGATCGATCGATACTGCACTTGGGTGGGCTGGGCTGGGCTTGGCGGAGGGGCTAAACGCAGGTGCTAGCAGGTATCTGGGCTGATCCCGCTAACAATGCATTTTTGGGAAACCTAAACTGCTGGCGACGCTAATATAGATCTGATCAGATCAGATATTGATCTGTTCAGATACTATATTACTAAGGGAGGTGTATGCTTTACGCGCGGGTGTTAGCGGTACTGGCACTAACCTGACGCTGCCTGGGGCGACACAGACCCTATCTGACCCTCAAACTTATATCACCCGCCGGGTGATCAGGGGGTTAAACCTTTATTAGGTAATCAATGGCGGGAGCCCTGAAACTATAAAAAAATAACCAACCAACCAGCGTCACCTGTAACAGTTATATAGTGATCACTGGTGAAAGGGTTAACTAGGGGGCAATCAGGGGGCTTTATGCGGTAGTATATGGGGGTCCCTGACGCTATAAAAAGCTGCGGCGAACCTAAATACCTACCTGCCTAACTAGCGTCACCTGTGACACTAATACAGCGATCAGAAAAACGATCGCTTATTAGTGACACTGGCGACGGGGGGTGATCATGGGGTTAAACCTTTATTGGGGGGGTTAGGGGGGTACCCTAGACCTAAAGGGGGCTATCCCTCACTGCCCTAACACTTATTGCAGTCACAAATGACACCAATGCAATAATAATTAAAAAAAAATTGCAATTGGTGTCACTGTGACTGGGGGTGCAGGGGTGATTGGGGGGGGGGTGACTGGGGGGTGAAGAGGGGTGAAAGTGTGCCTGGCGTATTCTACTGTTAGTGTAGTGTGTTGGTGCAACTCACTGATCATCTCTCCTCGGTGCCGGAACGAAAAAGACCGACACAAGGAGAGATTACATCACTTCATCTGCCTGTGTTTACAATATAGGAGAGGAAGTGATGTAGGGGAAGCATTTCATTCTTCAGGAGCAATCGCGAGGGGGTGGCCATGAATGAATGGCCTCCCCTCATCCCGGATCGCTCCTGCATGGCTCTCTCTGGTGGCGTGGGACAGCATGGCTCTCTCTCTCTCTGGCTTCTGCCCAGCACGCTCCTCATTCTTTTTCCTGTAGAACTCTCTCTCTCAGCTTTTTTCCAGGCTGCAGTCTCGCCGCCGAGTTCTCTGTTGGACTGAGCAGGGAAAAGAGCCGGCAGGCACACTACACTGATATGGGCGCTTGACAGAACCTTGATGGTGTCACCACACTGGCGGGGTGCACACGGGTATGGGCTGACCACACCCCGATAGCAATGGAACTGTGTTGAATTTAAGATCTGATCCCTGATTCCAGGGGGGGCACTTGACCCCCCTTGCCCCTACCTGCGGACACCCATGCTACCTGCATTCCTGAGCTAAGGGCAGACGGCAGGAAGTAAATGCTATATGAACTATCTGCCCTTACTCAAGATGCCCACAATCAGAAATGCTAGGAGGATGTTTTTCAAAGTGATTTCTCAGCAAAATATAGCATGGAGACATGGATGGGTGGGGGAGTTTGCTTTGAATATTACAAATAAATTGCGTTTTTGGTTTGTGGTGTAGTCTTTTTAAAAAAAAAAAAAAAAAGCATGACTTAAACTTAAAAGTAAAGCTGTAGAAGATTTATATCCGGAAATAGTTAAAACCTCTGGTATTGTGTGACAGATTTTTCTCATAGTCTGGTCTAAAACCCATTTGTGGAAATAGCTCTAGATAAAGCCAGCCACACAATAATCTTGCCTCCTGTGTCAATACCACTGTTTGGGAATATTTGATGAGAATTTACATCTCTAAAAAGATACAATGCAATGTCAGTTTCTATGGCAATCTGCTTCTATTAGGGAAAGGCCAAGAATGGGATTAACTGGGTTACTGATACAAGTCTACTTTTAAACCATGAATCAGACTCCCCAAGGCTTGCTTTGCATAGCATTTGTTACTTATTTTATCAGAGCAACGATGATTGAAATGGGACTTTGTTCCAACATACTGAATTTCCCTTTTTACAGATATTTAACATTTGCTTTTTTTCATCTCTTTAGTGGACTGAACATATTTAAAAGTACAAGTCAAACCCTAAGTCACATTTGGCTTGTAAATACCGTAGGGAAAATAATTATTTGATCCCCTGCAGATTTTTTAAGTTTGCCCACTTACAAAGAATTGAAGGGTCTATAATTTTTATTATAGGTGTATTTTAACATAAAATCCAGAAAAAAACACAATACAAATGTTATAAATTGAGTTGCAGTTCAGTGAGTAAAATAATAATTTAATCCCCTACTAACCAACAATAGTTCTGGCTCCCACAGACTGGCTACTGTATGTGCTAATGTGGTTCACAGCTTAGCCCTGTCAATTTAAGAAGTGGCTCCTAACGACAACTGGTTATGTGTATAAAAGATACCTATCCACAGAATCTTTTTCTTCCATTCAAAACCCTCATCATGGGCAAGACCAAAGAGCTGTCAAAGTATATCAGGGACAAGACTGAAGACAATGCTGGAATGGGCTACAAGACTATCAGCAAGAAGCTTGGTGAGAAGGAGACAACTGTTGGAGCGATTATTTGCAAATGGAAGAAATACAAAATACCATCAATCACCCTTGGTTTGGAGCTCCATGCAAGATTTCGCCTCAAGGGTTAAGGATAATCATGAGAAAACTAAGGGATCAGCCCGTAACTGTATGGGAGGAGCTTGTGAATGATCTCAAGGCAGTTGGAACCATAGTCACCAAACAAACCATTGGTAACACAATATGCTGCCATTGTTCGAAATCCTGCAGTGCCCGCAAGGTCCCCCTCCTCAAGAAGGCACAGTTACAGGCCCATCTTAAGTTTGCCAATGAACATCTAAATGATTCAGAGAAGGATTGTGAGAAAGTCCTGTGGTCAGATGAGACCATAATTGAGCTCTTTGGTATTAACTCGACTTGGCATGCTTGGAGGAAGAAAATTCTCACTATGACCCTAAGAACACCATTCCCACAGTCAAGCACATTATGCTTTGGGGTTGTTTCTCTGCTAAAGTTAGAAGCCAACTGTGCCACATTGAGGGGTCAATTGACGTTGCCATGTATGGTAAAATCTTGGATGAGAACCTTCCTCTCTCACCCAGAACACTGAAGATGGGTCATAGATGGGTCTTTGAGCATGACAATCACCCAAAACAGACCTTCAAGGCAACAAAGGAATGGCTCATGAAGAAGCACATTAAGATCATGGAGTGGCCTAGCCAGTCTCCAGACCTTAATCCTATAGACAATGTATGAGCTAACACTTTCAGTTGCCAAGCAACAGCCAAGAAACCTTAAGGATTTAAAAAAGATCTGTAAAGAAGAGTGGACCAAAATCCCCCCTGAGATGTGTGCAAACCTGGTAACCAACTACAAGAAATGTCTTACCTCTGTGCTTGCCAGTAAGGGTTTCTCCACCAAGTACTAAGTCATGTTTTACTTGGGGATCAAATATTTATTTTACTCACTGAACTGCAACTCAATTTATAACATTTGTATCTGTGGCAGAACTACCAGGGTTACAGACGTTGCACTTGCGACCGTGCCGTGGAGTTCGACCACCGTGGGGAGGCAAGCAGTGTTGTCAACCTCACATTGGTTTGATAAAACAGCCTGATTTCTCCCATCCGTAGGGCAGGAGAATCAGCCTGAGAGACGGTGGTTGCAGCTTAGTGTCTGTGACAGCCCAGTTAGCACACTCCCCCTTCTTTTTGCAAGAACGAGTGAGCAGAGAAAAATGCAACCTTCTCCTACCGCCCCTGTTCCTCCTGTGTCTGCTTAGCCCACCCACTCTCCTATACCCGGTGTGTAGCTGTGCCTGAGAGAGGGAGGACATGTGGGTGGGAAATATGAAAAACAGAAGCCTGCTACACATTGCTATCTGTATCAATGATAAGCCACCATCTACCAGCCTTGGCCCCCCTTGGTGAGTGAGCTCTGCTCTGTGATCACTGAACTGTTCCTATCTTTCCCTTCTCTCCCCTGTCTCCCTCCCCCTCTCAGTTCTTCCAAGAGCTTCACAAACTTCACTTACTAGCACTCCTAGCAGCCCATACATTCATTCTTTTTTTCGTTCAATCATTAGGCCCCTTTTACACCAGTGGACCGATCTGCCTGTCAGTTTTTCTGCCGGACCCGATCAAACCACCCATAATTCTTATGGAGCGGCGGATGTCTGCTGACACCCACTGGCATCTGACCTGGTCCGCTGAAAATGGATGGGGATCCAGCAGATCGGATGACAGTCAGATGGAAACGGACAGGTGGCCCTGTCAGACAGATCTGTCATCTGCCTGCTCAGCGAAGATCAGCGGAGAGATTCCCCACTGAGCAGGCAGACCTGCTGGATGGGGTCCACCTTATCTGAAAGGGCCTCAGTTTATCTAAAAAAAAAAAATATGATCCACTTCCCCCATCTACACATTCCAGGTGGATGGGGGAATCCTCCGACTGTGGACCAGTGGTGGAACTACCAGGTTCACAAAGGTCACTCGTGCAACCGGGTCCTGGCTTTACACCATCATTTGGGTTCAAAGTCTCCTCTTGCTGTCCTGTCCCTGCTATTGACAGTGCTGGTCTCTGTCCCTATGGCAGTGGATTAGGATCCAGTGCTGGTTACATTTATGGGGCTGATGGGTGCATGAGGGCCAGCATTATTGGTTGTAGACAGCTGAGCCTCCTGCAGGTTGCCTAGCAGTGGTTTTACTGATCAGAGCCACCACCTTACTGGCAAGGAGGCAGAGAAGGCTATGCAGGATTACCACTGCTAGGAGACGGACGGAGAGCTCAACTATCTACAATCAATAATGCCGGCCCTCCCCTGCATGCACCGATCACCCCTATAATGTAAACGGCACTGGGTCCTAATAGACTGCCACTGCTGCCATAGAGACAGAAACCAGAGCAGGGTTGTCAATAGCAGGATCAGGACAGCAAGAGTCTGGGGCCCCCCCCGCGTGGCAGAATGCGGAATGCCACTTGCCATGTCACATGCCACCAGATGCGGAATGTCACTTGCCATGTTGCCTGCCACCAGATGCAGTGTGCCACTTGCCACATCGCCTGCCTCCAGATGCAGCTTGTCACTTGTCATGTCGCCTGCAACGTGGATTGTCACTTGCCATGCCGCCTACAACCAGATGCGGATTGTCACTTGCCACGTCGCCTGCCACCAGATGTGGTTTATCACTTACCACCAGATGCAGATTTTCACTTGCCACATTACCTGCCACCAGATGCGGATTGTCACTTGCCATGCCGCCTGCCACCAGATGTGAATTGTCACTTGCTACGCTGCCTTCCACCACATGTCAATTTTCACTGCATTGGTCGCAGCACTGGTCCATTAAGCACAGAGGCAGGCAGGTGGTGGGTGCCGAGTGAGGGCGGAACAGCAGTGATACAGAGCAGCCGCTGAGAGATGATGTCATCTCTCTGCTCGCCAGCCGCACCTCCGACATTGTACTGACCCGTTTGTGACAGTGCAGCCTTCGCGGCCTGGCTGCAAACAGGCCGCGGCCCAGCACCGGTCAGTGGCCTGGGGATTTGGGGACCCCTGATTTAAAATACACCTATGACAAAAATTATAGACCCTTCATTTCTTTGTAAGTAGGCAAACTTACAAAATCTGAGGGGATCAAATAAATATTTTCAGCACTGTACACACTTAGGCTAGGTTCCCACTGCTGCCATACGATTTTGGTCTGACTTTCAGTGCAATTATGTAGTGCAATTTGGATGCTACTTTAAAGGAGTTTGCATGTTTAGTGGTGCCAAAATCATGCTGAATTCGCACCAAAGTAGTACAGGAACCTTTTAGAAACTGCACCATTGTGAGTTACATTAATGTGAAGGGCCACCATTGAAAACAATGTGATTTCCATTGACTTGTGACTTTGGGTGACTCAAGTTGCATCTGAAATTAGGCATCAGGTGTGAAGGGAGCCTAAAGGTACAACCTCTCTGCATAAAGTATATGTAAAGAAAGCAAGTATGTTACTGGCAGGAGCACCAGAAAAATCCTGAAAAAAGAAAACAGCTTCCACATCTAAGGACATGTAAGCTGTCATATATATTGTTTTTCTTCTTAGGTTTAGACATATTGCATTACCTCTCTCAGTAAAATCCTTGGTTCACTAGTGATCTAAGAGGATGTAATTCTGGGCCTTTAAAGGAGAAGTCAAACCTGAGCTTCTTTTGGCTGGGCTTCTCCTATGGGTCAAAGAAAGTAGTCCAATTTGTTTTGCACTCCTGTGACCCATTTTCAGCAGAGAGTGGACTATCAGATTGTTTCTGCATCCTAAATAAATGCACTGCTGATCATTTAGAAATAAATTAGAAGCAATAAGCTCATTGTTTTGCAGACTATCCCAGGTGCCACAGAATGTCCCACCAAGAAGGAGCAACACAAAACTTGCTACTGCATTCAGCACGCAAAGCACGCCTTCAATCTGAACCTTTTGCAAGAAAAGCATCTTCCCGTTTTTTTTGTTTTTTTTCTGGGAATGGTGCTAGCTTTGTCTGCTCCATATTTAGAGTCTAAATTAAATTTTACATGCTGACAGGTGGATACATTGAACATATTCAATTGTTGCCTGGGGTCAGTCTTAAACGTTTGCTCTATTTACTTCCATAGTTTTCTCCGCATAATTAAATTCAAAAATTAATTAGGCAATCAATCTTTTCTAATAAAAGAGCTGCAATTATCTATATTTAAAGTGAAGTTCCACCCAAAAGTGGAACTTCCACTCATTTGTTTCCTCTCCCAATCCGATGCCATAATTGGCACTTTTCGGGGGGGGGGGGGCAGGATACCTGTCTTTCCCACTTCCGGGAGTCGCCGGGCCAGTAAAAGAGAGGAGCAGGACCTCGCACATGCACAGTAGGGTTCGCGGCATGAAGCCGTAAGGCTACACTGCCGGGTACCCTTACCCACAATGGTGATGGAAACATCAGCTGCAGTGCCGACATCGCTGGACTCCAGGACAGGTAAGTGTCCTATTGTTAAAAACCAGCAGCTGCAGTATGTGTATCTGCTGGATTTTAATTTTTTGGCCAGAGCATTGCTTTAAGTTGATTTTATTACTAGGCAGAAAACTCCTTCTTTAAAGTGTTACTTAACCCAGGACCCTGCATTCACTATATCTTGTCTCCCACAGTACACAGAACATGGTAATGTAATTATTTTAGTAAATATAAACTGCTAAATACCCTTTCTCATCAGCAGTTAGAGCAGTCTTGTGACTTATATCAGTGTCTGGCCAAGCACCGGTTAAAGCTTGTAGGAGGAGTTTCATTATTTTCATTCTCCTCTGACTGTCCTATGAGGTTGCATTACCTCTGACCCTATTTCTGAACAGTGCTGATTGGCCCTGTGCCGATCACATGCACCCTGCCAAAAAAAAAAAAACATCTCTGGCAATACACACCAAATAGAGCATGTGCAGAGTACCCCCCAGGCTCAGTACGATCAGGAGATGGATTGGGGACGGTGGAAGAAAGGGAGGATCAGAGAAGAGCAGGATTAAACAGTCTTTTTACAAAATGCAGAGAATTAACCCCTTCCACAGTGAGTATAACAAGCATGCTTTACTGCATATACAAATAAATTTTACAGTTGTGGGTTTAGTACCACTTTAAAAAGAAATACCATATACTTACCTCTCAGCAGCCCATGTCCTCAAATTTCAATTTGTAGCAGATCCCCATCTGTTGAGGGTATTCAACTTTCACCTTCTCCCAGCTGTGCCATGTTCCTCCATCTCTACTTTAGTTTGGACCCCCAGAGTACAGGGTCCCTTAAAAGTACTTACAGACATTAGATGAGAATCTCTTGATCTGGCCCCTGTTAGCCGAAATGTACAAAATGATTGAGTGGGGTTAATCTATCTTATATATACAGAAAAGTTGTTGCCCTGTTTGTGAATAAATTCAAAATTATATACTGCATTTAAATCTCAATGACCAACAATGAAATTTAATTCTTACAACTCACATTTTGATTGTTGGTCATTGAGATTTAAATGCAGTATGTCATTTTGAATTTATTCACAAACAGTGCAACTCACTTTTGTACCGTATATACTCGAGTATAGGCCGACCCGAATATAAGCCGAGGCCCCCAATTTACCCCCAAAAAAACTGGCAAACTTATTGACTCGTGTATAAGCCGAGGGTGAGACATGCCTGTCCATCCCTGTGTGTGTGTCCGTCCATCCCTGTGTGTCCGTCCATCCCTGTGTGTCCGTCCATCCCTGTGTGTCCGTCCATCCATCCCTGTGTGTGTGTGTGTCCATCCATCCATCCATCCCTGTGTGTGTGTGTCTCCATCCATCCATCCATCCATCCCTGTGTGTGTGTGTCTCCATCCATCCATCCCTGTGTGTGTCTCCATCCATCCACCCATCCCTGTGTGTGTCTCCATCCATCCACCCATCCCTGTGTGTGTGTGTATCCATCCGCGTGTGTGTGTGTGTGTGTGTGTGTGTGTGTGTGTGTGTGTGTGTGTGTGTGTGTGTGTGTGTCCAGCCTACCTTTGTCCCGAGCCTCCGTCCCGTGCCTTGCCTCCTTGCCTCCGTTCCGTCCCGTGCCGTGCCGTGCCTTGCCGTCGTGTCGTGCCTTGCCTTGCCTCCGTCCCGTCCCGTCCCGTGCCGTGCCGTGCCGTGCCTTGCCTTGCCTTGCCTCCGTCCCGTGCCCTCTTCGGCGGCCATTGTAAAATTCAAAAGCCGCGCCTCCTCCTTCGCCTGTGATAGGCGGAACACTGAATTTCCCAGCAGCCTGTGTTCCGCCTATCACTGACATCGTATCATCCTCGTCCGTAGTACGAGGATGATACGATGTCCGTGATAGGCGGAACACAGGCTGCTGGGAAATTCAGTGTTCCGCCTATCACAGGCGAAGGCGGAGCCGGAGGCGCGGCTTTTGAATTGTAGAATGGCCGCTGTCTGTCTGCTCGACACGCTGATCGAGCGGGCAGACAGCGATGACTCGAGTATAAGCCAAGGGGGGCACTTTCAGCCTCAAAAAAGAGGCTGAAAATCTCGGCTTATACTCGAGTATATACGGTATATATTTATTTTAGATTTTGTGGTTTTTCTATATCTGTGAGATATCTGCTGTTTTTAACAGATTTTTTGTATTTTGATTATTTTGGATTATACTGTATATATATATTTCTTTTAGCACTAGGCACACTTTACTTGCACATATGTTAATATATATTGCCTAGTGTATATAGTTTTCTCTTTTGACAAGAGTATCTACCAGGGCCATTTTTAAGGCAGGGCAAAAGGGGAAGCTGCCCTGGGCCCTGTCATTGTTGTGGGGCCCAAAGCAGCTGCCTCATACTTGCCAACTATCCTGGTTTAAATTCCCTCGCCACTTGAGGTTTTAGTCCTGTGCTGTGTCCCAATATCTCAATGTGAAGTGCTGCTACTAATGCTGCCCAGCTCTGCCCTATTGTTGTGTACAGATGACTCACCTTTAGACCCTGTGTTTACGTGTAAATTACCAGCATTCATATGTAAATAGTGATGACATTCATATGTAAATAGCGACGGCCGGTGGCATTGATATGTATATCATGCCCCCTGAGGTCATATCCACAGTAATCCCTAGCAACCAATCAACAAGCAGAAATCGTGTGCTGTAACCTCTAGCAACTAACCAGTGAGCTGCAATGTGTGCTGTAACCTCTAGCAGCCAGTCAGTGAGCGGTAATGATACACTGTAACCTCTGGCAACCAGTCGCAATAGCTGCCTGATCTGATTCAGTAAACTGAATTTTGAGTCTAGCTGCTATTTATTGTATGTCTCAGAGCAGGTGGAGAGCAAAACTGCATGGGGGGCCCCAAAAAAAGTTTTGCCCAGGGTCCAATCAATATTAAAGACGGCCCTGGTATCTACAGTATGTGGGCCTCCTTCATTGTCCTAAAAAGATGCAATTGACTACAGTGCACATGTTTGGCAAAGAGATTGACACACTGAACATTGTGAAATGGTTGGATCACATGTACAAATATGATGGTTTCCTAATGTCTATGACCCATGCCATTCCCCAAGAATATATACTGGAAGTGAAAGAATGCCTTTTGTAACCCTTGAGAAGCTAGAGAGGTAGCTCACACAAGGCTATACTGTAGACTAGGGATGAGCCGAACACCCCCCGGTTCGGTGCGCACTAGAACTTTCGAACGGACCCCAAATTCGAACGAACTTTAGAACCCCATTGAAGTCTATGGGACTCGAACGTTCGAAATTAAAAGTGCTAATTTTAACGGCTATTATGCAAGATACTGTCCTAAAAAGGGTTTGGGGACCTGGCTCCTGCCCCAGGGGACATGGGTCAATGCCTAAAATGTTTTTAAAAATGGCCGTTTTGGCGGGAGCACTGATTTTAATGACGATTAAAGTGAAAAAAAAAAGTGAAATATTCCTTTAAATATGGTGCCTGGGGAGGTGTCTGTAGTATGCCTGTGAAGTGCCACGTGTTTCCCGTGTTTAGAACAGTCCCTGCACAAAATGACATTAAACAGAAATAACATCATTGAAAACTGCTTGCGGTTTTAATGTTATATCTGGTTCCTGCAATATGGTTGAAAATCATTGAGAAAAATGGCATGGGTAGCCCTCCCTGCCCATTACCAGCCCCTTTGGGTCTTGTACGCATATTAAGGGGAACCCCGTACCCATATTAAAAAAAGGAAATGCGTGTGGCCCCCCAGGCCCTATATACTCAGAACAGCAGTATACAGGCGGTGCAAACAAGACAGGGACTGTGTAGGTTTGTTGTGTTAAGTTGAATCTGTTTGTAATTTTCAACTGGTACATTTTTAAAGTGTAGCTCCAGTCAAAAAAACTATTTTTAAGCTTTTTGGAAAACATAGGAAGGGTTATCACCCCTGTATAATTTGTTTTGTCGTCCATCTTTTTTCATCTCACTTGCTGTTGTCTCCTTGCGTTTGCAAGTAGGAGATGTTTGTAAGTTGGATGTTTGAAAGTAGGGGCCTGCCCTATATGCTCTGCAGAAATGGCGGAACAAGGTGTTGGTTTTGCCACAACATTGTAAGCCCTCAAAGTGACTCTTAATGGGCGCTGGAGCGCCCTGCTGTGAACGATTATATCAAGAATTGTAATTACATCCCATTGTTGAACAGTGGTAGAAAAATTGACCTTTGGTGGTTGTGGTGCTGGTGCCACAACACTATAAGTCCTCACAGTTACTCTGGGTGGGCACAGGAACGGGCCCTCCTGTGAAATATTATATCAAGAATTGTAATTACATGTCCCTGTTAAACAGGGGCAGAAAAATTGGGCCTTAGGCACTGGTGCTGGTGCCACGACACTGCAACCTCTCCCATATACTCTAGTTTTATTGCAGGAATTAGCCCTGCTGCAAAGCATTGCATCAAAAATTGTAATTAAACTCCCCTGTTAAACAGGGGCAGAAAAATTGGGCTTTAGGCACTGGTGCTGGTGCCACCACACTGCAACCTCTCCCATATACTCTAGTTTTATTGCAGGAATTAGCCCTGCTGCAAAGTATTGCATCAAAAATTTTAATTAAACGCCCCTGTTAAACAGGGGCAGAAAAATTGGGCTGATGGCATCACCCAGAACCAGAAATGTTCTTCCAACATATCAGCAGAGGAGGAAGAGGATAGACAATCAACATAACAGGACAGTCACTCAGCATCAGCATAGGCAGTCTTGAAGGGATGTGATATTTCAAAAAAAATAATTCGGTTACATCAGCTTCAGGTGCTTGGTAGCTGTGGGTGATCCAAGACTGATTCATCTTGATGAAGGTCAGTCGATCAACTGATTCGGTGGACAGGCGCACCCTGTGATCGGTAACAAAGCCACCAGCAGCACTGAAGGTGCGTTCCGAAAGAACGCTGGATGCAGGACAGGCCAGTAGCTCAATTGCATACTGTGCAAGCTCTGGCCAGTGATCCATCCTCAAGACCCAGTAAGCCAGAGGATTTTCGGTGGGAAAGGTGTCCAAGTCTGACCTTGCCCCTAAGTATTCCTGCACCATGTAAATCAGACGCTGGCGATGGTTGCTGGAACCGATCATACCTTGGGGCTTCGGACTAAAAAATTGTCTGAAAGCATCAGTCAGACGGCCACCTTCTCCACCGCTCCTTCTGACCGATGCCTCAGCCACACGTTGTCCAGGACCAGGAGTTTGTAACCTCCCAGTCTCTGGGAACGCGTTGCACAGACCTTTCTGCAAGGCCTCCCGGAGATGTCTCATCCTTTGCTCCCTCTGCGATGGCAAGATAAGGTCGGCAACCTTACCCTTGTACGTTGATCAAGGAGAGTGGCCAGCCAGTAATGGTCCCTCTCCTTGATCCGAAGAATACGAGGATCCTTCTGCAGGCTTTGCAGCATCAGGGAGGCCATGCAGCGTAGGTTAGCTGAGGCATTCGGTCCGGAGTCCTCTGGGTCCCTAAGGACAACATGATCCGCAGCTACCTCCTCCCAGCCACGTACAAGTCCACGTGTTTCTTGGGACTGTAAATCATCCCTACAAGACTGCTGCTGATGATGCTGAGTGCCAGCCTCCACCTCCATGCTGACACAATCATCCTCCTCCTCCTCTTCCTCCTCCTCATCCTCTTCCTGTGTGATGGGTGGCACAGCAGGAACACTGTCTGGATAAAGGGGGCCTTGAGAGGCAAGGAAGTCCTCCTCTTCCTACCTCTGTTCTGCCTCAAGTCCCCTGTCCATTATTCCACACAGCGTATGCTCCAAGAGGTGGACAAGAGGTACAGTGTCACTGATCCATGCACTGTCACTGCTCACCATCCTTGTGGCCTCCTCAAACGGTGACAGGACAGTGCAGGCATCCCTGATCATGGCCCACTGGCGTGGTGAGAAAAAACCGAGCTCCCCTGACCCTTTCCTGGTGCCGTAGTTGCACAGGTACTCATTAATGGCCCTCTGCTGCGTGTGCAGCCGCTGCAGCATGGCCAACGTTGAGTTCCACCTGGTGGGCATGTCACATATAAGGCGGTTCTTGGGCAGGTTCAACTCCTTTTGGAGTTCAGCCAGCCGAGCACAGGCATTAAATGATCGGCGGAAATGCACACAGACTTTCCTGGCCTGCTTCAGGACATCCTGTAAGCCGGGGTACCTGCCCAAGAACAGCTGCACCACCAGGTTAAGGACGTGAGCTACACAGGGCACATGGGTCAGTTATCCCTGTCGGAGGGCGGAGAGGAGGTTGGTGCCATTGTCACAAACCAACATTCCTGGCTTAAGCTGGCGTGGCATCAACCACCTCTCGGCCTGCCCCTGCAGAGCTGACAAAACATCCGCCCCAGTGTGGCTCCTGTCCCCCAAACAAACCAGCGCAAGCACGGCATGGCATCGTTTTGCCTGCGTACTTGCGTAGCCCCTGGAAAGCCTACGGAGCACCGCTGGTTCTGAGGACAGAACACTGGAAGAGGCCATGGAGGAAGAAGAAGAGGAGGGGGTGGAGGAGAGAGGTGTGTCACAACCAATAGTAGCATTTTGGAGGCGTGGTGGCGGAACAACCTCCAACACTACTGCACCTTGTCCTGCATCCTTCCCAGCTGCCAGAAGAGTGACCCAATGGGCCGTGAAAGACAGGTAACGTCCCTGTCCATGCCTGCTGGACCATGAGTCAGCGGTAATATGCACCTTACCGCTGACCGCCCTGTCCAGCGAGGCAAGGACATTGCCTTCCACATGCCGGTAGAGAGCCGGAATCGCCTTCCGTGAGAAAAAGTGGCATTTGGGGACCTGCCACTGAGGAACCGCACATTGTACAAACTCACGGAAGGGGGCCGAGTCTACCAACTGAAAAGGCAGCAGTTGAAGTGCTAGCAATTTAGCCAAGCTAGCATTCAACCGCTGGGCATGTGGATGGCTGGGAGTGAACTTCTTTCGCCGATCCAGCAGCTGGGGCAGGGACATTTGCCTGCTATAATCGGACGTGGGTGTACTGCTAGCAGAGTGCCCGGAAGCACTTGGCTGTGACACACCTAATTCTACACCTTCATTCCTCTCAGAGCAGGTTTCAGAGAGGACTGAAGGTCTAGTGGGGTTGGAGATGCCAGCTGATGAGGAGCAAGGAGAGGTCCGCTTTGTTCTTTGGTGTGGGTCTTTGAGGTACGCTTGCCAACGAGCTGCATGGCAGGTTAACATATGTCTGGTCAAGCATGTGGTGCCCAAGCGGCTGATGTTTTGGCCACGCGAGATACGCTTGAGACATATGTTGCAAATAGCAGGGGTGCGATCTGATGCACTCGTCTCAAAAAAGGCCCACACCAAAGAACTTTTAGAATAACGTGCAGAGGCAGCGCCCTGCACAGGCGGAGCTCTGCGGTGTGATTCAGTCGGTGTGCTGCCCCTAAGCTGGCCCCCTGCAGCTTGTGGAACATGACTGCCAGATTGCTGTCCTTCTATAGCATCCCCTCTCTCTGCGCTCACGCTACTGCCTTCCTCTAGCTGAGTGTCATCATCAGAGCCTACAAAACACTGGGCATCCTCCTGGAGCATGTACCCAACACTGTGCTCAAAGAGTTCAGGAGACTCCTCAGGAGGACGTGGTGGGTCTAGGGAAGGAGTCACTGATGATGACATTGAGAGGAGGAAAGACAATGCGTTGGCAGCTGCTTTGCTAGTACCCTGAGACTGGGTGAGAGAGGATGAGGAGGATGAAGAGGGCTTGGTCATCCACTCTACCAAGTCGTTGGCGTGTTGCGGTTCAACATGTCCAGCTGCTGAAAAGAAGGACAAGCATGTCCCATGGCCACGTGCTGATGACAATGCACCGCGTCCACGACCAGCACTGTTGTCTCTAGGCACAGAGCCTGCTTGCCCTCTTTTATTGGCTCGCGCCTGTCTGCCTCTCCTTGCTGGCCTTCCAGACATGGTAATGGCCTGAAGGGAGTTGGGTAAAACAGCAGTTGGGTAGTGTATATTGTGCTGGAGGCACACAACACCCACTAACTCCTGCAGATGCCTATATTATAGAACACCAGAGATAAAGGGGTATACTGTAATGGAGTCACACAACACCCACTAAGCCCTGCAGATGGCTCTATTAGAGAACAGCAATAAACGGTAGATACAGGTGTATATTGTGCTGGAGTCACACAACACCCACTAACTCCTGCAGATGCCTTTATTATAGAACACCAGAGATAAAGGGGTATACTGTAATTGAGTCACACAACACCCACTAAGCCCTGCAGATGGCTCTATTAGAGAACAGCAATAAAGGGTAGATACAGGTGTATATTGTGCTGGAGGCACAAAAAACCCACTAACTCCTGCAGATGCCTTTATTATAGAACACCAGAGATAAAGGGGTATATACAGATGTATACTGTGCTGTGCTGGAGGCACACACAACTTCCAATAACTCCTGCAGATGGCAAGTGGGCTCAAATAGAGAAGAGCTATGTAGGTGGATATAGCGGTGTGTACTGGGTACAGAGCATGCAGACAGCACGCACAAGCTCCTAACACTACTGACTGCAAGCTCTATTATAAAAGATAGATCACTAGCTATATAGGTGAGGTGAATATAGTGGTGTATACTGCGGTCAGGGCAAGCAGACAACAACCACTACAGAAGAGCAAGATCGAAAATCGGCCGATAACGATCGGTGTATACTGTGTTGAAGGTACACAGAACACCCACCAACTGCTTCAGACACCAACACACTACACTAGGCCGCCGCGCTGGCGGCCTTATATAGTGTGGGGCGTGTACTACACAGCCTGAGCTATGATTGGCCACAGGCATCCTGCCTGTGGCCAATCATGGCTCTCCTCGCTGCTGGCGCTGTGATTGGCCAAGCATGCGGGGTCACAGTGCATGCTTGGCCAATCATGAGCCAGCAATGCACTGCGATGACGCAGTGCATTGTGGGCCGTGAGCGCCACACGAATTTGGCGCGAACGGCCCATAACGTTCGGAATTCGCCGAACGGGCGAACAGCCGATGTTCGAGTCGAACGTATGTTCGACTCGAACACGAAGCTCATCCCTACTGTAGACATCCTATGTAACACCGCTGAGTGGCCCAGTGCTGCCACATGGAGTGAGTCACATGCTCCTCCATAACCTAAAGTACTGGGTTTTTCCTTTGACTCCTGCTGCTGAAGAAAGAATTGGGGGAGTGAAGTAAAGTATACGATAAGGATAAATGTCATATTAAAGGCTAAGTTCACCTTTTGTAAAAAAAATAATAAATGCATGTTATTTTGCAGATTGAAAAAAAATGTGCATTTATTGTTTTATTATAATGGAGCCTGCAAAGCATTGCATCCACGAACAAAAGGGTGCAACATGTGACATGCTACTAAAGGTGAACGTATCCTTTAACCACTTAAGGACCGTCCTACGTACATTTACTGCGGCAGGGCAGCAAAATCACGTACTTGTACATGTATCTCGTGCACGGCTCTGGGGTGCGCGCTGCCAGAGCTGCGCTCCCACTGTGATTGGACACAGCGGGAGCCAACCAGCAGTTCCGGTGGCCATGATGGCCGTCAGCCACCCACGCTTGCTTGCTGGAGAGACTGAATGGAGGTCTACCTATGTAAACAAGACAGACTGTCGTTTTGTCCGACAGGAAGAGAGACATCTGTGATTCCTGCTAATCAGGAACACAGATGTCTCTGTTCCTCGAGTCAGTCCTTCCCCCACACAGTCAGAAAACACTCCTAGGGAACACAGTTAACTCTTTGATTGCCCCTTATGTTAACCGCTTCCCTGGCAGTGTCATTTATACAGTGTCATTTTTCTTAGCACTGATCACTGTATTGGTGTCACTGGTCCTAAAAAAGTGTCACTTAGGCCGCGTACACACGCGCGGACTGTTCGCCCAACTTTGTCCGTCCAACAGTTTCGGCAAACAGTCCGCTCAAAATTAGCATGGACGGACATGGCCACACACGACGAACGAACAGTTTGCTGAAACCGTGCGCGATGACGTGAACGGCACGTACGACGGGACGAAAAATACGACGTCCTATACACTGCATTATAACTTTCGGCGTGAAAATCCTTTCTGAGCATGCGCGGAACTTAGTTTGACGAACAAGCCTACACACGGGCGGACTGTTCGCTGAAACAAGGTTTCAGCGGACAGTTTTACGGAATTTCCGAAAAACCTTGTTCGTCAAACTGTCCGCTGAAACTGTCCGCTGAAAGCCCACACACGAGCGGACTGTCCGCCCAAACACTGTTCAGCGGACAAAGTTGGGCGAACAGTCCGCGCGTGTGTACGCGGCCTTAGTGTCAGATTTGTTTGCCGCAGTGTCGCAGTCCTGCTAAAAATCTCTGATCGGCGCTAGATATGTGCACACTGAAATATTTTCTTTCAGAATTTCGTCCAAAAAATACATTTATTTAGTTACTCCCGAAATTTGTTTTTATTTATTTTGTTTTGTTAAAAAATGAATTTGCCTGAAAATCTGAAATAATTAAGGTCGAATCTGTCATTAAAGGCTTATGGTGTCTGTGTAAACATCTTCGGTCAAATGTTCCGCCTACAAGCTATAGTAGAATTTTAATTTTGTATGAAACTAGTAATAATTATATTTATTAATTATTATCACTAGTCAACCAACATTAGAATTCTTCTATAGCCTATGTGCGGAGCATTTGACCATGAATGTCTGATCGCGGCGACTGCTTCGTCGAATCTTCATGTTGAATCTTTTCTCTCTATGTCCAATAATCTTGGACTAATAGAGTTAGGTTAGGCACATTCAACCTTTTTTGCTATTGTCTCTATAATAGACATGTGCGATTAGTTTCGTACGAATCGCAAATTCGTACGAATTTCCCTAAATTAGTACATTCGGGAGGATCCAAAATACGAATTGCCATGCGTCCGAATTTTGTACGCAATACGAACTTTTGTTTACGAATTTCGGATCAGTTGTCGTTGCATCGACGACTCAGTCATTTTGCTTATTATGAGGGGCTCCCATCATCCTTGTGCTATGCTGACTTCCTCCTGGGGCTGTACCTCTGCTGTGCTCATTATGAGGGGTTTCCACCATTCCTGTGCTGACATACTGAGCATAGCAGGGATACAGCCCCAGGAGGAAGTCAGCACAGCACAGGGATGGTGGGAGCCCCTCATAATGAGCACATGGCTGCCATGCACAGCTGCTTTTGTTTTTATACACCACACTGTACGGGGTCAGCGGGGATATGCGGGGTCACTGGAAATTGTTTGGTGTTACCAAGCATGTTCTCTCCGCACATCCCCGGTGACCCCAAACAGTGTGGGGTGATCAGGCGAAAACTGGACCAGCGATGCATGGCAGACAATCCGCTTCTCTCTTGTATTTTCAAATCTTAACGGAACAAACTGAAGAGAAGCTGATTGGTTGCCATGGGCAACTGCTCCAGATTCTGTTCGCTTCAAGCTTGATTAATTTCCCTAAATGTCTTTTTATCTGTTCTAGCAGTCATATGTGTAAATGAGAAGAATGGTGGGGGCACATCAGGGCACATTGGAGCACATCAGGGCACATTGGAGCACATCAGGGCACATTGGGGCACATCAGGGCATATTGGAGCATATTGGGGCACATCAGGGCACATCGAGGCACAGCAGGGCATATTGGAGCACATTGGGGCACATCAGGGCACATCGGGGCACATCAGGGTATATTGGAGCACATTGGGGCACATCAGGGCATATTGGAGCACATTGGGACACATTGGGGAACATCAGGGCACATTGGGGCACATCAGGGCACGTTGGAGCACATCAGGGCACATTGGGGAACATCAGGGCATTTTGGAGCACATTGGGGCACATCAGGGCATATTGGAGCACATTGGGGCACATCAGGGCATATTGGAGCACATTGGGGCACATCGGGCACATCAGGGCATATTGGAGCACATTGGGACACATTGGGTCACATCAGGGCACATCAGGGCACTCTCTTCTCGTCCATCCCAGATGATGTCACAAGCAAATAGGGGTAGATGAGAAGCGAGGGGAGGGATTGTGTGAAGGAGGGACAGGGACCAACTACTAAGACCAAATGGCCATCTCTGCTGCAGACAGTCAGTTCAAGGAATGTTCAGAGTGAGGGAGGGGTACCCCAGCTTTGGCAAATTGATTTTCAAAAATGCTAACTGCTCCATTAGCTGGGGGGACAACTGGGATCTTTGGGGTGACAGGATGTTTCCCGTCACAGAAAACACCCGCTCACT
The DNA here is from genome assembly GCF_037356315.1 of Lithobates pipiens. Lineage (NCBI taxonomy): Eukaryota > Metazoa > Chordata > Amphibia > Anura > Ranidae > Lithobates > Lithobates pipiens. Next base: position 100,775,563 of record NW_027507785.1, read on the forward strand.
CTGGACACTTGTCGGAGGGCAGGACAGTAGCTCCTTTGCAATATCTGCAAGGGCAGGCCACTCCTCGCTCTTCCCCTGCCAAAAAAACATTGGATCTGTGGTGGGGTGCACTGGTGGGGCTGACAAATAGGACATGACAACTTCCTTTGCTGATATGGGTTTCTTGAGGTGCACTATGTTTGAGGTTCCCATTAGGGTGTCAAGTGCCTCAGCCAAGACAGAAGATGCTCCGCTGGCAGGAGCTCTGCTCACTTCAATAGATGTAGATGATGCATGGGAGAGGGGGTCTTCAATATCTTCTTCCTCCTCTTCCTCTTCTCCCAGACTTACCATCTGCCTTTCCCTCTGACGCACCCTGTCGATTAGTCTGTCCCGCCATGTTGTCAGAGCACTACACTGCACAGCCATTTTGCCCTTGATGCGAGGGTCACACATGGCAACCAGCATCAGTTCTGGGCAAGAGGCGGTCAACTACTGCGTGCGCCTGCCCAACTCCATCAGAAATGTGTTTAGCAGAGCCAACACATCAGGTGGAGGGCCACCACCAGGCAAAGGTTCCTCAGCCGACTTGAACCGCTCCAATTTGCTCTGAAGGTGGTTGAAGAGTGGGAGCACATGACCAATGCTGGCATCCTGGCGGCTTAGGTGCTCTGTGACAGAGAGGAAAGGCTTGAGGACTGCCACAATCTTACCGATTATGGCCCAGTCCTCCCTGCCTAAAGGTCTCTCTATGCCAATGTTATGATCACAGGCCATGGCATGGAGAGCCTTCTGCTGCTCAAGGATGCGTTCCAGCATTGCTAGGGTTGAATTCCACCTAGTCCCCACATCCTGTTTTAGACAGTGTTCTGGAAGGCCTGCCTTCCTCTGTTCCACCCTGAGGAGGTGGCTGTCCCTCACACTCCGATGGAAGTGGCCAGCCATCTTCTGACAAGAGTCCACCACTTTGGACAGCCTTCCATCGCCACCAGAAATGGTCTCCACCAACCGAAAACTGTCAGTTACCACCTGGTGGAGAAGGTGGGCTGAGCAGCGCACACCCACAAAGCTGCCATCCCTTACAGCCTTGACCATGTTGCTGCCTCCATCAGTGACAACATAGCCAATCCTGTAGTTGCTGTCTGCCTGTCCAAACCACTGCAGCAACATTTTCGGCAGGGCTTGCAGGATGTTTCGCGCTGTGTGCTTTTCATCAAGCACCTCAGCGTGCAGGAGGAAGGAACGGTACCCATGTTTGTCAACTACTGACGAGGATCCAGATGTTTGAACTACATCATGGGACACCTTGGCCTGCCACCAATGTGCCGTCAGGGACAGGAAGGCATGCTGGGCACTACACGCACTCCACAGGTCAGTGGTCAGGTGCACTGCCTGTCCACCTGCTCTTCCAATCTCCTCCTTGAGCACCCCGATACAAGACCTGTATAAGGCTGGCACCACAGTTTGGCTGAAGGTCTTACGTGATGGCACACGGTACTGTGGTGCAAAAGCCTGCATCAATTGCTTGAAGGGCTCACCTTCCACCATGTTGAAAGGTGCTCCTCCAACTGCAATGATCTGGCCAATCAGGCGTGTTATTTTATGCACCTGCGCCCGAGACATACCCTTACTCTGAAAGCCACCAAAATCTTCCAGGGTGGCCTGGCTGGTATGGATTGGATGCGGGATGGTGGCTGTGGCGGTGCCACTATTGGTTCCCCTTTTGGTGTTTGGAGGAGTGGCCATGATACTTTTCTCCCCTAACAGCACTGCATGGTGGTGCACACGCATGTGCTGGTTCATGCCACTGTTACTGAGATGCCCTATGTCTCGGCCCCGGCTGACCTCCCTGCCACAGTGATTGCATTTGGCCTTCTGACCGACACCAATTCTTTAAAAATGCTGTCAAATGCTGGAACGGCAGCCACCACCTCGGACACTGCCTGATGGAATACCTTCCACTGCAGTGGTCACACTCTCTTTCTGAGGTTCAGCAGGAGCGGGAGGAAGAGACCTGAACATCTCAGGTATATTGGGTGCTGTGATGGACTGAGGTCTAATGGTTGCATTGGCCCATTCTGATGCTGGAGGCTTAGAAAGCACTTGGGCAGGGGTCTTCTCAGGAGAAAAAAGTAGTGGGGACTGAGGGGAGATACTTTCTGGGCTGTCGGTGGTGCCAACATGGGTAGAGGGCTGGAAATGACATTTGTCTACAACAATGTCAGGAAAGCCTGCTTCCACCTCTTTCACATTGCCAAGGGAACAGTGATCATTAGAAGCAGTAAACTCTGTCTCCTTGCTGACCACTGCCAAGCTCCCTGTAGTGCTGATGGTGATGGCACTGGCAGCAATGGTGGTGGTGACATCATCATGAGCCTCGGCCTCCTGACATGTTTCCTGCTGCATGGCCAGGATCTCCAGCTTTGGCTGCACAAATGTATGTGCACTGGGAACCCCTTTGGCCTGCCCTCTTCCATAAAAGGTACCAATGGGCAGCATGTTACCAGCAGCAGTGGCAGAGGTGGTAGTGCCACTTTTGCTATAAATTGTGCTGCTTGTTCTAGGAGGTAAATCCTGGAACAGCTGGCGACATGCAAATGTCTGCTGTTTGCCAGGCTCTTTACCACCAGCAGTCTTCACTCCCAGTCGCCTCAGCTTTATGGGAGGTGAGCTGAGCTCAGAGGGCGCAGAGACAGAACGTCCCACCTGCTGCTCATGTACACGGCTCATAGCTCTCCCTCTCCCAGCAGCACTCTTACTGCTTTTTTGGCCTTGTTTGCTGCTCATTTTTCCTTTAAAAGTTAGAAAAATGTAGACAAAAAAAAATATGATTTTGATTGCAGCAAACTAACACCAAAATCACCAAATGTACAAAAAAAATATTATACCAACAGAAAATAACAAAATATTAACTAAATGAAACAAGAAATGAAAAAAAAAAAAAAAATTATCTCTCAAAACCAACCAAAAAACGAATAAAACCAGAAACTAAACACTAAGAGATGATACACTTGCAAACTACAACTGATACAAACTAAAATGAACAATGAAAAGCTAAGGATTGCAAAGATATTCGCTCAGATGCACAGAGAAATAATCGTGTGATCTGCTCCACTACACTAACTAACCCACAAAGGGAAGTCACATGATCGGGCCTGCCCTGTAGGCCTCAGCAGCAGAAGAAAACCTCTGATTGGTCAACCAAGTCACGTGTTGTTTCCGTAGTAACGAAATTTGGACATATTCTCATATTGAGGTATATATTTTTTCCTTTAAATTCATCGTAAAGAACGTTCGTACAAATTAACGAACCTAACGACAATTCGTATTTCGTACGAATTGAAATTGAATTTCGGACACGAAATACGAAGTACGAATTAATTCTAACATGAACTGGAACGGAACGGAACGAAACACATTTATTGACGGTGCCCATGTCTACTCTATAATGGAAAAGGAGTAGGTAGATGTGGCGCTATGCCTCAAAATTTTAGAAACAAGGGATTATGTGCCCAAACCAAAAAACAACGTATTATCTGCTAATATTAGAAAAAGGGGAACCATTGGGCCCTAAGATATATTTAATTAGTGAACTTTATCCAAAAACCTAAAAGCTCAGCTGTGTCAGAATTTGTGTAGTGTCTTGACACAGCTTAGCTTTTAGGTTTTTGGATAAATTTCACCAATTAAATATATCTTAGGACCCAATGGTTCCCCTATTTCTAATATTAGCAGATAATACGTAGTTTTTTGGTTTGGGCACATATTCCCTTGTTTCTACATTGCATAGTGCCAAATCTACCTACACCTTTTCCATTACTCTAGTCCAACCATTCTGGCTGGATATATCTGGTAGAGGCAGCTTTTCCTCTTAATTGAATAAACATACATTATCCATAGTGCAATCCCACTTCTTTTTGTTTATTGTCTCTATAATGTTGAATCTTTTCTCTCTATGTCAAATCTTTTCTATGTCGAATCTTTTCTCTCTATGTCGAATAATCTTGGACTAATAGAGTTAGGTTAGGCACATTCAACCTTTTTTGCTATTGTCTCTATAATGTCAAATCTTTTCTCTCTATCTCGAATCTTTTCTCTCTATGTAGAATAATCTTGGACTAATAGAGCTAAGGTTAGGAACATTCGACCACAGGTTCGATGGACACAGATCGCTATTGTCAGCGTCATGTCGAATCTCCTATCTATATCAAACTGTTGTCACAACGAAAATGAAAATAAAGCATTTGTTTATATCGGATCTTTCAGTTTTCGGATTCTGCACATTCGTTATGGTTTGTTAAAACGATAACGAAAATACCCAAAATTCGGAAAAAAATGCATTTGGACGAAAATGAATATGCAGGTCTAATCAGCGCCATTACTAGTAAAAACAATAAAAAAAATTAAAAAGTCCATAAATCCATCCCTTAGTTTGTAGACGCGATCAATTTTGTGCAAACCAATCTATATATACGCTTTTTTTTTTTTTACCAAAAATGTGTAGCAGAATACAAATTGGTCGAAATTGATGAAGAAATTAGATTTTTTCATTTTTATTTATTGAGAATGTTTTATAGGAGAATGTAAATTTTTTTATTTTTTTCAAAATTATCAGTCTTTTTTTGTGCATAGCGCAAAAAGTAAAAACTGCAGAGGTGATCAAGTACCGCCAAAATAAAGCTCTATTTGTGCGAAAAAAGGCATTCACTTTATTGGGGTACAGCGTTGTACGACTGCACAATTGTCATTTAAAACGCAGTGCAGTATCACAAAAATGGCCTGGTCAGGAAGGGGGTAAAACCTTCCGGCGCTGAAGTGGTTAAAGCAAACCTTTTTCTTTGTGCTGAATTTCAGAACAATTGATGTGGAACACCTGAACAGTACATTTAAAAAAAGAAAAGAAAACATATAAAGTACACTTAGAATTAGCTATGTATTTTTGTATTTGTAAATGTTTTTGGTTGATTCTAATTTAAAATTACTGCGTAAACTAGGTTGTGGGCCTGTGACCTTGAAAATCCACGTACTTCCAAAGGATTTTCTTCAGGACCATGTAAGCAAATTCTCATGTCAACTTAAATCAGCCTGGTAGTGTTTTGAAACAGAAATTAACAGGGTAGTCAGACCACAATCTGCATTTCATAAGAAGGAGGACAAATAAAAAATCCCCCTATGGTTTTGTGTGAAGTCACTACATTGTGCCGCTGAATACATTGGAGGTGAAGTGGTCACAGGGTGAAGGTCGGAATGTTGCAGTATTCTAGAAAAGGTTATTTAAATTTGACTCATTCTTTTACAATCTTATACCATGGATTCCTTGCTTTTATCCCATCTTTGTTAGAAATCCCTCCTTTATTATACGTTTCTAAAGTAGAAAAAATCCTTTTCACCCTTGACTTTTAGAAAACTGCATCAAATGACTTCATTTTTAAAAATTTGGTTTAATATAATTACCAGAAGGTCTGCTACATTTTAAGGGCAAATTTATAAAATATAAAATCTAATATTCACCAAACTTTCACTGTAAATAAAGCTGCCAGGTGCATGTGTTTTAAATGACAGCGATTGATTCACTTCTAGTTAGGGATGGGCTGGATCTTCAAGTCAAACGTGTTCAACTTGAACATCAGCTGTTTGTTCGTAGAACAAACAAACATATGGGGCGCTCACAGCAAGTTTGTCTGCTGCGGAGCACCCCATAATGCACTGCAAGGTTGCAGTGCATTTATGGCTTTTGATTGGCCAAAGCATGCACCTGCGCTGCATACTTTGGCCAAAGGCAGGGTGCCTTTGGCCAGTCATGGCTCAGGGGCTAAGTACTTTCCCCACACTATATAAGGTTGTTTACACGGCGGCCATATATACCGTATATACTCGAGTATAAGCCGAGATTTTCAGCCTCTTTTTTGAGGCTGAAAGTGCCCCCCTCGGCTTATACTCGAGTCATCGCTGTCTGCCTGCTCGATCAGCGTGTCGAGCAGACAGACAGCGGACATTCTAAAATTCAAAAGCCGCGCCTCCGCCTCCGCCTGTGATAGGCGGAACACTGAATTTCCCAGCAGTCAGTGTTCCGCCTATCACGGACATCCGCTCATCCTCGTACTACGGACGAGGATGAGACGATGTCCGTGATAGGCGGAACACAGGCTGCTGGGAAATTCAGTGTTCCGCCTATCACAGGCGAAGGCGGAGGCGCGGCTTTTGAATTTTAGAATGGCCGCCGAGGCGCCGACGAAGAGCGGCGATCCTGGCAAGACACGGGACGGAGGCAAGGCAAGGCACGGCACGGGACGGGACGGAGGCAAGGCACGACACGGGACGGAGGCAAGGAGGCAAGGCACGGCACGGGACGGAGGCAAGGAGGCAAGGCATGGATGGATGGATGGACACACACACACACAGGGATGGATGGATGGATGGACACACACACACACAGGGATGGATGGATGGATGGACACACACACACACAGGGATGGATGGACGGACACACAGGGATGGACGGACACACAGGGATGGACGGACACACAGGGATGGACGGACACACACACAGGGATGGACAGGCATGTCTCACCCTCGGCTTATACACGAGTCAATAAGTTTGCCAGTTTTTTTGGGGGTAAATTGGGGGCCTCGGCTTATATTCGGGTCGGCCTATACTCGAGTATATACGGTAGTGTGTTGGAGTGGAGATAGCATAGGCAGGTTAGTTAGCGGACAGAGCATGTAGTATTATATATAGAGAGAAGGCAGTGTAGAATATATACTACAGTGCAGTCAGTGTAGAATATATAATACAGTGCAGTTAGTGTAGTATATATTACAGTGCAGTCAGTGTAGTATATATATATATATATATATATATATATATATATATATATATATTACAGTGCAGTCAGTGTAGTATATATATTACAGTGCAGGCGGTGTATAATACATAATACAGTGCAGCCAGTGTAGTGTATATAACGCAGGGCATAGTATACACTACAGTGCCGTGCAGAGTATATAGTGCAGTGCATAATAAATACTACCACGCAGTGCAGAGCAGAGTGTATATACTAAAGTGCAGTGCAGAGAATATAGTGCAGTGCATAGTATATACTACAGTGCAGTGCAAACTATATAGTGCATTGCATAGTATATACTACAGTGCAATGCAGAGTGTATGTAATGCAGGAGGAGGAGGCACAACTCCAACTAGGCAGGATGTCCTCCAGGGGCTAGCTTAAGGGCAGCCATCCTATTTCCTCACACCACAGAGCTCCACAGCTGCAGGGCGTTGCTGACTTCCAAAAGTTTATTGGTGTGGGCTTTTTTCAACAAACGTGCAGTAGATCACAACGTTGCTGTTTGCAATCTCTGTCTGAAGCGGATCAAGCGTGACCAGAACACCACCCGCTTGGGCACCACATGCTTGACAAGACAAATGATGACCTATCATGCAGTTCATTGGCAACAGCACCTGAAAGACCCACATCATAAAAAAAATGCAGACTTCTCTTTGCTCCTCATCTGGGTTCTCTATCCCTACTATACCTCAAGGCTTCTTAAAAACCTGCACTGAGAGGAATGATGGTATAGAAATGGGTGCCACAAGTACTTGCAGCCAATCTGCAAGTACTTGTGGCTCAATCTCATTGTTAGTGATCAATTGAGTTCACCCTAAGTCTGGAAGTGCTGCACTTCTATTTTCTGCCCCTAGGTGGCCGGGTACCTGATGACATTAGATAAATCAAGGGAAAAGCAAGGACAAATTAGGAGTATATGGGGTATCTCAGCCAATGGGCAGGGTTTTTCTTAAATTATTATTATACAGGATTTATATAGCGCCGACAGTTTACGCAGTGCTTTACAACATTAGGGCAGACAGTACAATTACAATACAATTCGATACAGGGGGGAATCAGAGAGCCCTGCTCGTTAGAGCTTACAATCTAAATGCCTTGACCTGCTGGGGGAACCTATATATTTGGGTGGAGTCAGGTGATCAGGGTTCTGTGCCACCTGGATGGCTGTCTGTGTGCTAGGCCAAAGTTTGGGCCTTTCTTGGGCACATCTGGCTTCTAGTCTGTCTAAGGGCCTATCCAAAAGCAAGAGAGCAGCGTAGGGTTGGGATTGTGGCTTGCAGTCCAACCAGAAGTGATGGTTCTGCCAGCTGGAGAACCTGTCGTGGTCAGAGGTAAAGGGGAAGCTGTTGCCACTAAGGGACCAACTACCTTATTATCAGGGATCACCGTGAGTAGCTGAAGCAAGTACCGGAGCAGTATTCTCACCAACCAGGGACGGTGAAGAATTGTGAAACTTCAGCAGGTGTCAAGTCAGGGACCCAGCCAGCGGATGTAACGCTTGCAGAGCAGCCTTGTGTGCCAAGCCAGGGACCAAGCAGACCAGTGGGGTAATGCTTGAGAAGTATCTGGAGTGCCAAGCTAGGGAGGGACCCAGCAGAGAAGCAAGGGTGACCTTTGAGGAAGATACTAAAGTGAAGATTGGAAGAGCTCATGGGTTTCAGTGGGATTGAATTGGGAGGTCAAGAGAGATTGGGAGCTCAGTGGGTTGCAGGTTGTGATTATAGAAAAGTAAAGGAATATATTACAACTCGTGTTAGGAACTGTTCTAAGATTGTTGCCGTAGGAGACAGCATTCATACACATGCAGATGTGGTGTCTTGCTGGATGCCTTTCTCTACATGGCTGTCTACCTGTAGAGGTCTTGGAGTCTGCCAATTAACATTGCAACTATCTAGGGGTGTCCTGGCCCTAAACCCTCTCTCCTGAAGTTCTATTCAAGAGAAATAAAATCTCTTTGCATTGAAGAAGTGTCTGGCGCCCATGAATCCATCTTGCATTACACCCACTATGCCTTGTAACCCACTCTACAGAGAAGAATGTCAGCAGTTCCTGGCAGGTTCTCATTAGAATAAAGGAGGCCTGGGATCTTGCTACACATACTTAGATGGGTCCAAGTTGGACCAATAAAACTATTTAATAAAATACATACCTGGAGTTCAAATTTAATGTAACATTTACTGAGAAAAATATACAGGCTGCCGTTACTGAAATCTCCTTCTATAAATGCTAGTTGTCTGTTTGTCATGCAGGATTATTGGATTCAGTACTAAGTCAGTGACTCAAATAATATGCAGTTCGTTAATTTGACTTCACTCTGACTTTGTGATGTGCATGCCTGTTATTGAAGTATTGGGAACCTTTGGCCTGGAGGGCAATTAAAACCAAGTAACCCTTTTAAGGTAGATGCGTATTTCTGTAGCCTACAGAAAGCATACCATGCAAAAGGTGCCATAGTAACTGAAGGGCATGAAAGATAGTTGTTCCTAAAGAACACATTTTATTAGGGCATAGCTTTTCTCATCTTCCAGTATCAGCTTCCTTTGTGTCTCTTAGCATTGGGCCACAACATCTCAGAGATGAAAAGCATATCGTTGCTAGAAAAATTCCCTCTGGGAAGATTCTGTAATTGCAGGTTTGAACAGGGAACAGGTAGCTATATAATGCCCAACATGTGTCGCTGACTGCAGGTCCCACTCTTATTGATGTAGGTTAAATCATCTCAACTGAGGGCCACCAGCCCAGCATGTATTGTTAGTAACTGGCCAGTATGCCAAATGCCCAGCTTGGCCCAAATTAACTATTTCAAGTGACAGGAACCATGGACTTCAATTTTAGTATTAGGCTATATTTGCAATATACACCAGCAGTTATGGGTGTACATTTGCTGTTGAACGATAAAGAAATTATTTGTATTGCTATGCCTATTGCAGAATGTGAGATGTCAATTCTTATTCTCATGTTTATAAAAAAAAAAAAAAACATTTATTTTTACAATATTTAGAAGCAATGATTGGTTGTAGGCCTGTGTGTGCTTAAATCTTTCCATACATGGGATTGCTTCTGAAATCATATCTGTAGAGGTCACGCTCCAAGCAAACAGGAAACTGGATGCTGTAGCAGACTCTTAAAAGTTTATGCATGCACCTTTACAAGGTCAGCCCACCCAAAATTATACTTTGGCAATAAGAACTTAAAGTTAGCTCCTGACTTCTTATGTATCTTTAATATTCCTACAGCAATACTGTGACAATTACATACTCAGCCTCACCCTGCACAGAGATTTTCCAGTTCACGGGACAACAATATAAGCACCTGCATACTCAGGGTGTTTGTCAGTGGGTCAAGTTAACTGAACAGGTAATTCTTTACACACACACACAAGGCAGCTGCTACCATGTGTTTAAATGAACACACAATGTTCACAACATCTTCTGTTGCAATTATGGCCTTTTAAAAATGTCTGTATCACTCTTTGCCATGCCCAGACAAGAATGTAACATAATTTACACTACAGTAGCTTCTTTAAAGAGGCAATACATCTAAATTCTAATTAGAGAATTCAGAGATTCAGCTTAACAATGTTTATATATCCTTTTAATTACAATAAAACAAAAAATTGAAAATATTTTACAAATCAGACTTAAACAACTTTAAAATAGAAGGATTAAGACTTCCTAAGAGAATACACATCAGATCCATATCATATTTGGCGTCTTGCAAATCATAATTTCATTCTGCTAAATATAAGTTAGTTCTTGGATTGTAAACCCTTGTCATTTGTTGAAACTATAGATGTGTTCAGGATAGTTGTCATTAAGCGTATATGCCCTGTGCATAATAAAATACTCCAGTACACCTTCATCATACTTTTGCACACTTTGATTGGGTGGAGGTTAGCTCTAACACCTGCTCCAGGATCAGGAAAAACTGTTGTATTAAGAAGCTGGAACTCTTATTTAGAATCGAAACTAACCAAGGATACTGAGAAACACTGGGGGCCCTTCACTTTAAAAAATTTTTTTGCCTGCCTGACAAAGAAATGGAATTTAAACTGACTTGCATTTTTTGGAGAAAATTAGGTTGGCACAGTGTTCATTAATACTTACCTCATTTTCTTCACACAGTTTGCTGTTCATCAGATCTCACCATCATTACAAAGACCTTCCTACCAAAATGCTCAAGTTCTGTACAAGTGAGATTTGTTTGTGTTTTAAACTCCTTTAGTTACATCCATAATATATATATAAACATGTATGTAGATCCAGGAATTCAAGCACACATATGTACAGTGGGGGATATAGTTATTTTTGATCCACTGCATATTTTGTAAGTTTGCCCACTTGCAAAGAAATGAAGGGTCTATTTTTATCACATGTGTAATTTAAATGATAGAGACAGAATATCAACCAAAAATCCAGAAAAAAACACAATGCAAATGTTATAAATTGAGTTGCAGTTCAGTGAGTAAAATAGGTATTTGATTCCCTACCAACCAACAATAATTCTGGCTCCCACTGACTTGCTACAGCATGTGCTCATATGGTACACAGATTAGTCCTGTCAAAGAAGGTGCTCATAACGACAACTCGTTATGTGTAAGATACCAGTCCACAGAATCTCTTTCTTCCATTCAATCCCACCATCATGGGCAAGACCAAAAAGCTGTCAAAGGACATCAGGAACAAGACTGTAGAGGATAAAAAACAAAAGGTGCCTCTGGGTGTAGATTGTATCAACTTTCTTTAATAAAATCCGTGATAAAAAACACTCACATTGTAGCAGTTATAATCAGGCGGTGTACTGATCCCATGTAACGGAGGGGAAGAGAAGACTCAATGAAACAGAACTCCAGGCGGAGGGGGATGACGTCACGAGGGATGCGACGCTTTTCCTGAGCCAGCAGAGCCGTGGATGATACGACGGCTGCTCTCCTTTGTCAAGCTTGACTAAGGAGCGCAGCCGTCGTATCATCCACGGCTCTGCTGGCTCAGGAAACGCGTTGCATCCCTCGTGACGTCATCCCCCTCCGCCTGGAGTTCTGTTTGCGTTCCACGCCTCGGATGGACGCACCACGCTAACGCTGGCTTGTATGGACATCTGCGTAGCCACAACAAGGGAGAACATCTTGACAGGACTCTACAGTGCTTTGGAATGACCTCATTGAGGTTTCTCTTCCCCTCCATTACATGGGATTAGTACACCGCCTGATTATAACTGCTACAATGTGAGTGGTTTTTATCACAGATTTTATTAAAGAAAGTTGATACAGTCTACACCCAGAAGCGCCTCTTGTTCTCTTTTTTATCCTCTACAGTGCCACTGGGAACTTGGTTTCAGTTTCCACCAGATGGCTGCCGGGCTTGGACTGTGTAGTATTTAAAGATAAAATTCCTTTTTAGTTTTTTCCTCTCTCCATCCTGTCCTCCCCCTTCCCCCCTTTTCCCTGGTGCCCAGCTTCTAAGTGGGGTTTTGGCTATACTCACAGTATTGTCATTTGTTTATTATTTATTGATTATATTTTTCTATCTTTGATGTGTATATGTAATTTATCAATAGCATATGTTTATGCTTTTAGGTCTACATTTGGAGCAGTATATTTGTATCGGTTTTTACTGTGAAAATTGCGGTAGATTGTTGTGTTCTTTTAGCGCCATATACTTGTATAGACAAGACTGTAGACCTTAACGAGGCTAGAATGGGCTACAAGACCATCATCAAGAAGCTTGGTGAGAAGGAGACAACTGTTGGAGCAATTATTCGTAAATGGAAGAAATACAAAATAACTATCAATCATCAGTCTGGAGCTCCATGTAAGATTTTGCCTCATGGGGTAAGGATGATCATGAGAAAAGTGAGGGATCAGCCCAGAACTACATAGGAGGAGCTTGGAATGATCTCAAGGCCTTCTTTAAAACTATTTCATATCACCACAGAATGGTACTGTGGATACGACACACTAATAATTAATGCCACATCCCGATAGTTGAGGTCATGAAAGAAATTTTGGATAATGGACTTTGTAGGCATAACACAAACAAGTTTTAAAAAAAGTACAGTATTTATTACAAAGATAAAACTAGAGAACACACACATAAACTTTCAAACATTCACAGATAATACCTATGAGCATATTAATTATACCATCTACATAATCAACTTAGATAATGAAAGTATCAGATAACTGAGCAATTCACTCTTGTAAACAATATCAAATTCCAAAGAGACAGTGTTTCCTATAAGACTCAGCTCAACTTGCTCAACATGTTACGCGTTCAATAATGCTTCATCAGGAGCTTTGGCATATTCTATGAACAAGAAAATAGGCATAAGTTCATAACATTCTACATATATGACATACATTGATACATAATATCGTTGCACCTGTGACCTTGGCAGTTAGGACCCAAGCCCCTGGCTGAAGCCTTAACCCCTACTACCATAAATACACAAATAGAACCCAAAGAAGGGCAAATAGAGAACAAGAACAAAAAACAAAGAACAACAAAGCAAGGAAGCATTGGTATGGATTGTGGGAGAAACTATGGGAATGGGTGTAACATTCAAGATTTTTTATAAAATGGGCAATAAGGAGTGAGCTTGTCAATATAGGGATATGATTGTAACCAGATATCTACTTATATTTTCCAAATACGGAGAGGAAATAAAATAGACTGAGTGGGGAATAGTATCCTCAGCCTTAGTGGATGGTCGGAGAAGAGGCAGATCTTTCTTATTGAAATAGTTTGTATATATACACATAGATATTATGGATTCAATATTGTATATTTAATTTTAGTTTGAATTTAAAACACTCATTATATAACATGGATAGATAAGAGAGATATGTATACATATTATATTCATAATCTCACCTAGTAGAGCTTGCTTGTACCAGATATACCAGGGTGTTTAGTGTTAACTGATACGAACGATGACCTCCAGAATACCCAGGTATGGGCTAGATCAATTTAAAAACCTCCCACTATAGGAAAACCAGTAGTCTAGAGAATTGTAAATACTCCCTGGTAGGTATCTATTTGAAGGGATATAAAGAGAGTGGAGAACCTCTTATCAGTATATGTAGATAGAGAGTTAACTCTGACTGTTCTACTTAGGATGGTAAGAGAATGGCATATGTACAGTAAAACAAATACTTTTAGGATTAATGTTTCCTGAAGTTCCCCGCTTGTATGACAGCACTGCGCCAGGTAAAGGCAGCTGTACGAGACGTCGGCACAAGGTGTGTCTTTGTACACCGGTCCCCGTGGTGACATCAGTCCATGGAACCGGAAGTGAGGTTCACATACCAGGCTTGCCTCTAGTGTGCATGTGTCCAGCCCTCCAAACAATCATAACGCATTCAATGGAAGCGGCAGGCGATCTGAGTATTCGGCACAGCTACAGAGCATAGCACCGGGAAGAGACAGGGTTGTCTCCCTCCCAGAGCTAAAAGCGCTGCTGACAGCCAATTGGCTGTGACCAAACGGCACTTTGCGCCACATAGTACACCGCAACACCACACCAACTTAGAGAAGGAAAAAGAAAGGTTAGATTCTAAAATTGATGAGAAAAAGTAAGCCAAAAGGAAAAGTTATAAAAAAGACGGGATGGGGCATTGTAACAACCAGCTCACAGAGGGCAACATTACAACAGCATACATAATGATTACATTCCTAAGAAAATATTTATATTAAAATTGTAATTGCCAACTAGAATAGATCATTTTGTAGCTGTCCGATTATATCAGACATACACTAGTTTATAATCCTGGAGAACTAATTAATACAAGACAAAAGGGAGAATTGGGGAATCAATAAAGAAACTTGGGCTAGCAAACAGGGGTATTAAAGTGTTGTTGACATATAAAGTGTCACTATAAAAACAGCCTATATGATTGTGTCTCATTTATGCCTGGGGCATGGATAGCATCCAAATGCTCAATCCATAGTTTTTCTTTTTGTAGGATCACTCTGTCCCAGTTACCCTCACGTGGGTCCTTGGGAATTACTGCTACAGCAATAAATGAGACACAAGTAGCATTAAATGCATGGTAAAGATCAAGGTGTCTGCTGACCCGAGTCAGCATTTTACCATTTGTTGAAAGGTAAATATAGTCTTTGAAGCATTCTCGAAGCATCGGGCTGTCTTGCTGACATAAAATACCCGACATACACAGGACATTAAGTATACAATCCCCTGTGTATTGCAGTCTGCTCTAAATTTGGGAAAGAAAGATTTCCCATTGGGAAGTATGAACACAGTGTTCTGACATAACCAGGGACAAAAATTGTATTTGCTACATCTGTGTGTGCCACTATTCCTAGCTCCAATACAGCAAACTGAGGAGTAGTGGCTCATTACAAATCTATCGTGTAACGAACTTGCCGGTCTAAACGTCAGTTCTGGTCTGATGCCTACATGTTTTTTCACAATTGAATATTGTTGTAATATATGCCAATGATTGGGGAGTATATTTCTGACCTCTTGGTGTTGGGAAGAGAACCATGTAATAATTCTCAGAGTGAGTTTAGTCTCAGATAAAGATTTGTTTTTGGGATAAGCAAGATGTTCCTCGATTGTTTTAGGGCCTTGTTGTAGGCTTTACGCAAAAGTGATTTGCTGTAGCCCCTGGCCAGTAAGCGTGCACAGAGTAGTTTGGCCTCAGATATAAAGTCCACTATGTGAGTACAGTTACAGCGTAGCCTTATGTACTGTGCATAGGGGATACTGCGCACTGCAGGGTGAGCACTGGCTGCATGTAATAAAGTGTTTCCCATAGTTTTCCTGCTGTAAAGACTGGTAGCCAAGTAGTTGGCCTCATCTTTAAAGATTTAAAGATCTAAGAATGTGATTCTCTGTGCATTTATATTTAAAGTATCTCAAATTGAAGGAATTTTAAACGCCTTGACAAAGGCCGTTTGCATTATAGGTATACCTGTCCAAATCAAGAAGACATCATCTATATAGCCCATCCAACACATCACTTGGTCAATGTACACAGATAGTTCCTCATCTGAGAAAATGTGTCATTCCCACCCCCCCAGGTACAGGTTTGTATATGCCGGTGCGCAACATGTGTCCATGGCAACTCACTGTACCTGGAGGTAGTGGGAACTTTTGAAACCAAGCCACGAGCAGGGCATCAGGGGGGACCACAATTCCTTCAAACTTTTTTAACAGAGCGAGCGTATCCCTAGTGTAAGAAGATAGGCTCATAACATGAGCCATCAGTACCGAGTCAATAAGTCTACTAGCATTTTCGGTTAATGAACCGATTTTGGTCTACCTGGGGGAGAGGCACAATTTTTGTGCACCTTAGGTAATGAGTAGAACATTGCTTCCCTAGGGTGTTTGTTGTTGAGTTTCCTGATCAATGAGGCCTTTTTGATAGCCCTCATTGATAATGGCTAGGTATTGAGTTTTGAATGCTGGAATATGCAAGGGGGAATTTGTTGCTACCAGTCCTTGTTAGACAATATGTTATAACACATCGTTTCATAGTTTTGTTTTGCTAAATTTAGAAATGGTCTGTTTCTGGGCAAATGTAAGGTTGCTATGATAGACAGTAACCTGCATGTGTTTAATGTCACTCACTACACCCACCAGGAAAGCCAAAATATGGGAATTGGTAGATACTGTAGATTTGGAGAATATTTGTGACTTGGGCTTGAATTTTTTGGTAGTGGTAGAGTCAGTACATGTTTTAGTACTGTGTATATGGGTGGTCCCTGTGATATAGCCTGTGTACTAGTAGCTGTGGGATCTAAGGTCTTGTTGTTTTCTTCTAGTAACAGCATCAGGTCATGGAGGGCTTGAAAGTCTGTCATCGTGTAGTGCTTAATACTTTCTGAGAATTCCCGTTCTTGTTTGGTTCTAACACTGTCTTGATCGAATATATATCTATATGTTAGACCTCGTACTAACATATATATGTCCTTTGTTAGTTCATATTTGTCTAGGTTAGTGGATGGACAGAAACTTAACCCAAATTTTAAAACCTCTAGCTCACAATCTGAAAAACAGTATGGTGCGAAGTTCACTATATCGAGTTCTAAGTGTCATGGTTATGCAATAGAATTCGTCTGCTTACCTGTCTCCATGTGTTCATCTCTAGAGACCAGCCGCCCTCACCTGACTGCTTTTGTAATCCATCCTCTGGCATGCCTCCACCCTAGCTCCTATCAGAGAACTCTATATTAACCTGTGCACTGCAGGCCAACCCTGCTGATTAACATTTGTGTGTTAGCTTCCTGTTACCTGCCGTGTGCTCTTCTGTTGTTCCGTTACTGACTTTGGCGCGTCCTTGACTATCCCTGCTTGCCTGTAATCCTGACCTTTTGGCATGTCCCTGACTATTCCTGTCTGTTTGTGGCCCCGACCTTGGCTTTATCCCTCACTATCCCTATCCTCCTGTTGCCTACTGTGGGTGTGAGCTGGGGGACCCTGGGGGTCGCGACCTGGAGCCAGTTGCAGCCCAGTCCATCCTCACCACTAGAGGCTCTGGTGAACACCTGCTGGCTCTTAGACTCCGCGCCCCAGGGAATCTTACGCTCTATCCCCGGTGGAATCTGTCTTGGTGTTCTGGCGGGCCTGCCTTTCTTATCACCTTGACCCTTATCCGCAGCAGTCAGCCGTAGGGTCCACAACCTTGCAGTGCACTCCTGATCCCTACGGTATTCATCTGTCCCCTTGCCTCAAGGTGACCTGACACTAAGTTAGAGGTGGACGAGGCCCCGCCAACTGAAAACTTGAAGGTAGTAAACTCTGGTGTGCCAAATGGGGATCCAGTGGGCTTTGTTTGGTAAACATTTGTGTGGGGGTAAATGGGATGGAATAGGAAGATGGTCCAGGGTTGGTCAAAGATAGAGAAGTAGATGCCACAGCAATAGAAGACGGTATTGAATTAGATATTTGTGGTAATATACTGGCTGGAATGGAGTCTAGCGTTGGGGGTATTTTAGGGGTCTGAAGTTTTATATTCAAAATTTGAGCAGTCTTGTGGGCCACCCCCCCATATATTTGATCTGTGAACTAGCCCCACCACCACTATTAGAAGAGTTTCCTAATGTTTGGATGTGATTCCTAGAACTAATATCACCACGAGAGGGACGTTTGGAATAGGACGTGTAATACCAACCACCATGGCCCCTCTTATGTGATCCTGATATTATTGGATACAGGGGCTCCTTGTCTGGTTGACAGCTGTGAATGAAGGACAGAAATAGATGAGTCAGACTCGGTATCATCCTCAGTTCATATCAGTTAACACTAATCACCCTGGTATGTCTGGTACAAGCCGGCTCTAGTAGGTGAAGAATGGTAATCATATTTGGAAAATGTAAATAGATATCTGGTTACAACCATATACCTATATTGACAAGCTCACTCCATATTTCCCATTTTATCAAACATCTTGAATGTTACACCCATTCCCATAGTTTCCCCCAAACCAAGCCAATGCTTCCTTGCTTTGTTGTTCTTTGTTTTTTGTTCTTAATCTCTATCTGCCCTTCTTTGGGTTCTGTTTGTGTATTTTTTTTTTTAAACTGTGTTTTTTTTAAAGGGGTTCTGCACTCATAATACAACATTTGCCCATTCTGTTGCCTATAGTTAATATATCTCATAATGCCACCTGTTTTTTTTTTTTGATTCACCTACCTTTTGTAATCTTCAGTACTTTATTTTAAACCCCTGCGGCGATGGGCGGTCTCTTGCGGCGATGGGCGGTCTCTTGCGGGGATCAGCGTAATTTCCTGTTGAAGCCCGCACTGTCTCCTGTGATCTCGTTCGTGTAATCCCAGGAGACATTGCGGCTAATGCACCCGACATCTCGCGAGATTTCGGGTGCTACAGCCGACATCTCGCGTGATTTTGGTAATTACAGCCGAGATCTCGCGAGATCTCGGCTGTAATTACCGAAATCACGCGAGATGTCGGCTGTAGCACCCGAAATCTCGCGAGATGTCGGCTGTAGCACCCGAAATCTCGCGAGATGTCGGGTGCATTAGCCGCAATGTCTCCTGGGATTACACGAACGAGATCCCAGGAGACAGTGCGGGCTTCAACAGGAAATTACGCTGATCCCCGCAAGAGACCGCCCATCGCCGCAGGGGTTTAAAATAAAGTACTGAAGATTACAAAAGGTAGGTGAATCAAAAAAAAAAAACAGGTGGCATTATGAGATATATTAACTAGAGGCAACAGAATGGGCAAATGTTGTATTATGAGTGCAGAACCCCTTTAATTAATCTTTATCTCATACAGGATACATTTAGAAACATAGTACATAGCTAATTCAGTGTACATTTATCAATTCATCAGTAACAAGTATAATTATATATTTCCCCTCCTCCTGCCTTCTTAACCACAATCTACATATGTTCATTACTGGGTGATGTTTTAGTCAATTCCCTGACAAATAGAAATATTTTACCTTTAAAAATTAAACAACCATTACCAACTAAACACTTGCACGTATAGCCAGAAATAATATACTTTTAAGACGCCATAGTTCTTATTTCTCATATGTTACCGGTAAATAGAAATTTTATCCCCATCCCAGCCTAATAGTCTCATCTCTTTGACCACAAATCAGGAGTACAGCCCATCTGTCAGGTCACCTTGAGGCGAGGTGACAGATGCACACCGAAGGGATCAGGAATGCACCACAAGGTTGTGGACCCTAAGGGTGACTGCTGCAGATGGGAGACAGATCCCACCGAGGTTAGAGCGTAAGATTCCCTGGGGCGCGGAGTCTAAGAGCCAGCAGGTGATCACCAGAGCCTCTAGTGGTGAGGATGGACTTGGCTGCAACTGGCTCCAGGTCGCGACCCCCAGGGTCCCCCAGCTCGCACCCACAGTAGGCAACAGGAGGATAGGGATAAAGCCAAGGCCGGGGCCACAAGCAGACAGGAATAGTCAGGGACATGCCAATAGGTCAGGATCACAGGCAAACAGGGATAGTCAAGGACACGCCAAAGTCGGTAACAGAACAACAGAAGAGCACACGGCAGGTAACAGGAAGCTAAACACACCAACGAATACACAATGGTTGATCAGCAGGGTTGGCCTGCAGTGCACAGGTTAATACAGAGTTCTCTGATAGGAGCTAGGGTGGAGTCATGCCAGAGGATGGATTACAAAAGCAGTCAGGTGAGGGTCGGCTGGTCTCTAGAGATGAACACATGGAAACAGGTAAGCAGACAAACTCTATTGCATAACCATGACAGTACCCTCCCTCTTACGAGGCCTCCCCCTCCCCCGCCTGGGTCCAGGCTTAAAGGGAAACTCCAGATGGAACCTCCTCAACAGAATAGGAGCAAAGACCTCAGATGCAGTGATCCAAGACCTCTCCTCAGGGCCAAACCCTTTCCAATGTACGAGGTACTGAAGAATGCCTTTACGGAGCCGGGAATCCAAAACTTGACTAACCTCGTATTTTAGATTATCCTCAGAGACTGGAACCGAGGTAGGGAGAGGACTAAAGGCTTTTTAGGAATGGGTAAGGGCATGAGAAGATCAGGAGCCTGAGCAGGGTCCCCCAGACCCTTAAAGATGACCTGGGCATCTAGAACAGGACCACCAGACTGGGCAGAGGTCAGTGGATCCCAGAGGTCAGGTTGGCTAGAAGGTGACATGTCACAAGAGTCAAGCTGGATAGCTGAAACACAAACAGAATGCAGAGAACCCTGAGAAAAAGATTGAAAACCCCCACCTGGCCGAATGAGGCAGTCTATCCAAAGGATGGATTGAGCCTCTTAAACGGGTTTGAACGGACATAGTAGCAGTAGGGTGAGGCCGGTTCACCGAAGGTCCTGAACAAGAAGCAGGAAGCTCATTGGGCATGGGCTGGACTGGCATAACTGGTGCAGAGGCCGACTGACTAGTATTGTCAGGTGTAGCGACCATCTCAATCGCATCACAGGGCATAGCAACTGTGGAACTTGCAGACAAGTTAGCCTGGCTGTGCGTCCAAGGGAGATTAGCGACAGGCGAAGGTAAATGGTTATGCAAACTGGAGTGAATGATCGACTCAGGTTCATAGGTGGGCCCCTCATCCAGAGTACCACATGACCTAGAGAGTGCATCAGTCCGACTATTGCAGGACGATCCCAGAGATCGCTATATACAGCGGGAAGAGTAGAAGATACTGGGATGGTGGTAACAGGAAGTTTCTCTTTTGGGGTACCCTTGAGTAGGCAGGAAGAGGAACAGGAGGGCCCCCAAGCCAGGATCTGTCCAGCAGAACAGTCAACGTGTGGAGAATGGAGCCGTAACCAAGGAAGACCTAATATGATAGGAGATGAAGCCTTAGGTAAGACAAGGAAGGATATCCACTCCTGGTGGAGTGTCCCTACTGACATCTTAACAGGAAGAGTCTGGAAGCGGATAGGGCCCCCTGGGAGAAAAGTGCCATCAATCGCCAAGACCACCAATGGCGTTGTAAGGGGCAAAAGGGTAAGTCTCATGGAGGATGCAGTTTCCCAAGCCATGAAATTGGCAGCGGCTCCGGAATCCAGATGTGCTGAGACCAAACGAGAGGAAGCACCGACATGAAGCAACACAGAAAGGAGAAGACGAGAAGGTGAAGGTGATATTGCAGGGTCTAATACTCCAACTTCCAGATGTATTAGCCCTGAGCGTTTTTCCGGACGAAGAGAACAAGTGTCAAGGAAATGACCTTTGGCCCCACAATAGAGACATAGGCCCAGAGTTCTGCGCCTAGCATGTTCTTCAGGAGATAACTTAGTCCAGCCCAACTGCATAGGTTCCTCAGTAGGCAGGGGGTGCTCCTCGGATCGAAGAGAAGGGACTGGGGGCTCAGGCTGCCTAAAGAACGGGGATTATTATTATTCATTTTTTTATTTTTTATTTTTTGTGGTTGAACTTGATGGACATGTGTCTTTTTTCAACCTGACTAACTATGTAACTATGTAACTATGAGTGCTGGCGTCTTTTTTCCAGGGCCCTCTCCTGAAAGCGAATATCGATCTGGTTACACAAGGTGATGGCACTGTCCAGATCAGCAGGAAGGGATCTTCCTGCTAATTCATCCTTCACTCTATCAGAAAGGCCATGTAAAAATGTTGCAACTAGGGCCTCATTATTCCAGCTCAATTCAGCTGTAAGGATACAGAACTGAAGAGCATACTGTCCCACAGAAGCGGACTCTTGACAGAGACGTAAAAGAGCGCTAGCCACTGAGGAGACACGACCCGGTTCCTTGAAGATATTCCGAAAAAGTTTCAAGAAATCAGACAGGCTAGAAACCACTGGATCATTCAGTTCCCACAGAGGGGCAGCCCAAGCTAGCGCCTCGCCGGACAGGAGGGATATAATATATGCTACTTTCGCCCGATCGGACAGGAAGTTTTGGGGCTGAAGTTCAAAATGAATTGTGCACTGGCTAAGGAACCCCCTGCAAGCCTTGGAGTCCCCAGAGAAACGGGCTGGAGCTGGTAGTTGTAATCAATGTGTGGCTGCGACTGATGCGATAGGTGCAGCGGCAGATAGCGGTTGAGGTTGTCGAACCGAGGGTCCTAATGAGGCCTGAACCTGTTCAACACGGGATGCCAAATCCTGAAGGAATCGCATCACCTGGGTCTGATGAGATTCTTGGGTCTCAAGTCTGCAAACTAAGCCCTGCAATGGGTCATCTGCAGATAGCGGCACATCAGCTGGGTCCATGGCTGATCAAACTGTCAGGTCACCTTGAGGCGAGGTGACAGATGCACACCAAAGGGATCAGGAGTGCACCGCAAGGTTGTGGACCATAAGGGTGACTGCTGCGGACAGGAGACAGATCCCACCGAGGTTAGAGCGTAAGATTCCCTGGGGCACGGAGTCTAAGAGCCAGCAGGTGTTCACCAGAGCTTCTAGTGGTGAGGATGGACTTGGCTGCAACTGGCTCCAGGTCGCGACCCCCAGAGTCCCCCAGCACGCACCCACAGTAGGCAACAGGAGGATAGGGATAAAGCCAAGGTCAGGGCCACAAGCAGACAGGAATAGTCAGGGACACGCCAATAGGTCAGGATCACAGGCAAACAGGGATAGTCAAGGACATGCCAAAGTCGGTAACGGAACAACAGAAGAGCACACGGCAGGTAATAGGAAGCTAAACACACCAACGAATACACAATGGTTGATCAGCAGGGTTGGCCTGCAGTGCACAGGTTAATATAGAGTTCTCTGATAGGAGCTAGGGTGGAGTCATGCCAGAGGATGGATTACAAAAGCAGTCAGGTGAGGGTCGGCCGGTCTCTAGAGATGAACACATGGAAACAGGTAAGCAGACAAACTCTATTGCATAACCATGACACCATCATTCAGGGAGTTCACATGTATCCGAAAGTTCAGTCCATTCTCCCTATATTTTCATGAATTTACCAGCACACCTCCTGGCTTCATATATGAGTTTGTATGTCTATAATACCTGATTAATCTGTTTTTTCCACTGATTAAGAGAAATTGGTGTGGATTGTATCCACTGTAAAACTATAGTTTTTCTGGCATAATATAATAGGAAGTGCAGGAATTGTTTTTGATATGAGCCTAACTCCACATCCTTGAATATTGCTAATATACACCACTTTGGACTGCAAATCTTAGGTAAGTTAAAGTTAATCGCAGTAAAGTGGGTTACTTGTGACCAAAATGGAAGCGTTATTGAACGCGTAACATGTAGAGCAAGCTGAGTTGAGGCATATATGATACACTGTCTCTTCGGAATTTGATATCGTTTACAAGAGTGAATTGCTCAGTTATCAGATACTTTTGTTATCTAAGTTGATTATGTAGATGGTGTAATTAATATGCTCATAGGTTTTATCTGTGAATGTATGTAAGTCTTTTAAAAAACTTTTTTGTGTTATGCCTACAAAGTCCATTATCCAAAATTTCTTTCAATGATCTCAAGGCAGTTGGGACCACAGTCACCAAACAAACCATTGGTAACACAATACAGCTCCATGGATTGAAATCCTGCAGCTCCTGCAAGGTCCCCCTCCTCAAGAAAGCACATGTACAGGCCCATCTGAAGTCTGCCAATGAACATTTAAATAATTCAGAAAATGATTGGGAGAAAGTGCTGTGGTCAGATGAGACCAAAATTTAGCTCTTTGGTATTAACTTGACTCACTGTGTTTGGAGGAGGAAAAATGCTGACTATGACCCTAAGAACACCATCCCTACAGTGAAGCATGGAGGTGGAAACATTATGCTTTGGGGGTGTTTTTCTGCTAAAGGTACAGGCCAACTTTGCAATATTAAGGGGCCAATGGACAGAGCCAGGTATTGTATTTTTCAAGTATGGCTTCATTTAAAATTAATTTAAAAGAAAAATGGAGGGAGGAGGCCTTTCGTGAGACTTGGAGGCCATGGCAACATTTCACCTACACTGAGGATTACCTCCGGGTGGTAGCTCTGGATGCCCGTTGAGAGAGGGTCTCTGTTCTCCGGCTTTTGGACCCCCCCCCCCCCCTGCGGCTGGGTGGCGCCCACAGTCACTATTCTGCTCTCCTGTGTTAGGTTCTTTTGCTTCAGCCTGCCTGGAATCTTTTCTTTGCTTCTTCTACTTGCTCTGTCTCTCTGTCCTGATCTCTCTCCCTTTCTCTCTGCCCCCCCCCCCCTCCCCTGTCTTTCCTTGTAGTCCCTTTCCCTCAGAACCCCCTCCCCTTTATTGTTTCACCTCCTCAGTCCTTTTTCTTTCACGGTTAGAGTTTGCCGGCTAGTCCATGTAGGATGCAGTGGGTTGTGGGCTTCCCCCTGAATAACTAGTTCTTAATAGTGTAAGCTCTGCCCGCCAGGGGCCCGGCCCATCGCCCATCTCCCTCCTCTTCCCTTTCTTTATAAAATAACAAAATTTGTGCATCTCACTGTAATACATGGCCATGTGATGATTACCGCTCACCTGGGTGGGATTAAACTGCCTAATTGGTGTCGGAGGTCTTAGAGGGGAATCTAGCCCCCTGTCCAGGAATGCTTCCATGTTTTGTTTAAGCCTAAGTTGGGGGTGGCCTCTATATCTCCCACCCGGGTGTTACCGAGATGTTCATGTTTTGCAATGATGTATGTTTTATCACTGTTGTCCATGCGCCTGTTATTTCTTCTGCCATTCAATAAAGGAATTACAAAAAAAAAAGAAAAATGGAGTTGGGCTTTAACACGCAACCAATAGCTATCTTTTAAAGTAATTTCAAAGAAAATAAAACTTCTGGAAGTCTGCCCATATAGAGAGGCCCTGATAGACAGCCATCCGCCCATTCATTTGCTAAATGCTGATATTTATGTGAGGTCCAGGCCCAACTCAGTGGCTGTTACCAAGACTGTTTGTTGCTAAGAAAGGTCTCTTAACAATGACTCGAATGAAGCTCTACAGGCATTTTTGTTGTGGGCAGAGTACAAAGAATGGCTCAGCCTCATCTGCTTGTGCTGATGGAACGCTAGCTACTCTCCTCCTCCCTATCTGAGTGGCCAGATGAGACTATTTTAATCTCTGGACAATAAAACATGAGCGCATACACCTGCAGTGCAGTACTACACATATGCTTATAAAGCCATGTTTTACATTTGTTTAATTTGAAATGAAAAATGTATAAATAAGGGAAAAAACTCTAATCTTTAAAGCTTGGGAAGTTTCTAAAAAAGACTGCATTTAATAATCTTAACATCCATCTGTGATTTTCAGGCTAGTCAGTAAACTTTGCTTTTTTCTTCTATTATAAGATGTTTGTTGTTTTGTTGCCAGCTCTCAGTTTAATGAAATTCTCACCATCATGTATCATTTACAGTAGTCACATTTATTCCACTGGGAGATTATGAAAATCCACTTTTTATTTGATTTTTTTTTCTTCTCCAAAGGATCCTGCTTGTATCAGTTGCACATTCAACAAACGCCGCTGTTCATCAAGTCAATAGATCATAATTGGATGTTCTTATAAAGGCAGATTATGCCTGTTCCATGAGACATATTCTGTGGCAGGTATAATTATAGCATAGAGACTCAGTCATTTTTCAGCTTTTTTATCAAACCACAACTGAAAAACCAAACAATTTTTCTTGTCTTTCTCCCCGGAGGTACTCTATATGCCAAGACTAGCCTGTTTGATGTAGTCTTTTTTGGTTAATACAATTTTCCTTATAAGTCATTTTAAACTGCAGGCAGAAACAGGTAGTACTTATTTTGTTGGTTTGTTTTCTATGTAATCTATAATACAGTTTTTTTTTTTAAAGTTAAGCAATAAAATATAGGTAACCATAAACATGAGATAACAGTTGCCCTAGGCTAGCCATTTTGCCAGAATCACATCATGACATGACATGACATGTAAAAATACCAAAATGTTCTCGAGATAACCTGGCACTAAAGGTTGCTTGTGTCTGCTTTGCACCCGTTATAAGTATAAACATGGCTGTATGACACAGTTGCTTTCAGAAATGATTGAGGTGTTTTTGGTTTTGCTACCATGTCCAACCCTCTCCTACTTCCATAGGTAATTAAAAACAGAACTGCAGTAAAAAAAAAAAAAAAAGATTGAATAATATCCAAAAAGATAAAAATAAAAAAAACAGCTTTTACTGACATCAGATGATCTCAGTATGAGAGCTAACATCATCCAACCAACTTCTTCTGAGTCTAGGCTGTTGTGGACCCACCCTTAGTCTTTGACTGGACAGTGAAGGAGAAACAGCACAGTGATGGGCTAATTTTTTTGTCACTCCACTTACAAATCCTATAAGCAAATTCCTCATTGGCACATGAAATGATTGACTCCTTGTGCTGCTTCTTCCTCTCCCAGTCTGATCTGTGACTGCAAGTGGTTAATATCAGGTCAAATTCAGATGGTTATATCTTTGCATTTAAAAATGACACTATATTGCATCTGTAATTTTGTCTAGAGTTTAACCTTAAAGTGTGACTAAATCAAAAATGAAAAGTAGTAGCATTTAAAACATCCTGATGATGTGTAGATGACAGAATAGGCTGTCAACAAATGTACCTTATCTACTCAAAAATCTTTCCCCCAAGCTTTACTTTGATCAAGTGCACTGATTCTGTTCTATGATGTAGCGGAGCACTTCCACTTCCTCAGATTTAATTCCATGAAAAAAATGCTTGTGATCACAAAGGTCTATTAGCTGGTTTGGTGTTTGTTACTATGGAATATCACTTTTTATTCAGATGGTTTCATAGGCAGTGTTGCAAGGACTAAATGTCATCTACTGGCAGCCTGTGTGCTCTTCACCCTTCTAATTTAGAGAAAGCGCAAGGGCTCAAGTGAATGAGGGCATGCTGCAACTGCCCTCCAACCACATAAATTGTGGTGGGGTGGGTCGGCTTTTAAAGGCGTTAGACCAGGTGTTAAGGAGGTGACACATCACCTCCTCCCTGCTGTCAACCGCCCTCAGAGATGGATAGCTTTTCAGAGGGGCGGCAACAATAACTGGATTTATGAACGAGCACTAAGAATTGTTGGCTCATACCTGTAGGATATAGTTGCTGTATTTCAAAGTCTACAGACCTGGCCAAAAGTTTTGAGAATGACACAAATATTAATTAATTGTCAGATGTTACTATGGTATACTGAAGTATTACAAGCATTTCTTAAGTGTCAAAATCTTTTATTGACAATTACATTACGTTTATGCAAAGAGCCAATATTTGCAGTGTTGACCCTTCTTTTTCCAAGACCTCTGCAATTTGCCCTGGCATGCCATCAATCAACTTTTTGGCCACATCCTGACTGATGGCAGCCCATTTTTATATAATCAATGCTTGGAGTTTGTCATAATTTGTGAGGGATTTATTGTTCACCTGCCTCTTGAGGATTGACCACAAGTTCTCAATGGAATTAAGGTCTGGGGCATTTCTTGGCCATGGGTCCAAAATGTCAAAAGGTTTTGTTCCCCAAGCCACTTAGTTATCTCTTTTGCACTCACCTTTTCTTCTCTGGACAAGGTTTTTTCCCGGATGCCCCAAATAATTGGAAAAGGGATTCATCAGAGAAAATTACTTTACCCCAGTCCAATCCCTGTACCTTTTGCAGAATATCAGTCTGTCCCTGATGTCTTTCCTGGAGAGAAGTGGCTTCTTTGCTGCTCTTCTTGACACCAGGCCCTCTCCTCCAAAAGTCTTCTCCTCATGGTGTGTACAGATGTATTCACACCTGCCTGCTCCCTTTCCTGAGAAAGCTCTGCACTGGTGGTGCCCCAATCCCGCAGCTGAATCAACTTTAGGATACGGTCCTGACGCTTGCTGGACTTTCTTGGGTGCTCTGAAGCCTTCTTCACAAATGCAGTGGAAATGTTTTTATGTCATGAAGTTCATTTTCATGGCATAGATGGACTTTGGCACTAATTGCAATTCATCTGATCACTCTTCATAACATTCTGGACTATATGCAAATTGCCATCATAAAAACAGAGACAGCAGACTTTGTGAAAATGAATATTTGTGTAATTTTCAAATCCTCTGGCCACTGCTGTATACAGTATGTTAATGTTATTTTCTATTCAGGGAAGGATCGATTCCAAAGATGTGGCCTCAATGGCCACATTTTACTGTGACATCCCTTGGCCACAAATTCTTATGACCACACAGTTTACTGAGTTTTATATGCTGTAAATCAGTGTACTTGATACATAATTTTTTTTTTCTTATGGAAAGCATAAATATAATAAAATAAACAGATAAAAGAAAGCCCACTACCACCCCTCCTTGGGGCAAGAAACTATATGAAATGTGTAGGTTGCCATTGTTAAGCTCTTGCTTGGCTAGCTTGGATTTTAATAAGTTGTGAGTGACTGACCTAGAAAAAACATGCAGAGAACAGCAAATTACTTGTTTTAGGTCAATGACTCAGAAAGCACTGTAGCCAGGCAGCTGATATTTAGGGTGAATCTACCTGGGTTGAAGGGTGAATCTACCTGGATTCGGTTCATGAACAGTTCAGCGAAACTTGCACAAACTTTGCAGCAAATGCTATTGAAGTTTATGCAAGGCTGGAAATTGTTATGGGAGACAAATACCAATATCAAAATTAAAGACAAACATCCCTAACAGGTCCAACACACAGTGACGATATGGCTGCTAAGAAAGACCATCCTTTTATAAAAGTAGGGCTGGGTTATAAATTATTTCAAACTATTGGCTCTTGTGACCCAGATGACCAGAGGGAAAGGTTATGCATTTCCTTATAGGTTATTCTATAGTTCTGATGGCAAACCTGCAAAGTTTTTGGCTACAAGTTCACAATCTTTGAATGTCACAAATCCGGGGAAATGGCTGTGAATCCATAGCAGCAGCAAACCTCAACCTCATCCCTAGTCAGCATTGACAGCCTACGCAATTCAAACTAAGTGTACAATTAAAAAAAAGAGCATAAGCAAAGCTTATCTTTGCTGAAAACTGCATGTAACATGATTAGCAGATCTAGAAGTATAGGAAGCTAAGTTTATATGAATAATATAAATAATATCTTTTTCTGTAAAAAACTCCAGCTTGGCTTCATTAATTTAAAGGACTGCCTCACTGGCGAAAAGGAGGGATCAATAGGTGGGAGGGGCAAAGCTTGATCTACATTTGCATAAAACCTCTACTGCCTATATTTTCCAATTGTTGCATTCTCTAAAGGTAACCTGTGCTTTTGGATTTGTTTATCAAATCCTCAGTAAGAATTTCCGAGGTCTGTAACAAATTTATTTTAAAGTACATGCAAACCCTTACTTAATCACATTTAGTTTGCTAAAGCACTGTGTATCATTAGCAATTACCATATTCTTTTAAATAAAACTTTTGTTTTCCTCGTATTTCATCCCGTGACCACATCCTTGGAGTGACGAAACGTGTAGGGAGAAACGGCGTGCTGACGTCACCGCGTTCTACGCTAGTCCCGGAACTAACGGGCGGTAGTCAACAGCCAGCCAGCTCGTGTGTTTTTATATTGGGCTTTTCTTGTATCCGGATAATGTGAGTGTATATTTATGCACCTTATTAATAAATTATAAAGGTTTTTATGCTATGCGAGCATCTCTTTCTTTCTTTATGGAACTTATGGAACTGTTTATTGTGGTGTAACATCCCGTTGCTGTGGGCGAGAGTTCTCCTGTTTGCCATCCTAGGTGACAATCCTGATGACAATCCTGGTTACAATCCTGATCAGTTTATGCGCTTTTTGGTCCCATTTAACAGGGGCCTAGTGTTTTGGTAAGCGGCCAGAGTTATCAATGGTGGTGGCATCTTCTGCACTTTACAGCACTGTTTCCAAAGGGTGTTTTGTTTGATTCTGCACTGGATTTCTGCTGATTTCTTTGCATGAGAATAATTCTTTTTGTTTTTGATGGGAGATTTTATATGGACTAATAATTTCTAATCTGCTTATATTAAGTGTCATCATCACAGTATTTATTTATGAATTTGCATTTAATTATATGGTAATTTTATTCATTTATTAATTTCCACTTATAAGGTTTATTTATGAAATTTCACCTATGAATTTGTATTTATTTTTTATATATTAATTTATATTTCACATTGTTTTGCACTGCTAATTGTGATTGGCTTATCACTAATCAATTCTTTTGGTCACAGTTATACACATATAAGAATTTTTTTAGTGCAGCTCCTTATATTTTTTAATTGTTATGTGTCATTGTATAGCGATTTGAGCTGCTGTTCACTGGGTGGGTTTAGTTAATAGAGCATTTTTTTCTTTTTTACACCTTGTTTTTCATCGTTTGTAGTTTCACAGTGCTACCAATCTCCAGCAGCTTCTTTGCAGCCATCTTCAGTACCTGCATACATGAACAGCAATGTCATTTCCCAGGTTCCCTGATGCTGACAAAAGTGGATCATGCCTGCATAATGTATGTTGTAGTCCCCATTAAAGGTGGTGAAAAAAGGAGCAAAACTGGGAAATAAGGTAGAGCTTTATCACCCTATACAGGGAAGTGCATGAAGAAAGACCATCACAACAGAATCACCTGAAATTTTCAGTTACATTTTTTTTATTTATTGCTGAATGTGCCATTGCATACAAAATAGCTGTCAAGAAGGTTTACAGAGGTCTCCATGCAGGGCGATAAACAGAACGGTGCACAAGAGCAAAGCATTACTGGATATGGGTCCCTCAATGAGGAATCAGCATTTAGAATCCAAAAAATTGACCAAAGAGCAGTGGCAGCAACACTATACCCCAGCCAAAGTTCGAGATTACCGGTAATAAAGGACCGAACAATGTCTGGGAGGTTTACAGAAAATGGTAGGGAGTTTTCAAAGGGAAAATATAAGGGAGAAGAAGGAAATGAGAAAGGAGAGGGAAGAAGGGAGGAGGTTGGTTTTGAGCTCTGTACTAGCGAAAAACTTAAGGCTATCACACAATGACAAAATTATAAGGCGAGTTAAGGTTCCAAGAGGGTTGAGTGGAAATCAAGGGGCATTTATCTATCCAGGGCTGCCAGACTTTAGTATATCGACATACCGGGTCCTGGAGCATAGCTTAAATTTTTGTAAGTACCATTGCCTGAGTGATTCTATTTTTAGTAGCAAGCGTACAAAGAGCTGGTGTCTTCCAAAACCTAGTAATTGTCTGTTTTGTGGTTGTTGTGGCGTACATGAGGAGACACGATTGGTTCCTGGTCAGTTTTGAAGGTGTAACATTTAGCAGAGCAATCTATGGATTGGGTTGAGTGGATCTATCAAATAGATGTGGTAAAACAAAAAATGTCATCCCAAGAGGACTGTATTAGGGGTAGGTCCACCATATATGTTTGTATGTGCCAAGCTTTCCACAGTTTCAAAATAGGGTGATGGGTAGCCTGGAACACACTTTGCTATCCTATTGGGCACCAAGTACCACCTAGAGTACTTTATAAGATGTTTCCAGTGCTGCAATGTTTTGGGAGACCTTCTTCAGACATCACTTCAAAGATTCACCACACATAATCGTTTGCACATGGACATGCTAAAGTCAGCATCCAATGACAAGGTGTAAAAATATTTTATCTAAGATGTTTGAGCTTGGGAGCTTATAATGATCCTACAAGGCCGGGAAAGATTTCAATCTATTAGGTGTTACCACACTTGAAATTATTTTTAATAAAATACACATTTACAAACTTTGAAAATTACATTTGAAACAACACTAACATGGTAAAGCTTATATGAGATTTTAGTGTTGGGGTTTACATATATTTTAAAATTTACAATATAGTTTCAAAAATTTAGCGTATTTTAAATACATTTGAAATATTGTATTAAAAAAGGTGAATATGTCTATAATAAAATAAAACCTATCAATGGATTTTCCTGAATATCTGGTAAATACCAGTTAACAATATGTGATGTACCTAAAATGGGAAACTCTTCAGTAAGATTATGCAAATTGATAGTACAACATGTATGTTTCCATAGCTGAATTATCTGCTTCATGCAGTTTGTATTACATATGGAGACAATGACTCATTAAAGTCCCGTGCTACAACAGGAAGGGCAGTCAGCTTTTTCCACAATGGGCACTTCCAATAGCACGACACATGTCTGTCTCCTACAGAGCAGAGCACGTGGAAAAAAGACAAATTGTGATCACAACGACATGATAACGAGCTTTAGTGTTCAGAAAAATATGCGTCCATTTATCTTTAATCATTATTAATATTTTTACAGTAGTTTCTAAAACAGGCTGGCACTGAGATTAAATTTGGATTGCACAAACAATGGAGTACCTTTCCAAATTAATTTGAGGAAAAAATATGGTAACAATCATATGCTTACAAACTGCAGTGATAAATAGATTTATAGAGCTTATTTGATAAGGTAGAAAGAAGAGCAATGATGATTTACTAGGCACAAGAACCCCTAATGACTAATAAGGGATCTTTCACTGTTCTAGATTAAGTATCTAAAGCTTCATTGATGGAAATAGTCCCCCCACAGGGGTTTTAAACAAAAAGCAGCTATGACTGCAATACTCATCTTCTCTCGCCCCGTGAGCAAATCCATTTTGTGACTAGATGTCCTAAGTCTTCCGAGTTGAATGACACCCAGCATCCTTCAAACTGGAAGACTGAGGACATCCAATGATCGCAGGGTGTCAAGGGCCTGGTTCCTGAGGGGAATGTAACCATGACATCCTGCACTCGCCATGTGATGATGCAGAAAGTCACATTGATATCATCATGCCAACACTATCCTCTGC
Organism: Lithobates pipiens; assembly: GCF_037356315.1. Classification (NCBI taxonomy): domain Eukaryota; kingdom Metazoa; phylum Chordata; class Amphibia; order Anura; family Ranidae; genus Lithobates; species Lithobates pipiens. Next base: position 100,808,582 of record NW_027507785.1, read on the forward strand.
AGCACTGAGGACTGCCTATCAGTGGAGAAGGTCAGAGGAGGACTCCATTGAGGGGAAGGGGGAGCACTGGAGAGCAGGAGGGGGGAGTGCAGAGTTATGCCATGTAAGCACAATCGGAATTTTGGTCGGAAAAAGCTCTGATGGTTTTCCCGGCAGAATTCCGATGGGATTTCGCTCAAGCTGTTTTGCATACACACGGTCACACCAAATTCCGACCGTCAAGAACGTGGTGATGTACAACACGTACAACGGGACTAGAAAAGGGAAGTTCAATAGCCAGTAGCCAATAGCTTCTGTCTCGTAGTTGAATCTGAGCATATGTGAGTTTTTGCTCGTTGGAATTGCATACACATGAACGCATTTTCAGATAGGAACTTTTTCTGACCGAAAAATTGAGAACAGGTTCTCAATCGCATTTTCTGACCAAAAGCTCTCATCGGTCTTTTGCTGGCCAAAATTCCAATCGTGTGTACACAGCATTAGACTAATTTTCCTTACTGATAATATTATTATTATAATTATTAAATTCATTATAATTGAATGTACTGATTTATTGCTCTAACAACTATAACCAATAGCAGTAAATAGCATTTTTAGGTTAAAGTGCATGTGAAGCCAAAATTTTTTTTGTTTGGATAGAGTGCTTAAAAGGCATTGTACACTTGCAAATATTTTGTTGTTGTATAGTTATATTCGCTGTGTTATTTGTTTGTGCTGGCTTGTAATGATGTGCTCACAGGGCACACAATGTCTGGTCAATGCCTTGCCATTTCTCTGCGCTTCATCACAAATTTAGGAGTGCTAATGTGTTGAAACACATCTCCTCCCTTCATTTTTCTGGCTGTTTTTTGGCCTGTTTCAGATCTAATACCTATGCAGTTTTCACCTGCAAACCCCTAGATTGATAGACCCAGGGATTGTGGGATATATAGTTTCTTCACAGGAAGTGTCAGTTCTTAGACTTCAGAGGCCATGCATTAACCTGTGCAGTTCCATGCTGTATACCTCTTGTTTGAACACAACAGAAACGACTGAAACAGGTATGTGAACATTTATACCACTATAGGCTATGCGTACAAGGCAACAAATGTCACCATGAAACGACATGATTAATGCACATCTCATGCAAATTAAAAACCTAAGGTACAGGCAGGAAAGTTTATATTGCCATTAAGGGATAAAACCTCTATTAATTTATGTTTGTATCCCTACTGAAGAGATTCACACTATTTTGTTTTGGTGACCATTTTCTCCCAGTACAGAAAGAGATGGTAAATCTAAAATCTAGAGTTGCGAAGAATTCTGCCAATGGGGACATCTATTTTGGTAACGACTGACTTAGAGGGAGTTTGCCTTATCTATATAGAGATTTCCTCTCACTTCCTGTTTTGTCTCCAGGAGAAATTTTAAAAAAAGCTTACAAGGGTTCTAACTATTCCCTCCTTTATACAAAACAGGAACATAGTCATTCGGACATGCTGTTCAGAAGCTTAATATACTATATATACAAATCCCACAAGCTTAATCATACCTTTTACAATTTCCTAAGCTTTCCTTTTGGTCAACGAGGCTGCTCATCACATTAGTTACATCTTACCCCCAGGCAATATCGACAGCATTGTACAGTCACAAATACTGGGGGCCTGTGGCCTGGATTGTTTCTTTGTGATGGTTCTGTGGAATGGGAACTGGGCTATAAATTTACTTCAAATATATGCAAACCGTGACTTTTTCTGTAAAAGTCTAGCCTAGATTTGCTCCCTGTCATGTTCTTAGCCTCTACATAGGAGCTGTCCTTTACATACAAGGTCAAATATAGAAGCCTCTAGGAAGGGCTAAGCTTGACTTTAGTTTTAACAACCTTTAGTTCTGGTTCAAATTATGTTTTTACATAAGGCAATCTTAGCTTAAAGTGAATTTCCACTTTTGAAGCCAAATTGGAATAACATCTACTTTATATGTATCTGTTCACATAGCATAACGTAAAAGAAAATGCAAACATTGCAGCTTAACTTTTTGGCCCTTGTACACACGGTCGGACATTCCGACAGCAAAATCCGTTGGATTTTTTCTGACGGATTTTGTCCGAAACTGGTGTTGCATACACACGGTCGGACAAAGTTGTCGGAAAATCCGATCGTGATGGCGTCCATTCGTTACGACGGGACTACGTTCAGGCTAGTAGCCAATAGCTTTGGTCTTGTAATTTGATCTGAGCATGTGTGGCATTTTGTCCGATCAGAATTCTCTACAAACGATCGGACACAGTTCGAACGGATCATGTTGTCGGAAAAATTCTATCCAGCTCTCAAACTTTGTTGGTAAGACATTGCGACGTAAAAAGTCCGATGGAGCCCACACACAGTCGGATTATCCGACAACGCGGTCCGATCGAACATTTTCCGTCGGAATTTCCGACCGTGTGTACAAGGACTTAGATGCTCTATTCTAGACCCTCCAGCATTAAAAAGCCCTAGCCACTTTTCTTTGTCTGTGAGGCTGTGATTGCCTTAATAAACCCTGTCTGTATTGTGCAGGCAGATCTGTATTATCAATTGTAACTAGATTTGGACACTGTCCAAACAAAGGGTTAAATATGTAGAGGATCGGCTTTTTGCATTGTGTGTTAACGAAGACAGACTTGGGACAGGCTTATTCTAGCATTGTTAAAAACCTTGGAGTCAGTCATGACACCTTCTTCTGAGAAAAATTCAAAAGGTAAGAAATATTTGAAAAAATGTTTTTTTAGGAATGCTTTGTAAATGGGAACACACAACAAACATATAATGTTGTTTTCTCAAACTTGACTGCAAAAGTGGAAATATACTTTAAAAGGTTTTTCCACCTATATGCGTTTTTCCGACTCCGGGGTTATGTGTTGTCCATTGTGCTGATCATCCGGTGTCGCTGGATTGGCACTGTAAAAACTCATTGTTGATTTTATTTTTTACAGTTGATAAAATGTGGGATACTTTAAGATGAGTTTACTAATAAAGCCCATTTGTCCGATTCTTACCCATGCCCAGGATGTTGATGCTTTTATGGGAGAATAGACCCTATAGACCCTATAGACCCCAGTGTATGTCAGCAACAGTGTTACTTATCACTGCCACACCAGTCACAACTGTCACCATCACCAGTGTAAGCCAGTAATGGTGTCTCTGATCATCGCCAAACTAGAGCCCAGTTTTCCCAGACCAAAGTAAGCCAGCAAAAGTCTTCCTGATCATCGCTACACAAGCCCCACTGTCACCGTACCAGTGTAGCCAGCAACAGTGTTCCTGATCATCGCCACATAAGTGCAGTGTTGTCTCTGCTTACCACCTATACTGACCCTGGCCTGTTTATTACCCACTGCTTGTTGCCTGAACTAGTCCTTTGCCTGTTTGCTGACCATGTCTCTGCCTGCGGCTGAACTGATCCATCTGAATGTCTGAATGCATATGTTCCTGTGAGTCACCAGTCCCAGCCATCTCCTGCATACAACTGGAACTACAGGAACTCTTTTGTTCTGCCTTTAGTTAGCCTCATGTACTGCCTGACCCATGAACATGGCATTCCTGGTCGCAACCACGTAACAATAGCTTAGACTTGCCTTCTTTAAAGGAACTGGGACCATTATAGATGATGCTACACTAAGATACATCCCCTTAACCACTCGTATAGAGGTGACCATTACAGTACATTGGTTTTGCTACAATTGGTTAATTTGTGTGATGCACAAGATACAATGTCTGAAATATGATTAGTCAAAACATTGAAAAGGGCTCATACATATAGTATAGCCATACTCAAAAGGAATAGCAGAATGTGTTATGGGTTGTAATTCTAAGTATGCCCATGCTGGATCTATCAAGTATCCTATTAAATTAAAATACATTTCCAATTTTTTTCCTGCAGTTCCCAAACTATGTGGCAAAAAAAAAAAATACATTTTTCACAAGACTCATTATGCCTCTTAGAAAATACCTTGGAGTGTTTGCTTTCCACAATGGTGTCATTTTGTGGGTGTTTCCACTGTCCTGGTGCTCCAGGGCCTCAGAAAATGTGACAGGTAGCCAGAAAATTAGATTGATAATTTATACTCCTTGAAAATCCAAAGGTGCTCCTTGGATATTAGGCCCCTATATGCATCTATGCTGTGAAAAAGTCTCAAAAACTCACCATGCCATTAAATACCTTGCACTGTCTACTTTCAAAAAAGAGGTAATGGGGGGAGTATTTGTACTGCTCTGACATTTTAGGGCCATTCAGTTCATCAGGTTGATCAATTTTCAAATTGAAATACCATTGATTATATAAATGATAAATATTTATTAATTTATATAGCAAAAAACACAAAACTGCAATGATTAAATACCACCAAAAGAAACCTCTATCTAGCTGTCTAAAAAGATAGATAAAAATTAATTTGGGTACAGTAATTGTCATTCAAAGTGTGACAGTGATGAAAACGTAAAAACTGCCTGGGTAGGAAGGGGGTGAAAGTGTCTGGTATTGAGGAGGTTAAAAAAGGTAGAATATACTTGCTATGTGTAATCTAAACATCTCTGTAGTGCTGTAACACAAATCTCCGGTCTGCTAAAGATTAGTTGAACAAAAAAATTTTACATTTGAGAAATGCGCATTGGCAGGAGTCTGACAACTTTAATTATAACATGTTGAAAATGAAATAACAGAGACCTCTTTTATATTTTACTCTGTTCTACAAATGTGCACAGTTCCTAGATTTCTTGTGCAGGAACTGGTGTTTTAGGCTAATGATGATGACATATTATGGCCTACAGAGCCGTTTTATTCCTTCACAGTTTCCTGTGAATTTACGAATTTCAACCACTGTCAGCCATTGCGGCTTACTGCACGTAGTTCTGAATAGACTGGGAGGTCACCGATGACCAAATTGACCAAAAGCCATTTAAGTTTGCCTTAGAAATCCACCTCCAACCATTTTTTTTTTCATTTATGGAAAGAGCTGGGAAAGTTTAGAACCTCAGACAAGGTATTATTACAGTGTGTGTCCTCGGTGGATACTTTTCCCTTTCTCCTGACAGGTGTCACTTGGACAGGAAATGAGAGGAAATGTCATCAATCACAGCAAAACAGCAGAAAAAGGCTCTATCCTGCCCAACACATCCAAAACCAAAAAAATGTTTGAAAGTGATATTTACCTTTTCAGGATACCATTTGCCCATATAAATAAACAGCACTGTTGCAGGAATGAAAAGAGAAAAATGGACTTTAGAAAAAAAAAACCCATATATACTCACCTAGGTGGATGCAGCATTGATTTGATGCTGCACAACACCTTGCAACCTCTGCAGTAAGCGCTGAGCGATCAAACACCACTGAGCAGAGAGTCATGACTGTCATGAATATTTCTGATTGCCAAAACAGACATTACTCCCTTGCCTAACAAAGATAAGGAGTTTGATGAAAATGCACCAACTGACTTTGTTTGAACAATCCGATTATTGTGGAAGAGACTTTTTTGTTGTAGAAAAGATAAAATTTTTAAATAAATATATCAGGTTGCACAGCTTGTAGAGTAAGGCCTACATGTGTTTAGGCAGCTACTGAATGACTTACTGTTTTGTAATCACATCATACATACTTGTAAAAGTGTGGTGTCTTGTTATTAGTAATGGCATTATGGGTTTCGTAATTAAAATAAAATGAAGATACCGTAGGATAACAGTAATGTAAAACTGGCCAGCAGCAGGATAGCTTAATCAGGGATAATAGGCCTAACTGGTGTATACCTAACCTACGGGAAGTGTGAGTGATGTTATGCAACTGGGTTTAAGTGCACACAGTTCTGGCACCTTATTTTTTTTTCCTTTCAAACAATGCCAGAAAAATAAGCAGAATTTCAGCGACACCTTACTGATAAATTCTAATCATCCCATTCTAAGAAAAATAAGGGGAAAAGACCCCATTTATTTTAAACAAGTAGCTCAGGTGTTGATGATTGAGGCGATAACTATGATTGAGGAGATAACTATCAATCAGTTGCTGCAGACAGTTGAAAGGGGTTTTGGGTGTACAAATCTGTGCACATAAATAGGGGATCTAAGAAAACATACCCCATGACTGCGATTCAAAGAACCCCAAGCATAATTTGTTAAAGTAGATGTAAACCCAACGACTAAAATATCATATAAGTGTTAACAGCTGATGGAACTGATATAAAAGGCCCTTGTTTGGGAATTTTGTGTTATGAGATGACAATAGAATTGCCACACCCTCTGCTACACTGTTCAATATCTAATAGCATTAAAATATATAAATAATATAATATAAATATAAAATGATTATTATTATAAAAATATAAATAATAATATCAATTATATAAGTTGTGTGGTTCACCTTACCCTGCTAGCGCTGTTTATATTCATCAATTTAAGTCTGATCTACAGACACCTTGAGTTTCTAATATTGGAAGGATCTTAAAAAATGGCTCCTCTCTTGGAAGGATTCAAAAGGCCAGTTTTAATTATCCTTGGAAAAAAAAAAAAATCTTTATCTTTGTATGTCTGTGCTTCAGCAAAGCAGTTAGCTTTACCTAACAATAGCAAAAGAGAAAAAAAGTTATTTTTTTTAATAGTTTTTTTTGTTTGCATAGATATGTGCTCAAGCTGTTCAAACTTCAGAAAAAAGATGACAATAATGTTGTAAAAAAAGTTTTGAATAGAAAAATACAATACCGGTTTTCTCATTCATTTGTTTTTGTCCCAGGTGCAGTCATTATTCTTTCTCCAATCTGAAGTTTCTGCTATATGACGCAGGAACACAGAAGACGGCTTTCTTGCTTGGCCACATATATACAGTACGTTGTTCTACAAATCCTAGTATGAAATAACAGCTGATTTTGAGCTAATCTGAAAAAGCAAAACTATTAAAGAGAAAGAATAATGTATTTTCAGCAAGCATGTATTTTGAGTTTTTATTGCAATTCCTACCCTAAAATAGAACTGTATATAAAAAGTAATACCCACACCAGCACCTTCCCTGAAGCCCCCAGTTTTATGTTTTATTTATTACAAAAAAAACCTATGTCAATTTTTTTTCTGCAGACTTCCTGCCAGTCCAGTGACAATATGGACTCTCATGAAATGGGTAAAATGATGCAAGCATGATGCTGGATGCAAGAGGAAGCTGGGAATATAGCTGGAGCATGGAGAGTGTAAGTACAGCTTGGACACAATTTCCAGTCTAGACAGCAAGGATAACTTTCCACAAATTTGTGGCAGTGTTGAATTGTAAGTCTGTTAACTTGCTGCACATTTTCACTGGAAAGTTGTACACTTGCAGAGACTTGAAGCACAAGTTCTAGTTGACACTTTTCCAATTTGTAGCACATTTGTGTGATAATTCTCACGCAAGGGCAAATTTGCAGTTGTGAGTCTACAGCAAGAGCTCTGCAAGTCTACAGCATTAAATTCAGCTACAGTGACCCCTGTGGTGGGATGACTATCGCACAACATAACTGAACCAGAATTTGCAGCAGACTTGCAGAATGTTTGAAAGAAGATCTGGAGTCATGCAATGCAGACTTGCTGCAATTGTGCTACAAATTGTGAAGCCTGGCAACTCTAGCAATAGCTTAGCAATTCATTTTCAAACTTGCAGCACAATTGCTTGCGATCTGGGTTCATCTTTTTTACAGGGGGATTGTGGAAATCTTAGGAAAATGAAAGTAGAGTGCCACTTTAATGCCACTTTTTGTGCTCACTTTGTTTTCAAAAAGGTGCCAAGCCAAGTCCTGAAGCATTGGTTGTTTATAATATTTCCTGCTGTCTCGGTAAAGAATATGTTGCTTGCAATAATAAAAAGATGGCCAGGTAAAGATTCCCTATATGTTTTCATAAGCTCTGGCATCAACCCCCCCACTCGCTTCAGCACCCCTAAAAACGTTAAGTACTGCTTCTATGGTGTGTGACTACAGAAAACATGGCAGAGGTTTTTACTTTACTGCGCTCAATCAAAAAATAAAAAGTTTTGGCTGGGGCCGGGCTTTACCTTTATGTATTCTGTATATATGTCTATAACTCATAAAAGAACAAAAAGCAATGACATGCATGCTGTCTTGGAGTTTACATATACAGTATATACTTGATTCACAAAGGTCTTAAAGATTCAAATGAAAAACCCAACCTCAATAACATCTAGTTAATTTTGTTTTTTTAATTAATTTGAAATCAGACAGGAAGACAACTAGAACAATTTAAGAATAGCGGTGGAAAACTGCCAGGCTTTTATTAGGAGACATTCAAGCTTGAAGAGTTCTTTTTGTCTTTAATATCACTCAGATTCGGGATAAAGAAGAACACAGAAGAGACACAAGAGACAAGGTGGAAAGTTATAGGGCCTGCCGAGCACCACCTACCTGAGAGTGACAGTGAAATACTGATTTGGCAAATATAATAACATAGCCGGTCTTGTGCCAGATCTACATACTGTTTTCCACTAAGTCAGCTGAACAAAGACCTTTTATAGACGGTGTAATTGAGGCTACCTGATTTAGCTGGAACATTCAGGTGTATAATAGGGGCTTCTGGAACGACAGACAGAGAGAAAATTCACATGGAATAAGTGAAGCACTTTGCTGGGAGGTGGACATGGGTTCTGTAGGTTATTCCCAATACAGCAGACAATCTCTGGCAGCTTATAAAAGAGGCATTTATGTGATATGTCAGCGGTTAGTGCAATGCTTAAAAGAAAGGAGATCATGTGGCAAGATAGCATTCTTTACCGTTCCCTGAGAGGCAAGAGGCATTCTGTTATTACTAGGGGCCTTTGTTGTTTCTGCTATTTTACGAAATAAAATGTGACACAGAATTGTTAAATGATACTTGTGTGATTGTTCCTATCAAAACTGTGTCTTTTCCCTCCTTTAGGAATGGGCAGGATTGCAGGACACACTTAGAATATGCATGTGTAACATAACCATTGGGGCAGGGGTATCAAAAAAAGAATTCAGGTGAGCAGCTGCTTTTTAACCGACATGAAGCTGTAAACCCAACAGGACCACGCAGGGTCAAGACATGTATCAGATCACTCAAACAGCAATTAACCTGCTCAAGGTTTTAGATGTGAATGTTCTATCTTGGCTTTGTATTCAAATGCATTAACTCATCCGTCAAATTGTGACCACGAGTTAAGAAGCCAATTTTAGGTCTTGGGTTACAAATTAAACCAAGATCACGTTCAGCTGAATAGTTGTAAATGTCACTGTAATAGTCATGTTAACTGAACAACATCAAAACACTTACAGTGGGGGAAATAATTATTTTATCCCCTGCAGAATTTGTAACTTTGCCCACTTACAAAGAAATGGAGGGTCTATAATTTTTATCATAGGTGTATTTTAAAGGATAGAAACAGAATATCAACCAAAAATCCAGAAAAAAAAAAAAACACATAAAACAAATGCTATAAATGAAGTTGCAGTTCATTGAGTAAAATACGTATCTGATCCCAAGCAACATATGACGTAGTACAGGGATATGCAATTAGCGGACCTCCAGCTGTTGCAAAACTACAAGTCCCATCATGCCTCTGCCTCTGGGTGTCATGCTTATGGCTGTCAGAGTATTGCTATGCCTCATGAGACTTGTAGTTCTGCAACAGCTGGAGGTTCACTAATTGAATATCCCTGAAGTAGTACTTGGTGGAGAAACCCTTGTTGGCAATGGCGAGCACAGAGGTAAGACTTTTATTGAAGTGGATGACGAGGTTTGCACACATCTCAGAAAGGATTTTGGTTGACTCTTCTTTACAGATCTTCTTTAAATCCTTAAAGTTTTTTGACTGTCTCTTGGCAATGTGAAGTTTCAGCTCCCTCCATAAATTTTCTATAGTATTAAGATCTAGAGACTGACTAGGCCACTCCGCGACCTTAATGAGCTTCTTCTTGAGACACTCCTTTGTTTCCTTGGCCCCTCAATGCGGCAATGTTGACCTCTATCTTTACCAGAGAAACAGTCTCAAAGCATCATGTTTTAACCTGGTGTTCTTAGGGTGAGCTGAGTTAATGCCAAAGAGCTTAATTTTGGTCTCATCTGACTACAGCAATTTTTTCCAGTCCTTCGCTGAATCATTTAGAAGTGCCTTCTTGAGGAGAGGGGCTCACTGTGTTTGGAGGAAGAAAACTACTGACTATGACCCTAAGAACAACATCCCTACAGTCAAGCACAGAGGTGAAAACATTATGCTTTGGGGCTGTTTCTCTGCTAAAGGTACAGACCGACTTTGCTGCATTGAGGGGCCAATGGATGGGGCCATGTATGGTAAAATCTTGGCTGAGAACCTTCTTCCCTCAGCTAGAACACCTGATGATGGGTTGTGAATGGATCTTCTGGCATGACAATGACCCAAAACATACCACCAAGGCAACAAATTAGTGACTCAAGAAGAAGCACATTAAGGTCATGGAGTGGCCTAGTCAGTCTCCAGACCTTAATCCTATAGCCATTTATGGCCAGGGAGCTGAAACTTTGAGTTTTGCTTGGGAATCAAATACTTATTTTACTCACTGGACTGCAACTCAATTTATAACATTTGTATTATGTGTTTTTTCTGGATTTTTGGTTGATATTCTGTCTCTATCATTTAAAATACATGATAACAATTATAAACACTTCATTTCTTTGTAAGTGAGCAAACTAATAAAAACTTCAAGGGATCAAATAATTATTTTCCCCACTGTATTTATTAGAAAGATAGCTGGATGATTAAATTACAGAGTGCACATATTAATGCTCAATATAATGTATGCATCGAGGATGCCAGTGACACAGGGTCTGTGGCTGACTGGGTATAATTAACCATTAAACCTGCATAGCTATGATAGTATGTAAAGACTGGAATTACTGATATGCATGCAAGAGAAATTAATGGGATTTAACCGATTCCTGACCGGCGTACGACGATGTACGTCGGCAGAATGGCACGGACAGGCAAATGGGCATACAGGTACGTCCCTTTGAATTTTCTGGCGTGCCAGCGCATGCGCGCCACTGGTGGCACGCGCGTGTGCCAGTCGGGACCCCTGTGAGTCTGACCACGAGTCCCGTGGACTCGATCGCCACGGGGATACCCGCGATCGTCTCACGGGGAGGATGTCAATGTAAACAGCATCTCCCCTTTCTGCCTAGCAACAAGTGACACTGATCTCTGTTCCCTGTTATTGGAGCAGAGATCAGTGATCTGTAAAACACAGCCACACCCCCCACAGTTAGAAACACGCTGCTAGGACACACTTAACCCATACACTGCCACCACCTTGTTAACCCCTTCACTGCCAGTGTCATTTACATTTGTATTGCACTGATTGCTGTATAAATGACAATGGTCCCAAAAATGTGTCAAAAATGTCTGATGTGTCCGCCATAATGTCGCAATCACAATAAAAATCGCTTATTGCTGCCATTACTAGTAAAAAAAAACAATTATTAATAAAAATGCCATAAAACTATCCCCTATTTTGTAAATGCTATAGCTTTTGTGCCGACCAATCAATAATCACATTGCGTTTTTTTAAACCAAAAATATGTAGAAGAATAAGTATCAGCCTAAACTGAGGAAAAACAAATGTTTTTTTATATATTTTTGGGGGATCTTTATTATAGCAAAATGTAAAAAATAATGCTTTTTTTTCAAAATTTACGCTCTTTTTTTGTTTATAGTGCACAAAATAAAAAATGCAGAGGTGATCAAATACCAGCAAAAGAAAGCTCTATTTATGGGAAAAAAAGGACATCAATTTTGTTTGGGAGCCACCTCGCACGACCGCACAATTGTCAGTTAAAGCGACGCAGTGCCGAATCGCAAAAAAAGTGCTCTGGTCTTAAGCCAGCAAAATGGTCCGGTCTGAAAGTGGTTAAACTATAGTAAAAAAAAAATTTCCATTTAAAATAATCTCTTAAAATTATTTAAAAAAGAAAAAACAAATATCAAAGCTCAGCTTTTGTGTAGAGTAGTATCCAGTTTACACAGATAAGCTATGCTGTCATCATGATTTAATGCATGGCTTGTGACAACCATGACATTTTTCATATGGCTGTTTCAAGCTGCAAGTTACTTTCATATTTACTTTGACAGCTGTAGCAGAAAGCATAGGTGTAATAACAATTATACTTACAACATCATATTATAATGAGGTAGATGTAAACCTCAGTTTCTATTAACATCTTTCAAGCAGCCTTTCTATTGCTGTTGGAATTTCTAGTGGCCACTACTTGTGGGTACCTAATAAAAGCTTCCAGTGACCTCAGTTTATAGTGGAAGTGGTGAGAGTCATTGAAAATAATATCCCCATTAACAACTACATACAAAGGCCTCCAAGTTTTTAATGCTCATAAGTAGCATACAGCTTAAGGCCAAGGTATGGTTGCACTGCTTTTATTCCGTATAATTTATATTATTGCGAGGTCCACAAGGGTAGACATAATGTTCATCCAACACCGCTGTTCAGCAGCCCAAAAGACCAAGGGACATATCAGCAGAGTATTCATCAAAAGCATTTCAGGTAGTAAGGGGAGAAAACCTTTAATTCACTGCTGGTCATCAAGACTCTCCTCAGGGCCCACTAACAGGTCTGGTCTTAAGCCTAACTAACAGGCCAGATTTTATGTATTAGCTTGGGGAGATACAGACTAGAAATACTGCAATCACTAAACAGGGCCGTTTTTAAGGCAGGGCAAAAGGGGAAGCTGCCCTGGGCCCTGTCATTGTTGTGGGGCCCAAAGCAGCTGCCTCATACTTGCCAACTATCCTGGTTTAAATTCCCTCGCCCCTTGAGGTTTTATTCCTGTGCTGTGTCCCAATATCTCAGTGTGAAGTGCTGCTACTAATGCTGCCCAGCTCTGCCCTATTGTTGAGTACAGATGACTCACCTGTAGGCCCTGTGTTTACATGTAAATTACCAGCATTTATATGTAAATAGTGATGGCATTCATATGTAAATAGCAATGACTGGCAGCATTGATATGTATATCATGCCCCCCGGAGGTCATATCCACAGTAATCTCTAGCAACCAATCAACAAGCAGAAATCATGTGCTGTAAAGTCAAAAAACAAGCAGAAATCATGTGCTGTACCCTCTAGCAACTAACCAGTGAGCTGTAATGTGTGTTGTAGCCTCTCGCAACCAGTCAGTGAGCGGTAATGATACACTGTAACCTCTGGCAACCAATTGCAATAGCTGCCTGCTCATTGCTCAAGGAACCCCTAGCAACTTGTGGAGGAACCCTAAGGTTCCATGGAACCCTGGTTGAGAAACCGTGGTCTATGGTATTATCCAATAGATTAAGACAGCGCCGTGGACACTTAAACCATTTTTTCACTGAAGGTAAGCCTTTTCACCATAGTGCAGGAATAATAAATATATTTACAAACTTACCAATGATTGGCTAGATGTATCCCTACTGCAGGAATGTACCAAGGATGTTGTCCATGTCACTGGTGCATTAAAAGACAGTGGATGAACGATGGCCCCCTACAAAAAGGAATAAAGCCAATGATGCAGAAGCAGAATTCAGAGTCACAATAGGTAACTGCCCCAGGAAGAATTTACAGGGACACTATTCTATCAGAAGCAGACATATTCTACCAAGAGGAACCGACTTTGTCCAGGTAGTGCTAGAAGAGGAGGAGGATATCCACATATCTAGAGTGACAATGATGAAAGGGAACTAGAACTCATGGACTGCTGACATGACAAGCATACCACTATGCATGGAAAAACTTTAAAATGCAGAGAATAAATGATGTCATCTCTTAAAATGGATTTTCTATAAGTAATTTACCTCCTCAAGGGGTGAATTGATTAATGTAATCTCAACTCCTAATTTTCTCTATAGTTCTTTTTAAAGTAGATGAAACAGTTGGAAAAAAAAACTGATTTGTTTAATAAAAAGGGATTAAATCAAGAACTTTAACCACAAACTACTTCATAATAGGCGCTGTGTGGGGTTTGCTAGTAAACATGCAAAATCGCTTTCCTTCTTGTTCACACCGGAAAATTGAATTTTTGGCCAGTTACTTTATTTCTTTCAAATGACTAAATGAAGCTCATGATTAAGCTCTATCCCTGAGCCAAGATCCCATCCACACCGCATATCAGCTTGGGGTAATACGTTGGAAGACGCCCTAGCTAATTATAATATGTGACGAGTTACATAAGAAGATAGAAAGCATTGATTACATAAAAGGACTTTTATCGGTGCGTTTATATGATTTTACATTGAAATTTACAATCAGGCTATTTGAATGGGTCTTTTCCTTACTTTAAGTTGCACTTCTCTCGTCAACTTTGGTTCAGCTGCATGGTGATCCGAAAATAGATTTTTATTTTACAGCAGATGATCTTTGTAGTGAAAATGTGTAACATTTTATTTTGCTTTCATTTGTTATGTTAACTAAAAAAATCCATTCTTCTGTCTAAGTCCATTCTCTCTGTGTACTAGATTAAAATAGACTGATGAAAAGAATGACCTCGTTTGCTGTTTATTTTAGGAACAACACTTACAAGGTAAATAAACAATTTGTTGCAGTTTTCTGCTAACCTTCTGTATTTTTCAATAAATCAAATCTGCATAACATTTTTACTTTTGGATAACAAACAGCTACAAAAATAGTTCTTTCATCTAGTCCAGGGGTCTCCAAACTTTCTAAACAAAGGGCCACTTTACTGTTCTTCAGACTTTAGGGGGGCCAGACTGTGGTCAGTGGGAAATGTTGGAGCAAATATTGGAGCAAAAGTTGGAGCAAACAATACCCTGTCTTTGATGTCAGTGGGAGGAATAGCGCTCCATCTTTGGTGTCAGTGGAAGGAATAGCGCTCCATCTTTGGTGTCAGTGGAAGGAATAGCGCTCCATCTTTGGTGTCAGTGGAAGGAATTGTGCTCAATCTTTGGTGTCAGTGGAAGGAATAGCGCTCCATCTTTGGTGTCAGTGGAAGGAATAGCGTTCCATCTTTGGCGTCAGTGGAAGGAATAGTACCCCATCTTTGGTGTCAGTGGAAGGAATAGTGCCCCATCATTGGTGTCAGTGGAAGGAATAGTGGCCTATCATTGGTGTCAGTGGATGGAAAGGGGCCACATTGTTGGTGTCAGTGGGAGACATAGTGTCATATCAGTGTCATTAGGAAGAATAGTGCCCCATTGTTGGTGTCAGTGGATAGAATGGTGTCACATTATTGGTGTCAATGGATGGAACAGTGCCCCATGGGGCAGATAAAGAAAAAATGCAAGGGGCCTCACCTGGCCCTCGGGCAACAGTTTGGAGACTACTGATCTCGTCAATGGCCATGAAATTTTATTTAGTTAAAAAAATATAATTTAAGCATCATAAAAGATTTGTTTTTATCTAGATCTTAAGGGGGGGGGGGGGGCTGCTCCCTTCATTAACCACCTCAGCTCTAGAAGGTTTTACACCCTTCCTGACCAGTCCATTTTTTGCGATACATCACTAAGTTACTTCAACTGACAATTGTGTGGTTGTGCGGCACTATACCCAGATACATTTTTTAAAGAGCACCTGTCATTTTAGATCCATCATGGCAGAGCCTGTCAGTGGGCATCCACGCCATGTCTCTCACCTTGTTGTGTCATTGCTGCATCACCAGCCTTCCCATTAAAGTGAATCAGACTGTCTGTGAGTCAACAGCAGGTCACAGAAGGAGCTGCTGCGGGACAGAGATGACAGTTGCTCTTTAAAAATGATGAAAATAAAGTTGATTTAAATCGACTTGACTAGTGATTCAAAGCATGATTTAAACTGTGATTTAAATCGACTTGATTTAAATCAAATCCATCCTGTTCGCTAACAAGATAAAAAAGAGTCTCAATGCGTTCTAAGTTCAGGTCATCAAACCTTAAATATGGGAATGAGGATCCATGGTCAGAAGGGAACTTTAAGGTATAAAAGAGAGGCTCATTCCCCGTACACACGATCGGAAATTCCACCAGCAAAAGTCAGATGTGAGCTTTTGGTTGGAAAATTCCAACCCTGTGTATGCTCGGGAAAAAGAGAAAAGAAAAAAAGAATGCGCTATACCTCAAAACAATACAGACCTAAAAGTTGCCTACAAACAAACCAACAAAGTCCTAAATCATATACAAACAAAAAATTGTGGCGCTAAAATCTTGTAAGAATTAAAGTAAAAGCATATACATGCCAAAACTCTCAAGTGTATAAAAAGCAATAATGGACATTGCAACATAAACTAAATAAATATAATGAATAAAGAAGAGGGGTAATTGCATCGGTGTGCAACTACTCCCAAGATAGAATAAAGTGTCCCATAAAGTGCCAAATGTTCAATGGATGTCTATAGGAGTCTCTACGTAGTCAAACGCTGACACTCGAACAGACTTGCTAGAAGTAGACTTCACAGATGGTGTCACAGTAAGCAAATAAAGAGGTACTCTTACCAAATCCGTTAGACACAGCCACCCTACAGCGGTGTGTCATACAGGCTTATAGCGCTCAACCTCCTGCGCTAAGGTAAGGCGGACTCCAGGACTGGAACCAGACGTATAGGATGATGACAACCCCCGTGTGGATCAACGGATATCAGGACTAGAGGCTCACAGTACCATCGGTAGAATTCAGTGTATGAGGAAAAGAGATGCAGAAAAAAACGGAAAGACTCCGATAGTGCAGGTCAAACTCATTTACTACAGCGCAGTGATGTATACCTGTAAAAAGTTTTTTATTGAGGTATACATCACTGCGTTGTAGTAAATGAGTTTGACCTGCACTATCAATGTCTTTCCATTTTTTTTCTGCATCTCTTTTCCTCATACATTGAATTCTACCGATGGTACTGTGAGAACAGATCATCAAAAGGATACACTATAGCCCACCACTGCAAACTGCGATAGAGCACAGTATTTCTACTTAAACAAAACAGTGCAGTTGTTAAGCGCTGTGTAAACTGTTGGTGCTATATAAATCCTGTTTTATAATATTAAAATAATTGTGGGTTATTCTTAATTGCTGTCTTTAGCTTAAGATTGACAGAAAATCTTAGGCGAACTTTAACCTCTTAAAAAATGTATGTCTATATTGTGCACAAGTATTTGGAGAGAGGAAAACAATGAAATAAAATACCGGTCTCTGGTCATGAAGGCGCAAACTAACCCTGATCCCAAAGAGGTTAAAAGACATAAAGACATGTTTACATATAAAAATAAACAAATATCCACCAAATGTCATTTAACTGGATAGTAGATCCATGTCCTCAGCAGGAATGTATGACTCTACATAGACAAGCATATACATGTGCACATTTCACATATGGGAAAATCCAGCCAATTCTGTCTGTACTTTTATTTGGGTGTGTTTTTGCCTCTCTGAATATCTAGGCATTCCATCAAGTAACATTATAAATATGAGTCACGTGACATGGGTGACATCATACAATCAAATATAAAAGTACAAATACACCTACGCATCCCACTCTGACACCTCTTAATGCTACCAATATATTTAATTGGGTTGGCTAGACTTGGTTCAGGGCATTCCACAATGCCAAGCAGCTACATTTAATGGACATCTACAAGTAATCACAAAACTTTGCAATAACTATAAAAAGTAAAAAGCTACAAATTTGCATTAGATTTTGTTTTACTGAATCCAGCATACTGTAAAGTCCTGCAAATGTACAGTATAAACTTATACCAGAAAATAAAGCCTTTGTGTAGCATTATGACATCCTTATGTTGTCATCTTAATGTATCTTGTATGATTCTATATGTACTATAATGTGTATACTTACCTAGAGTAGTCACATGTAGCACCCTGAACGCTGGAAGCTCTTTTTCCTTTTATATCCAGGAAAGATGGTAGGAATTCTCACATATCAGAGTGAATGTTAAGTACTGACTGGAGTAATTGTGCTGTTCGAGCCCTCAAAGTGTTAGTGCTGTCCATTTTGTATTCCTTTGCCGTGTATGTAAAAGTTGGGGAAATTCTGCTGTAGCTACAACTTAAGCAGAAAACCTACAAACATTGGGTAGCACTGTAACACCCAGCAGGAATTGGTTAAAGAAAAGCTTCACTTAGTGAATGTCATTAAAATAAATCCTTTAAATACCAACCTTGCTCCTGAGATTTTACTGTGTGACCCTGCCTGACATCAAACTATTTTTGCACCCAAAGCATCCTGCCTGGTCCTATGCCTAATGCACATGTAGGCCACAGCCCCAACCGTTCCTATTAATTGTCCGCAATTACAGCAGCCCCCAGTAATTCAGGAGAGTTCTGACCATCTATAGGAATGAATGGGTCTGTGGCATTCATGTACATTAGACACAGAACCCAGCCAGAATATAAAAAAAAAAAAAAAAAAGGCTGTGCAGCACCTGGCAGGGCTGCACAGTGAAGGACTAATGCCACGTACACACGACCGGAGTTTCTGGCAGAAAAGGTCCGACGGAATGATTACGATCGTATGTGCGCTTCATCTAATTTTTTTCTTCAAATATTCAGATGGGCCTAGAAATAGAACATGTTTCAAATCTGTCCGACGGAATCAATTTCTATCGGGAAAACTGTTCGTCTGTATGCTGGTCCGACTGACAAAATACTACGCAAGGGCAGCTAGTGGCTACTGGCTATTGAACTTCCTTTTCTAGTCCTGTCGTACATCATCACATTCAAAACAAACAGACTTTGGTCGGTTCGTGTGTGGGCAAGTCTGTTCAGTCGGAACTCCGTCGGAACTCTGTCGGGAAGACCGTCTGACTTTTTCTGCTGGAAGGTCCGGTCGTGTGTAAGCAGCATTGGGGTTCGGAAAGAAGGTATTTAACTATGTCAGCTACATTGTAGGGGGTGGAATTTTTTTTTAAAGGAACAAGGGGGCACTAATTGCAACCTTTTTAGCTGACCTGACGTGACAAAGATAGGAAACAGGGGACATGAGTGAAGTAGGTTGAAAGAGGATTGGGGTATAGTGAAGTAGGGTAGTATAGGTATACATTAAGATAAAAAGCCTTCTGTGTGCAGCAGCCCCGCTCACACTTATCTTATCTGAGCCCCATATAGATCCAGCAATGTTGCACGAGGCACTCGGCTGGCTGGGATTCTCCCTCATTGGCTGAGACAGCAGCATGGCACCATTGGCTGCCGCTGCGGTCAAAGTCAGTCAATGAGGAGAAAAAGGGGATGGTGTTAGGTCATGGCTCTCTGTCTGAATGGACACAGGGATCTGTGGCTTGGGTGCCCCCATAGCAAGCTGCTTGCTGTGGCGGCACTCAACCGGAGGGAGGGGCCAGGAGCACCGAAGAGGGACCCGAGAAGAGGAGGATCCAGGCTGTACTGTGTAAATCCACTGTACTGAGTAGGTAAGTATAACATGTTTGTTATTTTTACCTAAAAGAAAACGTGACTTTACAATCACTTTTATTTAGACACTTGCAAGACCAGGAATAGTTACAGAAAAAAATAAAGGTGTGGGATAGCAAAGTAGTCCCTTTTTTCTTTTGAATTGTTTCTTGCTCGGGGCACAGTTTAGTGTCTTTAGGAAGGGGCACAGTTTGATTTTGAACAGTTTTAACCATACATGGTTAATGTGGAGTTCCCAATGCAATTCTTAATGTCACAGCCACTGAAAGCTTCTTGGTGCCAACCTGCCAACAGGAGAAAATTAATTATACACAATTAAGTCATAAGTGAATGTTCGATGTTCGGTTAAAAAGGGCCAAAGTGTGGTCACAGTAAGTTGTGTCAGATTTTTATTATGTACTGAACCTACTGAGCTTGCTAATTTATGGCTGTATAGTTTATCAATGGATGGTTAAAGGGATACTGTCACGACCGAGGTTACTAAAAAGGTTCTGAATGTTATAGATTGTTTTTAACATAGTGTATTTGTTGCATGTTATTATTATTTTTTAAAGCTGTTACTGACAATTCCAGAGATGATAGAACAAAGTTGTTATGCATATTTTTTCAGGTTGCCGTTTCATCTCTTTCTTCTCTTGTATGAGCCTTGGCCAGGTCATGGCAGTGAGCAAGTATGACGTGACCTGACTGCCTTAGAGAACTTATGTATGATAGCTACAATTTATTAGAGATGTAAAGTTAAAGGTGGACACAGATTGTCTCTTTATGTAACAGCTTTTTCAAATGCATTATATAGGGGCATGTTTATACATATACCAAGTGTTTTTCATTTGGCAAAGTGCATTTAGTTTCCGGTTCATCCTCAGGAATAGAACAATTTGTATTGCATGAAGCAGGTTAGTTCAGAGGACAGAGGTGAAAATCAGGGAGTAATTTGCCCTCTTGGCCAATACTAATAAAATATATTGGGCCGGTGGACCTTATGCCGTGTACACATGACCTGACTTTCCGGCAGACTAGGTCCGACGGTCTTCCCAGGTAGAGAGAGAGATATCACCGCTCCAGGTAGGTTAAGCGACAGTAGAAATCTTTCTCATCCAACTTGAAAGCCCAGGTGCCAGAAATGCATATAGCAATCAAAAACAGGAAGAAGATCTGGACAGCCACACTCAAATAACCTTTTTTGCCTTTTAATCAAAAATTCTTGTGAAGAAAAATACAAGCCACAGCAGGAACAGACAGGAGCTAACGCGTTTCCCACTTTGATGTAGTGCTTAGTCATAGCTCGTTCAGTCCCTATTAAGGCATGCAGCCACAGCATCTTCCAAAAAAAAGCCCTCCAGCACAAATTTCCTTTATGGCTCTGAGATGTATGTCAAGGAAAGCTGAGAGCTGCCAAGGAAGATGGCAGATGTGTAAAGGTTTCAATAAACCATGTCCTTTCACCATGCCCACCAATCAATGTGGCAGCATGGCACAGTTTGCATTGCACATTTTATTTAGTCTATGGAAATCTGGTCCTACCATAAAATGGCCACCTGGTTGCGTCTGCCCCCCTGGCCATATGTTTCGTGTCCTCTCCTGACCTATCTATAGCTCACAATAAATGCAAAATCATTATTTGACTGTTGCTTCTCTATGTACTAAAATGTGCTAGTTCCCACCTCCCGCATCCACTTTGCAATCAAATTGCCAAACCAGAGTTTAACTCGTAAAAACAGTATTTCCTACATTTTTCCCCACCAGGTGGCAAAGCAAAGGAAACTTGTCATGGCAGGCCTCTGGATGAGAAGGCCTAAAACAGTGGCCCCCCACATCACCAAAAGGTGACTCACAAACTTAAAGAGGAAGTAAACCCTGATGACTTTACTTCCTCTTTCATTCCCTGCAAAGGTAAAGCATAATGGACTACTATGCACTTACCTGATACAGGAGCCAGCGAAGTCACCGCTGTCCCCTGTAGTCGGTGCATCCATCTTCTCGGTGGGTCTCGTCAATGACGTCACTCCTGCGCATGCGCACGGGAGACGCCACTCGTTGTTGACCATGGCGCGCTCAGTGAGGACTGCGCGCCGCTGTCTACGGCGCATGCGCCATAGACAGCGGTGCCTGTCTTTTGGCAAATATCTCCTAAACCGTGTAGGTTTAGGAGATATTTCTTGGACCTACAGGTAAGCCTTAATCTAGGCTTACCTGTAGGTCAAAGTGTGTTGTAAGGGTTTACAGCCACTTTAAGTGAATATTCAGTCTCAGAGATGGCAGGCACACAACAGAATATAGTCAGAGACTATGGGCATGATACAAGAGATGTTTATAGACTGTGGGAACGAAGCAAAAGATGGTCACAGACTATGGGCATGGTGCAAGATATTCATAAAGAATAAATAAATGATTCTAGAGATGGTCAGAGACTATGGACATCATACAAGATATTAGAGATTGCAAACATGATACAAGAAATGGTCTAGACCAGGGGTGTCAAACTCAATTTCATCGTGGGCCGCATCAGCCTCATGATTGTTCTCAAAGGGCGGGTTGTATCTGTAAAATTAGATGTCCAGCGCATCCCCTCCCCTGATGTCAAGAGTTACCCCACCATCAGAAGTTGAGTCCCCTACTCTCCCTAACATCACAGTGCACCCCCTTTTCTTATGCTGCTGCTGGGAAGAATCTGGATGCATTGCTTGAAAGCAGAAAGTAGGGGTCTGGAGGAGGACCAAAGGAGGGCTGGAGCTCTCCTGAAGCTGCAGGAGAGGCGCGAAGGCCACATGAAATGACTTGGAGGGCCGGATTCGGCTCGCGGGCCTTGTGTTTGACACCTGTGGTCTAGTCTATGGACATGGTCAAAACTGTAGATACAAGAAATTGTCAGAGATTATGGGCATGATGCAAGAGACTAAGAACATGATATAGGAGTTATTGGAGACTGGAAACATGCTTCAAGAGATTCATAGATTTGAGACATATTACACAAGACTGCTAGATATCCCTTCCATACAGGGTAACAAGGAAACACAAATTAGTGTATGCAGAAACCCAAAGGGCCAGACAAAAGGCGCCGAAGGGCCGCGCCACAAGTTGGGCACCAGGGACCTAGAGGTTGTGTAAGGTGTTTTTTTTATTCTTCTTTATCTGAGGTCTTTTTTGAAACTCCTGAAGGTTAAAAAAATAATGGTGCTTTTAACATCCATTCTTCTGCGTTGTTTTCTTCTGTGAAGACAAATAAAAATTTCAGGACTGCCATGGTGCAGATAATATTCAATATATCATTTTTATAGCTACACATAATTAACAGCATATATATTACAAGTGCAAAACAGTTTCTTCTGTCTTCCTCCTGAAGGCATCATACTGGTATATCCCCATTTGAGAGCAATGGATGCTTTCCAAGAGCTTGAGATAGGAGAACATTATAATGAATAATATAATATACTACATAAGGTATAAAAGCACCTCAAATGCAATAGTTTTGATGCGCTACCTTACAATATAACAGTTTTGAGAAAGGTGGAGTTGCCCTTAAGTTAAGCGGTACAACAACAACATACGGTATCATAAATTCTGTTGTCAGGCTTTAAATGTTTTCCTAGGTGTAGTCATACAGTAAAAATGTTCTTTATTATTATTTTTCCATTAGTTGATTCATTCTGCTCATTGCTATCATGCTGGTGTTGTTTTCATATGAAGGCAGACAGTATGATCTGTACGATACAGCTACACTCACACAACTCACAAATTAGAGATAGGACATTGGGGGATCCTGTTTTCCAGTGACTTAACAACATGCTGTGAATGACACACCGTATTGACATTATAAACAGAATACGTTATATAGAAACTGAGTCATTTTTGAAATGCTTGTTTTAACAATTTTTTTATCATACTCCTTTGTGTGCTAGAGGAAACACATATAACATGCGCACATAACAGCTTTAGAAGAAATGTTAAAATTGTTCTGTATGGTTAGCAAAACAAAACAAGAGCAACGGTAAAATCATATTCTGAAAATAATCTTGCTAAAACAAATTAGAAATCTTGCTAAAACTTTGTTTTAATTGGATGGATAGAGGAAGGAATGAGTAAAGCTTCCTTCAAATATTATTGCTCAAAAGATGTAGGTGTTCTTCGATGTGAAGGTGAGCCCGTACTGTACAGCAGAAGTATACTGACCAGGCAACTGTAGCACACAAAGGGGCCTCAAAACCACCTGGGCTGAACAATGGAATATGTAAGGAAAAAACAAAGCTGCACACAAAATGATTTACGTTGCATTCACACTTGGCGTTTTGGGATTGTGGCAGAATTGCTGCGATTCTGCCCGTGATCTCAAAATGCACTACAATCACAAAATGCTAGTACAGGTGCCATTATTTAAAAAAAAAAAAGCGGTGCGGTTTTGCCATGATTGTCAGTTATCACATGGCAAATCACATCTCATGAAACTTGTTGCCCAAAAGAAGCTCCTGCTCCTTTTTACATGACAAGCTTTGCGTGATTTGCCGCACTTGCTGCACAATAAATTGCACAACAATCATGGCAAAACCACACCTTGTTTTAGGTGCCATTGAAATGAATGGCACCTGAGCCTGCGTTTTGCGATTATTGTGGGTTTTGAGATCGAAGCAAAATTGCAGCGATCCCAAAATGCCTAGAGTAAGTGGAGCCTTAGGGTTGCAAGTATATTTATTTCATCACAGACAGTCCAAAAATAACAATCTAACATGGGAGATATAACATTCCCCCTTCATCAGAGCTTAAATTGATGGTTTAATTGGACTCTTGCTGGTTAATTAGGGGATAAAATCAAATACATTAACCACTTTAATCCAAAAGAATGCTTCAACAGCTGTGATGCCATAAGCAGAGGTAATTAGTCAAATTTAGCTCTACCAGGGTGGGGGTAATCTGCAGCATTGCACTTGGATTTCGCCTACATTCAGTGTTCCTGTCTGCTCTTAGTAGGTGTCACTGGCACCTTTGACAATAGACAGGGGAGCTGCAGTATTGCGGTTAGGAATATATATGTCCCTCCTGGCCAACCACTAGGAGGTTTATTGCCAGTGGTTCATGCTGGGGGAGTATATAAATATTTAGGGAGTTACTTGGTGAGCTCTCTTTTCCCTGGGTTGTGGCCTGGGGAGGTGTGTTTGGTTCTAGCTAGCTAGCACAGTTATCCTAAATCTTTCCTGCCTGGTCAAGGAGGCTACAGCACCCAAGGTGGAGAGCCAGAAGAACTCCTACTGGAGGAGGAATGAGTCTGGCCCTATACATATACAGTTATACAGATAACTCCAGCTGCATAGAAGAAGAGCTTTGCACTTCCTGGTGCCCCGAATGATGTCAAAACGACAAAACATACAGGGCGGAGCTTGGTAGCACTCTGCCAGAGACAGGTTTCCATACAGCCAAAGGTATCTGTATATCGCTGATTTTAGAGCCATCTACCTGAGCAGCACTGCAATGATTATACCACAATATTGGGTAGTTTATTCTGTTATTATGTGAGTGCTTTTATTTCCTTCTTTTTATAATAAAAATACCTCAGTAAACATTATGTCATTTTTCGTATCCTTTTGAGCACTGATCCATGCTTTATCACCGGAGCTGAAAGGATTGCTAGATTTACTGAGTGAGAGTTCTGGAGAGGTTTGCCTGAGCCCTGGGAAAGTCCAGCTGGGTTTAAGGAGTCCGGTTGATTTGAATAAAGGCACAATAAGACCTTTTATATTAGGGGACAATCCATAAACAGTGCATGTGCCCAAAAGGGGTTTGGTGGAAGTGTCTGCTATTACACAGTCTGATTTCACTGAATTGAACTGTCTGTTCAATTGTGGAATTGATCACAATTAGTGGATTGTATCAGTTTTATTCACAGACAATTATATAAGGGATAGTTATGTGGTCATATATGACAATAATTTAACACATTAAAGCAGACCTTCAGTAATTTTTTTAACTTTCCATCTATTACATTTTCTGCCCTCGTTGTTTTAACTTTGGATAGTAATAAAAAAATTTCTGCCAGTAAATACCTTATACAGCTCACTTCCTGTTTCTTGTCTGGGAAAAAGCCTAGGCTTATGACATGCACAGCTTTCTCTCACTCTTGTGAGAATTTGCCAGGAAGGGATGGGGGTGAGTCATAAGAGGGCCAATAAGAGCTGCAGAGCTGGAGGTGTGCCTCTGTGTGTAAATCCAGGAAGTAAACAGGCAGCAGCTCTAGCTGCCCACAGTTAAAATGGTTGCAGCCAGACTCAGTGGAGGGAGATTTCTGCAGCATATTTGGCAAGTACAGAATCACAGTATATATAAAATAATATGCAACGTGGTTGGAGAGAAGGTTCAGAATAGCAAAGATGTTATTATTACAAATTATATGAGCAGACTGCAGTTCCTCTTTATGTTAATTTGTTATTCTATGTTAATGTTTTGGGGTGTATGAATCAGTGAAGCTTTATGCACATTTGCTGAGTGGCTTTTAACTTTGATTATTGCAGCTTTAGTTTAGTTCACTACTGGTGCCCAGAGTCACTTATCTAAAATTAGAGCTACAGCCCTCATGAATATTGGATAAAATTAGATAGTGGCACTATGGTTTATTGGTAGAAATTGTGAGCTCCTTTTTTTATAACACAGCACTGCATCACTTTACAAGTAGAAAATGGTGTGCACCAAAGCACACTTCACACCATCACCTCAAATTCCCTGTTCTCCCTATCCATATATCCAAAATTGTTCTAAAAAAGGAGATTGGCCAGTGTCACCAGAGTTTGTAGGCAACCCCAACAGGTCTAAATTTAACCACTTGACCACTGGGCACTTAAACACCCTTAATAACCAGACCAATTTTCAGCTTTCGGTGCTCTCGCATTTTGAATGACAATTACTCAGTCATGCAACACTGGACCTATATGAAATTTTTGTCCTTTTTTTCACACAAATAGAGCTTTCTTTTGGTGGTATTTAATCACCGCTGGGTTTTTTATTTTTTGTGCTATAAAAGAAAAAATACCGAAAATTCTGTAAAAAAAACGAATTTTTCTTTGTTTCTGTTAGAAAATTTAGCAGATTAGTAATTTTTTCTTCATAAATTTTGGCCAAAATTTATACTACTACATATCTTTGGTAAAAATAAGTACAAATTGGTGGATATTATTTGGTCTTTGTGAAAGTTATAGAGTCCACAAGCTATGGTGCCAATATCTGAAAATTGATCACACCTGAAGTACTGACGGCCTATTTCAATTCTTGAGACCCCAACATGCCAGAAAAGTACAAATACCCCCCAAATGACCCCTTTTTGGAAAGAAGACATTCCAAGGTATTTAGTAAGAGGCATGATGAGTTTTTTGAAGTTGTCATTTTTTCCCACAATTCTTTGCAAAATCAAGATTCTTTTTACTTTTTTTTTTTTTTTTCACAAAATTGTCATATTATCAGGTTATTTCTCACACACAGCATATGCATACCACAAATTACACCCCAAAACACATTCTGCTATTACTCCCGAGTATGGTGATACCACATGTGTGAGACTTTTACACAGCGTGGCCACATACAGAGGCCCAACATGCATGGAGCGCCATCAGGTGTTCTGGAGCACCCAGGACAATTCTGACATTTCTCTCCTACATGTAAAAATCATCATTTATTTGCTAGAAAATTACATAGAACTCCAAAACATTATATATGTTTTTTTAGCAAACACCCTGGAGAATACAATGGTGGTCTTTGCAACTTTTTATCTCGCACGGTATTTGCGCAGTAATTTTTCGAATGCTTTTTTTTTGGAAAAAAAACTGTTTTGTGCTTAAAAAAAAAAAACACAGTAAAGTTAGCCCAATTTTTGCATAATGTGAAAGATGAAGTTACGCTGAGTAAATAGATACCTAATATGTCACTCTTCAAAATTGCACACGCTCGTGGAATGGCGGCAAACGTCGCTACTTAAAAATCCCCATAGGCGACAATTTACATTTTTTTTACTGGTTATATGTTTTGAGTTACAGAGGAGGTCTAGGGCTAGAATTATTTCTCTCGCTCTAACGTTCGCAGCGATACCTCACATGTGTGGTTTGAACACCGTTTTCATATGTGGGCGGGACTTACGCATGCGTTCGCTTCTGCATGCGAGCACATGGGGACAGGGGCGCTTTTAAAAAAACATTTTTTTTTATTGTTCATTTTACTTTATTTATTTTAGTTTGACATTTTTTTCCCCAAAAATAATTTTTTAGATCACTTTTATTCCTATTACAAGGAATGTAAACATCCCTTGTAATAGGAATATGGCATGACAGGTCCTCTTTACAGTGAGATGTGGGGTCAATAAGACCCACATCTCACCTCTAAGCTGGGAAGCCTGAAAAAAAAAAAGATTCTGGCTTTGATCGTATTAGCGATTCGGTAGAAGCACCGGAGGGCGGAGGGCGGCGGGAGATGTCTATGGCTGGGTATTGCAGGGTATCACCGACTATGGCTGGGTATCTCAGAGCATGGTGTTGCAGAGTACTGCGTTGCAGAGCATTGCAGGGTATTGGCGGGTGTTGCAGAGCATTGCAGAGTGTTGCAGGGTATTGGCGGGTGTTGCAGAGCATTGCAGAGTGTTGCAGGGTATCGGCGGGGGTTGCAGAGCATTGCAGAGTGTTGCAGGGTATCGGCGGGGGTTGCAGAGCATTGCAGAGTGTTGCGGGGGTTGCAGAGCATTGCAGAGTGTTGCAGGGTATTGGCGGGTGTTGCAGAGTGTTGCAGAGTGTTGCAGGGTATTGCAGGGCATTGCGGAGTGTTGCAGGGCATTGCGGAGTGTTGCAGGGCAATGCAGAGTGTTGCAGGGCAATGCAGAGTGTTGCAGGGCAATGCAGAGTGTTGCAGGGCATTGCAGAGTATTTGCAGGGCATTGCAGAGTATTTGCAGGGAATTGCAGAGTAATGCAGAGTATTTGCAGGGAATTGCAGAGTAATGCAGAGTATTTGCAGGGAATTGCAGAGTAATGCAGAGTATTTGCAGGGAATTGCAGAGTAATGCAGAGTATTTGCAGGGAATTGCAGAGTAATGCAGAGTATTTGCAGGGAATTGAGGGGTTAATTTTCGGTGAGCAGCGATGTGGGCACTGCAGATGCAGCCCACATCGCTGCTGACACCGATCTCTTCCCCCTCCGCTGTACCGATCGGTACAGAGAGGGGAGGGAGGAACCGGCGTCATAACATTGTTCGGCTTGTTTACAAGTGATCACTCCGTCATTTGACGGAGCGATCACGTGTTAAACGGCCGCGATGAGCGGCCGTTTACCGTGATTCGTGATGCGCCGGGTCCACTGGACCCAGCGGTCACGGATGCTCTCGTGTGCGCGCCCCAGGGGGCGCGCGAGAGCAGAATTCTGGGAGGCCGTTAATTAACGGCCTCTTAGAGTTAAACAACCGCCCTGAAGCCGTTAATCGGGAATGGGCGGTTGTTAAGTGGTTAAAGACACAAGGGACAGACAGCTGTTTTTCATAGCCAGGGTTGGATCAAAGCTTCCTGCTAGTCTAGGCTGGCTGTCTTGTGTGCCACTGTACCGCAAAAGCTTAATAATTTAACCACTTTGCGCCCACACTATAGCCAAAAGACGACTACAGCGTGGGCTTAAAATGCCAGGAGTTCTCTCGCCGCCCAGTCATTGGGACTCGGTTGATCACAGTGCAGGGTAAAGTGCCAATCACAGCGGGCCCTCTACCACGTGATTATCTATCAGCCAATGACAACTGATCACGGAAGTAAACAGAAGACGGTTTTTAGCTATTTTTTCCTTCAAGTTGTCAGCATGAAGAAAAGAAGAAATTCATAAACCAGCTTCTGTTATAGAGACAGCAGTCCTCTTCATGATCACCAGTGCTGCCAATCAGGGCCCTCTAGCAGTACTAATCAGTGCCCACCAGTGCCAGCTATCAGTGCCCATCAATGCCACCTATCAGTGCCCATCAGTGCTGCCTATCAGTGCCACTTCTCTGTGCTGCCTATCAGTGCCCGTAATCCACAGAAGCCAACTTATAAATGAGACCACATGGTAGACCTGAAGAAAGAGGTCATGCCCTCTGAAACGTGTAGTTAGAGCAACCACCAAGCGTCATTTATAAGATGGCTTCTGAGGATTATGAGCACATGTCCTTGTGTGGAATCCCTCTGCTTTCCAGGATCCTCGCTGAGAGTGGACGGCTCTCGTGCAGCTTGTCGGCGGCTGCTCATGGACTATTAGACAGAGACTGTGGGTTTGCTTCGCATCCAGCTTAGATTTCTGGACTCAAGAGAGCAACCACAGCCTCTATGGATGCTATTGTTTTTATCAACACAATGTGAATGTACTGCATTAGTTTGTCTATATCTGTCCCACTAGGGCCAGTGCACTCTCTCTTTTACTTTTGTCTTTGTAAGAAAAAAATTACCTACCTGTTTGCAAAATTTTATAACAAAATATGAAAAAAAAAAAAATTCAAAATTGTTAGACTTGTTTTGTTTGTTTAGCCCCAATGGTGATTAAATACCACCAAAAAAAATGCTCTATTTGTGGAAAGAACAATGATAAAAATGTAATTTGGGTACGGTGTTGCATGACAGCACAATTATCATTCGAAGTGTGAGAGCGCTGAAAGCTGAAAATTGGCCTGGGCTGGAAGGGGGTATGTAGAAAATTGAGGAAAAAAAAGTATTAGTATAACACACTGAATGCATGACATTTTTATACATTTTTATTATACTGGTTATCTACAAATTCTAAAGTTAAATTCCATAGCAGGTAAAATTGTAAATGGATACCGGCATATGGTTAATAATTACTTCCAGGTGGGATTGATTCCTGTCTTCCTATAGAAAGAAATTATTTTCTATGTGACATTTTGTGGATTCAGGTTACATATATTTATATATATTTGCGGAGTGGATCTAATCTATAAAAGATACATTAGCTTTAAATGGTTGGGAGCATGACACTTGTAGATTTGCGTCTATTCACACAGAAAGCAGGACTCGGCCCCGCCCCCCGACACCTGTGTCATTGGATTTGATTGACAGCAGTGGGAGCCAATGGCTGCGTATCAAACCAATCAATATACGTATATTGATTGGTTTGCGCAAAAGTTATAGCATCTACAAACTATGGGATATTTTTATGGAACTTTTCTTTTTCACCAGGTGATTAGCAACTTTTAGCAGGACTGCAACATTGTGGCGGAAAAAAAAAAGACAAAAAGTGACACTTTTTTGGGGACCAGTGATACCAATACAGTGATCAGTGCTAAATAATATGCACGGTAACTGTACTGACACTGGCAGGGAAGAGGGTTAACATCAGGGGCAAACAAAGAGTTAAATGTGTACGTGGAGGGTGCTTTATAACTGTGTGGGGGTGCTTGTACTGTAATAAGACAGAGATCTGTGTTCTAGCTTAGCAGAAACATAAAATCTCTGTCTTCTCCTGTCACAGAATGGCGTTATGCTTTGTTTACATAGACAGACCTCCGTTCTGTCTACCTCGGTAGCAATCGGCACCGGACCCATTGATTGGCTTCTGCTGAGTCCAATCACAATGGGAGCTAGTCGCCGCCAGCGCCCCAGATCAGGAAATGCGGAATTACGTACGGGTACGTGATTTTGCTCAGAGAGGCCGCCCCGCTGCAGTAAATGTATGTGGGGCCTTGAAGCGGTTCTGGCTTACTTTGTTAACATAAGTTATTGTAATATTAGTGACTGTAAAACAATGAAAGCCATGTTATATCATATCAGGCTGAGTGGGTTAGGTGGGATCTTTTCAGTGAAAAGTACAGAAGAGTGCATTTTACCTTGAATGTTGAGTGTTATGCCAAGTACACACAACCGGGGCTTTCTGGCAGACTAGGTCCGACGGAATCATCAAGACAATCCGATTGCGTTCAAGCTAATCTGATCGTTTTTCATAAAAAAAAATCAGACAGACCTAGAAATAGAACATGTTTCAAATCTGTCCGACGGACTCAATTGCTATTGGGAAAACCGTTAGTCTGTATACGACGCAAGGAAAGCAATTGGCTACTAGCTATTGAACTTCCTTGTTTAGTCCCGTCTTACGTCATCACGTTCAAAACGAACGGACTTTCGAATGGACTTAGTCCGTTCGTTTGTGGCCAAGTCCATTTGTTTGGGAAAGTCCGTCGGAACTCCGCAGAAAGTCCGTCGGGAAGACCCTCGCACCTAGTCTGCCGTAAAGTCCGGTTGTGTGTAAGCGGCATAGTTTGTACTTTTATTTACTACTACTACTTATAATAATAATAATTTAGACTTACAACACTATACAAATTCCATCACATTTCACCTTCAAGATACATCCTGTGACGCCTTTGGATTTAATTATTATTAGTTATAGTTATAATTATCTATTAATGTCATGTTTTATGAGACAATCTTGTAAATTAACACAGGCATTCTGACTGCTCTTTGTTCTATAGATTCTTGGCCAACACCATGGAAGAGGAGCGTGAATTAAGACTTGCAATTCTGCCATGGGCGATAGTTGGATGTTTTTCAAAAATAAATTCTGTGCAGGTAAAGACAAACTCTAGCCCCAGCTGGGAGAGAAATGCTAAAGTGAACAATTATGTGAAGATGTTAGTTACCTTTATTTACAATAGAAATACGCAACATACCCATTAAAGACCACATTTCCATCTTCCGCAAATGATAGGCTTCATAATGTGGGCATTGAGGCCCAGTTTACAATGGTATGACATACTCTCTGACTTTGAAAGCACATGTCGTATGACATGTATAAATCATTGATCTTATCTAGTACGACTTTGGAAAATGTTCCTTTTTTGTATCCAAGTCAGATCACTATCTTAACTATCTGACTTGTGACATCCGACATGTATTAGCAGCAGCAAAAAGAATTTATGTCACACTGTCATTGTTTTGATTGGCCAAATGACAAGTCAGATCAAAATCATATTCAACAAAGTCTGATGGAAGTGGAATCAATGTCAGACCGAAGTCGAAGGGCAAAATGTTTTTTACTTTCTGCTATAATACATATCAAAAAAATAAAATAAATAAATATATATATATATTTATGGTGTAGAGCCCTCTGACCGATACGGATAAGGATGAAAGACAAGGATAACATAAACTCGCTTACTTGAAATGGACCTGAAAGTGTGCCCTGGTCTAACGTACGGTATACCAAAATAAGGGGGCATACCTTAAAATGAAATAAATATGAAATGGGTGAAATGAGTACTCATATGAGGAGTGTGCTAGAGTAAAGGCCTGATAAAGGGGCGGGTGGGCGGGTATCGCGCACCGGAACCGACGAGGAAGGATGGGCGAACGGCTGCTTATATACCACCGGGCTCCACCCATAATTTCAGGCCACCATACTGGCCTTTCTATTTATGGTGTAGAGCCCTCTGACCGATACGGATAAGGATGAAAGACAAGGATAACATAAACTCGCTTACTTGAAATGGACCTGAAAGTGTGCCCTGGTCTAACGTACGGTATACCAAAATAAGGGGGCAAAACACTCAGGTAGGGGAAGCATTTTTATTGAACCCAGACTGTTACTGGGTAAGTTTGACAAAGGCCTGGGCCATCTCAATCTGCGGATTGGGTACGTAACGTGCAAAACAGGAGGACTTCCATCTACCCAACTTTTTGATAACATGGACCGGGACCCCTTGGCGGGAGGCCGTTGAAGCTGCCCCGATGCGGAATGAATGTCCTGAGTAGTGCGCAGGATTGAGGTGAAGGATGCCCAGGAGTATCCTGACATGCTCCATGAACTGGGCTGCGTTGAGAGGTTTTGAGTGAAAGGGTAGAAGTGGGCCAGTCCCTGGTTGATCGGCCAAAAGGGTCAACAAGCGGGAGAGGACAGTAACCGGACACCAGCGGTTGTAGGTCTTATAGAAATGTATGTCCGTACCTGGGCCAAGCTGCTGTGTCTTGGAAACCGCTAAGTGCAAGATGAAATGGTCCTCGAACCTGACTAGATGGTGCTTGCACAGCATACGTGCCGAGGGGCTACTGCAGGTAAACTCGCCTGGCCGCAGGAAGCCGTAGAAGGCCAGATGTATGGCTGCTTGCAGGACGACACTGACATGGAGACCGAAAGGTGAAGAGGCCAGAATATCTGACATGTCCCTGAATACTTCGCCTGTGATAGGCAGCCGTTTGATGCTGGAAACTGGCCGACGTTTCTGAATGCCGCGCATGAGAGCCCGGACGGCGTGAAAGGTAAATAAGGAGGGCTTGGTAGGGTCCTGGAGGGACGTGAAGTGTTGTACCCCGGCCAAGTACAAGCGGATTGTGTTGAAGGACAATGCCAAGTCCGAATGGCAGTAGGAAAGGAAGGCAAGGACTTGTTTGACCCGGGAGGACTCTGTATTGTGAGATGATGCGAAGCGACTAAAGGCCCTCCAGGCCGACTGATAGGCCTTGCGGGTATTGTCTGAGAGGGAGTGATCGATGAGTTGAGTTGCTGCTGACAAGTGTGGGGCTAATCCAAGATCAGTTGAGACCAGTCCGGGATAGCTGCTGACGTTGGTTCGGCTCCGGGCACCTGATCAAAAAATGAAACAAAGTTAAAGCGGGAGAGGGCATCCGCCGCCTGATTAAATTTGCCGGGAACAAAGGAACAATGAAGGTTGAACTGAAACAATAATGAGAGCTGGGTCAGTCGCCGCAGGAAGGACATAATCTGTAGAGACCTGGACCTGCCTTTATTAACAATCTCCGCAGTGGCCAGGTTATCTGTAGAAAAGACCACCGTCTGGCCCGACCAGCTGCGGCCCCAGGTGTGTGCAGCGGCTACAATGGGATATAGCTCAAACAGGGAGGACGTCTCAGTGAAGCCAGGAATAGCCAGTATCTGTGGAGGCCAGGGGGCTGCGAGCCAGAGGTTGCCAAAGATCGCCGCAAAGCCCGTGGAGGCCGCCGCGTCGGTCACCACCCGAGGTGAAAGGGCGGACACGGAGGGGACGAACAGGGACACTCCGTTCCAAGAAGATAGGAATTCCTCCCACATGGCTAGGTCTGCCATAGCCGCGGAATCCAGGCTGAGTACTTGCTCCGGGTCCTGAGAGTGGGATAACAAGGCTAACAGGCGTGACACGAACGAGCGCCCCTGGGGGATGATGCGCATAGCGAAATTAAGCATACCAAGAAGGGACTGAAGTTGTCTCTTGGTACAAGTTCTGGCATGAGTGAAGTCCCTCAGGACCGTCCTGATGCGGGTCAGTTTATCCGGGGGAAGGCTGGCCTGCATAGTGTTAGTGTCTAGGCTGACCCCGAGGAAGGTGATAGCCTGCGACGGACCCTCCACCTTGTGCTCGGCGATGGGGACATTAAGATTATTGAAGACTACCCTCAACTTACCCAGATCTCGTGGAGGAGAGCCGGGTGGCTCTATCAGCAGGAAGTCATCCAGATAATGAATGACTTCCTGACACTGGGCTACGTGTAACAAGATCCAAGCAAGAGCCTGCGCGAAGGTGTCGAAGAGCCAAGGACTACTCTTGGACCCGAACGTGAGTTTAGTGGCAAAGTAGTACCGCTGCCTCCACTTGATTCCATGCCAGCACCAGAGGGACGGGTGGATGGGAAGAAGTTTAAAAGCGTTTGAGATGTCGGCTTT
This sequence comes from Lithobates pipiens, assembly GCF_037356315.1. NCBI lineage: Eukaryota > Metazoa > Chordata > Amphibia > Anura > Ranidae > Lithobates > Lithobates pipiens. The sequence goes on from NW_027507785.1 coordinate 100,843,571, forward strand.
GGACAGCCAGGTACCTGTGCCTGTTTTAAGAATGGCCTGGATGGCCATGTCTACCGATGCATATTTAAGGGAGAACTCCTCAGAGGGAATAAGAGAATTGAGGCTGGGAACCGTAGAGGAATGAGGCGCTGACAAATCATAAACCAATCTGAGTTTATTAGAGAACTTGCCCTTGACAAGCCCAATAGGGCTGACTCGCCAGGTGCTGAAAGGGGGCTGTTCAAAAGGGCCGATGACAAAGTCCTGATCTAGCTCAGATTGCAGCAGTTGGTCGATGGCTTGTTCATCCGTGGCTGCTGACCGTAGGTTCTGGCATTCGTGCGTGAAGTGAGGGAGAGAGATAAGTCCAGTGTGAAAACCTTCTGTGAAGCCCTGGACGAGGAAGGCGGACAGTGAGGGGGTAGGGTGACTGGAAAGGTAGACACTAAGCCATGCGACATTGAGCCGGCTCAGTCAAGACCTTTTAAGCTGCTTGATCTCACACATGAGCCGGGGGTGAGCTCTATGACACTGGGTGCACACATGGAGCAGCCTACACTGACTGAAGTTACACGACCCACTGTTGTAGTTGTTGCAGATCGGAGCACCGCCCATGGTCTTAACTGGGCGCCCTAGCTTATCGGTCTGTGGCGGGCGAGCTGGTGCTTGCAGGCCCTGAGCGGTACCCGAGGTAGATGGACCGTCGAAGGGCGGGGCTGCCACTGAGGTAGCGCACCAGGCCGCAGTATGTGTTGCTGACTGGCAGATTGCACACAGAGGGGACCGTAGCCCCGCGAAGTGGCGGCAGAACAGTTCGGTGTCCATGGTGCTCCAGTCCGTAGGGGTCTGGAACTGGGAGAGCCTGGCAGCTGCTCTAGCGGAGAAGGAGCGGTGGTAATCATAAAATGAAAACCCGCCGTACTTGTACCCCAGGTCAACTACCACATGGAGGTACCGATCCAGCTCCTCCCTTCTGCCAGGGGAGGCTGAGCAAATGATGTCCCTCATCATGCCGAAGGCCAGGGAAAACTCGGTGATAGAGAGTTTCCTGTCTAGTCTGGGATCCTTGGCTTTGAGGACCACTGATACGTCCCCCCAAGTATACGCCTTATTCTCTGCCAGCTCGTGAATCGAGATCAGAAGAGAAGCCAAATTGACGTCTTTGCCCTCTAAGATGTCCTTCCTGATGTTTGCTGACACCAAATGAGACGGGTACACTATTGGTGCACCTCCGGAGATACCTGCGGGAAGACTAACAACTGGCTGGGATGCTGGCACTGGCGGAGAAACAGAGGGGTGGGTCTCGAGGAGGGCCACTCGGCCCTGCAGATCTGACATCGAGGTTGTGAGGGACGACACCAGGGTGTGGAGCTGCGTAATAGAGGAGGCGATGGAGCCCAATGAGGCCTGCTGAGCCGAAGCCTCCACCACCGCGGGGGGAGGAAACAGGAGCCGGAAAAGCTCTGCCTTTCTGGCTGTTGCTGGAAAGGGGACGCCCCTGCGTCTCAGCTCGGCTGTCAGCCTGGGAATGGTCCATGCTCTGAAGGCCCTTTGGCTGTCATTTTCTGAAACGGATGGAGACAATGGAGCCGTGAGGTCCTCGCTGTCAGCCTGGGACATGGTGACAGAACGTGGGTCTGATGAGGCTACAAGCCCTCTGATCCTGGTTTTCTCCTAACACGGACCTACAAGGGGTGACATGGATTATAACTGGTTGGAGACTCCTACAGAAATACCTGTTTTAAAGAAGGATACTTTGCTGAAGGGCGTTTTCCCACTAGATGATTATGCTTACCTAAGGAGGCACCGTCCGACCAGGTGCAGGCTGGACCTACTGAACTCGACTGACCTGAGGAGATGAAGGTGAAGTTTTTTGTTTGAGACTCCCACCTGATGAAGGCTAGCTAACAGTGGAGGTGAGACTTCAGACATGAGATGAAAAATGACACAAATGAAAGAAACAGATGAAATTTCTCTTCTCTTCCCCCCTACCCCCTTTTATTATATACATTTTCTTTTTTCCTTTTATCGCGAAATGAGGCTGACGAGCAAGGGCCCCCCGATAAGAATCCAACATTGAAGAATCAACTGGACTAGAAGCGGGAAGCGATACGTGACCGTGAAATGAGTAAATCTGCCATGACAGAGATCCGAATCGCCATGCCACAAACTTGCGACCGAGCACGAAACGGAACCTGGAGCATGTACTGAAATGAGGCCATTCCTGGGGCACGCCGGGACGAATTGGTCCGTGAATGAGATTTATTCGTACCGGAACGTGATAGGTGAAATGAAATGAAACCCATGACAAAGACTGGAGTCAGAAGACGAGCCCATGCACTTAACAGATGAATCCTGTCTTTGGAGCATGTACTGAAATGAGGCGTAGCAGCTGGGCACGCCGGGACGAATCGGTGCATCCAATAAATGCAACAAGATTCGAATCGGAGCGTAATAAGTGACAGAAATGATATCCCATGACAGAGACAGGAATCAACGACTGGACTGATGGTAGCAACAAAGAATCCGTCTCTGGCGCATGTACTGAAATGAGGCGTAGCAGCTGGGCACACCAGAATGAATCGGTGCATAACTAATATGCGACAGGATTCGAATTGGAGTGTAATAAGTGACAGAAATAATGTCCCATGACAGAGACAGGATTCAACGACTGATCTGTAGGTTTACCAAAGAATCCGTCTCTGGAGCATGTACCGAAATGAGGCGTAGCAGCTGGGCGCACCAGGACGAATCGGTGCATAGAGGAATGCGACAAGACTCGATTTGGAGCGTAATAAGTGACAGAAATGGTATGCCATGACAAAGACCAGAATCAGGGACCGTGCGTGATCCTGCGAGTGATTCAGTCTCTGGAGCATGTACAGAAATGAGGCCGAACCCTGGGGCACTTCAAAGCGAATCGGTGCACCGGAGGTGCGACAGGATTCGTGCCGGAGCGCGACTAGTGACAGAAATGATTTTGAAACAGTAGAAATGACTGGGACTGAAATGAATGAAACGAGATGAAATGAAACACCTAACACAATTGCATGAACGAAGAGACATATTCGAACTGGAGCAGACCAAGCGAAACGTGCGGACTGTTTGCCTTGTCGTAACAAGCAGTCGCTGTGAGTCGAACGATTCGACCGCTACAAATAGAAATGCTCGGGCAGACGAACGGTTTCGAATGCCGTACCTGTGAATGAATCGCCTGACGTGGCGTAATCGAACGTGTCGAACGATGATAACGACTACATCGCAAAGTAGAACATAGTGACATGCGTACGAGGCCACCGAAAACATTCGATATGAAAGAACCGAGCGGCTCGTGAGTACAAGCATGATGACGGTACATCGAAAACATAATGAAAAGAGGGTGCCGAAGCCCTACCTGCGACAGCCGGCCCGAGGCGTAGCGACAAATTTGATGGGTACGACGACACTCCGACGGTGAACCTACGGATGCTGATGGACGAGAGACGGTTTGTCAAAAAATTGGAGACGAATAACGCGGGAGCAGACGAACGGCTCACTGCGTCTGGTCTGGATAGTCGGCCCTTGATATCTGACGTATCAGGTATCGCGCACCGGAACCGACGAGGAAGGATGGGCGAACGGCTGCTTATATACCACCGGGCTCCACCCATAATTTCAGGCCACCATACTGGCCTTTCTATATATATATATATATATATATATATATATATATATATATATATATATATATATGAAGTATTTATAGGTTTAGGCCAATTTATATTCTGCAACATATTTTTGGTAAGAAAAAACAAAACAAAAAGCGCAATAAGCGCATATAGATTGGTTTGTGAAAAATGTATTCCATCTACAAAATAAAAGATATTTTAATGGCATTTTAATTATATTTTTCTTTTACTAGAAATGTCAGTGTGCATAGATTTTAAGCAGAAATGCGACATTGCAGTGGACAGATCGGACACTTCGACACTTTTTTGTGACCAGTGACATTTATACAGCGATCAGTGCTATAAAAATGCACTGATTACTGTATAAATGGCACTGGCAGGGAAGGGGTTAACATTAGGGCCGATCAAGGGGTTAACTGTGTTCCCTGGGAGGTGTTTCTAACTGTACATGGTATGGGCTGCCTGAGAGAAGAGAGAGATCACTGTTCCAGGTTACTAGGAACAGCAGATCTCTCTCTCCTCTGTCAGAACGGGGATCTGTTTGCTTACATTGACAAATCCCCATTCTGGCTCTCTTTCCCACGATCGCAGGTGGCCGGTGGACATCAAACGGTGGGACACACACAAACTTTCAGTCCACAGACACACAAAAGTTCAGTCCAGTCATCGGTTTGTTTCAGGGCTTTTTAGACCCCTTTAAATTTTATCCAGAGCTTTTACAAAAAGTTTTTCCCTCACATGGGACCATATTAGCATACCCAAACTCAAATCCAGCCTACTAGTTTTCCCTGCATTCCCTCCATTTAGTATTATGGACAGAGACACATGCACAACTCATACCTCCTCCTAAAAGAAGAACTCCATGTTCAAAAAAAAAAATACAAAGGGCTTTTACTAGACAGGGGAAAACTCCATCATGAACTTGTGCCAGAGAGCCCACCCTCACGCCTACTTCGCACGCCCTAGAGCCCAAAACAGGCACCTCTACTATTTCTATCTGTGCAAAACAGTCATGCTCTGGCGCCTTTAACCACTTCAATACTGGGCTCTTTCACCCTCTTCCTGGCCAGGCCAATTTTCAGTGCTGTCACACTTTGAATGACAATTACATGGTCATGCAACAATGTACCCATATGAAATTGTTATCATATTTCTGAGAGAAATTTAGATTTATTTTGGTGTTATTTAATCACCACTGGTTTTTATGCTAAACGTTTTTTCTTAGTATCTGCCATAAGATGTTGCAGTCGTTTTTCTTCACTGATGTGCACTGATGAGATTGCACTGATGAAGCTGCACTGATGGAAACTGGTGAGGCTGCACTGATGAGGCAACACTCATGGGCACTGGTAAGCTGCACTGATGGACACTGATAGACTATAATGATGGGGCTACACTGATAATCATGGCACTGATCATCAGTGCCACGATTATCACTGTAAATATGCCCTTTAGACTTGCTGGTTACTGGCTGTTCTTTCCTCACGCTGTGACATGAGGAAAGGTATTATGAAAAGCAAGTTTGTTTACATGTGATCAGCTGTGATTGGACACAGCTGATCACATGGTAAAGGGCAGCTGTGATTAGCCCTTTAACCCGATCTGTGATCAGCTGTGTCTGAAGGACATAGGGAACACAAAGCATGCCTGACGAGCTCCCCAGGGGGTGCACGGGTGTCATGTTCTAGGAGGATGCCTATGGATAAACTTCCAGAACAACAGAGCAGTCTTCTGGCTAAGAAGTGGTATTGAAGTGGTTGAAGACAAACCACCACAGTCTGGGGGCAGGCACACACCATCCCAGACCCCACTCCAGGTCTCCTGGGACTCTTTGTCACACTGAGTATAAAGAACTTAAAACTATATATCCTAACATATATACAAAATACTATATAGTGAGCAATGGCCTTTCTCTAACTCCAACCGTTAGGAGGAAAACAGGGTTTTAGCATGAACTGACATATGCAGTTTTACAGTAATTGTGGATAGAAAGACCAAGTGAATTGAGAAGTAGCGAGGCATTAATATTTTTCAAGATACACTGATAATAAGGTAATACTCAAAAGGAGAGGGGCAATGCCCTTCTTCTTTAGCTTAGAAACCAACCTCTAAGGGCAGGGCCCATTTTTCAGGGGTCTGCTCTGTCCCCCAATGAATTCTTATGCCGCGTACACGCGACTGTTTTTTCCGTCAGAATAAACTCTGACGGTTTTTTCGATGGAGTTCCGCTGAAACGGACTTGCCTACACATAATCACACCAAAGTCTGATCGTTTACAACGCGGTGACATACAACACGTATGACGGGACTAGAAAAAGAAAGTTCAATAGCCAGTAGCCAATAGCTGCCCATGCGTTGTTTTTGGTCCGTCGGAACAGTATACAGACGAACGGTTTTCCCAATAGAAATTGATTCTTTTGGAAAGATTTAAAACATGTTCTACAGTATTTCTATGTCTGTCAGAATTTTCGAAAAAAAAAAAAAAGTCAGCTGAAGCCCACACACAATCGGAATATCCAATTAAATGATTCCTTCTGACTTTTGCTGCCGGAAAGTCCGACCGCGTGTACACGGCATTAGAGAAACAGGATTTTATCATGACCTGAGTCATACAGCTGAGGCCAGGGGATTGGATGGTGGCATTGCTATTTTATAAGATGAACTTATTAAATATGTTTATCTTAATTACCTTGTCTTTAAAACTTCATTAAAACTAATGACTATTGGCAAGTCTGAAATACCACTTAGCTAAACTTTGTCCTTTGTGTTGAATATTGTGTTGTATAAACTACTGTATTCCTTTGATTAATGAAATGTCATACAATAGAAAATTGCATTTAATTCACAACTGCCTTTTTTTTTAACGAACTACTGAACTTAGACAAAATGTCTGAGAGTAATTATGGTCATTATATGTAAACCAAGTAAGCTGTAAACTACAAAGCAATATATTTACAGTAAATAAAAAAACTTAAACCAGTCTTACATATTTTGGATTTATTTTTGAATGTGCATACTTGTTTTTTTTTTTCATTAGGTAATGCAAACTATATTCTCAGGGATTTTTATAATTGTTTTAATCACCTGTAATGTACCTATGACATTCATGCAATTCCACTTGTGTTTTCAAGAATTACACTTTCAAAGCAAATGGGCTTAGGTTAGAAAATCTCTCATTATGTGGCTGAAATATTCTGGATAATGGGGCCCCAAAACAAGGCTGTATTTTTGGTTTTGGCTGCCTTCCTTAACAGCCTGACCCATTCTCTGTGCCATCTTTATGCCTCTCTATTTCCTGTTCAAAATCTGCTGCTGGGGACATGACGTCCGCATCCCACTGCTATGAACAGTTGGGGCTCTGTTTATAAATAGCAGCCATACTGCCGCTTTATACTAGAGTCATACTGTGGTGGGTCCAAGAGTGTGTTCCCTGACCCACAGGTGTTTTGCTTTGTGTCTTTTAACTGGTTGCAAACCACCCACTGTAGATTTATTGCAGCAGAGCTGCCAATCCTGCGTCACATCACATGCCTAATACTTGATCGGTGCTTCCGACTAGGGGGCACTAGATATCGTTAGCAGCCATCCTACCCTGTTTACCCAAAAATAAGCCCTACCCAGTACCCTACTCACGTGACCCCCTGGAGATCTTATTCTCTCCTCCCAGCTGACGTCAGCGGCCCCTCCCTCTGCAGTGCTTGGAGCGAGGCTGATGTCAGTGGCCCCTCCCTCTGTAGTGCAGTGCTAATTTTGTAGCCAAAATTAATATAAGCCTCAGTCTTTTTTTTTAGGGAAACACAGTATATAGCGTCAGGGTCCCATCCCATATTCTATAATAAAGTTTTAGCCCCCGGATCACCCCCAGTTAACCCTATCACTACCCTCCCACAGTGTCATTAGTACAGTGTACACATCTTTTTTCTGATCACTGTATTAGTGTCAAGGGTGATGCCAGATAGCGTTAGCATCAGTAGATCACTGTCACTTCTGATACACAGCACACAAAACCATAAAACCATAGCATTAGCAGAGTCAGGTCTGATCTCTGCTAGCACTAGCTGGCAAAAACAATTGTGTGGTTCAAGCAGTCCCTGACAGCCAGGTACTTGTTTATCAATAAATCACACTAGGTACCTATACATTTAGTGGCCATAATGTCAAACAAAAGGTGGGAAAGCCTCACTGTCAGAATCAGGCTCAGAATATGTACCTGTAGAGAGCAGCGGCACCCTGACAGATAGCTCTGATGACGGAGTACAGGTCCCTGCTAAGGTCAGGTGTACCTGACCCCATGCCCAGGTTGCTGGTGTGCTACAATCGCATAATTCCTGTATACAGCTAGTATTAGTGCTGCTCTACCTTCTGGTGAACTGGCAAGCTCAAGTGGCCTAGAACAGCCTGGTCTTAGACACACCAGCACTTCAGTAACACTTGGTGACATGGCGAGTCCCATGAGTGCAGTTCAAACTGGTGCGGTGGCTAGCACAAGTAGTATTCCAGAGCTACTAAGAATTCAAATGCAGGCTCGTCGAGTCCATAGTGCCATTCCTGATGCCTTTGCAAATCCTGATTGGGAGCACACAGATTCTGCAGTGCTCGTACTTCCCCCATTCACTAGCCAACCCAGGATTCAGGTGGAAACAGCAAATTTAACTCCCCTTGGTTTTTTAGAGCGGTTTTTCACAAAAGATCTGTATGGATCTACTATGTACCAATTGTGGAGCAATTTATACGCTGGTCGATTTATCGCCACAAACCCAAATTCAAACCTTGCCAGACAATTTGAATGGTAACGTATCTCTATTTCTGAATTCAAGCCGTTTTTTGGGCCTTACCCTCAACATGGGCATTACTAAAAAGAATGGGTTGTGGTCATATTGGTCTACTGACCCAATTCATCATATGCCCATGTTCTCTGCTGCTATGGCCAGGCATAGATACGAGAATATTATGCAATTTATGCATTTCAGTGACAATGAACTCTGTCATCCTCTGGGTGACCTAGAGTTTCATGATTAATTAAAGTTAAATTAGTTAAAAAACTGCCAAGTTTTTCACAACATTGTGGAATTTAGGAGTGGAGCTGTGGTGTGTGCGCCAGCTGATTATGTCCATGCCAAAGACTTGGAGTTCCTTCGGCCATTTGTGGCTTTGGGGAGGTAAGCTATCATCTGTATGCAAGTCATAAAAAAAAAAATGAAAAGAGCAAGTTATAACAATACATTTCTATTTTCAGCACGGAAAATTGCTGGGAGGATCCTATTGAAAATGAGGATTTGGATCAAGCTGCAAGCCGACAGCAAGCAGGCCAAGAGCCTATGGAGAGCCAAATGTCGACTCCAGCACGCTCTACCTCTGTGACTCCTGTGGTAGATGAGGAGACCCCACCACCCATTTATTTTCGTGTACCTGCAAAAGCAAACATACGTGCAACAATAAGGAGGACTCCTGAACCAGATTTTAACCGTATGTTGGACCATTTAACCATTTAACCATTATGGCCAGTATATCAGAAAGAATGAACACCAACAGGTCTCATGTGCACTTTTCTGCAAGGTGTCTGGAAGGTCTGATGGAGAAAGTACCATCAGAACTCTAAGCAGACATGTTGGCATGTATTTTTTTTTTTATTCTTTATTTAATTCCTTTTTCTTTTCCTTTACAAAAATAGAGTATACAAAAAAAATCAAAAAACAATACAATCGATCACAAACTCAATCTTTTCTTAATATCTTTTACAACCCAATATACTTAACATTTCTTCTCCCTCCTCCCACCCCCCCCCCCCCCCCTCCCTTCCTTGCAGTAGGTTCAGAGTTGTATCCACCCTCACCAACCCTATGTATATCTATCCCGGCTTTATTTTATAATTTCCTCTACATACCTCCAAGAATTTTTGAATTCTTTCCAGGATACCCATTTGCCCGTACACCCTTCTCCTGATACAATTTCCTCCCCCTCTTCCCCTGGGCACTCCATGTTCTGTATTTCATTTACCCGGAGTATCCAGTCCCGTATTTTAGGGCTATCCGGCTCCCGCCATTTTTTTGGAATTAGACTTTTAGCGGCACTGAGCAGTATGGGGATTATAGAGGACTTATATTGCCTCACCGAGCCGTCGGTCCCGTGAAACAAAACAGTCCAAGGATCCTCAGTTATGTGTTTATTCGTTACAACCTTTATTAACTCCAACACCTCCTTCCAATATTTTTTAATAATCGGGCAATCCCACCAAATGTGAGCCATAGTTCCTGTTATCTTACACCCCCGCCAACACTCTGGGGATTGTGCAACTACAAATCTACTCACTTTGTCTGGGGTCGCGTACCACCTTGCAAGACACTTATAGTTCAACTCTATCATCTTATTATCTGCCGTCGCGCTATGAGTTAATTTCATTATTTTCTCCATGGTCTGAGTGCTGCAACGAGTCCCCAACTCTCTTTCCCATTTTTTAATATAGGGCGGGCCCTCCAGTCCTTCCCCCTCTAATAGAATTTTATAAATTCGAGCTATATTATTTTTTGATTTGTCTCTCAGACAAAGCCGCTCAAAGGGCCTATATTCTTCCTCATTCCGAATTGGATGGGGAAATTTTGTAATAAAGTGGCTTAACTGTAGATACCTCCAGGCATCAATCCGCATAAGTTCCCTATCCTTCCTAAGTGCTTCAAACGTATTAATTTTACCTCTGTAAATAATATCTTTTACCTGTGCATTACTTTTTATTATCCAATTACCCCCCACCTCCTGTTTCCCAGGTATAAAATAGTCGTTATCTTTTAAGTAAATCAAAGGTGAGTTGTAACTCCATTTATTATGTGCGTGTATTCGATCCCATAACTTAAGTGCAATACGTGTTATTTCATGTGTGTTTACTCCTACAAACCTATACTGAGGGGGATTCCAAATTATCCGTCCTAACTGTGCTTGGCTCATCGCCTTTTCTACACTTACCCACCTTTTATTATTTGCCTCTTTCCCCCATTCCACCACTCGTGTAAGAACCACCGCATTGTAATATTTTTTAAAAACCGGGACTGCAAGGCCCCCCTTTTTTTTTTCCCTGCTCAGAACCGCATAAGCAATTCTTGGTTTTTTATGTTGCCAAATATACCTTGAGATTAGCCCTTTTAATGTCCTGAAGAAAGCTAGGGGGAGAGAAATGGGCAGCATTTGAAACTTATATAGAATCTTTGGGGCCAGAACCATTTTGACCGCGTTGATTCGCCCAAACCAGGAGAGGTGGCATGTTGAAAATTTTTTTATTTCTCTCTTAATTTCCTCTAGCAATGGAATATAATTGTTAACATAGATTTTCTTAATAGTATCGGAGAGGAGGACTCCCAAATATTTAATCTCCTTTCGCCAAGGAAACCGGAATTCCTCGATGAGTCTTACCTTTTCCTTTCCCTTGATATTAATATTTAGAACTTCGGACTTGCTGAGGTTTATTTTTAAATTCGAGATTTCCCCGTATTTTTCCAACAACCTCAGCAAGTTCGGTATCGTGATCCTTGGGTTGGAGATGTAGAACAGCACATCGTCCGCATATGCTGCGAGTTTGTGCTCTTCCTCACCCACTTTAATCCCTTTTATGTCTGGGTTATCTCGGATGGAGGCCAATAACGGTTCCAAGGATAATACAAAAAGAAGGGGTGACAAAGGGCACCCCTGTCTTGTTCCATTCTCCATTTGAAATTGGGAGGATGACATCCCATTCACTTTTACAGATGCCTGAGGATGATTGTATAGCACCTTGATCCATTGGATCATTCTTGATGTTGGCATGTATTATCCGATATATTGCCACTTTTATTTCGCCAACCACCACTAATAGGTCCTCAGAACCTCCACCATCTTATGGTCCCTCTGCAAGTCTTCCCCCTTTCTTCTGCCAACACCACATTCTGCCACCCCCTTTCCTCTGCCAACAACACCATCTTCTAATTGCCAGAATGTTCCCCTCAAAATCCCTCTTCCTCCGTCTGGTCACATTATGTGCGTGCCATGAATGTGGTGATGCCACCTAATAGGCCAGTCAGCTTCTCATAAACCTATAATCACCTCTAATTTTTGTTTTTTGGGAGCTACGTTAGCTCTATTTCAGTTTTTATGGCTCCTTTTTTTTGGCACTTTGAAGTTCTGGAGGTGGTCTATTCTTATGGATTTTGATATTCTGGTCATACAGTATGTGAAAAATATAGTTTTGGTGAATAACGACTTCTTGTTGTTGGGGGTGTGATTGCCCATGTGTGATCACTGACCAGGACTGGAAGTCGTATACCTGTATCCATGCTGGTACTTTTTTCATCATGGAGTACAACTAGTTTTGACAACGCCGAGTTTGTTGTTTTGTCTTACTTGTTATTATTATTTTAAAAATCTGGATTTATATTTTAAGTTACTTTTTTATATGAATATTTGAATAAAAAAAAAAAACTTTTAAATTTTCGAGAATGTTTAATATTTTAAAAAAAGTAAAGTTTTGTATTAGTTTCAACACGTGTGTTTGGTGTTTATTTTATCCATATACAAAAATAACCATATTCATTTCTTCATGAACCAGTTTTAACAAAGTGTAAAAAATAAAATAAAATACCTCAGTGTGATGATTAGTTGTTCCACATGAGGTATACTATTAAGGAAATATGTGTCCATTCACTGCAACCGACTACCCAGTAAACCCAGTAAATCATCAAAACTGTGAGGAAAAAGAAGTGGGGTTTAGAGGACATGATAAGAAGGGAACAATGGAAATCATCATGATTCAAAAGAAGTTTGACTAACCTTTTTATGGACATCCTAGTTTACTAAAAAAAAATTTCTTCCTGATCACGTAGGTCACTGTACATGACCCAAAATTGGCCTCTCTCTTCTCGATGAGCAGTTACGGGGTGGATCCAGTATCTGCATGCCCTCTTCTTCCTCTCCCTTTCATGAAGAAAATATAACGCAACAGTGGCTCCTATCACAAAACACACCATCTCATCATCACTCATCTTTGCAGAGCACGATACACCACACAACACAGCACGGAACAGGAAGAACAATGATAAACCGGAAGAAGAATATTGAGCCAGAAATCAGATGGAAAAAAAACTAAAAACATAGCAACAGAGGATTAAACAGATGATCATTTTTCATATTGGCTAATAAAAAAATGCCAAAAGCTCAAAAACGCCTGAAAAATGCATAAAATGCTACGTTCAAGTGTGAATGCAACCAAGGAGTAAACCTTTTTCTGAAGCCCTTTTTTTTTTTATAATGTGAAAGATGATGTTAGGCTGCGAGAAACGAGAGAGAATCATGATCTTTATTATAAACAACCAAAAAATCATGATTCTCATTTTAGCCAGAATCGTGCAGCTCCAGAGTGACCCTAAATATGATTGGCTCCACAAATTTCAGCCCCTCGTAACTCATTTTAAACAAAAATTTGCAGCTTTGTATACCCCCAAACAAGTTGTCTGTATAGATGAGTCCCTCATAAATTTTTTTGCCCGCCTTGCTTTCAAACAGTTTCTCCCCAGCCAGCGTGCCAGATATGAGGTCAAAATATATAAGCTTTGTGAGAGGGCAACAGGCTATACATGTAGTTTCCTGATTTACAAGGGAAAAGATAATCACGTGGAGCACCCCGACTGCCCAGACTACATAGGGAGCAGTGGCAAGATTGTTTGGGACTTGGTGTTACCCTTATTCCTAAAGGGGTACTTCTTGTGCGTGGACACTTTTTAGGCACCTTTTTGAATTCGGAATTGGTGCATGTGACTCCCCCAACGGTTTCTAAATACCCAACTTAGACAGGGGGAGAGCCTGCTTGAAATGTAATGAATTGCTTGCAGTGAAGTGGAAGGACAAACGGAATGTGTTCGTCCTCTCTTCCATGCAGATACGACAGTCTAAATTGCAATGGCGACTGGTGTTGTTTCGCAGGATGGCCCTGAAATGCCAAGATAGCACAAACCCCCCCCCCCCAAATGGCTCCTTTTCAGAAAGTAGACACCCCAAGGTATTTGCTAAGAGGCGTGGTGAGTATTTTGCAGATATCATTTGTTGCCACACATTTTTAGAAAACGAAGAAAGAAAAGTAAAATTTTTTTTTTCTTTTTTAAATTTTCAAAACCTTGTGACAAAAAGCAAGATCTATAAAATACTCAACATGCCTCTCAGCACATAACTTTTACAAAAAGACGTCATTTGGGGATTGTCCTATCTTGAAATTAAAGGGCCTCCAAAACTGTAATAGGCAGTGAAGAAGTGAAATGATCAATTTATGCCCTTAGAAAGCCTGAAGGTGGTGATTGGTTTTTGGGGTCATGTACGCGGCTAGACTGCCAAAAAGTCTCTCACGTGTGACATCTCCATACTCAGAAGAAACAAGGCATGTGTGAGCAATATGTCATTTAAGTGACGACTTTGTGTAAGAAAATAAAATTATAAAATACATTTTTTTTTTCAGAAACCTGTGGCACAATATAAAATATTCCATTGACTCAACATGCCTCTCAGCAAATAGCTTGGGGTGTCTACTTTCCGAAAAGGAGTAATCTGGGTGGGGGGGGGGGGGGGGTTGTCCTATCTTGGCATTTCAGGGCCTCCGGAACTGTGATATGTAGTGAGCATGTGAAATGAGCAATTTACACTCTTTGAAATCCTGAAGGCGGTGATTGGTTTTCGGCATCCATATGTGACTAAGCTCCCAAAAAGTCTCACATGTGGTATCCCCATACTCAGGAGAAGCAGCAGAAAGGTTTTTGGGGTCTAATTCGACATATAGCCATGGCATTTGTGAGCAATATACAATGGATATAAAAAGTATACACACCCGTTAAAATGTTAGGTTTCTGTGATGTAAGAAAATGAGACAAAGATAAATCATTTCAGAACTTTTTCCACCTTTTAATGTGACCTATAAACTGTACAACAAAGTGAAATCTTTTAGGCGGAGGGAAGTAAAATTAAGAAACTAAAATAATATGGATGCATAAGTGTGTACATCCTTAAACTAATACTTTATTGAAGCACCTTTTTATTTTATTACAGCACTCAGTCTTTTTGGGTATGAGTCTATCAGCATGGCACATCTTAACTTGGCAATATTTGTTCACTCTTCTTTGCAAAAACACTCCAAATTTATCAGATTGCAAGGACTCCTGCACACTGTCCAGATTGCCCCACAGATTTTCAATCGGATTCTGGTCTGGGCTCTGGCTGGGCCATTCCAAAACTCGAATCTTCTTCTGTTGAAGCTATTCCTTTGTTGATTTGGATGTATGCTTTGGGTCATTGTCATGCTGAAAGATGAAGTTCCTCTTCATGTTCAGCTTTGTACCAGAAGCCTGAAGGTTTTGTGCCAATATTGACTGGTATTTGGAACTTTTCATAATTCCCTCTACCTTGACCAAGGCCCCAAAGCATGATGCTGTCACCACTATGCTTCACTGTGGGTATTTGTTCTTTTGGTGATGTGCAAAGTTGTTTTTTGCGCCAAACATATCTTTTGGAATTATGGCCAACAACTTCAACCTTGATATCATCAGACCATAACACATTTTCCACATGTTTTTGTGAGACTTCAGATGTGTTTTTGCAAAATTTAGCCAGGCTTGGATGTTTTTCTTTGTAAGAAAAGGCTTCCATATTGCTACTCTACCCCATAGCCCAGAAGTGTACGGGAGATTGTTGTCACATGAACCCCACATCCAGTACTTGAAGCTCCTTTAATGCTGCTGAAGGCCTCTTGGCAGCCTCCCTGGCCATTTTTCTTCTTGTCTTTTCATAAATTTTGGAGGGATGTCCAGTTCTTGGTAATGGCACTGTTGTACCATATTTTCTCCACTTGATGATTATTGTTTTTCACTGTGTTCCATGGTATATCTAATGCTTAAACCTTCTCCTGACTGATACCTTTTAACAATGGGATCCCACTGATGCTTTGGAAGCTCTCTGCGGACCATGGCTTTTGCTGTAGGATGCAACTAAGAAAATGTCAGCAAAGTTTATTTTTCAACTTAGTTGTACAGTTTTTAGGTCACATTAAAGGTGGAAAAAGTTTTGAAATTATTTATCTTTGTGTCATTTTTTTACATCACAGAAACCTGACATTTTAACAGGGGTGTGTAGACTTTTTTATATCAATTGTATATACCATAGTTTGTAGACACTATAACTTGGGCGCAAACCATAAATATATGTTTATTGAGATTTTTTATTACCAGACATGTAGCTGAATACTTTTTGGCCTAAATGTATGACAAACATTTAGTTTATTGGATATTTTTTATAACAAAAGTAGAAAATATCATATTTTTTTCAACATTTTCTGTATTTTTCATTTATATATCAAATAAATAAAAATCCCAGTGATTAGCAAATATGACCAAAAGAAAGCTCTATTTGTGGGAAGAAAAGGAACATACATATAGTTTGGGTATACGTTGCATGACTGCACAATTACCAGTTAAATTAGCGCAGTGCCAAATTGCAAAAAATGCTCTGATCAGGAAGGGGGTGAAACCTTCCAGAGGTGGTTAATGTACCTTGTGGAAAACGTAAGGAAGCATAAAAACAATTGTAGTATATATTAATTTTCTTTATTAAACAAACATGCTGTACTCACTTGTGGGACAAACAGTACACAACACGCAAAGTATTACTACTGTAAGTATTCTTACAACATGCACATACTATCTATCCTTCCAAGCAAATATGCATGTAAAATATATGTAGTAGGCACCTGCTCCTTGCTTCTTGAAGTCCTCCACAACTATCAGTTCCTTTGTTTCTTTAGCACATGGTTGTGTTCAAGTTCTCTTTTCCCCTAACCTACTTCCTGCAGCATCACTTCCTGTCCTGAGCTTATGAACCAGTCTAAGGAGTTTATTAGTTATGAATAGGGGAAGCCTAGCTTCTAAATACAATACATGTAAATAAAATGCATCATTCTTACATTTATGCTATAAAAATCACTAAAATAGCCATAGCAACACAACAGGCAAAATGCTGCTTTCTTTCAGAAGTGTGGGGTAACATTAATTCTAAATGTCACCACCACGTATCAGAGAATGGGCATTTTCAGGAGTGGGATACCACATGGTGCAAAAGCACCATGCTGTTCCACGAGGCCACATTTAAAAAAAAAAAAGGACAGGGACATTTTCCCTGCCAGAAATGCAGTTACAGAAGGCCAGTCAAATGAATAGGCTGCTATACCTGAATAAATGTGGCACGCAGGACCCGCTAAAGTGTGGCTCTAGTTAGTAAAAACAAATATTTATAAAGCGCATCACTGTGCAAAATGTGCTCTAGTTGTTTTTGTACTCAAGAACAGAGTGCCATTTAACCAATTAAAGACCGCCCAGCGCATATATACTGCGGCAGGGCAGCTCTATTGTGTGA
Source organism: Lithobates pipiens (assembly GCF_037356315.1). Lineage (NCBI taxonomy): Eukaryota > Metazoa > Chordata > Amphibia > Anura > Ranidae > Lithobates > Lithobates pipiens. Next base: position 100,860,622 of record NW_027507785.1, read on the forward strand.
AACCTGTATGTCGTTTCATGCAATAGATAGTTTGGGCTTGTGCCCGCTGCATGGAGGAGGAGCCGATTCGAGTGCCCGGTGTCCCCGATGTTGCAGTACAGAGGGGCAGAACAGGGATCTGCCTATGTAAACGAGTCAGATCCCTGTTCTGACAGGGGACAACATGGAGATCTGCTGTTCCCAGTGATTAGGAACAGCGATCTCGGTGTTGTTCCTGTCAGCACTTCCCCCGCCGAGTTAGAAACACTGAGGGAACACAGTTAACCCTGTGATCGCCACTGTAGTTAACCCCATTTCCCTACTGGCTCTCTCTGTACTGGTAAGTGGTGAGAAAAAGAAAACATTGCAGGACCCCGCAGGCTCAACACTATGGCCTGCATTTTATGATCAGGGTTACTCTCCACTGTAAACTGGCTCCTTGGTTTTTACACTGGGCTTCTCTACTAGCAGAAATGGAGAAATCTGTGAGCACAAGATCTGCCATCACTGAGAGATAAGTCAGGACTGGACCACCCGGCATATGTGTGTAGATCACCAGTTGTCCATGGGCCATATTTAAAGTCAACGTGTCTGCTCATCCTCCCTTCTGTCATCAGTACTGGTACTGGTTTGAATTTTCAATTTCTGTGCACAGAATAATGGCAGTTTAATATAAGGAAATACCACAAGTAATTACACATTTTATATTTTATGAATAAGTGGAATAGTTGTTGAATGACTGAATTTATCTCATTGATCTTCCTTACCTGCAATATATGAGTGGAACATCTGGCTTGGTTTATATGGAGGTAATGTATAAGTCTCCATTTACCACTTGTTCAGCAATGCTTGTCCCCTTAGGTGTTAAAATGTAAACCTATTGGCATAAACACACCAAAAAATTAAGATAAGAGGAGATAATATTTAATTAAATCATTGCCAAATCCTCCCTGTCCTTAAGCAATTTCCTTTATGAATTTCTAGCTTCCTTCTACATTCATGAAACATAAGTAACTAGAATTTCCCTGGATGAAAAATGATAAAGTTAATGAAGCATATATTAACACTTTTATGATAATCCATGAGAGGGTTCTTTATAAAGTAGTTGTGCAGGCAATTGTTTATTGTTTCCCCCCATAGCAAACCTTATATCACATATACTGTCTACATGGTGAACAATATATACAGTACAAAGAACCCACATTTTATTTATTTTATTTCAAATTTTTATTGTGTACGTGAGCATAAAATTACAGTAGGTCCATATACTGTACATACACTGAAGAGTGAAGTGGTAAAACTTGCAGCATGGGAGTATCAATGTGGTACAAGTATGGCTTATACCAGTGGTGGCTGGTGCTCAAAATATACAGCCACTTGTGCCCATCATATGCAGCCACTTGTGCCCATTAAATGCAGCAACTTATGCCCATCATATGCAGCCACTGTGTCCATCAAATGCAGCCACTTTTGCCCATCATATGCAACCACTTGTGCCCATCATATGCAGCTACTTGTGCCCATCATATGCAGCCACTGTGTCCATCAAATGCAGCCACTCGTGCCCATCATTTTTATTAAAATAACAAACATGTTATAATCACCTGCTCTGTGCAATGGTTTTGCACAAAGCGGCCCCCGATCATCCTCTTCTCTGATCCCCTTCCAGCGATCTTGGCTCCTCTTCTTCATGCACCCCCATAGCAAGCTGCCTGCTATTGTGGCACACTGGCTTTTATAAAGCCATGCTCCATTGACGCACACACACATCAGGGCTTAGCTCTGCCCCTGCTTCCTCCTCACTACCTTTGATTGACAGCAGCAGGAGCCATTGGTTCCTGCTGCTGGCCAAGTCCCTGTATGAAGAGGAAGAGAGGGGAGAAGAGATGCAGGCATGCACAGCACTGGATCTCTTTTCCCCTCTTTCCCTTCACACAGGGATTGGGGAGGACAGAAAAAATATAAAAAATTTTTTACCTTAATGCAAGGAATGCTTTGGCTTTAGAATGACTTTAAGAAGGAGCATCCAACGAACAATGAATTGGTTTTAGCATGGGTTCCCTGAAACTTGAAAATTATTTCACGGTTTCCTCTGGGGTAAAAAAGTTGAGAAACACTGAAGGGCCACAGGGATCCCACAGATATATTATATGCACAGCTACATTGATCCAAGCTGGATCCAAGATGTAAAAATATCTGTAACCGGAAATTCTTCTTTAAGCTTATAATGCTCAAGGACATGCTTTCTAAAATGTAAATGTAAATTTTAATCTTGATGATTCAGATATAAAAAGCTAAGTATATGATGAAAAAAAATGTATAGACTGAGGTAGACCTTCAGTGAAAACCACATGTCAAAGGTATCAGTAAGTTATACTGTATGTAACTTTTCTGTGGTCAGTTTAAAAGTGCTTAATTGTCAGTGGTGATGGAAAGCGGCCACTACAGGTGTTTTCATGTATCTGCATGTGTAGTTGGATACATAGTACAGGATCCTGGGTGGCCCCCAAACCCCCAATGATCTTGCTTTGTAAATCCCAACCAACTCTTCTGGTTGAATGCTCAGTCCCGCTCCACCCTACTGATCCTCACCATAGTCTATATCCCTGGTGCCCAAAATTCCACATTGCTAGTCTTTGACACTTATTTTGTGGCAATTTGGGTCCCTGTAGATAACAGTCTGTGTTTTTTTTTTAACCTAGTTTCTAAAGGAAAAATAATATTTAGAGTTCTACTAGTTAAATGGTTTGGTTTATCTCTTTTATACTGGCTTTTCTCCTCTGTCCATACCTTTTATGTTTTTTTCATGTGCACCTTTGCAATAGGTCTTGCTGAGGAAAATGTCAAATGTGGCACAAATAATTTGTAAGGGAGCTGTAATTGCAGTGGTCTTGAGCAGTCACGTGTAATGTGTCTGCAGTCTACCCCCTGTATGGTTCATCCCACCGACCCCAACTTCAACTCTAATAGCTTGTTCGCAGTCTCTCAACATCTTTAACAGCATGCCTATAGTGTCTGACCATCTCCAGTTGCATATCTCTTTTGGCCTTCAGGATCATTACTTCAGGAAATATTGTGTGCCATCCTTTAGTGATGTCAAGGGCTGCACTTGAGGATCTTTATATCAAGAAAGTTGGCACCCTTGTTCTATATGTTATTTGTTAGTATGGAAACAAGGAAGGTGTGAAAGGCCGTATGGCCTATGAAAAACAATATGAAAAAAAGGTAAGAGGGTTTTTTCAGAATACCATAATTGTATGGTAAAATATTTTAGAAACTGTATAAATACTACAGTTTAAGGCAGGGTTCAAAATTTTGCAAATCATCCAATTTGCAGTGTAGGAAATTGTGACCAGCTTTCTATGGAGCCAGTTCACATATCTCCGCTGCGGCTCCAGTGTGAATTTGCACAGGGGTCCTGTGTGACTTTTGGTCCATTTCAGGTCCGAATTCAGCCCAAAAATTTGGTCTGAAATTGAACCTGAGAAGGTGAACGGGGACGCACCAGACCCCTGCTGTGAGCCATATGCGGCAATAGTTTGAACCCAGCCTCAAATGGTATGCTCTTTTGATTCTAAGGCCTCATGTACACTGATGCTGGTAAACAGAGGTTTAGGAGCAGCTGGGCATTTTTTTCAGCAGCCCCTGAACTCTACTCTATGTTATCTTATCAGTACCTGTACACAGGGTTGTTTATAGTCGTTTCAAGGCAGTTGAGTTTAGAAGCATTTTTTGGAACGCAAAAAAATGGGTTCAGACAAATGTTTAGAGGCATTTGAAATGCTAAATGCCTGTAACAGCTTGTAGACGCTGCTAAATGCGGCAACTCGCTTTTAGCAACGTTTCATTTACAGACCTTTTTCATTTCAACAAAAAAATAAAAAAAATTTTCTTTACAAATGCTTCTAGACACAAACACGGCTAAACGCGGCATGAAAACGCTGCTAAACTGACATTTTTAGATGCCGGTTACTAGCTGTCGTTAAAGTTAAATCGTTCAGGAGAGGTTAAGCAACGTCCAGTGTACATTAAGCCTTACTCTAGCCAAACATTTAAAAAGAGCAGTTGAACAGAAGAAAACATTTTCCCATGGTTTGCTGTCTATGACCTCATTGGGGAGATTTTCCCATGACTTCCTGTCCCTGCAACACCTGTACAAGCAATAAGGGGGTGCGATTGTCACCAGGATAGGATGAAATATAGGGCAATAAAAATACTTTCATAATTTGTTTCTAATGCTGTCATAGACAAAGTGAAATTTGCTTTATTAACCCATCAACACAAACACAAAGCCATTGTCTTCTCCTGGCAGGGGGGCAGGGGGAAGCCACCCCGACCGGAGAAGACAGTAATTATTATTATAAGATGGCAAGCGAGTCCAGGGGGGCTGGAGGAAACTCTCTGAAAGAGTGAGCAAGCCCAATTTGGGCTGGAGAATCCTGTTTGGAGGCCAGTAGTTGGCCCATGCAAGGAGGTACTGTAGCCAAGGCTGGGTGAGCCATAAGTAATTTTTGCCATTTGTGTTTTGCTAGAGGAGAACCCCTGTGTGGGAAATCTCTGTGTAAGGACTTTGTTTTTTCTGTTTAATAAAAGTGGGCTACCAGGGCCTTAAGGGCCTTAAAAATAGTTTAGACTGACATGAACTCACTTCAAAAAAGCATCTACCACAAGAGTTAAACATCCCCCATATCAAAATATGTACACATACAACCTGTCTTACTGATATGCCAAGTTTATTGACAAAGGCAACTTTTTACAAACATGACCAATTTCTCTCTTCAAAGGCTCATATTTGTAGAAGTGAAAATTGTCTTTTGATGTTCAGATCTAAGGCAGTTTAGAGAGACTGATTATATATATTTTGTAAAATGATTATTGGTGATAACATCTACAGACAGGAAAACTGATAATTATTATCCTTTCAGAGGAGATCCTCAATGGCATAATTATAGGATCTAACAAAGGAGAGGCAGATTTTACATTTTTCAGGTACTTAATATTTATAGAATTCCAAAGTGTTGTTTAGCTAATATACTGACAAATCTGGAGAAAGTGTATCACCGAATATTTAGCTTTTGTCCTTAGATATACTGTTTGCGACAATTGTCACAAACCTCTACATTTACATATTTTAATTATACATTAAAAGGATCAGGCAGACATATTCATAAAACCCCTTCTGACAGGATTTAGGATTTCCTATCCAGTCTGCGACAATTGTTCTAGTATCCATCTGCCCTTACTTACCTTGCGCTTATAATGCCATAGGTCCTGCTGTTGTTGGCAAATTCATATATCCCTTTCTCGCTTCATACTGATTTGCTATCTGTTTTACAGATTACCCCTTTTGGGGAGTAATCTATTAGGTTTCTTGGATTGCTTATTCTTATGTTTGACATAATCTAATGTATGTTAAGGCATGTTAGAGTGCCGCCTAGAGTTGTTTTTTCCAGGTGTATTGTATAGTTTATTGCTGGAAATAAAGAATTAAAAAAAAAAAAAGGATCAGGCCACTCAAACTTGATGCTTAAAGTGATTGTAAATGCTTGTTTTTTTCTTAGTTAAAGTGAATGTAAAGGTATTTAAAAAAATAAATAAAATAACAAACATATACTTACCTCCACTGTGCAGCTCGTTTTGTACAGAGTGCCCCGAACCTGCTCTTCTACAGCTCTCGCAGCTCCTCCCCACATCTGACAACCCTCTCGGAGGAGCGCTTCCCTGAGGGGGTTACCTTGCGGGCATGCTCCCGAGTTCAACATTCGGCATCCATAGAGGCCGATTGCAATACTCGGCCCCCCGCCCCCCCGGCACTCACGTCTTTGGATTTGATTGACAGCAGTGGGGAGCCAATGGCTGTGCTGCTATAAATCTATACAATCAAGAGCTGAGAACCCCAGGCAGAGAGACAGCGTGTCCCCGCCGGGTCAAGTTCGAGGGTTCCGGTAATTAAAATGGGGGGCTAGGGGGCTGGTCACTGCCAGTGCATTAAGGTGAAAAAACACGAAGGTTTACACCCCCTTTAAAAATAACAAACATGTTATACTTACCTGCTCTGTTGCAGTGGTTTTGCACAGAGCAGCCCAGATCCTTTTCTCTGGTCCCCCTTCGGTGCTCCTGGCAACTCTCTTCTGTCCAGTGCCCCCAAAGCAAGAAGCTTGCTTTGGGGGCACCCAAGCCGAGCTGCGGCTCCCTTGTGTCCATTCAGACACTGAGACACTCCTGCAACATTGCAGGACCTAGAGGGACCTCAGGTAAGTATTAGGGGGGCTGAGGGGGGCTGCTGCACACAGAAGGCTTTTTATCCTAATGCATAGAATGCATTATGATAAAAAAACTTCTGCCTTTACAATCACTTTAAGTTTTGGATTAGAGCATTGATTCAATCAACAGCTTTATATACAATACGCAGCAAGAGGTTTGTGTAACACTTCTCCAAATTACTCAGTTCAGATGTTTCCAACGAAGAGGGCTGTTAACCACCTCAATACAGGGGACTTTCACCCCTTCCTACCCAGGCTAATTTTCAGCTCTCTCACACTTTGAATGACAATTGCGCATTGATGCAACGCTGTGCCCAAATTACATTTTTTTTCACACAAATAGGGTTTTCTTTTGGTGGTATTTAATAACCACTGGGGTTTTAATTTTTTACCCTACAAATGAAAAAAGACCCAAAATTGTGAAGAAATATGTGTTTTTCTTAGTTTCGGTTATAACATTTTTCAAATAAGTAATTTTTCTTCATAAATTTTGACCAAAATTTATACTGCTACGTTTCTTTGGTAAAAATAACCCAAATCAGTGTATATAGAGTCTACAAGCTATGGTGCCAATCATTGAAAATTGATCACACCTGCTCACACCTGATGTACTGACGGCCTATGGGCCCTTTCACACGGCCTGTCAGTTTTTCAGGCGGACCTGATCGGACACTCCATTCACCCCTATGGGGCAGCAGATGTCAGCGGTGACATGCCCACTGACACCCACTGCTATCTAATCCGATCCTGTCCGCCAAATCCAGATGGATGGTGATCCTATTTTCCAACCAGTCCATTTTCATCAGATCTCCCTATAGAGGAGAGCGGGACTCTGACAGATCTGTCTCAGCACAGTGAGGGGAGACAGGCCTGTCATCCACCTGCTCAGCGAGGATCAGCAGATCAAGTGTCAAGCAGACAAGCCCATGCTAATGGAGATAAAAGAAATTTCATTTCTTGAGGACCCAACATGTCAAGACAATACAAATTCCTTCCAAATTACCCCTTTTTGGAAGTAGACAGTCCAAAGTATTTAGTAAGAGGCATGGCAAGTGTTTTGAAGTTGTATTATATTTTTCCAAAATTTCCAAAATACTTTGGAAAATTAAGAAATAAATGTTTATTTTTTCACAAAAATTTAATATTAACAAGTTATTTCCCACACACCGCATAGGCATACTTGCAACGATACCCCAAAATACATTCTACTACTCCTTCTGAGCATAGCAAGACCTTTTCACAGCCTGGCCAGTGGCCACATAGAGAAGCGCAACATCCAAGGAGTACTTCAGCCATTATCTACTTTAAGACCAGACCTTATTCCAACACATTTTGTTTATAAGGAAAAATCTGTATTTTTGCTCGAAAATGACTTTAAACCCCCAAACATTATATATTATTGTAGCAGAGGCCCTAGAGAATAAAATGAGGGGTTTTGCAAATTTTTATGTCACACAGTATTTGCGCAGCAGTTTTTCAAACACAATTTTACATACTAACACATAAATACATTTTAATGAATTTCAATGCAATAAATATGGTGTAATATGGGTAAATAGATACAAAACTTATCACGCTTTAAAATTGCTCATTCTTGTGCCAAACTTTGGCATTTAGAAATCGACATCTACATCATAATCTGTAGGCGATGTTTCAAGCCCTTATTAGTTACCAGTTTAGAGCTACACAGGAGGTCTGCTGCTAGAATTATTGCTCTCGCTCTGACATTCGTGGTAACACCTCACATGTGTGCATCACATCGCTACTTACGTATGCATATGGGACAAAAGCGTGCGTTCGCTTTTGCGAGCACGTGTTAAATGTTTTATTTGTTTATTGGTGAGACACTGGTACACTAACAGATGTTTTTGTGCACTTGTACAATATGACAGATGATCGTCCATCAGCGGACACTGACAGGTGTTGATGTCACAATGGAACACTATTGCACTATTGTAGATGTTTTTTGCACTGGTACAGATGTTCATGGAGGCACTGACAGATATTTTGTGCGCTGGTACAGATGATCATGGGGGCACTGTGACATGTTTTGTACACTGGTAATAGATGTTATCAAGTACTATGACCAGGGCCGCTGATAGAAATCATGGGGCCCTGTACAGCCTACCTGACGGTGCCCTCCTTCAGCTCCACCCCTGGTCCCGCCCCTGCCAACTCCCCAGACCCCGCCTTGAAACAAAGTGCAGGTTTGTCTACAAGTGATATTTATTTTTCTCACCCATGCCGTCAATGTCGTAATGTGCTGCAGACAGTGCCACCCATGACGCTAATGCCATAACGCATGTGCTGCCTGCAGAGACAGTGCCACCCATGCTGCCAATGGCATGCCATTGGCGGCATGGGTGGCACTGTCTGCAGCACAATATGGCATTGGTGGCATGGGTGGCACTGTCCGCAGGTAGCACATGCGTTATGGCATTAGCATCATGGGTGGCACTGTCTGCAGCACATTACAGCATTGGTGGCATGGGTGGCACTGTCTGCAGCACAATATGGCATGGGTGGCACTGTCTCTGCAGGCAGCACATGCGTTATGGGCAATAATGCAAAAAAAAAGGAGAAGTACAGTCAAAGCTTGTTTGGCTATACTCCTCCTATGGATCAAAAGAGTGCAGTTCATTCTGAACTCTAGTGACCTGTTTTCAACAAACAGTGGGCTGAAGTCCGCTGTCTGCTGATGTCACAGAGCTGGTCCAGGCTGAGGCAAGAGCATGACAATGGAGTCAGGATCCGCCCACATGCCTGGACCGACACACAGCTCAGCCGCTCAGCCTGAGCCGGCCTATCCTCCCCCTCTAAAGCTCAGCACTCCAGTGAGCGAGGAGGGGGCAGAGCAGAAAGCGATGACTGACAATCATCAGCTCTCTGCTCAGGGAGCTGTGAGAACTGAGCGATTGGTGGAGCTTGATCGTTTGGTTCACAGGGTTAGAGCCAGCGTGGGGCAGGCTTTTCAGCTTTTAGCTCTGTCACTCTTTGAATGACAATTGCATGGTCATACAACACTCTCCCACAAATAGAGCTTTCTTTTGGTGGTATGTGATCACCTCTGCGGGTTTTTTTTTGTTTTTTTTTAATTAAAAAACACAGAATAAAAAAAAATACAAAACCGTTTTATATTTTGTTAATGAATTTTGCAAACAGGTTTTTTTTTTTCCTTCATTAATGTACGCTGATCAGACTACACTGATGGTCACCGATAGGCTGCATTGATGGGCATTGATAAGGCAACACTGATGGGCACTAATAGGTGGCACTGGTGGGCACTAATAGGCGGCACTAGTGGTAAGTGATGAGGTGGCACTGGTGGGCACTGATGGGTGGCACTGATGGGCAGCACTGAAGGTCATTGATAGGCAGCACTGAAGGGCACCAATAAGTGGCATTCATAGCTTACACTGATGGGTGGCAGTGATGGGCACTGATGGGTGGCACTGATGGGCACTGGTAGGCGACACTGATAGGCAGCACTGCTAGCTGGCACTGATGAGGCACCACTGGTGGGCATTGGCAGGTGGCACTTGTGGGCATTGATAGGTGGCATTGGTGTATTTGTGGGCACTGATTGGTGGGCACTGTGGGCACTAATTTGTGGGCAATTTAGGCTTCGCCTCTCCCTGCTTGAGACCGATGTTTCTTCAACAGGAGCTGGTGATCAGCTTTTTTTTCTCCTCATGCTGTCAGTGTGAGAATAAAAAAAAAAATTACAGATCCTCTGTTTACATCACATGATCAGCTGTCATTGGCTGACAGCTGATCACGTGGTAAGGGGTCGGGATCAGCCCCTTACTCGGATCTGTGGTCACCCGAGTCTCATTGACTCGGATGATCACAGCGTGTGCCGCATGCTCCCTGCAGGGGGTCACGGCCAGCTTGCAAAGGGGAAGACATCTATTGACACCCTCTCGACAAATAGATCCGCAATGTAGCCATCATTTGGCTATAGCGCAGATCTGAAGGAGTTAAAGAGACTCTGCTGCAAGACCATCCTTTTCAAAAACAATCTTTTTTTTAAGGCTCCATGCACACTGAAGCTGATAAACTGCAGTTTATTGGAGTTTGGGCGTTTTTTGTAAAAGCCCATAAACTCCACTCTATGTTAGCCTATGTGTCCATGCACACATGGACGTTTTTCAGCTTTAATGAGCAGTGGAGTTTATGGGCTTTTTTCTGAACGCCAGAAATTCGCGTTCAAAGTGCCGTTTTTCAGCGGCAAAAAACGACAAACGCTCATTAACGCTCATTAACGCTCGTTCATTAGTGTTCGGCATTCTATTTTTCAATGCATTGTGGGATTTTTGGAGTGTCCTCTGTGTATTTTTATAAAAAACGCCCATTAACGCTAACGCTGTAAAACGCTCATTAACGCTCATTAACGCTAGTATAAAACGCTGTTAAAAGCAGGTTTTTCAACCAGCGTTTTCTGCCAGCAATCTGGCGTCCAGAAATAGCTTTTTTGAGCTTCAGTGTGCATGGAGCCTAATAAGAAAATATGTGCATTTAACATATTTTAGGATTGTTATTTACCTGTAAAAGCCTCCCTCAGGCATCCAAAAGCCCTAAGACTTCTTTTTGAAGCCTGAACAGACTCTGTGACCCTCTATATTAATTCCCTTTTGCTATGGTGTTTGGGTTGCTGACATCAAGTCAAAGCTGGCAGCTTCTTTACTGTGTTGTAAGGTGAGAGACGGAGGAGCTGGGCAAGCACAGAGAGTAGGTAGACACTTGCAGAAGAGGAGAGGGCTATGATGTGCAAGGAGTGAGGGAACTGCACTAGGAAAGTAACTCTTCCGAAAGAAGTCAAATTTACTAGCAAGTTCAAGCTAGCAAAGGCACATTGTAAGTGAAAAAAAGTTATTGAAAAAAAAAAAAAAAAATAAATAAATATATATATATATATATATATATATATATATATATATATATATATATATATATATATATATATATATATATATATATATATATATATATATATGCAAGTAAGGCTTTAAAATATCTGTTTCTGTGATTTTACCTGCATTTTGTACATTGGTGACAGGGTCTCTTTTAGGCCGCGTACACACGGGCGGATTGTCTGTCCAACTTAGTCCGCTGAACAGTGTTTCAGCGGACAATCCGCTCGTGTGTGGGCTTCAGCGGACTTTTTCAGCGGACAGTCTGACGAACAAAGTCTTACGGAATTTCCGCAAGACAGTCCGTTCAAACTTGGTTTTGTCCATCCAAACTTGGTTTCAGCGGACAGTCCGCTCGTGTGTAGGCAAGTTGGACGGACTAAGTATGGCGCATGCTCAAGGGTTTACACGGCCAAAGGTTGCATTGCAGTGTATAGGACGTCGTTTTTCTAGTCCCGTCGTACGTGCTGTACACGTCATCATGCACGCTTTCAGCGGACTGTCTGCTCATCGTGTGTGGTCAAGTCCGTTCATGCAAATTTTGAACGGACTGTCTGTCGGATTGTCTGCCGAACTTAGTTGGGCAGACAATCCGCCCGTGTGTACGCGGCCTTAGACTCAAACTGAGAGCACATATCTCAGGTTTCTCAGGTCAGTCACCTGGTCAATAAAAAATGGCACTTATCCATGTGGCTTACTCATCACGTGGAACACATTACTGTAGAACGGGTACATTTTATTTGTAGAAAGATATTTTGGCTTCTAGAATGCACAAAAGAAGCCAAACAATGTTCCAGTTGTACAGCTTGGAGCAGAAACCGCTATAAGACAATTTTCTACATTAAGATCAAAGACCCCAAAGGGCCTAAAGGACAGAGGAACCTCTTTGATCCTTGTGATTTATAATATTGGATTTTTGAAGATATGACTTATCTTGGATCTGTCACTCATGTCAATATGACAGGTACAGCATTAATTAGAATAAAAAAAAAAAAACATAAAATCATTCATTTATTATACAGATGTTAGTGTGTTACAAAACAAGGTTGTCAAGGTTTGAGTCTTAAAAAAAAAATTGTACGTTCCTCCCATATACCATGAGAGGCAATACACATAAAAAACATAGGCTAGCTTATAAAACAACAAGATACATTTAATACATATATTGTATGAATATGCAAATTAGGCCTCATGCACACGAGACGCAGTTAAACGCGCGTTCAGATGCAGTTGGACAGTTTTTTCAACTGCCCCTGAACTCATTCAATGTTATCCTATGTGTCCATGCACACAGTCTCGTTTTTTTCCGTTTTTATGCAGTTGCGTTTAATCTCGTTTTTCCAGAAGCAAAAAAATGCGTTCAGAAGCAAAAATTTCCACGTTTCAGACGCAAAACGCGGCAAAACGCGGCAAAACGCCGCTACCGCGTTTAGCCGCGTTTGCGTTTATATGCGTTTTTAAAGGTGACCTTTTTTTTACATTAAAAATCTCAAAAATGATTGCAAATGATGAAAAACCATTAGAAAAATATTTTAAACAATTGCAATTGCAAGTGGACAATCCGCAACTTGTGGCAAGTGACATGGCAGGTGGCAAGTGACGTGGCAAGTGGACAATCCACAACTTGTGGCAAGTGACATGGCAGGTGGCAAGTGATGTGGCAAGTGGACAATCCACAACTTGTGGCAAGTGATGTGGCAGGTGAAGTGGCAAGTGACGTGGAAAGTGGACAATCCACAACTTGTGGCAGGTGACGTGGCAAGTGACCTGGCAGGTGATGCGGCAAGTGACCTGGCAGGTGACGTGGCAAGTGGAAAATCAACAACTTGTGGCAGGTGACTGGCATGTGACGTGGCAAGTGGACAATCCATAACTTGTGGCAGGTGACGTGGCAAGTGACGTGGCAAGTGGACAATCCACTTGTGGCAGGGGACGTGGCAAGTGACGTGGCAAGTGGACAATCCACTTGTGGCAGGGGATGTGGCAAGTGACGTGGCGAGTGGACAATCCACAACTTGTGTCAGGTGACGTGGCAAGTGGACAATCCACAACTTGTGGCAGGTGATGTGGCAAGTGATGTGGCAAGTGGACAATCCACTTGTGGCAGGTGACGTGGCAGGGGACGTGGCAAGGGACGTGGCAAGTGGACAATCCACAACTTGTGGCAGGTGACATGGCAGGTGACGTGGAAAGTGATGTGGCAAGTGGACAATCCACAACTTGTGGCAGGTGATGTGGCTGGTGACGTGGCAAGTGGACAATCCACATCTTGTGGCAGGTGACGTGGCAGGTGACGTGGAAAGTGGTGTGGCAAGTGGACAATCCACAACTTGTGGCAGGTGATGTGGCTGGTGATGTGGCAAGTGGACAATCCACAACTTGTGGCAGGTGGCATGGCAGGTGACGTGGAAAGTGGACAATCCACATCTTGTGGCAAGTGACGTGGCAGGTGATGTGGCAAGTGACGTGGCAAGTAGACAATCCACAACTTGTGGCAGGTGATGTGGCAAGTGACGTGGCAGGTGATGTGGCAAGTCACGTGGCAAGTGGACAATCCACAACTTGTGGCAGGTGATGTGGCTGGTGACGTGGCAAGTGGACAATCCACAGCTTGTGGCAGGTGGCATGGCAGATGACGTGGAAAGTGGACAATCCACATCTCGTGGCAAGTGACGTGGCAGGTTTGTGGCAAGTGACGTGGCAAGTGGACAATCCACAACTTGTGGCAGGTGACGTGGCAGGTGATGTGGCAAGTGATGTGGCAGGTGATGTGACAAGTGGACAATCCACATCTTGTGGCAAGTGACGTGGCAGCTGTCGTGGCAAGTGACGTGGCAAGTGGACAATCCACAACTTGTGGCAGGTGACGTGGCAAGTGACGTGGCAGGTGACGTGGCAAGTGACGTGGCAAGTGGACAATCCACAGCTTGTGGCAAGTGACATGGCAGGTGGCAAGTGATGTGGCAAGTGGACAATCCACAACTTGTGACAGGTGACGTGGCAAGTGATGTGGCAGGTGATGTGGCAAGTCACGTGGCAAGTGGAAATCCACAACTTGTGGCAGGTGATGTGGCTGGTGACGTGGCAAGTGGACAATCCACAACTTGTGGCAGGTGGCATGGCAGGTGACATGGAAAGTGAACAATCCACATCTTGTGGCAAGTGACGTGGCAGGTGATGTGGCAAGTGACGTGGCAAGTGGACAATCCACAACTTGTGGCAGGTGATGTGGCAAGTGACGTGGCAGGTGATGTGGACAATCCCCAACTTGTGGCAGGTGACGTGGCAAGTGACGTGGCAAGTGGACAATCCACAACTTGTGGCAGGTGACGTGACAGGTGACGTGGCAAGTGGACAATCCACAACTTGTGGCAGGTGACGTGGCAAGTGACGTGGCAAGTAGACAATCCACAACTTGTGGCAGGTGATGTGGCAAGTGATGTGGCAGGTGATGTGGCAAGTGACGTGGCAAGTGGACAATCCACAACTTGTGGCAGGTGATGTGGCTGGTGACGTGGCAAGTGGACAATCCACAGCTTGTGGCAGGTGGCATGGCAGATGACGTGGAAAGTGGACAATCCACATCTCGTGGCAAGTGACGTGGCAGGTGATGTGGCAAGTGACGTGGCAAGTGGACAATCCACAACTTGTGGCAGGTGACGTGGCAGGTGATGTGGCAAGTGGACAATCCCCAACTTGTGGCAAGTGACGTGGCAAGTGACGTGGCAAGTGGACAATCCAAAACTTGTGGCAGGTGACGTGGCAAGTGACGTGGCAAATGATGTGGCAAGTCACGTGGCAAGTGGACAATCCACAACTTGTGGCAGGTGACGTGGCAGTTGGACAATCCACAACTTGTGGCAGATGACGTGGCAAGTGACGTGGCAAGTGACGTGGCAAGTGGACAATCCACAACTTGTGGCAGGTGCCGTGGCAAGTGACACGCTAAATACAAGTACACTGCAGCTCTCACAGCTGCTGCTACTCACAAAATTGCTGAAATAGTTAATAATACTGTTTTTTTGAGCTGGGGAGGGTCTATGATGTTAGCTTAACTAAACGCTTCTAGACGCAAACGCGGTAAAACGCTGTAAACCGCCGCTATATCACGGTAAAATCGCGGCAAAACGCGCGTTTCTAAACGCCGGTTTCAACATGTGAACAGCAGCGTTTGCATCTGCGTCTCGTGTGCATGAAGCCTTAATGTTAAATCCATATATGAAAAAAAATGCGCTTAGTGCAAAACAAACTAAATAAATTCAATAAAATTGTATGTGTACAGCAGCACTCATAGTGTTCCAAAAACAAAATATTCATCAAAGAA
The DNA here is from genome assembly GCF_037356315.1 of Lithobates pipiens. Classification (NCBI taxonomy): domain Eukaryota; kingdom Metazoa; phylum Chordata; class Amphibia; order Anura; family Ranidae; genus Lithobates; species Lithobates pipiens. The sequence continues at coordinate 100,876,101 of NW_027507785.1, forward strand.
CTGAACGAAATAATGTGCCGTACCTTTAAAACATATTAATAGATTTTCAACTTGTGCAATAAAGTGAATATAATGGGGTTGATTTACTAAAACTGGTGCACTCAGAATCTGGTGCAGTTGTTCATATTGGCCAATCAGCTTCTAACTTCAGCTTGTTCAATTAAGCTTTGGCAATAAAACCTGGAAGCTGATTGTTTTCTCTGCAGAAGTGAGCCTGATTTTGCACTCTCCAGCTTTAGTAAATAAACCCCAATGAATTATTTGCCATCACCAAAGTGCATATAAACAAATCATAAATAATGCAAGTCCATTTATTCCACCCAAAATGTGATCAGGTAACATTCAAATTCTTCCATGTGAATCCCCTTGTGTATTCCTCCACCCAAAAAAATGACAGCAGCTTACCAGAAGGATAGACCCCCACAATATAAGGGGTCTAATGCACATAACAGAAAACCAGGAAGCCTTTGGAATGGTGATCTACAGTTAGGTCAATATACTGTAGGTTAAGTTCAGGTGATTGACTCAGCCATTGCAGAATATTCCACTTGTTTTCCTTCAAAAGCTCATTGTCCATCTGTACTGTGAAGCTCGGTCCAATCAACTTTGCTGCATTTGGCTGTATCTGGGCTGACAGTATATCTCTAAACACTGCAGAATTCATCCGGCTTCTATCTTCTGTCCAACGCCCTCCTCCTCCTGCCCCAACTACAGGAGCCGAGCCACAGCCTCGAAGGATGCCTGGTGGGAAGTGCCGAAGGAAGATGAGTGAGTGATGGCCTGGGTTCAGTCTGGTCTGCCAGAAGATGCAGCCTCTTGAAGAACCACATACTGGGGACATAAATGGCATCTGAATTTCCTGTTCTCTAGGACTTCGGGACCAGACTTCTCTCCCTGAGATATGTACTCCTCAGGCCACCAATTTTTTATATTCTAATTTGTTCATGTCTGCCCTGGGGGCCAAAGGCTGCACCAAAGTAACAAGTTTCTCCAGCGCTGCGTTCCTCTTTTTATTTTATTGCGACCAAAATAAAGGTTTTTTTTGTTTGATGAAATACTTGTGTATGTGTTTTCTTTCCAAAAGGCCAGTTTATTTGTGAGCAGGCAGGTACATTTCAAAAATACAAAGTGAAATGAATAACAAGGGGCACCAACACTAAACAACCTCCTGTAGATTAAAAACGAAAAACCAAAGATAAAAAATAAAATAATGTTGTTGTGGTAAGTTTACACACAAAAAACACCCCAAAAAATGCGGTTGACTTCTAGCCTGTGCCTTACACACTAGAAAGGCCTCCACAAATGTACACACTATAACCGACTCATCGGGAAAAGCTCATACTTCTTCAGAGAACATAGCTGCCCAGTTCGAACGCTATTACAGAGACCTATATAATTTACCCTGTCCCTCTGCTTCTAGCTCTACAAAGAGACAAAGGGAGACCCTCATCTCCCAGTTTCTTGATCAATTTAGCCCCGATAAATTATCCAGAGATCAGGCCTCTGAACTTGACAAATCCATCTCCGAATTGGAATTGAGACAGGCTATTGGACAATTGAAGCCGGGTAAGAGTCCAGGCCCTGACGGCTTCTCCGCCCCTTACTACAAGACTTTCACTGACGCCTTAGTAACTCCCTTTCTTAGTGCCTTTAACTCTCTAAATAATACGCCCACTCCATTCCACAGGCTTTTAGAAGCACACATAACGGTCATCCCCAAGCAAGGTAAAGATGCCTCCTCAGTTGCCAGTTATAGGCCCATTTCCCTCCTCAATTCGGACATAAAACTCTTTGCAAAGATCTTGGCTAACCGCTTACTCCCCTTCCTCCCCTCCCTGATAGGAAATTACCAAGTGGGCTTTGTCCCTGGTAGGGAAGCCAGGGACAATACTACCAAGGCCATTAATTTACACCACTGGCTTACGTCCCGAAATCAGAAGGGATTCTTCCTGTCCCTGGATGCGGAGAAGGCATTTGACAGGCTTGCCTGGGACTACCTGGAGGCGGTACTTCGTCACCTGGGATTACCTGAAAAAATGATCAATCTTATCATGTCCCTTTATTCAGTCCCGACTGCTAGCATAAGAGTTAATGGCCGCCTGTCAAATGCCTTCCCCATCCGCAACGGAACGAGACAGGGCTGTCCGCTTTCCCCCATCTTATTTATCCTGACACTAGAACCCCTGCTCAGACGTATTCAAACAAACGAAAATATTAAAGGAATCTCTGTGGCTGGGCGTACCCATAAATTAGCCGCATACGCAGATGACATCCTGCTTTTCCTCAGTGACCCTTTAGTAACGATCCCAAACCTACTCAAAGATTTCGAAACCTTCGGCCGTATCTCCAATCTCAAGATAAACTTCTCCAAGTCTAGTGCCCTGAACGTCACATTGCCTGAAGTGTTAGTCTCCCAATGCCAAAGCTCATTCCCGTTCTCCTGGCAACGGGAAGTTATAACATACCTGGGGATACAACTTCCCACGCGCCTTAACGATCTCTTCGCTAGAAACTTTCTCCCCCTCTCTAGAACCATTGCCGAAGACTTACGGAAATGGGACAAATCCCACTTCTCGTGGTTTGGTCGTGCAGCAATTCTCAAAATGAATGTTCTCCCACGAGTTCTCTATCTTTTACAAACTATCCCCATCCAACTACCGCCCTCCTTCTTTCGACTCATTAAACGCCTAGCTACCCAATTTCTGTGGAAACACAAGAGCCCTAGGATCAGCTACTCTCAGCTCACACTCCCCAAGAACGCAGGTGGAATCGGCCTCCCTGACCTCAAAAATGATTACCTGTCCTGCCATATGGTTAGAATAGTGGACTGGTCCACCCGCATAGGGGATAAGGACTGGATCCACATAGATGACTCGCTCTCTGCCGTGCCCATCAAAAACGCCCCGTGGATCCCCCCAGCCAGCGTTCCCAAAACGTCTAAAGACCACCCCCTTGTAAGTGCTACTCTGAATAGTTTCAGGGAAGCTTGCCGTAAATTCAAGATATCCTCCACCTTGGGTCCTCTCACACCCATCCGACTCAACCCAGCCTTCCCCCCGGGAATGTCTAACAACTTTCTCAAAGAGTGCTGGGTGCACCAGGAAGTCCAGGCCCACCACTTTTTTAGCAGTGAGGGTCTCCTGGAATGTAGCGCCCTCCCTACCAAGGATGACTGCCCCCCCTGCCCTATGTGGACATACTTCCAAATTCGCCACTTCCTTAGATCGGAAAACGATGGCAACTTGTCTAGGCGGTTAACAGTATTTGAAAGTCTCTGCTCCCAAAACACTCCTCAACGACACTTAATCTCTATAATCTATTCCCTATTCTTTCAGTCCGCCTCTCCGAAGGACTGGAAAGCTTGTCAGGCGTGGGAAAGAGATTTGCAAATAGACCTCTCTGAGGACGATTGGGAAAGGATTTTGATATTCACACACAAAGGCTCGCTGAACGTCCACACGCAGGAAAATAACTTCAAACTTCTATCTAGATGGTATAGGTCACCGGAACTGTTACATAAATTCAAACTTGACATCCCTAACAAATGTTGGAGATGCTTAAACGATGGGGGATCGCTCTTGCATATATGGTGGACTTGTCCCAAAATCCAAACATTTTGGACTCGGGTTCATAGAATATCTAGCACCATCACCAGTAGCACGATAGAATATACACCAGCTTGCATGCTTCTCCATCACTCCTCTGTCCCCACACGCCTTTACCTGAAATCACTGACTCTACACCTCCTTAACGCCGCCAAGCTCTGCATCCCTATCCATTGGGGCTCCCCCAACATCCCCTCCGTTAATGATTGGCTAAACAAAGTAGCGAAAATAGCAGAAATGGAGGAGCTCATCCACATTGCCCGTGACTCCCCACAGAAGTTTGCACGGACCTGGGATAAGTGGACACAGTTTCGGGATTATGGCTGCCTTTTTTCTTTGGATAACTCTCATAATTGAGTTCATTTCCAATCAACCCTCGTGTGTTTTGCCACATGGCCTGGCGCTGGCCCAAGTAGGGCTAGTCATGTTTTTATTTTTCCCTTGCATTTTTGAGAGTCTCCCCCATTAGAAAGGAACCCAAGCGGACGATCGTACACACCTTTACAACGATGCTTTTTTGGTAGAGGAGCCCGGAGAGAAGACACCCCTTCCCTCCCCCGCCCCTTCCCATTCCCCTGTCCCCCCCATGCCTGTCCCTTTCACTTTTCCTACTTCTCCTGAAATCCCACTGACTCCCCCCCAGTGGGAAGTTAGCCCAGACGCAGATGACCTTGTTCTTGGCCCGACTGACTGGTTCCAGTCAACCGCTTACCCATTTGTTTCTGCCCCACGTACCGTATTATCGCCCGACAGTTTTATCAATCCCCCCTTGCCCTCATCCATCGCCACGCTCCCTCAGGGATGTGACAACACCCGCAAACAATGACAAACCCTGACAGTGTCCACTTTGGAGTGTTTACGCTACAATCCCCGACCACCCGCAAGGGGTCCTACCGGGTAAATTTGCTCGATCCTTTCGCTTATAGTAGATACTGTTTACGGTGTAAATCGCATTATACAATAAGTGGGGTTTGTAACCACTTCGCAGTTCATGATGTTATCTGTGTTCTTATTTTGCACTATTTTTTCTTTCCTTTTGTATTGATACATTGTGTATCGACTGATATTATACTATTGGAAACTTCAATAAATTCTTTATGAAAAAAAAAAAAAAACCCCAAAAAAAGGAGAAATTAGCAAACTGTCTTTAAAGGAGATTTTTAGGAATTAAAAAAAAAAACATCCAAAAAAGAATAAACAAAATCTAAAATTGTGTAGATGTGACGCAAAATAAAATTGTATTTCCGAAATGGTTAAAAAAAAGTAATGAAATACGTTCGGGAGAAGTTTGTGTGACTATGAGCATCAAAAGAAGTTCCTTCTTGCAGCATTGTAAAGAACAAGAGAATGCGCTTCATGAAAGAATTTTTAACATTGCAGCGTGATGAATGTGCTATATCGCTTACGAGCAGTAGTTTTACCTGAACGAGCGCTTCCGTGTCGGAATTTGAATGTGAGCATGCGTGGCACCTTGTCTGTCGGAGTAGGCTACACATGATCGGAGTATGTCCGATTGGACCAGTTTGTCGGAAAATATTTCCAACATGTTGAAAAATTTGGTCAGACGGAATCAGTCCGATGCATACCACACACAGTCGGATTATCCGACAAAACGGTCCGATAAGACACATTCCGACGGATTCTCCGACCGTGTGTACAAGGGCTTAGAGTGTGGGAGGAAACCAGAATACCCGGAGAAAACCCACAGAAGCACAGGGAGAACATGCAAACTCCAGGAAGATAGTGCCGTGGTTGGGATTCAAACCAATGACTCATTGGATCTAGTCACTGTTCAGCTGAAAATTTTCCATTTGGTTCCTTCGATTTTTCAGTTGAAAGATGTCAGGCAGGTGGGTGGCACCAAGGCCACCCACAGAGCGAATTTCAGCCAGGTCTTCATAAACCTCATGAAAGTCATATAATGCTTTAGAGAGTCTGAGTAGAAGTATTTTCCCTGTCTTCATAAACATACACATATGCACACAACAAATACTGTACCCCAATACACACAACTCTATGCTCTCACAGCTAGATATATATATATATTTTTATAAAAGTCCACAATGTAATGCACATTACATTATTTGGACAGCACAGTGGTGTAGTGGATAGCCCTTTCACCTAGCAGTAAGAAGGGCTGCTGGCTCAAATCCCAACCATGACACTACCTGCCTGGAGTTTGCATGTTCTCCCTGTGCGTGCGTGGGTTTTCTTCTGGGTAATCTGGTTTCATCCTACACTCCAAAGACATGCTGGTAGATCCTGTCTATATTGTCCCTAGTATATGTATAAATGTGTGTTAGGGACCTTAGAGTGTACGCTCCTTGAGGGTAGGGACTGATGTGAATGTACAATGTATATGTAAAGCACTGCGTAAATTGACGGTGCTATGTAAGTACCTTAAATAAATAAACGAAAATTATACATTCACAACGATTTGATGCGTAGGATTTGGAACGCACACAGACCCAATGCAAATTCTCCTCCATGATTAAGTACCAGCCTTTGCCCCCCTGATGAGTTAGATAGAGAAGATGTCATAGAACTGGTATGCAGCACTCCTCATTTTAAATCAATTGAGTCTCTGAACTGCATAAAGTGTGATACGGAGGAGTGATCATTCGGATATAAACCAGGCAATCTCCCATATTTGAACAAAAAGGTTATAATGATAACTGATTTCTGTGGTGTAGACAGAACATTTATTAAGCCAAAACGAGCAGCTTTTTATGCAAACAGGATTTCCAAACAATTTATGACAGAGCAACATACTGACATATTCCCACGATTCTATCCCTTTTGTGTCTTAAGGTAACTTCCCACACTGGATCTCCACTTCCTCTCTAATGAGAACAAAGCATACAGCCGAGATGCTCATCTATATCTGTTACCTCTCCTCCCCTTACAGTCATCAGTCTAGAATCTTTAAGGCATTTCAAGCCAAATTCCTTTGATTGGTATTACATGGTTATTTCCCAGGGTTCTAAGCTACCGTAGGCCAAAATGATAAGCTAAGCCCAAGGACTAAAAGCCATAAATGTGCATACCACCTGATTTTCTATGGGCTTAAAGGGGTATTAACTCCAAAAACAAACATTTTATTTATTGCAGGTGATTTAGATGTGATTGCTGCATTCGTTTTCTTTTATGCTTTCGTTTTTTTTCCTTAACTTTTCTGTCCATCAACAATGGCAGTTAGAGGGCCAAGATAAACAATTTACCACTGTCAGGGGTGCTTAGTCCTACAATGGTCACTTTTTACTTATGTGAAGGAAATAAATCAGTTTACTGTAAAGGCCCTTTCATACGAGCTGTCCAATCAGGTCAGTTTTTCAGGCTGATCTGATTGGAACCCTGCAGTCTTCTATCTATCTATCTATCTATCTATCTATCTATCTATCTATCTATATATATATATATATATATATATATATATATATATATATATATATATATATATATATATATCATTTTTTGAATTTGATTTTTTTTATTTAAAACGATTTTTGAAGTAAAAATCTATCTAAAGAAGGTTTTCTATTTAAGATACATTAACAATTTAGTTTCTTCAGGAGCTTAGTTATGTAGCATAAGGTTGTATATTCTGCAATATTTACATTTTTGGTAAAGCTGAGATAAAAAAAAATTCTGCAAGCTGAGATAACATGCACTGCATTGATGCATTCACACAATTTCAAAGTAACCATGAGATAAAACAAAGTTCAGGAATTCCTTTATCTCATTGATTTGCAAACCTATGTACACTACAAACTGTATGGTTGAATTGGTTCTGATATCGCTTACAGCTTATTATTCTAAATAGGAAACCACCATTTTGTTTGCAAATATTAAAGATTCTAACTACCAGCAAGAATAAGTGCTTACATTTAAAGAGCACCTGTTATTTTGGATCCATCATGGCAGCGCCTTTTAGCGGGCATCCACTCACCTGCTGCCGCCACATCCTTCACCTTGTTGTGTCACTGCCGCATCACCAGCCCTCCCATTAAAGTGAATGGGACTGTCGGCAAGTCAACAGTGGGCAAAGGAGGACCTGCTGCGGTACAGAGATGACAGTTGCTCTTTAAAAATGATGATGTAAATCTAATTGATCTAAATCAAATCCACTCTGTAGCAGAAACTTGTCCACTGGCACCTGCCACCATCCGATTCGATCCTCAAAAACCAGACGGATGGTGGTCCTATTCTCTATCCGTCTGGCAGATCAGATCGCATAGGTTCAGACGGGGCCAATTTCCCCATAGGAGGAGAGCAAGGCTGTGTCCATGTCCGCTCTGCACAGCGGAGTAGAGGATCATGTTTGTTATTTTTAGAGGGAAAAAAAGAGACTTCACAATCACTTTAATGTGTTAGTCAAGTGCATCTAACACTACCCCCTCTCCCCAGACTGACAATGCTGCTGTCCAGAGTTGTCTCTTTTGCTCCTTCATCCAAAGTGGAGACACTCTAAGCCCTTGTACACACGGTCGGAAATTCCGGCCACAAAATCCGTCTGATTTTTTCCGACGGATTTTGTCTGAAACTGGTGTTGCATACACACGGCCGGACAAAGTTGTCAGAAAATCTGATGGTTTGGAACGTGATGACGTTCGTTCGTTCCGACGAGACAATGTTCAGCCTAGTATCCAATAGCTTTGCTCTCGTACTTTGACTCTCCATCGGATCATGTTGTCGGAAAATTTTATATCCAGCTCTCAAACTTTGTTGGTCGGACATTCCAATGGAACAAGTCCGATGGAGCCCACACGCGGTCGGATTATCCGACTACGCGGTCCGATCGAACATTTTCCGTCGGAATGTCTGACCGTGTGTACAAGAGCTTAGACAGATCTGTGTTACTAGCTGGATCACCAGGTAAAAATAAAGGGAAAAAAAGCCTAAAAAAGAGAAAACGAATGTAGCCACTACATTTAGGAATTTGTAAGCTGCAATATATGACATTTTTGTTTTCGGAGTTAATACCGCTTTAATCCCCAAGTGAAGGGACCATTATTACTATTTCATTTTTAATATAATTCAAACATATTTTGCATTGTTTTTTCACAAAATAACATGCAATGTATATACATTTGTAACAATACAGATCATAAAAGATAATACACTTGAATTAGCAAATTGGGTAATATACAAAGGTTTATCCAAAAGTATGCCAATGCTTCAGGAACTTGAAGAACTAAGATGAAAAGAATATTGTATAAGTAAGAAGCCACTAAAATCAATAATTGAAAACGTTTAATACAGTTGTGCACAAAAGTTTGCCTATCCCTGGAGTATTAGTAATATACAGTAATATGTACCATTTTTAGAGAAAACATGAGTGAGCTGGCAAAACACATTTCTTTATTTTCTAATGCGATTCATATTCAACTGTAGGTCATAAAAGAATGACCCAAGTAAACAAATGACCCCTGTTCAAAAGTCTGCACACCCTTAGTTCTTAATACTGTATATTACCTACTTTAGCTTCAATGACAGTGTTGACGGTGTGCAGTCTTTTGTAATAGTTGTCTATGAGGCCCCGAACTCTCACAGGTGGTATAGATGCCCATTTGTCTTTCCACAATGCCTCCAGGTCATGCAAAGTCTTTAACCACTTGCTTACTGGGCACTTAAACCCCCCTCAGTCCCAGACCAATTTTCAGCTTTCAGCGCTGATGCACTTTGAATGACAATTGCGCGGGCATACAACACTGTACCCAAATGAAATTTTTATCATTTTTTTTCCCATAAATAGAGCTTTCTTTTGGTGGTATTTAATTACAGCTGGGAGTTTTATTTTTTGCTAAACAAAAAAAAAAAGATGCAAAAAAAAAAAAAAAAAATCATGTTTAATAGTTTGTTATAAAATTTTGCAAACAGGTCATTTTTCTCCTTCATTGAAGTGCGCTGATGAGGCGGCACTGATAGGCTGCACTGGTGGGCACTGATAGGCTGCATTGGTGGGCACTGATAGGCTGCACTGGTGGGCACTGATAGGCATTAAGGCGGCACTAATAGGCACAGATAAGGCGGCACCGATGGGCACAGATAAGGCGGCACTGATGGGCAAAGATGGGCACAGATAAGATGGCACGGATGGGTGGCACAGATGGGTGGCACGGATGGGTGGCACTAAGGGGCACTGATAGGTACCACTGATAGATGGGACTGATGGGCACTGATAGGTGGCACTGATAGGTGGCTCTGATAGGTGGCACTGCTGGGCACTGATGGGCGGCACTGCTGGGCACTGATGGGCACTGGTAGATGACACTGATGGGCACGGATATGTGGCACTGGGGTGCAGCACCTTTGTTGAGGCAGATTATGGGCACTTATGGGTGGCACTGTGGGCACTGCTGGGTGGCACTGTGGGCATTGCTGGGTGGCACTGTGGGCACTGCTGGGTGGCACTGACGGGGGGCACTTATTTTTTAATTGTGTTTAGTGATGAGGGGGCAGGTGGGCACTGGCAGGGGGCAGGTGGGCACTGGCAGAGCTGGCCGTGATCGGCTCTTTTGTTTTCTCCACGCGCTGTCAGCGCGAGGAGGAATAATAGCCGATTACCGGCTCTGTTATATCACATGAACAGCTGTCATTGGCTGACAGCTGATCACGTGATAAGGGGTCGGGATCGACTCCTTGCTCGGATCGGTGATCAGGCGAGTCTCACAGACTCGCTGATCACAGAGCGCGCCGCGCGCGCCCCTCAGGGGGCGCGCAGGCCGCTCGTGCACGGGACTACGTCAATAGACGTAGTCCCGGCAAAGGAGATCCGCGCTGTAGCCGTCATTCAGCTATAGCGCGGGTCTCAAGTGGTTAAATAAAATAATCTATCCGCACTTAGGCCAAAGGGGAAATAAGGTGTGCAGCTTACCCTTCTAGGTCCCCAATAAGGGACTAGAATGATAATTGTGCAAATATAGGGGTAAATGGTGCTACCTATATAATGAAAGGCGACAGACCCTGTTCACTTGTTAGGTGCTATGTGCCTCTATAGTGACTAATTAAAGTGCATATACCAATAGTGCAATCCTATAAAATTACCAATGTGCATAAACCAGTGGTGCAAACCTCACTAGGTTGCCAAATAAATATGAACTTGGTATAAATAAATGTTTAAAAGTGATACATAAACTGTGATATCACTTTTAAACATTTATTTATATCAAGTTTATGTTTATTTGGCAACCTAGTGAGGTTTGCACCACTGGTATATGCACTTTGGTAATTTATTAGGATTGCACTATTGGTATATGCACTTTTATTAGTCATATAGAGGCACATAGCACCTAACAAGTTAACAGGGTCTGTCGCCTTTCATTATATAGGTAGCACCATTTACCCTTATACTTTCACTATTATGCAAAGTCTTTGGTCGTCTTGCATGAACCATATGTTTGAGATCTCCCCAGAATAGTTGTGACCATAAAGCTCTATTTTGGTCTCCTCACTCCAGATTACAATGTGCCAGAAGCTATGAAGCATGTCAAGGTATTGTCAGGCATGTTGTAACCAGGCTTTTTGTGGCATTGGTGCAGTAAAGGCTTTTTTTCTGGCAACGCGACCATGCAACTCATTTTTGTTCAAGTATTTTCATATTGTGCTCCTTAAGACAACCACATCATTTTTTTCCCAGAACAGCCTGTATTTCTCATAAGTTTACCTGTGGGATTTTCTTTGTATCCTGAACAATTCTCCTGGCAGTTTAGGCTTCAATCTTTCTTGGTCTACTTGACCTTGGCTTGGTATCAAGAGATCCCTGAATTTTCTACTTCTCAATAAGTGACTAAACAGTACTGGCTGGCATATTCAAGGCTTTGGATATCTTTTTTGTATACCTTTTCATCTTTATAAAGTTCCATTACCTTGTTATGCAGGTCTTTTGTCAGTTCTTTTTTGCTCCCCATGGCTCAATATCTAGCCTGCTCAGTGCATCCACATGAGAGCTAACACACTCATTGACAATTTATACACAGACACAAATTGTAATTTAAAAAGCCCCAGATGTGGGAAATTAACCTCCTCCCGTCTACCTTATAGATAAATGATGGCGGCAGGGTGGCTCTCTTGTTCTGTCACATGATGTCATCCCACTCCTGCTGCGTTTGCGTGCCCCCCTGCGGGTGCCATCATGGTGATCAGTGTGCGCTGTGTCCCTGGGACACGGTGCATCCCTGATCCTAGTAAAGAGACGATGATGAGACTCTTTACCTCTGTGATCAACTGTGTCCAATCACAGCTGATCATATGTAAACAAGAAAATGACGGTTATTGGCTTTCCTCTCCTCACACTGACAGTGTGTGAGCAGAGACGTTCAGTGGCATTTTCCCGCAAGGGGGGGACCTGCACAGATAATCAGTGCCCTGATTATCAGTGCAGCCCCAAAACTGATGCCAGTCAGTGCCGATCAGTGATGCCAACCAGTGCTGCCTTTCAGTGCCGTCTCACCAGTACAGCCTATCAGTGCCCATCAGTGCAGCCTCATCAGCGCACATCAGTGAAGGAGAAAAATGACTTAATTATAAAATTTTCTAACAGAAACTAAGAAAACTTTTTTTTTTTTTCATTTTCCGTCTTCTTTTGTTTTTTAAAAAAAACTACCAAAAAGAAAGCTATAAAAAAAATGCAAAAAATGTAATTTGGGTACAGCGTTGCATGGCCGCTCAATTGTCATTCAAAGTGCTGAAAGCTGAAAATTGGATTGGGCAGAAAGGGGGTGGAAGTGCCCAGTATTGAAGATGTTAATTGCCATTTTAACCTGTATGTGTCACCTTGTGTGTCTGTACCCAGGCCAAACATTCCAGGGGATGGTCAGGGTTATTTGGGTGATTTCTATTATTATAATTTAAAAAGGAGTCAATCATCTTTAAATAAGAGACAGTGTGTCAAGAAGATCCTCCTCACGGACGTCCGAACGGCGTAAGTCGCAGGAGATCTTTTGCGCAATTTCGGGAGCGTTACCGCGATCAGCGGGTGCGCGCGTGGCCGTTTGACGCAAATTGGCGCCAATAGTGCTATTTAAACTGGATCCATGCTTCACTGCCTTGCTGCCTGATCAACAGCGTTCCCGTGCTTCCTGGTAACCTGTATCTGAACCTGAACCTGCATCCGTATCCTGATCCGTATTGAACCCGGCTTGTTCCCGACTCTGCTGTTTGCTGCCTGCCCCCCGACTTTGGCTTTGTACCCGACTACTCTTCTGGATTCCGTTTCTGTGCCTGATCTGCCCGCCTGTGCCTGACCTGGACTGTTACACCATCCGTCAACTGTAAGTTGCTTGTTCACCGCTGTTGTACTACAGGACACCTCCCAATCTTCCACCATACCCAGCTGCTACTCCCTCTGCGTTTGTAGCCTTCTACCTCTTGCTGCAGACTACTAGACTCTTCCCACTTCCGCAGTATTCCGTTTGCACCTGCATCCGCTGTCGGACTACAGTACCCCTCCGTTGTTCGCTGTTCCCTGCAATCACTTGCATCCCGTTACTGGACTACAGGAATCCTTCTGCTATCTGCTGAACCCTACCTCACCTTTGCCTGCATTCCGATACTGGACTACAATACACCTCCACCATCAACGGTCTGCTGCTGCTTACACCTACCATCCAGTCAGGCACTTGTGCCCCTCTGTGCTCCTGAGCCCCTGTCATCACTACCAGGGTCTCTTGAGTCAGAGGTCTACGAGTAGCCACTCCCTGCACTCCGGGCTCTGCCTTAAAGGTACGTGACAGTATCAGGCAGCCATGTCTGAGCCCACGCAGGGAGATTCGGCTATGGATGATTTATGCCGCCATCTTGCTGGACTTACCCAGGCTGTTAAATCTCTACAAGAAGGCTATTCTCGGTTGGAAGAGCGTGTCCAGGTCTTATCTACCACAGGCCCTACCATGCAGGGAACTTCTTCTGCGCCATCAGTGGTTATGATGCCCCCTGAACCCAAGGTCCCAACCCCGGAGAGGTTTTCGGGAAATCGCAGCAAGTATAGAGCTTTTCGCAATGCCTGTGAACTGTTTTTTGCACTTCAACCCAGAACTTTCTCTCTTGAATCCACTAAGGTGGGTTTTGTCATCTCCCTCCTACTGGGTGAGCCCCAGGCATGGGCCCACCGCCTTTTGGAGCAAAAGGATATATGCCTTAACAACCTGAATACCTTTTTCCAAGCAATGGGTTTGCTCTATGAGGATCCTCAACAAGCGGCCACTGCGGAAGCAGCCTTATATTCTCTTCAGCAAGGCGGTAGAGCGGCAGAGGACTATGCGTCCGAATTCCGGCGCTGGAGTTCTGATACTACCTGGAACGATGCCGCTCTGCGATACCAGTTTTGCATGGGACTCTCTGAACCTTTAAAGGATGAACTGGCCCGGGTTGGTGTTCCAGCAACTCTTGAAGCCCTTATTAATCTCTCCATCCAGATTGACAGACGTCTGAGAGAACGGAGAGCAGAACGCACTGCCGGGCCTTCCCGACCAGTCTGGATGTTACCCCGTGTCCCAAATCCCCCTGCACATCCTGCTGCTGACACTCCTGAACCCATGCAACTGGGCTTACTTAGACCAACGCTCACCACTGAGGAACGACAACGCCGAAAGCTCAACAATCTGTGCCTTTACTGTGGGGAACCCGGACACTACGTGAGATCCTGTCCTGCCAAGTTCCGTAAGCATTCTTCTGTGTCCTCTCCTGTTTTACCTGCTGTGCCTAGTAATGCTTCTCACCTGGCTGTTCCTGTTTCTCTTCAGCTTCCCGGAGGGAACATTCAGGTCGCCACGATAGTTGATTCTGGAGCGTGCAGTGGATTTATGGACTTATCGTTTGCCCGAAAGTTCCAAGTACCCTTACGGCCCAGGGCGAAGGGATTGTCTGTACACCTCGCCGATGGAACAGCTATCAAATCTGGGCCGGTGACACAAGAGACATTTCCTTTGACAGCCACTATTTCCGGTAACCATCAGGAACAACTCTGCCTGGACATTATTGAATCTCCCCTTTTCCCTATCATACTGGGTATGCCCTGGCTTCGGGCACACAACCCGCAAATTGACTGGTCCACCGGAAACATTTACTTTTCCTCTCCCTATTGTCGTCAGCACTGCCTCCAAGAAGCAATTAAGGTCTCACCCCATCTGATGTGTATGGAAACTGATGTTGAGACTCGCCAGTGTGTTCCTGAGGCCTACCATAGCTTCTTGGACGTGTTCAGCAAAAAGAGGGCAGAAACACTTCCCCCTCATAGACCCTATGATTGTCCGATTGAAATCCTTCCCGGAGCCGAAATCCCTTTCGGGAGGATATTCCCCTTAACGAAAGTGGAACTGGAGACTCTCAGGACTTACATTGATGACAATCTGAAAAAGGGGTTCATACGTTCTTCTACTTCCCCAGCAGGGGCAGGAATCTTTTTCGTGGAAAAGAAGGACCATTCTCTCCGCCCTTGTGTTGACTATCGGGACTTAAATAAGGTTACAGTCAAAAACCGGTACCCATTGCCTTTGGTGCCCGAATTATTTCAGCGCCTTGGATCAGCCGTTATCTTCACAAAACTGGATCTTCGCGGAGCCTATAATTTGGTCCGTATCCGAAGCGGGGATGAATGGAAGACGGCCTTCCGTACCCGCTTCGGACACTTTGAATATCTTGTAATGCCCTTTGGGCTGTGCAACGCTCCTGCGACTTTCCAGCATTTTGTGAATGATATCTTTAGAGATTATCTCGACCTGTTTGTCATAGTATACCTGGACGACATTTTGATTTTCTCCCCCTCTTTGCCCGCTCACAGGGAATACGTTAAAGAAGTTCTCACTCGGCTTCGTCAACACGGCTTGTACGCAAAACCTGAGAAGTGCGAGTTTGAACGTTGCAGCATTCAGTTTCTGGGGCTGATTATTTCGGTGGATGGAATTAAGATGGACCAGCAAAAAGTCTCGGCCATCCTGGACTGGCCAGCTCCTACTGATAAGAGAGGAGTTCAACGCTTCGTGGGGTTTGCGAACTTTTATCGTAAATTCATCAAGGGGTTTTCTACGATCATCGCCCCGATCACAAGATTAACTAGACAAGGTATCAAGTTTCAGTGGACTCCAGAGGCACAGGTTGCATTTTCCTCCCTTAAAGAGCAGTTTGTGTCAGCATCTGTCCTGAAGCACCCTAATTCTGCGCTACCCTACATCCTCGAGGTGGATGCATCCGAAATTGCAGTGGGGGCAGTCCTCTCTCAGAGACAGGGTCCAAAGGCCTTATTGCATCCGGTGGCGTTCTTCTCACGTAAGTTGTCTGAAGCGGAGAGGAATTATGATGTCGGGGACAGGGAGCTGCTCGCTATCAAAGCTGCACTTGAGGAATGGCGCTATCTCCTGGAGGGAGCAGCTCATCCCATTCTGGTATACACTGACCACAAGAACTTAGAGTATTTGAAGACTGCTAAGAGGCTGAAGCCACGTCAGGCCAGATGGGCACTTTTCTTTACAAGATTTTCCTTCCACATTACCTATAGGCCCGGATCGAAAAACACCAAACCCGACGCGCTATCTCGGATGTTCAGCGAACCCGAAGTTCTTCAATCCACAGATACCATCCTTGCACCCGGAAATTTCCTTAAGCTCCAGGAAGATCTTTTATCCCAACTCAAGCGAGCTTCATCTTCAGCCCCGCATCCATCCAACACCACCCTACATTCTAGCAACGATTTGTTATGGCATGAAAATAAAATCTACGTGCCTCAACAACTACGGGTTGCTGTCCTCAAATCCTGCCACGACCACAAACTGGCCGTTCACTTTGGGGTACACAAGACTGCCGAACTTCTCCAACGCACCTTCTGGTGGCCTCAGCTGCTAAGAGACTGTAAGCTTTATGTAGAATCCTGCATCACCTGTACCCAGAACAAGGGTAGCAAGACCAAAGCCTGGGGGTTGCTGAAGCCACTCCCCATTCCAGAAAGACCTTGGAGAATGATTTCCATAGACTTTATTGTAGAATTACCACCGTCAGAAGGCTATACCACTATCCTTGTGGTGGTTGACAGATTTTCCAAGATGGCTCACTTTCTGCCCATGAAGGGTACACCTTCTGCCCCTGAGACCGCAAGGATCTTCATTAAGGAGATTGTAAGGCTCCACGGTATACCTGCGAACATTGCCTCCGATCGTGGGTTGCAATTTACATCAAAATTTTGGAGAGCTTTGTGTAAGTCCCTGAAAATTGACCTTTCGTTTTCTTCTGCCTACCATCCCCAGACCAATGGCCAGACTGAGCGAACAAACCAGACCCTTGAACAATATTTGCGTTGTTATTCTTCTTTTTCGCAAGACGATTGGGTATCCCTTTTACCGCTTGCCGAGTTCGCCTACAATAACTCTATTCATTCTGCAACTAATCAGTCTGCCTTCTTCGCGAACTATGGTTTTCACCCTCAGTTCTTATCAGCCAACATCCCAGAATGTACGGTTCCAGCGGCTCAAGAAACTTTGAACTTTTTCTGCACCAATAACAAGTTGCTTCAAGAAACGATGGCAAGAACCCAAGAACGCAACAAGGCGGTTTTTGACAAAAAGAGGAGAGGGGAGCTCGATCTAAAACCCGGAGATTTAGTTTGGTTGTCTACTCTGAATTTGAAATTAACATGTCCATCTAGAAAACTGGGTCCAAGATTTGTGGGTCCCTTCCCAATCACCAGGAAAATTAATAATGTGGCTTATGAACTAAAATTACCGGAATCGCTGCGTATTCACCCTGTGTTTCATGTGTCTCTTTTAAAACCTTCAATCCAGGATCCCTTCACTGATCGGAACGTGGGTCCTCCTGAACCTGTGCTTATTAATGGTGAGGAGGAATTTGAAGTAGAAGCAATTTTGGACTGCAGAAAGAGACGCAACCAGGTCCAGTATCTGGTGAAGTGGAAGGGGTATGGTCCAGAAGAGAACTCCTGGGAATCAGAGACTGGTTTCCACGCCAAGAGGTTGGTTCTGGCATTCAAAAGATCTCACCCAGGTAAGATGTCCCAGTTGGGCATCCAGAGGCTGCCCATTGGAGGGGGGCAATGTCAGAAAGATCCTCCTCATGGACGTCCGAGCGGCGTAAGTCGCAGGAGATCTTTTGCGCAATTTCGGGAGCGTTACCGCGATCAGCGGTGCGCGCGTGGCCGTTTGACGCAAATTGGCGCCAATAGTGCTATTTAAACTGGATCCATGCTTCACTGCCTTGCTGCCTGATCAACAGCGTTCCTGTGCTTCCTGGTAACCTGTATCTGAACCTGAACCTGCATCCGTATCCTCATCCGTATTGAACCCGGCTTGTTCCTGACTCTGCTGTTTGCTGCCTGCCCCCCGACCTTGGCTTTGTACCCGACTACTCTTCTGGATTCCGTTTCTGTGCCTGATCTGCCCGCCTGTGCCTGACCTGGACTGTTACACCATCCGTCAACTGTAAGTTGCTTGTTCACCGCTGTTGTACTACAGGACACCTCCCAATCTTCCACCATACCCAGCTGCTACTCCCTCTGCGTTTGTAGCCTTCTACCTCTTGCTGCAGACTACTAGACTCTTCCCACTTCCGCAGTATTCCGTTTGCACCTGCATCCGCTGTCGGACTACAGTACCCCTCCGTTGTTCGCTGTTCCCTGCAATCACTTGCATTCCGTTACTGGACTACAGGAATCCTTCTGCTATCTGCTGAACCCTACCTCACCTTTGCCTGCATTCCGATACTGGACTACAATACACCTCCACCATCAACGGTCTGCTGCTGCTTACACCTACCATCCAGTCAGGCACTTGTGCCCCTCTGTGCTCCTGAGCCCCTGTCATCACTACCAGGGTCTCTTGAGTCAGAGGTCTACGAGTAGCCACTCCCTGCACTCCGGGCTCTGCCTTAAAGGTACGTGACACAGTGTTTTGGCATAATCAGTCATATTATCAGTATCAATGCCAAAATGTCCCGATTTCTACCAGGGTATACAAACTTTTGAGCACAACTGTATGATGTGTTTAAATCTGAATTTTAGGTAGATATAAATCTCTTTGTTGATGCAGTAGATCTGAGCTTAGTGCTTGCTCCTGAGATGGTGGAGGCGAACATAGACAGCTGGGGTTCTCTTAAGCAATGTCCTAGCAACAAGGCAGGATGGGATGATGCAATCTGTGGAAGTTTTTCAGTAAGGCTTCAGGAGGTACATGTTAATGGCCTACTCCTATGGCAAGGGCATTATTAACCTCCCAGGCCTGTGCTACAGCTGAAAGACGGCTACAGCAAAAGCCTAAATTGCCTGGAGGGCATCCATGTACGTCCTCCTGAGCAAGCGCTACCTAATGAGCGAGTCTACGAGACTCGGCCAATCACAGATCAGAGTAAGGGGCCGATCCCAGCTCCTTAGCACGTGATCAGCTGTCAGCCAATGACAGCTGATCACGTGATGTAAACAGAAAATCATAATCGCCTTTTTTTCCCCCTTACGTTGACAGTGTGAGGAGAAAAAATTACCAGCTTCTGTCAGAGGTACATCGGTGGCTGCCAGTGCCCACTAGTGCTCCCACCAGTGTATATCATAAAGATGGCCTAGGCTATAAGAAGATGCCAAGACCCTGAAACTGAGCTGCAGCACAGTGGCCAAGACCATACAGATGTTTAACAGGTCTCACCATGGTCAACCAAAGAAGTTGAGTGTACGTGCTCATATCCAGAGGTTGTCTTTGAGTACTGCCAGCATTGCTGTAGAGGATGAAGGGGTGGGGGGTCAGTCTGTCAGTGCTCAGATCATACGCCACACACTGCATCAAATTGGTCTGCATGGCTGTTGTCCCAGAAGGAAGCCTCTTCTAAAGATGATGCACAAGAAAGCCAGCAAACAGTTTGCTGAAGACAAGCAGACTAAGGACATGGATTACTGGAACCATGTCCTGTGGTCTGATGAGACCAAGATAAACTTATTTGGTTTAGATGATGTCAAGCGTGTGGGGCAGCAACTAGGTGAGGAGTACAAAGACAAGTGTGTCTTGCCTACAGGCAAGCATGGTGGTGGGAGTGTCATGGTCTGGGGCTGCATGAGTGCTTCCAGCACTGGGGAGCTACAGTTCATTGAGGGAACCCTGAATGCCAATATGTACTGTGACATACTGAAGCAGAGCACGATCCCCTACCTTTGAAGACTGTGCTGCAGGGCACTATTCCAACATGATAATGACCCCAAACACACCTCCAAGACCACTGCCTTGCTAAAGAAGCTGAGGGTAAAGGTGATGGACTGCCAAGCATGTCTCAAGACCTAAACCCTATTGAGCATCTGTGGGGCATCCTCAAGCCGAAGGTGGAGGAACGCAAGTTCTCTAACTTCCACCAGCTCCGTGATGTTGTCATGGAGGAGTGGAAGAGGACTCCAGTAGCAACCTGTAAAGCTCTGGTGAACTCCATGCCCAAAGGGGTTAAGGCAGTGCTGGAAAATAATGGTGGCCACATAAAATATTGACACTGTGGGCACAATTTGAACGTTTTCACTTAGGAGTGTACTCACTTTTGTTGCCAGCTGTTTAGACATGGGGCTGTCTGTATTTAGCATCTGTTTGCTCAGCGGGGATCGCTCCGTTGATCCCTGCTGAGCCGGTGGATGACAAGTCCCTCTCTGTACTCTGTGCAGGGACGGACCTGTCCTATGGGGGGATCGGATGGAAAAATAGGGTTTCCATCCGTCTGGATTTTGTAGATTGGGGTGGATCAGATGTCAGTGGAAATGTCACTGCTGACATCCGTCGCTCCATAGAGCTGTATGGAGCGACCATTCAGATCCACCTAAAAAACTGACAGGCAGATCTGAACGGTCCGCACATGTGAAAGGGGCCTAATGGCTGTGTGTTGAGTTATTTTGAGGGGACAGCAAATTTACACTGTTATACAAGCTGTACACTCACTACTTTACATTGTAGCAGTGTAATTTCTTCAGTGTTGTCACATGAAAAGATATAATAAAATAAGGTAAAAAATGTGAAGGGTGTACTCACTTTTGTGAGAATCTCTCTCTCTCTCTCTCTCTCTCTCTCTCTCTACTTTTAGCTGGTCTCCTTGCATTGCAACTCTGCATTAGTCAGTGGTAAATGTGGTATACACTATATACAATCACCCGACACTAGTTTGTTTTTCACAATCCATGACTTAACTTCACAGTTCACACAAATACATTTTAAATTCAAACTGTAGCACTGACGTAAGTATTTTTTTTTCCACAGTAGCGTGACAATCCCTCCACCTCCGGTCTAACTAATCACTCTCACCTTATGGCATGGACCCCTGTGCAAACAGGTGGTCATGCAAGCGGGTATCAAAAGGGTTAACACAGACCATAAACTTCTCTCACGTCTCCTTAGATCTCAGCAAGGACGCCAGGTCATGGGTAGAAAGAAAAGATCTAAGTGCCCACCACTTAAGAATAAGATTACATTTTTGTGTTCAAACACAAACTACTCACATGAAGATGCTAAAAGCACAGCATGTAAAACTGACAATCGTGCTAGTTCCGTAGGGAAGCAGCGGGTAATGTCATGCGTAGCTCCTCCCCCGTATGCGTTACGTTCAATCAGAACTTGGATGTCAACGGACTCCTCCCCCTTCCCTTCGTTAGTAGACGGAGGCACTTGGGGAAGGGGGAGGAGTCCAGTGATGTTGATGTCCGTGACATCACCGGATCTCCAACGGAACTCCCTGAAAACCCGGAGAGGTGAGTACCGACCAAAAGAATTTTGATCGATCAAAAAAATCAATCGATCAATCGAGGAATTAATCTTTAATTTCCACAGCCCTAATGTATATCTATATACTCTTGTACCAAATTGTAATGTAACTGTAATGTCTGCCTCTATTTGGTTAAGCGCTGAGCAAATTATCGGTGCTATATAAAACCTGTATAATAATAATAATAATAATACACATCTTTTATTTTTATTTTTCCAGCCGCATGCTTCATTTAAAGTCCTGATTTTTCTTATTTTTCCATTTATTCTTTTACAATAATAACTCACTATCTGTAGTCACGGAAAATGTAGTTGAGCAATCACATGTTCTAGGTTTGGTGATAGTTTAATATTCTTATTACCCTTGATTCACATTATGTAATGTATGTTTCAGCAAGGCCAGATAACATTTCATCCCTCTTTATAAGGGAAAATATGAAATACTCGCATACAGTATCAGCCGGCATCGCTTGGCTCTTCCTAAGACAAGTCTAAACGCTTTCAGCGTCATTTAAGCTCTGCCTATCACTTTGCTGCAGAGAATTTATTACCCTCCAATCCATTTGCAAAAGCAAGAGTACATTCCTAAACTGATTTGTTACTGTAAGGCAGAACAGCACTCTCAGACTCCATTACAAAGTTACTCTAGATAAGAAGGAACAAAGAATCAGACATTTGTCAGTAAAAGAAAGCTGATCTCAAATTCCTTTCATCCAAAATGTTTTCATTCACACGGTGAGGATTCTTACAATATCTTCTATACCGTTTATCAAGGGATGGGTTTTATTTCACTACCGTCCGCAGGTATGAACGAATGAATGGCTTCTCGATGGTGGCGATATACAATTCCACATACAAAGAGTGGTATAGAAGAGGAAATATTGGACCAAACTGCAACACCACAGAGATAATAATGAGTAGGCTCAGTGATTTTAGCTCTATTTGTGACTTTCTCATTAGAACTTATCGGAGAAATTCTACTTTAACCACCTGAATACTAGCCTGTGTATACCCCTCAGTTCTCAGTGCTAGGAGAGTTTACCCGACAATTACACAGTCGTGCAACACTCAACCCAAATTATTTTTGTATATTTTTTGAGACAGGTAGAGCTTAGTTTTGTTACTGTTAATAACCACTGTTTTTCTTTTATATTCTGTAAAGGGAAAAAAGACCCCAAAAATTGGGGTTTGCTTACAACATACACTATATTGTCAAAAGTATTGGAATGCCTGCCTTTACACGAACATGAACTTTAATGGAATCACAGTCTTGGACAGTAGGGTTCAATATTGAGTTGGCCCACCCTTTGCAGCTATAACAGCTTCAACTCTTCTGGAAAGGCTGTCCACAAGGTTTATTAGTGTGTCTATGGGAATGTTTGGCCATTCTTCCAGAAGCGTATTTGTGAGATCAGGCACTGATGTGGACGAGAATACCTGGCTCACAGTCTCCACTCCAATTCATTCCCTAGGTGTTCTATTGGGCCAGTCAAGGTTCTCCACCTCAAGCTCGCCTATCCATGTCTCTATGGACCTTGCTTTGTACACTGATCCAAATCATTTGGTGGAGGGGGATTATGGCGTGGGATTGTTTTTCAGGGTTTGGGCTTGGCCCCTTAGTTCCAGTAAAGGGAACTCTTAAGGCATCAGCATACCAAGACATTTTAGACAATTTCATGCTCCTAACTTTGGGGGAACACCAGTGCACAAAGCGATGTCCATAAAGACATGGATGAGTGAGTTTGGGGTGGAGAAACTTGACTGGCCTGCACAGAATCCTGACCTCAACCTGATAAAACACCTTTGGGATGAGCAGAGAATGCGAGCCAAGCCTTCTTGCCCAACATCAGTGCCTGCCTTTAAATGCTCTTCTGGAAGAATGGTCAAACGTTCCCATAGACACACTCCTAAACCTTGTGGACAGCCTTCCCATGAGAGTTGAAGCTGTTATAGCCGCGAAGGGTGGGTAACTCAATATTGAGCCCCTATGGACTAAGACTGGGATGCCAGATGGGGCTCAGGTAATTATAAGGGGGAGCTGCACAAAGAAGGTTTTTTACTTTTTTACCGTAATGCATAGAATTATTAAGATAAAAAACCTACTGCCTTTAGAACCACTTTGGCTGGTTTATTTTATGGAAAATACCAGTTGAACAATTTTGCTCTCAAGTAATATTAAAATAAAATCTAAACAATCATTTAGTTAGATTTAAGTAGATGACACTGTTGCACGACGTAAGATGAATTTTACACTGTGGACCTATTTGTTACTGTTATCTGTAACCTTGGATCCTTACAGGTTAACTCTGCCTCATGTCACCCCATAACCTTCCTAGTGCAGAAGCATGAGAAGGCAGTCACGCCTGTAGATTAATTACTGACATGCAAAAGTTCACAGCAAACTAAATAAATACTGCTAGAAAGTACCAATTCACAGAAGAGGTGTAGAAAAAAATGATGTGCATAGAAAAATAGAAGGTGTATGGATCAAGGTGTTCGAATGTCGGACTCAGTTTTATTTAATAATAAAATGATGACAAAATTGAATAGATGGAAAAGAAAAGATTATTGTCTACCAACTTCAGTGCTATAAACTTTCAGCGCAAAGAAGTTAAAAATTCCACCTTTGTTGGGGAAAAGACAATGCCCTCCATAGGCGATCCATGTGCATTGCAAGGATTTTAACAAACTGTTGCTGTTTCTGCTCTGAAGAAATAGCATTTTTTTCTGACCATGTCCTTTAAATTCAGAAATTTTCACTTAGGGGTGTACTCAGTTTTGTTGCCAGAAGTTTAGACATTAATGGCTGTGTGTTGAGTTATTTTGAGGGGACAGCAAATTTACACTGTTACACTTTTACACTGTTAAAGCTGTACACTCACAACTTCACATTGTAGCAAAGTGTCATTTCTTCAGAGTTGTCACATGAAAAGGTATAATAAAATATTTACAAAAATGTGAGGGGTGTACTTACTTTTGTCAGATACTATATGTTCCTTGCTAAGGCTACTTTCACACTGAGGCATTTTAAAGGCGTTTTTGCACTTTGGCAGCGGCGCTTTTCGGGCGCTTTTAACCCTTTCCTTGCCTGCTAGCGGGGTTAAAAGTGCCCCGCTAGCTGCCGAAAAGTGCTAAAACATTCTTTTTTATCAAGATGTTATGGGTAAAAGTTCTGCTTTAACCATTTGCCAATCGCCCCATATCAGATTTACTGCTACAGGATGGCTACGCTGCGCAGGATCACGTATACATACGTGATCCTAAACTTCTGGGTATTGGGCATGAGTGCGCACTGCTGGCGGCTCGCTTCTGGTGTAAATCTACACAGTGGGAACCGATGTCCGATGCTTCTCGCTGATCATTCAGTATACTATGCAAACTGTCAATACAGAAGGCATGGATCCTGTGTTTCTGTAAGGCAGAAACACAGATCTATGCCTTCCACTAGTAAGAGCACCTCTCCCACTACACCGAAGCACCAGCTAGGCACACAGTTAGTCTCAATTCACATCTATGCATGTTGCTTTTGAGAAATTCTGCAGTGCTTTTTGCTGTGCTTTCTGTGTTTTTTTACTGAGTTTTTACCGCGATTTGCGTTATTTTGTTCTGCAAAATCGCAGTAAAAATGCACTACATGCTTTTCAGCAGCTTCTCCATTGAAATCTATTGAACCAAAAAAAGCCCAGTTTTGTGTTTAAAAAAGTCTCTGACCCTTTCCAAAAACGCTGAGGCACAAAAATGTATTGATGTGAACATGGTCCATAGGAATCCATGTTCAAAAAATGTCCTGCATTTCTGCAAAAAGCATTAAAAAACGCATACGTGTGAATGAAGCCTTAACCCTTTAATCCCCCCTGATGTTAGCCCCTTCCCTGAGAGTGTCATTAGTACAGTGACAGTGCATATTTTAAGCACGGATCACTGTATTGGTGCAACTGGTCCCCAAAAAAGTGACATTTAGGTGTTTGTTTTGTCCGCCACAATATCGCAGTCCCACTATAAGTCGCTGATCATCGTCATTACTAGTAAAAGTAAATAAGTAAAAATATCCCATAGTTTATAAACGCTATAACTTTTGCACAAACCAATCAATATACACTTATTGTGATTTTTTGTTTTCATTCTTTGTTTATAGAGCAAAAAAAAAAACAAAAAAAAAAACTCAGATGTGATCAAATACCACTAAAGGAAAGCTCTATTTGTGGGAAAAGAAAGGACATCAATTTTAATTGGGTACAGTTTCGCATAACCGCACAATTGTCAGTTAACAGCTTAAGCCCCGGACCATTTGGCTGGCCAAAGACCAGACCACTTTTTGCCATTCTGCACTGTGTCGCTTTAATTGACAATTGCACGGTCATGCCATGGCGGCTCCCAGACAAAATTGATGTCCTTTTTTCCCACAAATAGAGCTTTCTTTTGGTGGTATTTGATCACCTCTGCAGTTTTTATTTTTTGCGCTATAAAAAACAATTTTGAAAAAAAAAACCACATTATTGTTAACTTTTGCTATAATACATATATCCCCAAAAAATATCAAAAAAACATTTTTTTCCTCAGTTTAGGCTGATACGTGTTCTTCTACATATTTTTGGTAAAACAATTTGCAATAAGCCTATATTGATTGGTTACTGCAAAAGTTATAGCGTCTACAAAATAGGGGATAGTTTTATGGCATTTTTATAATTATTATTTTTTTACTAGTGATGGCGGCAATCAGCGATTTTCATTGGGACTGCGACACTATGGTGGACACGTCGGGCAATTCTGACAAATTTTTGGGACCACTGGCATTAATACAGCGATCAGTGCGATTAAAATTGCATTGATTACTGTAAAAATGTCACTGGCAGTGAAGTGGTTAACACTAGGGGGCAGTGAAGGGGTTAATATGTATCCTATGGAGTGTTTTAACTGAAGAGGGGAGGGGGACTGTGCAGGGAAACCAACAGATCGCTGTCCATACTCTGTATGAACAGACGATCTGTCAGTTCACTGCTCAGAGAACCCGGAAACTGTGTGTCTACACACATAGCTCCCGGTTCCCCGCGTGCCCCGAGCGATCGCAGAAGGGAGCCCGGCGGTGATCGTGATCACCGGGCACTCGCATCGGCTCGGGGAGTGAGGGGGGGAGTGTGCACGCACGCCCCTAGTGGCTGTTTATGCTACCGATGTAGCATAATGGTGATTAGCGCAGCTAAGCCATGCTGCCACAGTACAACTGTTCAGCTATCGGTTAAGGACCGTACACACGATATACGAAAATTGGATAACAAAATTCATAGGATGACCTGTCTCATGATTTTCAGATCTTTAGTACGGTGCTTTTGACAGACGATTTTGCTTTTTCATCAGACAAAATCTGGATGTGCCGACTAACATTCTTGACGAACATGAACTAAACATCCGATTTTCGTTTCATTAGCATGGTTTTCTTCCGAAAAATATCATTAGAGTAAGACTACGCATGCTCAGAAATGGAAAAAATACATACATTGCTATTCAACACATTACGTCACTTCTGACGTATTCTGTTATCCGAAAATTTTCATATTGTCAGTAAACTCTTCACTTTCAACTGAGACTAGCATGCCACAAAAATCGGATGTTCGGTTGTAAAAAAATCTAACTATGTGTACTAGGTTTTAGAGTAACACAGTGCTGTATCTCAAAAAATTGCCTGGTCAGAAAGCAGGGTTAATCTTCCAGAGATCAAGTGGTTAAAATGTACTTATTTTGAATTCTTTTTTTTAAGATTAGGATTTATCTAAATGGCTGTTGTGGCATATTAAATGTCACACAGTGTTTTTTTCCCCATTAAAGCTTTATTAAAAATGGTTAATGAACATACAAAGAGGACGCAAGAGGACAAATCCACTACGCGGTTTGAAAGTGGCAGAAACTTGGGTTGTAGTGCAAAGGTCAATCATCAATGTAATAAGGAGACAGAAGGCACATTTGGATATGCGATCATGAAAAGCTCAGCATATATATTCAACTATCACCCATCACGTTATAAGAAAATAAAAATTAACCAGCCTGTGTTTTTATTGGGAAAATTGTGAAAAAAAACAACCAATATTCGATCAGTTAAGACTGATCATTTCAGACAAACTTACACATACGTCCCAACATTTTGAGATGGGAATGGGGGACACCTACTGTACTAGCAAATGCATGTAGGCATAGGACACGCCCCCTGCCACACCCCTTAAAGGTGAATTAACCAAAAAAAAGGTTAAAGGGGTTGTAAAGGTAAATGTTTTTTCACCTTAATGCATTCTATGCATTAAGGTGAAAAAACATCTCACACTGCCGGCGCCCCCAGTCCCCCCGTTTTACTTACCTGACCCCTCGAAAATCCCGCGCTCGCCCCCGCCGTCCTCTTCGCCGCTCAGCCTGGCCGCTGATTGGATGGAGTGGATGGATTGAAAGCAGCGCAGCCATTGGCTCGCGCTGCTGTCAATCACATCCAATGACGCAGTGCCCCGGGGGGCGGGGCCTTGTGATACAGCGAGCGGCTATAGCCGCCGGCTGTATCACGGGAGCGCGCCCGCAGTGCTTCTCACCAATGCGAGGGAGCTCGCATTAACGTGAGAAGCACCTGCGGGAGGAAGCAGAGACAGCCGCCGAGGGACCCCAGAAGAGCAGGTTCGGGGCCACTCTGTGCAAAACGAGCTGCACAGTGGAGGTAAGTATGACATGTTTGTTATTTTAAAAAAATAAAAAATTTTACTTTACAACCCCTTTAATTCAATCCACAAGGGACTTTTTTTTTACCACTACTATTCCTTTATATTGGCTTTTAAAATTTATAAATGCAGCAATTTATAATTTGGATTAACTGTTTAGCGCTGGGAAACACTTTTTGAAAGATGAAAAGTGCATTTTATATACAACTATATAGATCAGATGTAAATGAGGGGCATATGAGGGGGAAAGAGGCATAGGTGTGCAGCCTATTGCATTAGGGTGTGTATATATACTGCCAGTGTCAGTAGAGCCGTGGACAGTAGGGCAGAGGTAGGTGTCAGTCGTTTTTATTTTTATTATTTTATTATTTTTTTAATTGTATTTTTAAAATTATTTTTTACAATTTTTATTTTTCTAATTATTTTTTAACATTTTTTATTATTATTTTTAACAATTTTATTATTTTTTTTATTTGTTTTTTCCAAATTTATTTTTGGTAAAATATCACAGATCTAAACAGGGGGTATCTGCAGCACACAAGGTGATTAGGGTGTGTCCAGGCACACCTGGCACACCCTGTGCGCACGCCTATGGACAGAGGGACAGTCCAAATCAGGGACAGTTGGGAGCTATGCATACAAAATTCTTGCAGTGCACAGAAAACAGTTTTTAATAACCTTTAATATATTGCATCAGCCTACATTAATTATTAAAAGTTGGCTGCTAGGTTATGAAGATTGATTACTTTCATTAAACATTGTTTCCCTGTTAAAGAAATCTCAGGTGAAACCACCACCAGGAGCCGAGATCCCTTCCAGCTACTGGAATATGATTTCTTCCGGTCTACAAAAAGTGTACATGAGAACATACAGATATATCCTTACTAAATGTTGAATATGAGCAGGTCTGGCCTGAGGCGCCTTCACAAGGGCGGAACACTCCCCTGGTATTTATAGGGCCCCCGAGGTGCTAAAATCCAGGAAAACAAGAATCCCTTCTAGGAGAAAATAGAATGAATTTAAATGATCATAATTGCTGGTAACCTAAAACCTCCTTAAAGAGAAATTGTAGTGTACTTAACTATAACTTTTAGACCCCTTTCACACTGGGACAGTGGCAACGCTAAACGCTGCTTGTCTTAGCGGCACTTTACTGCTGTTTAAGTGGTGCTTACAAAAAAAAGGAGTTAAAAACTCCTGTTTTGTGACGCTCTTCATTCTAATGGGCAGAGGCGTTTTAGGAGCACCGCCCCAAAGATTCTGCTTGCAGGACTGTTTTTCCCATCCCACAAGTGCGCTGCCCCAGTGTGGAAAGGCACACTGGAATGAATGAGAGGCGGTTTTCAGGCACTTAGCAGAGGCTATTTCTAATGCTATAGTGCATGAAAACCACCCCAGTGAGAAAGGGGTCTTAAGCGAATATAGTAAATTAGCACTTAAAGCAGTGGTTCTCAACCTTCTAGTGCTGTGACCCCTTGATAAAATTTCCCAAGTTGTGGGGACCCCTAACAGTAAAATTATTTTTGTCACGTGGGTTGTCAGCACTCAAGGCAAGACAAGTAATTTGCGCCCCTAAACAACGGATATTTAGTGCTCCCCGAATCCCTTCCACTTGTACAATATTAAAACCACTTATAGTACATTTTAGGATGTACCACTCTTTCTTTTTGTTCTCCCTTCTTTCCCTTTTATCTCTCTCTTTCCTAATTTATTGTTTTTTTCCTCATCCCTCTCTCTAGCCATCTTTCTTGTTCTTTCTCTTATTCTTTCTCTCCCTTTTTCTTTGTTCATCCCCCTCTTTTCCTTTCCCTTCCATATATTCTCTATTTTTTATTCCTTCTCTTACTCCTTGGTGGGGTGAATGGGATGAGTGGCAGTGCTGGTAGGGAGTTGGGCTGAGTGGCGGTGCTGGTGGGGACCACTAACCATGTTAGTACTGCGCTATAGCCGAAATACGGCTACAGCGCAGTACTATAGTTCTGGGAGGGTGTCCATAGACATCCTCCCAGAACCCCGTCCTCCTGTAGGATTCTTTTTTGGACACAGCTAATCACATGTCCGGGTAAAGGTCCAATGGTAGCTGTTCTTTACCATGTGATCAGCTGTGACAGAGGGCAGAAATGGAGGGGAGAGGCCTACAGCAGTCATCTGAGCGACCTGGCAGCAGAGAGGGAGAAGGCCAGGCAGAAGGAGCACTGGAGGGGAGATGAGAATGCTGCCTACCTCAATTATCTGAGGGGCCAGGCAGCAGAGATGGAGAGGAAGGAGCAATGGGGGGGAGAGGAGAATGCTGCCTACAGCAGTCATCTGAGGGACCTGGCAGCAGAGAGGGAGAAGGACAGGCAGGAGAAGACGGCTGTCTGGGTGGACGTGTGTCGTGTTTCCCTGGGCTTATATGCCGGAGATTGGACCTATCCCGTGAACATCTGGCTGCTAGGCTTTCTGAGGCCTATCTAGAAACAAGAAAGAGCAGCTCAGGGTTGGGACTGCGGCTTGCAGTCCAACCAGAGAACCTGCCAGTGGTCAGAGGTAGAGTGAGTAACCGAAGCAAGTACTGGAGTCACATTCTCACCGACCGGGCACGGTAGAGAATCGGGAAATTTCAGGCGGTGATCAAGTCAGGGACCCAGCCAGCAGAAGTGACACTTGCA
Organism: Lithobates pipiens; assembly: GCF_037356315.1. Taxonomy (NCBI): domain Eukaryota; kingdom Metazoa; phylum Chordata; class Amphibia; order Anura; family Ranidae; genus Lithobates; species Lithobates pipiens. Next base: position 100,906,763 of record NW_027507785.1, read on the forward strand.
GAGCAGCCTTTTGTGTCAAGTCAGGAACTGAGCAGGCCAGCAGGGGTGAAGCTGGAGAAGTTTTGGGAGTGTCAAGCTAGGGACCCAGCAGAAAGTTGCTCCTGTGGCCATACCCGGGCACAATGCCCACTTCACGAGAAGCCTATGGATTGCAGGGTTGGTCAGAGAATATCCTTCTATGTTCAAGGAGCATGTACCACTGATCTTTATCTGGCTGGAGGGCGGTTTGAGTGTGAAGTGTGGGTGAACCACCTTCCTGCAAAGGCTCTACTGGACTCTGGTAGCATGGTGACACTGGTACATGCCAGGGTGAACGGGAGACTCGGCCCAGTAAGTAAGACTCTATGTATAGTCTGTATCTATGGGGATACCAGGGAGTACCCTCTATCCCCTTGTTCCAGTGACTGTTTCCTATGGCTGTACCAAGAAGCCGGGATGGTAAAAAATCTGATACATGATATCATAGTGGGGTGAGACTGAACTGGAGACACTGGGCCTTTTGAGGCCAAACCATGGGTCTGGTCCAGAACCATGCCACTTTGCTAACGTATATATCAGTGTGAGCCAGTCGGCAAGTGGTTAAACTTCAGCACTTTAGCCTTGCATTTTAACTACCTCCCCTCTCGTTCTGTGGCGACATCCTATGATGTCGCCCCAGTGTCACTGCTCTCGCTTGCCCGCATTCCTAGGACACGGCATGACCCGGATCTCGGTAAAGAGCCGATGACGTGGCTCTTTACCCATGTGATCGGCTGTGTCGGTATAAATGCAGAAATGCGGTTTATTGGCTCTCCTCGCCTCACAGTGACAGAGTGAAGGTGCCCCCAGCCCCCCCGTTTTACTTACCTGACCCCTCGAAAGTCCTGCACTCTCCCCCGACGTCCTCTTCGCCGCTCAGCCTGGCCGCTGATTGGCTAGAGTGGATGGATTTAAAGCAGCGCAGCCATTGGCTCGCACTGCTGTCAATCACATCCAATGATGCAGTGCGCCGGGGCCAAGTGATACAGCGAGCCGCTAAAGCCGCCGGCTGTATCACGGGAGCATGCCCACAAGTGCTTCTTACAATGCGAGTGAGCTCACATGAACGTGAGAATTACCTGCGGGAGGAACCTGAGACAGCCGCCGAGGAACCCCAGAAGACCAGGTTAGGGGCCACTCTGTGCAAAAAGAGCTGCACAGTGGAGGTAAGTATAACATGTTTTATTATTTAAAAAAAAGAAAAAAAAAAACTTTACAATCCCTTTAATGGCTCTCCTTTCCTCACACAGACACAGCGTGGGAGGAAAGGGCTGCAGATAACCGACAAGGCCATTTACATGTGATCAGCTGATCACATGATAAAGGGCTGCTGTGATTGCGCTGGATGCACGTCCCAAGGGGCATGCAGGAGGCAGGGTCCTGGGAGGATGTCCATGGACACCCTCCCAAACGTGATAGGCCGAGGCTCGGATGGATCAGGGGGACATCATTGTTTCTTGCACCGGGGCCCTGAAGGTTCTAGTTACGCCTCGGCTCACTGGCAGTCTCAGGACCCCCTTCTTGATTGGCCAGGAGGAGAATCAGGAAGACAATATCGAATATTAATTCACTATTGTCACACAACTAGGTGGGCTCAGGGCGCAGTGCTCTGCGCCCCAAGCCCATCCTTTTTTAAGCCAATTAGAGCCTCAGGCCCTCACCATGCTTAAAAAAAAAGCATCATTGGAATTCATGTGTCTGGTGCCCTGCATGTAAATTAGGGGCCGGCACATGGATCGGGGGAGGGGGGGTGGCGCCCATGCGCACTGCTGATAACCTTAGACCATTCAGGATAAGAATCATTAACCACAACTCTCAGAATTTGGTCTTTTAGCCAGTTTTCTATACATTTACAAACTGATCTTTCCAAGCCTGTAGACTTTACCTTACACATTAGCCATGTGTGGAAAACTGTGTCAAACACTTTGGCAAAGTCTAAGTATACCACGTCCACAGCCACCCCCCTGTCCAAAGTTTTACTTACCGCCTCATAAAAAGAAATCAGATTTGTTTGACAAATTCTGTCATTCATAAATCCATGCTGTCTGTTACTTAGATAAATTCTTGCTGGAAAAAAAAATATTCTATGTGGTCATTTATTAAACTCTCCAGTATCTTCCCGACTATAGAAGTTAAACTAACAGGTAACTAATAGTTAATTGGTAAAGACTTTGATCCCTTTTTTAAATATAGGCATCACATTGGCCCTATGCCAATCCAGTGGCACTATTCCAGCATTAAGGACAGGTGTGAAAAACAAGGCTAAGAAATTATTAAATGTAATCTTTACCAAGTGTTAATTCTGTTATGATAAATTGATGAATGACAAGAAAGTGATAAGCAACCTCACACCTACCTGATGGGTGGCAACAGAAGAAAAGAATGATAATTAAGAGTTTGAATGACAGTTTGTTTTAATATGTGGGAGGCTCATTAGCTTTTCCAGTAATCCCTAGTTCTCCCATATTTGATGCATGTTTGTTAGTATAATCTGACTCGCGTAGAAGAACAAACAGGGATAAAATAATATGCGGATGCACAAAACTAAAAGGCATGTTCACAAATGCTAGAAGTTTGGTGAACAAAATGGAAGAACTGGAATAATAATATTTAATATTAAGCTTATTTTCCCTGGAGAAGAGACGCTTAAAGTGGTTGTAAAGCCTAAACTTTTTTTTACCTTAACCACTTCCCGACCGGCGCATGGCGATGTACGTCGGCAGAATGGCACGGACAGGCAAATTGGCGTACAGGTACGTCCATTTAAAATTGCCGCTGTGCCATTGCATGCGTGCTGCTGCCGGCGCACGTGCACGCTGCCGCCGGCCCACGTGCACGCCGCTGCCGGCGCAGGCCGGTCGGGACTCCCGTGAGTCCTGTCGTGGGTCCCGCGGACTCGATCGCAGCGGGAATACCGCGATCGTCTCACGGGGAGGCTGAACGGGGAGATGCGGAAGTAAACATCATCTCCCTGTTCTGCCTAGCAACAAGTGACACTGATCTCTGCTCCCTGTGATTGGAGCAGAGATCAGTGTTCACTAACACACAGCCACGCCCCCCGCAGTTAGTAACAAGCCCCTAAGACACACTTAATCCCTACACTGCCACCCCCTGGTTAACCCCTTCACTGCCAGTGTCATTTACACAGGAATCAGTGCATTTGTATAGCACTGATTGCTGTATAAATGACAATGGTCCCAAAATTGCGTCAAAAATGTCCGATGTGTCCGCCATAATGTCACAGTCCCAATAAAAATTACTGATCGCCGCATTACTAGTAAAAAAAAAATTATTAATAAAAATGCCATAAAACTATCCCTTATTTTGTAAACGCTATAAATTTTGCGAAAATTAATCAATAAACGCTTATTGCGATTTTTTTAACCAAAAATATGTAGAAGAATACGTATCGGCCTAAACTGAGGGAAACATTTTTTTTATATATTTTTGGGGGATATTTACTATAGCAAAAAGTAAAAAATGATCAAATACCACCAAAAGAAAGGTCTATTTGTGGGAAAAAAAGGATGTCAATTTTGTTTTTTTGGAGCCACTTTGCACGACCGCGCAATTGTCAGTTAAAGCGACGCAGTGCCGAATCGCAAAAAATGGTCTGGTCTCAAGCCAGCAAAATGGTCCGGTCTGAAAGTGGTTAAACCAGAGCTCCATCCAAGAGGAGAAGCTCTGCTTGTTCGTACCCTCCCCCCTCCACTGCCACATTTGGCACTTTTTGGGAGGGAGGAGAAAGTACCTGGTTTAGACAGGTACCTGCTCCCACTTCCTGGAAAGATTGCCGCACAGCTATCTGCGTCATGTCTGGCCCCTCCTCTTTTCCCCAATGCCTTCCGGGACCTGTGTGCATCCGACTTGAGCATGCGTAGTAGGACACTGGCTGTGAAGCCTGAAGGCTTCATTGCCGGTTTCCCTTATTTGCAATGCAAGTGCCTGCACCCAAAGCCGTTGGAGAAATCGGCTTGGGGTGCCAACATTGTGAGATTCCTGGACAGGCAAGATTCGTAGCTGCTGACTTTAAATTTTTTTATCCCCAGGCTGGAATTCCGCTTTAATGCACCCCCCTTCACCCCCCTTTTACGCACCTGAGTCCTATTTGGATCCAGCACCATGCATTAACATTAAAAGCCTTCTGTGTGCAGCAGCCCCCCTCAATACTTACCCAAGGTCCATCTAGGTCCAGCAATATTGCATGAGAGACTCAGCTGTCCGACACTTCCCTCCTCATTGACTGAGACAGCAGCAGCCCTGGCTCCCATTGCTGTCAAAGTCAGTGAGCCAATGAAGAGAGAAAGGGGGCGGACCGTGGCTCTGTGTCTGAATGGACACAGGGAGCTGCAGCTTGACTCGGGTACCCCAATAGCAAGCTGTAGCAGCACTCAACAGGAGGGAGGGGCCTGGAGTGCCAAAAAAGGACCTGAGAAATTGAGGATTTGGGCTGCTCTGTGCAAAACTACTGCACAGAGTAGGTAAGTATGACATGTTTGTTATTTTTAACTAAAAAAAAAATTACTTTAGTATCACTTTTTACTTTTAGAAAGGATAAAGATGTTAAACTCCTTTCCACAAGCAGTGGTGTCAGTGGGAAGTGTTAATCATTTAAAAAAATGTTCAGATGGGCATGTTATCAAACACAATATACAGGGATATGGAAGATGGTAGAAACATACAATTATAAACACACCTATACAGGTTGAACTGCATGGACTGGTGTCAATATTTAACTTTACCAACTATGTAACATATAGTATCAGGTTACAGTCTTACAACATTTTGGTCAAAATGTGCTATTGTTTCTCCATGTTTCATGCCCACAAGAGAAACTGTTAATAATAATAATAATAATAATAATACTATAAATATAACTGATGTAAAGGACATATTTCATAACCAGTTTCTTATTCAAAGTTAAAGGGATTGTAAAGCTTCGTTTTTTATTTTCTAAATAGGTTCCTTTAAGCTAGTGCATTGTTGGTTCAGTTACCTTTTCCTTCGATTTCCCTTCTAAATGTTTTTTTTCTTTGTCTGAATTTCTCACTTTCTGTTTCTCCTCAGTAAACTTCACACCATCATCTGAGCGGTGTTTAGTCAGTCAGAACAGCTTACTGAGGAGGAACAGGAAGTGAGAAATTCAGAGAAAGAAAACAAAGAAAAAAAAACATTTAGAAGGGAAATTGAAGGGAAAGTTAAGTGAACCAACAATGCACTAGCTAAAAGGAACCTATTTAGAAAATAAAAAATTAACCTTTACAACCCCTTTAAATTCACCTGAAGTGACCTTTAAGGAGGCACTAGAAAAAGGAGAACCAGACTAAAAGATGAGAGTCCACATTGAATCAAGTTTTTGATTGCTCACAAAGATACTGCTGGCTAGTAACTCTTCCAATCCAGCAATTAGGTTCCCTACGTAGGTTTACACAGGAAAACCCCATTTTGGGACCATTTAAGGTTCTCATTTTAACTGAACACCAAAAATGTTATCTGACCCCCAAAACAGGTTGGCTGTTTCTCAGTGTAAACCAAGAAATTAGTTTGGACTCTTTTATCCTTCCATTATACGTGCAGCCCACGGCGTTCCATGCGAAGGACCGGAAGTCTTTAGGATATACTGCGTTCCATCGGGGGCAAGTTGCAGTGCGCCGGATGGAACGGAATAGTGCGTCATGTGTTTCCATCATTTGAGGGCACCTCTGCTGACAGCGGAAGTGCCGTCAACCGGACATGACGCAGTATGAGTAATGGCGCGGCGTTCCATCGGACCCCGGAAATGATAGTGATAGTGCCACCTACCAGATGTGACATGTCAGGAGTGGGGAAACGGCATTGTGTCTCATAAGACCCTGTTGGGTGGCTAAGTGTTCCTGAAGTAGAATTTGGGGGTGACAGCGGTAGCGTTGGGTACCGGATATGATGCATCGGAAGTGGGGGAATAGCGCTGCACTCCATTGGACCCCATCAGGTAACACAATGGTACGATTCCTGTATTAGATGGAAATGAGGCTTGGTTAACAAGGAAGTGTATATTGGTCAGACATTTGGATTGGATGGAGGAGTGAATGGGGGAAGTTCCCAGGGGAATGAATGACCTATGCCTGTGTTTACTAATGAAAACGAGGCTTGGTTTTGGCGGGTAAAACAGTACGCCCAGAGTGAGGCTTGGAGGGGTAGTGGCATTATAAAAGGAGGTGATATGGCGTGCCGCTCGTGCCCCTGGATAATGCAATTTTGATGAGCGACACGCTAAACGTTACCTCGTGTTCAGTGTCCAGGCAGGACGGGTTTGTCCATGTGCGTCCGGCCGGCGCGACGGACTTAAGGCTTTGAAACTTCAATTACATTGTAAGTATTATTTTTATTCCTAAGTTTTTTTAATAAAGGGTTTTTACACTATTGGAGCCCTATTTTCTTTTCCATGGTGCATGTTTTGAGCCTTCCAAATATGTGAGAGGTATCCCATAAAAAACGCATCCAGCGATTCGTACATGGAAAGGGTGGTGTAAGGCGAACAGGAAGGATTCCTTTGAAGTGGGGGACAAACGTATACTTGTATGCTCATTGTGATCCTCTGTAGCGGGGGGGTCATGAAGTTCTGGTAAGAAGTAACTTCAGATATTTGGTGGTGGAATTGAACACTTTTCGTTTATGGAGGACCCCATTTTTATTTAATCCATTACAGCTGGACTTTTCTTCATTTCATTTATTTATTGTTCATCAATCTGTGCGTTTTTAGAGACTCTTAGTTCACGGGGTGTTTTTTCAGATGTGATCACCTGATTCATATATTTTTTGTACACTAAGTTGTGGTCTACCCACTCAAGGGTGTGGAAGGGAACAACATTTATATTATTTGCTCCCCCACTGGTTGGGGGCAGAACAGTATTGTATTTACATTGTCACTCTATTTTGTTATAGTGCACTTAGCGCGGCTTAATATTTTTCTGAATTGTCTATTTCTGTAATTATGTGATACAGCTAAGCCGCAGCTGAACTCAGTTCTTTGGGACTATTTTGTTATATATTGTTTATTCACCTTAGCGCAGTTTTTCACCCCTTTTTTTTGTTTTCTTTTATCCTTTGGCCTGGCACTCCTTCCATTGATACATGTTTTTTTACTGGCAACCTACTGCGTACCCACTGGAGGGTAGCCCTGTCTGAACATTATGATTGTGATGATGTTGCCTCCTGATATAAAATAATAATTACAATTGATTTAATTTGATGCTTGGTGTTGCCACCTCTAATTCTTTTTCCCTAGCCACTTGCCCTTATGATAAGTATAGCCCCACCTAGTGAGCATGAAAAATAACTCCCCAGTAGGGGCTCTCTGTTTCTGCTGTCCATTGTGAACTGCGAGATACATTGTGGAGATTGAGTTGTAGTGGGGGCTTCTCTTGTACCTCTTGTCCAGCACCCCTGGTAGTGGTGATAGGAGATGTGACAGCACAGAGTGGCACAAGGGCCAGTTTTGCAGGCATCAACAGCTTTAGGGTGTGAGACACAGATGACTGTTGACCACCAGGCAAGGAAAAGAGACAGAAGCATGGTAGCATCCACTTGGTAGACAGGAATGAAGCCAGGACACAGGTTGAAGGTCGTCATGAGCTAAAACAGGGATGTTTGTAAGTAAACACACAGATCCCCATTCTGACAGGAGAGGAGAGACAGATCTGCTGTTCCTAGTAATCAGAAACACCTCCTCAGTCTCCTCCTCCAGTCAGTCCCACCCCTCCACAGTTAGAAACACACATGAGGGAGCGCATTTAACCATTTGATTGCCCCTAGTGTTAACCCCTTCCCTACCAATGACATTTACACAGTAATCAGTGCATTTTTATAGCACTGATCACTATATAAATGCCAATGCTCCCAAAAAAGTGTCAAAAGTGTCTGATCTGTCCGCTGAAATGTCGCATTCCCACTAAAAATCGCAGATCACTGCCATTACTAGTAAAAAAAAACTATAAATAGTAAAAATGCCATAGAAATGCCATAAATCTATCCCCTATTTTGTAGACTCTATAACTTTTGTGCAAACCAAACAATATATGCTTATTGCGATTTTTTTTTTTTTACCAAAAATATGTAGAAGAATACATATTGGCCTAAACTGATGAAGATATTTCTTTATTTAAATTTTTTTGTGGGATATTTATTATAGCAAAATGTAAAAAATATTGTTTCCTGACAGGCTCCATGGCAGCATACGTGTGGGTTAGCCCCGCCTCCATAATTACCCAATAGGACCTCTACTCCCATAAATCTTTGCTCCAGGCTGCTATCCGTGTTCCTTTTTTGTCCTCCTCCATAGGACAGGTGTTTCCTATCTGAAGAGATCTTCACTACGATCAAGTCGGCCGACTATCAAGATTTTGTTCCTCCGATAGGCCCTGTCTGTTAAGCATGGGTATGGAGTGTATAGCAGAGTATCGCTGAAGGCTTGGTTTGTCCGAAGATAAGTGCGCACGGCTTATTACCTGCTATGTAATGTGGCCATTATCTGCTCGGTGGATCAGTGGTGTGTGCTTGAACCTGTTCGGCCAGATGATCGTTGGTGGAGTGGTGAGCTGTAAAAATTCAATTTTTCATGGCAGCAGTGTTTATGTGTTTTCTTTTTTCTACCTGTGTCTTTTTCATATGCCAGCTGGTTCTTGTGCATAGGCGCTGACGCTTCCGTGTTCCAGCAGCCTTTCTCCCCCTGTTTTCTGGGTCCAGCGCTGCGTTCTACGCATGCGCGGACCCAAATCCAAAGCGAATCTTGGTTCCCGCGCATGCGCGCGGGCATCTCGCGTCTGACGCCGCTGATGACGTCATGAGCGCCATATTTAAAACACAGTGAGAGATGTCAGAACTTGGGAATGATTGCAGGAAATTCAGCGACTTCCCGGGGCCATTCTCTGGTTGGTGTAAGGTAGGTTATGATCTGCTCTGATGTATTGTTGCTCCTGTGTTTTGTATGGCTGCTTATGAGGGTCTATTGTTGTTACAGTCAGCGTTCTTTAGTCATGGATGCCTCACTGCCTACTAGTGACCTGCCCGCTTATAACAGGTATGTGCATGGCTGGATTGCTGTGTATATGTGGAGTATTCCTTAGCACTTGATACCAGCCTGGTCTGTGTCTCTCTCTCTCTTTTGTATATTTCCTTATAGCCCTTCTAGGTCCGAACCGCATTACAGTGCGCATAGTCGCAGTGGATCGTCAAAATCGCACCACCGTAAATCATCATCAAAGTCTGGTCACCATAGGTCCAGATCTGAACAACGCAGTGGTCACTCGCATTCAAGCAGAGGACCAGCTAATTCATGTTGGGGCTGTAAGATGCCCATCCCATCAGACAAATCGCTCTGTGATCATTGCTTCTCTAAAGTCGCAGATGAAAGAGATGGTGCGGATCAACGCTTGGAATCTATGGTGAGAAGGGTGGTAAAGGAATCCCTGCAGCAGAGGGAAGCTCATCACGCTATGGAATCCCCCTCAGACCCATTATGTCCTTCAGGAGGTGAAGGGCTCTTACAAGAGACTGGGGAATCTTCTCAACCAAGCCACCACTCTGTGCTCTTGTCTGACAGCGAATCGGATCCAGAGGATCCAGGAGTAGGATTTGATTATGCTTTAGTACCTGCTCTTGTCAAGGCAGTGAAAGAAGCTTTAAAATGGGAAGAACCCACTACTTCCCCCCTCCCCAAACAAAGAAAGTTTTTCAAACAACTCAAAAAGGAACGGCAAAATTTTCCTTTCCTATCTGAATTGGGAGAAATCATTACTGAAGAGTTGAGCAAGATTGATAGGAAGAGCTTCATGCAATCAAGTGTCTAAATTGTACCCCTTTAAGGAGGATGATGTGAAGCACCTTGAATCAGCTCCTCTGGTAGACGCAGCACTTATGCGTTTAGTCAAATACGTGACTCTCCCTTTGGAAGACACAGTATCTTTCAAAGATCCGTTAGAGAGAAGAATTGACTCAGATCTGAAAAGAATTTATCTAACTTCAGGGATGGCTTGTAAACCAACTTTGGCTTTAGCCGCAGTCTCAAAGGCTATTGAAACATGGGCCGACAATGTTGAAGAGTTCTTGAGAGGTATCTCAGTGAATACGGCTAAAGACTCTCCTATTCAGGAGATCAGAATGGCATCAGCCTTTTTGGGGGAGGCATCTATTGACATTACCCGCCTTCTGTCTCGGGCTATGTTGGCAGCAGTCTCGGCACGCCGTGCTTTGTGGCTCCGTCCCTGGTTGGCGGATCCAACATCTAAGCAGGCATGGTGTCGTATACCATTTGAGGGAACCTCCTTGTTTGGTAATAAACTAGATAGCACCATATCCCAGGCCACAGGTGGGAGGTCTGGGTTCCTCCCTCAAGACAGACGTCTTCAAAACCAAAAACGTATTTTTCCAAGAAGGCAGACCTCGGATCGCGCTAGAGAAGCGCGCAGTTATAGACCCGGCAGGGAGTTCTCTAGATCTTGGAGGTCCAGACAATCCTCCCTTAAGAAAACCTCAAAGGGGGCTTCCGCAGGTAATCAAGATTCTACCAAATCTTTTTGAAATTGGGCCTGCTCAAACATGTCAGGTGGGGGCTCGCCTTCTTCACTACCGGCATGTTTGGGCGGCCTCAATTCAAGATTATTGGACCGTCAAGACGGTTTCCTCGGGTCACAAGTGGACTTTCATCAACACTCCGAGATTAAGGTTCGTTCACACAACAATTCCAGGCTCAGAGGAAAAGAAACAAGTCCTATTGACCTACGTAAGTTGTTTGCTGGATCAAGGCGCAGCTGTGCCCGTGCCGGAAGACGAACGTGGCGAAGGCATGTATTCCCCTCTGTTTATGGTTCAGAAAAGAAATGGCGCATGGAGGCCGGTGATAGATTTGACCCACCTCAATTCCTTCATTCGCAAGGAAAAGTTCAAGATGGAGTCTCTTCTTACAATCCAACAGTCGGTGCAGCTAGGGGATTGGTTAATCTCAATCGATTTGAAGGACGCATACTTTCACGTGCCAGTAGCAAGGGATTTCCAGCAATTTTTCCGTTTCGCAGTTGGCGATCAACACCTCCAGTTTACCTGTCTCCTCGGGTCTTCTCCAAGGTACTCCTAGCGATAGTAGCTCTTTTACGAGTCAAAGGAGTTCGTCTCCATCATTATCTGGACGATTTGCTCCTATTATCTCAGGACAGAGATCAAATTCTGGAACACAAGAGTTTAGTCATCTCCACTCTGCAGACGTTTGGTTGGCTCCTGAACCTAGAGAAGAGCCATCTGGTTCCAACTCAAGCAATCGTGTTTCTAGGGGCTCAGTTCGACACATTAAAAGGCACTATCTCCCTGCCGGAGGAAAAAATCAGTGTGATCCGGGACAGAATTCACAAGGCTTGGGAATCATCTCATCTTTCGGCTCTACAATGCTTGAAAGTGATCGGCACAATGACGGCCACCATCCCTATGGTGAAGTGGGCCCAGTGGCACACTCGTCCCTTCCAGAAAGGGTTTCTGCAACAGTGGGACTCGTCCAATCAAACACAGCGCATACTCCTTACACCAGCGATGAGGATGTCTCGCCTCTGGTGGCTTCAAGGGAAGAATCTACGCAACCATCATTCGATAGTCCCCATTTCCTGGGTAATAGTAACCTCAGATGCCAGCAACAAAGGTTGGGGCGCTCATTGCCTTACGGAAGTAGCTCAAGGAAGGTGGTCGTTCCCGTCGCTGTGTGTGGTCTCCAACATCCTGGAGTTGAGAGCAGCCTTTCAAGCACTCATAGCATTTCGCCATCTGGTGGCAGGGTCGTCAGTAATGTTAAGACTGGACAACACAACTGCGGTGGCCTATATAAAGAAACAAGGAGGGACTCGCAGTTGGTCTCTATTACGAGAAGTAGAACCGATAATGAACTGGGCTCAGAAGAATGTGGTCAACATTTCTGCTGTATACATCCCAGGGGTCCAGAATGTTCAAGCAGATTTTCTGTCAAGGGTCAAAATAGACAACGAGTGGTCCCTTCACAGGGATGTCTTCAAGTGGCTTCTGACTCTGGGAGTATCTCCAGAGGTCGATCTGTTCGCTTCGCCGTACAATCGCAAGATGCACAGATACTACTCGAGGTTCAGGGATCCTCAGGCGTTCGGGATAGATGCTCTCACGGATTGTTGGAAGTTCCAGAGAGCCTATGCCTTCCCTCCAGTTCCTGTAATCCTACAGTTCCTTCGAAGGCTCAGAGGGGAGAAGGTGGAGATCATTGCGATAATACCATTCTGGCCCAACAGGCCTTGGTTTCCTCTGCTGTTGCTCCTCAGCTATCAGGATCCAGTTCCCCTGCCTCTCAGGCCAGATCTACTGTCTCAGGGCACACTGTTACACCCGTGCCCATCCTGTCTACACCTCAGGGCATGGTTCTATAGAGGGGAAGGCTAGAAGCTCTGGGTTGCCCAGAAGAAGCGATTCCAACCCTTCTTAGTGCCAGACGGAAGAGTACCAATAAAGTATACGAACGTATATGGGCCAGGTTTATGGGCCACATGTCTTCCAGGTCAAATTCATATAATTCTCCGGCAGTTCAAGATATCTTGTCTTTCCTTCAGTCAGGGTTAGACTTGTCTCTGGCAGTTAGTTCTCTTAGAGTACAAGTTTCAGCCATTTCAGCCTTTTACAGGAGTTTCATGGGCGAATCATACCTTAATTCAACAATTCTTTAAAGGAGCCATCAGGCTTAGGCCTCAAAAAAGGCCCAGGTTTCCCAAATGGGACCTTACGCTAGTATTGGACTTTCTTTCTGATCTTGGGAAAAGTTTGGATGCTCCCCTGTCTTTAGGAGATCTCACTATCAAGACGGTGTTTCTGGTGGCAATAACTTCAGCCAAAAGAGTGTCGAAAATTAGGAATCTTGGGTCTGTTGAACCATTTCTAACCTTCTTTCCGGACAGAGTGGTCCTGATCCCTATGAAAATCAGGAGATCGTACTACCTACGTTTAGAATGTCAGACAACCAAGAGATTCATCCCCTGGATGTTGGTCGCACCTTGAAGCAATATCTGGACGCTACAGCCTCGTTCAGACGAACAGACTTTCTTTTTGTCCTTCTCCATGGCAAAAATAAAGGGATGCGAGCATCAGTAAGATCAATCTCATCTTGGGTGGTCCAAACGATTCAAAGGGCATACAAGGCAAAGGGCATGGTTCCTCCTGAGGCAGTGACGGCTCATTCAACTCGGGGCATCTCGACCTCTTGGGCAGCAGTTCGACATGTCGCACCAGAAGTTATCTGTAGAGCAGCTTCCTGGTCTTCAATTAATACTTTTGTTTCCCATTATTGTGTAGAGCCAGCTGCGCTTTCTTCTGTTAATTTTGGTTTACAAGTATTGTCAGTGGACAATGAAAAATAAAATTCTAGTTTCTTTGCTCAACATTTTTAGCCCACCCGGGTGTGTTTGGCGAGTTATTTCCCACACGTATGCTGCCATGGAGCCTGTCAGGAAAATGGAAAATTTATATCAAATACTTACCGTAATTTTCCTTTCCTGATGGGCTCCATGGCAGCAGGAGTTCCCTCCCAAATGTTGGAGTAGGCTAGTTACGGAACACGGATAGCAGCCTGGAGCAAAGATTTATGGGAGTAGAGGTCCTATTGGGTAATTATGGAGGCCGGGCTAACCCACACGTATGCTGCCATGGAGCCCATCAGGAAAGGAAAATTACGGTAAGTATTTGATATAAATTTTCCATTTTTTTTTTTTTAAATTGTCGCAGATGCAGAGGTGATCAAATACCACCAAAAGAAAGCTCTATTTGTGGGAAAAATGACTGCGCAATTGTCAGTTAAAGCAACACCTAGCCGTATCGCAATAAATGGCCTGGTCATGAAAGTGGCTGTAAACACCTCCTGCCTCCTTTGTCACTTTTACCTATAAGTAAGCCTAGAATAAGGCTTACCTGTAAGTAGTGGAATTATCTCCTAAACATGCGCTGTTTAGGAGTGTAGTGCGCTGATGATGTCATTGAAGCATGCGCTGTGAGGAAACGGACCCCCATGTAATTTCTTCACTCATATGTGCCGTGACTGACGGCTCCCGCGTGCATGCCCAGAAGAAAGAGGGCAGAAGATGGACGCTTCCACCAGCAGGGACAGTGAGGGCTTCGATTTTACGCAGTGCGATGCATACTAGACTGTTATGCTTTTACTTTGCAGGCAACAACAGCGGAAGTAAAACTCATCAGGGTTAACTTCCTCTTTAATGGGGGAAATCTTCTGGTCTGTAAGTGGTTAAAGGGTAACTCCACTTTCATGGGGGAAAAAAATTGCAAATGAAAAAAAAATATATATATAATATATACAATTGCAATACAAGTAATATTGTAATTGAATGTTATTAAAAATCACCTTTCCTTTTCAATCTGCAGCTCTGCAATTTTCTGCAAAATGCAATGCAATATGGCTACCCGGAGGTGTTCTGTACACAGCATGTGTACAGAACGCCCCCCCAAAACATAATTTCCTGCTTGTGTGATTGGCTCTCTGATTTTCACAGAGGTCTGCAATAAGATACAAATCAGATTTTTGGCATCCCCTACAGCAAAAATTAAATTTTTGGTGAGATACTCCCAATAGGACCCTGACATTTTTTTCATTACAGCTCTGCAGCAGCTGGTTGATAATTATGAAACCACTCCCATTACACTTACCCAGAACATGGACACAGACAAACACACAGGGATTTCTTCAGCATAATAAAAAGGTAGGACTTTGCAACAAAGTTTGGTAAAATTCTTGCAGAGGGGAATGTTTTTTTTTTCAACAAAAGTGGAGTTACTCTTTAATAAAATAAAAATCACATGGGCAGAGTTACAATAGGAATATATAAAGGCACCATCCCAAAGAGCGTAAATTCAGAGATTAAATCTCAACTGCTCACACTGAATGTAAATGTGTGGAGTGAGAAAAGCCTTAAAAGTATGCTACAGCTCAGTGTTTCTCAACACAAGTCCTTAAGGCTCTCCAACAGGTCGTGTTTTCAGGCCACCCATTATTTTGCACAGGTGATTTGATCAGTTTCACTGCCTTAGTAATTACCACAGCTGTTGAGAAACACTGATATAGAAAGGCACGGAATGACACTGCAAGTGTTAATGGAGGGCCGGGCATGACAGTGGTGACTAAGGGACACCAAGGGTTAATAATTCCTGCAAAGGAAAAGAAGAAGTCAGGAGGCTGGCTCTCAGGTTAAGTTGTGGAGGAAGGGGAGGAGCCTTATAAAGGGAGTGGGCGGAGTGGGGAATCAGTCTGTGGAGAGAATCTGGAAGAGGAGGCAGTTTTTCCCACCCTCCCTCCCTATATATAAGGTTTAGTGGTTTTTGGTATGGTATTTTCGTTCTGTTTTGTTTCCTTCAGGTGGCGTTTGAAGGTCGTCATGACAGCAAAATGAGGTCTTCGAAGTGATGGGGTGGGGGGCTCATCAATAGTATCGGCCCCTCCGTTGTATTCCAGAACAGTGGATGGAATACTGGTATGTGTCACTGCGGGAGGTTGTCCCTGAACGGCTACAGGTGGAGGCCTGGAAAAGTTAAAATGGGTACCGCAGTGACTTTTGGTGTTTGGTGGAGTTATGGGTCACCGTCAGAGATCACCAGGATGGTTGTTGTGTTAATGTTGTGTATATATATATATTTATTGATTATACATATATATATATATATATATATATATATATATATATTGTAGACATGTCACTGGAGAAGTGATCGAGGGGGTGTACATCTCACCTAGGTTGCTACACAGTGTGAGATGGTAAATCCAGGATGGATCAGTTTCTCAGCAGTGATATGCTGCTGAATTGTTATTTAATTTTGCCGGGCCTGGGTTTATATGGAATGGCAGGTAGGTTTGGTAGAGGGACCTGTCATTCCACATCCCCCGATCCAGTTCTGGGTTTGGGATCAGGTGAGCTTGGATCCTAATTAGCCTGGGAAGCTAAAGGCTCTGTAGGGTCTGCAGGTGATTGCTCCCAGCCAGGGAATGAACAGCCTGTATGTTGAAGGAAGCTGCAAGCACAGACACTGCTGGAGCTAAAACCCACCCTGCGATATCCAGACGAAAAGACGCTGTCTTTATAAATGTCAGATAGGTGAGAAGAACCTGTTAGTAAGCGCCCAGCCGGGCTAGGTCTTTTGTTTATTTTGTTGTACTTAGAAAGCACAGTGTTGCTGTATGTTTTGTTTGCTGGACTGTTTGTACCACGAATAAACGCCAAGATCTGCTTCATATATTCCAAGTCTGCTGTGAACTGTGTCCAAACACACCCTACCCCGGGAAGATCTCTTACAATTGGTGGAGGTAGCGGGCAACGCGGTTGCTAGGGGCAACGGTGTGGACAGACTTGGCTACAGCTGCTGATGTCCTGGGTGAAAGCTGCAACTACACTCCAAAAAAAGTCCAGCAACATGGAGGAGATGCTGAAGCAGTTTATGCAAGTGAGTTTGCAACAACAGCAGGCTCAGACAGAGGCCAATAGACGACATGAACAGTCCATGGCTGAACAACAGCAGATGATGGCTGCACAACAGCAGGCTCAGACAGAGGCCAATAGACGACATGAACAGTCCATGGCTGCACAACAACAGTCCATGGCTGCACAACAGCAGATGATGGCTGCACAACAGCGGATGCATAAGGAAGAGTTGCAAGCTTTGCGCCAAAGCCAACAACAACTTATCGAGCACCTGATAGTAAATCGAGAGGCGCCTGTGGTTACTAATCCACCCACAATGGAGGGAGCCGCTCCAGAGATTTTTTTTGGGAGAAGGACTGTGCAGAAAGCGCTGCAAAAGATGACTGCTGAGGACGATGTTGAGGCCTTTCTAACAGTATTTGAGCGCGTGGCTGAGCGAGAGAAGTTACCAGCTGCTGAGTGGGCAGAGGTAATTGCACCCTATTTAACAGGTGAACCCCAAAAGGCCTACTATGACCTCAGTGAGCAAGAGGTTAAGGACTATACTCGGCTAAAAGAGGAGATACTTGCCCGACTAGGAGTTACTACTGCAGTCCGTGCCCGGAGGGTACGCAACTGGAGCTACAGTCTGGACAAATCAGCGAGGTCCCAGATGTATGACCTAATCCATTTGGCAAGAAAGTGGTTGGAGCCAGACACTTCTACTCCTGCACAAATCCTAGAGAAGGTCGTGATGGATCGCTACCTCCGAGCGCTTCCTACTGACCTGCAACGCTGGGTGGGACAAGGTGATCCTAGGGACGCAAACGAACTTGTCAACCTTGTGGAGAGGTTCCAGGCGACTGAGGACTACCTCCGCGATGTTCCTGCAGCATCTTCACCTCCCCGGAGCGCCAGATCTGTGCCGTCAGCTGGTAAGAGACTTCCATCTGTTGGGGGAGTGTGGAGGGGTGCTGATGGGGGGAAAAGGGCTCAAGTGGTGTCTCAGGGACAAAAGACTGGTGATGGTCCCGGGTGGCTAAGGGGCTCTGAAAAGGACTCCTTGCCAAAGAGACCAGGCCCTATCCAGTGTTGGAGATGCCATGAGGCGGGACACGTGTCTGCCCATTGCCCTCTTACCTCTGAACCCATGGAATGTGACGCTAGCCGGCGTCAGTCGCTATTTGCGGAACCATCTTGTGCTGCAGTTCCTGGACTAGAGACTGAACCGCAAATCTGCAACATCACAATCAATGACTTTCCTGTTAAAGCGTTAATGGACTCAGGAAGCCTCGTAACCTTGGTGCATGCTAGTCTGGTGGCTGGGGACTTAGAGCCTAACAAGCATATGAGTGTTGTGTGCATACATGGTGATACAAAAGTGTACCCTATAGTGCGGGCTAAAGTCGGGACTAAACAAGGCACCGTACAATATGAAGTGGGTGTGGTTAAAAACCTCATGCATGATGTAATATTGGGCCGCGATTTTCCGTTATTCTGGGCTCTCTGGGAAAAAAGAGAAATCCCCAAAAGGAGTGAGGATACCTCTAAGGAGGTTGCCTTGTCCGCTGTGAATGATAAAAGTATGCAGGATGAAAATGATTGTTTTCCTTTGCAGGTCCTGGTTGGGGAGGAGGATCCTCCCACTGAGCAAAATATACTAGACTTAGAGGTGTCTAGCGATAATTTTGGGACTGCACAATTACAGGACCCCACTCTCAAAAATGCGAGAGAGCAGGTTGCTGTTATGAACGGGGTACCTCAGGAACCAGATGCTGAAAAAAGATTTCCACATTTTTCGGTGACTAATGATCTTTTCTATAGAGTCAATAAGGTTAAAGATGAGATTGTGGAACAGCTTCTGGTACCTAAGCCGTACCGGCGTCAGGTGCTTGACATGGCACATAACCATGTTCTTGGGGGACACTTGGGGACTGACAAAACGCGAGAGAGGGTTCTCCAGAGGTTTTTTTGGCCGGCCATATATGATGACATTAAAAAATACTGTGAGTCGTGCCCCACATGTCAGGTTAGTGCCCCAGTGTCACATTTTCGCAGTCCTTTGGTTTCGCTCCCTATTATAGAGGTGCCTTTTGAGCGTATTGCCATGGATTTAGTGGGTCCCATTGTAAAGTCAGCTAGAGGACACCAGTATATTTTGGTAGTCCTGGATTATGCGACCCGCTATCCTGAGGCTGTACCCTTAAGAAACACTGCATCTAAAACAATTGCACGTGAGTTGTTTTATATGTTCTCTAGGACTGGGATCCCCAAAGAAATCCTAACTGACCAAGGTACGCCATTTATGTCGAAAGTAATGAAGGAATTATGCAAACTATTTAAAATCTCACACATCCGTACCTCTGTGTACCACCCCCAGACGGACGGATTGGTGGAGAGATTTAATAAGACTTTGAAACATATGTTGAAGAAAGTGGTGGCAAAAGATGGTCGTGACTGGGATCATTTATTACCCTACCTCATGTTTGCTATTAGGGAGGTGCCCCAAGCGTCCACAGGGTTCTCACCATTCGAGTTGGTCTATGGTCATCACCCTAGGGGTCTACTGGACATTGCAAAAGAGACATGGGAGAATGAGTCCACCCCATACAAGAGTGTTATTGAGCATGTAGCACAAATGCAGGACCGTATAGCCACTGTAATGCCCCTGGTAAGGGAACACCTCCAGAGGGCTCAAGAGGCCCAAAGTAGAATTTACAACCGGTCCGCAAGAATCAGGACATTCAACCCAGGCGATAGGGTCCTTATACTAGTCCCCACTGTTGAGAGTAAATTCTTGGCGAAGTGGCAAGGTCCTTATGAAATTGTTGAAAAGATCAGTGAGGTGAACTACAAGGTGCACCAACCAGGTAGAAGGAAGCCTTTCCAAGTTTATCACATAAACTTGATCAAGCCCTGGAAAGACAGGGAATCCTTGGTGGCGACAAATACTGTTAATGATTTGTCACAACCAATCCCTCCAGTCAAGGTAGGTGATACTCTATCAGTGTCACAGAAACAGGAGGCTCAGGAATTTTTACAGAAAAACAAAAAAAAGTTCTCTGACCTCCCAGGGCGTACACACCTCATCCATCATCACATTGAAACTGAGCCTAGAAGCAGAGTAAACCTTAAGCCCTATAGGATACCGGAGGCACGTAGGGAAGCCGTATCTGCCGAGGTAAAACGTATGCTTGCTCTGGGGGTAATTGAGGTGTCACAGAGTGAATGGTCCAGCCCAATTGTGCTAATCCCAAAGCCCAATGGAACTTGGAGGTTCTGTAACGATTTCAGAAAGTTGAATGAGATCTCCAAGTTCGATGCGTATCCTATGCCCAGGGTAGATGAGTTGATTGAGAAGTTGGGTAACGCCAGGTACATAACCACTCTCGATCTCACAAAGGGCTACTGGCAGATTCCACTTTCTGGTGAGGCTAAAGAGAAAACTGCATTCTCCACCCCTGATGGGCTATTCCAGTATGTAGTGATGCCATTCGGGTTACATGGAGCGCCTGCAACTTTCCAGAGGTTGATGGACTTGATTCTGCGACCACATCGTGATTACTCAGCTGCCTACCTCGATGATGTGGTCATTTTTAGCCCTGATTGGGAAAGTCACCTCTGTAAGGTACAGGCCGTGTTGGATGCCATAAGTGATGCGGGGTTGACCATAAATGCCGAGAAGTGTGCTCTAGCCCTAGAAGAGGCCAAATATCTAGGCTACATTATTGGGAGAGGGTTGATTAAGCCACAGCTAAATAAAATTGAGGCAATACAGAATTGGCCTAGACCCCTGACAAGGAAACAGGTTAGAGCTTTCCTGGGTATTACGGGGTATTACCGTAGGTTTGTGCCGAACTTTGCCTCAGTTGCTGCTCCACTAACTGACTTGACAAAGGGCGGAAAGACAGCAATGGTCACGTGGACCCCAGAGGCCGAGAAGGCTTTCCAAAGCCTTAAGTCTGCCTTGTGCCAACCACCTGTGTTAGTTACCCCCGATTTCAAACGAGAGTTTCTGGTCCAGACAGATGCCTCTAACACAGGCTTAGGTGCAGTACTCTCACAAGTAGTGAATGGTGAGGAGCATCCGGTGACGTACTTGAGTAGAAAACTAACCCCGGCCGAGAAAAATTATGCCATTGTGGAGCGAGAGTGTTTGGCAGTAAAGTGGGCCCTAGAATCGTTAAAGTATTACTTGCTAGGCAGGAAATTCAAGTTGGTGACAGACCATGCCCCCCTAACATGGATGAAGTTAAACAAGGAGAGAAATGCAAGAGTGACTAGATGGTTTCTCTCCCTACAAAACTTTAATTTCACTGTGGAACACAGGCCAGGGAAATTACAGGCAAATGCTGACGCATTGTCGAGGGTAAGTTGTCTGTGGGGACAAAAGGCTCAGCCCTCCGGTCTGAAAAAGAGGGGGGGGATATGTAGACATGTCACTGGAGAAGTGATCGAGGGGGTGTACATCTCACCTAGGTTGCTACACAGTGTGAGATGGTAAATCCAGGATGGATCAGTTTCTCAGCAGTGATATGCTGCTGAATTGTTATTTAATTTTGCCGGGCCTGGGTTTATATGGAATGGCAGGTAGGTTTGGTAGAGGGACCTGTCATTCCACATCCCCCGATCCAGTTCTGGGTTTGGGATCAGGTGAGCTTGGATCCTAATTAGCCTGGGAAGCTAAAGGCTCTGTAGGGTCTGCAGGTGATTGCTCCCAGCCAGGGAATGAACAGCCTGTATGTTGAAGGAAGCTGCAAGCACAGACACTGCTGGAGCTAAAACCCACCCTGCGATATCCAGACGAAAAGACGCTGTCTTTATAAATGTCAGATAGGTGAGAAGAACCTGTTAGTAAGCGCCCAGCCGGGCTAGGTCTTTTGTTTATTTTGTTGTACTTAGAAAGCACGGTGTTGCTGTATGTTTTGTTTGCTGGACTGTTTGTACCACGAATAAACGCCAAGATCTGCTTCATATATTCCAAGTCTGCTGTGAACTGTGTCCAAACACACCCTACCCCGGGAAGATCTCTTACAATATATATATATATATATATATATATTTTGTTGGAGTGTTGCTGGAGTTGTTAATAAAGGCTGTTGTGGCCATTTTACTCTAAAGAAAGGTGTGGTCTCATCTGTTAATGGGTTTAAAGGTAAGGGGAAGGTAAAAGGTTGGGGAGTAATTAGGGAACATTTAGGCTACACTGGTCAAGCTGTTTATATTGAAATTCAAAGATATTAGAATACTATCTAGTACCAAATGTAATACAGCAGATATGTAGAACAGACAGAATACATTCATAAATGAACATCAGGGTTCTTCCCACCCGTGGATGAGACCTGGGTGGGTGTGTGCTGAGAAGCTTCTGTTTGCTAGCCCTGAAGCCAGAGGCCTATGCAGGAGGCATGCTGGCTGCTTAAGGCCTATCCAGTGTAGCGCCAGCTCCTGAAGAGCACACGCTATGTGTTTTGTCATTTAACTAATCCTGGAACCGCAGTTTGGTTTTGGGTTCAATTGCATGAAATTTTGGCCTCAGTACTAGTCTGGCTGAATTGCATGGTGTTCTGCCTGACCATAGGTGGCGCTGTCATCTCTGGCAGGGTTTAGAACGCAGTCTAGTTGGGTGCATTAAGTGTTTATTCTCTCTTGGAACCAGCCCAGTGGGAATGTTCTCTTGCTGTGCATGGTCAGAGAGGGTACTTAAGGTGCTGACGTCACGTGCTTGGGGGTTCCAGTCCAGAAGTGCTTTCTGGCCGTTTGGTCCTGGTCCTCCTGAGCAGCCCTCAGGGCTCTTATGGCCTGGGGTGTGGATCCATCCAAGGCAAAGTAACTGAAGGAAGGATTCGAAAGTGGTCTGGTGCCGTCTCAGTTAGTGGAGAGGCCCAGCAACTATAGAAGCATCCAGGGGAGGACCAAGTCGCATGAGAAGTCGCACTAGTGGAAACGTAGCCTTAATCAACATTGACTACTTTTAATCCTAATGCAACTAGCATTAGTAAATATAGGTAGCGGTACCCCTGTAGGAGCTGCTGAGTGTCGTGGTCCGTCTGTCACCCTGCTCAGCCAGGCACACGTTTTCAAGCATCCAGAGACATAAAAGAGTCCTTGCACTTGTTTTTGTATTTTTATTTAGGGTAAATAAACTTGGATAGGGATGGTAAATTTATGAGATGCCCATATAATCAAAGTCAAAGTTGAGACTTCTATATACAGGATATAACACACCCCTGTTAAAATTTTTGTGATGTAAAAAAACGAGACAAAGATAAATCATTTCAGAACTTTTCCACCTTTTAATGTGACCTATAAATTGTGAAACTCAAATGAAAAATAAACTGAAATCTTTTGGTTGGGAAGCAAAACTAAAAAACTAAAATAATGTGGTTGCATAGGTGTGCACATCCATTTATAACCGGGGATGTAGCTGTGTTCAGAATTAAGGAATCACATTCAAACTCATGTTAAATAGGAGACAGTACACACCTCCCATCATTTAGACTGCCTCTGATTAACCCCAAATAAAATTCAGCTGTTCTAGTAGGTCTTTTCTGACATTTTCTTAGTAATGACTAAGAGCTAACATTTGCACGAAACACGTCTAGCTCTTGGTCCCCTGCTCCATCTGTGAAACACTTGTCATATGAAGCTTCAAAAAAAGGATTTTTGGAAGTTCAGCTGCCCAGAATTATTTCTTTATGTTACACAGCATGCGAGCTGGGCTAGTACCTGACCAGTGTGTGTGGGGACTACCAGAGACTGATTCACTTGGAGCGGCTTTTCTTGTTTCACTGACATTTTCTTAGTCGCATCCTACAGCAAAAGCCATGGTCCATAGAGAGCTTCCAAAGCATCAGAGGGATCTCATTGTTAAAAGGTATCAGTCAGGAGAAGGGTATAAAAGAATTTTCAAGGCATTAGATATACCATGGAACACAGTAAAGACAGTCATCATCAAGTGGAGAAAATATGGCACAACAGTAACATTACCAAAAACTGGACGTCCCTCCAAAATTGATGAAAAGACAAGAAGAAAACTAGTTAGGGAGGCAGCCAAGAGGCCTTCAGCAACATTAAAGAAACTGCAGGAATATCTGGCAAGTACTGGCTGTGTGGTACATGTGACAACAATCTCCCGTATTCTTCATATGTCTGGGCTATCGGGTAGAGTGGCAAGACAGAAGTCTTTTCTCACGAAGAAAATCATCCAGGCCTAAATTCCAAGCCAAATTTTGCAAAAACACATCTGAAGTCTCCCAGAAGCATGTGGGAAAATGTGTTATGGTCTGATGAAACCGAGCTTGAATATTGTCAAAAGATATGTTTGGCACGAAAACAACACCAAAAGAACACCATACCCACCGTGAAGCACGGTGGTGGCAACATCATGCTTTGAGGCTGTTTTTCTTCAGCTGGAACATGAGTCAAGGCAGAGGGCATTATAAACTGTTCCAAATACCAGACACTATTGGTACAAAACTTTCAACATAAAGAGAAACTTCATCTTTCAGCATGACAACAACTCAAAGCATTCATCCAAATCAACAAAGGAATGGCTTCACCAGAAAAAGATTAAAGTTTTTGAATGGCTGTCACATACCTGATGGTAGAGTCTGTTTTGTAGAGGTAGGCCTCTCTTACACCTCTGATTCGAGGCCCCTGGTAGAGCAGACAAGTGGTGCGGGAGTGCAGAGTTGCACAAGTGCCTGTTAAGTTGCTAGCAGGGAGGCTGAACTGGAACTGAAGGCAGAGCCCTGGAAGAACACCAACACAGCAGGACGACTGGTACTTGGGTGCCATGGACAGGAGCGTGGGTACAGCAGCTAGTGGAACTTGGTGTTGATAATGACTGGAGCACAGGCAGGTGCCTGCAGGCTGAATCAGACACTGGAGAACAAGTCCAGAACAGGTGCTGATGCAGAAGCATAGTCAGATGCAGGCAGGGTTGGCAACAGGCTGGCAGCAAGGTGGCAGGAGGAACAGGCAGGAGCATAATCAAAGACAGATGTAGGCAGATAACAGGAGTAGTCAGGAGCAAGCCGGGTAGGTCAACAGGAACTGGTATAGCAGGAGACACAGGAAACGCTGTAGACTAGACAGCATTGAAATGAGCCAGTTTAAATAGCCACTTTGGCACCAAGGTCCATCACCGGGCACGCACGCACTTGTGGTGACATGCCATTCTGTATTGGGGCAAGTGCACGCGCAAACGCGCCCCTCCTGGTGACGAAAGACTTGTAATGCACAGAATGTTGCTCGGAGCTCCAGAATATTTGAAACTGTCCCTAGAGCAGGGAAGTCCCATCTGCCCTGGGTTATCTTCACCAGACAGTGAGGGGTTCAGCAGTGAGACAGAAAAGCAGGGGGTTACAGTGGTGGGGCAGGTGGGCAGGGGTGTTCAGTGTTTGGGCAGATGAGAAGGGGGTTTCAGTGGTGGGACAGAAGAGCAGGGGGGTACAGCGGTACAGCGGTGGGGCAGATGTGAAAGGAGGTACATTGTTAAGGTAGATGAAAAAGTGGGTTACGGTGGTAGGGCAGGAGAGCAGGGGGAACAGAGGTGGGGTAGAGGAGCAGGGGGGGTACAGAGGTGAGACAGATGTGCAGGAGGTACATTGGTAAGGCAGATGAGAAAGCGGGTTACAGTGGTGGGGCAGATGAGCAGATGGGTTCAGTGTTAGGACAGATGAGAAGGTGATTTAGTAGTGAGAAGAGCATGGGAATATGACGGCGGAGCAGATGTGCAGGGAGGTACAGTGGTGGGGCAGATGTGAAAAGGGGTACATTGATGGGGCAGATGAGCAGGGGGGGTTACAGTGGTGGGACAGAAGAGCAAGGGGGTACAGTGGTTGTACAGATGTGAAGGAGGTACAGTTGTGGGAGGGATGAGAAGGGGGTTCAGCAGTGAGACAGAGAAGCAGGGGGTTAAAGTGGTGGGACAGGTGGGCAGGGGGGTTCAGTGTTGGGGCAGATGAGAAGGGGGTTTCAGCGGTGGGACAGAAGAGCAAGGGGGTACAGCAGTAGGGCAGATGTGAAAGGAGGTGCATTGGTGGGACAGATGAGCAGGGGGTTACAGTGGTTGGGCAGAAGAGCGGGGGGTATAGAGGTATATTAGGGGGGCAGAGGAGAAAGGAGGTACATTGGTGGAACACATGAGCAGTGGGTTACAGTAGTGGGGCAGAAGAGCAGGGCAAACAGAGGTGGGACAGATGTGCAGGAGGTAGAGTGGTGGGGCAGATGAGGAAGAGGTCTACAGTGGTAAGGCAGATGAGCAGATACGTTCAGTGTTAAGACAGATAAGAAGATGGTTCAGCAGTGAGACAGAAGAGCATGGGGGTATGGCAGTGGAGCAGATGTGCAGGGAGGTACAGTGGTGGGGCAGATGAGAAAGGGGGTACATTGGTAGGGCAGATGAGCAGGGGGTTACAGTGGTAGGACAGAAGAGCAGGGTGGTACAGTGGTGGGACAGATGAGCAGGGGGTACAATAGTGGGGTAGATGTGCAGATAGTACAGTGGTGGGCCAGATGTACAGGGGGTTACAGTGGTGGGGCAGATGTTCAGGGAGTTACAGTGGTGGGGCAGATGCGCATGGGGGTTACAGTGGTGGGGCAGATGTGCAGGGGGTACAGTGGTGGGAAAGATGAGCAGGGGGTACAGTGGTGAAACAGATGTGCAGGGAGTTACAGTGATGGGGCAGATGTGCAGGAAGTTACAGTGGTGGGGCAGATGTACAGGGTAGTACAGTGGTGGGACAGAGGAGCAGGGGGGTACAGCAGTGAAACAGATTTACAGGGGGGACAATGATCTGAGACGTGAAGGTGCATAAATTGGGGCTAATCTGAAGTGTAGAGTTGCAGGACTTTTTGCTGATCTGAGGCGTGAGAGTGCAGGATGTTAATTTTCTACTACTCGAGTAGTTTACAGCATTCACTTTATAAAAAAACCTTTTTGTGTTTGAGAGTGGGAAGTTTACTTTTTTTTTGTTATAAAATAGGCATGCTCAATTTCTTTAAAAAAAATTGGATCCACTTTTGGAAGACTTCTGGAATGAAGACTGTTTTATCTTCCAGTTTTTCCCGAATTCACTGCCAGGCCTCTAGATATGTGTGTCCCTAGCACATTCTGAGTTTGCTTCCTGGGCCGAGCCCTCTTCTGGTTTAGCAGGTGCCAGTCCTGCTGTCAAATTTGTTGCCGAAAAGTGATCAAAGGGGATCCTACACCACACCCGCTTAGAGGAAGGATCAGCTACCCACGGCCAGAGTCACAAGGCATGCTTGCCAGTGACGGAGGAGAGCATAACCCACACCACCAAGTGGATAATGTCAATGGTGGCCAACCCAGAAAAGCAGGCAACAGCTTCAACTCCTTAATGGCCAAACTCCTGGCCACCTCTTCAGAGATTCACTTAGGTAGATTTATGTAAGATCAGTATTGATCTGCTTCTCCAGGCCATCTTTAAAGAACACTGTCTTCCAGTGGGAGAGTTACATACTTCACTAACCTCCTTATGGCTACATCCACTAGAGGTGCTGACTCCAAATGTTTAACCTATTCACCCTTGAATGGGTACAGTTTGACCATGTTAGATACTAAGGAGTTCTTCTTCTCAACTTTTCCCCATTCATCCGTGATGACCTCCCGAAGTTCCCCCAGGAACTGAAAATTCAGGCACTCTTTATTCAGCTGTTGGCTCCTCCCACTATAAGGCTTCTCTGACTGCCCTTACCAGGGGAGTTACTAGGGAAAAGTCAAAGCTCACACAGGGATCCTCCACCTCCAATTCGCTGTCAGAGGATCTGACTGATAAGCACAGCGGACCAGCGGAAGGACTGCTGGTGTGGCTGCTACTGATCTTTTTCTTTCTCTCACCCACTGCCCAAGCATAGCAAGGATCACAGAGGGATCTTCCTTCTAGGACCTGGGATCCACATCCCCAACAGGCTCCACTATCCGAATGGCCAGGGTGGTGGGAAGAGCGATGCCTAGGTGAGGAACCTGAGTCTCTACTGTGGCCCCTTGACCTAGAAGGTGACCTGTGACAACTGGATCTGGAAGAGTAATGCCGGTGCTGTGATTCCAGAGGATCTCCCTGCTTGTGTGTGGTGTGTTGAAGTTCAGACCTAGAAGTGCTGTCAAACACAAGAGAGAAGAGAGGGAGAAAAAAAAAGCAATAACATAAAACCAAATACTCTGCCCCCACCCTCCAAGCAGCAAGTAATACAGAAGAGAGGAACCTCCTTAGCGTACCTGTTGTGAGAGGGTTTGCCACAAGGAGGCTGTGACGCATCCATTTCTCAAGGGGCACTGCGCAGATAGGAGAGGAGTGAAGGAAGAAGGCAGGTTAAAAGGGGGAGATAGGAAGTGAAGTCCTATAGGGTAGAAGAGGAGGTGGGGCTAAACCTATACGTATGCTGCCATGGAGTCTGTCAGGAAAGGGGCATTTTCCCAATTGGCCCCTAATTAATTTGTTTTAGTAAGGGTTTCCTGAGACCTGAAAATGATTGGTGAAAGGTTAAGAAAAGCCCCACTGGACCTTTCTCCCCTGATTGTCCTATGAGGCTGCAGGACCCCTGATCCTCTGTGCTGATAGGCCCTGTGCTGATCACATGCACCCTCCCAAGAGAAAAAAAAATTCTAGCAATACACACCAAACTGAGCATGTGCAGTTTATTCCCATTGCTCTGGATGGAGATAGATTGGGAACAGCAGAAGAAAGGGAGGATCAGAGAAGACAGAAGCAAACAGCCTCTTTACACAATGCACAGGATTAACCCCTTAGAATCCACAATAAGTATAACAAGCATGCTTTACTGCATATACAGACTGATTTTACTGTTGTGGGTTTAATAAGTTTCAATTTATCTTTCCCAATCAATTTTAGGTTACCCCTTAAGAGCAACCTTGAATTCTTAAAGTTATTTTCAGCAGCAGAAAGTTCCCCTAAGCTCTCACTGGACATGATTACACACAGAAGATCCTTTTCAAAATACGCAGTCATCTTCCTGCTCAGTTCTCTCTGCAGTCTGCACATACCCTCCAGTCAGGCAATAAAAATCCAACAGAGATTTTTAGTTTGTTTTCACTTTTTCAGCCAAATTGGGATAATACCTACTTTTTATTCGTTACATGTCCCCATTCACATAGCATAAAAAAAAATTGCAGCTTATCCTTTTTAGATGTTCTTTTTTGGAAATGATATAAGGAAGAATTCTACTTAGTTATCTTTGTTACCAGGGGATCAGGTGTTTTCCATAAGTAAACCTGTCTGTACTTTGCTCATCAGTTGTACTAGATTTGAACACTGTCTATCTTTACCAAAAGTTAAAGGCTTTTTCATTGTATGTCAATGAGAACAAGGGGCGGACCGACCATTCGGCCACTCGGGCACTGCCTGAGGGCCCCAGGCCACTAGGGGGCCCAATTAGGGTTGCCAGCCTCAGTAAAACCAGGAACAGTATGTAAAAATCTGTGTTTTTTTTTACATCTGTCTCTGAAATGTCCCTTACCGACATCTTTTTGGTCTAAAAATCCCAAGATTATAGCTGCCCCACCTTCTCAGCCAATAGAAACATGTCTGTGTATACTGTGTGGCCCCATAATCTCTGATTGCCTGATTGCCTGTGTGGCCTGATTGCCTGTGTGGCCCCATAATCTCCGATTGCCTGGGGGCCGCATAATCTCCTATTGCCCGGGGGCCCCATGAGTTGTCAGTCCACCCCTGATGAGAACTGATCTCAGCCTTTCTACTGGGACAGTCACACTAAAGCAGCTAATTACTGAGTCCGTTTGAATGAAAAAAAAAAAACGGATTCTATCCCTCATCCACACACTCAACAGAACTGAGAGAGTCCCCCACCTCTGCGTCATTGTATTCTGACAGTGGGGACTGGGAGACATCCCCGGTGTCAGAATACACTGATCAGTGTTTCAAGCTATAGTCGGCAGCGCTGATCGAGTGGGAAAAACCCAACAGGGTGGTTGTACAGAAGCTGATCTGTAGAGTCCAAGGTACAAGTCCAGTCCAATCCAAAGTTTCAAGTCAAAACAAGTCCAAGTTTCTTCCATTGATAAGATGTTTGTAAAGCCAACACATTTCAGGGGCTGTATCTCCACCCTCTTCATCAGGGCTTGAAAAAATGATACAATATAACAATGCATGCTGATTCAAAAATCACAATGGGGCAATGCAGTTAGAGCCGGCCTTGTGACTACTAAGGCTCGGTTCACACAGGGGCAACACAACTTTTGGAGGCAACTTGGACGTGACTTGGACGTGACTTGGACGTGACTTGGACACGACTTACAACACTACTTTAAGTCGCCCCAGGCCAGGCGACTTGCCGTGGCCATTCAGAGAATGAGCTCTCAGGGGGGAACTCCTTTTGAAAGCTGATAATTCTCTGAGAGTCGCCTCCGTATAGACGGAGATCCAACTTGGAGGCGACCTCCATTGAAATCAATGGGTACCAGTCGCCTACAAGTCGGATTGAAGTAGTACAGGAACCTTTTCTGAAGTCGGAGTGACTTCAGTAGTGTGCATTAAGACAGCTCTCATTCACTTACATTGATTTCTACATGTTGTGCGACCTGAGGTGACTTGGGGCGACTTGAAGTCGGATCTGAGTCACCCCTGTGTGAACCGGCACTAAGGAGCAGGAAGACCTTTACCATCCAAATGCATTGTTACATTGTATCATTGTATCAAGCCCTGATGAAGAGGGCAAAGATATAGCCTCTAAAATGTGTTGACTGTGCAAACATTTTGTAATTGGAATAAACTTGTGTTTGGATTTGAATATTACAGTGTGTCGCTTTATTTCCTAGTTAGTCATCCCTAGCACAAGTCCACAACCCAAGATAATTGTGGAAATCCTAAGTTGTATGGAAACTGCCAGACCAATATTCAGATTCTTTGCCTCTACAACGTATACACTTTTACATTAAAATTTGATGAAAACAATAATCAGGATATCAAGCAATTACACAAAAAATATCCAGTGTTCTATCATCTCCTATTAACTTTTCTAAGCGTTTTATATCGAAGGTGGACCAGTGACGGAATAAACCACATTGATAAATATTTATTCACAATGCAGAGTCCTTTCGACCAATCCATTTGCATTGTGAAAAAAAAAAAAAAAACTTAAAATAAATTGGTAAACTGTGTAATGGCTGTTATATCATGGCTGAGAAGCTAATGCCATGATTTGCCCTACACAGTACCAGCTGTGAAGAATGATGTTCAAAAGGATCCCCCCCGAGCATGAGAACAGGTCCTTTCACCAAAAGCAACACAAGATGTGAGGTGCTTTGTGTTGGAGGGGATAGTAACATGCTGACAGGTAGAAAATGAGTGCCACACAGATAGAACGCACAATATCCATCAACGCAGTCATTATCCTTTGTTATTTGTAGGCCCACCTTAGGCAGGTGATGAAACCTGCAGTTAAAAGTACCATCACAGAGAAGGACCCATTACCCTAATGCTTTTTTAATAGTAGTCAGACTCACCTGAGTCCAATCACTAGATTTTTAAACAAGCTAGGAGATAGGAGAATTAAGCCTTTCAAAACCATTAAAGGTCAAATTAAACTATGGCTTGAAGCATGGTTTATATTGATGTATTTTTAGGACTAGATGGTTCAAAATACGGCCCTTAAAGTATATTCTCCAAGATTATAGGCATTCCTTAACCACTTAACCACTTCAGCCTGGAAGGATTTTCCCCCTTAATGACAAGGCCATTTTTTGCGATACAGAAACTGACAATTTTCCCACACAGAGCTTTCATTTAGTGGTATTTGAGCACTTCTGCAGTTTTTATTTTTTGCGCTATAAACAAAAAAGACAAAAAAAATAAATATTTGTTTGATTTTCTGCTATAAAACATATGCAAACAAAATATAAAAAAATAATTTATTCATCAGTTTAGGCCGATATATATTCTTCTACATATTTTTGGTAAAATAAATCGCAATAGGCTTTTAATTGATTGTTTTGCGCAAAATATATCATGTCTACAAACTATGGAACAGACTAAGGCTGCTTTCACACTGGGGCGGTATTCAGGCGTTACAGCGCTAAAAATAGCGCCTGTGTAGCGCCTGAAAAAAAACGGCCCCTTTCCCTCCAGTGTGAAAGCCGGAGGGCTTTCACACTGGAGCGATGCGCTGGCAGGATGGTGAAAAAAGTCCTGCTAGCCGCATCTTTGGAGCGGTGAAGGAGCGGTGTATTCACCGCTCCTATACCGCTCCTACCCATTGAAATCAATGGGACACCGCGGCAATACCGCCGGCAAAGCGCCGCTGCAGCGGTGCTTTGCGGGCGGGTTTAACCCTTTTTCGGCCGCTAGCGGGGGTTAAAACCACCCCGCTAGCGCCTGCAGACCGCCGCTAAAACGACGGTAAAGCGCCGCTAAAAATAGCGGCGCTTTACCGCCGACGCCGCTCCCGCCCCAGTGTGAAAGCAGCCTTAGGGACTTTTATTTATTTTTTATTTTTACTGGTAATGGTGGCGATCTGCGTTTTTTTTAGCAGGACTGCGACATTGCGGCGGACAAATCTGACCCCAAATGATACTTTTTGGGGACCAGTGACATTATTACATTGATCAATGCTATAAAAATGCAGTGATCGTATACAGGGACGTAAACCTCCCTGTATTGTTTGTACCTATAGGTAAGCCTATAATAAGACCCCTTTCACACTGGGGTGCTTTGCAGGTGCTACAGCGCTAAAAATAGCACCTGCAAAGTGCCCTGAGCTCTTTCACACTGGAGCGGTGCGTTAGCAGGACGGTAAAAAAAAAATCCATCTTTGGAGCGGTGAAATCAATGGGGCAGCAGCGCTTTGGGGGCGGTTTTAACTCTTTTTCAGGCCGCTAGCGGGGGTTAAAACTGCCCCGCTAGCGGCCGAATACCGCCGCTAGAACGACGGTAAAGCGCCGCTAAATATAACGGCATTTTACTGCCAACGCCTGCACAGCCCCGGTGTGAAAGGGGCCTAAGGCTTACCTATAGTTACTGTAAATATCTCTTAAAGAGGAGGGTCGTTTAAAAAAAAAAAAATTCAAAGTTAGCAGCTACAAACACTGCAGCTGCTGACTTAATAAGCACACTTACCTGTACAGGGCTCCCGCGATGTCGGCAGCCCGAGGCCGACCCGTCCCTTGGCTCTCGGGTCCCGGCGCCGCCATTCCTTCTAAGGGAAACAGGCAGTGGAGCCTTACGGCTTCACTGCCCGTTTCCTACTGCGCATGCGCGAGTCGTGCAGTGCTTTGTGAATGGGACGCGCTGTGTTCTGGAACACACAGTTCCCAGAACACAGCGCGACCCATTACCCAGAAGACAACGCGATGAGGAGAGAAGAAAGAACATATCCGCGGAGGAGGAAGAGGAAGATTATGTGCCTAGCAACAGGCATTTCTGGTAAGTAAAAAAAACTTGCAATGTTTAGGAGAAAACCTTATGGGAGTGACGTCACACGGCTCCAGCCAGTCACACAGCTGGAGTCCCCTGACCTTTAAGGAAGACAGATGAAGATGGATGCGGCCTCCAGCAGTAACAACAAGGGCTTTGCAGGTATGTTTCACGAAATGTAGCAACTTTTACTTCCTCTTTAATTTCTACCAATAAACCCCTTTAGTCTAATTTTCTGAGCCCCTGTCATCCTGGCACAGCCCTAGCCCCGTGACTGGAGTATCTCTGTTACTCTGCTTTCTTCCACTATCATTATGCATCTTTTCAGCACATGAAATGATTGGCTTCTTGTGCTACTTCTTCCTCTCATACTCCAGCCATGCTATACAGGGGCTGAATACCAGGTCAAAATCAGAAACATACACTGCTGAATAAAATGAATTGACTAATGCATTAATGATTACAGAGTTGCAATTGCTTGTGCCTTTTATATCCATCTAGAATACAGCTTTAAACATTTCATATTACCCGTTTTCACTTATTGATGTCAGTGGCTTCTCACTTAATAATATCTTTTTCATTTTAGCTCTTTGACAAACCTTTTTTTATCTAACTCAATTTGCAATCCATGTTTATTGTCTTTTATGATCTTTTATTGTTTCAAATGTATAAAATGTAAATGTGGGGACCCTTGTGAAAAGCATTGCATAATGTGTTGACATTATATTAAAAAATGAATAGTAATAGTGGTCCTGGCATTTGAGGCCCATGCCATAGAAAATAAGCTTGCATGCACATTTATGGCTTTTAGTCCTATGGGCATAATTTATAATTTTAGCCTACAGCAGCTTGTAAATGCAAATAGGCCCTTAATGAAGGCTGCAATTTTGACTGCAAAAACCTCTAAAACTATATTAGCATGTAAAAACGTATATATTATTGATTGGATTTAGGTGTACTTTTTGCATTGGGAAATCCATGCCAAAACAAATATGGAGGCTAAATTATTTCTGAAAATGCCAAATGCATGTTAGTTACTTTATTATTCCATTGCTTTCTGAGTCGCCAATGTGGGGGAGTTCTAGAGTGCTAAAAGACCTGGGATACCATGCAATGTAGTAGGATTTGTAGTATACCATGCGTAAAAAAGTGGATAACATTGCTTTTTTTTTATCAAAACTTTTTTTGACAAGAATAATGAGTTACAATAAGAAAGTAAATATATTCCCCCACAGTTGAATTGTACACAGAATCAACATGTATGTACATATGATGCAATTACCTTGTATTAGGCACATATACACTTGTTTTTAGTAGGATTTAGAACAAACCAAACAAAAAAACAATAGAAAAATAAGATAAAATAAAGTAAAACAAAATAATATAAGGAATAGGCTCCTTTCTCCAGGCTTGTCTATAGGCCTTTTTACCGCATAAGTTACCATCCGCACAGCGTATGCATAGTAGGAGAGGCCTCAAGCTCAGGAGATCCTATCAACAGCATTAGGGTCTATAACCGTAACAGCCTATCCATTATTAGCTCAGGGCAGCAAGGTTGGGGTTGTCCAACCTGTTCTGCCATATAAGGTGACATTTTTGGGAGCATTTTGGTGTCGGTATGCCAACTGTTCCCTAAGGAGGAGGGAATTGACATATGTGATCCACTGAGCCTTTGTAGGCACATTAGTCGCAAGCCAGTAGCGTGCTATGAGTTTCCTGGCCGGAGATCTGTTTATTGGATCTTATGCTTTCTGCTAATGGTTCCATAACAAGATTGAATATAATGAACGATAGGAGGCAGCCTTGTCTCGTACCATTGGAGATCTGGAATGGTGTATAGAGAGTGTCGGCTGAGAACACTCGGGCAGATGGGTGGGAGTAAAGGGCCATTATTGCTTTGTGCATGTTACCAATGATTCCAAATTTGTTTAGAACTGCAGATATATAACCCCAGTGGACCCTATCAAATGCCTTTTCGGCATCTAGGGAGAGGAGAAGCGAGGGCAATTTGACATTTTCTACGTGGTGAATGATATTTATCATCCGGCGGGTTGCATCAGAGGCCTGACGTACCATTGGAGATTTGGAATGGTGTATAGAGAGTGTCGGCTGAGAACACTCGGGCAGATGGGTGGGAGTAAAGGGCCATTATTGCTTTGTGCATGTTACCAATGATTCCAAATTAGTTTAGAACTGCAGATATTTAACCCCAGTGGACCCTATCAAATGCCTTTTTGGCATCTAGGGAGAGGAGAAATGAGGGCAATTTGACATTTTCTACGTGGTGAATGATATTTATCATCTGGCGGGTTGCATCAGAGGCCTGACGGCCTTTGTTGAAACCTGATTGGTCCTGAGAGATAAGGGTGGGGAGGATATTTTCTAGTCTAGTGGCTATGAGCTTGGCATAGAACTTTAAATCAAGGTTGAGCAAGGAGATAGGGCGGAAGTTTTTTGGGGATGTGGGTTCTTTACCTGGTTTGGGGAGAAGGACTATCATTGCTGTGAGCATTTCAGTAGGGAATGACGCGGAGTTTGCGGATAAGTTGAATGTTTGGCATAGCGTGGGGGCTAGTGTGTGTTTGAATTTTTTGAAGTATTCTGCAGTGCAGCTGTCTGGGACAGGGGATTTGTGATAGGGGAGTTTGTCTATTGCTGTCAAAATTTCTGTGATTGTAAATGGGTCATTCAAATGCGAGAGTTGTTCAGGAGTGACCGATGGAAGGTTTACACTATCTAGGAATGCTTGGATTTTTGTGTGTGAGGGTTGGGGAGTAGAGGTGTCGTCTTTTTAAGATTATAGAGATCAGCATAGTAGGTACTAAATGCGTTTGCTATGGAGTTGGGTTTAAGAAGTTTTTCGTTGGTGTGTGGGTGGAGTAGATATGGAATTTTTGTTTTGCTCCTTTGACCTTTAACCCGTAGGGACATTGCTTTCCCTGAAATACATGAGGAAATTGGCTGTGGTTGCATTTGGGGGAGGAATTTATGTCGAAGTGTGTCTCTTGGACGCAAAGGACATCACACTTGTGAGCCAGCATGGATTTCCACAAGGATGAGCACTTTGATGGGTGATTTAGTCCCTTAGCGTTGAGGGAGAGGATAGTGATCCCCATGATGAGTGTGGAGGAAATGAAAAACAGGAGTGGTATTCACAGTTACCGCTGTTGTTGGTCTGGAGACCAGTCGTTCGGTTAATGAGGGTGATCAAGTCTCTGGTTGCGACACGCAGAGTCTGGTGTCGTGAGGAGGTAGGAGTAGCTTTGACGTGCAATGGATCAGCTGGACAGATTTCATTTAATACAGGATGGTCAGGTAGATGCTGGGGATTAGTGGAGTACTGGAGGAGAAAAACAGGTTAACAAAAAATTCAACTATATATGAGTAGGTTATATGCTCATAGGCTCGAGTGATGGTGGCGTAGTGCTTGCAGGTTTTGGTCGGTTGGTATCGGTAATAGTATAAGAACTTTGAGTATGAGACAACAAAAAATTAAGGATATATATAGAATAAAAGAAATCAAAATAGAGAAAAAAAAAAAGGGTGCACAATTTGGTTAACAAAGCGTGCACAGTTGTGCTGTGGACAACCAAGTCAGCATAAAGGAGCTCAGATGAGCAGCTGACCAATACAGGGTGTAAGTTCAGGGCACATTTCCAGACCGGACTCAATAGAGATTGTTTTTGGTTTTTTCCTTATTCAGGCCAAAGGATTCTCCAGGCGTGGAGGAGTTTCATGCCCCCTTCCAGAGTGTAGATGGTGTGTGGAATGCCATTGCGCGTAGCCAGGATTGTGGCAGGGTGACGCCACTTGTATGTAATTTGGTGATTGTTCATCGCCTCGGTGATGGTTTTGAGCTGCCTCCTCATTTGGAGCGTGTATTGTGACAGGCCAGCGTATAACTGAATGTCTGAGTATGGCAGTGGGCCTGGAGACAGTTCCCTTGCTTTCCTCAGGATTTTCTCTTTGGCTTGGTAAAAATGTACTCTTAGGAGCACATCCCTAGGTATGTCCGCTTCAAGATGGCGGGGTTTGGGCAGCCTGTGGATGCGATCAATGGTGAGCTCTATTGGAGTCAGCTCCGGTAGCATGCTATAAAACATGGTGTTAGCAAAATTGTGCAATTCTTTGGGTGGAACAGATTCTGGTATACCACAAATTTTTATATTATTGCGTCTGGAGCAATCCTCGAGATCCACGATTTTCGCTTTGATCAAGACATTGTCATCTTTTTGTTCTGTATATGCATCTACCAGATCCTTGACAGTCTCAGTGCAGTCCTCCATTTTGTTTTCTATGAATTGCATTCTATTATCCATGTGTTTCATTTCCAATGAGAACCTGTTAATCAGTGCTGACAGGTTAGTCATTAGAGAGGATTGCAAGGATAGAAGCATTGCCTTCATAGTAGTATCGAGTACTGGTTGCCCTGAGGTTGAGAACTGTGCTATAGAGGATTGCAGTGAGGAGATAGCAATGTCATTATGTAGGGCTGTACTCACTGTCCGTGGCCTGTTCATTTAGATCCATCTGCATCCTTGATTTGGCTGGACTCTGTGAGGCCTGCGGTTCAGATGAGGAGGCAGCAGGGAAAGAAGGAGAGAATCCATCGCATAATTCTCGTGGATGATGTCCTGGGGTATCCGTGAAGTTCAAGGCCTGTCACACTGTACCGCCGCCAGCTCCATCTTGGGCCTTGTTTTGAGTGCAGCATGGCTGGAAGGAGAAGGATTCCAGCCTTTT
Organism: Lithobates pipiens; assembly: GCF_037356315.1. Taxonomy (NCBI): domain Eukaryota; kingdom Metazoa; phylum Chordata; class Amphibia; order Anura; family Ranidae; genus Lithobates; species Lithobates pipiens. Next base: position 100,944,369 of record NW_027507785.1, read on the forward strand.
AGGGCCTTTGTCTTGGTTCCGTTTTCGGGACATCCCGGTGGCAGAGGCCAGGGGAGATGGGGAGATGGCTGTGAGGTTTTGGGGTCCATTTTCAGCCGCTGTGGTGCCCGTACGTCGCTTTAGCCCGGTCTGTTATGCAGAGCTCACAGCTCAAGCAGCCATCCTCGTCCCCTTATTAAAGAATTTTGATGGATCTTGGAGTGCAGCCATTTCTTCAGTGTTGATCATATGCGGAGGCGAGCCGAGGCGGGCACCTGTGATATCATTAGGCTTCCTGTCTCATCTGGAGCACCGAGTTTTTTTGTTTGTATAATAGTCTAGTTACCATTATATAGACGCCTTTTGTATACATTTCAGCATCAAATGATCCCAGGAGGCACACCAGTGGCGTACATGGTATGGGTGTTTGTGCTACATCGGATACAGTCTGTGTGACCTCTGTCCAATATCTAGTAAGCTTCCAGCAGCACCATATCATGTGTATAAAGTCTCCCCTGTGAATTGTACATTTAGGGCATGGGGGAAATCCCTTCTGCCCCATTCATATAATCGTATATGCATACAATATGACCTATAAAGTATAAACAATTGTGAGAGTTCATGAGATGCTGAGACTGACACCACCGGAATTTGTCAGGCTGATACAGGCTCTACCTTTTTTCCAGATAAGGTCCCGAAATTGGGAGTCAATGTCCTTGAACCATTTGTTGGGAATACACATAGGGGAATTGTGGAAGATGTATAGGAGCTGTGGTGGCCAGATAATTTTGATCAGATTTACCCACCCTAACACTGATAGTTGAAAATTACACCATCCCTGACATGTAACATGTTGTCTGTCCATTAGAGGGGCTAGATTAAGTTTCAAGTATTCAGTAGGGTCTGGCGATATCATTACTCCCAGATATTTGAAAGTGTTAACAATGGCAATTTAGGACGCCTCTGAGGGTAGAGGTGATACTATTGGATCTAGGGGCATAAGTACGGATTTGGACCAATTAATAGTAAATCCGGAGAAATCACTGAATTTAGTAATGGTTGCCGTCAGCGAGCCATCGGAGTCCGCCAGATATAGTAAGGTATCATCAGCATAAAGGGACAACTTGTCCTCCAGCTGGCTCCTGCGGAATTCCACAATGTCCCCATTATTGCGGATTAACATGGCAAGTGGCTCCATTGCTAGTGCAAATAAAAGGGTAGTTAAGGGCAGCCCTGGCGAGCACCCTGGTGTAACTGGAAGGGCAAGGAGAGGGAATTATTAACTCGGACCCTGGCCGAGGTTCAGAGTAGAGTACTTTCACCCAGTTGATAAAAGCATTCCCCAGGCCAAATCCAGCCAGGATTTCCCAGAGATAGGGCCACTCAACACATTCAAAAGTCTTGGCAGTGTCCAAGGACAGAATGGCCCTACCCCCTGGTGTTAGCTACTGGAGTTTGAATATTGAGGAAGCGGCGTCGGATGTTGTCCACTGTGGACCATGTCGGAGTAAATCCGGGTTGATCACAGTGTACCAGCTGCCCAACAACACACGAGAGTCTGTTAGCAAGGACCCTAGCTAGCAGCTTGACATCTACCGTATATTAAGCAGCGACATGGGGCGGTATGAAGCCAGTATCTGTCTATCCTTACATGGCTTGGGAAGGACCACAATAATGGCCTCCCTCATCGAGTCAGGTAGATGACCCGTATTAGCCACCTCTTGTAGGGCCCGCAATAGTGTAGGTAGGAAGACCAAAACAGATTAACTCTCCACATTGGTCTGACGGATGGAGCTGCAGTATCTACCCAAAATGGAGAGTGAGCTGACAGGAGGCGGGGTTCATAGGCAATATCCAAAACATGTGGGAGCAACATATAATTTCCTATACCCATGTCTATTCTAGAGAGGCCTCCATGGGAAGCAGAGTGGCAGGGGTAGCACTGTACAACCCTGTCTAGCCCTCTCCAGATGTCTCGCAGACCCAGCTCTGATAGTAAAGCGGCAAAGGAGGATGTGCAGGACATCGCTCTCTTGGTTCCAGGGCAAGTGGATAGTCTGTCCAGTTGTGGGGTAATAATATTATTAAAGTCCCCCAGAGCAAAAACGGAGTCCCGGGGTGCAATGCCATAAACTGCGCTGATTTCTTCAGGGGATCTGAATTAAAGGGTGGATGAATATATATTGCTGCAACAATACATCTAAAGCCCCCTAGGCTGCACAACAGGAGCACAAATTTACCCCCTCTGTCAACCTGCTTCTCCATACAATGAAAAGAGATATTCTTAGCAATAAGCACGCTTACTCCCCTAGAAAAAGAGGAGTAGGTGGAATTAAATTGTACTGGGAATTTACGAGATTTGAGCAGAGGGACAGAGTCAGGTTGTAAGTGTGTTTCCTGGAGGCACACGACACATGTGTGTTCATTCCAGATAAATAATTAAACATTGCCCCCCGCTTTGTCCCATTACTCAAGCCCCTCACATTCCATGAGAGGAAGAGCAGTCCCTTATTAGAGTTGGCAGGCATAGTACATAGTGGCAGAATACAGAGGGTATTATTGGCTTGACCTCTGTGTTGCAGGGTTAGGCCCATAATGTAGATTGTCATTATAAACAGCAGTATTAAAACATGTTTGTTGCTCCCTCGCTAGTCTTAAATTTAAGAATAGACAACTGTAGATGTTCCCAGTTCAAACCCATTTGTAGAAAAAAATGAAAAGAAAGAGAAAAAGAGAGGTAAAACTGTTGAAAGAAACATGGTAAAAGAACAAAAAGAGAACCAAAACCATAGTTCCGGGTCAACAGGACCCAAGTAATCATATGATGCCTCTTAACATGATGGGGGATAAGTCCGCTCAGGACCAGGTTACTGGGGGGCAATAACGTAGCACGAGAGGTAAATAGACCAGGTACTTAGTGTCAAAATTGATCTATTAATATATATCCCAGAACGTAGTAGATTAGCCGTATAGTGCAGAGTGGGACCAATAGATCGTAAGATCAAACAGATGTAACCTGCCCCACCTCACAGCTCATATTATGTGCTTTGCGCCAATGAAAATAATTCTTTCTGTTTTCAGCCTTCAGGCTGGCACCGCTCCAGATTAGGTTCCTCTCTGTCCAGCCAGTGCATGGCAGAAGTAGGATTGACAAAGAAGTGAGATGATCCATTGGTGAGTACCTTCAATTTTGCCGGGTAAAGCATAAAATATTGAACGTTCACTGCCGTAGTCGTTTCTTAATATCCAGGAAATTCGCCCTGTGGCTTTGTACTTCTGCTGAAAAATCAGGAAACAGTGAGATTTTTGCATTATCCACTTTGAGGGAGGGAGTAACCCTGGCTTTAGATGGTATGGTGTCCCTGTCTCTGTAATTGAGCAGACGGAACAGGAAGGGTCTTGGGGGTGCACCTTGTGGTGGCGGGCGAGTTGGGACACTATGGGCTCTCTGAACCATGAACATAGATGAAAAAGCATCCTTCCCAAATGTGTCAGCTAAGCACGCTTCAATAAACACCACAGGATTCTTGCCTTCTGCCATTTTCTGGGATGCCTACCACGCATTTGTTATTTCTGTGGAGGCGGTTCTCCATGTCCTCCAACCTAGATGCATTGGCAGCCACCATGGAGTGAGTATATTTAACATCCCTCTGTAATGGTTGCAATTCATCCTCCAGTGTGCCAATATGCCCTTCCACTGCAGAGGTGCGTTCACGCAGTTTCTACTTATCCTGCTGCACAAATGATATTTCCATTTTCATGCTTTTCACCTCTCCTGCCAGGTTAGTAATAGAGGAGTTGCAGACAGTGACTGCAGCCAGTATGTCTCTGAGTGTTTCCTCAGAATCATTAATATGATTAGTGTCCTGTATGCTGGGAACCCCCATATTGGATAATTGTGTGAGGCCTTGAGACACAGGGGACAGAGCAGATGGGTTAGCAAGGATCAGAGGAGTGTCATCCATATCCCTGTTATCCTCCTCTGGATCATGTCCGCTAGGCCCTGAGGTAGATGGAGTATCTTTTCCCATTTAGAAAAGAGGCGCTTGGCCGCTTCCTTAGCCGAGCGGGGTGGGAGACCACCCTCTTAGATCAGGACATCCAGTGGGATTCGTGTGCCCTGTCCACGTCTAGACATTATGGGGCACAAAAATAATACTGGCCTTTTATACAGCAGGTTCCGCGGAGTTCAGCGGTGTCTGTCCTGAGGCTGTAGGTTGCAGGATGGCGGTGCTATGGCTCAGATTCTGCAGGATGAACTGCGGAGGAAACGGCTGCACGTCCTCTTACATGCCTCGCTCGGCCATGCCTGGATAACATTGCTTTTATCCGTAATTTCATATCTCCTCTCTCAGGTATTTGGAATTGCTTTTCACTAGTATTAAAAAATCATTTTTGGTTGTTAACTATTTGCCCTTAAAGTGATTCTAAGAGCAGGTTTCTTTATCTTAATGCATTTTATATATATAAAAAAATACACAACTAAAAGAAGGTCTTTATGTAATGTCTATTATGTCTATTATCTATAGTGTAACTTTAACATGGGATTGTGTACACTGGAAATAATAAATTATCTTGGGGTTTGTGAACATAGTAACTGCTGATGCCACTGTTTTACCAGGTGCACAGATACAAAAAAATGTGAATAGTAAGAGTTTAACAGTCTCACGGCAAATGTAAATGTCATCCAGAATATTAAACTTACTTTGTTGATATTTGCAGGTTCAAGGGTGAAAGGGGGTATTTATTTAACTTTTTTTACTTTTTGGATCAGGTCAAGAGGGCCTGGATCAGGCACACAACAATATTTAATCCACTTTGCTAAGTTATATAGTTGTTTAGCATTAAGAACTGGACAATACAACAGTTAGATGCCATGTCACTATTCTGTCTCCTGCCTACTCTCTAAAGGTGAACAGCCAAATATGGTCATCCTGATCCCCGCATTACCACTAGCCTTTATAAGTAACTCCTTATACCACCCATCAGAAATAATACACTGATGTGCAAAGTCCAGCATAAAATGTGTTGCAATATGTTGCTCACCCTTGAGGATAAGTGAAACACACAGTATATGGCAGGTCTTGATTTGGATTAAGTGGCTGATCTTTCCTGCAGAAAAGGGTTCTCCAATAGGGAGAACTAGGAGTTTTTAGCCATGCAGAAATCCAGTTGTGTCACTGCACAGGTCAAGGGGTATAGGTACTAGGCACATGATCTTTATTTATTTTTTATTTAGAGAAAATGGCTTGATTCATGGAGCATCGTAATCTGGCTGAGGCATAAACCGAGGGGCCTCAGAGAGAACGCTAAAAAGTCTAAATTTCTTGTAGCACAAAAAGACCGCAACAATTATAAATCCTGTTTATTAGTCCTTAATCTAGGTGACACAAGGTGTAACAGACAACATGTTTCTGGGAGGGTAAACACCTCCCTTCCTCTGGGATTTGAAAGCGTGTGTAAATCTGGTTTACAAGATTTTAAAACAACTGGAGTGTTAAGAGATGAAAATTGCTTGCTGTATCTGGCGGTGCTGCAGTAGCCTAATGCACTGGAATAGCACTGTACAGGGTCCAGTTTAGGAATGAACCATTGCAGAGAGGGATGCACTGATACTGTCTTTTTTTTTTTACAGTGATACTTTTCTTTTAGTACTCGCCAATACTAAATACCGATACCTGACCGCAACTATTTGTTTATTCAGCTGTTAACAATGCTACAAAGCATTGAAAAATTATTTACAAAAGAAATATATATATATATATATATATATATATATATATATATATATATATATATATATATATATATATATTATATACAATTTTGGATTTTGTCCCTTTGGGAATTTTCGTATAAAAATTCAGAATCGGCTGTCGAAAGTTGTGTACACAAATTCTATGGATGAAAATGTTCGCCCAATTTTCTTATAGTGTGTACGAGCCTTTAGGCAGAGTAATGTTTTTGCTAAACATTGCCAGGCTTTTTTTTTTGACAGCTTTAATTGCTTCAATTGCCGTCACTTTGTTTACACTTCAGCTGTCAAAAGGGGAACTCCACTTACAGCTGAATGAGTCATTGGTTGTTAGATGCGGAATCCCCACTCCTTAACAACTGGTAATTGTCAGATTATTTTGGTTTTGATTACATTTAAGCTGTCAGTGGGGAATCCTGCTGATAGCTGAAAGAACCGAGCCTGAAAGTATAGGTTCCAGGCATCAGAGCATTTGCCCAAGTACCGATACTCATGCAAATGCTTAGTATCGGCACTAATACCGATATTGGTATTGGTACAACTCTACTTGCATGGTGCACCTATGACACTCCATATCCTGTGCCACTTACACAGGGATTAAAGTCAAATTTATGATTGCTGTCCACTGTCCACCTATCTGTTCTCTTTCTCATTACTCCCACTATAATATCTAAACTAGCTGAACTAAAAAAAAAAGGGATTTAATGTTTGAACCACAGGATGTTTCATTTCTTTGGTTGGGTTTAAATATAAAATAGAAGACATTAGTGTTTTCAGTTATTTAACAGAACTTTCACTCAAAAGACCATGACATAATTTAGTCTTTGAGTTAGTCTCAAAGTATACAGTTGTCTGCTGGAACACACTCCACCATGAAGAAAAGCATGAGTTCCACCTCAAATGAAATCTTTTCAATACTTTGGTGAGAAGACCATCCTTTTTGTATTACCTTAATCAACTTTAATGACCTTTGTGTATGCGGTTTCACAATATCAGGAATGAAGAAATCAAGTGTTTGCCAACCTAGTATGTGCCACTACAAGCCATTTCCAAGTAGGTACCAGCACATAATGAATAATTGCGCTAATTATTTCCCAGAGATAATATTACCATTGCAGAAACAATCTATTCCTCGAAAAGCTGGTAGAACTTTGTCAATAAATCAACCTCGTCACTGAAAAATATTTTGAAAACAAATAGGACTTGCAAGGGAAAGCACTTTATGCTGCCTTTATTTGGCGCCCCTTCGTGGAAGATTTGTTCTGCTGCAGAAACGTCCTGTATTGATGTAGCAACCACAGGGTACGGTGGAGAATGCAGCTGTAAATATTCTTTTTTGTTCTTTAAATGGCAGGGTCAATTAAACTAAAACTATATGTTCGTTATTACCTTGTGACTTGCTATCCCCAAAAAAAAAGCAAAAATAAAAAAAACCTCTACAATAAAAATGTGTGAAATAACCCTAAAAAGCTGCTTGCACCCTTCACACTCCCATATGCATGTGTATATACTTAAAATTATATAATAGTGCTACGCTTTCTGCAAAATTATAAATAAATCAAATGTTGTATATTATTAATAATTGTGAATAAATCAAATGTCTTACATCATCAACAATTTCTTCAGTTACCCTTGCTTCTTGACTTATCGATATCCTTTAAAGCAGTACACCCATCTGTGCTTGTAACAATTCCACTATTAACTGTACCACCTCCATCAGATGTACTCTCACCTGGAGCCCATGACCTTACAATAAATGCAGGGTCATAAAGCGTTTGTGTCCCCCCTTATGTGTATTCTGTTGTTCCAGGTGTTATTACCAGTCAGTGAATACATTGTTTTTCTTTATGTCTTCCTCCATTTAGTAATATCTTATACTATCCCAGGCTCTCTCCATTTCTCTCCAGCTCAGGGAAAAAAAATTCCAAAATTGTGTTTTATCTTTAACTGCTTCCCAACCGCCTTGCGCAAATATACTGTGGCAGAAAGGCATGTGCAAGCAGAATCACGTACCTGTACGTTGTCCTTTAAGAGGCGGCTTGCGAGCGTGCGCCTGCCGGGAGCTTCATGAGCATGATCGTGGGTCCCGCGGACTCGATGTCTGTGGGGATACCCATGATTGTCTCACGGAGAGGAAGAACGGGGAATGCTAATGTAAACAAGCATTTCCCCGTTCTGCCTAGTGACACTGTCACTGATCACAGCTCCCTGTAATCGGGAGCAGTGATCAGTCTTGTGTCACACGTAGCCCCCCCCCCCCACAGTTAAAATCACTCCCTAGGACACACTTAAAGTGGTTGTAAACCCTTACAAACCACTTTGACCTACAGGTAAGCCTAGATTAAGGCTTACCTGTAGGTCCAAGAAATATCTCCCAAACCTATACGGTTTAAGAGATATTTGCCCGAAGACGGGCACCGCTATCTATGGCGCATGCGCCGTAGACAGCGGCGCGCAGGCGCACTGAGCGGGGCATTGTCAATGATGGCAATGCCGCGAGTCTTGGCTCCCGTGCGCATGCGCAGGAGTGATGTCATCGCTGCTCCGGCGAATCACAGCGCCGGAGCAGCGAGACCCACGGAGACCCACCAAGAAGATGGACGCTCGGAACTACAGGGGACAGCGGTGACTTCGCTGGCTCCTGTGTCAGGCAAGTGACACATAATGGACTACTATGCGATGCATAGTAGTCCATTAGGCTTTGCCTTTACAGGGAATGAAAGAGGAAGTAAACTCATCAGGGTTTACTTCCTCTTTAACCCCTACAGTGCCACCTAGTAGTTAACCCCTTCACTGCCAGTCACATTTACACAGTAATCAATGCATTTTTAATTTCACTGATCACTATATAGATGTGAATGGTCCCAAAATCACGCCAAAAGTGTCTGATCTGTCCGCCATAATGTTGCAGTCAGGATAAAAATCGCTGATTGCCGCCATTACTAATAAAAAAAATGATTTATAAAAATGCCATAAACTATCCCCTATTTTGTAAACACTATAACTTTTGCCCAAACCAATCAATAAACACTTTTTGTGATTTTTTTTACCAAAAATATGTAGAAGAATACGTATCAGCCTAAACTGAGGAAAAAACTTGCAAAAAGTGCTCTGGTCTTTGGCCAGCCAAATGGGCCGAGGCTTCCCACTACCCACTGCAGAAATACACTCACTTTAAAGAGGTGCTAAATTGCACCAGTTATTGTCAGCATTAGGATAACATGTACAATCAGCATATTCTTTCTAAAGAAGGCGAACTTTGATTCCAAAGACCCAAACGACCGCAAACCTGTCACAAGCCTCAACACCTTCTCCAAAATTATCGAGAAAGCAGTAGTACAAAAGATACAACTCCATCTGAACACCCATAAACTCTTGGATCCACTACAATCTGGTTTCCGCCCTGGCCACGGGACAGAAACTGCAAAAAATGACATGCGGAGTCCCTCAGGGATCACCCCTATCGCCCGTGCTCTTTAACATCTATCTCCGCCCACTCCTCAAAATCATCAGCAACCAAAATCTACTTTATCACTCCTATGCAGATGACATCCAACTCTACCTATGCATCACCAACAAAAAAGACCAATACCAGGCACTGGAAAACTGTCTCTCATTGATCGATTGGATGATGGAGAACTCCCTTAAACTCAACGGATCCAAAATAGAACTCCTCTTCCTCCATGCAAACCAAAACAAAAACTCTGACACGATGTCCACACCACACACCATCCTCGGACAACCCCTCACCCTCAGCGCTAAAGCCAAAAGCCATCTTTGACTCAAACATGACGATGGATGCACAAATAGGATCAGTAGTCAGCAGATCCCACTACCTTCTTCACCTACTGTGTAGACTCATCCCCTTCATCTCGTAAGGAGATACAGCACCAGTAGTTGGAACAATCATCAATTCCTGACTCGACTACACAAATTCCCTCTACCTAGGACTTCCAAAAAATCTAATTTCACATTTACAAACTGTCCAGAACACCGCAGCCAGACTGGTAACTGGAAAAAAAACATGGGAATCAATCACCCCGTCCCTGAGGACCCTCCATTGGCAAGTGGTGAAGGATCGAGTTACATTCAAGACCCTCTGCTTCACTCACAAATGTACACAAGGAAAAGACCCACAAATCCTCTGCGACAAAATAAAGCACTACACGCCGGTCAACTAACCAGAACCTCCTCCACATCCTCAAGACCCATAATAAATTAAAAGGCAAACAAAGTATCGCAAACTATCTGGCCTTCAGGAAGAAGCTCAAGGCCCATCTCTTCTGAAAACCCAGACGGACACTGGCAGCAAAAGCGTCCTGAGGCGATTTAGTTTGCATATGTAGCACTTTACAAGTTATTGATTGATTGATTCATTCATTCATATTCATCATTGTTCTTTGGTCTAATTTAGACTATTCTATATACTATTAGCGTTTTGATGATATCCAGCCCCTCCCCTATGCATTACGTTCCAGGGAATATGTGGCTTCTGCAGGGGAATCTCAATTAGAAGATCAATTAAAGGGTCAATGAAGTGAAAATAAATTGTGCTGCCATCCACAGTGTTTTCTTATAGTTAAGAAAGTCAAACAGACCTCTCTGCCATTGAAGTAAAGGGTAGGGAAAGGTTAGAACGACTGTAGAATTTTAATTGTTAGCCACGTCTCTATGGAGCATCTTTTATATTATTTGTCCTTGTGACCATGGTCATTGGGAGCAAAAGTGGTCATAAATAGTGATGGACGAACGTTTCGCCCGGCGGTCGTTTCGCGGCGAATTTCCGACTTTCGCCGTCCGCGGGTTCGAACGCCTTTTTCCGTCGTTCGCCCCGGCGGACTTACGTGTTTAATGTATACAAGAACTTTAACCTTTCGTGACACGTTTATCATGTGTTACAGGACAACCAATTGAGACATGACAGCTCATGGACACTTGGACATTCCCCCTAACCTATAAATACACCCGATCCGGTGGCCATTTTACATTCTTTCTTCTGTCACTGTAGGGAAAGGATCCTGTGTGGAGTAGGGACAGAGAAAACGCTAGCTATTTGGTACACAAAAGTTCTTTTCAGGACTGGTATAGGTGTTAGGTCAGCAGCCTGAGTTTCTTTTGTCAGTTTAGATAAAGGGACAGAGCGCTGTATGCTGCTATTTTAGGGACAGCTCAGCCAGATTAGTCTTTCTTCATCATCATCATCATCATCATCATTAGCTGTTACTATCAGGTCCACAAAAGAGCTATTCCAGCTAATCGTTCCAGCCTACTCTTTTTTGCCAATTTGTATAGGGACAGGCAGGAAGCAGTGTGTCAGGCAGTGAGGATAATTTTAAAGACTTGCTGTTACTATTAGTTCCACAAAGGTTCTTTTCAGGACTGGTATCAGTGGTACGGTAATAGGCTTGTACACGTATAATATTCTTTCTTCCAAATATAGAAAGAATATTATACTTGACTGCTGCCCTTCTGCTGCAGTCTGCTAATCATTCACAACTCACTTGTTCCACAAAGCTCTTTATCAGGACTGGTAACTTGGTCTGTCTAGGGTGCTACGGTACATAGGCTTGGGTGCGGTACAGTCTGCTGTTCTGTAAGGACCGCTATCGGTCCACAATACATAGGGTTGCCGTGCACTACTGCTGACCGCTGCCCTATACTGCAGCAGTCCTTCAGCGGTATAGGGACTGACGCACAGTCTGCTAAACACTAATACACAACCTGCTTGGTCCACAAAAGTTCTTATAAGGACTGGTAACTTGGTATAGGGTGCTACGGTACATAGGCCTGAGTGCGTTACAGTCTGCTGTTCTGTAAGGACCGCTATCGGTCCACAATACATAGGGTTGACGTGCACTACTGCTGACCGCTGCCCTATACTGCAGCAGTCCTTCAGCGGTATAGGGACTGACGCACAGTCTGCTAAACACTAACACACAACCTGCTTGGTCCACAAAAGTTTTTATAAGGACTGGTAACTTGGTATAGGGTGCTACGGTACATAGGCCTGAGTGCAGTACAGTCTGCTGTTCTGTAAGGACTGCTATCGGTCCACAATACATAGGGTTGCCGTGCACTACTGCTGACCGCTGCCCTATACTGCAGCAGTCCTTCAGCGGTATAGGGACTGACGCACAGTCTGCTAAACACTAATACACAACCTGCTTGGTCCACAAAAGTTCTTATAAGGACTGGTAACTTGGTATAGGGTGCTACGGTACATAGGCCTGAGTGCGTTACAGTCTGCTGTTCTGTAAGGACTGCTATCGGTCCACAATACATAGGGTTGCCGTGCACTACTGCTGACCGCTGCCCTATACTGCAGCAGTCCTTCAGCGGTATAGGGACTGACGCACAGTCTGCTAAACACTAATACACAACCTGCTTGGTCCACAAAAGTTCTTATAAGGACTGGTAACTTGGTATAGGGTGCTACGGTACATAGGCCTGAGTGCAGTACAGTCTGCTGTTCTGTAAGGACCGCTATCGGTCCACAATACATAGGGTTGCCGTGCACTACTGCTGACCGCTGCCCTATACTGCAGCAGTCCTTCATTGGTATAGGGACTGACGTACAGTCTGCTAATCACTAACACACAACCTGCTTGGTCCACAAAAGTTCTTTTAAGGACTGGTAACTTGGTATAGGGTGCTACGGTACATAGGCCTGAGTGCGTTACAGTCTGCTGTTCTGTAAGGACCGCTATCGGTCCACAATACATAGGGTTGCCGTGCACTACTGCTGACCGCTGCCCTATACTGCAGCAGTCCTTCAGCGGTATAGGGACTGACGCACAGTCTGCTAAACACTAACACACAACCTGCTTGGTCCACAAAAGTTTTTATAAGGACTGGTAACTTGGTATAGGGTGCTACGGTACATAGGCCTGAGTGCAGTACAGTCTGCTGTTCTGTAAGGACCGCTATCGGTCCACAATACATAGGGTTGACGTGCACTACTGCTGACCGCTGCCCTATACTGCAGCAGTCCTTCAGCGGTATAGGGACTAAGAGTTTTGTCACAGGGTGATTTAAAAAATGACAGGCAGAGGAAGAGGCAGGCCCTTCCGCAGGGGTGGTAGGGGTAGGGCAGGAGCAACAGCCTTGAGCCAAAGTGGGAAGTTGCAGAAGGTGCGTTCAATTACTTTAAAGGACGCACCAGACTTGGTTGAGTGGCTCACTCAGCCTTATTCTTCTGCACCCTCCTCATCCTCTCGATCTGCACCCTCTTCTTCACTCTCTGCTATGTGCACCCCCAAAGACACTACCACCAACAACACCACCACCACCACATACCTTCCGCTTGAGTGCAAATGGGGGCCTTCATGCTCCAGTGTTTTAATAGGGACCCCCGTATAAAAAGCATGAGGGTCAAGGACCAGTACTGGGTGGCAACGTACTTAGATCCCCGGTACAAACACAAAATGGCGGAAATGTTACCGCCGTCGCAGAGGGCTGTCAGAATGCAGCACTTCCAGGCCTTGCTTCGAGAAATGCTGCATTCTGCTTTTGCGTGCGCTGGCAGAGGAGCAATTCCCACTCCCAGAGAAGGATTTGCGGGTACCAATCCAACAGCGCCTGCAAGAAGAGGCCGGTTTGAAGATGTGTTGGTGACTTCGGATATGAGGTCATTCTTTCAGCCGACCCATCGACAGGTGTCATCCGGATCCAGCATCAGGGAACGCCTAGACCGTCAGGTGTCCGACTACATTGGGTTAACGGCCGATGTGGACGCTCTGAGGAGTGATGAACCCCTAGACTACTGGGTGGGCAGGCTTGACCTCTGGCCAGAGCTTGCCCAATTTGCAATCGAACTGTTGGCTTGCCCCTCATCCAGTGTCCTGTCCGAAAGGACGTTCAGCGCAGCAGGGGGGATTGTGACCGATAAGCGTACTCGCCTAGCTCACGACAGTGTTAACTACCTCACATTTCTAAAAATGAATGAGGCATGGATCTCGGAGGAATTCAACACATGTGATCAGTAGACCATGTATATGTCTATAAACAATTTTTGGAATCAAGCACACAGACCTTCTTAATTCATTTGGCTCACTTCCCTGACCCAAAAAAGCACACCGTACTATATGCCCCTACCCTCCTCTTTGAAGAGGTTGAGCGGTGTCATATTTCTACTGGGGCTGCTTATTATGAGGGGTTCCCACCATCCCTGTGCTGTGCTGACTTCCTCCTGGGTGTTCTTATTATGAGGGGCTCCCACCATCCCTGTGCTGTGCTGACTTCCTCCTGGGGGTTCTTATTATGAGGGGATCACACCATCCCTGTGCTGTGCTGACTTCCTCCTGGGGCTGCTTACGGTGCTGCTGTCAGCGCTGTATGTCACGGAGCTGCTGTCAGCGCTGTATGTCACGGAGCTGCTGTCAGCGCTGTATGTCACGGAGCTGCTGTCAGCGCTGTATGTCACGGAGCTGCTGTCAGCGCTGTATGTCACGGAGCTGCTGTCAGCGCTGTATGTCACGGAGCTGCTGTCAGCGCTGTATGTCACGGAGCTGCTGTCAGCGCTGTATGTCACGGAGCTGCTGTCAGCGCTGTATGTCACGGTGCTGCTGTCAGCGCTGTATGTCACGGAGCTGCTGTCAGCGCTGTATGTCACGGAGCTGCTGTCAGCGCTGTATGTCACGGAGCTGCTGTCAGCGCTGTATGTCACGGAGCTGCTGTCAGCGCTGTATGTCACGGAGCTGCTGTCAGCGCTGTATGTCACGGAGCTGCTGTCAGCGCTGTATGTCACGGTGCTGCTGTCAGCGCTGTATGTCACGGAGCTGCTGTCAGCGCTGTATGTCACGGAGCTGCTGTCAGTGCTGTATGTCACGGAGCTGCTGTCAGCGCTGTATGTCACGGAGCTGCTGTCAGCGCTGTATGTCACGGAGCTGCTGTCAGCGCTGTATGTCACGGTGCTGATGTCAGTGCTCTGTATTACGGTGCTGCTGTCAGTGCTCTGTATCTCCTGCACCCTCTTGTTTGCCTACCCTGGTCCCTGACCTTCCCTCTCCTCCATTGCCTTCATTAGCTCCATAGTCCTGAATTGTCAGAACAATTTCCCAAATAAAAAAAAAATGCTTGTAGTTATCGATCCCAAATTCACCTCATACATGTATTATGCTATTGTCCAGGTGGTGGGACTACGTGCTACCCCCTAATAATTACCCCGTGGCCGCAAATTCGACCTAAAGGTTTGCGAAATTCGCCTCCCATTGAAGTCAATGGAGCCCGCGGCGAACGGTCGTTTTCGCGAACGTTTGTGTCCGTTCGCGTTTCGCGTTCGCGAAACGTCCCGTCGGAAGTTCGTCCATCACTAGTCATAAACACAAAATTGTACAGGTTAGAGGGGACATCTTCTAAGGAGGAATACTTGTTCTGGTGATAACTGCGGATTTTCTTCCTGTCCTGTCTATGGGGATATGAGGTACAGGGAAATCTCCTTGATAGGCACAAAGGCATCAATACAACCTGACAGAGGTTTTAAAACATCCCTACTCTATTCAAAACGTATAAAAAAAAACTGTCTGGAATCCCACTTTTATTCTTTATTTATTGAATTTTTATCTATTAAGGCAAAACCACCAGTCTTTTATTTATATACTTTTGTAAGCAGGGCTAAATGAAAGTGGACATACCGTTTCATTCCTGGTACCACTTAAAGGCCACTTGTCGTAATTTCACATTACTCCCCCCAACAGGGAGCCAAACAGAATACATTCACTGCCATATGTACTGTACATTATCATGACCAACTCTTCACCCCATAGTCTTCCCAGTGGAACCAGGTGCAAGTTCTTAGAATAGGCCATTAGTAGTAAGAAGGAGCTAGTCCAATCAATTTTCAAAGCTTTGTTTGTCTAACTTCCTGGTAGACAACTTCAGGGCACACAGCTTCTCACCAATATGGTAGCAGTCATCAACACTTTTCCCTGTCAGACTATCTATGTCCTGTCCCCCAATTCCTTCCTATCCAGGGCACCAGGACGGCTCCAGGTATACCAATATCTGGGTACACTAGGTTTCTGTAGAATAAGCCCCACCAAGTCCAATGGGTGCCAGCTCTGGAGTCCCGCTCCTGTTCCATTGACTCACCTCACTCTCTAATGTAACCCATTATTTATCTATCAGGAAGGCACCACCTAGTGGCCAAACAGGAAATGGTACCAACATCCCATTACACTGAGGGTAGTATAAACACATACAGTATTTCACAAAAGTGAGTACATACCTCACATTTTTATAAATATTTTACTATACCTTTTCATGTGACAACACCGAAAAAATGACACTTTGCTACAATGCAAAGTAGTGAGAGTACAGCTTGTATAAGTGTAAATTTGCTGTCCCCTCAAAGTAAATCAACACACAGCCATTAATGTCTAAACTGCTCACAACTAAAGTACACCCTGAAGTGAAAATGTCCAAATTGAGCCCAATTAGCCATTTTCCCTCCGTGGGGTCATGTGGCTCGTTAGTGTTACAAGGTCTCAGGTGTGAATGGGGAGCAGGTGTGTTAAATTTGGTGTTATTACACTCTTCCTCTCATACTGGTCACTGGATGTTCAACATGAAACCTCATAACAAAGAATTCTGTGAGGATCTGAAAAAAAGAATTGTTGCTCTACATAAAGATGGCCTAGGCTATAAGAAAATTACCAAGACCCTGAAACTGAGCTGCAGCACAGTGGCCAAGACCATACAGCGGTTTAATAGGACAGGTTCCAGTCAGAGCAGGCCTAGAAGTTGATCGACCAAAGACAACGTCATATCCAGAGCTTGTCGTTGGGAAATAGATGTATTAGTGCTGCCAGTATTGCTGCAGAGGTTGAAGGGGTGGGGGATCAGCCTGTCAGTGCTCAGACCATATGCCGCACTGCAGTGGTCTGCATGGCTGCTGTCCCAGAAGGAAGCCTCTTCTAAAGATGATGTACAAGAAAGCCCGCAAACAGTTTGCTGAAGACATGCAGACTAAGGACATGGATTACTGAAACCATGGCCTGTGGTCTGATGAGACCAAGATAAACTTTTTTGGTTCAGATGGTGTCAAGCGTGTGTAGAGGCAACCAGGTCAGGAGTACGAAGACAAGTGTGTCTTGCCTATAGTCAAGCATGGTGGTGGGAGTGTCATGGTCTGGGGCTGCATGAGTGCTGCCATCATTGGGGAGCTACAGTTCATTAAGGGAACCATGAATGCCAACATGTACCCTGACATACTGAAGCAGAGCATGATCCCCTCCCTTCAGTGACTGCGCCACAGGGCAGTATACTAACATGATAACAACCCCAAACACACCTCCAAAATGACCACTGCCTTGCTAAAGAAGCTGAGGGTAAAGTTGATGGACTGGCGAAGCATGTCTCCAGACCTAAACCCTATTGAGCATCTGTGGGGCATCCTCAAATGGAAGGTGGAGGAGGCTGGAGCGCAAGGTCTCTAACATCCACCAGCTCCATGTTGTCATCATGGAGGAGTGGAAGAGGACTCCAGTGGCAACCTGTGAAGCTCTGGTGAACTCAATGCCCAACAGGGTCAAGGCAGTGCTGGAAAATAATGGTGGCCACACAAAATATTGACACTTTGGGGCCAAATTGGACATTTTCATTTAGGGGTGTACTCACTTTTGTTGCCAGTGGTTTAGACATTAATGGCTGTGTGTTGAGTTATTTTGAGGTGACAGCAAATTTATACTGTTATAAAAGCTGTACACTCACTACTTTACATTGTAGCAAAGTGTAATTTCTTCAGTATTGTCACATGAAAAGGTAAAATAAAGTATTTACAAAAATGTGAGGGGTGTACTCATTTTTGTGAGATACTGTAAATCTGTCTTTACGTTTGCTTCCTATGATATTCTACACAGCAGGAATATAGATAAGTAGGATAAGAATTCAGTAGTGTTAGCCAGTCAAGTGTTTGTTGCATTCCACAGTACTGTTGTGCCATTCTCCCGGCCTGAGTGCTGCTGTGTAGGGGAAAAAAATGAGGTCGATATCAAGATGTCAGATACGTGCACTAGCTGCATTAAAAAAAATAAGAAATACATAACTGCATTAATGAACATTTTTTTATTTTATTCTGCCTGGTTTTCAGTTGTAATGAATTCAGTTCATTTCTGGACAGCCCCAGTGGGACATACTTTTTTTTGACGTTCTCAAATACTTGATAAGTAAATGAGATCACTGAATTAAAATGCCTAAACAAATAAACACTGCATCTATATTTGTATTAGAAATATTTGTCCTATTTATCTTTGGCTAGGCACTTCGTCATTGGAGATTTCCTTGCCTTAATTCATTCAAGCATTGATGAACAAATATTCCCGTGCTCTGGACTGGTGGTGTACCTGCTGTCAGGGACCTGGTGTCAGGCTTGCTTGCTGGTGATTAAATCCTACTCCTTGACCCTCAAGGGATGACCAAACATGAGATTGGAATTCTTTGTGCTCTTGATTTACAAAACCACTGGGAGACAGTCCTACAGCTGTGTATCCCAAATAAACAAGCCTGTCCCTGAAGCTACACTCACAGCCTCCTGCGGTGTAATTATTATTCAGGGGAATATTTTATGAAATTTGATAAGAACTGAAAGTTACTTCAGCATTTTAAATTAAAGTAAGCCACAATTACTGTGTGAGATATATATATATATATATATATATATATATATATATATATATATATATATATATACACACACAGTTTCCACATGTTATCAAAAATGTAAGTGTATTTTATTGGGATTTTATGTGATAGACCAACACAAAGTGGCACATAATTGTGATGTGGAAGGAAAATGATAAATAGTTTTACATTTTTTTTTTTTACAAATAAATATCTGAAAAGTTTGGCATGCATTTGAATTCAGTCCATTTCAGGGCAATCTTAGAAGAAAACCTTTTATGCCGCGTAAACACGGTCAGAATTTCGGCCAGCAAAGGCGTATGCTCCATCAGAATTTTGCTGGTCGAATTTCCGCCAGCAAAAGATTTTCCCTATGGATATATATATATATATATATATATATATATATATATATACAGTATCTCACAAAAGTGAGTACACTCCTCCCATGTTTGTAAATATTTTATTATATCTTTTTTATGTACAGCCACTGCAGCATTTCCAACGTTGACTTCCACCTGGTGGACATGTCACTAATGAGGCGGTTTGCCCGGCAGGTTGCATTCCCTTGTCAGCCAGTCGAGCACTGGCATTGTATGACCGTTGGAAATGACCACAGACTTTTCTGGCCTGCCTCAGGAGATCTTGTAAGCCTGGGTACCAGCTCAAGAAACGCTCCACCACCAAATTCAGGTTGTGTGCCAAACATGGAACATGGGTCAAGTGTCCCTGGCGAAGGGCGGAGAGAAGGTTGGTGCCATTATCGCATACAGCTATTCCTGGCTAAAGCTGGCGTGGCCTCAACCACCTCTGAGCCTGCCCCTGCAGAGCTGACAGAATGTCTGCCCCGGTGTGGCTCCTGTCCCCTAAGAATTTTAACCTTAAAATACATAGAGGGTTATTTACTGTAAGAGCGGCAAGGATGTGGAATTCCCTTCCACAGGCGGTGGTCTCAGCGGGGGGCATTGATAGTTTCAAGAAACTATTAGATAAGCACCTGAATGACTGCAACATATATACAATGTAATACTGTTATATAATCACACACATAGGTTGGACTTGATGGACTTGTGTCTTTTTTCAACCTCACCTACTATGTAACTCAGGCACCGCATGGCATCTTTTTGTCTGAGTGCTTGCGCAGCCCCTTGAACACTTACGGAGCACCGCTGGTTCAGAGAACAAATCTGCAGAAGAGGCCATAGAAGAAGAAGAAGAGGAGGGGGTGGATGAGAGAACTGTGGCAGAATCACCGCTAGCATTTTGGAGGCATGGTGGCAGAATAAGCTTCAACAATACTGAACCCTGTCTTGCATCCTTCCCAGCTGCCAGCAGAGTTACCCAGTGCACTGTGAAGGAAAGGTAACTTCCCTGCCCATGCTTGCTAGACCATGAGTCTGCGGTAATATACACCTTACTGCTGACCGCCCTGTCCAACAACACAAAAGCATTGCCTTCCACATGCCGGTAGAAAGCTGGAATGGCCTTCCATGAAAAGAAATGGCGTTTTGGAACCTGCAACTGAGGTACAGCACATTCCACAAATTCACGAAAAGGGGGCAGAGTCTACCAGCTGGAAAGGCAGCAGTTGCAGTTCTAGCAATTTGGCCAAGCTGGCATTCAAGCTAGCATTCAGACTGTGAGCATGTGGATGGCTGGGACCGAATTTCTTTTTATGGTTTAGCAACTGGGGTAGGGAAATTTTCCTGCTAAAATCAGATGATAGTGTACTACTAGCAGATTGACTGCAAGTACTTGGGATACTTGCTATACCTTCATTTCTCTCAGTGCAGGTTTTCAAGAGGACAGGAGTAGGGTTGCAGATCCAAGATGAGGAGCAAGGAGAAGTCTACCTTTTTCTTTGATGTGGGTCTTTCAAGTGCTGTTGCCAACGGATGTTGTAAATAGGAATATATTTAATTTATATTTAATTTATTTATATTTAATGAATATATTTAATTTAGCTTTTATCTATGTAGGGCGGAACATATTATCTTCACAGAAATCTCTGGTAGACCAGACAAGTTGGTGCCTAGGCTTGTGTGTACAAACAATGGTATCCAAACCTCATTGTTTTACACATACTCACTTCAAAGGATCCCATGCTGGGATATGCAATGAATGGAGACCAACCCGTAATCAATACTTAACTTCCTGGGAAAATTCAAGTTAAGCTCCTGCTCAGAATAGTCACAAGGATTTGCATTAAAGGGGGCTGACTTATGCAAAGTATAGGGATTGGATATGTAGCCAGTTCTTAACCAGGAATAGGGAAGCTCACCAATCAGAGCCACGCTATGCCAATCAATGAGGCATCAGCATGTAATGATATACACAGACTAGATGGGAGTGAAACACACACTTTTATGGGAGAGCAACCATCAGAACCTTGGTGCAAAGGGTAATTATGGGAAAGATCTGCATTTTACTTGTAACCAAATATGTTTGCAGATTAATGTTTTCAGGAATATACTCTGTATTCCTTCATGTAATTCTCTTATTTTAACCTAATATTTTATTGTTTGATGTAGACTATAGATAGAGGGTTGTGTATTAGATGAAATTTCAACTATTCAATAATAAATGTTATTATTGTATTAAAGCTTTCACTCATGGTCAAAGAACTCTCATTTAACCCAAATCATATCTGAGAGATATTAAATCTCAAATATAGTATACCAGAAAAAGACTGCATGGGGGGTCGTCATATGTCTGGTCAGGCATGTGGTACTCAAGCGGCCACTATTGTGGCCACGCTTGATCCGCTTCAGATATAGGTTGCAAACAGCAACGGTGCGATCTGCTGCACACGTGTCCACAAAGGCCCACACCAAGGAACTTTTCAAAATCAGCAGAGAGTCAGCAGCATCCTCCACCTGCGGAGCTCTGCGCTGTGGTGCATTAGAGTGGCTGCCCTTAAGCTGCCCCCTAGAGCACATCCTGCCTTGTTGGAGTTGTGCCTCCTCCTCCTCCTGTATTCTATCAGGCACCCAAGTAGAGTCAGTGACCTCATCATCCCCTCCCTCCTTGGCACTATGCTGCAGCTGGATGAACATGACTGCCAGTTTCTTGTGCTTCTTGGGCAACCCCTCTCTCTAGGCTCACGTTACTCCCTTCCTCAACCTGTGAACCAACATTGAAGCCTTCAAATCGCTGCACATCCTTTAGCAGCATGTACCCGACACTGTGGTCGAATAGTTTGGGGGACTTTTCTGTGCATGATGATTGGGCTATGGAAGGAGTGACTGTGGACAAGAAGCCGGTGGAATAGGCCCCTTTGGCAGCTGCATAGGAAGGCAAACGTCTCTAAGCCTGGGTGACAGAGGACGAGGACGGCTTTGTTATCCACTCCACCAACTCTTCTGCGTGTTCTGGCTCAATAACATGGCCAGCAACAGAAAAAAGGACAAGTGTGCCCCACGGCCACCGGCAGAGGATGCACCATGTCCATGATCAGCACTGTTAACTGTAGACACAGAGCCTGTTTGCCCTCTTTTAGTGTCCTGCGAGCGTCTGCCTCTCCTTGGTGGCCTTCTGGACATGATGTATATTTTGTTTTGCAACACCACACTACACTGTATTGTGTACTGTATACACCACCAGAAAAGTAGTAGCAACTGCACTACGGCTGCACTGTATTGTAATTACAATTTTTTATCTAATATTTCACAGCAGGGCCCGTTCCTGTGCTCAACAAGAGTATCTGTGAGGCTTTACAGTGTTGTGCCAACACCACCACCACCGCCGCCTAAGGCCCAATTTTTCGGCCCCTGTTTAACAGGGGCGCGTAATTACAATTTTTGAAATAATATTTTACAGCAGGGCCTGTTCCTGCACTCAACAAAAGTATCTGTGAGGCTTTACAGTGTTGTGCTACCACCACTGCCTAAGGCCCACATTTTCTGCCCCTGTTTAACAGGGGCATGTAATTACAATTCTTGATATATTTCACAGCAGGGCCTGTTCCAGCGCTCACCAAGAGTAACTGTAAGGGCTTACAGTGTTCTGGTACCACCAATACCTAAGGCCCAATTTTCCGCAGAGTGTATAGAGCAGGGCGTATAGTATATACAGGTGGTCCCCTATTTTCAAACATCCGACTTACAAATGACTACTTAGAAATGGAGGGAGACAACAGGAAGTGAGTGGAAATCTACCGCTAGGAAGGGAAATTCTCTCCTGTGAGAGTTAATATGGGAAAAAGGTGTCCCTACTGATGCTTTATCACCAATCCTTGTTTCCCTAATAACCCAAAATTTAAAAAAAATTGTAAAAGTGAGGTGAAATCTTCTGAAGAGGGGCACAGGCAGCAAAAAAATGTTACAGGGGTGATATTCGTGCCCTATATTATCCAAAAAGCTTACAAATAGATTTTTGGGAAGGAGCTACACTTAAAAATGTACCTGTTCCAATTTACAAACAGATTCAACTTAACAACAACCCTAGAGTCCCTATCTTGTTTGTAACCCAAGGACTGCCTGTATACTGCTGTTCAGAGTATTTAGGGCCTGGGAGCCTTACTCCTTTTTTTTAATTTGGGTGTGGGGTTCTCCTTAATATCCATACCAGACCCAAAGGGCCCGGTAATGGGCTGGGGGGAGGGGGCAACATTACATTACAGCCACAAGCAGTTTTAAATGACTTTTATTTCTTTAGAAATGTCAATTAGTGCAGGGACTGTTCTAAACACGGGAAACACGTGCCACTTTACAGGCATACTATAGTCACCACCCAGGTACGATATTTAAAGGAATATTTCACTTTTATTTTTTCACTTTAGGCATTATTAAAATCACTGCTCCTGAAAAAAATTCAGTTTTTAAAACTTTTTTTTGCATAGATACATGTCCCCTGGGGCAGGACCCAGGCCCCCAAACACTTTTTAGGACAATAACTTGCATATTATCCTTTAAAATTCACGCTTTTGATTTTTCACGTTCGGGTCCCATAGACTTTAACGGTGTTCGAATGTTCGCGTTAACTTTCGGTGTGTTCGCTTGTTCTGCCGCAAACCGAACCGGGGGGGGGGGGGGGGGGGGTGTTCGGCTCATCCCTACCCCGTACTGGTAATTTGGACACTGGGCATGAGATCGATATGGGTGGTTCTCTTTCTAGAATAGTTATTGGTTCTATGGTGTTCTGTTTGCTGTAATATTCCATCATAGTTCTGTTTTACTCATTGCTTTTTCTTCTGCTATATATCTCTCTTCTTCATACTTCCTATTGATTTCCATCATATTTATTTTTATTTTGTCTCTCGTTTTTTATTTTCTCCTTTTGAGATTGGTACCCCTCTTTTTTTATAGCCACTTATATATATTTCTGGAGATTAGCTACAGTCACCATCCCCCTCTCGCTGTCGTTATATATTTGTCCATTACATTGACACATATTTGTACACTGCTTTATGAATGGGTATATCTATTTCTTGGTGACTTTATTTGTTTGTGGCTACGTGCCTATTCCTGTGTATATACAGAAACATGCATATATCGGGAGTCATTACAAACATGACTGATTTTGTTTTGTTTTGTTGGTTAAGTGTGGTCTATCTTTGATAAATTAACAGGGAGGTTTTTATGGAATTAGGATGGATCAGTAATCTGTAAGCCCTTGTACACACGGTCGGACATTCTGACAACCAAATCCGTTGGATTTTGTCCGACGGATTTTGTCCGATGGATTTTGTCCAAAACTGTTGCATACACACGGTCGGACAAAGTTGTCGGAAAATCCGATTGTACATAACGTGTAGACATTATTTCCTTACGACGGGACTACGTTCAGGCTAGTAGCCAATAGCTTTCGTCTAGGAATTTGATCTGAGCATGCGTGGCACTTTGTCCGTCGGAGTAGGCTACACATGATCGGAGTATGTCCGATCGGAGCATGTTGTTGGAAAATTTTATAGACAAGTTGGAAAACTTGGTCCGTCAGATATTCCGATGGAAACAGTCCGATGGAGACCACACACAGTCCGATCGCACACGTCTGAATCTCCGACCGTGTGTACAAGGGCTTAGAATGTAACTATTTATTTGATTATAATGTAATTAAATATTAAATATTATTTAACAAGGATTATTTTTATATAAACCTACTTAAAGAAGGGATAGCTTGGGGATCTGTTTCCACTATTGCGACCCCAAAATTGCACCATTTACAGTGTGACTTTGCAATGCGATTTTGATGCAATGTTGTGCGAGCGGTGAAAACCATGTGAGTACAAGTTGCACTTAAGTCGGACCAAAGTAGTGCAAACCCCCCCTTTTTTGGAGTTGCTGCAACTTGAATCACACCAATTAGGACTAGCATCATTGAATTATATGGGTTTTGACTTGTCATGCGACTTTGCATTTGTTAAGTAGCACAACAACTCGCAGTAGCGGAAACAGAGCCTTAACAGAGTCTTAATGTTGGCGGACAGATGGGTGAACTAGAGATACTTTTGTACAAGGAGGATTTGGATTTTGGGGGAATTTCAGAGACCTGGTTCAACAGCTCTCATGATTGACTGGCAAACATTCAAGGGTATCACCTTTATCGCAAGGATAGAGAGGGTAAAAAAGGGGTAGGGGTATGCCTATATATCAAGAATAATGTACAAGTGAATGTGAGAGATGACATCACTAAGGGAGCAAGGGAGGAGGTGGAATCCTTATGGGTAGAGTTTCAAAGGGATGAAGCTAAGGGGAAAATAATACTGGGTGTATGCTAACCTGAGGAAGGAAGGGGAGACACATCTCCTATCACAATTTGGATTAGCAGCAAGGATGGGAAGTGTTATCATAATGGGGGATTTTAACAATCCAGACATAGACTGGGTGGAGGAAACTGCACATTCATCTAAAGCCGCGTACACACGTAGCCGTCTGTCCGACGTACGTAGTCTGGCGGACTTCCTGCCAGACTGTCCGTCGGACTTTCCGAACGGGCTACTTGCCCACACACGGCACTTTTTCAGCGGACTAATACGGCGTACTAAGTCCGCCGTACTATCCGCCCTACTTTTGAAATGAACGGACTCGCCCACACACGCGGAGGAAAGTCTGCTCATTTCGAGCGCGTCTCCAGGTAGGCAGGGCCTGGGAAGGAGACGTCGCTGGCCCCGCCGCCTGGTATGGACTTAAAGGGGAACCCCAACGCCGAAAAAAATCGGCGAGGGGTCCCCCCAAAGTCCACAACAGACCCTTGTCCGAGCACGCTACCCGGCCGGCCAGGAAAGGAGGGGCGAGCGAGCGCCCCCCTCCTGAGCCGTACCAGCGGAGGAGCCCGGCATTCTTCTTCGTCGCCGCGGCCTCTTCTTCCGACTTCGGGGGTCTTGTCCCCCTCTTCGGTTCTTCTGCTGGGCCACCGCGCCTTCTTATAGCTCTTTTACAGGCGGTGGCCCGGTCTTCTTTCGCCGCCGCTGCCTTCCGTTCTTCTTCTTCTTCTCCTGGAGATGTTGACTCGACGCTCTCTCCGGCCGCAATGCCAGGGGCGCGCTGCGCTGCGACTTATATAGGGACAAGGGGCGGTGTCACATGGGTTGATGTCACATGTGTTGGTGTCACATGGTGACCCCGCCCCCTTACGATGTCACAGTCCCGGAGGATGTTGGGACTGTCGCCATGTGACATCAACCCATGTGACATCAACCCATGTGACACCGCCTCTTGTCCCTATATAAGTCGCAGCGCATCCCTGGCATTGTGGCCGGAGAGAACGTCGAGTCAACATCTCCAGGAGAAGAAGAAGAAGAACGGAAGGCGTCGGCGGCGACAGAAGACCAGGCCACCGCCTGTAAAAGAGCTATAAGAAGGCGCGGTGGCCCGGCAGAAGAACCGAAGAGGGGGACAAGACCCCCGAAGTCGGAAGAAGAGGCTGCGGCAAAGAAGAAGAATGCCAGGCTCCTCCGCTAGTATAAGAGCTACAAGAAGATAGCGGAGGAGTCCGGCGAGAAGACCCCAGAAGACCCCCGGAGCTGTGCAATAAATTATTTTATCTTGTGTGTTTTTTTTTGTACTTTATTTTACAGGTGAATGGGTAGGGGTACATTGTACCCCATACTCATTCACATAGGGTGGGGGGCCGGTATTCGGGGGCCCCCTTATTAAAGGGGGCTCCCGGATTCCGATAAGCCCCCCGCCCGCAGACCCCGACAACCAACGGCCAGGGTTGTCGGGAAGAGGTCCTTGTCCTCATCAACACGGGGACAAGGTGCTTTGGAGTGGGGGGGCCGCGTGGCCCCCCCTTCCCCAAGGCACTCCCCATGTTGAAGGCACGCGGCCTGGTAAGGCTCAGGAGGGGGGGCGCTCGCTCGCCCCTCCTTTCCTGGCCGGCCGGGTAGCGTGCTCGGACAAGGGTCTGTTGTGGACTTGGGGGGACCCCCATGCCGATTTTCTTCGGCGTTGGGGTTCCCCTTTAAGTCCATACCAGGCGGCGGGGCCAGCGACGTATTCTTTGCGGGCCCCGCCTACCTGGAGACCCGCTCGAAATGAGCGGACTTTTCCCTGGGCGGGAAAAGTCCGCTCATTTCAAAAGTACGGCGGACTGGCATACACACGGCCAGATTGTCCGCCGAAATGCGAGTCCGGCGGGAAGATTGGAGTGTAAAACTACATTCTAAGTCCGCCGTACTTTCGGGTCAAAAAAGTATGCCGGAGGCTACACACGGGGGGATTGTCCGGCGGACTTGAGTTTGCCGGACTTTTCCACCCGCTTGTTTGATCGTGTGTACGCGGCATAAGGCTCACCAGTTCCTAAATGTCTTGCAGGACAATTTTATGGGTCAGATGGTAGATGCACCAACTAGAAGTAAAGCGTTATTGGATCTACTGATTACCAACAATACAGACCTGATCACAGATGTAGAAATACGAGGCAATTTAGGTAACAGCGATCACAGGTCAATTGGCTTCAATATAAATCACACAAATAGGAAACATAAGGGGAATACAAAGACACTGAATTTCAAAAGAGCCAACTTCCCTAAACTACAAACCTTGCTATAAATTGGGATAAAATATTAGCAACAAAGAACACGGAGGAGAGTTTGGTTTGCTTTAAGAGCATATTAAATAAGAGCATTAGCCAATGCATCCCATTGGGTAATACATTTAAAAGAGCTAACAAAAGTCCTGTATGGCTTTACTCCAATGTAAAAATGCATATAAAAGCAAAGGAGAAGAACTTCAAAAAATACGGTTGAGGGATCATCATTGGTATTCAGACTTTATAAAGAATGCAACAAGAATTGTAGGGTGCAATAAGGATGGCTAAGATAGAACATGAAAGACACATAGCGGAGGACAGCAAAAAAAATCCCAAGAAATTCTTTAAGTATGTAAAGAGTAAAAAAGGGAGGACAGACCATATTGGCCCCATAAAGAATGAGGAAGCACATCTGGTTACAAAGGATGGGGAGATGGTGAAGGTATTGAATTTATTCTTCTCCTCAGTCTTCACGAGGGAATCGGGGGGCTTTAGTAACCAAAACTGCAGTGTTTATCCTAATGGCACATCACAGGAAGCACCTCCATGGTTAACAGAGAAAATTAAAATTAGACTTGGGAAACGTAACATTAATAAATCACCGGGACCAGATGGCTTGCACCCGAGAGTACTTACAGTAAGTGACTGCGATATTGTGTCAATCTTGCCACTTTTATCAGTGAGATTGGCACCCTGCGAGCCCCCCGTCGCGGGAGCCAGCGCTGAGCTGGCTTGCATCGGGAAAGGAAAATTGTTTCTTTTCCTTTCCCGATAAGCGTCAAGCATCGCTGGCCGGGTTCACACTGGTGCGGGGATCCGAATTGGATTCCCGCCAATACCAGGCACTGTATTTGGTATGAATCCTAAGGGAGAACTCCACGCCAAATAAAAAAAAACGGCATGGGTAACCTCTCCGGAGGCATAACAGGCACATGGTGACCGAGCCCCATATGATGTCACAGTCCCAGCATCCTCCAGGACTGTGACATCTTAAGGGGATGGGGTCACCATGTGACATCAACCAGTGACCCCGCCCCTTGTCCCTATATAAGTCGCCGCACACCGCGCCCCTGGCATTGTGGCCGGAGAGAGCGTCGAGTCAACATCTCCAGAAGAAGAAGAACGGAAGGCGGCGGCGGCAGAAGACCGGGCCACCGCTAGTAAAAGAGCTGGAAGAAGAAGCGGTGGCCTGGCAAGAAGAACCGAAGAGGGGGACAAGACCCCCGAAGTCGGAAGAAGGGGCGGCAGTGACGGAAGACCGGGCCTCCGCTAGTAAAAGAGCTAAAGGAAGAAAGTGGAGGCCCGGCAAGAAGAACCGAAGAGGGAGACAAGACCCCTGAAGAGGGGGACAAGACCCCCGAAGTCGGAAGAAGATCCCCGGGCGGCGGCGAAGAAGAAAGCCGGGCTCCTCCGCTAGTAAAAGAGCTAGCAGAAGATAGCGAAGGAGTCCGGCGAGAAGACCCCCCAAGATGGAAGACCCCCGGAGCAGTGCAATAAATTATTTTCAAACCTTGTGTGTTGTGTTTTTTTTTTTCACAGATGAATGGGTAGGGGTACATTGTACCCCATACTCATTTACATAGGGTGGGGGGGCTGGTATCCGGGGGCCCCCTTATTAAAGGGGGCTCCCGGATTAAGATAAGCCCCCTGCCCGCAGACCCCGACAACCAACGGCCAGGGTTGTCGGGAAGAGGCCCTTGTCCTCATCAACATGGAGACAAGGTGCTTTGGGGTGGGGGACCGCAGGGTGCCCCCCTTCCCCCAAAGCACCCACTCCCCCCATGTTGAGGGCACGGTACGGCTCAGGAGAGAGGGGGCGCTCGCTCGTCCCCAGCCGGGCTGCGTGCTCGGATAGGGGTCTGGTATGAATTTTGGGGGGGGGCCCACGCTGTATTTTTCGGCGTAGGGGATTCCCCTTAAAACCCTACCAGACCGAAGGGCCTGGTATGCCCCCGAGAAGGCATGCAGGCTTCATTAGTGAGGCGACATTATCGCCGTTCTCTCGCTCGCTCACTACTATAGGAAAATGACATTTTCCTATTGCAGCCAGCGTGAGAACCAGCGCGACGGGATCGCTCTGGTCAGAGAAGCCTGTTGCCGGGAACCAGCGCGTCAGGATCGCGCTGGAAACACAATATCTGCTGCACCTACTGTAGGGAACTCAGTCAAGTAATTGCCAGACCATTGTTACTAATTTTTACTGACAGTCTACTGACTGGAATGGTACCAGCTGATTAGAGAAAAGCCAATGTAGCACCAATATTTAAAAAGGGCCCAAAATACATCCCTGGGAATTACAGACCAGTTAGCCTAACATCAATAGTATGTAAACACTTAGATGGGATGACAAGGGACTATATAAAAGATTTTAGTACTGAGAACGGTATCATTAGCAGTAATCAGCATAGATTCATGAAGAATTGTTCTTGCCAAACCAATCTATTAACCTTCTATGAGGAGGTGAGTTGCCATCTAGATAAAGGAAAGCCTGTAGACATGGTGTATCTGGATTTTGCAAAAGCATTTGACACAGTTCCCCATAAACGTTTACTGTACAAAATAAGGTCCATTGGCCTGGACCATAGGGCGAGTACATGGATTGAAAACTGGCTACAAGGGTGAGTTCAGAGGGTGGTGATAAATGGGGAGTACTCAAAATAGTCAGGGGTGGGTAGTGGTTCTGTGCTGGGACCAATCCTATTTAATTTGTTCATAAATGACCTGGAGAATGGGGTAAAACAGTTCAATCTCTGTATTTGCAGACGATGCTAAGCTAAGCAGGCCAATAACTGCTCCGCAGGATGTGGAAACCTTGCAAGAAGATCTGAAAAAATTAATAGTGTGGACAACTACATGGCAAATGAGGTTTAATGTAGAAAATATAAAATAATATACTTGGGTGACAAAAATATGAATGCAATCTACTCACTAGGAGGTGAACTTCTGGGGGAATCTAGGATGGAAAAGGACCTGGGGGTCCTAGTAGATGATAGGCTAAGCAATGGCATGCTGCTGCTTTATTTACAATAAAGCAAACAGAATATTGGCATGCATTAAAAAGGGGATCATCTCCAGAGATAAAACGATAATTCTCCCGCTCTACAAGACTCTGGTCCAGCTGCACCTGGAGTATGTCGTCCAGTCCTGGGCACCAATCCTCAAGAAGGATGTACTGGAAATAGAGCAAGTACAAAAAAGGGCAACAAAAATTAAAAAAGGGTCTGGAGGATATTAGTTATGAGGAAAGGTTGCAAGCACTGAACGTATTCTCTCTGGAGAAGAGACGCTTGAGAGGGGATATGTTTTCAATATACAAATACCATACTGGTGACCCCACAATAGGGATAAAACTTTTTCACTGAAGGGAGTTTAACAAGACTTGTGGCCACTCATTAAAATTAGAAGAAAAGAGGTTTAACCTTAAACTACGTAGAGGGTTCTTTACTATAAGAGCGGCAAGGATGGGGAATTCCCTTCCACAGGCGGTGGTCTCAGCGGGGGGCATTGATAGTTTCAAGAAACTATTAGATAAGTACCTGAACGACCGCAACATACAGGGATATATAATGTAATACTAACATATAATCACACACATAGGTTGGACTTGATGGTCTTTTTCCAACCTCACCAACTATGTAACTATGTAATTATATATGTTGTAGCAGATCAAAATCATTGTGTATTATGCACTGGTTTTTATGCTCAGGTGATAGGCGTTTTTGTCACCTTCCTTGTCGCATATGCTGGTCCATGTTGATTTTACTATACGTGGGCTCTTTTTTTACAATTATGGTATGTTTTGTTGCAGATTCTTTTATTTTTATATGCTTTGATATATAGTCTCTTCAGTGGGGGGTCACTCTTTCTTTCAGTGGTGATTATGTAGATTCTAGATGCTAACAGGGGTTTTCAACTCAACCACTAATGGTACAAATGTTTTGGCCATTAGGTCAAATTGTTTAAATTGTATATATCTGTCTGTATATGTCAGCTATGGCTAAGTACCATGCCTGGTGTGAAACGCGTTAGTACAGTTAGTCTGTACCCATTTGTGATGCTTTGATATCCATTTTTATAAAATAAAGGTGATTTTTTTTGTAGTGCAGCTATCCACCTATTCATTTTTCCTACCACTCCTGTTGCAAACAGAGCCTGCCCCCTGCTTGATTGTGGAGACAGCTGAATCTAGGAGAGGTAATTACCTGTGAGCGGTGAACTTCCTCACTCATGCCCACTGTTACCTGAGGCCCTCTGAATTCATAATCTCATTGAGTTCTCGAACCTTGGAGGTGTGTTTCCATCTCTATCATCTCTTTTTGCATCTGGAGCATCATCTTTTCCAGTTCAGAGTTGCTCTTTGACAGCTGTTGGATGGTTGGGCTATTTGCTTGTGGTGGGGACCAAGATATTGTGTTAGTGGACGTTTTCAGGACATCTGGTTCCTGAGGACACTGTAAGACATTGGACTGATACTATTTACCTTTCATCAAATTGCTCGGCTGAGCTTTCTTTTGCTTCTGTTCCCTTTCCATCTCCATATTAGTGGTTTCATTTGTGTTCTCTATGAGCACCTCACCTGGAATGGAAGGATCGTCTAAATACTGCTTTAATTGGAACTTGATGTGGTCACTTCTCAGTCGAAGTATCCACTGACCTTAGGATTATCTTTTGTATCAGCTAAGTCCTGAAGTGTTCTTCCAAGCCTTCTCCTTGTAAGACAAACAACAGGCGGTCCTTCAACTCAATAGCTCTGAACAGGAAATTCTGAGGAGTTTCCTTAATAGTCTGTGAGATGCTTATTAGTTGTTGGCACAGTTCGGAAGTATTTTTCTCCTTGTAATGGCTTTTTGGGATTCTCCTAAGTTGAACTAGGGTCAGTCCATTCTTCATTTCCAGCATACCTCTGAGACTTAGGCCGGGACTAAAGGCTTTTACCACAGCTTCCACAATCTTGTTCTCTGTATAACATTTTTGTAGCACCATGTCGGTCTGGTGCATAAGATTTGTATAGGACAGATTGTCTTTCACCTATCTGACCAGCAGTCTTAAAATCCTTCCTGATTGTCACCTCTGGCAAGTTACCATGGTGAAGTCTGAGTACCTGGAATAGGTTCTTGTTTTAGTTGACTGTCACTCGAGTCCTTGCTTTTAGTACTTAGCTCTTTTATCTGTTCCTCAATCATTCTGGAGGTTTCCTGGAACTTCTCCTGCATAGTGTGGTATTGTCATTTCAAATCGGCTAATTGCTCTTCCAGTTGGGGGTCTTTCTCACTGATGTTTGGTGCTTCAGTTTGGTCCCTCTTCTTCTGTAGCTCACCGATGAATTTCTTAGTTGCTTGGAGAAATTGTGTCACCGCCTCTTCACTTTCAGTCTTGACCAGTTCATCTATCACCTCATTGCCAGGTTTTTCCTTTCACCATATTTGCTTCGGAGGCCTTGATAAACTGGCAAGTCTCCATGAGATCATGGACTGTCAGGTAAATCAGGTGCCCACTGATTTCATCTTGCAACTTTTCTATATCCATCTGTGTACGATTTCAGTGCAATCTTCTCTCGGCTGCTGCCGTCACCATTCTCGGTGAGGGAATCAGGAAGTGAAGCGTTGGGGCTTCACTTCTCGGTTCCCTACTGCGCATGCGCGAGTCACGCAGAGCAATGAGAATGCTCCCCACTGTCTCTGGGACCCATGTGTGTCCCAGCAGACAGCGCGGTGGGACAGGAAGAGGCATAGACTCCTGTGGGAGTCTATGCCCGGAAGTGGGTGCAAAGACCTGTCTTAGACAGGTATCTGCACCCCCCTCCCCCCTGAAAGGTGCCAACTGTGACACCAGAGGGGAGGAGGGTTTCCGATGAGTGGAAGTTCCACTTTAGGGTGGAACTCCGCTTTCAGTCTGATAGACTGGGTAGCAACTACTATTCCGTTCCCACCAGAAACAAAGGTTAATCTATTTGGTTCCCCCTGCTATTAGCAGTATTCATTAAAATGTGTTCTCTATCATTCAGGCTTTTTTACTATATGCTGCCATCTACTGGTGATTTAATAGAAATGCCATGAGTTTTACTTTCTCTATTAGCAGAACTATAAAATCATTTTTTATGGGGTACCTGATTTTAACATCCCTTACACTACCAAGGCATTTTCATCTACACAACTGCTGCTCACTAGATATTTTCTCTTTTTTAGACTATTCTCTATAAACCATAGAGGTGGCTGCATGTGAAAATCTCAGTAGATCAGCAGTTTTTGAAATACTCAGATCACCTCGTCTGGCCCCAACAACCATGTCAAATTCAAAGTCACTTAAATTCCCTTTTTTTCCCCATTCTGATGCTCGGTTTGATATTTAGCATGTCCTCTTCACCACATCTAGATGCCTAAATGCATTGAGTTGCTGCCATGTGATTGGCTGATTAGAAATTTGTGTTACCAAGCAGTTAAACAGGTGTACCTAATAAATTGGCCGGTGAGTGTATATTATAATAATAATAATAATAATAATAATAATAACTGATATAATGCCTAAGGTAAATAGTGGAAAACAACTTAACTTTTACAAAATCGATAGATAAAATAAGAGAAAAAAAAAATCTACTGTTTTGCATCCCCTACTATAAGGCACTGCTATATCTGTCGCAGGATTAATCTGTGAGCAATTCTTGTAAAAATAGGCTGCAATAACAGTAATATTCTATAGCTACCAGACATTAGCTTTCCATGCTATGAGATTCCCCAAACTGATGGCATCTAAGATGAACTGTGGCTAATTGCTGTGGGTTAATGCAATAACTGGTCTTTAAACAATGTGTAGACCAAACCTATGTACCGTATGTTGATACATTCCTTGCAAAATGGATTGCATTGAGTGAAAGTCCTTCTGAATAGGACAACTATGATTTATTTACCTTCATTTGATCTAGAAGCCAAACACTAGCTTAAAAAAACTGAAACAATATATTCAAATGAGCAACTTAAGACTGCCGGTATAATAAGTTTACCAGGTAGTAAGAGTGAGTAGATCCATTAAGACGGCTCAAGAGAAGCCTCCCTATCTCAACAGTGCATCAACTAGTGCAGGTCTTGTTGTTTGAAGTCTATAGGAGATTAATGGGGCAGGTCACAGGCCTTCTAGTCCAAGTTTTCTACCATCAGTAATTTATAGCGGTTGCCGGGACACAGACATTATTCACATATCTGCATAGATTCCTATCATAAGGCTTCTCACCTACTCATACATTAGGCTCTAATTTACAGCTTATGTCTAAGTTATGAACTATTCTTTTCTTTTTCTTTTTTGTGTATAGAGCTGAGTACATAAAGTGCCAGGGTACAAATACCCAGCTAGTTCACTTCAGGTGAAGGTATTCACTTGGCAGAGAAAAGAATACATTTCCTTTTTCTAAAAGTAAATAAAAGAAAGTGAGAAATAATGTGATGCAATGCAGAGTTGTCAGGTGAAAGATACGGAGTATGCAGAGAATTGACCTGCAGACCATGCTGGGTGTTGTAGTTTCCTTGAAGTGTACTACAGTAAGTGAGGGTTGTATCTAAAGTTCAAACTGCCCTAGGCACAAAAGAAATATGACATCTTTTTACACGTCAACCAATTTTACTTTAATTCTACTTGTCCCTGTTTTGAAGGAGAGGGGGAATTTTTTTTTCAAACCTTCAGAGAGTTACAAAATGTGGGCAGAGTTTTTTTCAACTATGGACTTGGGGCAAGGAATTTTAAACCATAAAAATAAATATGGCAAAATTAAAATGTTTTGACCATATATCAGCAGAATATCATTTTATTATTTGATTTATATTATACCTTTATATTTTGTAGAGTTTGCATATTGAAGTACACTTCAAGTTTCTTTGAAGAGTGCTACAGTAAAAAAAGGATTATATCTAAAGTTCATACTGCTCCAGGCACAAGAGAACCATGACTTCTTTTTACACATCCACCTATGTTACTTTGATTCTGCTTGTCCCTGTTTTAAAAGAGAGTGGGAATTTTTTCACACCACTAAAGAGAGAAAGAGGAAGTTAAAAGGTTTAGAAAGAGGGATTTTAATGGTGCAAATTGATAATGTGAAAACAAGGGATGGTTCTTTAGTATATGAAAATTTTATTACAATCAATGTTAAAAAAATATATATTATACAAGTGAAACAATGCACAAGACTTTACAGTAGTTTATATGAACAATCTTGGAGAATCACAGATACATGTAAGAAGATAATTATTGCACAATAGCCCGACATGTTTCGCTGTTTGCTTCTTCAGGGGATGTGCAATTTAACAATACATGTACCCCTGCCGTGTTCACCCACATTCAGCCATAGCTCAAAGTTTCACACCTGCCTACAAAAACCCAACAGGGGGCACTCCATTCAGTCATAGAAGGCAGGAACAGACCAGGTTAAAAAATAATTAGACTCAGCATTAATGGAAGTGACTGTGGATGTTATACTGGACAGGATCGATCAGTAGTGTATGGGAACACAGTCTAATCCATACAGCATGGAGAAGTCACTACCACCAGTACCTAGCTAGCTTCTATGAATGCATGGAATGCCCCCGTTGGTTTTTTGTAGGCAGGTGTGAAACTTTGAGTGGTGGCTGAATGTGGGTGGACACGGCAGAGGTATATGTATCGTTAAATTGCACATCCCCTGAAGAAGCAAACAGCGAAACATGTCGGGCTAGTGTGCAATAATTATCTTCTTACATTTATCCGTGATTCTCTGTACTGTAAAGTCTTGTGCATTGTTTCACTTGTATAATAAATATTTTTTAACCTTGATTGTAATAAAATTTTCATATACTAAAAAAACATCCCTTGTTTTCACACTATCAATTTGCACCGATAAAATCCCTCTCTCTAAACCTTTTAACTTTCTCATTTCAAATCTGGGATGTGGTGCAAAATTAAATGGGTGTTCTTTCCTATGTAGCCAGACCAAAATGTAATTAAAGAGAGAAAGAGTTTGGGCTCGGCCCAAAAATGTATATAAATTAATGTATTTTTTTTTTTTTACATGAAATGCTATTGTTTTTCTCCATATATCACTTTATGCAAAAGAAATCCCCCCTTAGTGTGTTATTGGAGATATTTTACTTCACTTCCTGTCCTGTAGACACAATGGAAAATTAGAGGAAACCTCTCCCTTCTTGCACAGTTGTGATGAAAACAAATGCCACTATTTAGTTTCCCCCTCATTCTGTAAAAAGGGTGTTTAGGCCATATTCACAATACATACTTCAGTTCACGGCCATACAAGAGCCATGTTTACCTGCACAGGGATGTCCAGGCGTTCTGTGCATCCCTATGCAGGTAGTTTAATTCATGACCATTGGGATGCAGCAGTTTCACAGACACAGACTCTTCTCCCAATTTGGCATCCATGCGGGTGCAGGTTCACTGCCTCGAATGCAGACAGTGTGCATTCAGGGCTGGGGTGTATGGAACACCTTTGCATCGCCTTAAGGGTAAACACGGCCCTTGCATGGATGTATGCTGTGGTACACCCATGTGAATGAGGCCTAAACGCTCTCTTTACACAATGAGGGGGAAACTGAATGGTGGCATTTGTTCCAGACACAATTGTGCAAGAAGGGAGAGATTTCCTCTCACTTTCTATTGTGTCTACAGAACAAGAAGTGGAGGAAAATATCTCCAATAGCACACGAAAAAAAACAAAAACAAAAAAACAGCAAAAAACAAAAGCTTAGGTTTTGATCTGTCCTCACTTTATCTTGTATCCTTCTCTATACTTTAAGCAGCAGACTGATTCAAACTAAATGACGTACTCTTAAAAGCACTATGGAATTTGAATACCTTGCTGTTTCTTGTTACATAATTGTCCCCTTTTGTCATGACTGAAAATTCTGAAACTATGCAAACAGACCCTGAAAATATAATACTCGTAAATTGCACCTAAGTAGTTTAATCTCCATAAACTTCAGACAGCAAATAAACTCTTGTCATTCTGATTTACAACTCGACCCTCCATTTTCCCTGCAATAGTTACTTTCTACTGACGCTTTATGTTTGTTTTGCCTAAGAGAGTTTTGTATAAGCTCAGCTCCAGGCTTTAAGTCACACCTGTAATGTTAACTCATTTATTTTATTTTATCTGGGCAGATTGTGAGAAAAAGAAAAAAAAAAAAAGACAGAAAAAATTGATAGAGATGAACGCTTTATCTGTTCCACTTCAAAGCCAAATATTGGACTTTCAAGCACACCTGCTTTCTACAAAACCCCTGCTAGATAACAGTTTTGTAAACAATGCAGAGTGAAAGTAAAAGGGTATTAAATTACTTGTGCTTCTGAAAAGTGATACTCGAAATATTTGTGAAATTCTGAGATTTTACTTATATATGGACCAAGTGGTTGCATATCAAAACATTTTTGGAGGCTGGATGAGGGATCCACGTATGATTTTGGAAAGAGAATGAGCAAGAGAAAGATATTTTATTGATCTGACTGGCCATGCACATGGCACCACTTTTCATCCCCTAGGAATCACACCTATAAAGTTAACACCCAAGTCCAGGAAAAGATATAATCTAAATGCTGCATTGTACATCTACAGTTGGGAAAATTATTATTTGATCCCCTGCAGATTTTTTAAGGTTGCCCACTTACAAAGAAGGGTCTATAATTGTTATAGATGCATTTTAAATGATAGAGATGGAATATCAACCAAAAATCCAGAAAAAAACACAATACAAATGTTCTAAATTGAGTTGCAGTTCAGTTAGTAAAATACGCATTTGATCCCCAAGCAAAACATGACTAAGTACTTGGTGGAGAAACCCTTGTTGGCAAGTACAGAGGTAAGAGGTTTCTTGTACTTGGTTACCAGGTTCTCACACATCTCAGGAGGGATTTTGATCCACTCTTCTTTACAGATCTTCTCTAAATCCTTAAAGTTTCTTCACTGCCACTTGGCAACTTGAAGTTTCAGCTTCCGCCATAAATTGTCTATAGGATTAAGGTCTGTAGACTGGCTAGGCCACTCCATGACCTTAATGTTCTTCATGTATCACTCCTTTTTTGCATTGGTGGTATGTTTTTTTTTCATTGTCTTGCTGTGTGCCATCTTCAGTGTCCTGGCTGAGGAAAGAAGGTTCTAAGCCAAGATTTTACAATACATGGCCCCATTCATTGGCCCCTCAAGTCACCGTGTACCTTTAGCAGAGAAATAGCCCCAAAACATACTGTTTCCATCTCCGTGCTTGACTGTGGGGATGGTGTTCTTAGGATCATAGTCAGCATTTTTATTCCTCCAAACACGGCGAGTTGAGTAAATGCCAAAGAGCTCAATATTGGTCTCATCCCAATACTTCTCTGAATCATTTAGCTGTTCATTTACAAACTTCAGATGGGCCTGTAC
Source organism: Lithobates pipiens (assembly GCF_037356315.1). Lineage (NCBI taxonomy): Eukaryota > Metazoa > Chordata > Amphibia > Anura > Ranidae > Lithobates > Lithobates pipiens. The sequence goes on from NW_027507785.1 coordinate 100,983,083, forward strand.
ATGTTCCTTCTTGAGGAGGGGGACCGTGCAGGCGCTGCAGGATTTAAATCCATGACAGCATACTGTGTTACCATTGGTTTCTTTGGTGACTGCAGTCCCAGCTGCCTTGAGATCATTCACAAGCTCCTCCCGTGTAGTTCTGGACTGATCCCTCACTTTTCTCATGATCATTCTTACCCCACGAAGTGAAATCTTGCATGGAGCTCCAGACTGAGGGAGATTTTTTTTTTTTTTTTTTACATTCTTTATTTTTGAAATTATCCAAAATTTACAAACAGCAATAAAACATATATAAACCATTCCACATAATAATAAATACAGCATCAGTGCTTATAAAGGTTATCTTCCTTTACCCTCCCTCCCCCCCCCCCCCCCCTCCCCTCTCTCACTGGATCCTGCTCCATGGGATTTCTTTTGATTAACCTTCCACCATCTTCAAATAATTTTCAGTTTTACCAAATAATACCCAGAGATGCCATTTATTCTGGTACCTCTCCTCCATATTATCCAGTTTATACATTGACTCTTCAATAATTCGTAACCTTTCTAGTCTTTCTGCCCATTCCCTCATTGAGGGGGGATCCGATCTTTTCCATCTTAGCGGTATCAATGATTTAGCAGCATTTAATAAACAGGGGATCAAGGAATTCCCATACTCCCTCTCCCCTTTTTCTATATCATGAAATAGACATACCCATGGATCCCTCCTGATCCTTTCCCCAGTTATTTCAAAAATAGTTTCAATTACTTTACCCCAAAATGTCTGTATCTTAGGGCAAAGCCACCATATATGAGCAAATGATCCCTCCCCCAAGCAGCCTCTCCAGCATGCCCGGGGGGTCGCACTACATATTTTGTTTCCTTGTTGTGGGGTTATGTACCATCTTGTTAAAAGTTTATATGACATCTCTCGTGTTTGTGAGTCTACGGCAACCGAGTAGGTACGTCTAATTATCTTATTTCTATGATAATCGTTACTTAAGGACCCGATTTCACTTTCCCATTTTTCTAGACAGGGGGGGTAATTTTGCTCTATTCTTTCTATTAGGATTTTATAAAGTTTTGAGATCCTTTTTTCGAGGCACTGACGGTTCACTAATAGCTTCTCCAGTGGTCTAAGTTGTTCCTTACCCCGTAGTGGCTGTGGTAGAGACTGAATAAAATAATATAATTGATGATATCTCCATTTATCTAATGGTTTGTGACCCTATTTCCCTATAATTTCCTCGTATGTGCACATCCTATTTCCTTCCATCACCTCCTGTAATTTAATGTTGTTTTTCTTAACCCATCTACTATAATATAAGTATTCCTCTTGCCCTGGGATAAAAAATTTAGTGTCCAATAGTGGCATTAGTGGTGCGTTATGTCCCCAGTTATGTCTCTTATTTATTGTGTCCCATATCTGAAGTAAATTTTTTGTCAGTGTGTTTGTGCTATGGCCTAATTCTCTATGTTTTGCAGGTATCCATACTATTTCCCCTAATTCTCTACTACTTAACTTAACTTCTAATTCAACCCAATCCTTTCCCTTTTTATTGTGTATCCAATCCGGGATTCGTGAAATTTCTATGGCCTCATAATACTTTTTGAAATCCGGCATTGCCAACCCTCCCCTGTCTTTACTTCTTATCAGGGTATTCAGTGCCACCCTCGCCGCTTTTTTTTCCATATAAACCTATTAATCAAAGTTTTTAGTTTATTTGAATAAGCCTGTGGTAACACTATTGGGATCATTTGGCACGTATAGGTGAAGATTGGTAAAATAAACATTTTGACTACGTTTATTCTACCTGTCCATGATAGAGCTTTATATTGACACCTTTCCAAATGTTGTTTAATTTTATTTAGTGTGGGCATATAGTTGGCCTCAAACAGATCACTCATCTTTGCTGTCAACCTTATTCCCAAATAGGCCAATTCCCTCCCACACCATCTAAAGGGAAATTTAGATTGGAGGATGTTTTGCTCTATTATTGGCGTATTTAAATTCAAAATTTCCGATTTAGATATATTAACCTTGAAATTAGAGACCTTCCCATATTTTAATAATTCTTCCATTATTGCTGGTATAGAAGCCCCAGGGTTAGAAACAAAGAGCAAAAGATCGTCCGCAAACGCAGCGACCTTGAACTCCCTCTCGGCCGCCAATATCCCATGAATGTTCCGATTTTTCCTAATGGCCATCAGCAGGGGTTCAAGCGACAATATAAATAATAATGGGGATAACGGGCAGCCCTGTCTTGTCCCATTGAACAGCTCAAGGGGGCAAGACAGGGCTCCATTTATTCTTATTTTAGCTTTGGGGTGGGTGTATAGGGCTTCTATCCAGCCCCTCATCCTCTCCCCTAATCCATACCTTTCCAGCACTTCAAACAGGAACCCCCACCCCACTCTGTCAAATGCCTTTTCCGCATCTATTGACATGAGTACCGTGGGGGCTCCCCGTCTTACCGCTTCTTGGCATAACATGATGGTCTTTAGTGTGTTATCCCGACCCTCTCTCCCTTCAATGAATCCAACCTGATCCTGCAGGATCCACTCCGACACGTGTGGTCCTAATCTTTCAGCAATAATTTTTGCAAACAGTTTGATGTCTGAGTTTAGCAAGGAAATTGGCCTATAGCTCTCCACTGCCGTTGGGTCCTTTCCCTCTTTCAGGATCAGGACCACATGCGTCAAGAGTGTTTCCTCGCGGAATTCTCCGCCCTTCCCCACTGCATTAAAATAGTCGCATAGTTTTGGGACTAGCTGTTTTTGGAATTGCTTATAGTATGAGATCGGGAAACCATCGGGCCCCGGGCAGCCTCCCTTAGCTGTATTTTTAATCGCCCTCTCAACTTCCCCTCTTGATATTGGGGCTTCTAGTGCTTCCATTTCTATTTGCTTGGCCCTGGGGATATCTATCTGATTTAAATAATCTTTTATTTCCTCCCCTACTCGATTCTCTACCTTATCCTGTCACCCGATGTTATAAAGACCCCTATAATATGAAAAAAATGTATTCATAATATTATCTGGCATATTTTGTATGTCCCCCTCAGCATTTCTTACTTTTGGGATAAAAGTTCTATTTTTCTTTTCCTTCACTCTCCTCGCCAACCATTTACCTGATTTATTCCCCCATTGGTACCTTTCTCTTCCCAAAATATGGTAGGCCGTTCTTCTATCCTGCTCCAAGCACTCATCTAACTCTCGCTTTTTAGTTATTAAATCTTGGGTGTCCCGAAGCCCCCATGGTCTCCCCATCTGTTCCAATCTCTGAATTTCCTCATATAATAGGGTTTTCCTCCTCTCCCTCTCTCTCTTTTTCCCTGCGCCAATCCCTATTAATACCCCTCTTATAACTGCCTTATGCGCTTCCCATAATACAGGGCTAGAGGTTTCCGGTGTGTCATTCAGATTAAAAAATTGTGTAATCTCATGCTCGATCCTGTCTACTGTATCTTTATCCTGTAATAGGGATTCATTCAATCTCCAATTCATCCTCGGTCCCAGATCCCCCCCGATCTCCAGCTGGATCAACACAGGTGCATGATCTGAAACTGTTCTTATCTTTATTTCAGCCTTCTTAAGTGCCCTTAAAAATGAATGTTCCAGAAAAATATAATCTATTCGGGAGAAAGAACCATGGACCGAGGAAAAACATGTATAATCCCTATCTTTTGGATGCAGTGTTCTCCAGGTATCGTATAGTTGACATGCCGTTAACGCCCTTAAGAGCATTTTCTGTTTGTGTTCAGATATCCTAGGGCCCCTGTGGTATCTATTTTAGGGTTCATACTCCAATTGAAATCCCCTGCCAGGATTAATTTCCCTTCTTTAAAATCTTCTATTTTATTTAATACTTTCTTCAGGAATCTATCCGTATTCTTGTTTGGGGCATAGATATTGACAATTGTACATTTAACATTCAACAACCTGCCTTTTAGGCACAGGTAACGACCCTCCGGATCCACTAGTCGTTCTTCTAGGTTAAACCTCATTGTACTACTAAACCCTATCGCAACCCCTCTCGCGTAAGGGGATGGGGAATCCCCATAAAACCACACCGGAAAATTAGCCGAATTCAATCTAGCCCCAGAAGTGTATGTTATATGCGTCTCTTGAAGGCATACTATATTAGCTTCCATGTATTGCAGTTCGTCATTTATCCTATATCTTTTCCTTTTTGAATTTAACCCCCTTACATTATAAGTGATAACATTAAGGACTACCATAGCTCTCTACACGGGGTAATACCCCCTCTTTCTTCTCTTTTTTTTTTTTTTTTTCTTCCCTTCTTCTTCGCTTTCCGTTTTCCTTTCCTTCTTGAAGCGCCTAGTGGATCCAGTGGTACCTGTCCCCCTTAGCCCTATGGGAGGACCGAGTGAGAGCCCCAAAAAGCAACCAAAACCCCCCTCCCACCCTCTCCCTCCCTCCCCCCCTATCCCCTCCCTACCTCCCCCTTGTCCTATAACGGAACGTCTTATGAGACTGGGTAGGACACCCCCCTTCCCGTTATGCCCATGGCACTGGTGGGCCGATATTTGTATTCACCGCACCCCCATAGTATCCCTAGGGCTCGTACCCTTATCCGCCCGGCCCTCCCCCCACCTTCCCTCCCCCCTCCTCCCGCACTCCTCAGCTCTCAGCGCTGCCCATTCCCTCAGCTCATTTCCAGTATTCTACTTTCATCTCCTACTGCTCGGTCCATCCTGCCATTTCCTCCCCTGGGTGCTATTCCCCTGACCCCCTAATACATCTTCCCAGCCCCATTCAATCTTTGGGGCAGGGTGTATACCTAACTGCTCACAAAAAAAGGTCTTCTGGGAAGCGTAGAACTGCAGATCGTCCCTCTTTCTTCCCTATGAGGCATGCTGGGAATCCCCATTGATATGGGATGTCCGCCGCTCTCAATAATTCCGTGAGTGGTTTTAAACATCTTCTTCTTCCCAGTGTCTCCCCCGCTAAGTCAGGATAGATCTGCAGTTCCGTGCCCTCGTGGACCACCCCAGACTGTATTCTCACTCTTCTCATTACCTGCATTTTTTCTGCTACATTGTGAAATCACACTATAACGTCTCGCGGTGCTTCTGATCTGATCCCCCGGGGGCGTGTCATTCTATGTATTCTGTCAATTTTCAGTGGGGCTGTAACTTCCTTATCTACTAGAGGGTTAAAAATCTGTTGAGCTATCTCTCCCAGGGCGGAACCGTTATGTGACTCCGGGAGACCTTTTATCCGTATGTTCTTCCTCCTACTTCTATTTTCTTGATCCTCCAACTTATATCTAATTGATCTATTTGACCTACGGAGGGCTGTTATCTGTTCTACAATTCCGTCTATCTTACGCTCTTGGTTCTCAACTCTATTTTCTATCTCCTCCACTCTCCCTAAAACCAAGCCTATATCGCTTCTTATTGTTGCGATATCCGCCCTTAGAGAGACCTCCATTCTCGAGAACATCTCAGAGAGCATCTCCCTAATTTATGGGGACTGGGGGGTTTCTTTGTGGCTATCCGAGACCATTTCTTCTGCCTCTCTGTTACCCATCCCCACCGCTCCCTGGGGGTTATTTTGGACTACTCCTTCATTTTGTGGGTTTACTCCGCTTTTTTTTTTAACCTCGCTTAACTTTATGGTAGGGTTTTTTGCCCCCCTACCCTCTTCCCCCTTCTGTCTATTTGGGCCCGAGCGGGATGGTTTTTCTATTCTAGGGCTACCGATCTCTTCATCCTCTCTGATACTAGAATTTGCAGCCATGTATTTTTGGATTCCAACCGGGCTTGCCGCCGGGGTGATCGTCTTATTTGCCTTACCTGCCTTTCCCTTCATTTTGGCCAGACCCAGGTCCACCTCTCACTATCTATCGATCGCCAAGTTATTCTCTTTACTGTTTTCCCCCTCCCTTTTCTTTCCTTCCCCCCTATCTCCACCCTAATCTAATATACCTCTCTCCCAGGCCTTGAGAGATATCCCATGGGGTTGATACCACCCACAATGATGAACAATTAAATCAGAGATATCAAGAGCAGAAAAAAAAAAAAAAAAAAAAACAGGAAGGATGGAAGCTAGTTCAAATGCTTTCCACCCCGCAGGTAGGTCATCTGTCCAAGTTTATACCATATATCTCCTTGAGTTACCTATAGCGTCACAGGCTAGGCAGTGGAGAGTTATTAACATTAATATTATTATAGCTGTTATAATGAGTACATCTTATACTGGTAGTAAATTATCCCACCCAAAAATCAAAAAGCAGGGAACGGTATCGAATAACTCCAGACCTTTAACTGTTGACTGGAAAGGTGCAAAACCGACCCACTGCAGTAAAAGATTTTAAATGCCTTTTCCAGCTTTTCCCGCCAGAAAGACTCTAACATCAGATATTAAACATCAAGATGCATCCAGTGGCTACTGTTCAGTACAATCTTCACCCTTTTGGTTATGTACGTATATGTTCAGCTATTCTTTTATGTTTCAAGAAGAAAGAAAAAAAAGGGGGGTTTTAGCAGATAAAGCAGGTTCCAGCAGCAAGCAAATTATAACTTTTCCTCTTCTTATCTCTTATCTCTTCCCCCTCTCCAAGTACTCTTAGAGCCTAATTAATGCAGGTTTGGAGTGTGCAGGGGGATACTGTCCTTCGGGGGTCCACGTTCAAAAACAGCCTTCTTGTTCCATAGAGGAGGGGGGGGGGAGGTACAAACAAATAAGCCAAAGCTATAACCAGGGGGATATCTTCCTGTCTGGTATACTGTCCATATATCTCATATGTTTTTTAAGCCGCTACTCCGCAACACCAGCAGAATTTGCGGAGCGTAATACCAGTCACTGTTATTTTCCTTCAGGGACTATTGCTATTACTTCAACACTAAATAGGTGTAGAACGGTCCATAAGCTCCCCGCTGTTTACTATGAGGGGGCCCGCAGCACATATACGATCTCAGAGCTTCACCAATATAACAAGTTCCTCAATATCACCAAGCAAAGATATTGTACAGCTGTCTTAGCCCTCACAGGCTGATACGCTTACCACCTCCCTGGTGCAGCCCTGAGGAGTCAGTCCCGGCGTCCCGACATCAGCATTGTCCTCCTAAGGCTCTCTTTCATCCCAGAGCAGCTTGGTGTAACGAGGGTCAGCGAGGATGTTAAAGCACGGAGAATCAGCCAGCCTATGCAGAGTTAGCAGCGAACGGTGAGCGGTGGGATCCTACCCGGTCATCCTGGTATGGCCCCAGCGTCTGTGCCTGCTTCCCGGTCCGGTCCGCTCGTTTTCTCCGTCCAGATCGTATCCCTTCCAGAGACCGTATCGCTGGTGTCAGCGGTTCGGTCCATCCGTGCGGCCCGAGAGGCTGAAGAGTACGCCGCGCTCCATGCGGCGTGAGGTGAGGGGTAGCGAGGGAGAGCAGGGGGGACACGGAGGAACGAGCTCCACGGCCACGCCCCCTACGTCATGACCCAGACTGAGGGAGATTGATTGTTATTTTGTATTTCTTCCATTTGCAAATAATCGCTCAAACAGCTGCCTCCTGCACGCCAAGCTTCTTGCTGGTGGTCTTGTAGCCCATTCCAGCCTTGTGTAGGTCTACAATCTTGTCCCTTACATTCTTTGACAGCTCTTTGATCTTGCCCATGATGGTGAGGAGTTGTCGTTAGGAGCACTTTATTAAATTGGCAGGACTATTCTGTGTTGGTTGATATTCTGTCTCTATCTTTTAAAATACACAACTATTGACCCTTCATTTCTTTGTAAGTGGGCAAACTTACAAAATTTGCAGGGAATCAAATCATTTATTCACCACTGTATTTCCTTACACCTCAATTTTGATTCCAAACCCCTCCTCCTGAGCCATGCTGCAGTGTACTGGATAAACGTTTTCTCTATGAGCCAAGTTAATTTTCCTACCTTGGGGAATAGGTGTTTTTCCTGCTTGCTATCTTCTCTTGTATTAGTACTCTCAGTGTCTCTCTGAGTTCTCCTGCCTTTGGAGCCAATTAGAGAAGACATGGTCACTGGCGGTGCTGCCTACTTCAATATTAAACAGGCAGTGATGTGAACACCTGAAGAAGTAAACAGAAGAAGAAAGAAGGATCATCACATGACTGTGACTTCAGGTAAGTCGTTCATTAGTGGGGGTTTGAGGGAGCGGTGGGTAGGGGTTTTTGCTAATATTCTGAAGTTGAATAAAGTATTAACAAAGCATTGGTGTGCAGAAGGGCATTTTTGAGTTCACAACATAAAACCCTCTGAAGAAGATAGACTATGCCATCCTTTATCAACAAAGGGTCTGTGGAACCCTAGGTTTCCTCCAGAGGTTTCATGAGCTGTTAAAAATGCTGGATCTCGAATAGGGGGATGCAGCTGAGGGGCTGGTGCAGGACGTGAGGTCGCTGGGCGTGCCTGAGGGGAGGGGCTGACCTGCGCTGCAAGGCGGCGTGCGCGAGGGGAGCTGGAGATGGGCGCCGCATCTGAGGAAGTGTGTGGCTCCGTACGGAACGAACGCGAGCTCCCCCCCGCCATAACACGCTGCTCGCGCCGCATCCCTTGCACCACTCGCTTCACTGCCAGACACTGACCAGCCGAACAGAGCGCCGCTGACCGGCGGACACTCGGATCCTCCTATACCCCCTCTCCATACCAACAGAAGCTTGGACGGAACCCTGGAAGACACACAGGAACATCAAGACAACATGGGCACATATAGCAAAGGACGGTATTGTACCCACTAGAGTGAAAAAATTGTAACTGCTAGTCGTTTGCATAGTGTATGCTGAGCCTGGTGTACTATTACTGCTATCTTAGTTTAGCAAGATAAATGTTATAAGTTGTCAGGATTGTGCCCCAAAGGGGAGAGTCGGGGAACCCCCCCCCCCTTTTTTGCTAAAGGGCTCGCATGTACAGATAGGCTTGTGTGAAAGGACATTTACTTGCAGATGAGCTTCCTATCTATAAGCTAAGAGTCAAGCTAAACGTGATATACCTTGAAACAACTCTATATAATCCTGCTCACCAGGCAAAGCTTGAATAGCTAACGGTCTGCAGCGTTTTCTCCTTTCTCTCTCTACCCGTGAGTTTTTTTTTCTTATAAAACCTATGGGTACAATCATATGAAGGTTCACAGCGAAGGGGAGATCAGGATTAATACGGACAAATTAAACGTGACAGAACCCGGGGAGTCCTGCTGTCAATGTCCTTTTCTCACAGGCTTGTATTTCAGCTATAAAAGTGTGGTATAACTTAAACGCATAGTACCTCGTATAAATCCTCGGATTACGTGGCAATATAAGAAAAATTATTGTGGCGCGGTTGTCATAAATTTTCAGGTGTATCTAGTAATAATTTAGTATTGATCCGGCCTAAGCAAGTAAAGCAAAAATAGCTACCCGGCCTCAGTCCTGATAAATCTATACGCATATGCATAGATCTTTCTCAGAGTGAATGAGAAGTCAGGACTATTATTGGCAAGTCATTTGGATATATCTTGGTCAGCTATAACAAATGAATAGAGATATCCTTCCCTCTGCTGTTTTTTTTTTTTTTCTCAGGTTTTTTTTTTCTCTCTTCTTTTCGCCCCAAGAGTTCCACACATATGCTGTAGGCCCTGAAATACATGCCCAACTTTGTGACAATGCTAATATCGGGTGCATCATATGTTGGGTCAGCTAAGTAGTTCCCTGACACAAAGGTGAAGGGTGCCTCTACAGTTACGATAATAAGAGCTTTCTCAGACCACTATTAATAGAGAGAGCGGGAGCGTAAGGGGTCTCAATATACAGGAGCCTTGTGCTTTGCAAACCTGACTCTAATTGAAGAAAAGTAATGGAGCAGTCTTATTAGACTAATTATAGCCGCAAATCCTCACTTACATGCTTCTATACTTAATCACAAATTGAGCACCATTGCGCTAAAACCACGGGCAGAATAATAATAAAGGTGAGAAGCAAAAGAAGAAGTGAAGAGGAGAGGGGGGGAAAGGAGAAGAAGGAAGTAATAAATAAGAAGGAGGTAAACGACCGCATAAGATATCATGAGTAAATCAGCAAATAAAGCCGCTAAAAGCGGAACTTCGCGGACCTCTAAAGAGAAGGGTCTAGATACTACTATCCAACAATATCTAACGCAAGGAGGAAGTCCCAAACCTACAGGTACTGGCAAGAAACAGCACCTTGACCAAGAGCAGAAAAAAGGTCTAGGTAAACATAAGGAAGACACTACCTCGCTTCTGAGAGAAGATATTGGGACAGAGAGCGATATGGATAACAGCAAAGCGGATGAGTCAAGGGTAATAGATCTTCCCCCTACTAAAGGAGAAATGCGGGAGATGCTCCTGAGTCTTGAAAATGCAATCAAGGTGGATATCCGCGGGCTCCGAGAGGATCTCGGTAGCCTGCTAGAGAGAATAGAGGCTACGGAGAACTGCATTGAACAACAATCCCAGGAAATAAGTAAAATAAAGGAGCAAGTAGAAACAACGAGACGTGAGCAGAGGGAGATATGGTATAAATTGGAAGATCATGAGAATCAAAGCAGAAGAAAAAACCTACGGATTCGATCCGTCTTGGAGGAAAAGGGAGAAGACTTAAGGAAGATATTTGAAAGCATAGTCTCTGAGTGCTGTGGAAACGGGAGAGAAAGTCCTCCAAAAATCGATAGGATTCATAGGATAGGCAAAACATGCCAACCGGCCACAGAGAGACCCAGAGACATTATCGTAAGATTTACCTACTTCGAGGAAAAGGCAATACTCTGGAGGAAGCTCAGAGGGAAGACCACACTGCAATATAAGGGGCGCGAGATACAAATTTTCTCTGATCTATCATATGCGACTTTAGCGAGAAGGCGGCTCATGAAACCGCTGCTGGCAGAGATGAATGCGCGGAATGTAAAATACAGTTGGGGCTTCCCAGCATGTCTAATGGGTTTCAAAAATGGCCAAACTGCGAAGTTAAGATTCCCAGAAGATCTGGCAGATTTTTGTAAGAGATTAGATCTGTGCATTCCGGATCTCCCAGGCTGGTCAGGATAGAGGCCGGGACTATCTCAATTTAGAGGGACCACGTGATGGAACCCAGATAGAGAGGATTAGAAGGTATAGGAGGTAGAAGGTGTGTGGCGGGGATGGTGAGAGAAAGACAAGGGATGTAGGCGATGTACCCTCTTATCTTGCCTAATTAGGATAGGAGAGAGGAGGCGCAGGTCAAGGAGCCCCAGACCCTCATAACAAGCCGGATGGTGGAAGGAAGTAAGAGGGATAGGGAGGGAAAGTAGATCATTAGAAAAATACAATATTTACCCGAGTAGGAGAAGAAAGGTGATGGGGATTTAGGAAGTCATCAGCCAAATGAATGGTATAAATTTTTTAACATATAATGTAAAGGGTTTAAACACCCCAACCAAGAGGCATAAGATCTTGGCAGAGCTAAAGCGATATGAGGCAGATGTGGTGGCTCTTCAGGAGACACACATCTCCCTGACATCAAACATTAGATTATACTCTAAGCACTTCCCTAATTGGTATTATAGCGACACAATATCCACAAGGAGTAGAGGGGTTGCGATAGGCTTCTCAAAAAAAACGAAATTCCAGTTAGCGGATAGGATGAGCGATGTGGAAGGGAGATACCTGTTCCTGAGAGGTACATTAGATGAGATCAATTGCACTATAGTAAATATCTATGCTCCCAATGCTAATCCCATTGGGTTCTTAAAAATGATATTAACCAAGTTAACTGAGTTTAAGAAGGGATACGTGATAATGCTAGGAGATATTAATTTTTGCCTCAATCCGGGATTAGATAGCACGTCCGGGTTACAGAAGATGAGAAACGATCAGCTAAGAAACATCCTGCAAAAATTATATACTAACCAGCTGGTAGATGCCTGGCGAGCTATGAATCCAAAGAGCCGAGATTACTCATTTTACTCCCCGGTACATGCAACATATTCCCGTATTGACTATATCTTTATAGACCATGGGCTATTAGATCAGGTGGTCGAAGCTAGTATAGGAGCAACTACCCTCTCAGACCACGCTCCGGTTAAGATCAAAATAAAGAATTTAAGCAATAAGATGAGATCCACGACATAGCGGATCAATGAAGATCTGCTATATAATGAAGAGGATAGAATTAGGATTGGTAAAGAAATAGAACAGTATTTTGTATTAAATGATATCCCGGAAACCCCAGGTCAAATAGTATGGGAGCCACATAAAGCCTATATAAGAGGAATATTGATCGCAGTAGGGTCCCAAAAAAAAAAAATGAGGGAAAGGGAAACTAAAAGATTAATGGAGGAAATTTATAACCTAGAACAAGAACATAAAAAAAGCCAGTCCCAAGGGGATAGAATATACAAAAAAATAGTTAAAACCTGAGAGGCATTAAAGGATCATCTGGAACAAGAAACCAGGAGGGTCTTTTATGGTCGGGACCGTAAACATTACCTCTGGGGGGATAAAACGGGTAAATATCTAGCCAAGATGGTACAAAAAGAAAAAACAAAAAACTTTATTAGCAAAATAAGGAATAAAAATGGTAATATGGCATTCTCAACAAAAGCAATTGCAGAAGCTTTTAGGACATATTTTGAAGAGACCTACTCAGACAGCGAGCAGAAGGTACAGGGTGCGACGCGCGAAAAGAATATTGCAGCTTTCCTAAAAAAAATTAGATTACCCAAAATTAGTACACTGGAAAAGGAGATTCTTGATCGGCCAATTTCGGTCGAAGAAATAAATAAGGCCTTGACAAAATCAGCTTTGGGAAAATCCCCTGGACCGGACGGTTTCACAATACTTTACTATAAAATATTTAGAGAAATTTTAACACCAAAAATATGCCATTACTTTAATGGGCTGGGCGAGAAATACAATATGAGCAGTGAGGGCTTGTCAGCCACAATCACACTAATTTATAAAGACGGGAAAGATCCAGCACAATGCGCCAGCTATAGGCCAATTTCGTTACTTAATACAGATACGAAGTTATATGCAAAGATTCTAGCAGAGCGATTAAGGCATCTGATGACGAGCCTGGTCCATCCAGATCAGGTGGGGTTTATACCAGGACGAGAGGGGAGAGACAACGGCTTGAGAACCCTATTGCTGCTTCAGCAGATGCGACGGGGAGGGACCCCCGGTCTGCTTCTGTCTACGGATGCACAGAAGGCCTTCGACAGAGTGGACTGGGGGTTCATGTTCCAAACAATGGCTGTGATGGGAATAGGCCTGAAAATAATACAGAGGGTGAGAGTTCTATATAACCAACCCACGGCTCGGGTAAAAGTTAATGGACAGGAGTCCACTAAATTCGAACTGAAACGGGGGACAAGACAGGGATGCCCCCTGTCGCCCCTACTGTTTGTGATCTCAATGGAACCCCTCCTCGCATCAATTCGAGACAGCCAGGATATTAAGGGAGTAAAAATTGGGAAAGAGGAACATAAGTTATCTGCCTTCGCAGATGACATACTTTTTTACATATGTAACCCCAAACGATCGATCCCAAATCTAATAAGGATACTAGAAAAATACGGAGAACTGTCGAACTTCAAAATAAATCGATCAAAATCTGAAATATTAAATGTAAATACCAACAAGATCGATGCACAAATAATTCAACAGAACTGGAACTTTCCGTGGAAAAAGGAGCTTAAATATTTGGGTATAAAACTAGCTAAATCAGAGAAGAGACTCTTTCGAATTAACTATATGCCACTACTGAATGAGATTCAGGCGGAGTGTAAGAGATGTAGCAAGGGGTCGATATCATGGTTGGGGCAAATAAACATAGTGAAGATGATAATCTTCCCTAAAATTTTATACCGTTTTCAGATGCTACCGATAGCGTTGCCCAATGCATATTTTATTAAATTAAAATTAGTGTTAAATAAATTTATATGGAAGCATAAAAAACCCAGAATCGCCTTTGCTAGTTTGAGACAACCAAAAGATAGAGGTGGGCTGGCGATTCCGGACATTCAGATATATTATAAAGCGGTGGTTCTGTCGAGGGTGAGCGAATGGACCAAAAGGGACAATATAGAAAAAAAATGGGTAAAACTAGAACACGAAAGTTGTGGAGCACAATTAGGTAAACAAATATGGAATCCCCCACATGAGAGGCAGAAGCTAGGGATAGGAAATAATTTAACACGTAACACTTTTCGAATATGGGACATGGTATATAAACACGTGAACGGGAAATATAATTCACCTCTTATGGCACTTAAGGATAATAAATACTTTTTACCTGGTTGCTCGGAGATAGGAGGTAACTGGGTAAAAAAGGAAGCACAGCTCAAAGATGTAATGAAGGAAGGCAATATAGCACCTTACCACGAAATAAAACAAAAATTTGACATAATGGTGATTGACGAATGGAGGTATGGCCAGCTCTCCCGCTTTATCAAAAAACTACCGCAACCGATAAGGGCGGCTGACGAACTGAGTATGTTGGAACAATTATCTACAACAAAGAACCCGAAGGGGTTAGTTTCTAGGTGGTATAAGTTACTGCTGTTAACAGGGGAGTCAGGAACACCGCCATTCGTCAAAAAAGGGGAAAGGGAATTAGGTTCACAAAAGGATAAGGAAATGTTAGGTAAAGTATTTAAATTGGCCCATAGCTCAGCCATCGACGCCAAAACCGCAGAGATGAGTTATAAATGCTTATCGAGGTGGTATTACACCCCAGATAGAAAGAGTAAATTCCAGTCAGACACGTCAGGGGATTGCTGGCGTGGATGCGGGGAATTGGGTACTATGGCTCATATATGGTGGGGGTGTCCAAAGATCAAGAGCTATTGGAACCAGATTCTATCACATATTAAAACTATAACCAGTTCCGTGGTAATTGCAGACCCATGGACAGTTCTGTTTCATGCTACAGGGGGTAGCATGAGACAGTACAAGATGTCCTTGATCCCACATCTATTAAATGCGGGGAAAAAACTAATCCCAAAAAAATGGCAAGAGTCGGAGGCACCTATGATATGGGAGTGGGTAGACGCCGTAGAAGGGATATATAAGATGGAATGTATGGAAGATAGCTCGATGGGTAGGAGTAATAAACACACACTGGAGAAATGGAATAGCTGGCAAGAATTTAAAAAGAGTTGGAGCACCTCAGAAGGATTAAGGGCCTAGACCCAAACGGGTATAGATATGAGTAATTGTCATGTTAAAAATGATCTACTAGATAGGATAGGGGAGGCGGGGGGGGGGTTATAGGGGGCGGGAGGTGGAGGGGATTGGTGGGTAAGGGTGATGTTTAGAAAAAGGTGGGATCATGTCAAGTCATGGGAGTTTTTGATCTCACATAATATAGATATATGCATACTTAAAAAAAAAAGAAAAAACACAACCTCTAGCCACCATGATGTAAAGCAATGTGAAGTAACCTGAGTAATCAGCGGATATGAGGACCTGGTTATCCTCGGAGATCACTGGTTTTACTGAGATGGCAAAAAAAAATGAAATGCTGGATCTTGATCTCCTACCTAAACTGGCCATCAATGTTAGCAGGTAGATGAGCTTGATGATTGGGTCGAATATAAGTTTGACTCGAACATCTGGTGTTCACCTGTTCGCCAAAGAGCCAACATTATGGGGCGTTTGCAGCAAATTCAAGCACCGCGGAACAACCCATAATGCACTGCGAGATTGCAGGGCATTTCTGTATGATGATTAGCCAAAGCATGCACCTGACCTGCATGCTTTGGCCAATCACAGTGCCCTCTGCTAAGAGGGCCATAATTGGCCAAAGGCAGGGTGCCTTTGGCCAGTCATGGCTCAGGGGGGCTAAGTCCATGCCCCCCCTATATAAGACTGCTTACACTGCCGACGTGTGTAGTGTTGTCGGTGTGGACAGAGAGATAGCTTGATTTAGATTAAGCAGGCAGGTTATTCAGTTGGTGGCATTGTATTTAATATATATATACAGTCAGTCTAGTAAGTATATATATATTTATACATACACTCTGCATTTATCATAGACTATATATTCAGTGTTTACTCTCTATTCAGTCAGTGAAGGCAGTATATTTTATATATATACTGTATATATACAGTGCCTTGCGAAAGTATTCGGCCCCCTTGAACTTTTCAACCTTTTGCCACATTTCAGGCTTCAAACATAAAGATATAACATTTTAATTTTTTGTGAAGAATCACCAACAAGTGGGACACAATTGTGAAGTGGAACGAAATCTATTGGATTTTTGAAACTTTTTTAACTAATAAAAAAATGAAAAGTGAGGCGTGCAAAATTATTCGGCCCCCTTGCGTTAATACTTTGTAGAGCCACCTTTTGCTGCGATTACAGCTGCAAGTCGCTTGGGGTATGTCTCTATCAGTTTTGCACATCGAGAGACTGAAATTCTTGCCCATTCTTCCTTGCAAAAAAGCTCGAGCTCAGTGAGGTTGGATGGAGAGCGTTTGTGAACAGCAGTTTTCAGCTCTTTCCACAGATTCTCGATTGGATTCAGGTCTGGACTTTGACTTGGCCATTCTAACACCTGGATACGTTTATTTGTGAACCATTCCTTTGTAGATTTTGCTGTATGTTTGGGATCATTGTCTTTTAGGAAGATAAATCTCCGTCCCAGTTTCAGGTCTTTTGCAGACTCCAACAGGTTTTCATCCAGAATGGTCCTGTATTTGGCTGCATCCATCTTCCCCTCAATTTTAACCATCTTCCCTGTCCCTGCTGAAGAAAAGCAGGCCCAAACCATGATGCTGCCACCACCATGTTTGACAGTGGGGATGGTGTGTTGAGGGTGATGAGCTGTGTTGCTTTTACGCCAAACATATCATTTTGCATTGTGGGCAAAAAGTTCGATTTTGGTTTCATCTGACCAGAGCACCTTCTTCCACATGTTTGGTGTGTCTCCCAGGTGGCTTGTGGCAAACTTTAGACGAGACTTTTTATGGATATCTTTGAGAAATGGCTTTCTTCTTGCCACTCTTCCATAAAGGCCAGATTTGTGCAGTGTACGACTGATTGTTGTCCATTCAGAGTGATCATGGGCCTCTTGGCTGCATCTCTGATCAGTCTTCTCCTTGTCTGAGCTGAAAGTTTAGAGGGACGGCCAGGTCTTGGTAGATTTGCAGTGGTCTGATACTCCTTCCATTTCAAAATGATCGCTTGCACAGTGCTCCTTGGGATGTTTAAAGCTTGGGAAATCTTTTTGTATCCAAATCCGGCTTTAAACTTCTCCACAACAGTATTACGGACCTGCCTGGTGTGTTTCTTGGTCTTCATGATGCTCTCTGCGCTTTCAACAGAACCCTGAGACTATCAGAGAGCAGGTGCATTTATACAGAGACTTGATTACACACAGGTGGATTCTATTTATCACCATCAGTCATTTTGGATCATTCAGAGATCCTCGCTGAGCTTCTGGAGTGAGTTTGCTGCACTGAAAGTAAAGGGGCCGAATAATTTTGCACGCACCACTTTTCAGTTTTTTATTTGCTAAAAAAGTTTAAAATATCCAATAGATTTCATTCCACTTCACAATTGTGTCCCACTTGTTGGTGATTCTTCACAAAAAAGTAAAATTTTATATCTTTATGTTTGAAGCCTGAAATGTGGCAAAAGGTTGAAAAGTTCAAGGGGGCCGAATACTTTCGCAAGGCACTGTATATATATATATATATATATATATATATATATATATATATATAACACTCTGCATCCAGTGTAGCCTATATCTACAGTGCATTCTGTGGTGTACTGTTTCTAATACACAATAAAGTGTGGCTGTAGTACAGTTGCTAATACAGTGCAGGTGGTGTACACAGTATCTAATACAGTGTGTCCAGTTTCTACTACATTTCTGGTGGTGTACACAGTATCAAATACAGTGTATTGTGGTGTTGCAAAACAAAATATACCTCATGTCCGGAAGGCCGCCAAGGAAAGGCAGCCACTCACAGGCAACTAAAAGAGGGCAAGCAGCCTCTGTGTCTACAGTCAACAGTGGGGGTTGTGGACATGGTGCATCCTCTGCAGGTGGTCGTGGGGCATGCTTGTCCTTTTGTTCTGCTGCTGGCCGTGTTATTGTGCCAGAACATGCAGAAGAGTTGGTGGAGTGGATAACAAAGCTGCCCCCATCCTCCTCATCCTCTGTCACCCATGCTCAGATTATTTTGCCTTTCAACGCAGCTGCCAAAGAGGCCGGCTCCTTGTCCACAGTCATTCCTTCCATAGCCCCGCCATCAAGCACGGAGGATTCCCCAGAATTATTCGACCACAGTGTTGGGTACATGCTGCTGGAGTATGTGCAGCGATTTGAAGGCTCTGATGTTGGTTCCTAGGTTGAGGAAGGGAGTAACGTGAGCCTAGAGAGAGGGGGTGCCCAAGAAGGACAAGAAACTCCCCCAGCTGCAGCATACTGCGAAGTTTAATGATGAGGATGATGAGGTCACTGACTGTACTTGGGTGACTCAGAGAAGCGAGGAGGAGGAGGCACAACTCCAACGAGGCAGGATGTCCTCTGGGGGCCGCTTAAGAGCAGCCACCCTATTGCATCACACTGTAGAGCTCCAAAGGTGCAGGGAGCTGCTGACTCCCCACTGACTTTTCAAAGTTCTTTGGTGTGGGCCTTTTTCAACACGCATGCAGCAGATCACACAATTGCTGTTTGCGACCTATGTCTGAAGTGGATCAAGCTATTTTTTGGCCTCGTTGAACAGGGCGGTCAGCAGTAAGGTGCATGCTACCACTGACTCATGGTCCAGCAGGCATGGGCAGAGACGTTACCTTTCCTTCACGGTGCACTTGGTAACTCTGCTGGCAGCAGGGAAGGATGCAGGACAGGGTTCAATGTTGTTGGAGCTTGTTCCGCCACCACGCCTCCAAAATGCTAGTGGTGATTCTGCCACAGCTCTCTCTCCACCCCCTTCTCTTCTTCTTCCTCTATGGCCTGTTCTGCAGATTTGTCCTCTGAACCAGCGGTGCTCTGTAAGCGTTCAAGAGGCTACACAAGCAATCAGGGTTGAAGATGCCATGCGGTGCTTGAGTTGGTATGCCTAGGGGACAGGAACCACACTGGGGCAGAGATTCTGTCAGCTCTGCAGGGTCAGGCTCAGAGGTGGTTGACGCCATGCCAGCTTCAGCCTGGAATGGTTGTATGTGACAATGGCACCAACCTTCTCTCTGCCCTCCGAAAGGGACACTTGACCCATATTCCATGTTTACCACACGTCCTGAATTTGGTGGTGCAGTGGTTCTTGAGCAGGTACCCAGGCTTACAGGATCTCCTGAGGCAGGTCAGAAAAGTCTATGGTCATATCTGTCAGTCATACAATGCCAGTACTCGGCTGGCTGACATTCAAAGGGAATGCAACCTGCCCACCGACCGCCTCATTTGTGACATGCCCACCAGGTGGAACTCAACGTTGGCAATGCTGCAGCGGATGCACACACAGAAGAGGGCCATCAATGAGTACCTGTGCTAGTATGGCACCAGGACAGGTTCAGGGGAGCTTGGCTTCTTTTTTGCCACGCCAGTGGTTATTGATCAAGGATGCATGCACTGCCCTGTCACCATTTGAGGAGGCCACAAGGATGGTGAGCAGGGACAATGCATGCATCAGTGACAATGTCCCTTTAGTCTTCCAGTTGGAGCACACGCTTCATGCAATCATGGACAGGGCACTTGAGGCAGAACAAAGGGAGGAAGAGGAAGACTTCCTTACCTCTCAAGGCCCCCTTTATCCAGATTACATTCCTGCGGGCCCGCAAAACACACAGGAAGAAGAGGAGGAGGAAGAGAAACACTCAGCATCAGTCTTCAAGGGATGGTTTTCAGTCCCCAGAAACCCAAGAAGTTGTGCGTGGCTAGGAGGAGGTAGTTACGGATCATGTAATCCTTAGTGACCCAGAGGACTCAGAATCTAATACCTCTGCAAACTTACACTGCATAGCCTCCCTGATTCTGCAAAGCCTGCAAAAGGACCCTAGGATTCGTGGTACCAAGGAGAGGGATCATTACTGACCTGGGACCCTTCTTGACATTACAAGGGTAAGATTGCAGAACTCATCCTGCCTTCGCAGAGGGAGCAGAGGATGAAATATCTTCAGGAGGCCTTGAAGAAAGGTTTGTGAAACGCATTTCCAGACCCTGGGAGGTTACAATTTCCTGGTGCTGGACAACGTGTTGCTGAGGCTACGTTCAGTCAGAGGAAGAGTGGAGAAGGTGGCTGGCTGACTGATGCCTTTAAACAATTTTCAGTCCTCAGCTTCAAGGTCTGATTGATTCAAGCAACCATCGCCCATGTCTGCATTACATGGTGCCAGAATATCTAGGGGCAAGAACAGACTTTGAGACCTTTCCAACAGAGCATCCACTTGGTTGCTTGGTCTTGAGGATGGACCACTGGCCAGATCTTGCATAATATACAATTGAGCTACTGGCCTGTCCTGCATCCAGCGTTCTTTCTGAATGCACATTCAGTGCTGCTGGAGGGTTTGTAACGGATCAAAAAGTGTGCCTATCTACAGACTTCTTTGATTGGCTCACATTCATAAAAATGAATCAGTCTTGGAACAGCAGCTATCAACCACCTGATGCTGATGTAACTGATTGAATTTGCTATGGATGTTGGATCCCTTGAAGACTGCCTATGCTGACTATTCTATTCCTCCTCAATCTTGATGATGCTAGCTTCCAGCAATGTTTTTGGTTTAGGGTACCACCACCCAAGGCCCAATTTTTCTGCCCCTGTTTAACAGGGGCATGTATTTAAAATTTTTGATACAATATTTCAACACAGGGCCCACGGATATTGTGTTTCTAGCGCGATCCTGACGTGATGGCTCCTGGGGACAGGCTTCTCTAACCAGCGCAATCCCGTCACGCTGGTTCTCATGCTGGCTGCAATAGGAAAATGTCAAATTTTCCTGTAGTAGCAAGCGCGAGAGATCATTGACAATGTCGCCTCTCTAATAAGACCTGCATGCCTTCAGGGACATACCAGGCCCTTAGGTCTGGTAGGGATTTTAAGGGGAAGCCCCTACGCTGAAAAAACGGTGCGGGGCTCCCCCCAAAATCCACACCAGACCCCTATCCGAGCATGCAGCCCGGCCGGTCAGGAAAAGGGGTGGGGACGAGCGAGCGGTCCCCCCTCCTGAAGCATACCAGGCCGCGTGCCCTCAACATGGGGGGGTGGGTGCTTTGAGGAAAGGGGGGCACCCTGCAGCCCACCCACCCCAAAGCACCTTGTCCCCCAGATACCGGCCCCCCACCATATGTGAATGAGTATGGGGTACCATGTACCCCTATCCATTCACCTGGTGAAAAAAGTGTAAATAAAAAAACAACACAAGTTTTTAAAGTAATTTATTAGACAGCTCCAGTGGTCTTCTTTCGTCTTGGGGGGTCTTCTCGCTGGACTCCTCCACTATCTGCTGCTCTTTTATTAGCTCTTTAACTAGCAGAAGAGCCCTGCTTTCTTCTTCGTAGTCGCCGCCGCCGTCCGGGTTCTTCTTCCAACTTCGGGGTCTTGTCCCGCTCTTCTGGGGTCTTGTCCCGCTCTTCAGTTCTTCTGCCGGGCCTCCACTATCTTCTTATAGCTCTTTTACTAGTGGTGGCCCAGTCTTCTGTCGCCGCCGTGTTCTTCTCTTCTTCTTCTTCTTCTTTTCCCTTGCGATGTTGACATGACGCTGTCTCTGGCTGCAATGGCAGGGACGCGTTGTGCAGTGACTTATATAGGGACAAGGGACGGGGTCACCAGGTGATGTCACATGGTGACCCCGCCCCTTATGATGTCACAGTCCCAGCATCCTCCGGGACTGTGACATAATAAGGGGGCAGGGGTCACCATGTGACATCACCCGGTGACCCCGCCTCTTGTATATATATATAAGTCAACGCACAACGCGTGCCTGCCATTGCGGCCAGAGACAGCGTCATGTCAGCATCGCAAGGGAGAAGAAGAAGAGAAGAAGAGAAGGAGAGAAGAAGAGAAGAAGGCGGCGGCGACAGAAGACCGGGCCAACGCTAGTAAAAGAGCTATAAGAAGATAGCGGAGGCCCGGCAGAACAACCGAAGAGTGGCATAGGGGGTTCCCCTTAAAATCCCTACCAGACCTAGGGCCTGGTATGCCTCTGAAAGAGGAACCCGTGCCGGTTTTTTAT
This sequence comes from Lithobates pipiens, assembly GCF_037356315.1. Classification (NCBI taxonomy): domain Eukaryota; kingdom Metazoa; phylum Chordata; class Amphibia; order Anura; family Ranidae; genus Lithobates; species Lithobates pipiens. The sequence continues at coordinate 101,005,208 of NW_027507785.1, forward strand.
TTAAAATTTAGCGTGGAGTTCTCCTTTAAGATTCATACCAAATACAGTGCCTGGTATTGGCGGGAATCCAATTCGGATCCCCGCACCAGTGTGAACCCGGCTTCAATGTCAGTGATGCTTGTCACTTATTGGGAAAGGAAAAGAAACATTTTTCCTTTCCTGATGCAAGCTGGCTCGGCGCTGGCTCCCACGACGGGGCTCGCAGGGTGGCGAGATTGACACAATATCGCTGGCACCTACTGTATCTGTGAGGGGTTACAGTGTTGTGGCACCACCACCACCCAAGGCCCAAATTTTCTGCCCCTGTTTAACAGGGGCATGTAATTAAAATTTTTGATATAGTATTTCACAGCAGGCTCATTAACAATATTTCAACACAGGGCCCGTTCCTACACCCACCAAGAGTAACTGTGAGGGCTTACAGTGTTCTGGTACCACCAACACCTAAAGCCCAATTTTCTGCAGAGTATATAGGGCAGGCCATATAGTATATATACTTCTGTTCAGAGTATATAGTCCCTGGGTGCCCCACCACTAACAGATGAGGGTACTTCTCCACTAATCTCTAGTTCAAGGATATGCAATTAGCGGACCTCCAGCTGTTGCAAAACTACAAGTCCCAACATGCCTCTGAGTCTCATGTTTGTGGCTGTCAGAGTCTTGCTATGCCTCATGGGACTTGTAGTTCTGCAACAGCTGGAGGTCCGCTAATTGCATATCCCTGCTCTAGTGTAAGTGGACACTACAGTTTTCACAGTCTACATTTCTCTTCTAACAGTTAACATTTTATTTTTAAGATTGTTGATGTAATAATCTTGTCATGTAGTGCAAGGGGATTTCAAAAAGTGATATTTTCTGGGTGTCAATTTTTTTTTTTTTTTTTTTGACAATTCAATATTAGAATTGGAATGGAATGTCCAACTTATATCAGTGTGATGGCCAGGTGCTCACAAACTTTAGCCTTATATTAGTTGATTTACTAAAACTGGAGAGTGCAAAATCTGGTGCAGCTCTACACAGAAACCAATCAGCTTCCAAGTTTTGTTTTGTCGAAGCTTAATTGAACAAGCTAAAGTTAGAAGCTGATTGGCAACCATGCACAGCTGCACCAGATTCTGAGTGCTCCAGTCTTAGTAAATTAACCCCATAGTGTAGTTTATATAGGAGCAATTTTCTTGAGTTAAGGTGGATCAGGGGGTCTAAAGCATACATTTGTGGCCAGCAAACTGTGGGCACTACAATCCCTGTGAATGTTTCCAGTACATTGTTGAATGGGGCTCTTCTGAAAGAAAAAGGGGCCCTACTAAATACTGGATAGGTGTAAAAGAAGGAAAAAAAATGGAAAACTAGTCATTGTATGGATTGCTACTATCCTCACCAATCTGTACATGTTGGGAATTTAATTGTATAATATGTTGATTTTGTGATTATATAACATGCTAGAAATGCCATGTTCTGTGCATGCCTCTGTTTGCTGTTCACATAGTGTACTAATTCATTTGACTTAGTTGTATAAAGAAGGTGCCAAAAGCTTTCCCTTTTCACTGACTGAATAACAAGTGGATCACACTATAAAGACAATTTTCTGGATGGCAACTGTTTAGTTATAGTATATGTACACAGGGATTATATTACTAAGCAGGAACTCAAAAGCTTGTGAAAAGTAAGTAGCACTTAGCAAATACTATCTGTTCATGCAAGCTTTTAACAGGGTGGACCTCATTTTAAATGTTAACTTAAGTATATGTAGCCATGCCCCCATTGGGGTCGCTGAATATAGTGGTTCACCTGTCACCCTGACCAGCCAGACATCCATTACTCAGTCACTCAGAGACATAGAACAGTCCATAGCTTTGTCCTGTTCTTCTATTTGAGGGGACCAAACTTGGATGGGAAATTGGGAACTATAGGATGCCAGGAATATTCAGTGCAAACTTGCTTGGGACTTCTATATACACTCCATTATATACACTCCAATCTTCTCTCCAGCACAAACACCTGCTGCACACCATTTTTCCTCAAGCACTTCACTTGCTGCAGACTGTTACTTCTCCAGACTAGCTAGCACCGCATGAGTAGGCCTGACACTACTTCAGCCAGGCCTCAATGAACTGCCGGCAGGGACTTCAGGCTCCTGTGGTACAGAAATAGTTCAGGTGCTAACTGTCCTCCATTCAGCTACCACTCCCAGATAGCTCTCTTCAGGCCCTGCCAGCCAGCATGGCTGCAAAGACCTCCCCCACTGCCCTTCCCACAGTCCTCTCTTCTGGTTCTGCACCCATCTGAAACTGCAATCTCCCAGTTCTCTCATGCGTGCCTCCCCAGTCTTCCCGACTGTGCTCACTCACCAGCCCTCCAGTTGTCCTCCCTGGAGACTCTTAGAAGTGTTCTCCCCCATTGTCCTCTCCTTGCTCACTCATGTGCCTCTCCTTCCAAGATCTCATAATTCCTCCTGGATGCACCCAAGCCCCAGCCCAGGGTAACCCCCCCCCCCCCCACACTCACTACTCCAGCTCTTCCACCCCGACAGCTCCTCCCCAGCTGGGCTAATCCAAGGAATCCAAGGACCCAGATTTGGGATTGGTCAGGGCTCCCTAAACCCCCCCCCCCCAGGCAGCTCCACCTCTCCTCCACTCCTTTCTTTACAGATCTTTCCAGCAAGCTCTAGAAAGAAGAGGGAAATCTCAGTAATGCTGCCTGTAAATCACCAGCTGCTGTCCTGAGCCACTCCCAGCCCAGAATGAAAACAAACAAGCCTAGCCATAAGTTTTTCACCAAATTTTCATACTCTTCCAGAAAATCCTCACTCTAGCTTCTCCCTAACTAGAGGGTGCTACATTTATCTAAACCCTAAAACATACAATGTTATATATTGCTGATTTTAACTTTTAACTTGATCATTATTCTCACATGCCTCGTGTTTTTTTTATTCACACACACTTACTGTAAATTCAGAAATCAGTTTTAGCTAAACTGAATGCGCTCAGATACTACTGAAGGTCTAGATTTTCATTTGGCTTTCACATGTGTTTAGAATTGAGTTCTGGATCATGGTCTGCCAGCGCCAAGCATGGCTGCCTAGTCACTGAGCTTGTCGGCTAAGGGTGAGAATTGGAGTGACACAGGCCCAAAACCGCAGACATTACACAACTATCCACACACCTGACATCCCGGAAAATCCATCCAGCTGAAAGTCCTGAAAAAGAATGACCGAATACCGCCAGAAGAAACTGATTGCCTTCTTCTTCAAGCCTGCAGACCACGGCACATGAGTGATACCGGATCTCACTGATGATATCCTGGGGGGATCAGAGGCAAGATCCCTTCTTTCTTCCCCTAAACATATACCTGAGGGAAGCCCTCTAACAGGCAGCCCCGCTAAAGCATGCATGAGGATGGATGCGCCAACAGCACAGTCACAAATTGAGGCCCAGGCTTTCAATCCCCTGCTGTCACACCATGCCCTACACTCCTCCATGGCATCATTCCCTATTACTGGCCAGCCTGTGATGTACAGAACATTAAAAGACATGTTGCTGTCACTGCAATCCTCTTTAATGACTGACCTCTCATCGTTATTCACAGATTTCCACAGATATACTCGTTCTGGATGACAGAGTATCCCACCTTGAAAACGGCATAGAGAAATGTGCCACAACTGTAAATGATTTAATAGACACCTTTGATGATATGACAGATGAACAATCCTTGGTACGGACCAGACCTGGAAAACAGATCTCGCCGGAACAACGTTAAGCTACGAGGCATACCCAAATCTATCCAAATGACAGATCTACCCAAGAACTAAAGGAATAATGAACACAATCCTACTAGATGCATCCCCAAGAGATCTTATCATCGATTGAATCTATAGAATCTCAAAGCTGCCACATTTGGCAGCCTCCGTCCCAAGAGATGTATTAATGAGGGTACATTTCTTTCATATCAAAGAAAAATTCCTCACATCTGCCAAAATCAACTCACCACCACCTCCACCATATGAGGGAATACAAATCTACCTGGATCTTTCAAAGTATACCTTACAACTAAGGAGATAGCTCAATCTTATCACCAAAGGTCTCCATAACCACAAAATTTAATTCAAGTGGTGTTACCCAGCAATGCTGTTCATCACAAGAAATGGTTCAACACACGTGATTACCAATATCAAGAACGGCTTGCAACTCCTACACACCTAGGGTATCATAATCGACCCCCCCCCCCCCCATGGATGCCACTCCACCTCTGAATCAAAACAAGTCACTGAACATGCGCTGCAACCAAGGAAGAAAGTCCACTAGATGAAGGTCATGATATCGTTTTGTGATGGGCTAACATCATAACAATGAATCTCTCACAAGCTATATATGCTACTGAATTCACAGTTCTACTCAGTATTTGACTAATTTTTCCCCCTACAGCGGACTAGCTGAGTTCAACATTTCTCTACTCCTACAGTTCTAAGCAGTGATATACACACCCAACATTAGTGTGACAACCGTTTCAATTCTTTTTACTGTTAACTTTACTGCTTCTTTTACAGCTCTAGTTCCAAACTCTAGTTCCAAGCTTTGTGAACAACCGTGCAAGATAACTAGCGAACACAGGGCCCTTATAGTAGCACAACTCCTACCGCCAGGACCTCCAACCTATCTAATCGCTTCAACTAACTGTGAGCCCACGTACACACGGTCAGAGATTTTGCCAACCAAATCCGTCGGATTTTGCCCGTCGGATTTAGTCTGACGGATTGTGTCCGAAACTGTTGCATACACACGGTCGGGCCAAGTTGGCGAAAAATCCGATCTTTAGAACGTGATGACATAATTTCGTTACGATGGGACTACATTCAGGCTAGTAGCCAATAGCTTTGATGTAGGAATTTGATCTGAGCATGCGTGGCACTTGGTCCAATCAAAATGCTCTACACATGATCAGATTAGGTCCGCCCGGCCCAGTTGGTCGGGAAATATTTCCAACATGTTGGAAATTTGGATCGGACGGAGATTCGGATGGAATCAGTCCGATGCATACCATACACAGTCGGATTATCTGACGACGCGGTCCGATAAGACTCATTCCGACAGATTCTCCGACCGTGTGTACAAGGGCTAAGTGTTTGTGAACTCTTTCCACGCCAGACTTTCACATACAATGCCACTTAACATACTTTCACTAAATGTCAATGGGCTTAATCACCTGGCAAAAATACATTCACTTCAGAAAATAGCCCTAATCCAACAATGTGATATCCTATGCATCAGTGGCAGCTTGTGCCCAAAATTTTTGGGGAGGCACAAACAAACTGAAAAAAAAAAACATCAATTGTAGCTACTGTGCCATCAAACGCAGCCACTATGCCATCAAACGCAGCCACTGTGCCATCAAACGCAGTCACTGTGCCCATCAAACACAGCTACTGTGCCATCAAATGCAGCCACTGTGCCATCAAACGCAGCCACTGTGCCATCAAACGCAGCCACTGTGCCCATCAAGCTCAGCCACTGTGCCATCAAATGCAGCCATTGTGCCCATCAATTGCTGACACTGTGCCCATCAATTGCTGACACTGTGCCCATCAATTGCCGCTACGGTGCCCCATCAGATGCTGCCAGAGTGCCCATCAATTGCCGCTACTGTGCCCTATCAGATGCTGTTAGTGTGCCCCATCAGATGCCACCAGTGTGCCCCATCAGATGCCACCAAAGTGCCCATCAATTGCTGCTAATATGCCCCATCATATGCTGCCAGTGTGCCCATCAATTGCTGCTACTGTTCCCCATCAGATGCTGTTAGTGTGCCCCATCAGATGCCACCAGTGTGCCCCATCAGATGCTGCCTGGCACTTACCTGTCTCGGGAAGGTCAGTGACGGTCTCCTGCATGCTCCTCCATGTCTTCCTTTGTACTCTTTAAGGCGTCCAATCATAGCGCCTGATGTTTCAGCCAATCAGGTGAACGGTAACAGACCCGGCAATCAGATTGGCTGAGAGGCAGATTCAGTGTTAGCAAAGCGAATTCCTTCACTTTGCTAACACACAGCTGAGTGAACAGCTAACGTACAGCATTGCGCCCGCTGTTCACCTTTTTGGGCACCTATTAAAGCCTATGGCTCTGATCGGGTGCTTTCAAACCCCCCCCCACTGCTCTAATTCAGATGCCCGGTGCTCAAAAATGGTCTGGGCACCTGCATAGGGGGTGTCAGCAGGGACCATAGATAGATTCATGCAATGCATGAATCTATCTATGGTGATTAGAGCGGTGTAGGAGAGAAGGGACGGTGCTCCTGCACCCTTTATGGACGCACCACCACTGCTATGCATGCAAGAGACAAACTTTTTAGCATTGGCTGCACCCCCATATGCAAAAAAGCATTTTCCTCATGTCTACACAGCCTTATTCACTTAAAAAAGAGGTGTCCTAGTAGCAGTGAAGGACACAGTTGCCTTCCAACTCAAGCATACAACCTTAGACCCTAATGGTCGATACATAATTTTAGTCTGCACCATCAACAATATTACTTACACGCTCCTGAATATCTAAGCCCCCACTGTCCAACAAATGCAATTTTTTCATATAAATTATGCATATTGTCAAACCAATACAACAAGGCCACCTAATTATCTGTGAGGATTTCAATCTGGTACCAGATGTACACATGGAATCTCCCTTAAAGAACTACCTTCTCACTCATGACCTGTTTGATTTATGGTGCTATCAACATGGCTCAGAGAAAGATTTTACATACTTCTCCCCACTCCATAAATCTTACTCACATATAGACATTTTTCTCACAGACAAATGGTTACTGCAAAAAAAGCGCTTCTATAATCCATACTGCTTCATGGTCGGACCACTTACCTATCACCATCACTATATCAGACTCCCCACAGCAGCGTAACACATATCTCTGGTGAGCAAACAACTACATACTAAAACACCCATCTTACACCAGAACTTTCCGCCCAGCTAAATGACTTCTTTAAACATAATACAGGTTCAGTGTCTGACCCCGGCATAGTGTGGAATGTGCATAAAGCTTATATAAAAAGGTATATTGATAAAGTTGAGTACACACTGTAAAAAGGAGAGGACACAGCGTCTTGACAACCTCCTGTCACAAATTGCTAGTCTGAAAAGACAAAATAAAGCCAACCCCCAGCTGTCAGTAAGCACAACTGTTGTCCTTAAGACAAGAACTCTTCTTATTACTCTTCTTATTAAGAAACTTTAGAGGAAATGCGCCTGGCTCTGATGGCCTTACAGGGGAATATTATAAGCAATTCTTCCACCAACTATCGCCACACGTAACAGCTCTATTGAATGATGCTGCCTACTCTTCAAGATTTAACCAGTAAACACTGCAAGCTTTAATTATAACACTCCCAAAGCCAGGGAAGGAGCCGACATCCCCCCAAAATTTTCGACCAATTTCCCTACTGAACCTAGACCTGAAAATTTTCGCCAAAACAATAGCCACATGCCTAATTAATATTATGCCCACCTTAATTCAATGGAAGGAAGACAAGCTTCCGATGCCACTAGAAGACTGATCAATGTAATACACCATGCTGAAGCCAGCAGAACGCCTTCTCTGCTTCTGTCGTTAGACGCAGAGAAGGTGTTCAACAGAATCCACTGGTCCTATCTTTAGAAGGTCCTTCAAAAATTCAGAGAACATATTCTAAAAGCTGTACTGGTACCCTATACTACCCCATCAATGCAAGTCTTCTCTGCGGACACGATTTCTCAATCATTTCATATAACAAACGGTACTAGACAAGCCTGCTCACTAATCCCCTCTAATTTTTTTAATTTACTTATGGAACCCCTGGAGCAAACACTTTTTATAACAGGATTTACAATTGGCCACTCGTGACATAAAATATATCTATTTGCAGATGACGTACCGTATTTATCAGTGTATAACACGCACTTTTTCCCCTTTAAAATCGGGGGTAAGTCGTGGGTGAGTGTTATACGCCGATCCCCACTGTATGTGAGTCTAAAATACTGAGCGCCGCCGAAAAATACAGAGCGCCGCCGAACAAGACAGAGCCGACTGCTCGGCTCCGCTCTGGGCGGGACTGCGAGCGGAGCCAAGCCGAATACACAGTACAGTCGGCTCGGTCTTTTTCGGCAGCGCTCGCTCCAGAAACAGCAGGGAGGTGGGACTACGAGCGGAGCTGAGCAGTCGGCTCGGTCTTTTTCGTCGGCGTCGGTCTTTTTCGGCGGCACTCGCTCGCTCTGTCTCGGCGGCGGGAAATTTAAACATGGGCAAGGCTGCAAACAGCGCTGGGCAAGCTGCAAATGACACTGGCAAGCTGCAAATTACACTCTGCAAGGCTGCAAACAGCACTGGGCAAGCTGCAAATGACACTCTGCAAGGCTGCAAACAGCACTGGGCAAGCTGCAAATGACACTCTGCAAGGCTGCAAACAGCGCTGGGCAAGCTGCAAATGATGCTGGGCAAGCTGCAAATGACAATGATCATTCTGCAATGATGGACAAGGCTGCAGATGCACACTGATAAGGCTTCATTGATGGGCATTTAAATGTAAGTTTTTTTTTTTCCTTAAACTTCCCTCCTAAAACTTTTTTCCTTAAAATGCCCTCCTAAACTTGGGGTGCGTGTTATACGCCGGTGCGTGTTATACCCCGATAAATACGGTAATTCTTATGCTCACTAACCTGGCTTCTTCCCTGGCAGGTACAAAAAAATACACCAGTGGTTCAGTAATGTTTCTTATTATAAGGTGAACATCACACAATCGTATATCCTTGACCTAGGCCTGGATGCCACAACTAGAATCCCACTGCAAACTCAACACTCTTTTTACCTGGGCAGATAGGAACATCTCCTACTTAGGTGTACAATTAACAAAGTCAGTGAAATATCTTTTTTCAGCCAATTTTAAACTACTGCTTACAGAACTGACAATAGACACTCAACACCTTACGAAACATGAACTAACGTGGGCTGGTAGATTGGCAGCATTTAAAATGATGCATCTACCTCAACTACTCTATTTATTCAAAACCCTTTCCATACCGATCCCTTCATCCTATTTCAGATACCTTTATATCATGCTCAACAAGCATATCATGCAAGGCAAGAAACCTAGATGCGCTAACGCCAAACTCATTAAACATAAAATAGAGGGAGGTGCAGGTTCCATAGATTTTGAAGATTACTGCATAGCATCAATACTGGCCCAACTGCAAGACAGGTTCCAATCTTCTCCCCTCACTCTATGGGGGCAAATAGAAGCCACCTCACTTTTACGGCCTAATTTACAAAGATGGTTACTAGGAACCCCTCTTGGAACCCCTATTACATCAGCGCTCTCACCCACAATGAAGGCAGCAGCACTCATATGGATAAAGCTAACAAACATGGGCGATACCCACCTTAACTCTTCAACTCCACCACTCCCAATTGAGGTACTACATCACTTATCCACTGATCTATCACTACATCACTGGTTCACAAAAGGCATAAAACTTATCCAAGATTTAACCAAAAGACTATGAGGCAGACCATGAAGTGATTGAAGGGAAGGCAATAAAAGTCCACAGAATAGCAGACAATGCCCATAGGTGAGAACAGCCAAACCACACGTGAAAGGAATCAGGGTAGTGAAACACTGCAGCAAGGAGGTAAGAGTACACAAGCAAGAAACTGCAGGCTAGCTTGTGACATTCCCCTTTGTGAAATCACGAAACATAACCAATAAGGATTCCAATGGCTTCCGCTACTGTGCCAATGAGGAGAGAGCGGGTGCCTCATTGCTCATTGCTGGGTTGAAATTTGGCTCTGGGGAGATGCTTGCAGAAGGTTTTTTTATTTTAATGTAGAGAATGTATTAAGGCAAAAAAACTCCTGCCTTTAGAACTATTTTAAATATACACTATATACTGTATATATTGTTTGGGGGGTTCTAAGTAATTTTCTAGGGAAACATTTTTTGGTTTTTACATGTATGACAAATCAAAATTGGCCTGGGGGTCAAGAGGTTAATCAGAATTATGTTATGGGGAACCTAAGAATTTTAATTTTAAGGGTTAGTTTAAAACAAATTCATCTTTATTTACAATTCCCTTTATCAATATATCTTGGGCTTTCATTTTTTTTATCTTAGCAAAGAATATGAGATTACAGGGAATGATTTAGTAATTCAAAATTTACAAGAATTGTTTAAATAAAGCTTAGAGCAACATGTTATGCTGCGGATGTATATACTTTGCTTCCATAGCCGAGTAGATGAATTTTAATCTATTTATTAATATTATCTCTGGGTGTGGACATACATTCACTTCCTGGCTTCTGTCCCAATTTATGTGTTTAAATAAATCAAAAAGAAATGAAAAAAGAACTTGGCCTCTGCACACAGTGCTTCAAGGATACGTCTGACTGACACATATGAATAGTCCAACCCAGGAACTAGCTAGGTCTTGTCTGGGAAGGTACTTGTACCATTTTCCAGCCTTAAATGTATACTTTTTTACAGCACTTATCTCCCATTCTTCAATGTAGATACAGACAAAGGGGCTTATTTACTAAGAAGAATGCGCTACGCTAGTTCAAACATTAATTGATGCGTTGGAAAAGTCATCAACCGAACGTGCGAACCGGCGCACTTTGAAGCGCAAAAAACTATAAAAAAATACCTGCCTATGTAACTTGCAACTTTCGCTAGGGTATCTGCGGTTTTCTCATTGAAAATAGTGCACACCCAATCCAATTGGTTAATTTCATCTCATTGGATGTGTCTTGTTAGTCAATTAGTAGGTGTTCTCAGTTAATTAACCTTTTTGATGCTAATCTCATTCCTATCACTTCTAATATATCTTTGAAATGTTTTTTTTTTTCTTTTCTTTTTTTACTCAAATCTTTTATTACACTACAAAGAACAGAGAAGTGTTTCAAAACCCAATAAATGTATATTTTCAGATCTTGATCTTTAAAGGTGACTGACCATACATTGCAATCAGTTCTTAAATAAATTAGATTTAGTGCAAGAGCCTGATTGATTTCCTGTAATTTGAATCAATTGTTCAAGTGCGTCTTCCTATTACTCATTTTGCCTAAATATCGAGTTGTACAGAGATTGGCCAATCAGATTGTATGGTGCATGACCATCTTAACAACTTTAAGCCCTTGTACACACGATCGGAGAATCCGTCGGAATGTGTCCTATCAGACCGTGTCGTCGGATAATCCGACTGTGTGTGGTATGCATCGGACTGATTCCGTCGGAATATCCGTCGGACCCAATTTTACAACATTTTGGAAATATTTCCCGACCAACTGGGCCGATCGGACATACTCCGATCATGTGTAGAGAAATTTGATCGGACCAAGTGCCACGCATGCTCAGATCAAATTCCTACATCAAAGCTATTGGCTACTAGCCTGAATGTAGTCCCATCGTAACGAAATTACGTCATCACGTTCTGAAAGATCGGATTTTTCGCCAACTTTGTCCGACCGTGTGTATGCAACAGTTTCGGACAAGATCCGACGGACAAAATCCGATGGGCAAAATCCAACGGATTTGGTTGTGGAAATCTCCGACCGTGTGTACAGGGGCAAAGACTGGGCCTCTTTTTTTAGATGTGGTGTTTACAAGTTAACATTTTTTTTTTTATTATTGCTAGAAAATTACTTAGAACCCCCAAACATTATACATTTTTTTCTAACATCCTAGAGAACAAAATGGCAGTTGTTGCAATACTTTCTGCCACATCATATTTGCGCAGCGGTCTTACAAGACCACTTTTTTTTTTAAATATCAAATTTTTGAATTAAAAAATAAGACAACAGTAAAGTTATCCCAATTGTTTTCATATTGTTAAAGATAATGTTACGCAGAGTAAATGAATACCCAACATGTCATGCTTCAGAATTGCGCCCGCTTGTGGAATGGCGACAAACTTTTACTGTTAAAAATCTCCATAGGCGACATTTAAAAGATTCTAGCGGTTGCATGTTTGCATGTTTTGCGTTACAGCGGAGGTCTAGGGCTAGAATTATTGCTCTCACTCTACCGATCGCGGGGGTTCCTCACATGTGTTGTTTGAACACTGTTTTCGTATGCAGGCACTACTCACGTATGCGTTTGCTTCTGCACGCGAACTTGGCGGGACGTGGCACGTTTCGATTTTGTTCCCTTATTTATTTTACCTTTTACTTTTTATTTTTACACTGTTTTAAAAAAAAAAAAGTTGACTTATTCTGGTTTCACTTTGAATCGGCACTTCCTCGCCTCATCCTTCACCCTGCACATTGGTATCATGGGTGGTTTGCCTTGTTCCTAACCCTACCTCCACTATTCTGGTTCTGTCCCCTTCCTCTTCACCTTCCTCACACCCACCTGCTATCACTCCCTTGGTTAACCATGCTCACTCTTTCACAGCATTGCCTCATGTCGCCTTGTCCGCCCATGTGGTTGCCCATCCCCGCGGGATGGCCCACCACGGCTCCCAATTGGGGATACTCTCAGATGCCTTATGGGGGCCCTGCCTCTGTGCCATTGACACACACAACCTCAGTAAGTAATTACTAGCTCCGGGGGTTACTATTATGTACCCCACCCCCAACCAGCATCTCTTATGTATTCTACATTGTTACTTATATTAGTTTCATTCCAGATACCATTTTCTCCTGATGAGTGCCAATTAAGCCATGAAACGTGTAGAGCTACCAGACGTCATATTGTTACTCATTTTACCTACACCTTTTTCAAGTTTATGGAATACCTACCCTTCCAGGCCATTAAGGCCATAGGCCCTGCAGATATTAATTTGGATTATGTTTTTATACAAATCGCTTTGGTGGTGAACCAGGAAACCTATTGGGGTCATATAACATCATAATATTGCTATGCTATTTGTTTTTATCATGTTTATCAAATTATGATTACTACCAGTGTTACTTGTATGTCTATACTGTATTATCATGTATTATATGTATGCTATCATGTACTTTTGTATATTGCCACTATATCTGTGTATCTGTTGTGTATCCAATAAAATTCCTTAGGTTCACCTATTACCTTTTTGCAGTCTTGTGCTTCATATAAAGTCCCATTCCCCCTTTGCTTAGCCCCTTTTCTTTGACATTCAGTGAGTAAAATAAGCATTTGATACCCCACCAAACAACAATAATTCTGGCTCCCACAGACTGTGCTCATGTGGTACACAGATTAATCCTGTCAATTTAAGAAGGTTCTCATAATGGCAACTTGTTATGTGTATAACTGACACTTGTCCAAATAATCCCGTTCTTCCATTCCAACCCTCCATCATGTGCAAGACCAAATAGCTGTCAAAGAACATCAGGCTTGTTGTTACAAGATTGTAGACCTGCACGAGGCTGGAATGGGCTACAAGACCATTAGCAAGAAGAGACAACTGTTGTTGTGATTATTCGCAGATGGGAGAAATACAAAATAACCATCAATCGCCCCCGGTCTGGAGCTCCATGCAAGATTTTGCCTCATGGGGTAAGGATGATCATGAGAAAGCTGAAGAATCAACCTAGAACTACACGGGAGGAGCTTGTGAATGACCTCAAGGCAGTTGAGACCACAGTCACTAAACAAACCATTGGTAACACAATATGCCACCATGAATTGAAATCCTGCAGCACCCGCAAGGTCCCCCTCCTCAAGAAGGCACATGTACAGGCCCATCTGAAGTTTGCCAATAAACATCTAAATCATTCAGAGAAGAAATTTGTAGAAAGTGTTGTGGTCAGATGAGGCCAAAATTGAGCTCTTTGGCATTAACTTGACTCGCCATGTTTGGAGGAAGAAAAATGCTGTCCATGACCCTAAGAACACCATCCCTACAGTCAAGCACAGAGGTGGAAACATTATTCTTTGGGGCTATTTCTCTGTTAAATGTACAGTCTGACTTTTCTGCATTGAGGGGCCAATGAACGGGGTCATGTATTGTAAAATCTTGGCTGAGAACCTTCTTCAGCCAGAACACTGAAGATGGGGTATGGATGGGTCTTCCAGCATGACAAGACTTATCACCAGGGCAACAAAGGAGGGACTCAAGAAGAAGCACATTAAGGTCATGGAGTGGCCTAGCCAGTCTCCAGACCTTAATCCTATAGAAAATCTATGGAGGGAGCTGAAACTTCCAGTTGCCAAGCGACAGCCAAGAAACCTTAAGGGTTTAGAGAAGATCTGTAATGAAGAATAGACCACAATCCATCCTGAGATGTGTACAAACCTGGTAACCAACTTGGTAACCAACTTCAAGAAACGCCTTACCTCTGTGCTTGTCAGAAAGGGTTTCTCTGCCAAGTACCTTTTCATCTTTTGCTTGGGGATCAAATACTTATTTTACTTACTGAAATGCAAATTTATTTATAACATTCATATCATGTGTTTTTTCTGGATTTTTGGTTGATATCCCGTGTCTATCATTTAAAGCAAGAGTCCGCCGGGACTCCGCGTTTTTTTTTTTTTTAAAAGCCAGCAGCTACAAATACTGCAGCTGCTGACTTTTAAAATAGTGACACTTACCTGTCCAGCGCGCCCGCGATGTCGGCACCCGAAGCCGATCTCTAGATCGGTACTCGGGTGCTGCCGCCGCCATCTTGGGTATAGGAATCAGGAAATGGAGCCTTTCGGCTTCATTTCCCGGTTCCCTACTGCGCATGCGCGAGTAGCGCTGCGCAATAAGGACGGTCCCCGCTGCCTCTGGGATCTGTGTGTTTCCCAGCAGGCAGCGGGGCACTTGCGGAAGGGGGCGGGCACTTGCGGAAAGGGGCGTAATCTACGCCCCTTTCCGCAGAGAGCTATCCCGGAAGTGGGTGCAGTTACCTGGATTATCCAGGTAACTGCACCCCCCTCCCCCCTGAAAGGTGCCAATTGTGGCGCCGGAGGGGGGGAGGATTCCGATGAGCGGAAGGTCAATTTTAGGGTGGACCTCCGCTTTAAAATACACATATGATACAAATTATAGATCCTTCAATTCTTTGTAAGCGGGCAAACAAAATCTGCAGGGGATAAAATAATTATTTTCCCCACTGTACACCCAGTTCAAAGACATCCTGTTAGATTATGTAATATAAGTTAGTTACATTCAACTGGACAGTTTACATTTTTATTTTTACATTACATTACAAGCCAAGGAGAATGTGGAGATCCTATGGTATGTAGAAGCCACCATATTTTTATATCCATTGGGGCTGTCCTACTAAGTTTCATAAAATGTAGGAGAGATGGCTGGCATAGGACATTCATATTTTTTTTTTTTTTGAGTAATTGCACTTCCTTTCATATATCCTGGGGAGTTATTGCTTAATTCTTCTTGTTTTTTTGCTCTGTTATTTTACATCTTTATTCACAATTATTTGTCATGGGACACACCTTCTTTTTTATTGTAGGTGGATGCTAGTGATGGTACTTAGTGTCAATGATATACCACACAGATGAATAGTTTAGAGCCATAATCATTCTGAACTGTTCTTACCCTTTTCTGAGTTCTGTAGACTTTCCCTAAACCTGGTGGGTTGATTTATTAAGCCTGCTGCTGGAAATAGGTTCCAGTAATTCTATATTCTTTGAAAGTGGAATTCAGTTTCTGCCAGGTTAGTTTAACTAACTAACATTGAAATTAAGCACAATCTTATTAGCTTCTACTATTCAAAGGTGCCGTGAATGTATGGATTAATCCCTCACTGTGAGATAGACTGATTTAAAGCCTGCAAGACTTTTTGGCTGGTGCTTAGAAGGAATATGCCTGCTGAATATGAATTGCACTTCCTTGCACGTTGATGTGGACTTTTCATATCTATATGTAGCGGATGACATTTGGGATCAAATGTCACATGCATGTAAATTTAGTTTTTGCCTCAGAACAATAAAGGTTCTGAGGGTTAATTGTGTAGGTAGGCTTTAACATCAGTCTGGCCAGGCTGTGTTTGGAAGTTCTGCCTGGTCATGTGAATGGTGAGGTGCACATGACAGGCCAGAACCAAGTCTGGTTGGATGTTTATGTATCAGCCTTCTCGGAGCCAATCAGTGGGAGTGCCGGGGCTCGCTGAGGAATCTGGGAGGGGGTACTTAAGCAGGTGTGGGTCACGTGGTTGGGGTTCCGGAGTTGTTTGAGAGACCTGTGTGGTCTGTTCTGGTTCCAGGACCGGGGTAGCCCATGAGGGGTCCTAGCCACGGGGTGTTAGACATCCTGCAACATGTTCCTGTCAGTGGCCCCTGATAGACCCGCCTGGTCTGGGGTAGGGATCCATCTGTTCCCAAGTCTCGGAACCGGCTGGTCCGAGACGCAGTAACTCAGAGAGGATTCACAGTGTCCGTGTGTGATCTCGGCTTGGAGGGGCACCACAGCTCGTGGAAGTGACCAGGGGAGGACTCTTCGGAGGAGGGCCGGCAAGTGGCATCTTGAGAAGTGACTGGTTACTGAGTTGGGAAGGACATTGACAAATTCATACTTTTCCAGTACCATTGAGGAAACGGGAAACGTTCCAGGTACGGTGGAAAGCAGGGCTGGACTGGGACAAAAATTTGGCCCTGGACTTCATCCAGACCGGGCCACTTTAATTTTGCGAACATGCACAAAAACAGTATATATATGCTGTTGGGGAGTAGGGTGGAGGACACAGAGGGACAGTGTGGGGGGTGGAGGACACAGTTGCTCACAGTGGGTGGTGGAGGACACATGGGGTGGAGGACACAGGGGGACACAGTGGGGGGTGGAGGACATAGTGGGGGTAGAGGACACAGGGGGACACAGTGGGGGGTGGAGGACACAGTGTGGGTGGAGGACATAGTGGGGGTGAAGGACACAGGGGACACAGTGGGGGTTGGAGGACACAGTGTGGGTGGAGGACACAGTGGGGGTGGAGGACAGAGGGGGACAGCATGGGGGGGAACAGGAGAGTATCATGGGGCCTCCTGTGATCCTGTTGGAGCCATTACTTTGACAGGCTGTTACTCAAAGTGGCCCACTGAGCCATCGGCCCACCGGGAAACTCCCGGTAGTCCCAATGGCCAGTACATGCCTGGTGGAAAGAGGTTCCTGTTCTCCCTTAGTTGATCGTTCAGGTTCTGAGTCAACATGCTGACTGCCATGATCTCTGGCTAGAGATCTTTTCAGCCTTGAAGTACCCAGCTGCGAGTGACTACTCTCTGGGTGGAAATAGAGACTTTGCTAGACCTGCAGTTCAAGGTGCCTGAGTTCTTCACCCGTGCCCTCTGCTCCCTAAGAGACTGTGTTATTTGAAAGTTCTACTGCAAAATAAACCTTTTTAAAAAGACTTCATCTGTGTCAGTGTACAAGTCGTTGGGTATCAACCCTGGGAACCCCTAGAAGTGGAAGAGCAGGCCAAGAGAAGGTAACTGGTAAGCCCATTAAGTCAAGCCCGCCCTGCAACGGGTTATGGCACATATACATATTGTTACAAATTGCTACTATTCGAGATTAGGAAATCACCAATCATACCATCTACCTCATCCCTGGTCCCCACCCTCTTTGCTTGTTCTAATATATTGCTTAACCATTTAGTGACTGATTGGACTATAGAACAATTGTTCTTCTAGTATCTATATTGCATTTGCGTATTGATTAATTGTGGTTCCAATAGCAACCTGCCTGGACCTGTGTTGTGTGTTGTGTTTTGTGTATATGTTTTATGTATGTCCTGTGAGTTTTACTCGTCTGCAGTAATTTAACTTAAGTCTGATCATGTGAGTAGTCTTTCTTTTATGAATTGCACTTTTTGTCATTTTGTCATTTATATACATTTTTGAATTTATTAAAATTGATTGCTTAAAATATTTAATTCAAAATTGAGCTACCGTATTTACTGGGGTATAACACGCACCGGCGTATAACACGCACCCCAAGTTTAGGAGGGCATTTTAAGGAAAAAAGTTTTAGGAGGGAAGTTTAAGGGAAAAAAAACTTACATTTAAATGTCCGTCAATGCAGCCCTATCAGTGTGCATCTGCAGCCTTGTCCATCATTGCAGAATGATCAGTGTCATTTGCAGCTTGCCCACCGCTGTTTGCAGCCTTGCAGAGTGTTATTTGCAGCTTGCCAGTGTCATTTCCAGCTCGCCCAGCGCCGTTTGCAGCCTTGCCCATGTTTAAATATCCCGCCGCCGAGATAGACCGAGCAAGCGGCACCGAAAAAGACAGAGCGGCACTGAAAAAGACTGAGCCGTCTCCTCGGCTCCGCTCGTAGTCCCGCCTCCCTGCTGTTTCTGGAGCGAGCGCTGCTGAAAAAGACCGAGCCGACTCTACTGTGTATTTGGCTTGGCTCGGCTCGCAGTCCTGCCCATTATGGGCGGTACTGCAAGCCGAGCCGAGCCAAGTACACAGTAGAGTCGGCTCTGTCTTTTTCGGCAGCGCTCGCTCCAGAAACAGCAGGGAGGCGGGACTACGAGCGGAGCCGAGCAGACGGCTCGGTCTTTTTCGGCGGCGCTCAGTCTTTTTCGTCGGCGCTCTGTCTTTTTTGGCGGCGCTCGGTCTTTTAGCCTCACAGACAGTGGGGATCGGCGTATAAAACACGCACCCACGACTTTCCCCCGATTTTAAGGGGGAAAAAGTGCATGTTATACGCCGATAAATACAGTATTTATTGTTGCCAATATTAACTTCTTTTTAGTCCAAGCCTGTTGGTCTATACTTCCTTTTTTTGTTTATATGCTAATGGGTTATGGGAACAACGCCCTAAAGGTAGAATGATTCAATTTTGGTCATCTTGTATGATCTTTTACTAGTGGGTAAGCTTGCGTTTCCATACCCCCTTTTCCTCTGCTTTTGTTATATCCAGTAACCAGTTAGTGAAGTAGGGATGTGTAGAATTTGGTCCAAACTTTGCCTGTTTAGTGTTTGGAGAATGGGCTAACTAAAAGTTGTGATAGCCTGCCCACTAAAGGATAGAATGCAGCTGGAAAGAATACATTTAGCAGCTGCTTCAATTTCAGCAGCCGCTAGCTTCCTAACAACTAATGACAACTGACATCACCAGCCAGACATGGGTGATACCAGTGAGTGACCAAATATGACCAAGGCCTATATTTGGTCAAAAGCCATGGCTATATGGCTATATTTGGTCAGTGAAGCTGAGCAAATATTGCTATGGAGGTATTTAGTCATTGACATCAACAGCTAGTGTGTCAGTCTGAACAGCCTCACAGTGTTTCTCGCCCCACACAGACTGGGGACACATTGAGCTATCCCTCATTAACATATTATGGGGGAACCCAGCTTCCAAAACATTTTTTTTTAGGAAAGAAAGTATTTAAATCTAGTTTACAAATGATAATGGAGATCTGCCAGCACAGTACAGCCACCAATTATGGTACAAATTAATTCCTCCAACCCCCTCCTGTGGTTCTTCCCACTGAAATTCACTTTAGAAATGTAGCGCTCACCCCCGAAGGGTGTGCTCTACACACCCAAGTCCTGTAACTATTTATGTTCAATGGTTCTGGTCAGCTGTTATAGGTGCCCAGCCTGCTAGTAAAATGCAAGATCAAAAAAAAAAGTTAAGAAGCTAATTTTAAATAGTCATGCTGCATGAAGGAGAACGAATATGAAAATCGTATTATCTCAATTTGGTTGCAAAAGTGGAAATACACTTCAAAGTAATGTCCTTTAAACTGCGAGCACTCCCCCTCCTGAACCATACCAAGCCACAGGCCCTCAACATGGGGGGGTCCCCCCCAAAGCTCCTTGTCCCCATGTTGATGGGGACAAGGGCCTCATCCCCACACCCCTTGCCCTGTGGTTGTGGGGGTCTGCGGGTGGGTGTTTATCAGAATCTGGAAGCCCCTTTAACAAGGGGGCCCCCAGATCCCAGCCCCCCTATGTGAATGAGTATCGGGTACATTGTACCCCTACACATTCACCAAAAAAGCAGGGAAATGTGACAGAAGACAATAGCCGTTTTTTGACAATTCCTTTATAAAAATGTCTTCTCCTTTCCCCTGCTTCTTCCTCCATCTTCCATCAGTCTTCCTTTGGTTTTCTCCCTCTTCCTCCAACTTCTTCTTCCCCTGCTTCTTCCTCCGGTCTTCTCCATCTTCCTCTGGCTTCTTTTTCCCTTGGTCCATTCTCTGGTCTTTCATCTCTGCCGCTCCCACCACCGTTCCCGCTGAACATTAAAAAAATGATCCTCCACTGATGCTGCGATGGGGCGAATGATGCCACCCTGAGATCCCACCCCTTGTGACTTCACAAACAGGGGCATGATCAGTCAGTGATGTCACAAGGGGGCGACGTCTCCTGCTGATGTCATCCAGGGGCCATGCCCCATAGTTATATATGATATGTGTGCTATGGAAGCGGACAGATCGGCTGGCCGCAGCATCGGAGGAGGGTCATTGTTTTGATGTTCAGCAGGTCGGCGGTGGGAGCAGTGGAGGAGAAAGAACGGAGGACGAAGTGAGGAAGAAGAAGCTGGAGGAAGATGCAGAAGACCGGATGAAGAAGCGGAGGAAGATGGAGGAAGAAGGAGAAAACTGAAGGAAGACCGGAGGAAGATGGAGGAAGAAGCGGGGAAAGAAGAAGACATTTTTAATAAAGGAATTGTCAAAAATCTGGCTATTGTTTTTTGTTACATTTCACTGCTTTTTTTGGTGAATGTGTAGGGGTACAATGTACCCGATACCCATTCACGTGGGGGGTGGGATCTGTGGGCCCCCTTGTTAAAGGGGGCTTCCAGATTATGGGGAAGATGAGGGGACAAGGTTGTTTGGGGGAACCCTAAGCACCTTCTCCATGTTGAGGGCACCCCCCACCCCAAAGCACCTTGCCCCCATGTTTATGGGGACAAGGGCCTCTTCCCGACAACTCTTGCAAAGTGGTTGTTGGGGTCTGCGGGTGGGGGGCTTATCGGTATCTGATAGCCCACTTTAACAAGGGGGTGCCCAGATCCCGACCCCCCCCCACCTATGTGAATGAGTATGTGGTAAATTGTACCCCTACCCATTCACCTGAAAAAAAAGTAGTGTAGTGTTAAAAATTACAGTAGACAGTTTTTTACAAGTCTTTTATTAAAAATCTTCTTCTTCTTCCTACGGGCTTCCTCCATCTTCTCCCGCATCTTCATACTCCGGTCTTCTCCTTCTTCTGTCTTCTTCTTCTGATCTGACGTCAAGGCACCTAATGTCATTTCCCTCTGTGCCTGTGCTCCCTAGTGCTCCTGGGAAATGTCTGTCATATTTCCCAGGAGTCACTGGGCAGCGCCAAGGGCTGCGTTGCCATCACAATGGGGCGGGCAATTCCGACGACGCCCGTTGTGATAGCAATGTCAAAAGTGTATGGCACTGTGCCATACATACGGCGCGTGCGCGAGAACAGGTGGTGCATGCTGGTCGCTCAGCTACACCAGAGCCCGGAAGATAGTGCTTGTGGGCTTCACATGCCAATCGAAGCACTATGGAAACTGACGTGAAACAGGAATATAACATATATTCCTCTATGAAATTGGCGATCGAGTGCACTAATAAAGCATTAGAAACAAATGTTATACATCCTAAAATAAAATAAAAAAATGTAACAGTGTGAACTCTGCTTTAAGGGAGTTCAATAAGAAATGGTGTCTCCGGGATAGCAGAAGCTGAATTACAAAGGCCCAGTTTGAGCCCTGGTTCACATCGACAGTGGGAGGAAATCGTGCAAGTTCAAATGAAAATGCATGATTTCATTCCCACATGTCAGTCCCGACTGCGGGTGGAATTTTAGAGACATCTGATGTCTAAAAAAAATCGCACCCCAAAGTCGCCAAAAAGTAATACAGAAACTACTTGATATTGTGGCACCGTACTAATTAGAACGGTGCAATTGCCACCGATTGGCATGTCAAATCGCATGTCAAATCGCACCAATGGGAACCAGGGCTGACACATACAACACTGCCTATCCACCAGCTGATTTCATCACCTGCAATTCTCAACAGCTGTTATATGTAAAGATTATACCTTTATCATTTACTTGCAGGTGTGTTGAAGAGATTTGTTTTTATTTGATGTGCAAATACATATAGAAATTATAAGATAAAAGAAAGATATTGCACTTCCCCAAAACCACCACTCTCAAAACTAACTGAAAAGAAGAAAGAGGAAAAAAACACACACACACACACCACAAGCTCAATAATGTAGTTTTTATTTTGCCAGCAGAAAGAATTATGTACATTTACTAGCTTCAAAAAATTTTCTACAGGCTATATGGTGCTACATTTAGCAAAACAGTTATCAATTGGGTTTTAAGGGCCCTGCTCATAGGAGCTTACAATCTAAAAATTGTCTAAACCTTAAAGTGGACACAGCTTTACTTTCAGTGTATAATGGGCAACACATCACATTTTTATCTGCAAGATTATAGAAACATACTTAAGTCATTATTCTTACAAAGCATTCTAACATAATATTAAAAAAGGCACATATTCAAAATATAACACCCACCACCAGCCCACATTCCACACACATACATACATTGATGAGTATGTTCTGCTGGAAGCTGCATTTCTGTGTACATGATTAAGCAATTAGATCAAAGAGTAAAAGGTCAGTACATGCTTCCAAACCATGTTTTCATGGTCAGGCAGGAACAATACATACACAACATTGACAGCGTGGCCACATAAACCCACGTTCGATTGAAAAAAAATGCACAAGAATTTAGGCAAATAGCCCTAGTTGGGCGTTTGTCAATATGCACAATATCACTCCTTCTGTCCCACAAATCACATATAAGATAGGTTGTACTTTAGACCAACAGTCTGTAATCACACAATTCCCTGCCGAAAATCCGATCGTGTGTACAGGGCTGCCATTAAAGTTCATGTGTGTGTAAAGGCAGGTGTCCCAATACTTTTGGCTAGATAGTGGATCTGGCAAGATTCACAATGGTAGTGGAACCCTCCTACACATAAATACTACATTTAGACATAGTTTTAGGACCTGGGAGATGAGACAACTTCCCTACATGAAGTAGCATGTTTGATATTCAAACCCAGATGCTCAGAGATGCTAAGCAGAAGTTCTAACCTCTAAGCCATGGAGCTGCCTCATGTGAGAACCTCCTACACATAAATGCACATAAATACTCCATTTCTTTGGACATACAGGTGATGGAATTACATTACTCAAGAGTTATTCTTCTTGATTCATTCTGTGATATTTGCTTGTTCTTTGTGGGTGAGTGTAGAATAGGGATATTACCCTCAAATTTTTGGGAATTACATTTTGATTTTTGATGTTGGTACCACAGCTGTATCCTGGCTTAGGCCGACAAGGCCCAGAACTAGGGCAGCACTTGCAGGGGGGCAGCAAGGAAAGAGTACACTGTTAGTGTAGCGCCAGTCTTATAGGGGTGGACTGGGCTGAGAAGCAAATTAGTCTAGCGCCCCCATAAAGTGGCTGCACTGCTTCCAGTATGCAGGTGGTTGGCATTCTGCAACTGTAGGGGGGAGCGCTTCTAATTTTGACTATCCTATCATCCTGGACCACAAACCTTCCTCACTGTGCTATATGTTTTCTGCTGCACCATTGGCATGGTTATATCTTCTTAGTCCTCTCCATAAAATTATCAGAAATTTGTGCTTAACCACATATAGCAGAATGACGGTGGCAAAGTGGTTGTGTTATCCTGATCGGACCTCATATGAGGTGATAAGGATAACAGAGCTGGCGCGGGCCTTCTGACACACGGATTGCGGTATAAAGCCTCTGGCAGAGGCTTCTTACCACATGATCAGCTATGACCAATCACAGCTGATCATCACGTGATCCAGGAAGTGCTGCTAAATGGCTTTCTTCGGTTCACGATGACATGCAGGGCCACTGTTAGAAATCATGGGGCCCCATACAGCCTACCTGACGGGGCGCCCTTGACCCCGCCCACAACTCACACTGGCTCCGCCCACAGCCCCACCCCTCATTCCACCCCTGCCTCCACGCTGTCAGGGTGGGGGGGTGTGTCTGGAGGCAGGAGCTGGAACATGTAACATTTATAGCGCCACACCATTCATAACTGCATCTGAATGGGAGAGATGTCAGTGTTTTGATATCTGTGCGCTTTCAGTTTGTGTCTTCATACACCACCGACTTGTGTCCATTTACATCAGGCTACCTCTGATCTGTCACATTTAGGTCTGGAAAAATAGAAAAGGATATTCTTTTCCAATTTTTTTTTTCTCCTACCTGAATGGACACGGAGGAAGGTGGATCTAAATGCACACAAGTCAGTTCATAACTGTAAACCTACATGGAGCTTTCAATTAGGTCTGCATGAAAAAGGACCTAATTGCAAAGCTTGGGTGAAAGGTTATCAAAGGGGAGTGGTTTGGGGGTGGTAAAAATGCAGCTTGGCTGTGTGTTTTTACTGCCCCTTCCCCCCATCACATGTGTAAAAGTAGCATCTCACTATGTGCTCATGATGTATGGCTCTGTCAGTGTAACATGACTGTGTGGTGCTAACTTTGTTATGGCTGTGCTGAGTTATAGTCTGTAACACACAGTACAGCCATATATCAGAAAAGTCAGCACCACACAGTCATGTGCCCTGATCATCATAATGATAATAACCATGAGCACACAGAGTCTGGGGACTGCACATTATACAATAGTGTGACCTGTCAGTGTGTGTGTGTGTGCAGGGGACTGCTTGCCTATGTACCACTGCCATTGTCCACATTACTCCTGCTGCTCTGTCTGTCTCAGCCACATCAGTGATAAGTCCCTCAAGCTGCAGCACTTAATGAATGAAGGGAGCCGTATAACAGTAATATCCATCCGCCAGAGAGGCATACAGTGAGCAGGAAGAACTTTAGTTTGTGCAGGTATACTGAGAACAGCATGCAATTGTATCCCTGCACCCGAAAATGGAAATAAAGTCCCTCTTCTGCTTTCACCTCCTGGACCCCTCTGGTAACCTGATGGGGCCCAGGAAATGAATATATATTCCATATATACCTTAGTAATCAAGTGGGTGCGGGTTAATATAGTCATTTAGCTTCTTTTTTTTTTTTTTCTTTTTTAGCTAGAGGTTAAAAGCTGCTCGGGCGCCCCCTGCTGGCCAGGCCCGGTACAACAGGGCGGGTTGTACTGCCCTATCAGCGGCCCTGATGACAGGGAGAGCTAATTGGCGGCTCTCCCTGTCAGAAGGGGATCCGTACTGATAATCAGCACAAAAGGAGCCCATCAGCTGCCAATCAGTGCCCAACACCTGCCAGCCTGTCCCCATAATAAATGGATGTCAGTGCCAATCAGTGCCCCATCAAAGTAGGGGAAGTGCCTGGTGTTGAAGTGGTTAAAGTAGAACTAGAGGCAACACTTTTTTTTTTCATTTTGGATAGAGTAAGGGAGGGTTTTAGCCCCTGTCAGTTTATTTTTTTTACCATCCCTGTCTCATTGCAGAGATTTCCCTTCACTTCCTGCCCCATAGCCAAACAGAAAATCAGGCCCTCAGAACCAGGTGCCCCACTCAAAAATGTCAGGGCGGGTTAAACAGCAAGGAGTGTGTCCTTGGTAGGAAGGGGTGGGTCATATTTAAGTTAGGGGGTGCACAAGTTTAGTCCAGCCTAGGGCAGCACAAAACCAAAGTACACTACTGGTTGGTACACATATCACATTTTTTGGGCTCAAATTATGATTATTTGGAAATAATAAAAAGCACAAAAATTTGTGACTCTTAAATTTGCATCAGCAATGGTATCGTTTGTGGATTGTAAAGACACCTGTGTCCGTTTGGGTAAAGATTGTTGTGAGATGGAGAGTAACAAGTGAAAGTGACAGAGAAAAAAAATATTTTACCAAAACATGAAAACATTCCACTTTCTAGCATTCTTAACCGGTTCCCGACCGGCGCACGCCGATGTACGTTGGCAGAATGGCATGGGCAGGCATATACGTATCAGCCTAAACTGAGGGAAAAAAATGTTTTTTATATATTTTTTATATATTTTTGAGGGGATATTTATTATAACAAAAAGTAAAAAATAATGCGTTTTTTTCAAAATTGTCGCTCTATTTTTGTTTATAGCACAAAAAATAAAAACAGCAGAGGTGATCAAATACCACCAAGAGAAAGCTCTATTTGTGCGAAAAAAAGGACGCCAATTTTGTTTGGGAGCCACGTCGCATGACCGCACAATTGTCAGTTAAAGCGACGCAGTGCCGAATCGCAAAAAGTGGTCTGGTCTTTGACCAGCAAAATGGTCCGGGGCTGAAGTGGTTAAAAACAAAATAGATTAAGTAGAAGCAACAATGTTGCAAAGGAAAATCTATTTCAGAGAAAGATACATTTCATCTCAACATTAAAAGGATTTATTTGGGGGAAGTTACAATTGTACCATTAGAGTCAAATGCTAAAACTTGCACTGGACTATAATAGCGCCGATTGTAACTCCCAAAAAATTCTCTTTAACACAGCACTCATTCTGATATTTACTATAGCGCCCTGTATAAAAGACACTGAAGCTAAAATGAGAGCTATTTGCAGGTCTGAGCATGCTCAGTTGTGTTGGCACCTAGTTGTACAAAAATGGGGAATTTATCTCTTCTCAGACTTTTAAAGATTGTTCGGTGTAGAAATCACTTTTTCACATAGTTTAAAATCAGATTATCTTTAACCACTTACAGACCGGACCATTTTGCTGGTCAAAGACCAGACCACTCTTTGCGATTCGGCACTATGTCGCTTTAACTGACAATTGCACAGTCATGTGACGTGGCTCCCAAACAAAATTGACGTCCTTTTTTTCCCACAAATAGAGCTTTCTTTTGGTGGTATTTGATCACCCCTGCGGTTTTTATTTTTTGCGCTATAAACAAAAATAGAGCGACAATTTTAATAAAAAAGCAATATTTTTTACTTTTTGTCATAATAAATATCCCCCAAAAATATATAAAAAAACATTTTTTTCCCTCAGTTTAGGCCGATACGTATTCTTCTACATATTTTTGGTAAAAAAAAAATCACAATAAGCGGTTATTGATTGGTTTGCGTAAAAGTTATAGCGTTTGCAAAATAGGGATAGTTTTATGGCATTTTTATTAATAATTTTTTATTATTATTTTTTTTACTAGTAATGGCGGCGATCAGCGATTTTTATTGTGACTGCGACATTGCGGCAGACACATCGGACATTTTTCACACAATTTTGGGACCATTGTCAGTTATACAGCAATCACTGCTATATAAATGCGGTATTTCCTCCGTAAATGACACTGGCAGTGAAGGGGTTAACCAGTGGGTGGCAGTGTAGGGGTTAAGTGTTCCTAGGGGTGTGCTACTAACTGTGTGGGGGCTGGGCTTTTATTTAGTGAACACTGATCTCTGCTCCAATCACATGGAGCAGAGATCAGCATCACTAGTTGCTAGGCAGAATGGGGAAATGCTGTTTACACTGCATTTCCTCCATTCAGCCGTCCCGTGAGACGATCGCGGGTACGCCCGTGGCGATCGAGTCTGCGGGACCCACGACTGGACTCACGGGGGTCCCGACTGGCACACGAGCGTGCCGCCGGCGGCACGCTCGCGATGGCAGGGCGGCATTGAAGATTGGATGTACCTGTACGCCAATATGCCTGCCCATGCCATTCTGCTGACGTACATCGGCGTGCGCCGGTCGGGAACTGGTTAAATAATATACCACAAATTTCAGTTCTATTTAGGCAATTATATCATGCTCTAAACATTATTTCCATGTGCACTACGGTTGAATACCGTTTTATAGCTAATTAGCGCTGCAGTGCTATAATAAATGACCCCATACAGTACTTGTGCAACATTAGGCCATGAAAGTATTTAATTTTAGTTTACTGATAATTACTAATAATTAAATTATTATTATATTAATTATGTTTTTTTAACAAAGATACAGCATTGTTCTATTGCCTATCATGGCTCATGATACAGTTAAACATGATGTAAACACCACACTGGGTTGCACCTTCAGAAAACAACTGCTGAACATGCCCTGAAAACCCCGCAGCTGAGAGATACCAATCATGTCAGAAGCAACAAGGTTATTAACAGGAAGGGAACTTTGGTTTGGCCCGTATGTCTCCTTCTTTCTTCTTATTAATTTACCTTGAAGGCAAATTCCATAGCACTTCCATCTGCATTTAACTTCACAATTGATCAATGATCATTCTGAACTAATAGTGAACTCAAGCTGAGGAGTTAAAATTACCATCTCTGCTCTAAATCTATTATAATGTTAAATAACCAAGGTCTTTTCCAAGAAAAGAGAAAAGAGGAGAAAAAAATAAAATATGAGCCATCAGAAGCATTTTTGTTCATAACTATTATAAACATTGACACATATTTATTTTCCAGCACATAACTCAAAAGCAACAATTGTCACTGCTTCCGTTAGCTATGGAAGTTAACTTAATAGAGCCCCTCTTGGATAATGGTGGCCTTCCCATCATTTTTCATTGTAACAATGAAGCTATAAAGAGCTATAAACGAGTAAAACAAGATAAAAATTTACTCTGAAGATATATATATATATATATATATATATATATATATATATTTGCTAAACTTAAAAAAAAAAAAGTATGATTGACATCTTCTAGTAGGAATGCTGGAAAATCTGTATAGGTTAATATATTTAAATATACCAAGATGGTACATTTTTTATCACCTCCAAAGCTTGCAGATCCAATTACAATCTTGTGCATTCCCTGAGGCTGGATATGGTGCCTGGTGATAGGGGTTGATGGTATAATTCTTTATGGGGGGCCCTCAACTCCAGCTTGATGCATTTGGAGCACTATTATAGAGACTGCAAGTTCAAAAGCTAATTAACACTGTGCTGATCACATAACGGATGGAATACCTATCCTGCCTACCCTGTATGAAAAAATTATACGTACTTTATTGGCAGCTGTCCAGGCATGTGATCCTGCAGCTTCGGCACCCCTGTGTCATTGAGCGGCTGCTGCAGGGGAGAGCAAAGGCCGGGCCATGGGAGCCTATGACTGATGTCACAGATAAGATCAGGGAATGCACAGGCATTGCTGAGCGCTCCCTTACACAGGGAAGCTGAATCTGCAAGATCATGTGACTGGACCCGAGGGGCTTACAAAAGGTGTTTTTATACTTCAATGTTTTTATTAAAAGATTCTAGAAATAACAAGAGTAGCAGATAAACATAGGTTGATATTCAGATTATTGCCATGACAAATTTACAAGTACATAAGATACAGTTAAACAAGGTATTACATGGTCCGTAAATATAAAGGAATAAACAGTACTCATTGGATGTTCACAGATAAACCCGCTGAGCAAAGAAAACCCAGTAGATAATATCAAACGGTATTAAACGTATAGTTAACCTAACAACATTCAGTTCAATTCAGTAGTCGAAATCGTAACCATATGCAGGAACATACAAAAACCTGAGCATGGTACGGAGAGGCAGGTGAAGGGAAGGAAGGGGTCGAGGGGGAATAGTGGATAAGACATAGTAGGGGACTTTTGTACCATTTCCTGAGAATATCAATGTCAAAACTTAATGAAGTTCTAAGACAACCAAATATGTATTGGGTTTAAACTACATGTAGAAA
Organism: Lithobates pipiens; assembly: GCF_037356315.1. Lineage (NCBI taxonomy): Eukaryota > Metazoa > Chordata > Amphibia > Anura > Ranidae > Lithobates > Lithobates pipiens. Next base: position 101,034,782 of record NW_027507785.1, read on the forward strand.
GAGGTGGAGGGAAAGAAGGAAAGCAGAATTGAGATAAACAGAAAGGGGAAGGAGAAAAATTCAAGAGGATCAGCCCAGAGCTCATTAGGGAACTGAAATGTGATGGGTCCACGGGTCCCATATTTTATCGATTTTTTTAAAGATATTATGGAGTATGTGAGTGAGTTTGTCATTAACCATAATAGAGTTGACTTTCTTTTTAACATAATCCAGAGGAATAACCAGTTGTTTCCAATGCCGGGCCACTAACAATATATATGTGATTAATTTAGTTGATTTCCTGGGTACCTCTTCAGGTAGTCTATGGAATAAGGCCACCTCTGGGGATCTATGGATGTTCACCCCCTTCACCGAATTTCTTAAATTAAATACCCTACTCCAAAACCTAATCACCAGGGGGCAATGCCACCAATTAGTGTGGTATGATAGAGATTTTGGATAAATTATAAGCAATATCCTGCCATTCAAACAGATTAAAAATAAGATTCAGATCTTTTTCCCATCGCTTCATATAAGAGAGTTTTGAGTTTGGTTTAGCGAGGGAAGCATAAACCACAGATAGTCATTCCTTCAAAGGACCCTTTGTCTGGCAAGATAACTCAAACGTTGTAAGTGTAAGCGGCTCAATTATTAGATTAAGTTTGCGTCTGACAAAGGATGCAATTTGTTTATATTGGAATGTTTGACTGGTAGGTATCTGCATCTTGTCTTTAACCACTTGCAGACCGGACCATTTTGCTGGTCAAAGACCAGACCACTTTTTGCGATTCGGCACTGCGTCGCTTTAACTGACAATTGCGCGGTCGTGCGATGTGGCTCCCAAACAAAATTGACGTCCTTTTTTCCCACAAATAGAGCTTTCTTTTGGTGGTATTTGATCACCCCTGCGGTTTTTATTTTTTGCGCTATAAACAAAAATAGAACGACAATTTTGAAAAAAACACATTATTTAAAAATATATAAAAAAACATTTTTTTCCCTCAGTTTGGCCCATACGTATTCTTCTACATATTTTTGGTAAAAAAAATCACAATAAGCGATTATTGATTGGTTTGCGCAAAAGTTATAGCATTTACAAAATAGGGATCGTTTTATAGCATTTTTTTAATAATTTTTTATTATTTTTTTTTACTAGTAATGGCGGCGATCAGCGATTTTTATTGTGACTGCGACATTGTGGGGGACCCATCGGACATTTTTGACACATTTTTGGGACCATTGTCATTTATACAGTAATCACTGCTATATAAATGCAGTGAAGGGGTTAACCAGTGGGTGGCAGTGTAGGGGTTAAGTGTTCCTAGGGGTGTGTTACTAACTGTGGGGGGGTTGGGCTTTCATTTAGTGAACACTGATCTCTGCTCCAATCACATGGAGCAGAGATCAGCGTCACTAGTTGCTAGGCAGAATGGAGAAATGCTGTTTACTCTGCATTTCCTCCATTCGGCCGCTCCGTGAGATGATCGCGGGGATGCCCGCGGTGATCGAGTCTGCGGGTCCCGCGACCGGACTCACGGGGGTCCTGACCAGCGCGGGAGCGCGCCGCCAGCGGCGCGCTCCCGATGGCAGGGCGGCATTGAATATTGGACGTACCTGTACGCCAATATGCCTGCCCGTGCCATTCTGTCGATGTACATCGTCGTGCGCTGGTCGGGAAGTGGTTAAAATGTTGTAAAGGATATACCCAGTTACCATTAAGGTAGTCGCCAATTCTAAACAATCCTTTATTGAGCCACCAATAAAATGACTGTGGCACTAACCCTGGTGGAAACTCAGAATTACAGAAGATGGGAGCTAAAGGTGTGTGTGGGGATGACAAGGATGCCCAGTGATGTACTCTATCCCAAACTGCCAATGAATGTGATAAAGAAGGGCATAATATAGGAGGCTGTAACCGGCTGGGAAGCCACATCAGTGATCCTATGGCCAAAGGGTGACAGGGGAGTGCCTCAAGGGAGACCCAAAGAGGTGCAGGACCTGTAACTGTAGTATGGGCAAGTTGGAAATCTGAGCGGCTTGAATATGGTTTAGTAAATTAGGAAGACCAAGACCACCCTTTAATTTTGGGGCATATAGAATCTGTTTGTTCAGTCGAGGTCTTCTATTACCCCAAATGAAACTAAGAACCTCGGCTTGTAGACACTGCAGATCTCCTCTCGGGACTGTCACTGGTAAAGTTCTAAAATAATAAAGTATCCTTTGTAGAAGTGTCATTTTGACAGAGTTGATTTTGCCAAACCATGATAGGGAATAGTCCGCCCAACAGCGAAGGCCTTCTTTACGTTTTTTAAACAATGGGGGATAATTAGCTTTATAATGCCCCGTACACACGAGCGGACTTTTCGACATCCAAACTCCGACGGACTGAGTCCGTCAGACTATCCGATCGTGTGTGGGCTGCAACGGACTTTAGCTTTGCTAAAGTCTGACGGACTTTAGAAATGAAGCATGCTTCAAATTTTCCAGACGGAACTCCGCCGGACCCGGTCCCCTTCGAAAAATCAGCTCGTGTGTGTGCTACTCCGACGGACTAAAACCGACGCTAGGGCAGCTATTGGCTACTGTCTATGAACTTCCTACGTCGAATCCAGTCGTACGTCATCACGTTCGACTCCGTCGGAGTTTGGTGTGATGGTGTGTGGTCAAGTCCGTTCGGTCGAAAAGTCCGCCAGAACTCCGGCGGAACTCCGCTAGAACTCCGTCGGAAGTCTGTCAGACTTAATCCCTCTCGTGTGTACGGGGCATAAAGAGTCTCAATAAAAGGCGTTAATCGGATCCCTAAATATGAAAGGGAATGGGATCCCTAAATATGAAAGAGAACCGATCCAATAAAGATAGCAAATGAGGTCAAGTGACAAAAGATGTTTCTAACCACTTAGTGACCGCAAACCATAGATATACTGCAGCAGGGTGGCTGCTCTGCACCAGATCACGTACCTGGTACGTTGTCTGACACTTCCGGGTCTGAGTCAGACACTTCTGGGCTGCCGGCCGTTTCCCATTGTGATTGGACACAGCTCTCCCAGGACGCTCTGATCACTTAGGAGAAAAGCAGAATGGGGGTCTGCCTATGTAAACAAGGCAGATCGCCATTCTGTGAGAGGGGAATGTGCTGATCCTGTGTTCCTGTGCAGTGCATATTTTTGAGCACTGATCACTGTATTAGTGTAACTGGTCCCCTAAAAGTGTCAAAAGTTTCAATTAGGTGTCTGATTTCTCTGCCGCAATATTGCAGTGCCACTATATATCCTTTTTTTTTACTTTAACAAACAGATGTGCTTTATTAACTGATGCATGGTAAAAATCAATATACAAAGACAGTAGTTTTCCAACTGCACATTACGTAAAAGATATTACAGTGAGAACATCCACATGTATAGAAAGTCAGGTGTTTTTCAAAAATAAAAGACATCACAGTGTTCATAACAAACCAAGAAGAAAAAAAAATAACATAAAAAGAAAAAGTAATGCAAAGTATATTGCTATCAATAGTACTTCCTAGTTAAGAGAATATATTGTGACCATCATCCAGAGAAGATACATCATTGGGAAGATCTCAAGTCAAGGTTCAAGAGGACCACACTTTCTCAAATTTCCAGTGACAACCCCTATTGGAGTAGATCATTTTGTATAGGGGTAGGGCTGCATCAACCAGAGCTTCACAGGCAGACACCTCTGGAATTTCCTTCTTTGCATAGTACAGGATATATGCTATGAAAAGCCTCAAGTGATGGTCAGCATGTGGAATTCCCAGTAATGCTAAAGACAGAGTAGGTAACAGGGTGAATTGCACTCTAAGATTGAGTTCAGCGAATATAGCCTGCCAGTAGGAGACAATCACCGGGCATTCCCAGAACATATGTATGTAGGACCGCGGGTGGAGTTTACAGCGAAGACTGATGGGGTCCCTCTCAAGGAATAGTCTGTGCATTTTCTCTGGTGTATGGTATACTCAATGAAGAAATTTAACTTGAATCAAGTTATCTCTAGAGCAGGGATAGCGTACCTCCAGCTGTTGCAAAACTACAAGTCCCATCATGCCTCTGCCTCTGGGTGTCATGCTTGTGGCTGTCAGAGTCTTGCTATGCCTCATGGGACTTGTAGTTCTGGAACAGCTGGAGGTTCGCTAATTGCATATCCCTGCTCTAGAGGAAATAACACGTTTCGGGCCCTGTTCTAAGCTATCTTTCCAATCTTCCCTATCCAGGGAGGGAATGTCCCCCCTCCAGTAGTCCCGTAATTTTCCCATTCTGGGTAGGTTGGTACAGAGGAGGGCATCGTAAAGGGATGATAGTAGCTTATCCAGATCTCCCAGAGACAGCATTTCCTCAATAGGGCCCGTTTTAACTGAGCTCCAACAGCATGACATAGGTGGAAGTACCGAAACAACATCCAGGAGGGCAAACCAAACCTTTGAAACATTTGGGAGAAGCTCAATAAAGTACTTGTAGGCATAACATCCCCACAAGGGTTGGGAAGGGAATAACTGGTGTGAGATGGAAAAACGTAGCGTAGTGGCCTTCTAAACTCGCAATGTAGTGCAGTGTAGGTCTTGGAATGAGACGGTACACCCTGGGGCCCCTGTAAATTAAGTTCTGGATATCCATTATTGATCCCGGAAAGGCTGCCTCCAAACAAGTGGCCGCATTAGCTCTAGATCCCTGGAACCACCAGTAGGCAGATACCAAAACCGCCGCCCAGAAATAAACTCGGAAGTTGGGTAAAGCTAAGCCCCCAATCTTGAAGGGAGAGACAAGGTATCTTTAGCTATGCGGGGGAGGCTCCATTACAAATAAAGGAAATTAAACAGCTATCTATTTCCCTAACCCAGACTGGGCAATTGCGAAATATATAATTGAAGCGTGGGAGAAGCATCATTTTAACCAGCTTTATTCAGCCCAGCAGGTTCAGTAGAAGCCCCGAGCATGAGGGGCAGCATGTTTTCAATTAAGCTAAAAGTGGCTGAAGGTTATGCTCAAAGAATTCCGAGTTACGTCTAGTCACCTGTACACCCAAGTACCTGAATTCCTCAACCCATTGTAATGGGGAGGAGAGAACCAGATCCATTGGTCTGTCATCAATCTGAAACGAGATAGATTTGGACCAATTAATCCATATGCCCCGAAAAAGAGGCGAATGCATAAAAAATTTTCAGGGCTGCCGAGAATGACGGGCCCCCATCATTCAGGAAGAGCAGAGCATCGTCCGCATATGAGGACAGTTTCTCCTCCAGGTGTCCCACTCACAGGCCTCTGACTTCAGAGGATTCCTGGATTCAATTGTCCAGGAGTTCAAAGGCCAAAGCAAACAAAGTGGGTGACAGTGTGCATCCCTGCCTTGTACCCCTGTGAAGAGAAAACGTCTCAGACAACCAGTCATTGGTGCAGACCCGTGCCCTTGGTGCCCTGTAGAGCCTCTGTAACCAGCCAATATACTTAGGGCCAAAACCATATCTTCTTAAGACCTCCCAGAGATTGCCTTTTCCACGTTGAGTGAGGCGCCAACTCTAGTACCCTGATTGTCATGGGGAATGGAGAGGTTGAGTTAAAGACGTCTTAAATTAATGTCTATTCCCTTGCCCGGCACGAACCCCCTCTGATCAACATGGATCAGGTCTTCAATAACAGTAGACAGGTGATTCGCCAAGATCTCTGCAAGGATTTTAGCGTCAAGGTTTAATAGTGATATCGGCCTATAGGAGGGCTTGGGAATGGGTACAATTACCGCCTCCTCCATAGACTCACGGAGTGTGTCCAGGGAAGATAAGTCAGAAGAGAGAGTTGTAAGCTTGGGAGCCACAACTTCTATAAAGTTAGTGTAAAACTCGGTGGGAAGACCACGGGAGCCAAGTGTGTCTTACCCACCTGTAGCCTAGCAATTGCCGTTTGGACTTCTTCTAAGGTGATATCTGCATATAAGTGTTCTCTGCCCACCTCTTCCAGTGTCGGAAACACAATGGAATCTAAAAAGATAGTCAGTTCTTTCCACAAGTATGCAACCCTGGACCTGTATAAGTTGCTAAAAAACGGCATAAATTCCTTATTGATAAGATCAGGGGCCACTATGAGGTTTCCACCCACTTCCCTTATACTAGCAATGTGCATTGTTGGATTTTGGATTTTGGCCAAACAGGCCAGCAGACGCCCATTCTTGCCGCCATATTCAAAAGCATTTTGTTGGGAGTGAAACAGGGCCTTTTTAGTATTTTCCAACCTCAAAAGGGAAAGCTGTCTCGAGGTTCGCTGCCAAGCCCAATATCTATCCAGGGTTGGGGAGGAAATTCTAATGAACGGTATACCTCCCTTTGAAGTGCCGCTATATGGGAGATGTAGCCCCCCCAGTCCAGGCCTTAAAGCTTTCCCATCTTACTAGAGGGGATTCCGTATCACCATGTTCCAGAAATTATTCCACCATAGGTTCCTGCAGTCTATCGTCCGTTGCCCAAAATTTGGAGAGACGCCATAATCTAGAGCCAGGGGAGGCAGACAAGAAAAGGGTTATGCTAAGTGGAGCATGGTCTGAAATGCCCCTTGAGAGTATTGCTGCACCCGCAACCCAACTGAGGGCAGCCGGAGATGAAAACGCCAAATCCAACCTCGATAGGGTTTTACAGGAAGCAGAGTGGCAAGAGTATTCTCAGGCAGCAGGGTGCATGTGTCTCCAAACGTCCACAAAAGCAAACGTGGAGGCCCATTGCATTAGTGCCGATATACCCCTTGCCTGCCCCCTCAGTCTATCCATAACGGGGGCAAGGAACCATATTAAAGTCACCCATTAGGAAGATAGCTGGAGTGTCATAACTCAATATCAGAGGCATAATATCATTCAGTTAATTGATGCTGGAGGGGGAGATACACTCCTACAATCACCATACACTTGTCATATATAGTAGCATGAAGTATAACATATTTGCCATCTGGATCTGTACGCTTCTCCAATACTCTAAAGGGCAAGTATTTCCAAATTGAAATACTCACAACCTAGGCATAATTTGAGTAATTAGAATGAAAGCACTCGCCAACCCAGGGGCGTCGAAGACCGTTGACTTTAGAGACCTGGAGGTGGGTCTCTTGCCAGATACAGATATTCGGTGTACAGTTTTCACTGCCGAGTTGAGGCCCCAGACATTCTATGATATCACGGTAAACTGCGACATAAGGCAATATGTATATGTAGGGCAACAGGAATACGTACTTCAAATCTCATAGGCAGCATGCAGTGATATCCAGACGATATGCCCATTACCTAAAAATAGTGAGCCTCTGGGTTATTTTAGACGCACAAATGTCAATGGATGCGCAAATAGGATCTGTAGTCAGTGGATCTCACCATCTGCTACGCATGCTTCGCAGACTCATCCCTTTTATCCCAAAGAATGACAAAGCAGTGGTAGTTGGAACAATCATTAATTCACGACTGGACTACGCAAACTCGCTTTACATAGGATTACCACAATATCAACTTGCGCGATTACAACTGATCCAAAACACGGCGGCAAGGCTGATAACAGGAAAAAAAACCTGGGAATCCATCTCTCCTTCGCTGAGGAGCTTACATTGGCTAACCGTAAAAAATCACGTTCAAGACCCTTTGCCTCACCCACAAATGCGTGCATAGAGAAGCTCTGCAATACCTAATGGAGAAAATAAATCATTACACACCAAACCGCAATCTTCGATCAGCCAACAAAAACCTCCTCCTCGTCCCCAAAGCCCGGTATAAATCCAAGGGGGATCGGAGATTTGCTGTCCAAGGGCCTCGGCTATGGAATGCTCTACCAATCAACATCCGCCTGGAAGAAAATCACCTGGCTTTTAGGAAAAAACTCAAGACCTTCCTCTTTTAGCAGATGATCAAAGCTCGCCACAGCGCCTAGAGGCGATTCAGTTCGCATTGTGCGCTATACAAGTATTTTATTCATTCATTCATTCATCACAGTGGAATTCAGGTTGTGCATTACCAAAGGCACCAGGTTGAACAAAGCACAAAACAGGTAGAAAAGTAGAAAAAAACATTTAAAACAAAACTAGCCCTTGCTACTACTTCCCTTAATCCACCAGGAGCAGACAAACCCTCGCCCCCTCCCCGCCACCCCATCCCAACATGGAGAGCATAAACCCCAGAACAGTTAGTCAAACTAGGTACAAACTAGAGGGTGTGAGCCAGGTGCAGCAGCTACACTACAGTGTACAAGAGATACTGGCAAACAGTCAGCACAATGTGCTTGCAGTAATAATGACATTTCTCCTGGGCAGCAGTGTGATTATATCCAGGGTGAAGAATATAGGACAGCATTATGATATGTTACCATAAAGTACCAGGAGCCATCCTCCGCACAGGGGACAGTAATATGGGTCTTCTGTGTACCAAAAACAGTCTCCTGTGTTTCAGGGGCACAAAAACATGAACATTTAGGTTTTATTGGCCACCACATAGCAATGGCATTCTGTGGTTAGGTCCACCTCCAACAGGCAACAAGAAACATGGGGGACAGAAGAAGGGGGAGCAACCCTGGAATAAAACTCAATCTTAGATTCGAAATAAAGCAAAAGTAAACAGGTGGGGGACCTCTTTCTCCAGATGGTCAGCAATGAGGAGGCAGGCTGCCAATCCAAGCTGAAGCTTCCCATGAGGATGTGAAGAATCTAATGATTCATCGTCTTGAACCCCTAGGCAAGCAGGGAACATGACACTATACGTTATGTTGCAGGCCCACAATGATGCCTTCACCTGATCAAAGGATTTCCTGAGCTTATGAGTTTCAATGGAATAATCCAGAAATATGAGCAGTTTGTTATTTTGGTAGTACACTTCCTTCTGTAGCCTGGCCACTCAAAGCACCTCATCCCCATCCCGGAAATTGAGGAGCCTCAGTATCAGGGTACATGGAGGGGATCCCAGGGGCCCAGGCCTGGGTGGAACCTGGTGAGCTCTTTCAACGGTGTAGTAAGGAGAAAAGTGAGCATTTGGTAGCACCTTCCACCCCCTCCACCAGCCCCACAATGTGGAGATTGTTTCTTCTGTTGCCATTCTCCGCATCATCCGCCTTATATTCCAGTGCTTTGAGCTTGCTCTGCAGGGTGTGGAATGCCAATGAGTGCTCCACAACCGTATACTCAGTGAGTCCTACGTGGTGCTCTGATGACACAGAACTGGAGTTTGTCCACATCCTGCCGCATGACCCCCATTTCAAGCTGCACCGCTTCAAGCTTTGCAGTGAGCGTAGATTGGCACAGAGCAATTGCTGACATGATGTTAGCCACAAAGCTCAGATGACGAGAGGCATCCATCTCTGGTGGCTGGGTCTGCGACGCCATGTTGGATTTCCACGCCGCACGAGGCTCCACATGAGCGAGGGGAGAGGGAGATTTAGATTCCTCAATCTGCGGAAACAGGTGCCTTTTCCCCCTCCCAGACATAGCCCAGGAGAAGCGGCATCTCATCCAGGCCTATTCCTCCATCCACAGAGGATAATTATGCCCGAGAACAGGATAAAAGCAGTATTTGCCAGCAGAGCTCTGAATTAAGAGGACGCTCAGGTGGCCATCTTGGACATGTCCCCTGCTATATATCCTTGATTTCTGCCATTACTAGTAACAAAAAAAAAATATATATATATATATATATATGATAGTTTGTAGATGTTGTAACTTTTGCACAAACCAATCAATATACACGTATTGGGATTTTTTTTATCAAAAATATGTAGCAGAATACATATTGGCCTAAATTGATAAAGAAATTAAATTTTTTACATTTTTTTTATTAGGAATGTTTTATAGCAGAAAGTAAAAAATATATATATTTTTTTTCAAAAATGTTTTGTATATAGCACAAAAAAAACCCCAAAAAAACACAGAGGTCATCAAATACCACCACCAGAAAGCTCTATTTGCGGGAAAAAAGGACACAAGTTTTATTTGGTTACAGCGTCGCACGCCCGCGCAATTGTCAGTTAAAATAGCGCAGTGCCGTATCACAAAAAATGGCCTGTTCATGAAGGGGGGTAAACCCTCCCGGAGCTGAAGTGGTTATTAGAAGTTAGGCAGGATTGGTTGGAGCAGAAGTGAGGGACATGTTTTAAGAATGGTTAGACATAGGATTTTCTGTTATTTTAAGCAGTTCATTTTTGTGATAATTGTCTTTAGTTGGCCATTGGACTGTCTAACAGATCTATCATATAGGTAGTACAGCAGATAATTGAAAGTGCTTACCTAGAAAGCTGAAGATGCTGCTGCTAATTGCAGTGCAGGGGCCTAGTGTTGTCGGGCTGCAACAGGAACTAATGTTACCAGAAGAATCTCCTGGTAAGAAACTTTGGAACAGATTTAGAAAAAAATTTGCTTAAGAAAACTGTATAAAGTGAGGCATGATGCCAAACACAACAATGCTTTGATCAGGGCGCACAACAATGCTTTCATCAGGGCAGTACTGCCATCTTCTTATTGCCATATAGAACAGATTAGGACTTCCTTCAAGCCAACTGAGCCTATTCTAGATCTTCTGAAAATTGCAGGCATTTCTGAAAAGGTAATTCTGTTTACATGATCTATAGCTACCAATTGAAAAGCCAATTAATAATTAGAAAAATAAAAACCCTCAGTAAAACAGTTCACTTAGTACAATCAACCAACAAGCCACAGATATGCCATCAGATATGCCACCAGGCTAAAGTTGTCACAGATCAAAGGAGTAAGTAAATGGCTTGATTATTGACTTCTTTCATTTAAGAAAAAAACCAGGCCAGTTTCTGAGAAAATTCTATGCTTGATCACATTTTGATATTGGGCACCGTGCTTGAGAAAACTGAACGAGACTTTAATGCCGCCAGAAGCAACCAGTCTAGACACTACTAGTAAGTTTTAAGAAAACACAATGCCAAGAATCAGATGAAGTGAACCATTTCCAATGAAATTTATCACCAATTTTCTTTGCATCGATAACTTTTATGAAAAAATTAATTACTCCTTATTGGAAAGATTGTAACTATTACTGTATGTTCTTAAAGTTTTTGATTAGGAAAACACAATTTATGGGTGTTTTAAGTGTTAGGGAATGGAGATTTAAGCTTTAAACCACTGATCATAATGGTTATGGGCAACAAGGCCATCCTTTTATATAGATAGGACATGGATGGGTAGGAATGGATGGGTAATGTGATCTCCTATGTTCTTCACTTAGTCCTATTGGGATGCATCATCCTGGCCAACAACAAACTGATCATCTGAAAAATAAATCCCACCCCCAGTTCATTGAACAAAATAAGTGGGGTGGGCTGTTGCACTACAGCAATGCCTGGGAGGAAACTAAAGTCCTGACTTGGTAGACTATACTCCCTGTATGTCTTTTCGTTTTAACTGCAGTGTTCCTTTAACGCTTGTGAATTGTATATGTGTATACTTACCTAATGAAGTGGACTATCCTATTGCTGTCTAGTGTGTGACTTCACAAAAATAATGAAAGCTATTATACCACAAAACTCTTTGTATTGTATTATTATAAATTACTACATAATCTCAGTATAAGTTTATGCCAATCTCTTTGCAAAACAGCCCTTAGGGCAGTGATGGCGAACCTTGGCACCCCAGATGTTTTGGAACTACATTTCCCATGATGCTAATGCACTCTGCATTGTATGTGAGCATCATGGGAAATGTAGTTCCAAAACATCTGGGGTGCCAAGGTTCACCATCACTGCCTTAGGGCATATATAAAAAGTGGTGAATGACTGATTCACCAATCAGTCTTCACTTTTTCATAAGGTTCTTGCCATCATGTCATTCATTGAGCTGAAAAAAAATATATATAATTTTTCTGGCACAATTTACCCCATTTTTTCAATGAGGTGTAGTTGTACTTTTACATTGCCATCCATGATTGGCAAGTAGTTTCAGCAGGCAATATATTGGTTTTGTCTCCTATGGAGACCCAGCATTTACTACATTAAAATAAAGTTTTTTCAGGCTGATATCTATGGAAAGTATTGAAACTGTGCAGTCCTGGGATTAACTAAATGCTTCCTGGGGGATCAGGAATGATTTTTCCCCCCCTCTGGAGCAAATTGGTTTATGCTTGTTTATTTGTTTATGTTTATTTGGGTTTTCTTTGCCTTCCTCTGGATCAGGTATGAGAATAGGATTGTATATATAGAGGGTTTCTATATTTTTCCCCTATTGGTTGATCTCAAAGTGATTGTAAAAGCTAGTTTTTTTTTAAATAACAAACATATAATACTTACCAACCCTGTACAGCTCATTTTGCACAGAGTGGCCCCAAACATCCTCTTCTGGGGTCCCTCCATGGCTCTTGCGGCTCCCCCCCACATCAGATAACCCCCTAGGAGAAGCGCTCACCCGGGGGGTACCTTGCGGGCACGCTCCCTAGTCCAGCATTTGCGTCCATAGACATGAATGCCAGACTCGGCCCCACCCCCCCAGCGCCCATCATTGGATTTGATTGACAACAGCAGGAGCCATTGGCTGCGCTGCTATCAATCTATCCAATCAAGAGCCGAGAACCCCGGGCAGAGGACGAGTGCGTCTCTGGCATGTGAAATTCCAGGGAACATGTAAATAAAATGGGGAGGCTGGGAGGGGGGGGGGGGGGGGGTAGCGGTCACCACCAGGTGTTTTTTCACCTTATTGCATAGGATGCATTAAGGTGAAAAAACACAAGGGTTTACAACCCCTTTAATGGACTCTTTTTTCAACGTAAATAACTATGTAACTGTGGGCTTTACCCATTGGCATTGGCCCTGAAATGATGAAGGCATTATCAAGAGGGAGGTCAATCAGCCTCAGCTTTTGAGCTGTGGCCAATTGATCTCCCACTTAATGGTGGGTAAAAAACCCCTAGCAGAGATTGACTGCTCTAGGGCCTTTTGTATTAAAGTGGTTCTAAAGGCTTAAGGTTTTTTACCTTCATGCATTCTATGCATGAAGGTAAAAGACCTTCTGTATGCAGCAGCCCCCCAAAACTTACCCCAGCCTCAGCTTGATCCAGCGATGTGCTCAAAAGCCTCAGCTCTCTGGGGACTCTCCCTCCTCATTGGTTGCGAGTGCAGCAGATGCCATTGGCTCCTGCTACTATCAATCACAGCCAGTGAGCCAATGAGGAGAGAGAGGGGAAGGGGTTGAACTGCGGCTCTGTGTGTAAATGGTTACACGGAGCCTTGGCTTGGGAGCAAGCCCTGCTCAGGTGCCCCCATAACAAGCTGCTAACTCTGGGGGCATTCGGCAGGAGGGAAAGGACAGGCGAAGGACCCGAGAAGCGTGTGTGTGCACAACCACCACACATAGCAGGTAAGTATGACTTGTTTGTTATTTTTTGTTTTTAATTTTGCCTTTAATATCGCTTTAATATGCTCTAACTTTTAAATGGACTTACTTCTCAGCAACCATTCCACATCATGCCTGCCCTGTAATTCTGAATCTGAATGGTGACTCTGAGCACATTTCTCCGCTTCTAAGTAAGAATACATAGGCCCCTATTGTTTTAAAAAATAAAAGATAGTGAGAAATGATTAAATCATTTAAACAATAGCCATTTCATAGTGTAAATATTGCTCCACCCACAAATTATCTGTCTGCAGTGGATATGTTCAAATAAAATCATACAAATATGTATATAATGTCAGACTGCATCCTGAATAATAATGTATATCCTTTTCCCATGTGGGCCATTTAGGGTAAAAAGGAACTGAAAATAAAACACACTGTAGGTGTCATACTTTGTGAGGGATGGGATATAATTTCCTGAGAAACAACCACCGATCATGTACACGTCTACGGTCAATGTCAGTGACATGACACAGTCTGCCTTGTTTAATAAAATTATTTATTTTACATATTTCTAATAAGTGTATAAAGAGGCTGCAGACGATTGGAAATTGTACACAGTGCTTATGGTTTACATGTACTTTAATGAATATCAACTCAGTGGGCTTTTAATATATGATTATTATCAAGAACTACGTCAGAATTTAGAGACAAACACGTTTTGTCTGACCCGTTGAAAATTTTAGCAAAATTATTACTTTTTTACCGAAGCCTCTTATCAGCATGTAGGCATTCAATGTACAGGTATTTCCAGGTAACTGCCTAGAAGATGTTCTGTCAACCTTTCCGATGTATTGCTTCCTAGAATATTAAATTACTCACTACAATCATGGAGACAGAGTGGGGTAAGATAAGGGCCAGTGCACCAAATGTTCTAGCATCATAGACATGCGCAGGGGGTGTGGCAGGTTTCCCCCAGTGCTGCTCACCATACTGCTGGTTTCACTCCTCTCCCCTCGGTTACTGTGGGGGGTGTTTCAGGATGGAGAGTGGGGAAAAAGGGCTAGTCGATATGTGATTTTCCTTTGGGGGGGCGGCAAACAAGCACCCCCTCCTCCAGATGGCGCTGACAGCATCGGAAGCATCCCCCCTGGCTGACAGACATTCAGTCCCTCCAGCCCATAGCGTGGGATTGAAAGACATCCAGCCCAGCACTCCCTTCCCAGCCAGGGGGACTGACAGACACCACCCCCCCCCCCCCACCCTGATCTAGAGCTGGGGTGTCCTCTCCTCCAATACAGACAGCAGCTCTGGTGCCCGCTCCTCCTGCGGCCTCTTCCGTCGCCTCCTCCTCTAAAGCTAGGCATCGAATAGCATCGCCTGATGCTGATGCTTTGGCCAATTGGGGAAACAGGTCTCACAACCTGTCTCCTGATTGGCGGGGAGGAACTTTAGTGTGAAAATAGCGAAAATGAATTTGCCATCATCACACAATTGGGTGGGCTTGGGGCGCAGAGACTCACCCTATTATGAAGCCTCTGGCTCTAATCAGGTGCTTCAAAATACACACTCCCCGCCTATCCCTGCTAATGGAAATTAAGCGCCCGACGCCCTGAAAGGGGGCGCCGAAGGCAGGGATGGGGGGGGGGGGCTCCCGTGCACCCACAATGCATGGGCCGCCACTGCCAGCCAGTTATTTTTCTAAATGAACACAGGGAACACATCCACTCACTATGTTCATTCAAAACTGAAGCATAGTAAACTACTATGCTTCAGTTTTTCTGATGCGTACATTTGTATATACTGTTTGTATCAACTTTATTTATTCTCTTTATTATGTGCAAATCCATATTAATTTTAATAAACATTTATACTACTATTATTCTTGTTACTCAGTGGCTAACCGTGACCACCTCATTTAAAGCCCCAGGGTGACTCTCCTTTCTTTGACTATGTATATAGGGATGGAGGTGTATCACTGGTGACTGCAGACCTTTTATTTTGTTTCACTTTCCATTCATTTACTGTCCAATGTAGATGAGACTGCAGAGAAAGGTACGTATGTTTTGAGCTTTGGGGTGCACACCCTAATGCAATAGGCTGCGCACACCTATGCCTAGCATCAGGTGATCTGTGAAATAACAGTGGGTGTGTGATTTTACCGCTGTCAGGCCGCGTACACACGCGGGGACTGTTCACTCAACTTTGTCTGTCAAACAGTTTCAGCAAACAGTCCGCTCAAAATTAGCATGGACGGACTTGCCCACACACGACGAACGAACAGTTTGCTGAAACCGTGCGCGATGACGTGAACGGCACGTACGACGGGACGGAAAATACGACGTCCTATACACTGCATTACAACTTTCGGCGTGTAAATCCTTTCTGAGCATGCGCGGAACTTAGTTTGACGAACAAGCCTACACACGAGGGGACTGTTCGCTGAAACCAAGTTTCAGCGGACAGTTTTTCGGAATTTCCGAAAAACTTTGTTCAGCAGACTGTTCGCTGAAACTGTCCGCTGAAAGCCCACACACGAGCGGACTGTCCGCTGAAACACTGTTCAGCGGACAAAGTTGGGCGAACAGTCTCCGCGTGTGTACGCGGCCTCAGAGATAAAATAATACCGGTGTAAAAAAAAAAAAAAAAAAATATCAATCTAATATTACAAATGCACAAAGAGAAGGGAAAAAAAGCAGTTTTGGTTCATGCATTGATTTGTGAAAAATGAGAACTAATATATCATAAAGAGAGAAAAAAAACATTTTTAAAATAAAAACTGTTTAGGTTCACACTGGTACGACATACGCTCCGACTTTGGGAGCACATATCACATGGTGTGTAAAAATCAATGGTTCCCTATAAGAGGCATGAGTTCAAATTTGAAAAAGATTCCTGCACCACTTTGGTCCAACATTGGCCCTACTTCAGCCCATTGAATATCATTGAAGCTGGATCAAGGTGTTCCCCTTAAAAGACATACCAGACCAAAGTGTCTACTATGGTTTTGGGGGGGGGGGGAATTTTTTTTTTTTACATTTTGGCATGGAGTTTCCTCTCAAGATCCATACTAGACTCAAAGGGCCTGGTATTGTCGGGATCAAAGTCAGATGCCATTCATTGAAGTCAGATGGAAGTCGAGCTTTAAGCCGCAGGGCAAATTCGGATCCACAGTCGTATGACTGTCGTGTCCTACCTGTGTGAAACCAGCCTTAATCACTCCCTAGGACACAATTAATCCCTTGAACGCCCCCTAGTGTTTAACCCCTTTCCCGCCAGTGTCATTTACACAGTAATTAATGCATTTTTATAGCACTGATCGCCGTATAAATGACAATAGTAACACGCCCCTAAGACACACTTAACCCCTACACTGCCAACCCCTGGTTAACCCCTTCACTGCCAGTGTCATTTACACAGGAATCAGTGCATTTGTATAGCACTGATTGCTGTATAAATGACAATGGTCCCAAAATAGTGTCAAAAGTGTCTGATGTGTCCACCATAATGTCGCAGTCACGATAAAATTTGCAGATCGCCACCATTAATAAAAACAAATCAATAATAAAAAAGGCCATAAAACTATCCCCTATTTTGTATACGCTATAACTTTTGTGCAAAGCAATCAATATGCTTTTTGCATTTTTTTTATACAAAAAATTTGTAGAATACATATTGGCCTAAACTGAGGAAAAAAAATGTTTTTTTTATATATTTTTGGAGGATATTTATTATAGTAAAAGGTAAAACATATTGCTTTTTTTCCAAAATTGTCACTCTTTTTTTGCTTATAACGCAAAAAATAAAAACCGCAGAGGTAATAAAATACCACTAAAAGAAATTTCTATTTGTGGGAAAAAAAAGGACATCAATTTTGTTTTGGTGTAACGTCACACGGCCGAGCAATTGTCAGTTAAAACGCAGTGCTATATCGCAAAAAGTGCTCAGGAAGTGGTCAAAATCTTCTGGGGCTGAAGTTAAGGTATTTCTGGAAAATACTGCATTATTGCCAGTAGATGGAGCTGACGATCATGGTCAGTGAACAAATTACATAAATTATAGTAATTTTTTGTGACAGCAAATTTAAAAAAATTGAGCCCATGGAGTTATTGTCAAAATAACCAACGCATACTAATAAATTTGCTTTAGCATCTAGGCTTGGATGACTTCTGGTCAGGAAGAGGCTCAAATGTCTTTAGGTCTAACATTTCCTAAGATGCCAGTAGCAGAAAAACTCACCATATTCTTCTTTTACCCAGTGGACAGTACTCTTATCTACTCTCCATACCTTTGCAAAACATCATCATGTTACCACCAGTGGGGCCACCAGTCAAGCGGGGAAGAAGGAATAAGCTAAGCCTTGGATTCTACTGATTTAAAAAGAAAATTACAAATTTTAAATAGTTTAATACATTTAAAGTGAATCTGTACTTTCTGTTAAAGTAGATATGAACCCTGCCCAGTGGTCATTTAGTTTGTTAACCACCTAAACCCCGGACCATTTGGCTGCCCAAAGACCAGAGCACTTTTTGCGATTTGGCACTGCGTCATTTTAACTGCCAATTGCACGGTCATGCGACATTGCTCCCAATCAAAGTCGAGGTCCTTTTTTCCCACAAATAGAGCTTTCTTTTGGTGGTATTTGATCACCTCTGCGGTTTTTATTTTTTGCGCTATAAACAAAAAAATAGCGTCAAATTTTGAAAAACATTTTTTTTTAAACTTTTTTCTATAATAAATATCCCCCCAAAAAATATAAAAAACATTTTTTTTTCCTCAGTTTAGGCTGATACATATTCTTCTACATATTTTTGGTAAAAAAAATGTCAATAAGCGTTTATTGATTGGTTTGCGCAAAAGTTATAGCGTCTACAAAATAGAGGATAATTTTATAGCATTTTTATATATTTTTTTTTTTTACTAGTAATGGCAGCGATCAGTGATTTTTATCATGACTGCAACATTATGGCGGAAAGATCGGACACTTTTGGTGTGATTTTGGGACCATTCACATTTATACAGCGATCAGTGCAATTAAAAATGCATTGATTATTGTGTAAATGTGACTGGCTGTGAAGGGACTAACTACTAGGGGGCGCTGTAGTTGTAAAGTGTGTCCTAGGGAGTGATTCTAACTGGGAGGGGGAGGAGCTATGTGTGACACGAAACTGATCACCGCTCCCAATTACAGTGAGCGGTGATCAGTGTCAGTGTCACTAGGCAGAACAGGGAAATGCTTATTTACATTAGCATTTCCCCGTTCTTCCTCCCTGTGAAACGATTGCGGTTATCCACGTGGAATTGATCCGTGATCACACTCATGGAGGTCGCGGCCGGCGGCGCGTGCAAACCGCTTCTGAAATGGCAACATACAAGTACATTAATCTGCCTGTATGTGCCCTTATGCCAAAGTATATCGGTGTGAGCCGGTCGGCAAGCAGTTAAAGCACTGTGCATTGTAAGCAATTTCTTTTTTTTTTTTTAAATACTGTTTGTACCTTTTATCCTTTTTTGTACCTCAGTACATTTGTAGTGTGCATAGCAGTGGCGGCTGGTGCTAGCTATTTTGAGGGGGGGGGGGGGTAGCTAACTAACGACCCCCCCAGCATGGGGGGAGATGGACAGGAAGGTGGCAATCGCTGCAAGCACAGCAGGAGACAGATGGGGGGGAGGTGGGGAGCAAGCACCCCACCCACCCGCGTGAGACAGACAAGAAGGCGGCGGCGATCCACCGCCCCCGCAAGAACTTACCTTAGGAAGCAGGGGGAAGGAAGACCTGGGGCTCTTGCTTCTTCTCCTGGCTGAACAGGAAGAGTCTGCTGAGATCCGATTGGCCGGGGAGTCCTAAGACTCTCTGGCCTATCAGATCTCAGGACATGCTTCATGATTGGCTGGGAGGAGAATCTGGAAGACAATAGCGAATATTAATTTGTTATTGTTACACACCTGGGTGGGCTCAGGGCGCAGGCCCACCCTTTTTTGATGACTCAGGTTCCAGTAATGTGCTTAAAAAAAAACATTGAAATCCATGCGTCCGGCACCCTGCATGTAGATTAGGTGCCGGGCACATGGAATGCGGGGGTGGCACCTCTCCGCCCCTTATGGACGGGCCACTCCTGGTGCATAGACATCAACTACAACATTTCTCATTCCAAACAAATAGAAGAGAGAGGGAAAAGGAGGTTGGGGGCCTCATGAAGGATGATACAAGGTGGCAAAAAAACACAGTAAGAAACCATTTTATGAAAACTAGATAAAAGGGCCAGTAACCACTTGACCTCTGGAAGATTTACCCACCCCCATGACCAGGCCATGTTTTGTGATACGGCACTGTGTTACTTTAACTGACAATTGAGCGGTCGTGCGACTTTGTACCCAAATAAAATGGATGTCCTTTTTTTCCCCACAAATAGAGCTTTCTTTTGGTGATATTTGATCACCTTTTCCTTGTTTTAATTTTTTCTGCTATAAAACATATCCAATACATTTAAAATAAAAACGAATTTCTTCATACATTTAGGCCAATATGTATTCTGCTACATATCTTTGGTAAATAAGCCCAATAAGCATATAGTGATTGGTTTGGCCAAAGGTTACAGCATCTACAAACTATGGGATATTTTGACACTTTTTTGGGACCAGTGACACTAATCTAGTGATCAGAGCTAAAAATATACACTGTCACTGTACTAATGACACTGGCTGGGAAGCGGTTAAACATCTAGGATGATGGAAGGGTTCTATGCGTGCCTAGCTAGTATTTATGTTTACTGTGTGAGGTGTTTTTACTAGGGGGAAGTAATCAATTTTACTCCCTGCTTTGCAGGAAAAGAAAATCTATTACTTCCCTACTGACAGGACAGGGCTCTGCCTTGCTTACATAGGCAGAGCCCTGTCCTGTGTGTGTTCCGGGAACGATCAATGGGTGCCAGCGGTAATCTATTGGCCGCCACCTGCTGATTAACACCTGCTGTGTAAAATCACAGCACAGTTGGGTCGCCCCTTACCTGGAAGTGACAGGCCACTTAGAAGATGCGTGATCTTGAACTGAGTGATCACATGACCAATATTCGCTCAGTTCTCAATCTTCTCATAGTGGAGAGAAGTGACTGTCAGTCATTGCTCTACGCTCTGCCCTTTCAGGTCTCACTAGAGCACTGGACTGGTGAGGGGGGTGGGCACAGCTGCTTTTCGGCTCTCAGTGGGAGAGAGAGCGGGAGTCAGCTGTCAGTCAGGCAGCTGGGTGAATCCTGACAATATGGTTGAGATCCTTCCCGGGCCTGGATGACTTTAGCTGATAGCTGGCAATTGACCGCTATTAGCTGACTGTGGGTTACTGGAGAGCAAAAGTAAAAGTAAGTGCACTGTAGTATGGTCAAAAAAAGTTTTGGCCAAATTTCTCTTTTAAGTGGTGAATATGTATGGATTACTTTTGGGGACTAAAGATATTGCTTAGTGTCAGGGGCTGTCTTTAATATTTCTTGGGCCCCCCATGCAATTTCACTTTCCACCTGCTCTGAGACATACAATAAATAGCAGCTAGACTTAAATTCAGTTTACTGTATCAGATCAGGCAGCAATTGTGATTGGTTGCCAGCTGTTACAGCATATCATTACTGCTTACTGACTGGTTTCTAGAGGTTACAGCACACATTATGGCTCACTGATTAGTTGCTAGTGGTTACAGCAAATGATTTCTGCTTGTTAATTGGTTGCTAGAGATTACTGTACAGTAATACTGCTCACTGATTGGTTTCTATAGGTTACAGCACATCATCACCTCACTGCAGGGGGGCATGATATGATGTTATTTACATGTAAACACAGGGTCTGCAGGTGAGTCATCTGTACACAACAATATGGCAGAGCAGGGCAGCATTAGTACAGCACTTCACACTGAGATATCGGGACACAGCATGGGTCTAAAACTTCAAGGGACAAGGGAATTTAAACTGAGATAAATAGCAAGTATGAGGCAGCTGCTTTGGGCCCCACAACAATGACAGGGCCCAGGGCAGCTGCCCCTTTTGCCCTGCCTTAAAGACTGCCCTGTTTAGTGTCACTTTCCACTTATATGAGATTGTATTGATTGGGTTTGGTTCTACTGTAAACCTTTAAGAGTAAAACGTTTCATAAGAGCACACACCACAAGATACTGGGCTGGTAAGGAGGTGGGCACAGCTGGTTTTTCGGCTCTCAGTGGGAGAGAGAGCGGGAGTCAGCTGTCAGTCAGGCAGCTGGGTGAATCCTGACAATATGGCTGAGATCCTTCCCGGGCCTGGATGACTTTAGCTGATAGCTGGCAATAGCCAATGTCCCCCTGCCCCCCAGGGGTCAGTCCATGGCCCCATTCTTTTCACCCTCTACCTTACGCCCTTGACCAAATTATCAGCCGCCATAAAATTTTGTTCCACTACTATGCTGATGACACACAGCTATATGTAGATGCAACAGCTGAAACTCCCCTGTCACAGTCATCTCTATCGGTACTCACAACCTGTCTGGAAGAGAGAAAGGTATGGATGGAACACAACTTTCTTCAATTAAACTGTTCCAAAACTGAAGTCATCCTGATTGGCACTCCTCATCAGACCAAATCATCATCCATAACCAATATCACCTTTTCTGGTTCTAACATTCTTTTCTCCTCAATAGTCACAAATCTTGGTGTAAAAATGGATTCCCAACTCACTTTTGAATCCCATATAAATCACCTATGCAAGACCTCTTTATACCACCTCCGTAACATCTCTAAACTCTCTAAACTCCATCCCATTCTCTCCCTCTCAGATGCCGAAAAAGCTGGTTCATGCTTTTGTCTCCTCCAGACTGGACAACTGTAACGCACTTCAGACCGGGATCCCTAGAAAGAGTCTGCAGAGGCTTCAGTACATCCAAAACTCTGATGAGAGTGCGGAAACATGAGCACATTACCCCCATTCTTCACTCACTCCATTGGCTTCCTGTCTCCACCAGGATTGAGTATAAGGTTTCTCTCCTTACACACCAATGTATCCAGGGACATGCCCCCCCTACCTCAAAGAACTTCTCAAACCATTAAACACAACACGTCCCCTCCGTTCCATTCACTCAAACCTTCTTCATATACCTAGAACTAGACTCAGGACAATGGGAGACAGAGCCTCTTGTGCAGCTGCCCGGTGCCTGTGGAATGCCCTACCTGACACTTTGAGGGCTCCTCAATCTACTGACTGTTTTAAAAAAGGCCTTAAGACACTTCTTTTTAGCAAAGCCTTTTGTCCCTTTTAGATGTTTGTTTCATCCTATAAACTGCTTTTATTTATTTTTTTAACTTGTAGCACTTTGAGATCTTTTGATGAAAAGCGCACTATAAATAAAATGTATTATTATTATTATTATTATTATTATTATTATTATTACCTCCATTCAGGTATTTTATCTCAGAGAATAGGTGTCATTACGCTAACCTTTCCATGCACCCTTTGTCTCCGCCCCCTACCCACCTCCGTGCACTTTCCCTTGGTTCCACCCCCTACCCCCTTCCCAGTGTCACCCCTTTTAGAGAAGAGAAAAACAAATATAATTTTGTGGTGACAATTCATTTGGATGAAATTTGTTAATGATGACATGAAAAGTAGTAAAATAGATCTCCATGCAGCCAGCAACAATAGACCCCATCAGCAGTAATAGATCCCCCAGCAACAACAGGCCCCTCAACAAAATTAGAGCCAGCCAGCAACAATAGACACTCCCAGTGACAATAGATCCACCCCAGCAACAACAGATTCAGCCCAGCAACAATAGATCCCCAACAACAATAGATCCATCAGCAACAGTAAACCCTCCCAGCAACAATATACCCCCTAGTGACAATAGATCCATCCCAGCAACAATAGCTTTCCCAGCAACCATTAACAATAGACCCCTCCCTCAACCATAGATCGCTCCCAGCAACAATAGACCCCCCAGCTACAGTACATCCACCACCAGCAACAATAGATCTTCATGCAGCTAGCAACAATAGACCCCTTCCTCAGCAATACATTCCTCATAGTAACAATGGACTCCCCCCTCTACCAGCAATAGATTCACCACCAACAACAATAGACCTTCCCGGCAAAAATAGACCACCCCACAACAATAGATCCACCCCAGCAACAATAGATTTCCCAGCAGTCATCAACAATAGACCCCACCTCAACAGTAGATTTCTCCCAGCAACTACTGACCCCCAAGCTACAGTACCTCCACCACCAGCAACAATAGATCTTCCAGCAGCTAGCAACAATAGACCCCTCCCTCAACAGTGGATTCCTCCCAGTGACAATAGATCCACCCCAGCAACAATAGATCCCCAGCAACAATAGATCCCTCAACAATAGATACCTCAGCAACAATAGATCCAACCAGCATCAACAGAGCCTCCCAGCAACTACATACCCCCTAGCAACATTAGATCCACCCCAGCAACAAAAGATGTCCCAGCAGCCATCAACAATAGACCCCTCCCTCAACAGTAAATCGCTCCCAGCACCTACTGGCTCCCCAGCTACAGTTCATCCACCACCAGCAACAATATATCTTCCAGCAGCTAGCAAAATACACCCCTCCCTCAAAAGTAGATTCCTCCTAGCAACAATAGATCCACCCCAGCAACAATAGAGCCCTCAGCCACAATAGATTCAGACAGCAACAATAGACTCTCCCAGCAACAATATACCCCCTAGAGACGATAGATCCAACAGTAGATTCCTCCCAGAAACAATGAACCCCCCCCCCCCCCCACCACCAACAACAGATTCACAACCAGCAACAATAGACCTCTCCAGCAACAAAGACCACCCTGCAACAATAGATCCCCCCCCAGCACACCTCAGCACTCCTTGATATTACATACATTCAGTGCTGGAGGTACTATAACTGTGCTCTCCCACATTACAAATAAAAAATAAATAAAAAAATGGCATGTCTCTGTGATTAAATTTAACTTTGTTAATGGGGCCTAATTATCCCTAATATCATAGCTTGGCTCTGCCAGCTAGCATTTTTCCGTCCAGTGACAGTACCCTTTTTTGTCAATGTCATAAAATTAGAATCCCAGTAAGGGCATCACATTTGCATGTTCTCCCTGTATTTGCATGCGGTTTCCTCCAGGTACTCTGGTTTCCTCCCACACTCCAAAGACATGCTGGGAAGTTAATTGGCTTTTATCTAATTTGTCCCTAGTATGTAAATGCATGAAAGAGAGGGACCTTAGATTGCAAGCTTCTTGAGGACAGGGACTGACGTAAACGTATGTAAAGTGTTGCGTAAAGTGTTGACAGTATATAAATACATGAAGTAAATAATATTAGCTATATTTATATTTACAGATTTCGAACAAACCAGGTCTTTTATTCCCAAAACGGATGAAAACGAATACCTTTTCAGAGCTTCCAGGTATGAGTAGCTGAAATTAATTTTCCAACATGGATGAGACGCACCTGGAAAGTCTCCAAGACAGTATAAATTAGTTAGGAATGTCACTTTGTGGTTGCATTGTTCCAGCCTTCAGGAGAATCTTTTCACCCTTACAGTCAGGATGTCTCTAGTTCATTTCCCCTTGCACACTATTACGAAAAACAAGCTGGCTCTGATTCAAACCAAGAAAACTTTGCTGATAGCAGTGTTGGGGGAAGCATATAATTAATCAGAGCCTTCTACTCCTAAACATAAAGAACACCACATATCAATAACAGGAAACATTCTGAGTATGATCCACAGATAAAAAGGAAAAGACTGAGGTGCACTCGGTGTCTGTGTGTTAATTTAATATGAGGGGACTCCTCATAATATCACATTAGATATCCCAGAGGAAACAGAGAAGATATGGACCTCTCCACTAATCGGAAGGTGAACATGAGAATATTGGATGCTCTATTTTTAACACGTTGTGACTTCTATTTATGTTTTTTTTTTGGTGGCTGCTCTACTAAGTAAAATAAAGCTTAAAGTGGTTGTAAACCCTTAGAAACCACTTTGACCTACAGGTAAGCCTATATTAAGGCTTACCTGTAGGTCCAAGAAATATCTCCTAAACCTACACAGTTTAGGAGATATTTACTAAAAGACAGTCACAGCTGTCTACGGCGCAGGCGCACTATGGCCGTTAGCGGCATGCCATTAGTGGCGGCTCCCGTGCACATGCGCGGGAGTGACGTCATCGCTGCTCCAGCGCTGTGAGTGGCCAGAGCAGCAATACCCAGAAGAAGATGGACGCTCCGGACTACAGGGGACAGTGGTGACATCGCTGGCTCCTGTGTCAGGTAAGTGACACATAATGGGCTACTATGCGATGCATAGTAGCCTATTATGCTTTACCTTTGCAGGGAGACAAAGAGGAAGTTATCCCATCAGGGTTTACTTCCTCTTTAACGTATATCTAAACCCAAGAATAATAATCTACATTGCATCTTACTATTATCCTTATGTAGCGCACCCCATGTAGGGGCCACTGGTGAATAGGGATCCCCCACCCTGCACAGGCACACCAAATTTTCACAGGCATGCTTAGAGTCAGGTTTGGTTCACACTGGTGCGACTTGTCAGGCAATTTAGTCGCCTGACATGTCACGCTCCATTCAGTGCAATGGAACCGTTCTAATCGAAATTACTAAAGTCGCTCGATTTTTGAAAAAGGTTCCTGCACTACTTGGGTGCGACTTCTATTAAAGAAGTCATTTTCAGGCTGTGCTTAAGTCAAGCTGTGTGGGGCAGCTTCAAAGTTGGGCAACTTTTAAACTGCCCCAGTGTGAACCAAGCCTCAGTTTTTTTTTTTTATTTATTGAGGGGATAGAAATTGGATAGAGATTAGGGAAATTATGGGATGCCCATTTGACATCAGAAACTTCAGGGACAACTCTTCCTATATACAGGTATATACACTCCTCCACTTCTCCACAGTCCTCCCAGTCTGCACAATCACCAGCCACCTGGCTGTCTTCTCCCTGGAGATGCTGACTCTCAGTCTCTCCCACTGTCCTCGCACCTGCGCTCGTGCATCCAGGACAGGACTCCTCTGTGTGTCATAAGAGGATCCCTCCAGCACTCAGGGGTTATCCTCAAGGGCCACCGACAGCCTCCTCAGCACTCCATCTCCAACTTCCACCCAAGTACCCTACTGCAGGCATGACCCAAGAGTATTTAAAAGGTGCCTGCCCCCTGCTAGCCCACTTTCTGGGGATTAGCTGGGGCCTGCCTCAATACTCCATGCAGCTCCTCCTATCCTCCCTCCCATTCTTCTGGAAGTTTCTCCAAGTTTCCAGAAAGCAGGGGGAAGTACCAGAGGTGCTGTCTGATGAGTCACCCAGCCTCCCTGAGTCACTCAACCCTTGTTGGAAGGACAACAGAATGTAATGTAAAGTACTGTTAACTATATACTGTATGCATTATACTTATCTATGCAGTAGGTGGGGCTGTAGTATTATAGTGTTATAGTATGTATTCTATGATATAACAGGATGTATTGTCTATCTATGCTCAATGCACTTGTTTGTTGTTCTTTTCCTGTCTCCATGATGTAAAGATATGTACTATAATCCTCCATGAAAGTAAAGCGTATTGCTGTATAAAAGAAGCTTCCAGTGCATTATTTCAACACTCTGAGAACAGGTTATGGGCCAAGACATCCAGGCACTGGAGAGGATACTACAAATAATTGAGTACTGTATACAAGCTACTGAAAGATGGCAAGCAGTCCAAATGTGAAGTTTGCAATAGCAAAGCTAAACAAAGCCAATTACCAGCTGTGGAAGATCAAGCTAGAAATGCTTTTAAGCATGGATGACCTGTGACAATTGCTGAATACAGACAGTCTCACAAACAGAGATACAGAATAGGATAGAAAAGACAGACAGGCAAAAGCAACCATAAGCTTAATAGTGGAAGATGAAGAAAAGGAAAGGAGGGAAGTGCACCTAAGTATAGTATTAAATTGTATATTTTGAATGAGCAAAGTAATGCACTTACATAACGTGGCATAACGGGGGGAAAAAATTAGCGTGGTTTCAGCAAAATATTGTGTGTGGCTTAAATGGGGCATGGTTTAAAGGGGGTGTGGTTAGAGTCCAATGAGCAAGGGATGGAGAGGATGGTGGAGAGGGAGAGAGAGAGAGCGCAGGCCCAGATCGTACGCCACGATGGAAATGTGTATTCCAGAAAGTTTAACAAACCCTGAGCGTCTCACCTGCTATATCGCCTGCCACCAGATGCAATCAGGTGCCCCCAGCGGAGTCCGTCCTTACATCAAGTGCCCCCAGCAAAGTCCGTCCTTACATCAGGTGCCCCAAGCAGAGTCCCTCCTTACATCAGGTGCCTGTGACAGCGGAGTCCTGCTCACATCAGTGGATCAGTGGAGCCCTCCTTACATCTGATGTCCCCAGCAGCGGAGTCACTCCTTACATCTGGTGTCCCCGGCAGCAAAGTCCCTCCTTACATCTGGTGGCCCCCGTTAACGGAGCCCCTCCTTACATCTGGTGTTCCCGGCAGTGGAGCTCCTCCTTACATCTGGTGTCCCAGGCAGCGGAGTCCCTCCTTACATCTGGTGTCCCAGGCAGCAAGAGTCCCTCCTTACATCTGGTGTTCCTGGCAACGGAGTCCCTCCTTACATCTGGTGTTCCTGGCAGTGACGTCCCTCCTTACATCTGGTTTCCCCAGCAATGGAGTCCTCCTTACATCAGTGTACCTGACAGCGGAGCCGGCCTCCTTACATCAGTGTCCCCATCAGTGGAGCCCTCCTTACATCAGTGTACCTGGCAGTGGAGCCCTCCTCACATCAGTGTCCCCAGCAGCGGAGCCAGCCTCCTTACATATGTGTCCCCAGCAGCAGAGCCCTCCTTCATACATCTGTCCCCGTCAGCTGTAGCTACACAGTTCCCGGCTTTCTCATGTGTTCAGTGGAGATGGGAGGGGCCTTTGGGCCGTGCAACCAATCAGCTTCAGTGTACAAGAGAATTATCTACTTGCATAATAAGAGAGAAGCCAATTGGCTCCCCCTCCCCTCTCCACAGAACACGCAGGAATAATCAGTCCTCGCGGCGGCAGCCATCTTGTTGTAGCCCACCAGCCGTTTTTGCCTAAAAGATAATTTAATCGGGACAAGCTCCGATCAAGATGAGGGTCCCAAAATTTGCATTGTTCCGGGACAATTGGGACTGTTGGCAAGTATGGACTGTGCATGACGCTGAATCAAAGATAGGAAGCAAAGAGGATCCAGGCTGCCTGGCATGGACTGCCCGGAGGCAAATTACATCACCTGGAGGGTGGACCTTGGTATAGGAAGGACAGGAAGCAAGGCTATGCACTCGGAGCATACAGCTCCTTTTTGTGTTTTTTTTCTTTCTAGCAGTAGATGACCAGCTTATCCACATAAGAACAGAGAAAACAGCCAAAGGTGTATGGGCTTCATTACAAAAACTGCGTGAACATTCAAATCTAAATAGCAAGCTGTTTCTACTAAGGAAATTGTAGAAGATAAGTTTCCTGAACTGCATTACACCACAAGGCAAGCAGAGTGTTCTTGTAAACAAAGTGCTGTATGTTTCAGAATTAGAAGGCAGCCTTCTATCAGTGAAAAGTCTTGCAAACAATGGTCTCACAGTTGTGATGAATGCACAATTCACAATAATAAGTGATTCCTTGCAAAAAGAAAACTGGATGATCACCTATACAGGCTCATCACCACAGACTAGCAAGCTAATATAGTCTCTAACCACTTCAGCCTCGGACCAATAAATACCTTAAGGACCAGAGGTCTTTTTGCAATTTCGCACTGCGCTGCTTTAACTGGTAATTGCGCGGTCATGCAATATTGCACCCAAACGAAATTTGCGTCCTTTTCTTCCCACAAATAGAGCTTTCTTTTGATGGTATTTGATTGCCTCTGCGATTTTTTTTTTTTGCGATATAAATGGAAAAAGAGCAAAAATTTTGAAAAAAAAAGATATTTTCTTCTTTTTGTTATAAGAAAAATCGAATAAACTAAATTTTAGTCATACATTGAGGGCAAAATTTATTCAGCCACATGTCTTTAGTAAAAAAAATGTCAATAAGCGAATATTTTTTGGTTTGCGCAAAAGTTATAGCGTCTACAAACTAGAGTACATTTTCTGGAATTTACACAGCTTTTAATTTATGACTGCCGATCTCATTTCTTGAGGTGCTAAAATGGCAGGGCAGTACAAATCCCCCCCAAATGACCCCATTTTGGAAAGTAGACACCCCAAGGAAATTGCTGATGGGTATGTTGAGCCCATTGAATATTTATTTTTTTTGTCCTAAGGGATTAAATAATGACAAAAAAAAAAAAAAAAAATTTTTTTACAAAAAGTTGTCACTAAATGATATATTGCTCACACATGCCATGGTTATATGTGGAATTGCACCCCAAAATACATTCTGCTGCTTCTCCCGAGTACGGGGATACCACATGTGTGGGACTTTTTGGGAGTCTAGTCGTGCACGGCACCCCGAAAACCAATCACCACCTTCAGGATTTCTAAGGGTGCAAATTTTTGATTTAACTCCTCACTACCTATCACAGTTTCGAAGGCCATAAAATGCCAAAATAGCACAAAACCCCCCCAAATGACCCCATTTTGGAAAGTAGACACCCCAAGCTATTTACTGAGAGGCATGTTGAGTCCATGGAATATTTTATATTTTGCCAAAAGTTGCGGGAATATTACAAACTTTTTTTTTTTTGCACAAAGTTGTCACTAAATGATATATTGCTCACACATGCTATGGGCAGAAGTCAAATTACACCCCAAAATAAATTCTGCTGCTTCTCCCGAGTACTAGGATACCACATGTGGGGGACTTTTTGGGAGCCTAGCCACGTACGGGACCCCGAAAACCATGCACTGCCTTCCGGATTTGAATATAAAATGCTATAAAAAACAAACTAACCAGAGTCACCCGTAACACTTATACGGTGATCAGTGGTGAAAGGGTTAACTAGGGGCAATCAGGTGGTTCAAATTTTTATTAGGTAGTATATGGGGGTCCCTGGCGCTATATAAAAACCTGACGGGGAACCTAAATAACTAACTGGCTAACCAGCGTCACCAGTGACACTTATACTGTGATCGCTGGTGAAAGGGGGTGAAAGGGTTAACTAGCAGCAATCAGGGGGTTAAAACCATTATTGGGTAGTATATCGGGGTACCTAGCGCTATAAAAACCTGGCGGTGAACCTAAAAAAATAACTAGCTACCTAGCGACACTAGCGACACTGATGCAGCGTTCAGAAAAATTATCGCTTAGTGACACTGGCAAAAGGGGGTGAAAGGGTTAACTAGCGGAAATCAGGGGGTTAAAACCATTATTGGGTAGTATATCGGGGTACCTAGCGCTATAAAAACCTGGCGGTGAACCTAAAAAAATAACTAGCTACCTAGCGACTGTAGCGACACTAATGCAGCGATCAGAAAAACGATCGCTTAGTGACACTGGCAAAAGGGGGTGAAAGGGTTAACTAGCGGCAATCAGGGGGTTAAAAACATTATTGGGTAGTATATCGGGGTACCTAGCGATATAAAAACCTGGCGGTGAACCTAAAAAAATAACTAGCTACCTAGCGACACATGCAGCGATCAGAAAAATGATCGCTTAGTGACACTGGCAAAAGGGGGTGAAAGGGTTAACTAGCGGCAATCAGGGGGTTAAAAACATTATTGGGTAGTATATCGGGGTACCTAGCGCTATAAAAACCTGGCGGTGAACCTAAAAAAATAACTAGCTACCTAGCGACTGTAGCGACACTAATGCAGCGATCAGAAAAACGATCGCTTAGTGACACTGGCAAAAGGGGGTGAAAGGGTTAACTAGCGGCAATCAGGGGGTTAAAAACATTATTGGGTAGTATATCGGGGTACCTAGCGATATAAAAACCTGGCGGTGAACCTAAAAAAATAACTAGCTACCTAGCGACACTAGCGACACATGCAGCGATCAGAAAAATGATCGCTTAGTGACACTGGCAAAAGGGGGTGAAAGGGTTAACTCTAGGGGCAATCAGGGGGTTAAATCTTTATTGGGGGGTGATAGGGGGCTACCCTGGACCTAACACTAACTGTCCTGACAGTTTTTACTGTCACAACTGACACTGAATGCATTGATCAGTAAAGAAATGATCAATGCAATCAGTGACACTGTGA
Source organism: Lithobates pipiens (assembly GCF_037356315.1). Taxonomy (NCBI): domain Eukaryota; kingdom Metazoa; phylum Chordata; class Amphibia; order Anura; family Ranidae; genus Lithobates; species Lithobates pipiens. Next base: position 101,066,238 of record NW_027507785.1, read on the forward strand.
CTGGGGGGGGAGGGGGGGCGGGGGGGGATCGGGGGGCGATGGGGGGGGGATCGGGGGGGGTTTGTGTGCCTGTGTGTACCTACATGTCAGTGTAGTGTTGGTGCACACTTACTTTTACTGTTCTCCTCGTAGTCCGGTCAAAAAGACCGCCCCGAGGAGAATGACATCACTTCCTCCTTCCTGTGTAAACAATACACAGGGGAGGAAGCTTCTCATTGGCCAGGAGCGATCCAGAGGGGGTGGCCGAAAACCAACGGCCATCCCCTCATCACGGAGCGCTCCTGGACCGAATCGGACCACCGTAACCAGCGGGAGGGGGTCCGATCGGACCCCCCACCCGCTGGAAGGCAATCACGTAGATGTACGTGATTATGCCTGCCTGTGCCATTGTGCTGACGTACAATGGCAATACGGCGGTCCTCAAGTGGCTAATGACCTAAACAGAAAATGTATTCACTTATTGCATAGGCCGCTGGGGCACAGAAGTCCAGAAGCTATCCAGGACATTATAAAGAGAACCTTATTAGAAGACTTGAAAATAATGCCTTACAAAGTGCCCATGAAATGAAAATGCTGTATTGAAGCAAAAGCTGCACAAGCTCCCCTTCCACAGGCATCTCAAAGAAAAACTACCCAACCCTGCAGCTCATACACAAGCGAGGTATGTGGTCCAATGACAAACTCCCACATCAGGCGGGAAGAGATATCTACTGACTTTTATTGATGATTATTCCAGGTACCTAACTGTTTATCTGAGAAAACACAAGAATGGAATATCAGGGAAACTTCAAGAGTTCGTTGCCATGTCTTGCAACAAATTTCAACAGAAACCAGGATTAATACACACCGACAATGGGGGAGAATACATAAGCAAAGAAGTGGCCTCATACCTTAAGAGACTAGGAATAGTACACCAGAAAACCACACCATACACTCCTGAACAAAAGGGTGTAGCAGAAGGTAAAAATTACACTCTTATAGAAATGGCCAGATGCAAGTTGTCGGATGCCAACCTACCTCACAAAAACTGGAGAGAAGCAGTCATGACTGTAACCTACAAGACAGACTACCCTCAAGAGCCATTAAAAGTCCTCTATTCAAAATGTGGTATGTAGCATAGGGCACATCAGAGTGTTTGGAGGTAAAGCATATGAATATATTCCGAGTGAAAAGCGATCCAAGTTGGAGAACGGAGACATAGAGGACATTCTAGTAGGCTACAGTGAGCAAACTAAGGGTTACAGAATCCTACACCCAAAGACTGACAGAGTGACAATAATCAATAATGTTTATTTTGATGAGAGCCCATAACCAGAAACACAGATCCCTGAAAACTGTGAAGTGAATATGCCAAGCAAACCAGAAGAAAAGGTCGACCAAAGGAAACCTGTGTAGGAGTCAGAACAAGAGGTGGAACCCACAATGCCTAAACCAAGTTCCCCACCAGATCCTGCTGAACTACCTGAAGTCAGAAGATCCACTCAGACTACAAAGGGGATACCACCCCGCAAACTGTCATACACTGTCAAAAATCACAGCATACTTGAACCAACATCCTGGGAAGACATAGAAAAACTGCCGAAAAGTGAAACCAATAAATGGAGGAAGGCAGCAGAAGAAGAATTAAAGTCGCTTCAAGAAAATAAAACCTGGACACTCACAGAGCTGCCTCCTAACCGCAAAACTATAGGAAGTAAGTGGACTTTCAAAGTAAAGTCAGATGCAAAATTGAATATTCAAAAATACAAAGCCAGACTAGTTGCCAAGGGTTACTCCCAGAAATTCAGTGAAGATTACGATGAAAACTTTGCTCCCCTCTTAAAACACTCCACCATCAGAGCGCTTATTAGCCTTGCAGCCAGGAAGGACATGCAAGTGAAGCACCTAGGCTTTAAAACTGCTTTCCTATATGGAGACCTTAAGGAAGACCTCTACATGGAGCAACCACCAGGGTATGAGCAAAGAGACAACCTTGTGTGTAAACTTCAGAAGAACATCTACCGTCTTAAGCAATTTGCAAGGATGTGGAATGAGAACGTGAACAAAGTACTTACCAGAGAGGAATTCCCAAGAAGTAAAGTAGACCCCTGTCTCTACTCTAGGAATCAAGATGACAGATGGATATACATCCTTATCTATGTCAATACAATCAGATAGTTCACAAGCTGAAAGAAAATTTTTAAATCAATGAACTTGGGAACATTAGGTACTATTTGGGAATCCAAATAGAGAGAGAAGATGGAAGTTATCTTCTCAACCAATCTCAGAAAATCTCAGAAATCTTGGAACAATTCCATATGCAAGATGAAAAGGAAGTGAAAACTCCTATAGAACTAGGCTATCAAAAGAACAATGAAACAGAAAACTTGCTACCCAACAATGATAGGTATTGCAGAGTAATCTGTAAGGTGCTATATTTTGCTACTGTGACAAGACCAGACATAGCCACAGCAGTGGGCATACTATGCAGAAATGTTCATCTCCCTGTCAGCATGACTGGAACGCAGTAAAAAGAGTGATGCAATACCTCAAAGGAACAATTCAGATGAATTTATGGTTTCCAGCTACATCAATTCCAAAACTGGTTGGATATGTTGATGCTGTTTGGGCATCTTGGGCCAGTGGATTCATCTTACAGTATGGGGAAGAACCATAAGTTGGTCTAGTTGAAAGCAAGCAACTGTCGTCTATCTGTCGTCTATCTTCAACTGAAGCAGAGTGAATTGCAGCAGCACACGCATGTCAAGAAGCATCGCCAGCATAAAAGGGACATCTGGGGATTGATTTTATGTAAACTCTGTGGAGTCTTATACCATCTCGTACGTATTTTATATCCATTTTCTTGATAATTTTTAGCTAATGACGCTTTTTGAGCAAAAAAGAGGATTTTGTATTTTGGGTTTGGGAGAATGTTCTGTGAAGGTCTTTCTCCCATTTAATTAAGAAATTAGGTTCTTTTTTTCTTTTTGATGTTCTCCCGAAAGTAACATGAAATATGATTGTGATAATGCATGTCTAATAGGGACAGTTTCTTCACAAAGTTTCTCAAATTATGTAGTTTGATATGTGGGAGATAGTGATCTTAGGAAAGATCTGAGTTGTGAACAACAGATAATTAAAAAAATAAAAATGAAAGAAAGAAGCAATATGGATTTACCCATCAGAAAAGATGACTGTCAATGCACTCCCCAAGTCTTTATTGAAGGAATGTCAGTCATAGTTATATCCAGGAGAAGCTCAATATCATTTGAAAAAGCATATGCTGTTGAGAAGGGGTGTTGGAAGGACAACAGCATGTAATGCAAAGTAATGTGAACGAAATACTGTATGCATTATACTTATCTATGCAGCAGATGGCTCTGTAGTATTATAGTGTTATAGTATGCATTCTATGATATAACAGGATGTATTTTCTATCTATGCTCAATGCACTTGTTTGTTGTTCTTTTCCTGTCTCCATAATGTAAACATATGCACTGCAATCCTCCATGAAAGTAAAGCATATTGCTGTATGCAAGAAACTTCCAGTGCATTATTTCAACATTCTGACAACAACCCTGACCTAGATTCAACCCAGCCTGGCTCTTAGCTAGGCAAAATTTTCCTCCTCACAAAACTAACTATGTACACCTAGCACTCTATACTAGAGGGTGCTACACATTTTTTGGTAGTTGCATGGCACCTGGTGATCCCACCAGCAAAACGATATATATTAATAGTATGAATGATTGCAGTGGGCTGGAGACTGGTAACACCACAGGACAAAGTACACCATGGATCTACAAGATAATATGTGAATATTTTATTAATGTGATAACATCACAGCAATAAAGTGCAACGTTTTGGGGCCATACCTGAATGAAAGGGTCCTGCAGGGCTCTGAAACATTGCACATTATCACTGTGAAGTGATCACTTTAACCACTAGACCTCCAGAAGATTTACCCTTGTTCATGACCAGGCCATTTTTTGCGATACACCACTGCGTTACTTTAAATGATAATTGCGTGGTCGTGCAACACTGTACCCAAAAAAAATGTATGTCCTTTTTTCCCACAAATAAAGTTTTCCTTTGGTGGTATTTTTTTTATATAATCTTTATTTTCATTTTCAAATTTTATAAACAGATTGACATCACAACAAGGTAACATTAATTAGGGTGGGGGGGGAGATAAGGGATAAGGGGAAAAAAAGGGGAGGGCAACAAGGAATACAGGGGGGTACCTTTAGCATGGTCCGAGTGCAGATAACCGTATCAACAGGGAGTAGTGATGGACGAACTTCCGACGGGACGTTTTGCGAACGCGAACTGCGAACACGGCCGATAGTTCGCAAACCGTAACGTTCGCGGCGGGCCCCATTGACTTCAATGGGAGGCGAACTTTACAAACCTACAGGTCATATTTGCAGCCACAAAATAATTACTAGCTGTGCACACATAGTCCCACCACATGGCCAATGACATAACACATGTATGAGGTGAATCTGGGATCGACAACTACAAGCATTCTTTTTTTATATGTGAAATTGTGACAATTCAGGACTGTGGAGCACATGAAAGCAATGGAGGAGAGGGAAGGTCAGGGTAGGCAAAGAAGAGGGTGCAGGAGATGATCACCAGCACCGTGATATAGAGCACTGACACCTGCACCATGATAGAGTGATCTGACACCAGCACCGTGATAGAGAGCACTGACATCAGCAGCGTGACATAAAGCACTGACACCAGCACCGTGATATACAGCACTGACACCAGCACCGTGATATACAGCACTGACACCTGCACCATGATAGAGTGATCTGACACCAGCACCGTGATAGAGAGCACTGACATCAGCAGCGTGACATAAAGCACTGACACCAGCACCGTGATATACAGAACTGCCACCAGCACCGTGATATACAGCACTGCCACCTGCACCATGATAGAGTGATCTGACACCAGCACTGTGATAGAGAACACTGACATCAGCAGCGTGACATAAAGCACTGACACCAGCACCGTGATATACAGCACTGACACCAGCGCCGTAATATATAGCACTGACACCTGCACCATGATAGAGTGATCTGACACCAGCACCGTGATAGAGAGCACTGACATCAGCAGCGTGACATAAAGCACTGACACCAGCACCGTGATATACAGCACTGACACCAGCACCGTGATATACAGCACTGACACCTGCACCGTGATAGAGTGATCTGACACCAGCACCGTGATAGAGAGCACTGACATCAGCAGCGTGACATAAAGCACTAACACCAGCACAGTGATATACAGCACTGACACCTGCACCGTAAGCAGCCCCAGGAGGAAGTCAGCATAGCACAGAGATGGTGGGAGCCCCTCATAATATGCACAGCAGAGGTACAGCCCCAGGAGGAAGTCAGCACAGCACAGGGATGGTGGGAGCCCCTCATAATGAGCATAGCACAGGGATGGTGGGAGCCCCTCATAATAAGCAGCCCCAGGTGGAAGTCAGCATAGCACAGGGATGGTGGGAGCCACTCATAATAAGCAGCCCCAAGAGGCAGTCAGCATAGCACAGGGATGGTGGGAGCCCCTCATAATGAGCATAGCACAGGGATGGTGGGAGCCCCTCATAATATGCACAGCAGAGGTACAGCCCCAGGAGGAAGTCAGCACAGGGATGGTGGGAGCCCCTCATAATAAGTAGCCCCAGGAGGAAGTCAAGTATGTGCAAGTATTTTATACGTGTATTACACAACTATATACATACACCAAATAGTACACCTATACCAGTCCTTAAGGACCTTTGTGGAACTAGTAGCTAGGGATTAGCAGACTGAACCACACTCAACCCTATATACTATACTACGCTATACCTTACCAGTCCTTATAAGGACCTTTGTGGAACGAGTAGGCTGTGATTAGCAGACTGTACCTCAGTCCCTATACTGATAAAGGACTGCTGAAGAATAGGGCAGCAGTCAGCAGTAGTGCACCTCAACCCTATATATTGTGGACCTATACCAGTCCTTAAGGATTAGCAGACTGTACCTCACTCAACCCTATATACTCTAGTACACTATACCATACCAGTCCTTAGAAGGACCTTTGTGCAACTAGTAGGTTGTGATTAGCAGACTGTACCTCACTCAACCCTATATACTGTAGTACGCTATACCTTACCAGTCCTTATAAGGACCTTTGTGGAACTAGTAGGTTGTGATTAGCAGACTGTACCTCAGTCCCTATACTGATAAAGGACTGCTGCAGAATAGGGCGGCAGTCAGCAGTAGTGCACCTCAACCCTATATATTGTGGACCTATACCAGTCCTTAAGGATTAGAAGACTGTACCTCACTCAACCCTATATACTCTAGTACGCTATACCTTACCAGTCCTTAGAAGGACCTTTGTGCAACTAGTAAGTTGTGATTAGCAGACTGTACCTCACTCAACCCTATATACTGTAGTACACTATACCTTACCAGTCCTTATAAGGACTTTTGTGGAACTAGTAGGTTGTGATTAGCAGACTGTACCTCAGTCCCTATACTGATAATGGACTGCTGCAGAATAGGGCAGCAGTCAGCAGTAGTGCACCTCAACCCTATATATTGTGGACCTATACCAGTCCTTAAGGATTAGCAGACTGTACCTCACTCAACCCTATATACTCTAGTACGCTATACCTTACCAGTCGTTAGAAGGACCTTTGTGCAACTAGTAGGTTGTGATTAGCAGACTGTACCTCACTCAACCCTATATACTGTAGTACACTATACCTTACCAGTCCTTATAAGGACCTTTGTGGAACTAGTAGGTTGTGATTAGCAGACTGTACCTCAGTCCCTATACTGATAAAGGACTGCTGCAGAATAGGGCAGCAGTCAGCAGTAGTGCACCTCAACCCTATATATTGTGGACCTATACCAGTCCTTAAGGATTAGCAGACTGTACCTCACTCAACCCTATATACTCTAGTACGCTATACCTTACCAGTCCTTAGAAGGACCTTTGTGCAACTAGTAGGTTGTGATTAGCAGACTGTACCTCACTCAACCCTATATACTGTAGTACACTATACCTTACCAGGCCTTATAAGGACCTTTGTGGAACTAGTAGGTTATGATTAGCAAGCTGTACCTCAGTCCCTATACTGATAAAGGACTGCTGCAGAATAGGGCAGCAGTCAGCAGTAGTGCACCTCAACCCTATATATTGTGGACCTATACCAGTCCTTAAGGATTAGCAGACTGTACCTCACTCAACCCTATATACTCTAGTACGCTATACCTTACCAGTCCTTAGAATCACTTTGTGATTAGCAGACTGTACCTCAGTCCCTATACTCATAAAGGACTACTGCAGCAGAAGGGCAGCAGTCAAGTATAATATTCTTTCTATATTTGGAAGAAAGAATATTATACGTGTACAACCCTATTACCATACCAGTCCTGAAAAGGACCTTTGTGGACCTAATAATAGTAACAGCTACTGATTAAACTGACTGTCCCTCACTGCTACACACAGCTTCCTGTCTGTCCCTATTTAAACTGACAAAACACAGGCTGCTGCAACAATAACTTGAATAGCACTCAAAACTATATCCTGTACTACTACACCATAGCAGTCCTGAAAGGACCTTTGTGGACCTAATAGGAACAGCTAATGATTAAACTGACGGTCCCTCTCTGCAACACATAGCGTCCTGTCTGTCCCTATCTGCACTGAGAAAAGACAATCTGCTGCAAAAATGACTTGAATAGCAGTGCCTCAAACCTATATCCTGAACTACACCTATACCATACCAGTCCTTAAAAGAACTTTTGTGGATCTAATAGCTAGCGATTTGGGTCACTGCAGTCTCTCCCTGCTTCACACAGCAACCTCTCCCTATAGTGACAGTAGAAGGAATGTAAAATGGCCGCCGGATCGGGTCTATTTATAAGTTAGGGGGAATGTCCAAGTGTCCATGTGCTGTAATGTCTCAATTGGCTGTCCTGTACCACATGATGGATGTGTCATCATAGGTCAAAGTTCTTTTACACAGTAAACATGTAAGTCCGCGGGGCGAACAGCAGCAATAGTCCGACGATCGGGCGGACCGCGAACAGCCGAAATTCGCCGCAAACCGACCGCCGGGCGAACCGTTCGGCCATCCCTAACAGGAAGGCATATCTACTTGTGGTGACCAGTAGGTCAATCTTCCTGTCCCAGACATTCAACCTATATGGACATGTTTGTCCAGCCAACCCATGTACAGAGCACCTTGTCCCATGTCTGTAAATCTTGGGAGATCTTCTTGAGTAAGGGAATGTAGTTGTGTGAATACAGGGAGTCTGGTCAGTCCGTGAGCTGGACGCCTAGATATTTCATAGAGGGGGTGGACCACGACCAAGGGAGATAGATCCCTTTAGGGATGCAGCTAAGGTTGGGGGAACAGTGATTGGCAGGATCTCTGACTCGGTGTAGTTTATCTGAAAATTGGATACCTATCCATAGGCAATCAGTTCTCCCATCAGGTTCGACAGTGAGACATGGGGGTTCACTATGTGGAATAATATTTAATCTGCATAAGCAGAGAGTTTGTGCTTGAGGGAGCCTGCTTGTACTCCCCTGATGTTTTGATTGGCTCTGACTTTCTGCAGTAGTGGTTCTAGGACAGAAGGGGCGAGAGCAGGCATCCCTGTCTCGCGCCGTTCCGCATAGGGAACGCTGTGGAGAGGCCACCATTCACCTTAACCTGGGTAGTGGGAAACACGTAAAATGCCGAAATCCAATGCAGCATATGTGGACCCAGACCGGTACCTTGAAGCCCAGCGTTTAGGAAGTTGTCTCTAGCTTCCCTCCCCACCATAAAGCCCGTCTGGTCTGCATGTATCAATTCAGATTGTAAATGTTTTAAGCGGTTCAGCAGGGAAGCTGGGTGATAGCTCTGTGGTTGGGTGGGATCCTTTCCCTCTTCATTGGAGCATTGTAATGTGCGCCAACAAAGTCTCCTGTAGGTGGTGCCCATTGGTTGCTAGGAAGTTGAGGAGGGTGCAGAGAGGTGCCTTTAGTTTGTCGAAGAACTTTAGATAGTAGGCCCTGGTGAAGCCATCAGGCCCAGGGCTTTTGCCAGTGGTTAGGGACTTAAAGAGGAAGTAAACCCTTTCAGACCACTTTGACCTACAGGTAAGCCTAGATTAAGGCTTACCTGTAGGTCCAAGCAATATCTCCTAAACCTATATGGTTTAGGAGATATTTGCCCGAAAATGGGCACCGCTGTCTACGGCGCATGCGCCGTAGACAGCGGCGCGCAGGCGCACTAAATGCGGCAAGTCCAAGAATGGATTTGCCTAATTTGTCGACTCCCGTGCGCATGCGCGGGAGTGACGTCATCGCGGCTTCGCCGAATGGCAGCGGCGGAGCTGCGAGACGCGACTCCCGTGCGCATGCACGGGAGTGACGTCATCGCGGCTTCGCCGCTGTCATTCGTCGGAGCTGCGAGACGCCACCAGCAAGATGGATGCGGCGGACTACAGGGGACAGCGGCGACTTCACTGGCTCCTGTGTCAGGTAAGTGACACATAATGAGCTACTATGCGATGCATAGTAGTCCATTATGCTTTACCTTTGCAGGGAAAAAAAGAGGAAGTAAACCCATCAGGGTTTACTTCCTCTTTAATAGTGGTCAGTAGTTCAGCTGTGGTAATTTGTTGTTCGAGGTCAGTTGCTTGTTCTGGGGATAGGGTGGGGAGCCCTATTGAACTGAGGTAAGTTGTTATTTTGTACTTTTTAAGAGCTACGTCTGCTAGAGAGAGAGTCCAGATTGTACAAGGTTGTATAATAGTCACGGAACATGGAGGCTATTTTTGATGTGTGCTGTGCTGGTTCTCCCGAATGTAGCTTATGCACGTGTGCTAGGAGTATTTTTTTGCGGAGAGCTCGGGCCAGTAACCTGCTGCATTTATCAGTGCTCATAGTAGGTATGGGCCATGTAGAATAGTTTGCGGCCTATTCTGCGGTCTAGCAGTCTTAGCTCACTCAGGCGTCGGAACTCCTCATGGTCCAATATCTGTTTATGGTTGAGCTCAGTGCGTTGTTATGCCTGCAGTACTCTCTGGAAGTCCGTCTGCCTCTCCTTTTTAGCTTTGGCTCCCAGGGCAATGAGGGTGCCACGAACAACTGCTTTGTGGTCTTCCCATAGAATGCCATAACTGACCTCCCCGATAGTGTTTTCTGTAAAATAGTGTGTCAAAGTCTCCTGTACCCCTGCCACCACCCCCAGGTCATCCATCAAGCCAGGGCTTGGGTTAGTGAGAGTGTGAGCGTCACCGGGACATGGTCAGAAATTGTGATCTGGTCTATGGTCGCTCCTAGTAGTAAGTCAAGGGTACCCTGATCCACCAGTAATAGGTCAATTCAAGTGTCCAAGTGTACACCTTGTGGAGACTGGAATAGTAGCTATAGTCCCTCTCAGAGGCATGTAGTGCTCTCCAGCAGTCCACCAAGGTATGTCCCTGAAGGGTATTTTGGAAATGTCGCAAGAAGGCGTGAGAGTGTGTTTATCTATTCGCTGAGGTATCTAACATGGGGTCTACCCTCCCAAAAATCTGCCAGCTTGGAGATGGCTTGGTATGAGTTGATGAGCATTAGGGGCATATACTGTAGCAAATTTGTGCGTTTGTCCCATTATGGTGCCCCTTAGGAACACTGAGGGTCTACTTTATGGTCAGAGGGTTGAAATTGGCAATTTTTGTGAATAGCTACCCTTGGATTTAGGTTTTGGGGAGTTGCTCAGGTACCGTTGTGAAAATAAGTGAGTGGGCAATTTTGGGAGTGAGGAGTCAGTGAAACAGGTCTCCTGCAAGAACAGCAGCTGTGTCCCCAGTCTTCTCAATTCTAACCACAGCCTATTCCGTTTATTAGGGGAGCAAATACCATGTACATTGTATGACACTACCTTAATTGTGGCCATGTTGCATTAGAGGGGGTTGACCATCGAATCTGTGGAGTCCGGTGAGAGTAAGTGCGATTCCACCTTCTAAGTAATGGAAAAATAGGTTAAATGGGGAGTGGAGAGACAAAAAAGGGGGGTCAGGGGTAATGAAAGAGAGAGAAAGAGAAAGTTAGCATAACATAAAATAAACATAACATCTTGTGGTGTGGGTCCACTAACGCCTAAAAGGCCATATGTGGTTTTACCCTAAACTGTTTGCCCGACTCATGTAGCCCCCCTAATATAGGGGTGTCATCTGAATGTGGCAAAGTGCCCATATCTGGACTAACACCCAATACGGGTAGTCCTATGTGGTAGTCATGATTGTACATGGGAAGCCAGGAAGTTCCTGCTCCCCACAGAAGTAAAAGCGGTAGTTGTCCGGGTGGTTGGCGTTTGGTGGGGTCCTAAATAAACCAGGTTGCTTAATAATGCACTAAAATGGTGGTGTCCTTCAACAGCCTTATTGACTATTTGGCCTTTTGCATAGGTTATGGTGAGCAAAAAGAAAAGAAACATGAAAAGAAAAAGGGGCTTCGAATTAGGTATCTGGGTCGTGCGTTCCTGTTACGTGCGTGTCTGGAGAATCCATTTTTAGTCAATGGGCAAGTCTAGAGGCTGTGAATCCCTGAGGATGTGGTAATGAATGTGGATCTTCCAGTCCCCTGCGAGGGACTCCTGCCTCACAGTTGTAGAGGAAGAGCGTTTGCAGTTTCGTGAGTTCCGGTTGGATCGGGCCTGCTGCCAGGGCTGGGGTGCTGGTACCATTTTATATATCTTTCCATGTGATAACACTGAAGAAATGACACGTTGCTACAATGTAAAGTAGTGTACAGCTTGTATAACAGTGTAAATTTGCAGTGCATTATGGGGCGTTCCGTAGCGCACAAATTTTGAGCGAATGCACCATAATGTTCATTGTTCGGCGAACGGGTGAACACCCGATATTAGAGTCAAACTAATGTTCGACCCGAACATTAAGCTCATCCTTACCCTAGTACAGGAAGTCTTTTATAACTACAGGAACCTTCCACTCTCCTATACCTCCCAACTTTCTGGGATTAGAAAGAGGTACGCCGCTTAGCACATTGTATTTAGGCAATGGAAACATGACCTCAGATACGCAGACCAATAAAAATGGAAAAACTGGTTATACCCACAATTGCCTTTTTTCCCATTTCACCTTGATATTGGCTTTTCAAAACAGTAAAGTGTAGTGCTACCAGTGGCAAAGCTAGACATTCTGTCACCTTGGGGAAAGACTCAGTTAGCCCCCCACCCCATTGCTTTATCCGTACACTCTCAGCCCCTTGCCCAGAAACAAAAGCATAATAAATATTTACCGGAATCCCCAGAGGAGCTGCTGGTAGTTGTGGTCCGTCTGTCACCCTGACCAGCCAGGCACACAATTTTTAACCATCCAGAGACATGATTAAACTGGGATGGGGATAGGGTTATTATGGGATGCCCGGTTGATTGCAGAACAAACATAGAAACATAGGAACTTGAGACTATATTCATCTTCAGTATATACATCTCCTCTCTTCCCTACAACACTTGTTTGCAGACTATCTCTCCTTAACACCTCCAGCACATCACTTGCTTGCTCTTTCAGGACCAGCTAGCATTGATTTGCAGGCCTGACACTGGCTCAGCCAAGCCTAAAGTGAATGCCCTTTACAGGTAGGGGCTGTGGGCCCCTTTGGTGTAGCAAAAAGTAGATAGTCCCAGTGCTAGATGTCCATGTGGCTATTGAGCCCAGTACCACATCTTCAGGCCCTGCCAACCCCCTGGCTGCAGCTGCATCTCTCCACTGCCCATGCCACCACAGTACACTCCACTGGCTCTGCACCCATCCCAGACTACAATCTCCCATCCTCTCCTGACTGTGTGCCATTCACCAGCCTCTTGGCTGTGACCTGTTGTTCCTCCCTGGAGACTTGCCTGGCAGTGCTCTCTCCTGCTGTCCTCTTCTTGCTCCCGTGCCTCTTGTCCAGTATACCTCCGTGTGTCATGAGAAGGGCCCTGTCCTCACCCAAGCCCCAGGCCCAAGGAAGGACACCCCCCCCCCCCGACTGGGGAGCTCCCTCAAAGGCCACGCCAGCTCCACCTTTCCTCTACTCCTTCCTTTCCAGAAGATGCTGGAATATTCAGAAAAGTAGTGGGTAGTATTCTGCCTGTGAGTCACCAGCTCTGCCAGAGTCACTCAACCCTGACCCAGAAGAAAAACACACAGGCTTGGCTGCCAACCATGCCTGAGAATTTACCTATCCTGTACAAAAAAATCCTACTCACTATCTAGCAACCTAGAGAGTGCTACAAATACATAGATAAGTCATAGGTTGGTATTAATAAAAAAAGTTTTTGTAGTGGATTAGGAGGTGCGCCGCCAGGAAAGAAGAAATGAGGCAAGAAGCTGCCTTTTTTAGGGCTTGCTTTTGTGTGCTCTTCTTCCTTCCCGGAAGTGCCCCTCCCAATCCACCATGGTAGATGAGGCTTGAAATCTCCACATAAAGAAATTCTGCTTTCTTCTGGCATGGTGGCTAGGGTCGCCACCTTTTTCTTCAAGCCAACCACAAACATGCCCATTTTTTATTTTTGCAGTATACACTATAGGATTGTAAAAGACTATGCATGACACAGTGAACAATGGAAGTGGCAAAATGTAATCAAAAGTTGGAGGGGCTTAAAGGGGAATGGTTATATAAAACAAAAGCATCCTTGTACCCATAAAATATACTAAGATTACTAAAACAAATGTCACTGTAAAAATTTGAACTTGGCCTGCCTTATAAGTTGACAGTGTCACTTAGTAGAGCAGTGGACAGTGTGTGGACAGTGTCAGTAGGGCAGTAAATAGTGTGTGGACAGTGTCGGTAGGGCACTGGACATTTCCAGTAGGGCAGAGGTTGGTGCCAGTAGGGGAAAGGTTGGTGTCAGTAGGGTAGTGGGCAGTGTCAGTAGGGCAGAGGTCGGTGTCGGTAGAGCAGTGGGCGGGGTCAGTAGACCAGTGGGCGGTGTCAGTAGAGCAGTGAACAGTGCCCAGAAGGCAGAGGTTGTCATCAGTAGGGCAGTGGATTGTGTCAGTTACTAGAGCAATAGATGGTGTCAGTAGGGCAGTGGACAGTGTCAGTAGAGCAGTGGATGATGTTGGTTTTATTTTTATTCTTTTTATTTTATTTTTTACAATTATATTTTTTTAATGATTTTTTACAATATTATCATTAATATTTTTTTTACAATTTTTTAGAAGCCCATTGGGCTCATTTGGTGAAGTATACAAAGACCCCTTTTAATACAGGAGGAAGGGGGCTAAAACTTTATTCTTTGCAGAATACAATGCAACAATACTATAGCTATATTAGAGAACAATAGCTATTGATGGGTTCCTTGATTTCACAAGCCTGGAGGCAGTTAGACCCTATACCTTTCCTACCTACCTTTGATAATGGAATTTCCATCCACCCTGGTGTGTTTCTGCTTTTCCTTTTGCACTCCCTGTAATACAAAATAAGACAAATTCCTACTGATTTCTATTCATGGCCATTTTAATGTCCATTACAGATGTTTAGACATCAGAGAAGGTAATGTCAATATCAGAAAACAAAACAAACTTCTTAAAGCCAACTTCTGGACATTAATTGCACCGTGATCTAATTTTCTCTTGCTGAATTTACAGGTTAATTGGTTTCTGTAAAAATTATCACTTACCTGTTCTTTATACTATACATTACAGTGGACACATTTACAATTACGTACCGTAGGTCAGTCCCTTTAGGTTGTGGAGATAAAGGCAGCTTTGTTTTTGTCTATTCATAAATGAATATTAGATTATTTACTCTCAGTCAGGGGAAGGCCAATAAAGGAAGTCCAGTAAAGCAAGAAAATGATCTGTGTACAAGGGTGAACCTAGCAGAGGGTTGTTGCTTAGAGCGGTAAACGATGCGTGCCTACAGGTTCCAGTGATGGAAATACATCTCTGTTTTATTCTGCCTGTGAGTCACCAGCTCTGCCAGAGTCACTCAACCCTGACCCAGAAGAAAAACACACAGGCTTGGCTGCCAACCATGCCTGAGAATTTACCTATCCTGTACAAAAAAATCCTACTCACTATCTAGCAACCTAGAGAGTGCTACAAATACATAGATAAGTCATAGGTTGGTATTAATAAAAAAAGTTTTTGTAGTGGATTAGGAGGTGCGCCGCCAGGAAAGAAGAAATGAGGCAAGAAGCTGCCTTTTTTAGGGCTTGCTTTTGTGTGCTCTTCTTCCTTCCCGGAAGTGCCCCTCCCAATCCACCATGGTAGATGAGGCTTGAAATCTCCACATAAAGAAATTCTGCTTTCTTCTGGCATGGTGGCTAGGGTCGCCACCTTTTTCTTCAAGCCAACCACAAACATGCCCATTTTTTATTTTTGCAGTATACACTATAGGATTGTAAAAGACTATGCATGACACAGTGAACAATGGAAGTGGCAAAATGTAATCAAAAGTTGGAG
Organism: Lithobates pipiens; assembly: GCF_037356315.1. Lineage (NCBI taxonomy): Eukaryota > Metazoa > Chordata > Amphibia > Anura > Ranidae > Lithobates > Lithobates pipiens. The sequence goes on from NW_027507785.1 coordinate 101,081,690, forward strand.
GGGCTTAAAGGGGAATGGTTATATAAAACAAAAGCATCCTTGTACCCATAAAATATACTAAGATTACTAAAACAAATGTCACTGTAAAAATTTGAACTTGGCCTGCCTTATAAGTTGACAGTGTCACTTAGTAGAGCAGTGGACAGTGTGTGGACAGTGTCAGTAGGGCAGTAAATAGTGTGTGGACAGTGTCGGTAGGGCACTGGACATTTCCAGTAGGGCAGAGGTTGGTGCCAGTAGGGGAAAGGTTGGTGTCAGTAGGGTAGTGGGCAGTGTCAGTAGGGCAGAGGTCGGTGTCGGTAGAGCAGTGGGCGGGGTCAGTAGACCAGTGGGCGGTGTCAGTAGAGCAGTGAACAGTGCCCAGAAGGCAGAGGTTGTCATCAGTAGGGCAGTGGATTGTGTCAGTTACTAGAGCAATAGATGGTGTCAGTAGGGCAGTGGACAGTGTCAGTAGAGCAGTGGATGATGTTGGTTTTATTTTTATTCTTTTTATTTTATTTTTTACAATTATATTTTTTTAATGATTTTTTACAATATTATCATTAATATTTTTTTTACAATTTTTTAGAAGCCCATTGGGCTCATTTGGTGAAGTATACAAAGACCCCTTTTAATACAGGAGGAAGGGGGCTAAAACTTTATTCTTTGCAGAATACAATGCAACAATACTATAGCTATATTAGAGAACAATAGCTATTGATGGGTTCCTTGATTTCACAAACCTGGAGGCAGTTAGACCCTATACCTTTCCTACCTACCTTTGATAATGGAATTTCCATCCACCCTGGTGTGTTTCTGCTTTTCCTTTTGCACTCCCTGTAATACAAAATAAGACAAATTCCTACTGATTTCTATTCATGGCCATTTTAATGTCCATTACAGATGTTTAGACATCAGAGAAGGTAATGTCAATATCAGAAAACAAAACAAACTTCTTAAAGCCAACTTCTGGACATTAATTGCACCGTGATCTAATTTTCTCTTGCTGAATTTACAGGTTAATTGGTTTCTGTAAAAATTATCACTTACCTGTTCTTTATACTATACATTACAGTGGACACATTTACAATTACGTACCGTAGGTCAGTCCCTTTAGGTTGTGGAGATAAAGGCAGCTTTGTTTTTGTCTATTCATAAATGAATATTAGATTATTTACTCTCAGTCAGGGGAAGGCCAATAAAGGAAGTCCAGTAAAGCAAGAAAATGATCTGTGTACAAGGGTGAACCTAGCAGAGGGTTGTTGCTTAGAGCGGTAAACGATGCGTGCCTACAGGTTCCAGTGATGGAAATACATCTCTGTTTTTCCCTAGCACCTAAACTGTTATTTCAAGCTATAACAGGCTGATCTACTCTTGAATTTAAGTTATCCCTGAGGGTGAACATACCACAGTTTTGGAAACACTGGAACGTGTATATTTTTACATTCTATGCATTACTATTTTTTGACAGAGTTTTCTAGGTATAGTCAGATCCTTTCTGATGACTTTTAACAATTATATGTCCATGATCATAGAGCACATTTCTGAGATGATCTCCTGCACTCACTGTGACACCTTGGAAAAAGCACTTCATTGTACTACAGTATTCAAGAGACACATCAGATATTACAGGAATCATTTAACATTTTAGGTCTACAGAAGAGAGGAGCTCCAAAAAGAAAGCCCATGGTTGCCACATAATAAAACAAACAGAAAGTGACACATGGCATTAACATATGGGATCATTATGTCCTACAGCTAACTAAATGTTAAGTTCAGAGTTAACTTTGACGTCAAATTTTAATTTATTTTTTGTCTTTTTTTTTTTTGGAATTCCTTTATTTACCAAGTGTTGCAATTCACAGTTTAGCAGAAGCATGAAAGGATGAGGCATGGTCAGCATTTAGCAGATACATTGAACCTCTCTCAGTAAAATTGTTGGTCAAAAGACCTATCAGAACACAGGCTGAATAGTCAAAAAATAAATGATTCAAATATGAGAATGCACTACATTTAACTAGGTATATGCAACAGATAGAGTAACAATGTGCAAGACCACACACACCAATTTGTATATGTAAAGCCATGCAACTGTTTTAAGCTTGACCGTAAATTGTACCAGGAAACGAGCTTCCCCGTGACCAGCGGGCCCAGAGTGGGAATTAGGTAACTGAGTTAATGTATAATAGGATAATCAGTCGGATATCTAGAAAAAGAACGTACCCATAAAAGGGCCTAGAGAACGGGAAGGGTTGGCATCACGGGTGGGGAGAAGAAGGAGTTGGGAGATAACGGGGAAAAGGAGAAAAAAAAAGAGTATCTCAAGTTTGAGAGAAAAGGAACTCAGGTGGAGAGAGAGAGGGGGGAAGGGCCCTTTGCCTAAGTAACATGACCAACCCCCAAGGGTTCAGTCCGAAAGCGGGGCACCTTGAAGGTAGGCATCAGGGGAAATAAAGTGTTGTCACGGTCTCCAAGTGTATCGGAAGGTCTCCTCTCGGTTATGCAGGGTAACAGTGAGATCCTCCATGTACCCAAGTTCATTAACTTTGAAAACAGGAACCCTGGGGACCCTGGGACCAGTGCTAACCTCAATCAGTCTCTGGAGGGGGGGCATATAGGAAGAGATGTAAGGACCTCAGGTAGTGGTGGGCTGGTATGCAAGCTTGTGGATGCCAAAAAACAAAACAAAGAAGTCAGCAGTTACTGAGACTGTGGTGTACCCATTGAGGGGGAAAAAAAAAACAATACAGTACTTGAAAATCTAGGGTAACAGTAACTTGGGGTTCCACGGGAAAGTGCCATCATGGCAAGGTCAGAGAAGATTAATATAATATAATATAATATAATATAATAAATATAAGAAGAAATCGGTACCCTGCTTCCTCAAGATCAATTGGAACGGGTGTCCCCATCGGTAAGTTGCTTCTGCCTCACGGATATCTTCCAGAAGTGTGTGCAGGAGTCTGCATTTGCCTGGCTACATCAGGATAGATGCAGATAAAAGCACCATCAAAGTTAATAGGCACCTTTGACCAGGCCAAGCGCACAATCTCCTCCTTAACCATGAAGAAGTGTACCCTGCGTAGAACATCTCGAGGTGGGATTGGGAGAGTCTGTCCCTGTGGAGATGGGAGGGCTGGTCTGAGGCCTGGGACTCGGTGAACTCTGTCCAGCTCAAGCTCAGCCGTGGGAGATTTGCAGAGATACCACGTAAGCGCAGGTTATTGCGTCTGCTGCTGTTTTCTCCATCGCCTAGCTGATACTGGACACTAAACACGTGGTTGACGGATGGCTTGGCGGTCAGACTCCAGAGTAGTAAGGTGAGCATCAGTAGAGGCAGTGGAGGATTCCAGTTCTATCATCCGCTCTTCTACAGTGTCCACTTTTTGGTGGAGGTCATACAACTCCCGGGAGAGAGCATTCACAATGGATGCAACCATGGCCTCCAGGTCCTATTTAGAAGGCAGACCTACCAATATCTCCCGGAAGGCTACCTCAGGACTGCCATTCGCCCCTAGCATGGGCCCAGTGATGATCTGTGAGTCTAAACATGGGAGAGCGGGGGAGATGATGGGGGACAGTGAGCGATCCACTTGCATAGCCACATCCCCGCGACTGGGACCCCTGGCTGGGAGGTTTTCTTACTTGTAGTTGCGGAGGCCGTCATGTTCACTCGTGGCAGAGCCACCTTGGCCGCGGCCATGGGAGATAGAGCAGGGTGCTGCCTGAGAAAGTAGTCCGTAATTTCAGCTCCCCATGGTTCCCCTTAAGCCTGTGTGTGCTTTTGATCTCCGGGCATGAAGAAACGGTGGTTCTGTAGGGTCTCTCTGCCAGTTCTCGGCTCTGGTCCATGCAGAGCTCCAGTGAAAGACGTCCTTATGCCGCCATCGCTAAGCCACCTAGTTTTAGCTTTTGACAAAAATGGCATTTTAGTTTTAGTCCTATTTTAGTCATCTGCAATTGATTTAGTTTTAGGACTAAAATATCTTACATTTTAGTCGACTAAAATCTCCAGGACACTTTATTTGACTAAAATCGAAAGGGTTTAGTTACATTTTAATGCATTAATTAAGAATTTCTCTAGCATTTCAAAACTCATTATTTTCTCCTGGAGTAAAAAAATAATTGAATAAGTTATTGTTTATGGTAAGGAGGAGGGGGCTTGTAATGCGCACAATGCTCTGGACTGTGGTCTGAGGAGGCCTGTAATGCTGCACAGTGCACAATGCTCTGGACGGTGGTCTGAAGAGGCCTGTAATGCTGCACACTACTCTGGATGGTGGTCTTCTCATCCAACATCAGTGCCTAACCTCACAAATGCACTTGGAAGAATGGTCAAACATTCCCATAGACACACTCCTAAACCTTGAGGACAGCCTTCCCAGAAGAGTTGAAGCTGTTAAAGCTGCAAAGGGTGGGCCAAATTAATTTTTAACCCTACGGACTAAAACTGGGATGCCATTACAGCTCATGTGCATTTAAAGGCAGGCATCCCAATACTTAGGCCAATATATTGTATATTGCTTGTGACATTGAACATGGCTATGGACTTAGGGCTTGTTCACGCCACAGAGATGCAGACAACATGTGTGAGGTTGTCTGCTTGCTAAGTGGGTAGCAATTCTGTCTAGTAGCACTGGGGTTGCCGGTTCAATTCTCCAACATGCTAATACTTGTGTTGAAGTTTGTTTGTTCTCCCTGTGTGGATTTCTCGCCACAATCCTAAGACATGCTAGCATTTTATTTGTCTCCTGTCGAAATAGTCTCTCATGTAAGAAAGTTAGTTTTGGAATTTATATTGGAAGCTAATTGCAGCCAGGGACTAATGTTAATGTTTGTTAATCATACCGAGGGACTTGGACATTTCAAATTGTAAGGTTTACACTGCACAAGTACATATGCTTAGAAAACTGTTGCTTTGTTTATGTGCATGCAAATGGACTTCAATCTTTGACTTTTGATGAGATTTGATGCACATAGCCAAGGGCTAACATAGTTGCAAATAGTATTGTGTTCCTGGTACAATCACTTTAGAGATACATGAAGAGAAAGATTGAAAGATGCCGGTGACATGGGCGTCCACAGCAGGGGGCAAGGGGGGTCAAGTGCCCCCCCTGGAATCCCCAAGGTGTTGCAGCCGCCGCCATGCTGCATTTTTTCTACTGAGTCCGCTGGCGGCTGCATCCTCCGCTCTCTCCTCTGGATCACAGCGCTGACTGGCTCTGTGTTTGACTCTGTGTAACACAGTCCCGCCCCCCAGACCAGATCGTGTGACAGTAGAGAGAATCAACGTTCCGCCTATCACATGAGCTGGTCTGGGGGGGCGGGGCCCTGTTACAGAGCGGCCCCCGAACACAGAGCCAGCCAGCGCTGTGATCCAGAGGAGGAGATGCCCATCTGTACAGCCCGCCCTGTGTGCCACAGAGCCTGGATAGGAGGATCGAGGGGGGGCTGCAGTGCTCTCCTCCACCACCACACTCTCCTGCCCCCCCCAGTGCTCTCCTCCACCACCACACTCTCCTGCCCCCCCAGTGCTCTCCTCCACCACCACACTCTGCTGCTCCCCCCCAGTGCTCTCCTCCACCACCACAGTCTCCTGCCCCCCCCAGTGCTCTCCTCCAGTGCTCTCCTCCACTACCACATTCTCCTGCCCCCCCAGTGCTCTCCTCCACCACCACACTCTCCTGGCCCCCCCAGTGCTCTCCTCCACCACCACACTCCCCTGCCCCCCCAGTGCTCTCCTCCACCACCACACTCTCCTGCCACACCCCCCCCAGTGCTCTCCTCCACCACCACACTCTCATGCCCTCCCCAGTGCTCTCCTCCACCACCACACTCTCCTGCCCCCCGTGCTCTCCTCCACCACCACACTCTCCTGCCCCCCACAGTTCTCTGCTCCCCTGTTCTTGCTGCCCCCCCTGCTCTCCAGCTCTCCTCATCCTTCTCTAGCCACCATCCCAGTGTTCTCCACTCCCCCCTGCCCCCCCCCCAGTGCTTTCCCCCCCTGTTCTCCCCCCAGTGCTCTCCCCCGTCCCCCCCCCCCACAATGCTCTCGACTCCCCCCAGTGCTCTTGACTCCCCCCAGTGCTCTCCACTCCCCCCAGTGCTCTCCCCCTTGTCCCCCCCAGTACTCTCCTCCACCACACTCTCCTGCCCCCCCCCCCACAGTTTTCTCCTCCCCTGTTCTTGCTGCCCTCTGCTCTCCAGCTCTCCTCATCCTTCTCTAGCCACCATCCCACTGCTCTACCCCCCTGTCCCCCCCCCAGTGCTCTCCCCCCTCTGTTTCCCCCAGTGCTCTCAACTCCGCCCAGTGCTCCCCCCTGTTCTCCCCCCCACAGTGCTCTCCACTCCCCCCAGCCCTCTCCCCCCCCGTTCTCCTCCCCAGTGCTCTCCCCCTGTTCTCCTCCCAGTGCCCTCCACTCCCCCCAGTGCTCTCCCCCAGTGCTCTCGCCCCCTGTTCTCCCCCCATTGCCCTCCACTCCCCCCTGCTCTTTGTACCCCCCCCCCCCCGTACTCTCCAGCCCCCGTGCACTCCACCCCTGTTTTTCTGCCCCCCCAGTGCTCTTCACCCCCCCCACACTCTTAGCCCCCCCAGTGCTCTCAGCCTACCGTGCTCTCTACCCCCATTCTTATTGGCCCCCCCAGTGCTCTCAAGTTCCCCCCCAGCGCTCTCCGCTGCCCACCCCTGAGATCTCCACTCCCCCTCGCTCTTTTCCCCCACCCATGTGTTCTCCATCCCCGCCACTACTCTTTGCTCCCCCTTCTCTCCAACTCCCACCCAGTGCTCTCCACTTCCCCGGGACCAGAGGGCAGGCTGACTGGGGCCGGAAAATGAGGACGGCTGAAGGTGCAGGTGGCCAGGGACCACTCCATCTCACAGAAAACAGATCCTCTGGAAGGAGCACCGTCCTCATCCAAAACAAGAACAGACCCTGCCTGCTGCTGCCCATCATGGATATCCTGCTGGCATGCAAGGTACCGTACCAAGCATCAACAACACACCTTCCCACAGACAGGGACTGCAGACTGGGACATGGGGCACAGGAGGGGCTGCAATGGTGGGCACAGTGAGACTGCATTCACGGCACAGTAAAGCTGCATTTGATGGACACAGTGAGGCTGCATTTGATGGGCATAGTGAGGCTGCATTTGATGGACACAGTGAGGCTGCATTTGATGGGCACAGTGAGGCTGCATTGGTGGCCACAGTGAGGCTGCATTTGATGGGCACAGTTAGGCTACATTTGATGGGCACTGGTGAGACTGCATTGAGCTCTTGCATCAAGTCTGCAGTCTCTGACCATCTGCTGTAGCATGTCTGCAGTCTCTGAGGGAGTCTGGAGAGGAGTCAAGAGTGGGAGTGCCGCCAGGATGGAGGTCATGGGAGAAGTCAGACTTGTGTGGACTGTGGACAGGAGACTATAGGATAAAACCAGAGCCACCAAGCTGGAGCCGACTGACTGAGCCCTGCACAGTGCATCTGAGAGGAGGTCAGTGACAGCACCGCCAGGCCAGTCGGGGGCCACTGATGTAAGGGGAGAGTTAATACGATAATGTAAGAGGCACTGATATAAAGGGTTTCCTCCTTATATTAGTAACCCACCCCCCTTACCTTCGAGTATTCTTTCTGCAGAAGGTGGTCCCCCCCACGTTCTGAGTTCCTGGGGTCCCCCTTGATGATTGATCACTTACCACTATTAACTGGTAAAATGTATGGTTTTCCCTTTCATGAACAAGAAAATAATGACATTATGCTGTTGGGCTGGTATAATAATGCTGTGAGGCTGGTGTGAAATTTTTTCCAGGGCTGATTTTTGAAAGCATGGGCATCCGCAAGGTTACTCAGGTGGCTGCGTACCATGCCCATATAGCCTAGAGAATGTACATCTTTTTACATTGCAATACATCTGTTGTTGCCATATTCTTATCTCGATGAAAACAGCCTATACAGTGACAGTATGAGATCAAAATATGGCCACAACAGATGTATCGCAATGTAAAAAGATGTACATTCTCTAGGCTACCAGAGTAACTTCCAATACAAAGTGAAGATGAATTATCTCTTATATAACACATATGTATTACCAGTGGAAAGATTTTCATGAGATTGTTGAAAAGGGGCGGGGCATGAGTGGCCTTAAAATGATGCCCCCCCTTGAAAAAAGTTCTGCGGACGCCCATGGCCGGTGAGCATGTTCTTCTATTGGGCATGTGTCAGTGTGCTAACAATGCAACCTATCTTATATAAAGGGCTGCAGTAGGGGGGTTTGTTTGGCCTGAGAAGGTCAGGTTTTTTTGCTATGATTTGTAGGGGAGAAGGAATTATTGTGCATATTGACAAATGCCCAACTAAGGCTGTTTGTTTGCTGAAATTCTTGTGCATTTTTTCAATCAAAAGTGGATTTATGTGGCCATGCTGTAAATGTTGTGTGTGTATTGTTCCTTTCTGACCATGCAAACATGGTTTGGGAGCATGTGCTGACCTTCTACTCTTTGATCTCATTGCTTAATCATGCACACAGAAATGCAGCTTCCAGCAGAGCATACTCACCAATCTATGTATGTATGTGTATGGATTTATGGTATGGTGGTGGGTTATATTTTGAATGTGTCTTTTTTAATATTATGTTGGCATGCTTTGTAAGAATAATGACAGAAAAGTCAAAGAAAGTCCATCGGAACTCCGCCGAGAGTCCCAAAAGGGAAGATCGTCGAAAAGTCTGGTCGTGTATACGTGGCATAAGGTTTAGACACATTTTAGATTGTAAGCTCCTGTAAGCAGGGCCCTTAAAACCCAATTGCTAACTGTTTTGCTAAATGTAGCACCATATATCCTGTAGAATTATTTTTTTTTGAAGCTAGTAAATGTAAATAATTTAGTTTCTGCTGGTGAAATAAAAGTACATTATTGAGCTTGTTTGTTGTTTTTTTATTTTTATTCTTTTCTTTCTTCTTTTTAATTAGTTTTGGGGGTGGTGGTTTTTGGGGAAGTGCAATATTTTTCTTTTATATCTTATAATTTCTAAATGTATTTGTGCACCAAAAAAAAACAAATCTCTTTGCACACCTGCAAGTATATATAAAGATTCCACATTAACAGTGATGGAGAATTGCAGGTAATGAATTCAGCTGGTGGATAGGCAGTGTTGTATGTGTCAGCCTTGGTTCACATTGGTGCGACTTGACATGTCAAATTGGTGGCAATTGCACCATTCACATTGGTGTGGCGCCGCAATTTTCAAAAGTAGTTTCTGTACTACTATTTGGCGTCTCCGGGTGCGATTTATATTGACAACAGTGCAGAAACCGGCACAGATGTCTCTGAAATTCCCCCTGCAGTTGGGACTGACATGCAGGAATGAAATCATGTGAGTTCAGCTGAACTCACACAATCGGTGTGAACCAGGGCTCAAACTGGGCCTTTGTAATTCAGCTTCTGCTATCCCATAGACACCATTTCTTATTGAACTCCCTTAACCGCTTGTCGTCCGCCTCACGACGATATACGCCAGCTCGTACAGGCAAACTAATGTACCTGTACTTGGCCCTTTAAGAGGCGGCCAGTGGGTGCAAGCTCAATGAGTCGGGTTGCGGGTCCCGCAGACTCGATTGCCGCGGGGACACCTGCGATCGCCTCACGGAGAGGAAGAACGGGGAGATGCTAATGTAAACAAGCATCTCCCCATTCTGCCTAGTGACAGTGTCACTGATCTCTGCTCCCTGTGATCGGAAGCAGAAATCAGTGACGTGTCACACGTAACCACGCCGCCCCACAGTTAGAAACACACCCCAGGACACACTTAACCCCTACACTGCCCCCTAGTGGTTAACCATTCACTGCCAGTGTCATTTACACAGGAATCAGTGCATTTGTATAGCACTGATTGATGTATAAATGACAATGGCCATTACTAAATTAAAAGTAAACTAAAAACTAAAGTAATTACTAAAAATTAATTAAGAAAATGAATTAAAATGCCATAAAACTATGCCCTATTTTGTAAACGCTATAACTTTTGCGCAAACCAATCATTAAATGCTTATTGTGATTTTTTTTTACCAAAAATATGTAGAAAAATACGTATCAGCCGAAACGGAGGAAAAAAAACATTTTTTTATATATTTTTGGGGGATATTTATTATAGCAAAATGTGAAAAATAATGTGTTTTTTTCTATATTGTCGCTCTTTTTTTGTTTATAGCACAAAAAATAAAAACCGCAGGGGTGATCAAATACCACCAAAAGAAAGCGCTATTTGTGGGAAAAAAAGACGTCAATTTTGTTTGAGAGCCATGCCGCATGACCGCGCAATTGTCAGTTAAAGCGACGCAGTGCCGAATCGCAAAAAGTGCTCTGCTCAGGAAGGGGGTAAATTCTTCTGCTGATGTTAATCAATAAGGACTATGCAAATATAAATGAAAACTCCTTTCTAATAAAATATATATGATTTGTTTCACAGTTGGGTTACTTTTCCAGCAAATTTGGACCTCCGAGTTGCATGACAAGTTGTACCCCATGATTCTCAATGATAACCATTCATATCTGTGCTACTTCAAGTTGCAACAACTTCAAAGTAGTCCCTGTACTACTTTGGTGAGACTTTCATGTGATTTGAGGTACATAGGGAGCAATATTACACAGGCATTCCCAAAAGTTGGGGCCAAGTTGCAGCAGCAAGGTGGCAGCAAAATAGAGTGTCGCGGCAGTGTGAATGAGATTCCTGGATATATACCTTTGATTTAGGCCCTATTCTCACTTGTACATCCTGTAAGTGGGTCAAATTCGTCCCTGCACTACTTTGGTTTGACTTTGATGAGGCTTGAGGTCCATATAACGCAAGGTTACACAAACATTGGTCGCACAAGTGCAAATGGGGCCTAATTCAAAGGTGTTATTAATGAATCTCATTAGGTTCCTTTCACACTTGGCCGACTTTTCATACAACTTGAGGTCCATAAGGCCCCTTTCACACTTGTGCGACCTGAAAGTCCCGCAATTTTGCAGCGCTTTTTGCCACAAATATGATGTGATTTGAAGCAATGCCAGTGTAATCTTGAGGTCTATGGACACAGGAGTCGCAGGAAAAGTTGCACAAATCTGAAAGGGGCCTTAGGGCCGGTTCACACTGCTGTGCTGTCTGACATCGAATGTGATTTGCCCCGCACTGCAAATCACATGCGATGTCTGTGTGATGCAAACTCAGTCATACAGATTGTATGGTTGAATTTGCATCACATTTGGACCAAACTCGCACAGGACCCTTTTTTTTTGGTCCGCAGCAGAATCGGATCACATGGGTGTTGTCTAAATTTTCAGTTCGCTCTGCGATATGCGAACTAATTTGGGGGTGTCATTAGCTTTTTACTGATACTCCCAGCAGTTCGCATAGGGCAGTGTGAACTGCCTGCTAGTTGTATGCAATACAGGAACCCGCACTGGATTCGCAGGGTTCCCACATCACTCCAGTGTGAACTGGCTGTGACCCTAGGTTCACACCTATGCATTTTTAGGGCATTTTTCAGTTTGCAGAAAAACTCTACAGTCCATTTAACCTCCCTGGCGGTATTCCCGAGAGTGGCTCGGGTGAGATTTTTGTACCATTAGCGGTAACCCCGAGCCACACTCAGGATTGCATCGCTGGATCCTGAAAGACATTACTTACCTTGTCCTCGGGATCCCACGATGTATTCCCGCTGTGTACGGCGGCTGGATCTTCCGGATCTTCCACCCGATGCACTGTGTGCCACGGCTTCCGTTCCCTGCGAGCGTAGCAACGCAGGGAGGTGGAACCATCGGCAAATTCAAAATGTATAAAGCACAAACACACTGATACACTGTAATCCTATTGGATTACATTACTAAATAAAATAAAATTGACCTTAGCTTTCCCCCAGTGCTTTATCCAGTGCCCTTGCCTGCAGTTTTACTGTACTTTGTGTCTGGAAACTGCAGAGCGACTATGGCATCAAAAAAGTGCGCCTCTACTTCAAAAGTGGAATATGACATGTTGGAAAACAGCGACTGTGATACAGAATCGCTTGCAGAGTGATAGCGATTTGTGGGGAAGTTCATCATCAGGCACAAAAAGCGATTTTAGTGATGATTCTGAGACTTTGCCCAGTGATGTGCGAACTTGGTGCTCGATTGACTGCTGTACGGAGCACGCAGCGTCCTCAACATTCCCATTTACTGGAACACCTGGTATCAAAGTGGATGTGGAAGATGACAATCCATTGGCATACCTCCAACTCTTTTTGAGTGATGAGGTTATAGAAAAAATTGTTATGGAGACAAGTCGGTACCGGGAACAACAAGCTGCTACGCATCAGAGGTTTGCAAGGAGCAGAAAGTGGGAACCAGTAACCAAGGAGGACATCTGGAAGTTTCTGGGCCTCATAATTCTTCAGGGAGTGGTTGAGAAACCCCTGCAGAAGTGGTACTGGACAAGCAACAAGTTACTAGCCACCCCTTTTTTTGGCACCGTCATGTCGGAGTACACATTTTCCCTTATTATGAAATATTTGCACTTTGAAAATAATGAAGAATTCAACGAGACTTCTCATCCAGCACCAAAACTCAAAAAGATTTGGGGGCTATATCAAATTATTCAGTAAAATTTCCAGAAGACCTATGTACCCGATAGAGACATCAGTATCTATGAAAGTTTGATGGCCTACAAAGGAAGACTCAGCTGGATACAGTATATTGCGTCTAAAAGGGCACGTTTTGGCATAAAATCATTCATGCTCTGTGAATCCAGCACTAGTTACATATGGAATTCCATACTTTACACCGGGAAAGGAACCAAGTTCAATGAAAGATTCAGTAACTATGGAATGGCAACCGCTTCTGTTCTTACTCTGATTGAACCACTGCTGAATCAGGGCTACTGTGTAACCACAGATAATTTTTACAGTTCTCCAGAACTCTGAGTTCCTTTTACAGCATAAGACAGATGCATACGGGACCGTTAGAGCTAACCGGCGTGACATGCCACCAAACTTTGGCAATAAAAAGCTCAAGGCAGGAGAAATAGTTGCCTGGCAGAAAGGCAAAATGATGGCGCTGAGATGGCGTGCCTAATGAGTACTATTCACAACACCTCTACTGTCATGGCACAAACAAAAGGTGGAAACAACATAATAAGACCCCAAGTCGTGATGGACTACAGCCATACTATGGGAGGTGTTGACCGAGCTGACCAGGCCATGACTTTTTACCCAGCCATGAGGAAGCAACAGAGAAAATATTACAAAAAAATCTTCAAGCACCTTCTGGAGCAGTGCCTGTGGAATGTTTTCATTCTTCTAAAAAAAAAAGAGGGACAAGCCTGTTGTTCATACGGACTTTGTTTGGAAAGTTGCCGAACTTATATTCCTCAAGCACCAAACACCAACGACTGTAAACAGATCTGGCCGTCGTGCTGCTGGCATTGTGAACCCAGAACGCCTGACTGGTCGGCACTTTATGGTCCACATTCCACCAATGGAAAAGAAGGCAGCACCCACAAGGATGTGTGTCGTTTGCTGCTCTAAGCATGACGACACTGGAAGGAAAATTGGAAAAGAAACCAGGTTCTACTGTCCTGACTGTGATGTTGGACATTGTGCTGTACCATGTTTTAAAAATTTCCATACCCGGGACGTTTACTGAAGCAATATGACTACCAATATTGCACCCTTGTTTGGCAAAAAAAAAAATGTCAGTGTTTTTGATTATATTATTTACTAAAATATATTGAATAAAAAGTATTATTATTATTATATTATTTGTTATTATTTACAGTTATTTATTATATTATAATTTATGATTTTGTGTTTCAAACTTTATCATACCCGAGATGTCTACTAGACTCTGGTTTGGACAGAATTCCTAAGAATTACAGGCCTACAATATAAAATGACAAATTTCCATGAAAAATAATGGTACCGCTTTCAGCACCTAAAATCTGAAATAATCATACCGCCAGGGAGGTTAACTATTGTTCACATCTATGTGTTTTGCGGCCAATGCATTTTTGGAAATGGTTGGGGACCTTTTTCACGCAATTTTCAGGTAATAGATTTCAATGGAACCGCACCAGAAATGCAACTGTTGCTTTTGTGATGCGACCCCCCCCCCGGGGGTCAGGAAGCCAGCTGCCGTGTCCTTAACAACCACTGAAGTCATCAGCTGTCAGCGGCTTCCCCACTGAAGGTGGGTATTGGTTACATTGTATCCCTACACATTCACCAAAAAAAGGAGTGTGACAAAAGACAATAGCCGGTTTTTGACAATTCCTTTATTAAAAAGGTCTTCTTCTTTCCCCTCGCTTCTTCCTCCATCTTCCTCTGGTCTTCCTTCGGTTTTCTCCTTCTTCCTCCAGCTTCTTCTTCCTCCATCTTCCTCTGCTTCTTCCTCCGGTTTTCTCTATCTTCCTCTGACTTTTACCTCCCAACTTCGTCCTCCGTTCTTTCTCCTCCACCGCTCCCGCCACCAACCTGCTGAACATGAAAACAATGAACCTTCTCCAATGCTGAGGCGAGCTTCCATAGCGCACATATCATATATAACTATGGGGCGTGGCTGCTGAATGATGTCAGCAGGAGACCCCGCCCCCTTGTTACATCATTGACCCATCATGACCCGGGTGGGGAAGTCACAAGGGGCAGGATCTCGGAGTGATGTCATCATCCGCCCCATCGCAGCATCGGAGGAGGTCTGTTTTTTGAATAATCAGTGGGAGCGTCGGAGGAGAAAGACTGGAGGACGGACCAGGGGAAGAAGAAGCCGGAGGAAGATGGAGAAAACTGGAAGAAGAAGCGGAAGAAGATGGAGGAAGAAGCGGGGGAAAAAGAAGGTGGAGGAAGAAGTAGAGAACCAAAGGAAGAACGGAGGAAGAAGCAGGGGAAAGAAGAAGACCTTTTTAACAAAGGAATTGTCAAAAACCGACTATTGTCTTTCGTCACATTTCACTGCTTTCTTTTGGTGAATGTGTAGGGGTACAATGTGCCCAATACCTATTCATATGGGGGGGCGGGATCTGGGGGCCCCCTTGTTAAAGGGGACGTACAGATTCCGATAAGCCCCCTGACTGCAGACCCCCACAACCACAGGGCAAGGGTTGTGGGGATGAAACCCTTGTCCCCATCAATATTGGGACAAGGTGCTTTAGGGGGAAGCCCACCCGATGTTGAGGGCATGTGGCCTGGTATGGTTCGGGGGGGGCACTTGCTCGTCTCCTCCCTTTCCTGACCTGCAAGGCTGCTTGCTCGGATAAGGGTCTGGTATGGATTTTAGGGTGGATCCCCACGCCATTTTTTTTTAATTTTGCCGTAGAGTTCCCCTTATTATGCATACCAGACTCGAAGGACCTGGAATGGACTGGTGGGGGGAACCTACACCATTTTTTTTCTTTGATGTTTACTCTATATTGCTGGTAACAGGCAATTCATTACAGCCACGAGCAATTTTTAATTAAATTTTTTCCTTTAGAAATGTAATTTTGCTGCGGTACGATATTTAAAGGAATTTTTCATTTTTATTATTTCACTTTAAGCATTATTAAAATCACTGCTCCTGAAAAAAATGCTGCTTTAAAAACATTTTTTCTAATTGATACATGTCCCCTGGGGCAGGACCCAGATCCCCATTCACTTTTTATGCAGACAGTGACATCATTAGCGCATGCGCTCTGAAGGTCCAGAATACCTTGCTGGAACTTCAGAGCTTGGTGCCGGAACCAAGAGCATGCGCTAGAGTGATGTCACCGTGGCTTCAGCCAATCACATAGCCGCAGGGCTAGATTTTGAACACCCTAGGCAAAACCTCATTTTGCCGCCCCCTTGGCTCCACCCCTGACTCCACCCCCTTTGTCCTGCCCATGTATACTCCAACTTTTTAATGAAGCGTCCATCAAATGCAGCCTACCAGCGCCCATTAATGCAGCCTCCAGCGCCCATTCAAGGCAGCCTCATGTGTGCCCATCAATACAGCCTACCAGTGCCCATCAAGGAATGTTTGCTTGCTTCCACTCATTCTGAAGTCGGGACATAGACACAGGGGATTATTTACGAAAGGCAAATCCACTTTGCGCTGCAAGTGCACTTGGAAGTGCAGTGGGCTGTAAATATAAGGGGTAGATCTGAAATGAGCTCTGCTGATTTTATCATCCAATCATTTGCAAGCTAATATGCTTTTTTTTATTTTCTTTGCATGTTCCCCTCGGATCTACAGTGACTGCACGTCCAAGTGCACTTGCAGTGCAAAGTGGATTTTCCTTTAGTAAATAATCCCCACAGTCCTCCGCCACCACTACGCCTCTGACACTATGGGGGTTATTTACGAAACGCAAATCCTCTTTGCACTGCAAGTGCACTTGGAAGTGCAATCGCTCTAAATCTAAGCAGTAGATCTGAAATGAGTGGAAGCTCTGCTGATTTTATCATCCAATCATGTGCAAGCCAAAATGCTGTTTTTTATTTTCTTTGCATGTCCCCCTTGGATCTACAGCGACTTTACTTCCAAGTGCACTTGCAGTGCAAAGTCTATTTGCCTTTAGTAAATAACCCCCTATGTGTGAACGGAGCGGCGGCTGCCTGCTGATGCTGAGACTTAGTTGCTTGCTGCAGAGAGAAGAGAGTAGGAACACCAGTAGCCGGGCGCTCTAGGCTGCAGTGCGCCCTAGGTGGCTGCCTAGTTTGCCTAGTGGTAGCACCTGCCCTGCATATCCGGAGCTCACAAAGCCGGAAGAAAGACAGGGGGAACATGCCAGCCTTCTCAGTGGTGACAGTACAGCGCTGGAGGGCTTCATTCCAAGGTGAGCATTTCACTAAAAGTGAGGTTAAAGCATCCCCCAAGCACGTTATGTAAAGAACCTGTGTGTTTTCAATGCTGCCCATTAAGTCGCATTAGAAGACTTCCCTTAGACTTTAATATGGTACACCACTTATTTTGGTGTTTTGCTGGGTCCAAACCTCCCAAGAACTCAACCCAGGAAGATTCGATCATCCCTAGTCAGCATATTAGCTAGGAAGTAAGCATTTTAAGAAACAGAATTCAGACTATTTTTTATCACCACAGGTTTCCTGTAAAATCAATCGCCATATTTATCAAGTCAGAGAGAACTGAGCAAATTATAGTCGTCTATAGTAACCAATCAGCAATTAAAGTGCATTGACTGCTCTTTTGTTCATTAACAGTGAAATATGGTTCTTTTTGAGGGTTTTATATACTTTACACAGCAGGAATGTTACTTAATTTAGTAACTGATTAAGGTTACCTCTTTCCTAAAAAAGAATTACTTTCTTTTAGCTTCTTTGTGTCTTGGATAAACATTAAAGTACAATGAATAAATGCATTCAAGTTCTCAAGTCCTAACTCAATTAATCCCATCCTCTGCTTCCACCTAGTGGCATCAATCCTAATCACAGTTGGAACAAACTAAAATGTCTACATTTCCGACATGGAATAATAGTTATTATTAACAATAACTTTCAGTTGACATATAACATAACTGAAAACGATTGAGCTAAACAAGTACCTATCCACATCTATGAAATTTAAGAAAAAATTCATACTAACTATGCTTACCACATTTTTTCATATACAAACATGTCATTTATGCTAATTCCACCTTTTGCACCATATTAAACCTGACACTTGTATTTAGGGCAGTGCCAGCTTTTTTTGGCATATTTTGGGGAGGGGGGGCGGCAGCAAACAAACCTCCCCCCCCCCCCTCACTCGCACCGCCATCACCCCACAGAGTGGTAGGGCTTCTGCTCCTTGCTCCAGTTGAGTGAAGAGCCGGGCTTCTCCTTTCGGCCGAACAGGAAGTGGGTCCTGAGACCTGATTGGCCAGGGCTGCAAAAGTCCAGCATCGAACCTGCAAAAGTTCGGTAGATGGGTAGGGCTTCTGCTCCTTCCTCCAGCTGAGGGAAGAGCTGGGTTTCTCCCCCCGGCAGAACAGATGTTGCTGCTCTTCTCGGTTGAGGGACAATTGGGCCTGTTTGGCCGAGAAGAGAAGCAATGTCTGTTCGGCTGGGAGGGGAAGCCCAGCTCTTCCCTCAGCTGGAGCAAGGAGCAGAAGCCCTACCCATCTGTGGGGTGGTGGGGGTGCAAGTGAGGGGGGTAAGTTTGTTTGTCGCCCCTCCCCCCCCCAAAATATTGAGCACCGGGAATCCTTAGACTCTCTGGTCAATCGGGTCTCAGGACCTGCTTCCTGATTGGCCAGGAGGAGAATAAGGAAGACAATAGCAAATATTAATCCGCTATTGTCACACAACTGGGTGGGCTCAGGGCATTGAAATTCATGCATCTGAAGCCCTGCATGGGTTGGGGGGGCAGCACCCCTGCACCCCTTATGGATGGGCCACCACTGATTTAGGGTACAACATGTAACATGTTGCAAACGAGAGCCTCCCCACAAAGGACCCCCCTATCTCCAAATGGCTCTTCTCATCCCCTGTGACAGCATGTAGGGGTTTTTTCCTCAGCCGCTGTCAGTTTTGAATTGACACAGCTGTGCATGGCCCTGCCTGCACAGCTGAGTCATTCATTCACACAGACCTATGAATCAGTGAACTACAAGTCCCATTTCCACTGTGACAGATGGACTTGTAGTTTTCAATGGAAAACAAGTGCAGTATTCACTGCATTTGTTGCATTTGTTGTCCATTAACACTTCCTCCAGCATTCTACTGCTAGGTACACAAGTCCGGCATTGCTATGAACAACAAACCTGGTTGCATTGTTTTGAAGGCAGATTTTTTTTTCTGCAAATATATGAAGATTTAGTATGTTTTTGTAAAAGGTGGAGTTAGCCTTTAACCACTTGCGGACTGCCTGACCGCAATCTACTGAACCCTTACATCGCTGCCTGCTTCTGGGTTTTGGGCATGCATTTTGCTATTCAACACTTTGCTATTTTAACTGGCAATTGCACGGTCATTCAACACTGTACGCAAATTAAATAATTTTTTCACACAAATAGAACTTTCTTTTGGTGGTATTTAATCAACACAGAGTTTTTTTTTTTCGTTTTTGCAATACAAATGAAAAAATACCAAATATTTTTTTTATTTAAAAAGCAATATTTTCAACTTTCTATTAAAAACCGTATCAAATAAAATAAAATATATTCATAAATTTAAGCCAAAATGTATTCTGCTACATGTCTTTGGTGAAAAAAATCCCAATAAGTATAATTGGTTTATTTGAAAATTATAGCATTTACAAACTATGGTATATGTATAGTTGAAAATTGACCAGTCCTGATGTACTGGTGGCCTGTCTAATTTCTTGAGGCCCTTAAAATACCAGGAAAGTATACCTACCCCCCCCCCCCCCCCATGACGCTTTTTTGGAACGCAGAAAATCTGTGGTATTTAGTGAGAGGCATGGTGAGTTTTTGAAGTTGTGATTTTTTTTGTCACAGTTGTTTGGAAAGCAAACAGATCAGGGTGATCAGAGATACTGACTGGTGACGGTATGTAAAAAAAAAAAAATCTTTATACATTTTTTTTTCCTTTTTAAACATTTTTGTTGTAAATTTTTTCAATTTTACAAGAGTTTGGACTGCAGGTAATACAGGGTGCCATGAAGTGGCCTTGCAGCTTATGCATGTGTTTCCAAATGTGTGCTAACTAAACCCCTGTTTTTAATGCATAATCATTGAAGGACAGGCAGACTGGGCAGGTTCTCCCATCACACCCAGAAAACTGACCACACTGGGATGAATGTTTGAAATAGTGAAACAGTAATGCCGCATACACACGATCAGACTATCTGGCAGACTTGGACTCTGGTCCGCCGGACAATCCGCCCGTGTGCGGACTTAGAAAGTAGTTTAGACTAAAAAATTGTCCCCCGGACTGCGAGTCCGATGGACAATCCGGCCGTCTGTGTGCTAGTCCGCCGGACTTTTGAAATGAACGGACTTTCCCGCACGCAGAGGAAAGTCCGTTCATTTTGAACGCGGCTCCAGGTAGACTAGAATAGCGAAGGGGGTCAATGTCGCTGCCTTCGGCGGCGAGATTGACAGGTCGCCGTCGCTGTTGCCTTCTCTTCTTCTCTTCTTCTTCCTTGAGATGTTGACTCGACGCTCTCTCTGGCCGCAATGACAGGGACGTGTTGCGCGGCGACTTATATAGGGACAATGGGCGGGGTCACCGGGTAATGCCCCCGCCCCTTATGATGTCACAGTCCCAGCATCCTCTGGGACTGTGACATCACAATGGGTGGGGACATCACCCGGTGACCCCGCCCATTGTCCCTATATAAGTCGCCGCGCAACACGTCCCTGTCATTGACCCCGCCCATTGTCCCTACGGTGGACCATGCTGTGGGCACCAACCTGGACCACTGTGTTTACATGTCACTGCACCCTGTAGACACTAGGAGGGAGTGCCGCACCCGCTACTCGCCCCCGGAGCCGATGTGTGTGCCCAGCGTCACGATCACCGCCTGGCTCCCACGATTGCTGCTGACACACGAGAACCGAGATCTGTGTGTGTAAACACTCAGTTTCCAGTTCTCTGAGGGGAGAAGAGACTGATCGTCTGTTCATACACAGTATGAACAGCGATCTGTCATCTCCCCTAGACAATCCCCTCCCCCCACACAGAGAGGGAACACAATTAACCCCTTGATCGCCCCCTAGTGGTTAACCCCTTCCCTGCCAGTGACATTTTTACAGTAATCAGTGCATTTTATAGTACCGATCGCTGTATAAATGCTAATGGTCCCAAAAATGTGTCAAAAGTCTCCAATGTGTCCGCCATAATGTTGCAGTTCCGATAAAAATCACAGATCGCCGCCATTACTAGTAAAATAATAATAAAAATGCCTGAAAACGATCTTGTATTTTTGTAAACTTGTGCGCAAACCAATCAACATGCGCTTATTGCGATTTTTTTAACCAAAAATATGTAGAAGAATACATATTGGCCTAAATTGATTTTTTTCAAAATTGTCGCTCTTTTTTTGTTTATAGCGCAAAAATTAAAAACTGCAGAGGTGATCAAATACCATCAAAAGAAAGCTCTATTTGTGGGAAAAAAGGATGTCAATTTTGTTTGGGTGCAGTGTTGCATGGCCGCGCAATTGTCAGTTAAAGTGACGTAGTGCTGAATCGCAAAAAGTGCTCTGGTCAGGAAGGGGGTAAAATCTTCCAGGGCTGAAGCGGTTGTAATTCCACTTTTGTGGGGAAAAAAATAGCAAATAAAGAAAGAATAATATAGCACATACAATTGCAACACTCTAAGTTTATGTACCCGGGTGGCCCCGTCCCCTCTGACGCCCCAGGAAAGCCATGGGGAAGTCTCCTTGCATCGAAGGGGAGCGGGGTCATCCGGGAACGTCACCGTGTGGCCCACCCTCAGTTATAAAAGAACTGTCCCCTGCGAGGATGCGTCATATGGCGGGTGCCTCCCATGGAGGCGGGTCGGCTTTGTTTTTGTTTTTTTCTTTTTCGGTCCATCAGCGGAGCGAGAGAAGAAGATAAATGGACTTCGTGGGTCATTTAAGTTTTTTTATTTTTTAATAAAAGACTTGTCCCAAGTTGTGTCTTGTCTTTTGTACCATTTTGACACTGTTTTTGTGAAATGGTAGGGGTACATTTGTACCCCATTACCATTTCAAACAGGGGGGATGCCGACATCTGGGGGTCCCCTTGTTAAAGGGGGCTTCCAGATTCTGATAAGCCCCCCGCCCACACACCCCCACAACCACTGGGCAAGGGTTGTGGGGATGAGGCCCTTGTCCCCATCAGCATGGGGGCAAGGGGCTTTTGGGGGCTACCCCAAAGCACCCTCCCCATGTTGAGGGCATGTGGCCTGGTACGGTTCAAGAAAGGGGGGGCGCTCTCTCGTCCCCCCATCTTTTCCTGTGGCCTGCCAGGTTGCGTGCTCGGATAAGGGTCTGGTATGGATTTCTGGGGAACCCCCACACCATTGTTTTTTAATTTTGGCGCAGGGTTCCCCTTAAAATCCAGACCAGATCTGAAGGGTCTGGTCTGGATTTTGAGGTGGACCCCCACACCTTTTATTTTTATTTTGGCACAGGGTTCCCCTTAATATCCATACCAGACCTGAAGGGGCTGGTATGGAATTTGGGGGGACCCCCACGCAATTTATTTTTTTACATTTTGGTTCAGGGTTCCCCTTAATATTCATACCAGACCCAAAGGGCCTGGTAATGGACTGGGGGAATCCCATAATATTTTTTTCAATGACTTTTATCTGTATTGCCAGGACCGACAATTCATGAATTCATTATAGCCACGAGTACTTTTAAATTACTTTTTTTTGCATTGATACATGTCTCCTGGGGCAGGACCCAGGTCCCCAAACACTTTTTATGACAACAACTTGCATATAAGCCTTTAAAATGAGCACTTTTGATTATTCATGTTCGTGTCTCATAGACTTTAACGGTGTTCGTGTGCTCTGCCAAATTTTTTGCCTGTTCAGTATGTTCTGCTGCAAACCGAACTGGGGGGTGTTTGGCCCATCCCTAAAGTTTACATTCCCTGGCAGAATTTATGATTTCTTAGGCATTTTTCAAAGAATATGAATGATAACACAAACACTTTTCTTTCACTCATTGTTAGTGTTTGGCTGATGCCATTTATTATAAATCAGCTGTTTGTACTCTTTTAAAATCATAATGGCAACAGAAACTACCCAAATGACCCTGTTTAAAAGTTTGCATACCCCAGTTCTTAATACCGTGTATTGCCCCCTTTAACATCAATGACAGCTAGAAGTCTTTTGTAGTATTTGTGGATGAGGCTCTTTATCTTCTCAGATGGTAAAACTTCCCATTACTCTTGGCAAAAAGCCTCCAGTTCCTGTCAATTCTTGGGCTGTCTTGCATGAACTACACGTTTGAGATCTCCCCAGAGTGGCTCAATGATATTGAGGTCAGGAGACAGAGGTGGCCACTTCAGAACCTTCACTTTATTCTGCTGTAGCCAACAAGAGGTCAACTTGGCCTTGTGTTTTGGATGCACAGCTTCCTGCCTGATCAATTTTTACCAAATTTCCTGTGCTTTTGTAGCTCACACATCCCCAAAACATCAGCGATCCACCTCCGTGTTTCACAGTAGGAATTGTGTACCTTTCATCATAGGCCCTTTTGACCCCTCTCCCAATGTAGTGTTTATGGTTGTGGCCGAAAAGCTAAATTTTGGTCTCAACATTCCAAATGACTTTGTGCCACAAGGTTTGAGGCTTGCCTCTGTGCTGTTTGGCATATTGTAAGCGGGATATTTGTGGCATTTGCGTAGCAATGGCTTTCTTCTGGCGACTCGACATGCAGCCCATCTTTCTTCAAGTGCCTCCTTATTGTGCATCTTGAAACAGCCACACCACATGTTTTCAGAGCATGCTGTATTTCACCTGAAGTTATTTGTGGGTTTTTCATTGTATCCCGAACAATTTTCCTGGCAGTTGTGGCTGAAATTTTAGTTGGTCTACCTGACCGTGGTTTGGTTTCAACAGAACCCCTCATTTTCCACTTCTTGATTAGTTCCATAGTTAGTCAGGTTGAAAAAAGACATAAGCAGGAAATCCGTCCTCCCTCTTTTGGTCACAGCTGCCAGGGGATGCATCCCTCTCTACTGGAAACAGGAACAGCCACCCCCAATTGCCGCGTGGCTCAAAAAGGTGGCGGACATTCGTGCGTTGGAAGATTTGGTAGCTGCTGATAAAGGTCTGCATGAGAAATACACCAAAAAATTGTTCTACTGGCACAAATTCAGATATTCTGAGGAATATAACAGGCTAGCTCTCGACACCTCGTAAGAGGGCTTATCTCGGGCAACCACATGCGCTCACATGCCTTGTGTGACGACGGATTCTATCTTTCCCCCGCCCCCCCTTTTTTTTCTTGTCCCTTCTTACTCATTCTTCCTTTCACTTTCTTCTCCATTTGCTGTTCCCGCTTTCCTCTCTTTTTCTACTCCTTCTGGGCCTTCCTGGAGCGTAAAAAAAAAAAATAAATGCGGCCTATCCGCAATAATAAAAACTAAGGGGGAAATGTGACGTACGGGGGGGAGAGACTCCAAGACCCACTTGTTGGATTTCTCAGAACTCAAGCAAGGTGAACTCTGTTAGGCTGACTAGAGATACTGCAATGTTCTGAAATTGTCCTGCTCCCAGTATATGGAACTTTTTATTTGCTTTCTATATTTATCATACCGTGTGTCTGTTTCCTTCTGGAAAATAAAGTATTGGAAAAAAGACACAAGTCTAGTTCAACCACAAAAAAATTTAAATAATAATATCATACATTCCCATATACCCAATTCTATACCCACAGTTGATCCAGAGGAAGGCAAAAAACCCCAGCAGAGCATGATCCAATTTGCTAAAGCAGGGGAAAAAATTCCTTCCTGATCCCCTGAGAGGCAATTGGATTTTCCCCTCATCAACTTTACCTATAAATGTTAGTACCCAGATATATTATGTACACTTAGGAAATAATCCAGGCCTTTCTTAACCACTTGCAGACCGGACCATTTTGCTGGTCAAAGACCAGACCACTTTTTGCGATTCGGCACTGCGTCGCTTTAACTGACAATTGCGCGGTCGTGCGACATGACTCCCAAACAAAATTGACGTCCTTTTTTCCCCACAAATAGAGCTTTCTTTTGGTGGTATTTGATCACCCCTGCGGTTTTTATTTTTTGTACTATAAACAAAAATAGAGCGACAATTTTGAAAAAAACGCATTATTTTTTACTTTTTGTTATAATAAATATCCCCCAAAAATATATAAAAAAACATTTTTTTCCCTCAGTTTAGGCCGATACGTATTCTTCTACATATTTTTGGTAAAAAAAAAGGCAATAAGCGATTATTGATTGGTTTGCGCAAAAGTTATAGCGTTTACAACGTAGGGATAGTTTTATAGCATTTTTATTAATCATTTTTTTTTTACTAGTAATGGCGGCGATCAGCAATTTTTATTGTGACTGCGACATTGTGGGGGACCCATCGGACATTTTTGACACATTTTTGGGACCATTGTCATTTATACAGTAATCACTGCTATATAAATGCAGTGATTCCTGTGTAAATGACACTGGCAGTGAAGGGGTTAACCAGTGGGTGGCAGTGTAGGGGTTAAGTGTTCCTAGGGGTGTGTTACTAACTGTGGGGGGGTTGGGCCTTCATTTAGTGAACACTGATCTCTGCTCCAATCACATGGAGCAGAGATCAGCGTCACTAGTTGCTAGGCAGAATGGAAAAATGCTTTTTACTCGGCATTTCCTCCATTCGGCCGCTCCGTGAGATGATCGCGGGGATGCCCGCGGCGATCGAGTCCGCGGTCCCGCGACTGGACTCACGGGGGTCCCGACCAGCGCGGGAGCGCACCGCCGGCGGCATGCTCCCGATGGCAGGGCGGCATTGAATATTGAATACCTGTACGCCAATATGCCTGCCCGTGCCATTCTGTCGAAGTACATCATCGTGCGCTGGTCGGGAAGTGGTTAAAGCAATCTACTGAGCTGGCCAGAACCAAATCTGCAGGGAGTATATATTATAAGGTAAATCAGATCTTGGCTGGGAAGGACATTGATAAATAAGCTAAATATTAGCAACATTTTACATTCAGAAACTAACACAGCTGGTATCAGAGCAAATAATTCAGTAAGCTGTCAGAATTTTGCATTCAAAATATATCAGGACGGCAGTAGGTTTTGTGCTGCCCTAGGCCTGACTAATATGACCCACCCCTTCCTGTCAAGGCCAGACCCCTTGCTGTTTAAGGCCCACCCTGAAGTTTTTGAGTGGGGACACTAATTTTGATGGCCTGGGGGGGGGGGGGCAATATATTCCCTTAATTTGCATAGATTTCCTCTCACTTCCTGTTTGGCTATGTGACAGGAAGTGAAGGGAAATCTCTACAATAGGACAGGGATGGTAAAAAAAATAAACTGACAGGGGCCCTCCCTTACTATCCAAAATGAATAAAAAAGTGTTGCCTATAGTTTTACTTTAAGCACAAATTTCTGATAATTATATGGATAGGGCTAAGAAGATATAACCATGGCAATGGTGCAGCAGAAAACATATAGCATAGTCCCACAGTCGCAGAATGTTGGCCGGCCGCATACTGGAAGCAGTGCGGCTGCTTTATGGGGGCCATAGATTAATTTACCTCTCAGCCCAGTCCGCCCCATAAGACTGGTGTTACACCAACAGTGTAACGCAAGCTGGCGGGGATTCTTTCCATGCTGCCCCCCTGCAAAGTGCTGCCCTAGGCCTGGGCCTTGTCGTCCTGGGCCAGGATACAGCATTGCATGTCGGTCATTTATTCATGTGCAAAAGAATCTAGCTACCCTGCAAAATCCTTGTC
Organism: Lithobates pipiens; assembly: GCF_037356315.1. Classification (NCBI taxonomy): domain Eukaryota; kingdom Metazoa; phylum Chordata; class Amphibia; order Anura; family Ranidae; genus Lithobates; species Lithobates pipiens. Next base: position 101,108,016 of record NW_027507785.1, read on the forward strand.
GGTTTTTTTTCCTCCTGAATTGCCCTGATTCTTTCTGCTCCTGAATAAGTGCAAACCAGTGCTACAATTTTCCAAAGAAGTAAACATTTACTTTCAGAGTGAGTTTTCACTTTGCAAAAAGAAAATCCGCTTAGTTTGGTGAATGATGTGATTTTATGGTGACTTCACTTATCCAATCAGGTGTAAAAATCCTGTTTTATTTAATTTCTGGAGTATGTGATTGGGTATTTTTAGCAAAGTGAATTTTTACTATTTGTTACCTTATTCACCAATGTAAGTGAAAATTCACATTGCATGCAGACTGCCTTAAGTAATGCCCACATACAATGCTGAGCCTGCCTGTTTGAAAGAACTGAAATGCAATGATTGAAATTGTCGGGCCAGGGACAGTAAGGCTGGAGAGGAAAGAGCTAGATGATGCTGGACATCCTTCAGCTTATATTTCCATTCCTCCAGCAAATGTTCAATTCTTCGCTATATGGGCCTTTACCCGTTTACTGGCATATACCCGAGCAAAGTCCCATACAGCCATTCGTGTCTATCGGCTAGTGTATGCTGCACCTGGACTTCCCGGGCAAGGCAATTACCCCAGAATTTATGTTGCATGCTCTGTGTTCTAATGTACAAGATCCTTAACTGAAGAAGGGCGCTTACAGAGATACAAAGACACTTATAATGGAAATCTAAATAGTGGAGGATACAGTGAAAATGCCGCAAAATAAATATTATATTGTATTTGTAACTGTGTGTAAGTGTCTCGTTTATCAAGATCCTAGAGATGGAAATATATTGGAGGGAGGTCTTACTGAGCTTTTCAAGGGAAGAAAGAGAAGACGAATGCATGGAGCACAATATCCTAAAACAGAAAATGCAAGGTCAACCATAAAAATGCAATACCTAGGCAATTTCAATTATTTTGATTGCAAAACCGATCAAACATGTCAATTAGCACTAACAGTTTCTATAAAAATGGTTCATGATGGTTTGTTTTGATCTGATTGGGTGATCAAAAGCTGGTTGAAACTGTTGTGCCATATGGTCAGTAATACATTATATGTTATTCTATCAATACATTTTTTTATTTGCTCTCTTTGATCTGTCAAATATACCTTTGAACATGCTTTATTACTCTTCTTTAAGCAAGTTTTCATTATTGCTCACTGCTCATAGTAAGGCACATCTTTCCACTTTAAGGTAGACATTATAACAGGACATATTATAGGTTTAAAAATGGCAGATGCACTACCAAGTTCAACCACTTGATGTCCCCATAACCCTTTGTAAAGCCTTTAAACATTTTTATTTTATTTTATTTTAAGGCTGTTCATAATGAAACTCTATAGGCACAGAAATAATTTTTGCAGTATGAATGTCTATCATGTATTGCAACACTTGACTATAAAGCACAAATATATTTAGGTTATAATAAAACTTGTTTGGTAGATAATTGTATATTTGATATACGTATTTATCTATATATACATATATATCTATATATATACATATATATATATATATATATATATATATATATATATATATATATATATATATATATATATATATATACACATACATTTTTAAATCTGTTAATTCCATTAAAATATTATTCAACTCCGATTTCAAAAAAGTTGGGACGCTGTATAAAATCTACATAAAAACAGAATGCAAATATTTGCAAATCTCATAAATCCATATTTTATCCACAATAGAAGATAGAAACCATATCAAATGTTTAAACTGAGAAAATGTACCGTTTTAAGAAATAAAATAAGGTCATTTTGAAATTGAAGGCAGCAAAATGTTTAAAAAAAGTTGTGATGGCAACAAAAAGCTGGCAAAATAAAACTCCAAGTCCAAAAAAAGTTGGGACATGGCCATGCTTATCATGGTGTGGCATTCCTTCTTCTTTTAACAACACTCTGTAAATGTCTGGGAACTGAGGAGACCGGTTACTAGAGTTTTGGGAGAGAAAGGTTGTCCCCTTCTTGTCTGAGCATATGCTGCCCTAAAACCTGGATATATCCTTCCGCATCGATGGTGCCTTTCCAGATGTGCAACATGTCCATTCCATACACACTAATACTTAAGAAATGCAGTCTTTTGAACTTTGGTCCAGAGAAGGTGTTGACCATGGTTACCACAAAGAATATCAAAATTTAATTTATTTTATCACAGAACAGTTTTCCACTTTGCAACAGACCATTTTAAATGAGCTCTGGCTGAGAGAATATGGCCACGTTTCTGGATCTTGTTCAGATATGGCTTCTTCTTTGCATGATATACCTTTACCCTGCATTTTTGGATGGCAGGGCAAATTGTGTTCACAGACAGTAATTTGTGGAAGTATTCCATAGAGTCCATACAGAATCATGCCTGTTTTTAATACAGTGCTGTCTGAGGGCCAGAAGATCATGGGCATTCAATATTGCATTTCAGCCTTGTCCCTGATGCACAGAGATTTCTCCAGATTTTCTGTTTTTTTTATGATATTATGCGCTGTAGAAGATGATATATTTAAAGTCCTTGCAATTTTGCATTGAGGAATACTATTCTGAAATATTTCAAACATTTTTAGACTGCACAGACTGTGAACCTTTGGCCATCTTTACTTCTGAGACACTCTGATGCCGCATACACACGATCGGAAATTCTGCCAGTAAAAGTCAGATGAGAGCTTTTGGTCGGAAAATGTGGTCGTGTGTATGTTCCATTTGACTTTTGCTGGTGGAATTTCGGCCAGCAAAAGATTGAGAGCAGGTTCTCAATTTTTCAGTCGGAAAAAGTTCTGATTGGAGATTCTGATCGTTTGTACAAATTCTGACATGCAAAATTCCTACGCATGCTTGGAAGCATTGCACTTCATTTTCTTGGCTCATTGTAGTGTTGTACGTCACCGCATTCTTGGCAGTCGAAAGTTCAGAGAACTTTTGTGTGACCGTGTGTATGCAAGCCAAGCTTGAGCGGAATTCCGTCAGAAAAACCATCCAAGTTTTTTTCTGATGCAAAATCTGCTCGTGTACGGGGCATTACTCTCAGAGATTCTCTTTTTATAACCAGTTATGTTATTGACCCGTTGCCAACTAACTTAATTAGTTGCAAAATGTCCTTCCAGCCCTACCTTGTTAGTACAGCTTACTTTGCCAGCTGTTTGTTGTCCTGTTCCAACTTTTTTGAGATGTTTTGCTGCCATCAATTTCTAAATTACATTACTTTTTAAAATGGTAAATTGTCTCAGTTTAAACATTTAGTATGTTTTATATTTTCTATTGTTAATAAAACATGGGTTTATGAGATTTAAAATAGTTTTCTGTTTTATGTCGATTTTACACAGCATTCCAAATCCCAACTTCTTTTGGAATTGGAGTTGTATAATAATCCTGTGTGAATTATCCCAAATCCTGCAGGGCAATGCCTAGAATATCAGTGCTGTGCAGCACAGTTGGCAGCTACAAAAGAACCCATTTTCTATGGGATGTTACACAGCATTCAGGACACTGAGTTCCTCTACTCATCATCTGGAAGTGTAATGCTGCTGGTCTGTGGAGTGGATTGATCTCCTGTCTGGCAGTTGCAGTAAAATGACATTTAAAAAAGTGAAAAATACTTAAGCAACGTTTGCCTGGTCTTTGGTTTCATGGAAAGTTTGATTCAATTGCAGAGTAGGTTTAATCTGAATATCCCCCTGAAGATGACATGTGAGCCTGTGTCGACACGCGTAGGGGAGGGGCACAGGACCTGGAATCAGCGTGGAGCAGGCTACTGGAGGGTCATCTATGAGGCTTGTGCAGAGTGAGAGTAGACCTCCACAAAACTAAGTTTTTATGCCTGTTATAGCCTGGTGCACCAGAAGCACCAGAGAAATGTGAGTATCCCATTTTTGCACATATTAAAACTGCATTTATAACTTTATAAGCACTATCAGCAGTTTTCTTTGTATGTTTACTTTGGATGTCACTGGCTTTTTTGAGAGAAGATAATGAAGAGGAGGCTTGTAGTCTCTATCTGCAGCCCGGGAGGGGCTAAAAGGCTTTTATTGACCCTACTTGGCTGTAGTGGTCGCATTATATCAAGTGAGATTATTTCGGGGTGGGGAGCACGTTTATGGTGGCACTTTATTTTGGCTATTCAAGCACCATTAAAGAGTGGAAGGAATAAACATGGACACTTTTCTCTCTTTTTTGGACTGCACTGTATTGATGTATTTTGCTGGAATTTTTTATTTTTTTTAATTGATGTCAATTTCTGTTTTTGTTTGGGTCATTATTTATATTCAGCAATGTATTGAACACTATAGCGCTGCACACTCTGTAGAAAATTAAGTTCAATCTGATGTTGGCAAGAGTCACTGGCCCTCAGGAAACATGACTTGCAATATTCTTAGGCCGGCCATACACAGTTCGAATATCAGACGGTTCAGCAGGATTGAAGGTTGGTGTCAGTAGGGCAGTGGATGGTGTCACTAGTTTTATTTTTTACAATTGTACTTTGGTTATTAAGTTTTAGAATTTTTTTAAATTATTTTTACAATTTAATTTAACCATTAAAGTCTCACTTTTAAGACAGAGAAAGGGACTGAGGAAGTACATTCCCCAGTTCCTTTCTCTGTAGACTCAACTGCTCTGCAGATGAATGAATAGGAGACAGAGGCTCCTGTTCTTTCATATACTGAAGCATAGCAAACATCGTTTACTATGCTTCAGTTATGAATGAACACAGTGAGTGATTTGTACCAATCATCCACTGTGTTCATTCAGAAAAGAAAGGAGCCAGTAAATTACATATTTCTTGGCCCCTTCCCTGATCTCCATCCAGAAGAAGCCCGCCCTGTGTGTCTGCAGCAGCCAGCGGGAGAGGAGAGGAGGGAAGCCATCAGTGCTGCAGGGGGCACGCACGGTGGGGGGGGGCAGCTGGGGGAATCAGACAGTGGAAACAAGGGAGTGATCGATGCATTGAAGGGGCAATTAGAGGAACCAATTTTATCTCTTTACAGCAGCTCAAAGTAGTGGGAGGGAGAAGAGACTAAAGCCTCGTATACACAATCAGATTGTTGGCCGACAAAACCGTGGAATTTTGTCCGAAGGGTGTTGGCCCAAACTTGTCTTACATACAAACGGCAAGGAATTGTCGGCCAACAAACACAAACGTACTGACGTACTACGTGGTTTTTCAGATCATTAGCGCCACCCTTTGGGCTCCTTCTGCTAATTTAGTTTTAGTAGAAGTTTGGTGAGTGTTGATACATGCTTTTCATTTTGCGCTTTTCGGTTTGCACTTTTAATTTCGTGCTTTTCAGTTCATTTATGAACGGCCGTTCATCAACCAGACATGTTGCAGAAACGGAGGAGATAACATGTTATTTATTATTGGCCTTGGAGTTATTGCTTTGACCCAAGTCCAGTCCAGGAACAGGAGGAGGAGGAGGATTTCTTGGACAAAAAATTGGTTGCTTTATTAATTGTGACCAATTATGTCACATGCCTTTGCTGCAAGAGCTCCAGAGAATAATTCAGAGGATTTTCAGAATTATCTCCGGATGAAGGACCCCTGCTTTCATCAACTCTTGGCATTGTTAACCCCTATATTAAAGTGGTTGTATAGTCAAATTGGGGACTTTTACCTACAGGAAAGCCTATAATAAGGCTTACCTGTAGGTAAATAAAATATCTCCTAAACCTGTACGGTTTAGGAGATATTCCCCTTGCAATGTGCCGCTGACTGCAGCGGCGCATGCGCATAGGGGATTCCCGGCTGGAAGCCCGGCAGATGCCGGACCCTGCCGGAGAGAAATTATGTGAGTGATGGAATGATGATGTGAGTGGCCGGAAACCGCGATATCCGGAAGAAACGCAGAGGGAACATGTCAGCTCCCTCTGCGTGGATCGGGACAGATGTCAGAGCCTCGTTCTAAGGTATTTCATAATGAGCTAGTATGCGGTGCATACTAGCTCATTATGCCTTTTGCTTTGCAGGTGAGCAAAAAAAAAAAAAAAGTTCAGCGGGTATACAACCGCTCTAAGAAACAGGACACATGCATGACGCTTTTATTTTATTTTTTGGTTGAATAATAATGATTTGATTTGTTATATTTTCTATAGTTTTGGATGCATAGAATCCACTTTTTGGTTAAGTTCTGTTGGCAGATAGCATGTCTGATTTTATTTGTTTTCTTTTTTTAATGCACAATAAAAAAAAAAATTGTGGAGAATAATACTTGGCTATGTGTTTTACTTCAAATGACAGTTTGGGAGTAGGCAGTTACATAAAAAAAAATGCAATGTAAAATTAACAAGGGACACCTTGTTGTCTCTTTGATCCTAAAAACTACAGGATAATGGTGTTGCGGTAACTTGCCTAAATTAAAAAAAAAGGGGCATAATAATATTATTCTTGATATCACTAGAAAAAAAAGCCTTTGAAAATTTGTTTGCAATAACTCCATCAGTATCATCAGCAAAGCAGCTTCATTATTATCCCATTAAAGAAGAAGAGAATTGTGCGCTGCATTTCAAGATTTCATAATTTGCATTGTCACAAATGTTAATTCTCTATTACAAGCGCTAGTTTACAAGACCGAAATCCGACAACAGACATTTGTCTGTGCAAAATTTTAAAACCTGCTATCCAACATTTGTCCGCAGAAAATCCGATGGAGCATACAATTGTCTGATGGAGCATACACACTGTCGGATTTTCCGAAAACAGCCTGTCATCGAACATTTCCCGTCGGAAAATGTGATGGTGTTTACGAGGCTTTAGTTGTCTTTCAGCTGCTGTCCAGAGAGCCATACAGGGGATCTCTTCCTCCAAGGTGCTTGCCACACTGCACATCAGTCCCTTTAGGGCAGCACAGTGGTGTAGTGGGTAGCACTCTCACCTAGCAGTAAAAAGGGTCATTGGTTCAAATCCCAACCACGACACTACTTGCCTGGAGTTTGCATGTTCTCCCTGTGCCTGCGTGGGTTTCCTCCAGGCACTCTGGTTTCCCCCCACACTCTAAAGACATTTAGATAGGTAAATTGGCCCCAGTATATGAATGGATTGTGGGCTCCTTGAGGGTAGGGACCAAAGTGAGTGTGCAATGTACATGGATAGGGGTAGACACTCACTCAGGTTGAACTGGATGGACTAGTGTTTTTATTCAACCTTACTAACTATGGAGCTATGAGTGACAAAGCAGTGGCTGATGTGAATGGGCCCTAATTACCCCCTCCTGTACACAGCTTTGGGAGTTTTCCATGCATTTTGACACAGTTCACCTGCGGATAGGGTGACCACATTTCCAAACTGCCATTCAGGGACACCCCCCCTCTCCCCACCTTCAAAAAATCAGAACGAATCACAGCACAGTGATTAGACACAAGAGGCGGGATTTATAATTTCTCCAATTACAAGCAGGGGGCAGGGATTGTGTTCCTCCAGACATTCCCGGCCAGAACAAGTACTGTCAGTGAGTACAGCGGTCATGTTTCGGCCTTTTTTGGGGGCATCAGATTGGCCCGGAGGGTGGCTGTGTCAGTTTCATTCCGGGACACTGTATTGTCCTGGAATGAAGGTACCCAGAATAGACCTGCAAAATTCTGGACTGTCCCAGGCAATCCGGGACACGTGGTCACCCTACCTGCGGAGCAGTGCAGAAATTGTAAATTGCACTTACAAAACCATTGTTTTGTCTATGCCCTTCTACAGAAAAACGCAGCTCTCTGCTATAGTGTGAACAGGCCCTTGAAAAAAAAGCTTGTGTAGTTTAATCTGAAGTCTTTCCATTTTTTTTATATTTTGTGATTGGTTGCAGTGAGTTTAAAGCCTGCTGGTGTAATATTTATTTCTTTAATGCTCATTTCTAGATTAACTCTGTGGATGCAAAACAATATATTTTTCATGTCCGTTAGAGAACACATTTACCGTAATTGCAAACTTAGTTTCTGAATGTCTTACATAATCAGAGGCTGCTTCATGTGCACAAAATGTTGAATATTTATTAGAATTACAGTCTGTCAATTGTTCATCCTGCACACAGAAAACCGAGATTAGCTGCTGTGGACATTGTACAAACTATGATTGCATTAATATCACACTAACTAAAAATTCAAGTAGAAATCTTTAGTTGGCTTTGCTTATCATTAGTTCAATGCGAATTTAAAAGCAAAAAACTATGTGATTAGAAAGAAATATGGAGGCTGCGTGCTTAGTTTTGAAAACGTTAGTTTCCTTGCTATCATCTTGACCCACTTGTCGACTTTTGGAGTCACTGACGGACAGGTAAACATTATGGAAATCATAGAAAAGTTAGAGATCCTTATCTACATACTTAAAACCAGTAACCAGTATTTAAAATCCAACTGCAGTTTTTTTTTTAAATCCTCCAACTGTTTTAACCTCTTAAGGACCGCCCCACGTACATATACTGTAGCAGGGCAGCCCTTTATCACAAAAAATCCCGTACCCGTACATGATTGTTTTCTTCTGCTCTGGGGTGCGAGCGTGCACCGCCGGAGCCCCGCTGTGATTGGACAAATCGGGAGCCAATCAGCGGGACTGAGAGAGGCAGAACGGCGGCCTGCCTATGTAAGCAAGACAGATCACTGTTATGCTAGTAAAGAAAGACAGAGATCTTGTGTTTCTTCTAAGCAGGAACACGGATCTCTGTCTTCTTTCAGTTAAACCATCCTCCATACAGTAGGAAAGCATTCCCAGGGAACACATTTAACCATTTGATCATCCCTGATGTTAACCCCTTCCCTGCCAGAGTCATTAGAGCATTTTATTTAGCAATGATCACTGTATTAGTGTCACTAGTTCACTGGCAAAAGTGTCAAAAGTATAAGTTAGGTATCCGATTTGTCCGCTGCAATGCAGCAGTCCCGCAATAAAAATCGCAGACCATTATTAGTAAAAAAAAATATTAAGTCCATGAATCTTTCCCATAGTTTATAGACGCCATAACTTTTGTGCAAACCAATCAATATACACTTATTGGGAATTTTAGTTACCAAAGACATGTAGCAGAGTACATATTGGCATTCATTTATTGGATATATATATATATTTTATAGCAGAAAGTAAAAAATATTGTGTTTTTTTTTTCAAAATTGTTGGTCTTTTTTTGTTTATAGTGTAAAAACTAAAAACCACAGAGGTGAATAAATACCACCAAAAGAAAGCTCTATTTGGGTGAAAAAAGGACAGCAATATTATTTGGGTACAGTGTCGCATGGCTACACAATTAAAGCAATGCAGTGCCATGTCGGAAACAATGGCCTGGTCAGGAAGGAGGTAAAACAGCTGAAAAACGGCTTCTCAGGCTGAAATACTCACCCCCTCTTCAGTGCAATGCCCTGCAGTAATTCCTTTCCGTGACTAGATGTCCTCTCAGTCCTCCAGCAGGTGGGAGCCAAAAGATAGGCTTAAAGGAAGAGGGACATTATGAAACCCAGGCAGTATTCTCAGAAGAAGAGGTCAGCACAACTGAAGTGTCCATATTTCCTTCATGACAGGTTTACTTTAAGCTTACAAATATATATTCTCTGCTGTCCAAGACCAAGCACAACACCACTGTTTAACAATCACCTTCCACCCAGTGTGTATCACAATAACTCACCAGAAATATATAACTTTAAGTGTAATCAAGTCTCAAATGACTTCTGGTGAGTTATTCTGGCACACACCGGGTGGAAGGCGATGGTTACACAGTGGTGTTTTGCTTGGTCTTGGACAACAGAGGATACACAGTTTTTGGATGTGTGTTTTCACTGTGGTAGATTAGAAAGAAGAAAGGTAACAATTACGGTTTATCCTTTTGTTAATTTTTAATTTTAATAAAGATTCTTTATATGGACACTGTAGGGGTGATTTACCAAAACCTGGAAGCTGATTGATTTATATGTACAGTTGCACCATATTTTGAATGCTCCAGTTCTAGTTAATAATCCCCATTTTTTAAGCTGGGACTTTATTCACTCATCACTTTTATGTTATAGATTACACAATTTGCACTTCATGTGTGATTTATTAAATTGTTTTAAAGAGCTTCTTTGAGGTTTATTAAAAATAAAGCCCCATCTAAACTCAGAATGCCATAGTTCCTAAAATATAGGCTTTCCTCACTTAATGACCAGGTTCCATTCCAGTAACCAGGTTGTTAAACAAATTTGTCGTTAAACGAGGAGCCGCAAGCAATTCATATTTTAAGCATTCTTAAAAACTACTGTACTGTATTCTGAAAAAAAGATCTAAACACAAAACTCCAAAAGTGATGGACGAACTTCCGACGGGACGTTTCGCGAACGCGAAACGCGAACGGGCACAAACGTTCGCGAAAACGACCGTTCGCCGCGGGCTCCATTGACTTCAATGGGAGGCGAATTTCGCAAACCTTTAGGTCGAATTTGCGGCCACGGGGTAATTATTAGGGGGTAGCACGTAGTCCCACCACCTGGACAATAGCATAATACATGTATGAGGTGAATTTGGGATCGATAACTACAAGCATTTTTTTTTTATTTGGGAAATTGTTCTGACAATTCAGGACTATGGAGCTAATGAAGGCAATGGAGGAGAGGGAAGGTCAGGGACCAGGGTAGGCAAACAAGAGGGTGCAGGAGATACAGAGCACTGACAGCAGCACCGTAATACAGAGCACTGACATCAGCACCGTGACATACAGCGCTGACAGCAGCTCCGTGACATACAGCGCTGACAGCAGCTCCGTGACATACAGCGCTGACAGCAGCTCCGTGACATACAGCGCTGACAGCAGCTCCGTGACATACAGCACTGACAGCAGCTCCGTGACATACAGCGCTGACAGCAGCTCCGTGACATACAGCGCTGACAGCAGCACCGTGACATACAGCGCTGACAGCAGCTCCGTGACATACAGCGCTGACAGCAGCTCCGTGACATACAGCGCTGACAGCAGCTCCGTGACATACAGCGCTGACAGCAGCTCCGTGACATACAGCGCTGACAGCAGCTCCGTGACATACAGCGCTGACAGCAGCTCCGTGACATACAGCGCTGACAGCAGCTCCGTGACATACAGCGCTGACAGCAGCTCCGTGACATACAGCGCTGACAGCAGCTCCGTGACATACAGCGCTGACAGCAGCTCCGTGACATACAGCGCTGACAGCAGCTCCGTGACATACAGCGCTGACAGCAGCACCGTAAGCAGCCCCAGGAGGAAGTCAGCACAGCACAGGGATGGTGTGATCCCCTCATAATAAGAACCCCCAGGAGGAAGTCAGCACAGCACAGGGATGGTGTGATCCCCTCATAATAAGAACACCCAGGAGGAAGTCAGCACAGCACAGGGATGGTGGGAACCCCTCATAATAAGCAGCCCCAGTAGAAATATGACACCGCTCAACCTCTTCAAAGAGGAGGGTAGGGGCATATAGTACGGTGTGCTTTTTTGGGTCAGGGAAGTGAGCCAAATGAATTAAGAAGGTCTGTGTGCTTGATTCCAAAAATTGTTTATAGACATATACATGGTCTACTGATCACATGTGTTGAATTCCTCCGAGATCCATGCCTCATTCATTTTTAGAAATGTGAGGTAGTTAACACTGTGGTGAGCTAGGCGAGTACGCTTATCGGTCACAATCCCCCCTGCTGCGCTGAACGTCCTTTCGGACAGGACACTGGATGAGGGGCAAGCCAACAGTTCGATTGCAAATTGGGCAAGCTCTGGCCAGAGGTCAAGCCTGCCCACCCAGTAGTCTAGGGGTTCATCACTCCTCAGAGCGTCCACATCGGCCGTTAACCCAATGTAGTCGGACACCTGACGGTCTAGGCGTTCCCTGATGCTGGATCCGGATGACACCTGTCGATGGGTCGGCTGAAAGAATGACCTCATATCCGAAGTCACCAACACATCTTCAAACCGGCCTCTTCTTGCAGGCGCTGTTGGATTGGTACCCGCAAATCCTTCTCTGGGAGTGGGAATTGCTCCTCTGCCAGCGCACGCAAAAGCAGAATGCAGCATTTCTCGAAGCAAGGCCTGGAAGTGCTGCATTCTGACAGCCCTCTGCGACGGCGGTAACATTTCCGCCATTTTGTGTTTGTACCGGGGGTCTAAGTACGTTGCCACCCAGTACTGGTCCTTGACCCTCATGCTTTTTATACGGGGGTCCCTATTAAAACACTGGAGCATGAAGGCCCCCATTTGCACTAAAGTGGAAGCGGTGTGGTGGCCTGGCTCCTGCTCATCATCCAGGATAATGTCGTCCTCTTCATTCTCCTCTCCCCATCCTCGCACAACAGGGATCCCAGAAAGGTTTAAAGCATGCTCTTCTTGCTCCTGCTCATCCGCCCCGGCACCATCCTCCTCTGACTCCTCATCAGACTCCTGTTGTTGACTTGTCTCAGATAGAGTAGCCCCCCCTGGGAATTCATCCAGCATTGCGACTTCCTCATCTTCCCGCTCCTGCTCCTCCACAGCCTGATCAATGACACGACGCAATGCACGCTCCAGAAAGAAGGCATAAGGTACCATGTCACTGATGGCGCCATGGCTGCGACTGACCAGTTTGGTGATCTCCTCAAATGGCCGCAGAAGTCTGCATGTGTCGCGCATGAGCAGCCACTGGCGCGGTGAAAAAAAACCCAGCTCCCCAGAACCGTTTCTTTCGCAGAGTTCATACAGGTAGACGTTAACTGCACGTTTCTGCTGGAGCAGCCTATCAAGCATATAGAAGGTTGAGTTCCATCGCGTCGGGCAATCGCAAATAAGACGTCTGACCGGCAGATGGTGTCGCCGCTGAATGTCAGCAAGGCGAGCCATGGCCGTGTAAGATCTTCTGAAATGGGCCGAGATTTTCCTTGCCTGCCGCAAGATGTCCTGGACCCCAGGGTATTTGACAAGGAATCGCTGCACGACCAAGTTTAAGACGTGTGCCATGCACGGCACGTGCGTGATTTTGCCCTGTTTCAATGCGCTAAGCAGATTGGCACCGTTGTCACACACCACTTTACCAACTGTCAAATTGAGCGGTGTTAGCCACTCATCTGCCTGTGAACGCAAAGCTGAAAGGAGTGCCGGGCCAGTGTGGCTCTTTGCTTCCAGGCACAACAGACGCAGCACGGCATGGCAACGTCTCACCTGGCATGTGGAATAGGTTCTGGGGAGCTTGGGCGGTGCAGTGGAAGAGACGCTAGCAGCGGAAAAGGAGGAGGCAGCTGAGGAGGAGAGGGAGGAGGATGGAGTAGGAGGAGGAGAAGAAGAGTCAGGCCTGCATGCAATCCGTGGCGGTAAAACCAAATCTACACGGGTGCCACGGGTTACATGCTTGACGGCCGTCAGAAGGTTCACCCAGTGGGCAGTAAAACTGATATACCTTCCCTGCCCGTGTTTGCTAGACCACGTGTCTGTGGTCAGATGTATCTTGGCACCGACACTGTGTGCCAGAGATACATTCACTTGCCGCTGAACATGGCCATATAGCTCTGGGATGCCCTTCTCTGAGAAATACTTCCTTCCTGGGACCTTCCATTGTGGTGTTCCAATGGCCACAAATTTGCGAAAGGCCTCCGAGTCCACCAGTTTATATGGCAGTAGTTGGCGGGCTATGAGTTCTGACAAGCCAGCCGCCAACCGTTGGGCAAGAGGGTTATCCGGCGTCATCATTTTTTTACGCTCAAACATTAGGCCCACGGAAGCCTGCCTTTTTGCAGAAAAATGTGAGCTTGGCGTGATGGAAGGTGGAGTGGAGGACAATTGTGAGGAGAGAGGAGAAGGAGAAGTAGAAGACGAGGCTGGACGGTGAGAGCCTGCAGTGTGGCTTTGTGTGTTCCGTTGCTCCCACTGGGCTCGGTGATGGCTGCTCATGTGCCTTCTTAAGGCGGTCGTCCCTAGGTGAGTATTGGGCTTACCGCGACTAACGCGTTGACTGCAAAGATTGCAGATGGCAACGCTATTGTCAGCAGCGGACACGTTAAAAAAAGCCCACACTGCGGAGCCATGTGCCGGTGTCCTGGGAGCGCCAGATGTGACCGTACATGGTCGATGACTCGCTCCTGATACATTTGCAGTCTGCTTTGTCCCTGCTGTGCAATGTAAGTCATTGCTGCTTCTCCTCCCTATCTGCTGGTCCATATCTCCCTCTGAACTCCCCTCCTCTTCCTCTCTTGTGGGCACCCACGTGACATCACTAGACACGTCATCATCAACGTCACCTTCCCCACCGCTATAAGTAGAGTAGGCAGCAACACCGGGGACCAACCTCCTCCTTGGGCTGATCTGGGTACTGGCGTCAGACTGCTGAGTAGCGCTTGTTGCTACCTCCTCTTCCTGATCCAATACCAAGAGTGGCTGCGCATCAGAAATGTCCTCTTGATATGGATCGGAAAATAATTCCAGTGACTCAAGCGGAAGGTATGTGGTGGTGGTGGTGGTGGTCGTGTTGTTGGTGGTAGTGTCTTTGGGGGTGCACATAGCAGAGAGTGAAGAAGAGGGTGCAGATCGAGAGGATGAGGAGGGTGCAGAAGAGTAAGGCTGAGCGAGCCACTCAACCAAGTCTGGTGCATCCTTTAAAGTAATTGAACGCACCTTCTGCAACTTCCCACTTTGGCTCAAGCCTGTTGCTCCTGCCCTACCCCTACCACCCCTGCGGAAGGGCCTGCCTCTTCCTCTGCATGTCATTTTTTAAATGACCCTGTGACAAAACTCTTAGTCCCTATACCGCTGAAGGACTGCTGCAGTATAGGTGAGCGGTCAGCAGTGGTGCACGTCAACCCTATCTATTGTGGACCTATAGCGGTCCTTACAGAACAGCAGACTGTACCGCACTCAAGCCTATGTACCGTAGCACCCTATACCAAGTTACCAGTCCTTATAAGAACTTTTGTGGACCAAGCAGGTTGTGTGTTAGTGATTAGCAGACTGTACGTCAGTCCCTATACCAATGAAGGACTGCTGCAGTATAGGGCAGCGGTCAGCAGTAGTGCACGGCAACCCTATGTATTGTGGACCGATAGCGGTCCTTACAGAACAGCAGACTGTAACGCACTCAGGCCTATGTACCGTAGCACCCTATACCAAGTTACCAGTCCTTATAAAAACTTTTGTGGACCAAGCAGGTTGTGTATTAGTGTTTAGCAGACTGTACGTCAGTCCCTATACCGCTGAAGGACTGCTGCAGTATAGGGCAGCGGTCAGCAGTAGTGCACGGCAACCCTATGTATTGTGGACCGATAGCGGTCCTTACAGAACAGCAGACTGTAACGCACTCAGGCCTATGTACCGTAGCACCCTATACCAAGTTACCAGTCCTTATAAGAACTTTTGTGGACCAAGCAGGTTGTGTGTTAGTGATTAGCAGACTGTACGTCAGTCCCTATACCAATGAAGGACTGCTGCAGTATAGGGCAGCGGTCAGCAGTAGTGCACGGCAACCCTATGTATTGTGGACCGATAGCGGTCCTTACAGAACAGCAGACTGTACTGCACTCAGGCCTATGTACCGTAGCACCCTATACCAAGTTACCAGTCCTTATAAAAACTTTTGTGGACCAAGCAGGTTGTGTATTAGTGTTTAGCAGACTGTACGTCAGTCCCTATACCGCTGAAGGACTGCTGCAGTATAGGGCAGCGGTCAGCAGTAGTGCACGGCAACCCTATGTATTGTGGACCGATAGCGGTCCTTACAGAACAGCAGACTGTAACGCACTCAGGCCTATGTACCGTAGCACCCTATACCAAGTTACCAGTCCTTATAAGAACTTTTGTGGACCAAGCAGGTTGTGTGTTAGTGATTAGCAGACTGTACGTCAGTCCCTATACCAATGAAGGACTGCTGCAGTATAGGGCAGCGGTCAGCAGTAGTGCACGGCAACCCTATGTATTGTGGACCGATAGCGGTCCTTACAGAACAGCAGACTGTACTGCACTCAGGCCTATGTACCGTAGCACCCTATACCAAGTTACCAGTCCTTATAAGAACTTTTGTGGAACAAGCAGGTTGTGTGTTAGTGATTAGCAGACTGTACGTCAGTCCCTATACCGCTGAAGGACTGCTGCAGTATAGGTGAGCGGTCAGCAGTGGTGCACGTCAACCCTATCTATTGTGGACCGATAGCGGTCCTTACAGAACAGCAGACTGTAACGCACTCAGGCCTATGTACCGTAGCACCCTATACCAAGTTACCAGTCCTTATAAGAACTTTTGTGGACCAAGCAGGTTGTGTGTTAGTGATTAGCAGACTGTACGTCAGTCCCTATACCAATGAAGGACTGCTGCAGTATAGGGCAGCGGTCAGCAGTAGTGCACGGCAACCCTATGTATTGTGGACCGATAGCGGTCCTTACAGAACAGCAGACTGTACTGCACTCAGGCCTATGTACCGTAGCACCCTATACCAAGTTACCAGTCCTTATAAGAACTTTTGTGGACCAAGCAGGTTGTGTGTTAGTGATTAGCAGACTGTACGTCAGTCCCTATACCAATGAAGGACTGCTGCAGTATAGGGCAGCGGTCAGCAGTAGTGCACGGCAACCCTATGTATTGTGGACCGATAGCGGTCCTTACAGAACAGCAGACTGTAACGCACTCAGGCCTATGTACCGTAGCACCCTATACCAAGTTACCAGTCCTTATAAGAACTTTTGTGGACCAAGCAGGTTGTGTGTTAGTGATTAGCAGACTGTACGTCAGTCCCTATACCAATGAAGGACTGCTGCAGTATAGGGCAGCGGTCAGCAGTAGTGCACGGCAACCCTATGTATTGTGGACCGATAGCGGTCCTTACAGAACAGCAGACTGTACTGCACTCAGGCCTATGTACCGTAGCACCCTATACCAAGTTACCAGTCCTTATAAGAACTTTTGTGGACCAAGCAGGTTGTGTGTTAGTGATTAGCAGACTGTACGTCAGTCCCTATACCAATGAAGGACTGCTGCAGTATAGGGCAGCGGTCAGCAGTAGTGCACGGCAACCCTATGTATTGTGGACCGATAGCGGTCCTTACAGAACAGCAGACTGTAACGCACTCAGGCCTATGTACCGTAGCACCCTATACCAAGTTACCAGTCCTTATAAGAACTTTTGTGGACCAAGCAGGTTGTGTGTTAGTGATTAGCAGACTGTACGTCAGTCCCTATACCAATGAAGGACTGCTGCAGTATAGGGCAGCGGTCAGCAGTAGTGCACGGCAACCCTATGTATTGTGGACCGATAGCGGTCCTTACAGAACAGCAGACTGTAACGCACTCAGGCCTATGTACCGTAGCACCCTATACCAAGTTACCAGTCCTTATAAGAACTTTTGTGGACCAAGCAGGTTGTGTGTTAGTGATTAGCAGACTGTACGTCAGTCCCTATACCAATGAAGGACTGCTGCAGTATAGGGCAGCGGTCAGCAGTAGTGCACGGCAACCCTATGTATTGTGGACCGATAGCGGTCCTTACAGAACAGCAGACTGTACTGCACTCAGGCCTATGTACCGTAGCACCCTATACCAAGTTACCAGTCCTTATAAGAACTTTTGTGGACCAAGCAGGTTGTGTGTTAGTGATTAGCAGACTGTACGTCAGTCCCTATACCAATGAAGGACTGCTGCAGTATAGGGCAGCGGTCAGCAGTAGTGCACGGCAACCCTATGTATTGTGGACCGATAGCGGTCCTTACAGAACAGCAGACTGTAACGCACTCAGGCCTATGTACCGTAGCACCCTATACCAAGTTACCAGTCCTTATAAGAACTTTTGTGGAACAAGCAGGTTGTGTGTTAGTGATTAGCAGACTGTACGTCAGTCCCTATACCGCTGAAGGACTGCTGCAGTATAGGTGAGCGGTCAGCAGTGGTGCACGTCAACCCTATCTATTGTGGACCGATAGTGGTCCTTACAGAACAGCAGACTGTACCGCACTCAAGCCTATGTACCGTAGCACCCTATACCAAGTTACCAGTCCTTATAAGAACTTTTGTGGACCAAGCAGGTTGTGTATTAGTGTTTAGCAGACTGTACGTCAGTCCCTATACCGCTGAAGGACTGCTGCAGTATAGGGCAGCGGTCAGCAGTAGTGCACGGCAACCCTATGTATTGTGGACCGATAGCGGTCCTTACAGAACAGCAGACTGTAACGCACTCAGGCCTATGTACCGTAGCACCCTATACCAAGTTACCAGTCCTTATAAGAACTTTTGTGGACCAAGCAGGTTGTGTGTTAGTGATTAGCAGACTGTACGTCAGTCCCTATACCAATGAAGGACTGCTGCAGTATAGGGCAGCGGTCAGCAGTAGTGCACGGCAACCCTATGTATTGTGGACCGATAGCGGTCCTTACAGAACAGCAGACTGTAACGCACTCAGGCCTATGTACCGTAGCACCCTATACCAAGTTACCAGTCCTTATAAGAACTTTTGTGGACCAAGCAGGTTGTGTGTTAGTGATTAGCAGACTGTACGTCAGTCCCTATACCAATGAAGGACTGCTGCAGTATAGGGCAGCGGTCAGCAGTAGTGCACGGCAACCCTATGTATTGTGGACCGATAGCGGTCCTTACAGAACAGCAGACTGTACTGCACTCAGGCCTATGTACCGTAGCACCCTATACCAAGTTACCAGTCCTTATAAGAACTTTTGTGGACCAAGCAGGTTGTGTATTAGTGTTTAGCAGACTGTGCGTCAGTCCCTATACCGCTGAAGGACTGCTGCAGTATAGGGCAGCGGTCAGCAGTAGTGCACGGCAACCCTATGTATTGTGGACCGATAGCGGTCCTTACAGAACAGCAGACTGTACCGCACCCAAGCCTATGTACCGTAGCACCCTAGACAGACCAAGTTACCAGTCCTGATAAAGAGCTTTGTGGAACAAGTGAGTTGTGAATGATTAGCAGACTGCAGCAGAAGGGCAGCAGTCAAGTATAATATTCTTTCTATATTTGGAAGAAAGAATATTATACGTGTACAAGCCTATTACCGTACCACTGATACCAGTCCTGAAAAGAACCTTTGTGGAACTAATAGTAACAGCAAGTCTTTAAAATTATCCTCACTGCCTGACACACTGCTTCCTGCCTGTCCCTATACAAATTGGCAAAAAAGAGTAGGCTGGAACGATTAGCTGGAACAGCTCTTTTGTGGACCTGATAGTAACAGCTAATGATGATGATGATGATGATGATGAAGAAAGACTAATCTGGCTGAGCTGTCCCTAAAATAGCAGCATACAGCGCTCTGTCCCTTTATCTAAACTGACAAAAGAAACTCAGGCTGCTGACCTAACACCTATACCAGTCCTGAAAAGAACTTTTGTGTACCAAATAGCTAGCGTTTTCTCTGTCCCTACTCCACACAGGATCCTTTCCCTACAGTGACAGAAGAAAGAATGTAAAATGGCCACCGGATCGGGTGTATTTATAGGTTAGGGGGAATGTCCAAGTGTCCATGAGCTGTCATGTCTCAATTGGTTGTCCTGTAACACATGATAAACGTGTCACGAAAGGTTAAAGTTCTTGTATACATTAAACACGTAAGTCCGCCGGGGCGAACGACGGAAAAAGGCGTTCGAACCCGCGGACGGCGAAAGTCGGAAATTCGCCGCGAAACGACCGCCGGGCGAACCGTTCGGCCATCACTAAACTCCAACTCAATAATATTATTTTAATTTGCATAAGTACAGAACACAAAAATATAAACAAAAATTCTGTACTGTATTGTACAACACAATAATGTACGTCGTAATTCTGAGTGGTCGTTAAACAGGTAGGTTGTTAAAAGAAGAGTATCTGTATGTATTTTATTAGAATATTAGATTCTAAAAAAGTGCAGAAGAATTGGGTTAGGAAAACAATGGTCTGTGTTTCTCTTTTTATCTCTCTCTCTCTGTCTCTCTATCTATTTATTTATATACACTATTTAGCCAAAAGCATGAGGGCACCCATTCAAATGACTGAGTTCAGGTGTTTCCTGTGAAGGGTACCATTAATGCTGCAGTATACATACTGTACAAATATATTTTATACATGTAGCACTGACCCCCGACAGAGTTGCTGGTTTGATTTGGGCCTGCACTCTGCTAATAAACCCCACTAATTTGACTCAGTCCCCTTAACACAGCTGTGGTGCAATACAATCCAGTACAATATAATATAACACACACTGGCTCCACCTGCTGGGAGAAAACAATACTCCACACAACGAGGTTCTTAACCAAAGTATATTTACTGTATATATTGGCAAAGAGGTGATTACAGTAATTGTGCTGTCATCCCAACATAGATTGGCAGAACAATGATTTTAGATAAAACAAATACAAACAATATAATTACAAGGGAGCTCCCCCTACTTTTATAGCTATTTGTGAGATCTCATTAAAAGTGCTCAGTCTTTAGTCTTCTTGTCTTCTGCTGGTTATTGTAATTTCTTATAATTTGTAATCCAAGAATAAAGTAATTAAAGTAGAGTTAAAGATGATCCTGGTGTTGCTTCCGTAACTATGATACAAGGCTTGAGATGCAATAGCAGATAGGCCTTATGCCTGCCTAGTGTCAGTTGCTATACTCCTCCACCGTAGGACTATGGATCCCAGCGAGGCCTGTATAGAAGTCTGACTAGGTGCAAAAGTTAATAAACTATGGGCCGCAACCCGCTCACCAACTAGATCGGAAGCTCGGTATGGTAGCTCTGGTCCGGTGTTTGCAGCTTGCTTCTATGTCAGCCGGCTCCGTCACTCCGTTCCATTCCGATAGGTGGACCCGGTATTCTGATGCTCAAGCGAGTGTCTCTGGATCTTTCCAATGCGATCACTGTGTCTCTGGCACTTTAGGTCACTCACACAATCGAGCAGGGTTGCGCTCCGCAAGGGCAATAGGCCGCTTCCTCTGGGAAGCCTCCTCACAAGTCCTCACAGGCAAGCCATGCATTCCACAGAGACCTAAGATGGCTGCTCAGGCTCCTTTCATGGACCTTTTATGTCCTGCCCAGCATGCACTGTCAGAGAGGGTGTCCATGGGTAGGTCACCCGGCATCCTGGGTAAAAAGGTCAACTCTCCAGTGTAAATAACAGTCACTTCCTGTACAAAGTTTAATGCTTTGATAAAGCAAAAATCCTTTAAGTCCATTATCAGTGTTTGGCCGCTAGATGGCGCTAAACACTAAGCCATAGAAACGTCCATAGACTTTCATTGTAAATGCTAATATAATTTAGTAGGCAAGGATGCCAGTGCTACATACAATTGTGTGATTCCATCCCTGTTTGGGGAAGGCCCTTTTGTGTGATAGCATGACTGTGCCCATTGCTCAAAGTCAGTCCATGAAGACATGGTTTAATGAGTTTTATGTGAAGGAACTTGAGTGACTTGTACAGAGCCCTGACCTCAACCTTTACTGAAAACCTTTAGCATAAACCTAAATGCCCAATATGAACCAGGTCTTTTGGTTGAATGGGCACATATTCCCACAGGTGCACTCCGGAATCCTGTAGAAAGCCTTTCCAAAACAGTGGAATAGACCCAAAGAGTGAGCCAAGTCCATAGTAATGCCCATGGTTTTGGAACAGCATGTCCAACAAACTCATTAAGGTGATCTGCACTTTCTTGCAGATTACAAATTAAGCTGCATTAGAGAGAAATACAAGGTTCTTGGTGAGCTTTTAGCATGAGGTGAGCTGCAGAGTTTAAATTAAAAGCAAAGCTGGAAACCAGGTGACCCGATTTACATTTTGTTTTCTCTTTTTTGCTTTCCTTCTGTCTCTACTTTCTCCTTTTCATCAGCTCCTCAGAAAACTAGTGTGTCACACCTTTTGATGAAATAAAAACCTCTAATTCAACCATGTAGTTGAGAAATGATTTGTCTTCTAAAGAAAAGACACGTAGTGGACTTCATAAAGAGTGTCTAAGACACCCCTTTAGAACTCCCTCTTGCCTCTGCATGGCAAATATCAGTATTTACAACAAATTCATGTACCTGTTGTAAACAGGTACATGACTCTGGGGTGCGCGCCAAGCCCACATGGAACAATTGCTCTCTGTGCCAAGGACAGCCCAGCACCAAGGAGTGCAGCTTGATGAGTGGGTGCAGCCTGATGGGAAATCAGAGACACTAGTTCCTCATCGGGTCTTGCTATTGACAGCTGGAAGTAGGGATGAGCCCATAAGGTGTTTGCCTGTTCACTGAATAGCGAAAAATGTGCGTGCTTGGATAAGGGTCTGGTATGGATTTTGAGGGGGACCCATGCCATTTTTTTTATTCTGGCGAGGGGTTCCCCTTAATATCCATATCAGACCTGAAACGCTTGGTATGGAATTTAGGGGGACCCCCATGTAATTTTTTTTAACATTTTGGTTTGGGGTTCCCCTTAATATTCATACCAGACCCAAAGGACCGGTTAATGGACTGTGGGAGAATCCCATGACATTTTTTTTCAATGACTTTTATGTGTATTTCCGGGACTGGCAATTCATTATAGCCACGAGTACTTTTAAATTATTTTTTTTCCTTTAGAAATGCCATTTTGTGCAGGGACTGTTGTAAACATGGGAAACATGCGCCACTTTAAAGGCATACTATAGACACCCCCCAGGTACGAAATTTAAAGGAATATTTCACTTATTGTTTCACTTTAAGCATTGTTAACCACTTCCTGAACCAGCGCACGCCGATGTACGCCGGCAGAATGGCATGGACAGGCAAATGGGCGTACCTGTATGTCCCTTTAAATTTGCCGCCATGCCATCGCGTGCGCATGCCGGCTGGGAGCTCTGTGAGTCGGGTTGATGGTCCTGCGGACTCGATCGCCTCACGGAGAGGAAGAACGTGGAGATGCTAATGTAAACCAGCATCTCCCCGTTCTGCCTAGTGACAGTGTCACTGATATCTGCTCCCTGTCATCGGGAGCAGAGATCAGTGATGTGTCACACACAGCCACACCCCCCCACAGTTAGAAACACGCCCCAGGACATGCTTAACCCTTACACTGCCCCCTAGTGGTTAACCGTTTCACTGCCAGTGTCATTTACACTGGAATCAGTGCATTTGTATTGCAGTGATTGCTGTATAAATGACAATGGCCCCAAAAATGTGTAAAAAATGTCAGATGTGTCCGCCATAATGTCACAGTCATGATAAAAATCGCTGATCGCCGCAGTTACTAGTAAAAACAAACAAATATTAATAAAAATGCCATAAAACTATCCCCTATTTTGTAAACGCTATAACTTTTGCGCAAACCAATCAATAAACGCTTATTGCATTTTTTTTTACCAAAAATATGTAGAAGAATAAGTCTTGGCCTAAACTGAGGAAAAAAACGTTTTTTTATACATTTTTGGGGGATATTTATTATAGCAAAATGTAAAAAATAATGCATTTTTTTCAAAATTGTCGCTTTTTTTGTCTATAGCGCAAAAAATAAAAACCGCAGGGGTGATCAAATACCACCAAAAGAAAGCTCTATTGTGAGAAAAAAAGGACGTCAATTTTGTTTGGGAGCCACGTTGCACGACCACGCAATTGTCAGTTAAATTGACGCAGTGCCTAATTGCAAAAAGTGGTCTGGTCTTTGGCTAGCCAAATAGCCTGGGGCTTAAGTGGTTAAAATCACTGCTCTCGAAAAAAACTGCAGTTTTTAAAACTTTTTTTTGCATTGATACATGTCCCCTGGGGCAGGACCCGGGTCCCCAATCACTTTTTATGACAATACCATGCATATAAGCCTTTAAAATTAGCACTTTTTTGATTTCTCCCTAAGCCCTTGTACACACGGTCGGACATTCCGATGGACAATGTCCGATAGGACCGTGTTGTTGGATAATCC
Organism: Lithobates pipiens; assembly: GCF_037356315.1. Classification (NCBI taxonomy): domain Eukaryota; kingdom Metazoa; phylum Chordata; class Amphibia; order Anura; family Ranidae; genus Lithobates; species Lithobates pipiens. Next base: position 101,131,778 of record NW_027507785.1, read on the forward strand.
GACAGTGTGTGGGCTCCATCGGACTGTTTCCGTCGGAGTATCCGACGGACCAAGTTTTCCAGCTGGGCTATAAAATTTTCCGACAACATGATCCGATCGGACTTTGTCCGATCATGTGTAGAGAATTCCAATCGGACAAATTGCCACGCATTCTCAGATCAAATTCCTAGACCCAAGCTATTGGCTACTAGCCTGAACATATTCCCGTCCTAACGAAATAACGTCATCACGTTAAGTACGATCGGATTTTCTGACAACTTTGTCCGACTGTGTGTATGCAAAAGTTTCGGACAAAATCCGATGGATTTGGTTGTCGGAATGTCCGACCGTGTGTACAAGGGCTCAGACTTTTAAAGGGTGTGCCGCGGCTTTCAAATTTGCCGCGAACACCCCAAATTGTTCGCTATTCCGCGAACACCCGATGTTCGAGTCGAACTTATGTTCAACTCGAACATCGGGCTCATCCCTAGTGGCAAATATTCCACCAGTTACACAGTGTACAAAGACTGGCATGCCAAGTTACAGTTGGTCATAATTAACTCCAGTTAAGGTAGCTAACTACCTTGCCCTTTTTTTTTCCTTTTTTTACTTTGGTACAATAAAAGTGGTGCTATTAAGAATTACCTGAATCTCCCACACGTATCGGTAAAGTTGCCAAAGAAGGCAGTGGGGATTTTTTTTATCTGGCTTAGGCTATGTTAACGGGCCATACCACCATAAAAGTGTTTCAAGGACTTTACTGAATTCCCTCTTTGGAGTTTTATGAGACTTTTTAAAAAAAAATAAAGCACATTATAACAAAAACTTAAAGACAAGGAAAATGGTGCGTCATGTTTTTCTTCATGTCATAAAAAATAATGCTTCCTTTGCACCTTTTGATCACATTTTGTAGTAAAACATAACTATATTTCAGTTTTGAGACAGAAAATATTCCTGAAAAGTGGATAGTCTGATAGTTTACAATGCAAGAATTCAGAGACCAGTTTTACCAGTACAAGAGAAAAAAAACTGTGCTTCTTTATGTATATGAATGCATAAAACAGCCCCTGTCCCCTCATTGTCACAGCCCTGACTCTCTTCGTGTTTGTAATTTTCTAAACACTTTAATGTTTAGTTATTTCTAAAGAACTGTCAACTTCCTCTACCTCAGCTTGGGAACAAGTGACCAGCGTGATTCATGTCCCCTGCAAAAGAAATCCATTGTTTGAAAAATCGGCTTAGCCATGGACTGGAATACATTGAGGAGTGAGCAGTGCAGGGCTGTGGGACTGTGCCATAGCTAATCTTGTATTCCAAACACACGTGTGTATGCAAATAGCAGAAAACACAGCTAGGACACAATTACGGTGTACACGAATCCTCTGCCCCTTTTAAGAAAGATTTGTTTACTGCTGATTTTATTGTATAAGACAAAATGGATGGGTTAGCAATGTTACTGTCCTTGTGTAGGTTTTCTTTTTACGATCTCGAAAAAACAGTTTGGGCTGTAAGGGGTAAAAAAAAAAGAAGAGAGAGAGAAAAACATTTCAAGGGACAAAGGAACTTTAAATGGCCAAAAGAGGCCTGGTTGGCTATTTTGATAGATAGGGGGAGAGATTGTTGTGATTTGTAGCTAGCTAATTTTTCCCCTTTAAACAGGAGAAATCCGCCGTTCTCTGTGTTTAGAAAATCCTCTTGCTGGGAGGCTGAACTTTCCCACAGAAACAAAGTGCAAATTGTTTTGTTCGACATTAATCTAGGTTTTAACAGTCACAATACAGGCCATTGCCAGTCTGCTCTACCATGCTTTCAGATATGATGCAAATGAAGTGCTCCTCACAGCTGTGCTTGACAACAGGAAGTCTAAAGGAGCTTTTCGGAACAAAGGAAGAAAAATGAGACTTATTTATCCATTCGTTGAGCATGCTCTCCTTACATTTTGCATCATGTGGTTGATTTGTAGCCATGGAAATGGCTGCGATGCTGAGTACACACTGTTCCACTCTACAACGGGCAATGTTTTTTGTTACCTTAATGTAGAAAAAAGGGGACCATTTGCATAATCCATAATTGAGCAAATAGGCAAAGCAAAAGGAGTGTGTGATTTTTTTTTTTTTTTAACTACACCAGTGGAAAACAACTTGTGTTTAAGGAATTCTATTCTTAGTTTTGAAAGAAAATGTTAAAACATAGTATTTTTGGACCAATTAAAAAAAATTTAGATAAGCATTAGGTGGCATTTCAAATATTATTTCCTTACTCACAAAAATGATGATGTGGAGCTGGAAAGAATGCAGAAAAGGACAACTAAATTAAAGCCTATGTTTAGCTAATATTATTCTTTTTATAAATCAGCACCAGGGACAGTTTTTCATTCAATCGGAAGTGTCCTTTGTGCTGGTGGCTGCTGTCTTGAAATCTTCAGTACTCCCCCAAACTCCTGGAGCCATAATCTGTGGGGTCCCAGCATTAATCCTCTCATAGGCATTTGTGAAGAGTGCCCAGCCTTTCCACCCCCTCCTTCATAGAAGCTTGAAAAATTATCTATGAATGCAGGATGGGTGAATGAATGAACATTTTTAGAAAATTGTAAACTAACTGGTTTAGGTAGTTTTCAGGGTAAAAAAAATAAAAACTTAAGCAGGGTGTCAATTTAAATTTTGTAGTTGGCCTGAGCTGGATTAATAGTTCAGCTTCTTTGGGCCTCACCTGGATTCTGTTTATTGTTTGCTTCTAACTGCTGCTGGGGAGAGTCCTGGCAAATGTGTGGGAGGCTGCACTATTGAGAATTTGGAATATTTATATTTCCCTGGCCAACCACTGGAAAGTATTTTGTCAGTGGTGCAGGCTGGGAGAAGGGGTAAACATTAGGGCGTGGCCTTGTGGAGTCAGTCTTCCCCAGGCTTCCTGCCCTGGGAGGGATTGAATGGGCTGTCAGATCCTCTAAGGCTTGCTGCCTGCCAATGGGACCATGTGCATGGACTGGGAATAGAAGCACCATGGAGGAACTTTAGCCAGATTGGGGAAAGAAGCTTGGGTCCTATCCCCAAGGAGCTGAAGTAACCAATGTTGGTCTTGCAGGAGCAGAGTTCACAGAATATCAAAATGGCTTAAAGGCCCTCATCTGGAGTCTGCCATGTCCATGGGTGTCCTGTGTCCCAACCCTCTCTCCCAGGAGTGTTGAGAGTCTATAAACTCAATCTCTTGCATTGAAAAAATGACTGGTTCCACATAGTTCACATTTCTCCATCATGGACAAGGACTGGACCCTATGGTTAAATGTTAGCCCACCCTAATTAACCTCATATATTTTGGGAATAAGGGTAAGTGGGTGATACAAAAGCTTATTTTAAGTGGTTGGGACACACCTACACAGCTGTCTATCCTCCAGCCCCCCCAATCAGAGCTGGAATTAAAAACTGTACGTAAGCATGCATAACAGCATTTGGAAGTGGCGACTGGCTGCTCCGAACCCAAGCACTGCATCCTAGGAGGAGGTCCCATATCTCTCCAGACTCAGAAGCACCAAGTGGGGGAACATGATGAAGCTGCATATCAGTAAAATATTTATAAATTAGATAATAATAAGTTTGTGTACATTTTCTATTCATTAATTTATTTGAAAACACTAAACTTTTGAACACAGGCCTTTTAAAAGAGTTTAATCTAGTATATTTTTTTAAAATAACGACTAATTTGATTGTATTTACATACTGTAGATGTATAGTGCTGGAGTGTATTCTCATAAGATTTGGGAAATTTAGCTTACCCAGGATCTCACCAGAAGGCCTATTACATCACCCTACTGTAGGTTTAGGTTGTGGAAGCAGGCCTAGTGCTATGAATGCAGAATACAATAGGCTGATATCAGGTCAAGTCAGGCATTTATACTGCTTGCATTTATAACTCGTATTTAATAATGTATGTAGTGATGGCTGGTTGCTACGTGTCATAGCATCCACATATTTCACCCTGCTCCCAGACCATCATTAGACACACTTTTCAGTCAATGAACAGTCTTTTGTTTTTGCTGTTTTTATTATTGGGTTGAACGTGGTTGGGAAAAAGGGACATGGGATGCCCATAGGATAAATTGTACTTTGTAGAATAAAAGTAACTGCATCACACTTCTCAGGGACAAGATGGCTGACTCTAAACTTGACAGACTTTTACCTCAGAACACTTCTTCCAGCACACTTACTTCAGCACACTACTTCCCTGTCCAATTTTAGTAATCCTGTCACACCATCAGAACATGACTAGGCCTCACTCTGAATAAGTCCCAGTGTCTTTACTTGATGGCTCTTTGTAGGCTGGGGCCTGCAGTACCCCTTTGTGGCAACAATCAATTTACTTGAGAAGAATAAATGTAGATGGACTACTGATCCCATCAAGTCCGACTTGCAAATCCTGCCCGCCCTCCTGGCTGCAGTGACTTGACACAAACTCCCACAGTCTTTCCCTCTGGCTCTACATCCAGCTCCCCTGGCATGCCTCTTCCAGAGCTTCCCACTGTGTTTTCCACTCACCAACACCTGCCTTGGATCCTTCCTCAATGACTTTACTCTGGACGTGCGGACCAACTGTCTCCTCCAGCTCCTGTTCCAGGACACCTCTCCATGACCATGTAAAGAGAGGCTCCTTCCCAGCTCCTGAGCTCCCTGCCTGAGGTACACCCCCCCAGAAAGGGAGGTCCCTCAGACACGACAGTCTAACACTCCATCATCCAGTTAAACCAGCGGACAACCCTCCCCCAGCAGGCTGACCATTGGTATATGTAGGAGGCCTGCCCCCTGCCAATCCTAGTTGGGGATTGGTCAGAGCTCCTCACATGCACCCCTTGTCACTCCAGCTCTTTGCCCTGCCCCTTTTCCAGAACATTCTCCCTGGAAACAAAGAAGGCACCCAAGAGCTGAAGTACATGTCAGTCCCCTACTGCTATACTAAACCACTCCCCTGCCCCCAGATCAAAACAAACAGGCCTAGCTCACAGCATAGGCCTGCTTAAATTTAGCACCTACCTACCTAAGATAGAGGGTGCTACACTGACCCCCACCACAATACAGCTGGTCCCCAGTTGTGAAAAATAAATAGAAAAATGGCTCCTGGGTCCCGGGAGCAAGGGCATCCCATGTTACAAGTTGGATGGGGGAAAGGTAATAACTTAGACAGGGCTATAGTACAAATAAATTATGTCCAAAAATACAAAAATAGATATTTACATTTTTGCCACGTATATACACTGTACACTAAACACTTCAATATACAACCCTAACTACAGATCCCTGCAGCTAGACACATACACTTTGGAGCCTGAACATTGCTTCCGCAGGAGAGCAACCACATTTCTTGTACCCCGGAGTGGTGGAAATGGACAGCTGTCCCATCTCTTGAGTTCCTAAAAGAAGACAAAAAATGCACACCATCCTATTACTACACACTATCCGTACACTTTACATCACTATTGAAAGGGGCTTATGATCCCTCCAGCAGAGAAAAATCTGATTCACATTACTATATATATTTGTGCACTTGTCATTATTCTGCCAGAAGGGAACTATTTAACCCCAAACAGAACAATAACAAAACATATATGTGAAACCTGTAACAGTCCTTCTTTTGCTCCTGAATGAAGGGGTCCCCTTCTCGGACAGCGGGCAGCAAAGAGATGGGCAGGCACAGTGCACTCTAATGTCCATGATCAACAGTCCTTCCATCAGGCACCCTGGCAGGTGAAGGCTGTCCCTGCAAAAGAAAATGTCAATGAAGAAAACCACACAGACCCTGCCCTGTTCTGTTCTGTTCTTGCAGTCCTAATGGCTGCTCCTATGGTGGCTGCACAGCCCAGCAGTCCTCCTCACACCTAGAAGTGAGGATTCGACAACCTCCTCCTGCTCTCCCCTTCTCCTCTGACTGAGACCAAATGGCTCCTGGTAGGCCGACCCACCTTTACATCCAGGACTGGGTCTCTGTAAATGGCACGTCCCAACTTCCATTCCTCCCGAATGTCCTTGAACTGAGCCCAAGCATCACTCTCTGGCACCCTTAAAGGCTTTGAGACATGCATGAAATCCCAGATTAGGTCATCCTCCCACTCTCCTCTGGAGTTCTCCACAATGTCCATAATTGTAATACTGTATATTACTGTACTATACTGTATAACTTCACAGAACTAAATTTATAAATACAAGTTACTAAGAACATTCCCTTACAAGCAATTTTAAGAGAGGGGATATAAATGATATGGCGGAAAGTGGCTGGAGAGGGTGAAAGTAAATTTTAACCGCTTCAGCCCCAGAAGATTTTACCCCCTTCCTGACCAGAGCACTTTTTACAATTTGGCACTGCGTCACTGTAACTGACAATTGCGTGGACATGCGACTCTGTACCCAAATGAAATTTGCATCTTTTTTTTCCCCCACAAATAGAGCTTTCATTTGGTGGTATTTGATCACCTCTGTGGTTTTTATTTTTTGTGCTATAAACAAAAGAGCAGCGGCAATTTTGAAAAAAACACAATGGGGGGTTATTTACTAAAGTCAAACCCACTTTGCACTACAAGTGCACCTGCAAGTGCACTTGTAGGTGTAGTCGCTGTAGATCACTGTAGATCCGAGGGGAAGTTCTGAAATGAGTGTAAGCTCTGCTGATTTTATCATCCAATCATGTGCAAGCAAAAATTCTATTTTCCTTGCATGTCCCTCTGGATCTACAGCGACTGCACTTACAAGTGCACTTGTAGTGCAAAGTGGATTTGCCTTTAGTAAATAACCCCCAGTATCTTTTACTTTTTGCTATAATAAATATCCCCCATTGTTTTTTCCAAAAACTATTTTTTACCTCAGTTTTGGCCGATATGTATTCTATCTACAAAAAAAATTGCAATAAGCGCATATTGATTGGTTTCCACAAAAGTTATAGAGTTTACAAAAAGGGGATAGAGTTATGGCATTTTTATAATTTTTTTTTTTACTAGTAATGGTGGCGATCTGCATTTTTTTCAGAACTGGGATATTGCGGCGCACAAATTGGACACTTTTGACACGATTTTGGGACCACTGACAATTATACAGGGATCAGTGCTATAAAAATGCACTGATTACTGTAAAAACATCACTGACAGGGAAGGGGTTAACACTAGGGGGTGATCAAGGGGTTAACTGTGTTCCCTGTTTGTGTTCAAACTGTAGGGGGGGTGGGATTGGCTAGGGGAAGAGAGAGATTGGTGTTCATACTTTGTATGAATACACGATCAGTCTCTTCTCCCCTCAGAGACCCGGGATCTGTGTTGTTTATACAAATAGATTCCGCTTCTTGTGTCACGAGCAATCGCGGGTGCCCCGGGGGTCATCGCGCCACTCGCATCGGCTCCGGGGGCGAGCAGCGCGCGCGCGTGCGTGCTTCCAGTGGCGCGCGTGCGCCCCCTAGTGGCCACAGGGCGAAGCAACATAACAAAACGTAGTTTCGCTTAGCTGTGCCATTCTGCTGCAGTGAAACTGCGGCGGCTGGTCGGCAAGTGGTTAAGCAAACTGCATTCAGAGATTTTTATACATATATTGCACAACATTTTATAAGTTCATATTATTTATTCATTATTTGTTCATTTTATTTTTTATAATACACAGTTTAGCAATAGGAGATCAGCATTTATCAACACTTTCCTGGCATTGTATCTATTGTATGAGATATACAGAATAAGTACTCAATGAGTTAATATTCCAGTAACATCTAGAAGCTCAGGGCCTCCAGTGTCCTGGGGATAACTGAGCCTGAATATAACTTTAAGGATGAATGTGTAGTGATTCCAGCAAGCCTGGCTCATTCATGTATGCATGACTTATCAAAACATATCCTTTTAGATTTGGGCTTAGCTACTGGCTTAGTGTGGAAGAAGCCTAGAAAGGGTTAGAGGAGGTCAAAAAATACCCCACGTGGAATACTGCGTGTCTCAAGCCGGTGCTAGAAAATTATGTGACAGAAATCGAGAAAGGAATGAAAATGAATAAAATACTGGTTTATTATTCATGCGTTAACACTAACTGAAAATGTATTAAAGAAAAACTCCTCTTGCTCTAAAAAATTGATATAACACGCATCAAAATTTGTAATTTGATGTTATGAAAAATTACCATTCCATTTAAATCTGCAGATGCTCTAGGCAACCCAATTAACATGTTAAAATTTATTCAAGAGCAGTATAAAGATTTGGCAACTGAACTTTTATCCCAAGGAATGTACAAAGGACAGGAGGACTTCAGTTGTGGAAATCTTATGTATAGGAAGAGGCTATTTACCATAAGAGATTTTAAAGCGTTTTTTTACCGCAACACTTCATATTCCTGATATGTGCCCGCTGTACCATGTACTTGTCCTGACACCCCCACCACCCTCTGCACAGTCATTCATTGGGACGTTCAGTGTAATGCTGCTTCTCCTCCTCCAGCTCTTATGAATCTGAAAACAGAGGGAATGTGATCACTTATAGAAAAGGAAAAAAGGTATTTAGAATGTGGGGGGGCGGGGGCGCTTCTCCTGTAAGAACACAATAGCACAGCAGGGGGGTTCGCTGTACTAACGTTGGATAGTTAGTATAGATGCTCCTCCTGAGTTGTCAGTTTTTTTTTAATTCAGCCCTGCCGGTTGAACAAAAAAAAGCTACTCCTGTGTACCAGGCTTAAAGCCTTAAACACTTCATATTCCTGATATATGCCCGTCGTACCATGTACTTGTATGAGAAAGTATCCTGTTCTCTTTGTATTGCTTTCTTTGTGTGAAATCCCTGGTGTTCCTGCCAGTCCCATTGATGTCCTATTAAAAACTGACCACACTAAGTAGGAGAACACTCTCCTCCAATGATCGGACTTGTCCTGACATCCATGTAAGACAAAAACGATTCCATAGCTCAGCTCACCAACCAGTCTGCTGACCAACCAAATTAACCTGTTTAGGCAGCACACATTTGCAAATATATGTGTAAGCTGCAAATGTATAAGTGTCTCCACAGTGGAAGCACATGCATGGAATGGATAGATGTGGACAGGTGAGCCTGGAGACTGCCCAAGCCCCCTTAAAGGAGCAGGAGCACACTGGACACCCAGCAAGAGAAAAATGGCAGCGAAGGTGCCCAGTGTGTCCCCTGACCATATATACCAGTGATTCTCAACCAGGGTTCCTCCAGAGGTTGCTAGGGGCTCCTTTAGCATTGGGCCATTTTTGCCTCTTGGATAAGTTCCCACTGACACCATTGATCTTTTTAGCTATATGTAAGGAGGTAATTCTTCCCAATGACCACACGTGTAAAGACCATTCTTCCCACTGACCAACACACTAATGTATCATGAGTTGTAGACATCTAGTTTTTAATAGGGGTTCCCTGAGACTGGAAAACTATTTCAAGGGTTCCTCTGTGTTGAAAAGGTTGAGAAAGGCTGATATATACAACAAATAACAAAAAACTGGCCACGCTTCTCCTCCTCCAGCTCTTATGAATCTGAAAACAGAGAGAATGTGATCACTTATAGAAAAGGAAAAAAGGTATTTATAATTTTTTTTTTTATATCTATACAAAAATGTTTTGCCTTTCATTTCTATTTTAAACTGACCAAAAAATGTCTGCCGGTCGGCTTCCGATCAGCGCATCAGCCAATGGGGGCGCCCCACTGTCAGAACACAATAGCACAGCAGGGGAGATTGTTGTACTAACGCTGAATAGTTAGTACAGCTGCTCCTCTTGAGCTATCAGTTTTTTTTTCATTCAGCCTTGCTGGGTTGATCAGAACAAAAAAAAAAAGCTACTAGTATGTGTCAGGCTTAAAAAATTCTATATTCCTGATATGTGCCTGCTGTACCATGAACTTGTATGGGAAAGTATCCTGTTCTCTTTGTATTGCTTCCTTTATGAGAAATCTCTAGTGTTCCTGCTAGTCCCTTTGCTTTCCAATTAAAAACTGACCACACTAAGCAGGAGAGCACCCCATGCTCAGTTCTCTAGCTATCTTCCAATGATCAGAATTGTCCTGATGCCCCCCCCCCCCCCCTGTTGCACAGCCATTCACTGGGAAGTTCAGTGTAATGTTGCTTATATACCTATACAAAAATATTTTGCCTTTTATTTAAATTTTAAACTGTTTGTGTTGTTTTACAAGGTGATGGTTTGCAATCACGTTAAAGCCCAACTCTGGGCTCTGTGCTTGAAGCTCCCACAATATGATTTGCCATTTTTTTTTTCTTTTAGCTTATATTTTTCTGATGTCATCTGCCTGCTCATGTGATGAGCTTAATCCTTTTCCTCTCCAATCTTCTCCCTGTGGTGCGTGGTTATGGTTGATGCAGAGAATAGTGCTGAAGTATCAGCACCAAAGCACTGTGAGCGGGATGCTGTTCTTAGGGAATGGGGCACTGATGTCCTGCACTCACGATGTTTCCACACTCTTCTATTTGTATGATGCTGAGTGACTGAGGAAATAACAATGTCACTATGTTGCCTTGAGAAAGGAACCCTGCTAGGCCCTGAAATGTTGGTTTCTCTTTCCTTATGTGATTCTGTCTGTACAATAAACACGTGAAAGGCACCTGAGAGCTGGTGACTTTGCATATTTGCATTCAGTTTTGGCATGGCACCATCCATGACATTTTTACGTTGAGCACCCATCATCACAACTTTTCTTCGGACGTTATTGAGAAACATCTTGTGGCAAAGGAGAGTGTTGTAGCAGATCTGTGTTTTTCAAACCTCCAGGGAGACAGCAAAAGAAAAATAGGCTGGAATTGGACTTTAGGCACACACTCATACACACACACACACACTCAGGTTGAGTTGGATGGATTAGTGTATGTAACTATGAATTTTTTTCTACATGAAGTACTAATGGAAAAATAACAGTGGCCTTTTTAATCTCAACTTAACCTCTGTAGCAAGTCTCAATTTCAATGGTATTTCATGACCAAAGTACCCCAGATATATCCCACCCTTTTGTATAACTACATGCTGCACTACCAACCTATTATCCCAACTACCAAAAAATACCCTGACACAACGGTTGGAGTAAATTGTCAGTTTCAGCCCCTTTCTTAAACAAATAACAAATTATGTAAACCAATATTACCAAACAAAAATCATAACACTTTTTGGGTTGCCGATCCTTGGAGGCACCAAGTATCACATTTTTCCTTGTATCTGTGTAATTACTTCCACAGTCCCTGCCACACTGCACCAGCTCGGGGATGAACCACCATCTGCAGATACCACCATTGTAACTACCAGTTAATCCACCATAACTGGCATTCCACCGGGAACTCCATACCTTAGATGGGTCACTAACAATCTAATCACAGCAGGTTGTTTTAAAATGCCTCCAAAGACCCAACCGCCACAGCGCAAAGTGTGAAAACCTCACACCTTTGTAAATGCCCTCTGTACCCCGTCTTGTAAACCCAGTGACCACAGATCCGTGCCCACCGCATTCAGATGAACCATGTCACTGCGCAGATAGCGCCACGTATACACCTCCAGTTCCTGATGCCATACTATGAAACCGCCATTTTGCACTATGAACTTCCCAACCTGCTTGTTAACCTTCACTCTGGCCCTGTTCAATTTATCCACAGACCTGGCAAAACGGCAAGTAGTGCGTAGGGATGAGCCGAACACCCCCCGGTTCGGTTCGCACCAGAACTTACGAACGGACCGAAAATTTGTACGAACTTTAGAACCCCATTAAAGTCTATGGGACTTGAACGTTCTAAATCAAAAGTGCTAATTTTAAAGGCTAATATGAAAGTTATTGTCCTAAAAAGGGTTTGGGGACCCGGCTCCTGCCCCAGGGGACATGGATCAATGCAAAATGTTTTTTTTTTAAACGGCCGTTTTTTCGGGAGCACTGATTTTAATGACGCTTAAAGTGAAAAAAAAAAGTGAAATATTCCTTTAAATATCGTGCCTGGGGGCTGTCTATAGTATGCCTGTGAAGTGGCACGTGCTTCCCGTGTTTAGAGCAGTCCCTGCACAAAATGACATTTATCGGAAAAAATTCATTTAAAACTGCTTGCGGTTTTAATGTAATGTCTGGTTCCGACAATATGGATGAAAATCTGTGAAAAAAATGGCATGGGTAGCCCCCCCTGTCCATTACCAGCCCCCTTGGGTCTTGTATGGATATTAAGGGGAACCTCATACCCAAATAAAAAAAAGAAAGGCGTGGGGCTCCCACGCCCTATATACTCTGAACAGCAGTATACAGGCGGTGCAAACAAGATAGGGAATGTGTAGGTTTGTTGTGTTAAGTATAATCTGTTTGTCATTTTGAAGTTTTACATTTTTAAAGTGTAGTCAAAAAATCTATTTTTAAGCTTTTTGCAAAACATAGGGGGGATCTCACCCAGAGTGAGTGATCATCCAGCCAGAGGGATCACTGCTGTTGTTTCGCTGGGTCTGGTAAGAGAGCCTGTTGGCCATTATCCATTACTTATCCTAAGGAGTGTACTACATCTGCAGTCTCTGACCATGATAATGTGATAATGACATTGTCGAAAAGGGGCGGCGCATGTGTGACCCTAAAATTATGCCCCCCCCTGAAAAAAGTTCTGCGGACGCCCATGGAAGGGGGCCGAGTCTACCAACTGAAAAGGCAGCAGTTGAAGCGCTAGCAATTTAGCCAAGCTAGCATTCAACCACTGGGCATGTGGATGGCTGGGAGTAAACATCTATCGATGGTCCAGTAGCTGGGGCAGGGAAATATGCTTGGTACAATCGAACGTCGGTGTACTGCTAGCAGAGTGCCCGCAAGCACTTGGCTGTGACACACCTAATTCTATACCTTCTTTTAAAGGAAATTGTGACCTGTCCCAATCCTGGTAGAGCATTGGCATGCCTCCATCCCAACATTTTTTATTTTTTATTATTTGATTTGGAAGTTCACGGCGGTATGTTTGCACATTTCCGAGCGATGGTACATTGTGGTGTTCCGGTGATTATATTGGCTGGCTTCCCCTGGTCCGGGGTTCACCCATTTCGGGGATGTTCTCTGCCTCAACCCCAGTTGAGACCAAATGTAATCCAGACCACCATTAAATTTCACCCTAGGAGCTCTGATCATTTTTTGGTGTTTAGTGAGTATTATGGAAACTATATATTTCTTTATATTCACCCTCTACTTATGTAGAGAATCCCTTAAACTAACACATTTTTTTTCTTTTTTTCTTCTATACTTACATGCATCTGACTCTTGACGATTGGTACAAAACCATGAAACGCGTAACATCTAATGGATGCTTTAATCTCATATAATTATCAAAATTTACTGTTCTGTTGATACTTTATGTATATATGGCTGTATTAATTACATTAATTGCCTTCTGTATGATTTATTATTTTTATTGACTGTACCATTATGTCCAATGATCAATTATATTAAATATTTTATATGAATATTACTATGTAAATCTTGTTATTATATGTATTATTAATTTATTGATATACTTGTGATGCTTTGGAATATGTTACAATATGACCTTAATATTTAGGCATTAGAAACAGCTGATTAATCATTGACTTGCCTCATTTAACCCTTTCATGACTAAGCCTATTTTTGGCATTTGGTGTTTACAAGTTAAAATCCATATTTTTTGCTAGAAAATTACTTGGAAACCCCAAACATTATATATATTTTTTTAGCAGAGACTCTTGAGAATAAAACGGCGATTGTTGCAATATTTTATGTCACACGGTACTTGCGCAGCAGTGTTTTAAACGCAACTTTTTTAGAAAAGGGACACTTTCATGAATTTAAAAAAATGCATAATGTGAAAGATAATGTTATGCCGTGTAAATAGATACCAAACATGTCACACTTTATAATTGCATGCACTCGTGGATTGACGACAAAGTACGGTACCTAAAAATCTCAATAGGCGACGCTTTAAATTTTTCTTTGCGGTTACCAGGTTTGCGTTACAGATGAGGTCTAGTGCTAGAATTATTGCTCTCACTCTGACGATCGTGGCGATACCTCACATGTGTGATTTGAACACCGTTTACATATGCGGGCGCGACTTCCGTATGCGTTGTCTTTGCTTCGCGAGCTCCTTTACACTTCAATGTATTCAGATCGTCGAAAACGACGATTCTGAATACCGTATATTTTTTTAAAACTGGCGCCATTGGCAGCCGAGTAAACGGGAAGTGAGGCCATGATGTCGCTTCCATGTTTACGATTAGGATACTGGAACGAAGCCGATTCCTCCCAAGCAGCCGGAGGCGCCGGATTTTTGAATCGGTGCTCCCGATCGAGCGGGAGCACCGGTAACAGTGGCGGGAGGCGGCGGGAGGGGGGACGTCCCCTCCCGCTCCTCCGGCATAACAGCTGAGCAGCTTTTAGCCGCTTCGGTTGTTATGGCTGGATAGCCAATCACCCGCTGAAAAAAACGGTACCGGGATGATGCCTGCAGCTGTGGGCATCATCCCGGTATAACCCCCGGAAGCCGGGTACGCACATCTGCGTACGCTCGGCGGGAAAGGGTTAAAGTCCCATCCTAATTCTACACCTTCATTCCTCTCAGTGCAGGTTTCAGAGAGGACTGAAGGTCTAGTGGGGTTGGAGATCCCAGCTGATGAGGAGCAAGGAGAGGTCCACTTTGTTCTTTGGTGTTGGTCTTTAAGGTACGCTTGCCAACGAGCTGCATGGCAGGTCAACATATGTCTGGTCAAGCGTGTGGTGCCCAAGCGGCTGATGTTTTGGCCATGTGAGATATGCTTGAGACATATGTTGCAAATAGCAGCAGTGCGATCTGATGCACACGTCTCAAAAAAGGCCCACACCAAACAACTTTTGGAATAACGTGCAGAGGCAGCGCCCTGCACAGGCGGAGCTCTGCAGTGTGATTCAGTCGGTGTGCTGTCCTTAAGCTGGCCCCCGGAGGGCATCCTGCCTTGTTGGAGATGTGCCTCCTCCTCTCTCTTATCAGGCACCCATGTGGAGTCAGTGACCTCATCATCCCCCCCCTCTTCATCACTGGAGCAAAACTGGCACTATGCTGCAGCTGGTGGAACATGACTGCCAGATTGCTGTCCTTCCTGAGCATCCCCACTCTCTGGGCTCATGCTACTGCCTTCCTCTAGCTGGGTATCGTCATCAGAGCCTTCAGCATCCTCCTGGAGCATGTACCCAACACTGTGCTCAAACAGTTCAGGGGACTCCTCAGGAGGACATGGTGGGTCTAGGGAAGGAATGACTTTGCCAGTACCCTGAGCCTGAGTGAGATAGGATGAGGAGGGCTTGGTCATCCACTCTACCAAGTCTTTAGCATGTTGTGGCTCAACACGTCCAGCTGCCGAAAATAAGGACAAGCGTGTCCCATGGCCACGTGCTGATGACGATGCACCGCATCCACGACCAGCACTGTTGCCTCTAGACACAGAGCCTGCTTGCCCTCTTTTATTGGCTTGTGACTGTCTGCTTCTCCTTGTTGGCCTTACAGACATACTAATGGCCTGCAGAGAGATGAGAACACCAGCAATTGGGGGTAGCTTTAGGTGTATACTGTGCCAGAGGCACAATACACCAACTCTAACTGCTCCAGATGCCTGTGGTATAGGAACAGAACAACACTAGCAATTGGGGGTAGTTTCAGGTGTATACTGTGCAGGGGGCACAATACACCCACTGTAACTGCTCCAGATGCCTTTGGTATAGAAACGTAACAACACCAGCAATTGGGGGTAGCTTCAGGTGTATACTGTGCAGGTGGCACAATACACTGACTGTAACTGCTCCAGATGCCTGTGGTATAGAAACGGAACAACACCAACAATTGGGGGTAGCTTCAGGTACATACTGTGCAGGTGGCACAATACACCCACTGTAACTGCTGCAGCTGCCTGTGGTATAGGAACAGAACAACACCAACAATTGCGGGTATTTTCAGGTGTATACGGTGCAGGATGCCCAATACACCCACTGTAACTGCTGCAGCCACCTGTGGTATAGAAACAGAAAAACACCAGCAATTGGGAGTAGCTTTAGGTGTATACGGTGCAGGATGCCCAACACACCCACTGTAACTGCTGCAGCTGCCTGTGGTATAGGAACAGAACACTAGCAATTGGGGGTAGCTTCGGGTGTATACTGTGCAGGAGGCACAATACATCAACTCTAACTGCTGCAGCTGCCTGTGGTATAGGAACAGAACAATACTAGCAATTGGGGGTAGTTTCATGTGTATACAGTGCAGGAGGCCCAATACACCCACTGTAACTGCTGCAGCTGCCTGTGGTATAGGAACAGAACAACACCAGCAATTGGGGGTAGCTTGAGGTGTATACGGTGCAGGATGCCCAACACACCCACTGTAACTGCTGCAGCTGCCTGTGGTATAGGAACAGAACACTAGCAATTGGGGGTAGCTTCGGGTGTATACTGTGCAGGAGGCACAATACACCCACTGTAACTGCTGCAGATGCCTGTGTTATAGAAACAGAACAACACCAGCAATAAGGGGTAGCTTCAGATGTATACTTGGCAGCAGGTACAATACACCCACTGTAACTGCGCTAGGTTCACAAGAAAAGATGACACTGTCCCTGCCTATCCTGCTCTCTCCCTGAACGCCGCAACACACTACACAAGGCCGCCGCGCTGGCGGCCTTATATAGTGTGGAGCGTGTACTAAACCCCCTGAGCTATAATTGGCCACAGGCATCCTGGCTGTGGCCAATTATGTCTCTCCTCGCTGCCGGCGCTGTGATTGGCCAAGCATGCGGGGTCACAGTGCATGCTTGGCCAATCATCAGCCAGCAATGCACTGAGATGGCGCAGTGCATTGTGGGCTGTGAGCGACACACGAACATGGCGGAAACAGCCCACAAAGTTCTGGCTTCACCGAACAGCCGGTGTTCGTGTCGAACATGCGTTCGACTCGAACACCGAGCTCATCCCTAGTAGTGTGACCTACAATGTCAGACCAAACTACCACAGTATTAGGAAAGGCCATCTGCAAGCGCAGTACGTCAATCTTGGCATCTCGAATGAGGTGTCAGCTGGACCAGACCCACAGAACCTTTCCTCCAGCGTGAAAGACTAGAACGTCAGTGGACCTATCCCACCTAGAAACCCCATGTACCTCCAGGACCACCCTGCTCTATAACAATCCCAGGACACCTATCCAACTGATGCTAGCCTCAGACCTGGGAAATCCCAACTGATGGCCATTAGGCCTGAAATTAGCCCTCTTGGCCCCCCAATGACAAAGAAGTGTCCCAAACGACATACGAGGCAAGTATTATCTGAAAATAAATACATAAAAAACATAACACGGAACATAACCAAACACACAACAGCACAATAAATAGGAATAATATAAAAGATGCCCCAGTGGGGGGCGTGGCTAGCCAGCGGAGCGGATGGACGCTCGGTAAAGAGCTCCTCTCAGCTACGGGCCAAAAGGGGGATAATTTACAGCCTACAAGCCTTGTTTCCCGGCGCAACTGATACCAGAAGGTGCGGGCAAGCCTGAGGATGCCTCACCGCAAAAGGAAAAGCGGTGGCAAACAGAACAAACTCCCGGATTACTTCCTCACACAGCGGCGGTATGCTGAGCAAGATGGCGGCAGTACACGCAGCGGAGGAGAGCAGGGCGGACGCAATATACCCAGCAAACAACAACCTGTCTCACACTCTACTAATCTTCCGCACCGCTATATGGGGAAGATCACCAGCACTCCTCCACCATCAGGAGAGAACAGCCCAGCTACAAGCAAGCCCAGGCTGGACAGCACGGACAAAGATGAGGCTGAGGTAAGCCTAGACTCCTCGCTGGAGGACACTAGAGAACTGCAGGATTCCCTTTTAGAGTTTCCTACTACTAATGCCCGCATTCTGGATACAACCTTAAAGGACATGCTAGTGTCCCTGAGATCCACTATTCATTCTGATAGTCAGGCTCTCACTAGAAACTTTAAGTCAGAAGCAGCCTCAGTTTCTAACAGAGAGACCCATGTGGAGACCAAAATGGGGGAGTTTGCAATGACTTTTAATGATCTGGTAGATGCCCATAATGACAGGGAAGAGGAGATGATGCTTATGAAGCTTAAACTGGCAAATTTGGAGGATAGATCTAGGAGAAACAATGTAAAAATCCGGGGCATACCTGAGTCAGTTAAACCTCCAGATCTGAAGCAACATTTTTTGCAGATAGTAAAAGCAGTTCTGCCGGATGCACCGCTGGAAGATCTTGTAGTGGATCGCATCCACAGGCTCCCCAAACCCAAACATGTGGCGGCTCATCTTCCCAGGGACACAATCGCTCGCATCCACTTTTATCACATTAAGGATCAGTTTATAGCAGCGACTAGACGCAGAGATTCCCGGAGGATCTTCAGGACCTATGTTTTTTTGCTGACTTATCAGCGTTTACAATGCAACAACGCAGGCAGCTTTCCACAATCACAAAAGTGCTAAACAATCATCGAATTACTTATCGGTGGATATACCCTGCAAGACTGAAAATCGTTAAAGAGGATGCTACACATCTCATTTCTACCCTGAAGGAAAGTATGCGACTTCTGCAAGATTGGAATATCCTAAACCCAGAGCCTGAAGACGACTCAGACCAAGGATGACTTTGCGCTCTTCCACGGGTTCAAGCCATGGACACGAGCAAGTTTGTTACCAGGGGGTCATACCCCTCTCCCCCCCCCTTAAGTGCCCGGCCGTTATGTAGCCGTTTACAATTTTTGTCAACTTTCACAGACTACAGCTGTTACCTCACTACCCCCCCTGAGTAGAGCGGTAATCTCACCGCACAGGTCAAAAAGCGATTCGCTTGTCAACGTAGCGAATTGTCTCTACCGACCGATTTGATTTATCAGTTCATTACGTTTCTGTTGTTTCTTGATTTCTGTTTGTACCTGACTTCCCTTAGTGGTACTGAGGTTTAACCTGTTTCCTTTCTAACAAGGATCTCTACAGGTTTCAGGTTTCTGAGTTGAATAATTTTCTTTTTTGGGGATACCTTACAGGTTATAAACAATTATATCTCTCACCTAAGTGTTTTAGACGCCCGGAGTTTATAGGAGATCCCTTCTGCTTTGACAAGCAAGCAGCTTTCTGCTCTGACTATTCCAGTTAAAGTAAGCATAAGGGGTTCCCTATTAACATACCCTTCTGTATAACTTCCCTTACTGTAAACATAACAGCCCTTTCAAACGGCAACTAGCTTGGAAAGAAGCCAAACGGCTTCGTAGTGACATAGTATGTTTCCAAGAAACTCACTTTGCAGCCCGCAAAACACCTGTGTTCCAAAATAAGCAATTTCCCCATGTATATCTGGCCAGCTTTTCATCCAAAAAAAGAGGTGTGGCTATTGCCATAAAAAACACGGTGCAATTTAAATGTATAGAAACGCATTTAGATGTACTAGGTCGCTATATCATATTGATATGTGAAATTAATAACGTAAGATTCACCCTGATTAATGTATATGCTCCCAATACCAAACAAATATCCTTTATGAACAAAATGAGAAAAAGAGTGTCTAAGGTGCAACAAGGTCGAGTGATGTGGTGTGGTGACTTCAATGCGATTGCGGGAGGGGCAGTGGATGTTTCTGGACACGGTAGACCACAGACTAACAGGGTGTCATTGGAAAGATTCATTGCCCAATCTGACCTGTTTGATGTGTGGCGCTGCCAGCACGCATCCGAAACTGATTTTACCTTTTATTCGAACGTTCACCACAGCTATTCTCGAATAGATATGTTTTTGGTTGATAAGTTTACTTTGCAGCAAATTTCCAGGTCGGAGATCCATTGCATCTCATGGTCTGACCATGCTCCAATATCGATTGATGTGGTGGATCACCGCCTGGAAACAAGAGCTAACAGATGGAGGAACGATATCTATACTCTATCGCAGCCTTGCCACAAACAGTTCATTGAAAAAGAACTTACTGATTACTTTACTAGTAATGCACCTTCTGTGTCCGATCCCTTTATCTTGTGGAATTCCCACAAGGCCTTTATTAGGGGTTTACTTATACAATTGAGCAGTAAAATTAAGAAACAAAGGACAGAAAAAATAGATGGTTTACTAGATAAAATACACAAGTTGGAAACTGAAAATAAGCGCCAACCTTCTCAGTTCCTCAGAGAGACTCTTTTTACAGCCAGACAGGAATTGAGAACTTTGTTACTTGCACAACATGACAAACAGTACAGAGCTCTAAAAGCCCGGATGTATAGATACGGTAATAAGGCAAGTAAGTTATTGGCTAATCAGGTCAGGGACAAAATTATCCAGCAAAAACTGCCCTTTCTAATGGACCCTAGAACTAACAAAAAACACACCAACCCAAAAGAAATAGCAGATATTTTCAGTGACTTCTATGAGTCATTGTACAATCTACAAGTAGATGCGGACACACCTCAACCCAAGGAGTCCTCTATTAACGCATTTTTAGAATCGATCGAGTTGCTCAGAATCTCCGAAGATGACCTTACCCAGTTGAATGTACCATTTACGCTACAAGAAATTACAAAGGCTATAACCAACCTCCCTCGAAATAAAGCTCCAGGCCCTGATGGCTTTTCATCAGAATATTATCAACTATTCGGTTCTATTTTGGTTCCATACTTGTCACAGGTATTTGATGCAGCTACCGCCGCGGCATCATTTCCCCAAGAGATGCTTATGGCGACGATTATTACTCTCCCTAAACCAGGAAAAGAGCCCAACGTACCGCAAAATTTTCGTCCGATTTCACTTCCCAAGTTAATTAACTATGACCAGGTGGGCTTTGTTTCAGGGCGCCACACTACTGACGCTACCAGACGTATGATTAATCTTATTTCCCTAGTCGAGCAAAAAAAGAAGCCTTCTCTGCTTCTTTCACTAAAAGCAGAGAAGGCTTTTGATAGGATTCATTGGGGATATCTACGGGGGGTGCTTTCTAAATTTGGGATGGACGGGGTGATACGAAATGCAGTACTAGCCCTTTATTCACACCCCTCTGTGCATGTATACACGGAAGGCTTGCACTCAAAGCCTTTTGCTATAACGAACGGGACTAGGCAAGGTTGCCCCCTTTCCCCTATTATTTTTGCCCTCATCATGGAGCCGCTAGCGGAGAAACTAAGGAAAGACCAACTTATTGAGGGCATTCACGCGGGTGAGAATCAGTACAAAGTCTCCTTGTTTGCAGATGACGTTATACTGTCCCTTTCTAATCCAGCAGTCTCTTTACCAGCAGCGCATTCAGTCTTAACCGAGTTTAGCAAAATCTCATATTACAAAATTAATACATCTAAGTCGCTTATCTTAGGAATGAACATTAAACCGTCGACGGAAATACATCTTAAGCGTAAATTCCCCTACCCATGGACTGCTACCTCGGTTAAATACCTGGGAGTGAATCTTACATTCCCTACCGACTCACTATACAAAGAAAATTATGCACCTCTGCTGAACAACTTCCAACAGGATCTCAGCAGACTGCAGAAATTTTATCTTTCATGGTCAGGCCGCATTGCAGCGTACAAAATGTTTGTGCTTCCTAAATTAACCTATTATTTCCGAGCCCTGCCCATCCCTCTCCCGAGCTCCTTTTTTTTTTTTTTTTTTTTTTCCGAGCTTCTTTTTCGCCAGGCTGCAAAAACAACTAATGCACTTTATTTGGGATGGTAAGAAATCTAGGTGCTCCCTGCATATGCAATATAGACATAAATCCACAGGGGGTATGGGAATCCCAGTTTTGAAAGACTACTATACTGCATTTTTATTAGATTATTGAGATACTGGTTCACAGATGCAGAGGTCAAGCCATGGTGCAAGTTGGAAAAACTTTGGCTGCGTGATTCGTCTCCGGTGGCACTCCTAATTGCAGCATGCATTGACAAACATACTGAAATCCCTAATCACCCCACTATCCAGGCTTTGGTGGTAGCCTGGAAAGAAATAGCAACTAAAGGAAATGAATTCTATCCATCAAAAAACGTACCAATTCCCCTGGAAGTTACGAAATGGACAATACCAAATATTAGATTATCAAACTGGTTATCTCGCAATCTGGGAGACTGGTCAGACATAACCTCAGAGGGTAAAATTGTTCCATTCCATGTTTTACAACAGCAATTCCAACTCCCCAACTCCGAATTTTTGACATACACACAACTAGCCTCATACTTTCAAACATTTCAATTGATGAGTATTCCAGTTCTTGAAAAAATCTGGCTCCACTTACACTCTAACTCTCCAAAACCAAAGGGTATTTCAGTGCTTTATAACTCTTTAAATTCTAAGGATGCCTTTACAAAATCTATGTACTTTATTAGTTGGGAAAAGGAATTAGGCAGGGAATTTACAGATCTTCAATGGAAAACAGCCATAAAACACACCCACATGTACTCCAAATGTTCGAACTACGTCAAACTAATGCAAAAGATTACGTTGCGTTGGTACTATACTCCATATATTGTAGCAAAGTTTTCTAAGAGCGCTTCAAATTTATATTGGTGGAGTTGCGGGAGAGTTGGGAGTTTGGTGCACATGCTGTGGGCATGCCCATGCTTACAACCCTTCTGGTTAGAGGTGTTTTCGATGATATCACAAATTTTGAGAAAACAGGTACTCCCTAATGCCGCGTACACACGGTCGAACTGTTTGACGTACTCAGTCCGTTGAAACACATTTCAGCGGACAATCCGCTCGTGTGTGGGCTTCAGCGGACTTTTTCAGCATGCAGTCCGGAGTACTAAGAATTTCAGTTTTTCCAAAAATCTGTCCGTCGTACTTTGGTTTCAGCGGACAATACGGTCGTCAGTATGCTAGTCCGACGGACTAAGAATGGCGCATGCCCAGAAAGGATTTACAGGGCTTTGCTGTGTCTTGGACTTCCTATTTCTAGTCCCGTCGTACGTGCTGTACGTCATCGCGAAAGCTTTTGTCGGACTGTTTGTGTATCCGTGTGTGGTCAAGTCCGTTCAGTGGAAAGTACGCCGGATTGTCCGTCGGATTGTATGACGGACTAAGTATGTCAAACAGTTCGACCGTGTGTACGCGGCATAAGAAAGAACAAGCTATATTAAATATGGATCTAAATGCATTCCCATCCAAATTTAGAATCTATTGCACACCTTGTAGCAAGATTGAATACTGTGAGGGAATATGAAAAAATTCTGGTCTATAGAGATGGTAACACAGAGAAATTTGATAACAACTGGTCTCCTTGGAAATCGTTGGAAGGATGATTCTAGCGAAACTATCTGTTTCTACTTACACAGCACAATATTAAGAGAATGTCAATTAGCTCATCTGTTGCATTTGATAGTTTGGTTTTAAACTGATTTATATCTTTCAAATATTATACATGTCAGAGTGAGAGAAGACTTCTGAAACACATGAGTATAGAACAATCGATTGTAAAGTTTACTGATGACCTAATGATGAAGTGAACGAAATATAAGGATGAACAGTCCGTATTATATGATGTATAGTGTCATGTTCCTATTTGTCAATTGTTCATATTAGAAGGATTTGTTAATTCTGTTTAAAGATTTTTACTCAATAAAAACGAGTTAAACAAAAAAGATGCCCCAGTGAACCCAGGGATATTAAGTCAAGTGAGGACGCACATAAAGTTTAAACCTGTCTGACTCCCACATGCCGATGCTTTTTACCACTGCATTATCCAAAAGCCTCAGTGGCCTCCCCAATGTGGAAAGAATGAGAAGAGTAGCTATGTGCCTCCAGACCGGCAGAAAGGAAGCAGTCACCCCAGGTCTGCGCCGTAGACAGCGGTGATTGTCTTTTAGTAAATATCTCCTAAACCGTGTAGGTTTAGGAGATATTTCTTGGACCTACAGGTAAGCCTTAATCTAGGCTTACCTGTAGGTCAAAGTGGTTTGTAAGGGTTTACAACCACTTTAAAGCTTGTAGGAGGAGTTTTCATTCTTTTCTGACATTCTTGTCCTATGAGGCTGTTTTTCTGTCTGGACAGTGCTGATTGGCCCTGTGCTGATCACATTCACCCTTCCCCCCAAAAAATACAATGTCTCTAACAATACACATCAAACTGAGCATGGGCAGCATGCCTCCTAGGGCTCTGTTCTATCAACAGATGGATTGGGGACAGTAAAAGAAAGGGGAATCAGAGAAGACAGGATAAAACAGACTTTTTTACACAATGAAGATGATTAACCCCTTAGGTCAGGGCAGTCAAGTTTCTCCACCCCAAACTTGCTCATCAATGTCTTTATAAATCATTTAGTGGAGGGGGGATTATGGTGTGGAGTTGTTTTTCAGGGGTTGGGCTTGGCCAATTAGTTCCAGTAAAGGGAACTCTTAAGGTGAAAGCATATCAAGACATGTTGGACAATTTCTCTCTCCCAACTTTGTGGGAACAGTTGGGGGGTGCTCCCTTCCTGTTCCAACATGACTGTGCACCAGTGCACAAAACAAGGTCCATAAAGACATGGATGAGTGAGTTTGGGGTGGAGGAACTTGACTGGCCTGCATAGAGTTCTGACCTCAACCCGACAGAACACCTTTGGGATGAATTAGAGCTGAGACAGCGAGCCACGCCTTCTCGTCAAACATTAGTGCCTGACCTCACAAAGGCACCTCTGGAAGAATGGTCAAACATTCCCATAGACATACTCCTAAACCTGGTGGGCAGCCTTCCCAGAAGAGCTGAAGCTGTTATAGCTGCAAAGGGTGGGCCAACTCAACATTGAACCCTATGAACTAAGACTGTGATGCCATTAAAGTTCATGTGCGTGTAAAGGTAGGTATCCCAATACTTTTGACAATATAGTGTACCTTCAATCACATTGCTAATAGCATATTGTACTTGTTTATGGCCTAAATACTGAAATGTGCATTTAAAACTGTAATTGTGTAACTTTTGTAAAAGCCAGGAAAAACTTGGCTGTGTCAGTAAGTTTTGGCTGACGTGTCAGTAAATCTCAATCTTGTTGGTTGGCAACACTGCTGCATGTACAAACTGATTTTACTGTTTTGGATTTAGTAACACTTTAAAGAGATGCAGACACTGCAGATTTTCTTACAGTACTGAAATTGCACCAGGCTATTCAGAAAGCAATTTGAGGAAGGACATGGTGAAGTGAAATGAAAAGCAATTTCTTTAGGACAGGGGGAGATATGAATACAATTGTTCCACATGTAGGGTTGCAAGTGTACAGGGAAAGATATAAATAAGATTTTTGTAAATATATTGTTGCAAATATACAGAGAAAGATATTAACCACTTCCCGACCGGCGCACGGCGATGTACGTCGGCAGAATGGCACGGGCAGGCAAATTGGCATACAGGTATGTCCATTAGTAATTGCCGCCCTGCCATCGCGTACGAGCCGCCAGCGGCGCACGCCGTTCAGGACCCCCGTGAGTCCAGTCGCGGGTCCCGCGATCGCCTCACGGGGAGGCTGAATGGGGAGATGCAGCAGTAAACAGCATCTCTCGGTTCTGCCTAGCAATGAGTGACACTGATCTCAGCTCCCTGTGATTGGAGCAGAGATCAGTGTTCACTAACACACAGCCACGCCCCCCTCAGTTAGTAACACGCCCCTAGGACACACTTAACCCCTACACTGCCACCCCCTGGTTAACCCCTTCACTGACAGTGTCATTTACACAGGAATCAGTGAATTTGTATAGCACTGATTACTGTATAAATGACAATGGTCCCAAAAATGTCCGATGTGTCTGCCATAATGTTGCAGTCACAATAAAAATCACTGATCGCCGCCATTACTAGTAAAAAAAAAAAAATTATAAATAAAAATGCCATAGAACTATCCCCTATTTTGTAAACGCTATAAATTTTGCGTAAACCAATCAATAATCGCTTATTGCAATTTTTTTTTACCAAAACTATGTAGAAGAATACATATCGGCCTAAACTGAGGAAAAAAAATGTTTTTTTTATATATTTTTGGGGGATATTTATTATAGCAAAAAGTAAAAAATAATGCGTTTTTTTCAAAATTGCCACTCTTTTTTCGTTTATAGCGCAAAAAATAAAAAACGCAGGGGTGATTAAATACCACCAAAAGAAAGCTCCATTTGTGGGCAAAAAAAGGACGTACATTTTGTATGGGAGCCACGGCGCACGGCACAATTGTCAGTTAAAGTGACGCAGTGCTGAATCGCAAAAAGTGGTCTGCTCTTAACCCTTTCATGACTAAGCCTATTTTTGGAATTTGGTGTTTACAAGTTAAAATCCATATTTTTTGCTAGAAAATTACTTGGAACCCCCAAACATTATATATATATTTTTAGCAGAGACTCTAGAGAATAAACGGCGATTGTTGCAATATTTTATGTCACACGGTATTTGCGCAGCGGTGTTTTAAACGCAACTTTTTGGGAAAAGGGACACTTTCATAAATTATAAAAAACAAAACAGTAAAATTAGCCCAATTTTTTTACGTAATGTGAAAGATAATGTTACGCCGAGTAAATAGATACCAAACATGTCACACTTTATAATTGCGCGCACTTGTGGATTGATGACAAAGTACGGTACCTAAAAATCTCAATAGGCGACGTTTTACATTTTTTTTACGGTTACCAGGTTAGCGTTACAGAGGAGGTCTAGTGCTAGAATTATTGCTCTCGCTCTGACGATCGCGGCGATACCTCACATGTGTGATTTGAACACCGTTTACATACGCGGGCGCGACTTCCGTATGCGTTTTCTTTGCTTCGCGAGCTCGCGGGGACGGCGGGCGCTTTAAACATTTTTTTTATATTTTTATTTATTTTAAAATGACTAAATTGTTTTAAAAAAAAATAATAATAATTTGATCACTTTTATTGCTGTCACAAGGAATGTAAACATCCCTTGTGACAGTAATAGGTGGTGACAGGTACTCTTTATGGAGGGATCGGGGGTCTAAAAGACCCCCCACCCCTCCTTTACACTTCAATGTATTCAGATCGCTGAAAACGGCGATTCTGAATACCGTATATCTTTTTAAAACCGGCGCCATTGGCAGCCGAGTAAATGGGAAGTGACGTCATGACATCGCTTCCGTGTTTACTATGAGGAGACTGGAACGAAGCCGATTACGGCTTCGTTCCAGTTCCTCCCCAGCAGCCGGAGGCAGTGGAATTTGAATCGGTGCTCCCGATCGAGCGGGAGCACCGGTAACTGCGGCGGGAGGCGGCGGGAGGGGGGGACGTCCCCTCCCGCTCCTCCGGCATAACAGCCGAGCGGCTTTTAGCCGCATCGGTTGTTATGGCTGGATAGCCAATCGCCTGCTGAAAAAAACGGTACCGTTGGTGCGGGCATCATCCCGGTATACCCCCCGGAAGCCGAGTACGCACATCTGCGTACGCTCGGCGGGAAGGGGTTAAGCAAGCAAAATGGTCCGGTCTGAAAGTGGTTAAGGAAATCCTTGAAAATATATAGTTCACCTCGGGGGGTTGTTTTTCAACAAAACTGGACTGAGGCCGCGTACACACGGGCGGACTGTTCGCCCAACCTTGTCCGCTGAACAGTGTTTGGGCGGACAGTCCGCTCGTGTGTGGGCTTTCAGCGGACAGTTTCAGCGGACAGTTGGACGGACAAAGTCTTTCGGAAATTCCGAAAAACTGTCCGCTGAAACTGTGTTTGAGCGAACAGTCCGCCCGTGTGTGGGCTTGTCCGCTGTACTTTCGAAATGAGCGGACTGTTCCCGCTCGGAAAGTCCGCCCATTTCGAGCGCGTGTACAGGTAGGCGGGGCCCGCGAAGGAGACGTCGCGGGCTCCGCCGCCTGGAATGGGCTTAAAGGGGAACCCCAACGCCGAAAAAAATCGGCGTGGGGGTTCCCCCCAAGTCCACACCAGACCCTTGTCCGAGCACGCTACCCGGCCGGCCAGGAAAGGGGGGCGAGCGAGCGCGCCCCCCCTCCTGAGCCGTACCAGGCCGCGTGCCCTCAACATGGGGGGTGCCTTGGGGAAGGGGGGGCCTCGCGGCCCCCCCCACCCCAAAGCACCTTGTCCCCATGTTGATGAGGACAAGGGCCTCTTCCCGACAACCCTGGCCGTTGGTTGTCGGGGTCTGCGGGCGGGGGGCTTATCGGAATCCGGGAGCCCCCTTTAAGAAGGGGGCCCCCGGATACCGGCCCCCCACCCTATGTGAATGAGTATGGGGTACAATGTACCCCTACCCATTCACCTGTGAACTAAAGTACAATAAAAAACACAACACAGAGAAAAAATATTTTATTGCACAGCTCCGGGGGTCTTCTCGCCGGACTCCTCCGCTATGTGTGTGTAGCTCTTTTGCTAGCGGAGGAGTCCGGCTTTCTTCCTCCCCGCCGCCGGCCTCTTCTCCCGACTTCGGGGGTCTTGTCCCCCTCTTCGGTTCTTCTGCCGGGCCACCGCGCCTGGTCCGGTGGCCCGGTCTTCTGTCGCCGTCTTCCGTTCTTCTGTCGCCGCCTTCGGTTCTTCTGCCGGGCCACCGCGCCTTCTTGTAGCTCTTTTACAGGCGGTGGCCCGGTCTTCTGTCGCCGCTGTCGTCGCCGCCGCCGCCGCCTTCCGTTCTTGTTCTTCTTCTTGTTCTTCTTCTTCTTCTCCTGGAGATGTTGACTCGACGATCTCTCCGGCCGGAATGCCAGGGACACGCTCCGCTGCCACTTATATAGTGACAATGGGGCGGTGTCACATGGTATATGTCACATGGGTTGGTCACATGGGTTGATGTCACATGGGGACTATGACATCGTAAGGGGGCGGGGTCACCATGTGACCAACCCATGTGACATATACCATGTGACACCGCC
This sequence comes from Lithobates pipiens, assembly GCF_037356315.1. Lineage (NCBI taxonomy): Eukaryota > Metazoa > Chordata > Amphibia > Anura > Ranidae > Lithobates > Lithobates pipiens. Next base: position 101,160,535 of record NW_027507785.1, read on the forward strand.
CCATTGTCACTATATAAGTGACCGCACAGCGCGGCTCTGGCATTCCGGCCGGAGAGATCGTCGAGTCAACATCTCCAGGAGAAGAAGAAGAAGAACAAGAAGAAGAACAAGAACAGAAGGCGGCGGCGGCGGCGACGACAGCGGCGACAGAAGACCGGGCCACCGCCTGTAAAAGAGCTACAAGAAGGCGCGGTGGCCCGGCAGAAGAACCGAAGGCGGCGACAGAAGAACGGAAGACGGCGACAGAAGACCGGGCCACCGGACCAGGCGCGGTGGCCCGGCAGAAGAACCGAAGAGGGGGACAAGACCCCCGAAGTCGGGAGAAGAGGCCGGCGGCGGGGAGGAAGAAAGCCGGACTCCTCCGCTAGCAAAAGAGCTACACACACATAGCAGGGGAGTCCGGCGAGAAGACCCCCGGAGCTGTGCAATAAAATATTTTTTCTCTGTGTTGTGTTTTTTATTGTACTTTAGTTCACAGGTGAATGGGTAGGGGTACATTGTACCCCATACTCATTCACATAGGGTGGGGGGCCGGTATCCGGGGGCCCCCTTCTTAAAGGGGGCTCCCGGATTCCGATAAGCCCCCCGCCCGCAGACCCCGACAACCAACGGCCAGGGTTGTCGGGAAGAGGCCCTTGTCCTCATCAACATGGGGACAAGGTGCTTTGGGGTGGGGGGGGCCGCGAGGCCCCCCCTTCCCCAAGGCACCCCCCATGTTGAGGGCACGCGGCCTGGTACGGCTCAGGAGGGGGGGCGCGCTCGCTCGCCCCCCTTTCCTGGCCGGCCGGGTAGCGTGCTCGGACAAGGGTCTGGTGTGGACTTGGGGGGAACCCCCACGCCGATTTTTTTCGGCGTTGGGGTTCCCCTTTAAGCCCATTCCAGGCGGCGGAGCCCGCGACGTCTCCTTCGCGGGCCCCGCCTACCTGTACACGCGCTCGAAATGGGCGGATTTGCCTCCGCCTTACGTGGGCGAGTCCGTTCATTTCAAAAGTTGAGCGAACTGTTTGCCCAACCTTGTTCGTCAAACAGTCCGCTCGTGTGTGGGCAAGTCCGCTCATGCAAATTTTGAGCGGACTGTTTGATGAAACTGTTTGCCGAACAAGGTTGGGCGAACAGTCCGCCCGTGTGTACGCGGCCTTACGCTTACAATCATATTCGTTATTTTTTCTTAATTGGTCTTCAAAAGGTAAAGGATGAATGAACAATCATTACAGACAATTAAATGACTAATAACATGGTTATGTTGGGGGTCTGACCAGAGTAAATAGAATATGAGCAATCAATATACTACAAGCAATAATAAAATGGTGCTATTATTATCCCAGCCGGGCTTGAAGAAAGCAAGTCACGATCATTTTGGAAATGTCAGACTTCCCGTTGTGTGAGATTGTGTCTGCAAGTAATATAGAATAAAAAAGCTTGCAGTGGACAATGGTGTGAAGATATCACAAGACAAGGAATAACATGGACTATTTTGTTAATTCTTGTTATTTCTCATACAGCACTGGTACTCAAGTCACCCCAGCCATCCCACAGAACAAAAGAAACACCTTTGTCTCACCACTCGATATGTAGGACACTGTGAGTTTCAAAGACCTGGAAAAGTATTTAGAGTGTTAGAGATGGCAAGAGAATGGGAAATTAGTTGGTTTCTTGGTTAGGATTGATGTTCCCCAGATTCCTAAATCCTAACTAAAGTATCATCACTATAAAGCCAATGTAGGGCCTATAGTTAAAAAAGAATCTAACCAAGTAACTACCGACTGGTTAGTTTAAATTCTATAATAAGGAAGATGCTTTAGAGTTTAATAAAGGATCATTATCAGGGCTGGGCACAGCCCTTCTTTCTCAGAGTTCTGTTCTCAGCTGTTAATTGCCAGTACTCTTCATTTCACAGTGACTCACCTGGTCTTCATTTCCTGCTCATCAGCTAGCCCTGCTGGCTAGTTAAACTGCCTGGATCAGATCTCCTGTGCCTTCGCCTGGTCAACATATCCGGATACTCTCGACTGTGTTTTCCTGTTAAAGACTTTTGCCTGGCTGACTTCCCTTCTGGTTCCAGATCCTGATTACTGCCTCTACTACACTGATCTCTGGATTTCTGTTTCACTGGCTTGTTCCAACTACCCGCTCTGATTGCCAAACCCTGGCTACGTTTGCTTTGTTTGTACCATGTTACCATTTTATTAACCTGTTTCCGACCAGCCGCCGCAGTTATACTGTGGGCAGAATGACACCGGCAGGCGATTCACCGTCATGTTATGTCGGCCACGGTGATCAGATTTGATCAAGAACCGATCAATCTCCAGGCCCAGGCCAATGAAATCTGGCCTGGACCTAGTGATCAGTCCTGGTGAATGAGATCCTTCCCCTGTCGTGTAACTGTAAACACTGAGAGGGGAAGTGATGTCATCTCTCCTCGTGTCGGTCTTTTCCTTTCCAGACCGAGGAAAGATAACATCTAATAGTAAGTGCACCAACACTATACTGACACCAGGTCACGTAGGCACACATTTCACCCCTCCCATCACCCCCCTGATAACCCCTCAAATTAACCCCTTCACCACCTGTCACTGTGTCACCTAGTACAGCGTTCAGATTATTATTTTTTGATCGCTGTACTGGTGTCATTAGTGACAAAAATCAGCATTAGGGTAATTACTATTAGGCCCAGATAGGTCTAGGGCCTAATTGCTCGAGGACAGTAATTTTAGCAGTAGACCTCAATCTAAAATTGCAACCTGTAAAGGCTTTTAAAGGCTTTTAAAAATGTATGTAGTTTGTCACCGCTGCACACTTGTGCACAATTTTAAAGCATGTTGTATTTGTTATCCATGTACTCAGCATAAGATCATCTTTTTTATTCCATCAAACATTTGGGCAATATAGTGTGTTTTAGTGCATTTAGTGTGTTTTTTCCCCCAAAAATTGCGTTGAAAAATCTCTGCGCAAATACTGTGTAAAAAAAAATTTGCAACACCCACCATTTTAATTTGTAGGGCCTTTGCTTTAAAAAAAATGTATAATGTTTTGGGGTTCAAGTCATTTTCTTGAAAAAAAAAATTTTTTTTTCATGTATACAAAAAGTGTTATGCCGCGTACACACGGCCGGACTTTCTGGCAGACTAGGTCCGACGGTCTTCCCGACGGACTTTCCGAATGAACAGACTTGGCCACACACAATCACACCAAAGTCCGACAGATTCAAACGTGATGATGTATGACTGGACTAGAATAAGTAAGTTCATAGGCAGTAGCCAATAGCTGCCCTAGCGTCAGTTTTTGTCCGTCGGACTAGCATACAGACAAGTAGATTTCTCCATAGGAACTGGGTCCAGCAGAAAAATTTGAAACATGTTCTATTTCTAAAGTCCGTCAGATTTTTGGACAGCAAAGATCCAATGGAGCCCACACACAATCGAATTGTCCGACAGATTCGTTCTGGCAGACCTTTGCTGTCGAAAAGTCCGGTCGCGTGTTCGCGGCATTAGAAGGGGCTTTGTCTTCAAGTGGTTAGAAGAGTGGGTGATGTGTGAAATAAGCTTCTAAATGTTGTGCATAAAATGCCAGGACAGTTCAACCCCCCCCCAAATTACCCCTTTTTGGAAAATAGGCACCCCGAGCTATATGCATGGGCATGTTGAGTCCATTAAGTATTTTATATTTTGCCACAAGTTTCTGGAAAATTACACTTTTTATTTTTTTGCACAAAGTTATTACTAAATTATATATTTTTATATATTTTCCAAACATGGCACTGTTATATGTGGAATTACACCCCAAAATTTTGCTGCTTCTCCTGAGTATGGGGATACATGTGTGAAACTTTTTGGGAGCCTAGCCGCGTACAGGACCCCAAAAACCAATGACCGCCTTCAGGATTTCTAAGGGTGTAAATTTTTGATTTCACTCCTCACTTATCACAGTTTTAAAGGCCATAAAATGCCAAGATAGCACACAACCCCCCCAAATGACCCCATTTTGGAAACTAGACACCCCAAGCTATTTCATGATAGGCATGTTGAGTCCATGGAATATTTAAAATTTTGCCACAAGTTGCGGGAATATGAAAAAAAAGTTTTTTTTGTACAAAGATTGTCACTAAATCATCTATTGCTCAAACATGCCATGGACTTATGTGAAATTACACCCCAAAATACATTCTGCTGCTTCTCCTGAGTACACACATGTGTGAGACTTTTTGGGAGCCTAGCCCTGTACAGGACCCCGAAAACCAATCACCGCCTTCAGGCTTTCTAAGTAAAATGGTGATTTCAATTCCTCACTACCTATTACAGTTTCGGAGGCCCTGAAATGTCAATAGCACAAAACTCCCACAAATGACCCCATTTTGGAAAGAAGACACTTCAAGTTTTTGCTGAGAGGCATGTTGTGTCCATGGAATATTTGATATTTTTGCCACAAGTTTCGGGATAATTACAATTGTTTTTTTTGTTTTACACAATGTTGTCACTAAATGATATATTGCTCAATCATGGCATGGATATATATGTGGAATTACACCCTAAAATACATTCTGCTGCTTCTCCTGTGTACGGGGATACCACATGTGTGAGACTTTCTAAAGATGTAAAATTGTGATTTTACTCCTCACTACTATCACAGTTATGGAGGCCCTGAAATGTCCAGATAGCACAAAACCCCCCAAAATGACCCCATTTTGGAAAGTAGACACCCCAAGATATTTGCAAAGAGGCATGAGTATTTTGCAGATCTTATTTATTTTTGAAAATGAAGAAAGAAAATAAACTTTTTTTTTCTTTTTTAAATTTTCAAAACTTTGTGACAAAAAGCAAGATCTGCAAAATACTCAACATGCCTCTCAGCAAATAGCTTGGGGTGTCTACTTTCCAAAATTGGGTCAATTGGGGGGATTTTGTCCAAACTGGGCATTTCATGGCCTCTGAAACTGAGATAGGCAGTGAGGAGTGAAATCAAAAATCTACGCCCTTCGAAACCCTGAAGGCGGTGATTGGTTTTCGGGGTCCTGCATGTGGTTAGACTGCCAAAAAGTCTCACACGTGGTATCCCCCCCATACTCAGGAGAAGCAGTAGAATGTATTTTGGGGTGTAATTCCACAAATAACCATGCCATGTTTGAACAATATATCATTTAGTGACAACGTTGTGTAAAAAATGTTTTATTTAACCACTTTCAGACCGGACCAATTTGCTGGTCAAAGACCAGACCACTTTTTGCGATTCGGCACTGCGTCGCTTTAACTGACAATTGCGCGGTCGTGCGACGTGCAAACAAAATTGACGTCCTTTTTTTCCCACAGATAGAGCTTTCTTTTGGTGGTATTTGATCACCCCTGCGGTTTTTATTTTTTGCGCTATAAACAAAAATAGAGCGACAATTTTGAAAAAAACGCATTATTTTTTACTTTTTGTTATAATAAATATCCCCCAAAAATATATAAAAAAACATTTTTTCCCTCAGTTTAGGCCGATACGTATTCTTCTACATATTTTTGGTAAAAAAAATTGCAATAAGCGATTATTGATTGGTTTGTGCAAAAGTTATAGCGTTTACAAAATAGGGTTAGTTTTATAGCATTTTTATTAATAATTTTTTATTATTTTTTTTTTTACTAGTAATGGCAGCGATCAGCGATTTTTATTGTGACTGCGACATTATGGCAGACACATCGGACATTTTTGACACATTTTTGGGACCATTGTCATTTATACAGTAATCACTGCTACATAAATGCAGTGATTCCTGTGTAAATGACACTGGCAGTGAAAGGGTTAACCAGTGGGTGGCAGTGTAGGGGTTAAGTGTTCCTAGGGGAGTGTTACTAACTGTGGGGGGGTTGGGCTTTCATTTAGTGTACACTGATCTCTGCTCCAATCACATGGAGCAGAGATCAGCGTCACTAGTTGCTAGGCAGAATAGACAAATGTTGTTTACACAGCATTTGCTCTATTCGGCCGCTCCGTGAGACGATCGCGGGGATGCCCGCGGCGATCGAGTCCGCGGGTCCCGCGACCGGACTCACGGGGGTCCCGACCAGCACGGGGGCACGCCGCCGGCGGCACGCTCCCGATGGCAGGGCGGCATCGAATATTGGACGTACCTGTACGCCAATATGCCTGCCCGTGCCATTCTGTCGACGTACATCGTCGTGCGCTGGTCGGGAAGTGGTTAAATGTTCCCAAAACTTGTGGCAAACTATAAAATATCCCATGGACTCAACACGCCTCTCAGCAAATAGCTTGAAGTGTCTTCTTTCCAAAATGGGGTCATTTGGGGGGGGGGGGGGTTGCTATCTTGCCATTTCATGTCCTCCGAAGCTATGATAGTTAGTGAGGAAGTGAAATCACCATTTTACACCCTTAGGCCGCGTACACATGGGCGGACTGTTCGCCCAACTTTGTCCGTCAAACAGTTTCGGCAAACAGTCCGCTCAAACTTAGCATGGACGGACATGGCCACACACGACGGACGAACAGTTTGCTGAAACCGTGCGCGATGACGTGAACGGCACGTACGACGGGACGAAAAATACGACGTCCTATACACTGCATTATAGCTTTCGGCGTGAAAATCCTTTCTGAGCATGCGCGCAACTTTGTTTGACGAACAAGCCTACACACGAGCGGACTGTTCGCTGAAACAAGGTTTCAGCGGACAGTTTTTCGGAAATTCCGAAAAACCTTGTCCGTCAAACTGTCCGCTGAAACTGTCCGCTGAAAGCCCACACACGAGCGGACTGTCCGCCCAAACACTGTTCAGCGGACAAAGTTGGGCGAACAGTCCGCCCGTGTGTACGCGGCCTTAGAAAGCATGAAGGCGGTGCTTGGTTTTTTTGGTCCTGTACGTGGCTAGGCTCCCAAAAAGTCTCACACATGAGGTATCCCCATATTAGGGAGAACTAGCAGAATGTATTTTGTGGTGTAATTCCACATATAACCATGGCATGTGTGAGCAATATATCATTTAGTGACAACTTTGTGTAATTTATTAATTTTTTGTCATTTTTCAATCACTTGTGACAAAAAAATGTAATATTCAATGGGCTCAACATACCTCTCAGCAATTTCCTTGGGGTGTCTACTTTCGAAAATGGGGTCATTTGGGGGGGGGGGGGGTTGTACTGCCCTGCCATTTTAGCACCTCAATAAATGAGATAGGAAGTCATAAACGAAAAGCTGCGTACATTTCAGAAAATGTACCCTAGTTTGTAGATGCTATAACTTTTGCAAAAACAATAAATATACTGTTATTGACATTTTTTTTTTAACCAAAGACATGTGGCTGATTACATTTTGGTCTAAATGTATGACTAAAATTGATTTTATAATTTTTTTTTATAACAATAAATAGAAAATATTTTTTTTTTTCCAATTTTTCCATTTATATCGCAAAAAATTAAAATTGCAGAGGCAATAAAATACCATCAAAAGAAAGCTCTATTTGTGAGAAAAAGGGACTCAAATTTTGTTTGGGTACAGCATTGCATGACTGCGCAATTACCAGTTAAAGCAGCGAAGTGCCAAATTGTAAAACGTGCTCCGCTCATTGAGCAGCCAAATCCTTCGGAGCTGAAGTGGTTAAAAAGTGTGATTTTTTTACTGCACTTCTGTCTCAGTCTGGTTCATGGTTCCTGATAGTAGGCAAAGGCCATGAATTCAGAAGATGCAGGCAATCCACTTATTGATAATATTTTTTCCAGATTGGATGAGCAGGATCACCGCATGGACCAGTTTGCCATAGCATTACGGATGCTCCTCTTTCACTCTGCTCACCTGGATCCTCCCACTGAGGCTGTTTCGGTACAACCTGTGCTGCAGTCCCTCCCTGCTGCTGCTCCAGTTTCTGTGAAGGCAACCACCTCAAATATTCCCGCTATAGGAGGTATGTCTGGTTCTGCTCCGCTTCCTCAGCTGGGGGCAATCCAGTTCAATGCAGAGATTTTCTCAACCAGGTTGGGATATACTTTTGCCCCAGTTGTTTCCCACTGACAGAAGCAAAGTAGGCTTTGGCCTGGGCAAACCCTCTATGGGAGATGCAAAACCCTGTCCTCCTGAGTTACCCACAGTTTGTGGCTTCCTTTAAAAGGGTATTTGATGTTCCTGCATGCTCCACTTTTGATTCTAAGAGCTTCATGTCCGTCAAACATAGTTCGAGAACTGTTGTTGATTATGCCATTGAATTCCAGAGGCTGCTTGGAAGAATGAGACCCTCATGGCTGCTTTTCTCATGGTCTCTCGGATACCATCAAAGATGAGATAGCAGCCCAAGACATACCAACTGAGCTGGAGAAGTTGATCACGTTTGCCATTCTCATTGGCTCCAGACTCAGAGAGAGACCTTCCTTTAAGGAGCACTTGTGGAGGCCTCCTTTATGTTTAGCTCTGAGCTTTGCAGTCCCACACTTGCCTCCCTCACCTCCCATGCCTCCTGAGTCTGCCAGTGAAGTAGAACCCACGCAGTTGGGCTTTGCACAACTCTCTACGGAGGAGAGGGCCTTTAGGAAGAGATTGTGCCTTTATTGTGGCCAGGCAGGTCACTTGCTAAAGTCCACCCTACCCGAGGACGCTTGCACCTGAAGTTCTATAGGGGACAGACTTTAGGTGGCAATTTACTTGTCCAGTTATCCAGAAGGATAAGCCCCTGGTTTCCGGTTACCCTTTCTTGGTCTGAGTCGTCCATTGAGATACAGGCACTAATCAACTCTGGGGCTGCAGATGGTGCCTTTGTGTCTAAGCACTCGATTCCCCTGCAGCTTTGTGCCACTCCACTTGCCATTGAGGCTATTGATGGGAGACCTTTACTGCCCCGTACACACGGTCGGATTTTACGACGGAAAAGGTCAGATCGGATTATGTTGTCGGAAAATCCGATCATGATCGGGCTCTATTGGACTTTTTCCATCGGAAATCCCGACGGAAAAAGTTTGAGAGCTGGATCTAAAATTTTCCAACAACAAAATTCAATCTGACTTTTTCCAATCGTTTGTAAGAATTCCGACGGACAAAGGGCCATGCATGCTGAGATTAAAATATGAGACCAAAGCTATTGGCTACTAGCCTTAACGTAGTCCCATCGTATGCAACGAACGTCACCTCGTTCAGAACTGTCGGATTTTCCGTCAACTTTGTCCGACCGTGTGTGTGCAAGACAAGTTTGACACAAAATCCGTCTGAAAAAATCTGATGGATTTTGTTATCAGAATGTCCGACGGTGTGTACAAGGCATACAACCTGCCCATGTGACTCATGAGACTGCTACATCGACCATGGCTATAGGGGCTCTTCACCATGAGATAATCCAATTCCAAGTAATTTCCTCACCTCATTTCCCAGTGGTTATTGGTTATCCTTGGTTACAGAAGCACAACCCTAATTTTGATTGGCTTCTTTCCTGGTTGCCACAATGTAGGAAGACATGTTTTCAGAAAGTGGCTAAGGTCTTGTGCACCTCCTTACTCTCCTTCCTGTTGAAGGAGTACTGCAAATTTAGCAATGCCTTTGACAAAGGTCAAGTTGGTAGTTTGCCTCCGCACAGTTATATGATTATATGATTGTGCAATTGACCTTCAACCTGGTGCCATACCCCATCATGACAGGGTTTACCCTTTGTCTGTCTCAGAGGACAAATCCATGGAGGAGTATGTTGCCAACACACTTTCTCAAGGATTCATCCGTAAATCCTTGTCTCCTGCTGGTGCTGGTGAACTGAGACCTTGTATTGATTATAGGGGCCTCAATCGCTTCACGATTAAGAATGCTTATCAGATTCCATTGATTACGGAGTTATTTGACCACTTCAAGGGAGCAACGTTTTTTACAAAGCTTGATCTGAGAGGGGCATACAATCTTGTGAGGATCAAGCAGGGTGACAAATGGAAAACTGCGTTTAATACCAGAACAGGCCATTATGAATACCTTGTAATGCTGTTTGGTCTTTCCAACACCCCAGCAGTTTTACAGGGTTTTATCAATGATGTCTTACGAGATTTGTTGGAGCTATAGTTGGTCATTTATCTCAACGATATGCTCATATATTCCAAGTCCCTAGAGAGCCAACACACAGATGTTTCCCATGTGCTTCAGAGGCTGAGAGATAATAACCTGTATTGTACAGTAGGTGCCCGCGATATTGTGTCAATCTTGCTGCTTTTATCGGCAAGATTGACACCCTGCGAGCCCCACCACGGGAGCCAGCGCCAAGCCACATCGGGAAAGGAAAAATCCATACCAGACCCTTATTCAAGCATGCAGCCTGGCCAGTCAGGAAAGGGGGTGGGGACTAGCGAGCGCCCCCCCTCCTGAGCCGTACCAGGCCGCATGCCCTCGACATGGGGGGGATAGGTGCTTTGGGGAATGGGGGAGCCCTGCGGCCCCCCCACCCCAAAGCACCTTGCCCTCATGTTTATGAGGACAAGGGCCTCTTCCCGACAACCCTTGGTTGTCGGGGTCTCAGGCGGGGGGCTTATTGGAATCTGGGAGCCCCCTTTAATAAGAACCGGAGAGCGGGAGAAGACGCCAGAGAGAGTGGGAGAAGACGCCGGAGAGAGCGGGAGAAGACACCGGAGAGAGCGGGAGAAGAACCGGAGAGCGCAAACGAGTCGGAAGAGACCCCCGAATTCGGAAGAAGATCACCGGAGGAGTCTAATAAATTACTTTAAAAACCTGTGTAGGGTGGGGGCCGGGATCTGGGGGCCCCCTTATTAAAGGGGACACACAGACTGGTAGTAATGAAATATATGAATATAATGCTTTAGGAGTTTAGTCACTATAATGCCTAACCATAGATAGTATAGTATAGGATAGTAGATCTTTGTTAGAGAGTTGTTAGGCCCCTTTGGCCTTGTATGGATGGTGTCTTAAACAACGCGTCCAATTGTTGTATGATATGCCTTCAAAAACGAATAAACAGAATAAAAAATAAAAAATAAAGAACCATGAGGAGTATGAAATACAATCTATCATTGATTCCCGTAGGTTCCGTGGGCGCATACAGTACTTGCTTCATTGGAAAGGGTACGGTCCGGAGGAACACTCTTGGGTCTCATCCTCAGACATACATGCTCCTGTCCTCCTCTGTGCTTTCCATAGACATTTTCCCCTCAAACCTGGTGTTCCTCTGAGGAGGAAGGGTCGTTAAGGGGAGAGTACTGTCAAGGCTGGGCTCAGCCCTTCAGACAGCTGAGTACAGAGCTCTAAGCCCTTGTACACACAGTCGGACATTCTGACAACGACGGAATTTTGACTCACCTGGTCTTTATTTCCTGCTCATGAGATAGCCCTGCAGGCTATTTAAACTGCCTGTATCAGATCTCCTGTGCCTTCGCCTGGTCAACATTTCTGAATACTCTCTACTGTATTTTCCTGTTAAAGACTTTTGCCTGGCTGACTTCCCTTCTGGTTCCTGATTCTGTTTACTGCCTTTCCTATGCTGATCTCTGGATTCCTGTTTCACTGGCTTTTTCCAACTACCCGCTCTGGGTACCAAACCCTGGCTATGTTTTGACTACGTTTGCTCTGTTTTTACCATTTTACCAGTTTATTAAAAATTTGATTTTTACTGTACTTCTGTGGGAGGGAGCCCCTCCTTAGTTACACTATTGGCAGCCCACCGGACAGGTAAGAAGTGTCAGAATACCAAAAATTAATCAAAATGTAAGCACTTTTTGACATTCTGATATTACATATCCAGATAATTAATAGGTTAAAAGCAAAAAAAAAAAAAAAAAGGTTAAAGTATTGAGGCAGGCCCTTACACTACATGCTTAGGTGAATTCATCCATAAATGTGAGCATCAAAAAGGTAGGTATAGTGTGTATTGAGCTTGGTAAAGTCAACAGATAGAGGATTGCTATCAGCTGAGCTAGCAGTTGGGGGGAGGGGGGTTCCTAATGAGTTTGGCACAACCCCCCCCAAAAAAAAACACTCTGCATGAATTGAAGCACACACATCACATTTGTAGACATTTTAGGGGGTGTTTAGGGTAAAGCAATACTATGGAGCTGACAAAAGACATTGTTAAGTGACTAGACTCAACATAGCGCAACGTGGCGATGAGCCTCTGCTCCGGAGTGATGGCTAGCCGCATGCAGGTATCCTGCCTGCTGATATAAGGGGTCAGCAAAGCCAGCAGACGGTGAAAAACGGGGTCCGTCATCCGGAGATATTTCCTGAAATCATCAAAATTATTCTCCTGGATCTCACGGAGCAAAGGCATGTGCGAGAACTGGTCACGCTGGCGCAACCAATTCTTGGTCCACAAACGCCTCCCCTCCCTGTTCATGGACCGGGCTTGTGTCAAAGTAGCAACCCCAACACGAAGCCCCTGCACAGCAGAAACTCTACGACGAGTACGTAGAGGAAACATGGTTTGAAAACGGTCGGCTGGTCAGAACGGACACCAGAAAGCACAGATAAACAGCAAAGCCTGAAAGAACGACCTGAATAGCAGAAGCAAGCAGACAATAAGAACTGCCTTTCAAAGCGTACTATACCAAGATATAGTCCACAATGATCAACAAATACTTACTGACTGCACACACTGATTATCATATACGCACCGACAAGCACAAACTGAAGAGCTGTAGTGATCTGAATCACAAATCTGAAAAGCGCGAATCGTCTCTCACCAAACTTCTACTAACACGTGATAGACACGAGATCAGCAGAAGGGTGCCGGACGTGGAGCTGAACTTCCTTTTTCTAGTCCCACCGTACACGGCTTACGTCACCGCATTCTTGGCCACCTGCGAAATCAGACAACTTGGCCCGACCGTGTGTATGCAACAGTTTCGGACACAATCCGTCAGACTAAATCCGACGGGCAAAATCCGACGGATTTGGTTGCCAAAATCTCCGACCGTGTGTACGTGGGCTTAGACAAAGGAGTGTCTGTGGATGTAGTTTTCTTGGATTTTGCCAAAGCGTTTGACATAGTTTCCTACATGGTGCTAATGTGTAAATTAAAGTATACAGTACAGGCTTTGAAAACTCAGTTTGTAAATGCATAGAAATCTGGCTAAAAAACCGTATTGAGAATAGTGATCAATGATCCATACTCTGGTTTAATGTCTTGCTTTTTTTTTTTGTATAACAATAACAAACATGTTATACTTAAGCTGTTCTGTGCAAGTGGTTTTGCACAGACTAAAAAGAGCCAAGGAAAAATCCAAGCTCTACTTACCGACCAGCTTGCGACCAACCAAATTAACCTGTCTAAGCCCCTGTACACACGGTCAGAGATTTCGACAACCAAATCCGTCAGATTTTGTCCGTCGGATCTTGTCCGAAACTGTTGCATACACACGGTCGGACAAAGTTGTCGAAAAATCCGATCTTTCAGAACGTGATGACATAATTTCGTTACGATGGGACTACATTCAGGCTAGTAGCCAATAGCTTTGATGTAGGAATTTGTTCTGAGCATGCGTGGCACTTGGTCCGATCAAAATTCTCTACACATGATCGGAGTATGTGCGATCGGCCCAGTTGGTCAGGAAATATTTCCAACAAGTTGGAAAATTGGGTCCGACGGATATTCAGACGGAATCAGTCCGATGCATACCACAAACAGCCTGTTTGTGCTGATACCACCACGCTTAGAATATTCCCTAGCACGGGTGTATATTTGTTCTTATTTTAACCGTTTTTTTATGAATATATTTTTTATTTTTGTTAGAATCGGACCTATTCGGTCATACCTTTGGTCTACTGTATATTAAAAAAGTTTTTAGAATCGGACCTATTCGGTCATACCTTTGGTCTGTTGTATGTTAGAATTTTTTTAAATAAAATTGCCGACTGCTTAACGGTACGTTCACGATCGGAGTCCTTCTTTGTTTTCCCCTTCCCTTCGCTCGTGCCCGGGAGGCCCGAGTGTCTTGTGTTTTACTACAGGTTTGCGTATTGAAAAACCTTGACATCGGACGATTCGCTGGGGAGCTATAGATAAACTCCAGACATACAGAGAGATCGGATAGCCACTTTCTACGGTGATCGAGAGGAGAAGTAGGACGTACGATGGTTTCCGGAATCGTTTCAATCTAGGCTGGTTACCTCCGAATGATCCGCATCTATCCATGCGTCTAGTAGCACACCGGAACGGATTACACGCAAAAGAACCCTGCAGAGGGCTGTCTGCTCGCGCTAATGACTCCGTTGATTGGGAGTCCACCCATTGCGGTAAGAGTCAAACCTTTTTCAGCTCTGGATTTGTAAGAAGATTACACTGAATTCGTAAAAAGGATCGATTTCCATATTCATTGGTTTCTCTTGGGAATAGAGAGTCCCTGATTACAAAGACTCCTTTTTTCTCGATTGAACTTTACACAGGATGTTTCTTTGATTTGTAATCTTAGTAAATTGTATTAGGATTATTTTCATGTATTTTTAGCGCAACTTTATATACAATTTTTTCAGATTTTATCCATATTTTGATATTAGATGGTTTTTAGTTGCAGCTTTCAGGTTTACCCCAAGCGCGATATTTTTGTTTTGTTTGTTTTCACTGCCCCATCTTTATCTGGCCTATACAGAACGGAGGATAGGGGGTCAACAAATGACAAAAAACAGCCAAGGAAAAATCCAAGCTCTACTTACCATCCAGCTGGTCGGTAAATAGAGCTTGAATTTTTCCTTGGACTTTCCTTGGATGTACACTTTTGTCATTTGTTGCCCTCCAATGCTCCTTGCTGTATAGGCCAGTTAAAGATGGGGGCAGTGGCTCACTTTTTGTATGCTTGATATATAGGTCAGGTAACACCCTGACACCTTTGCAGCCATGGTGCTATGTGCCTTGGCTGCCTGAGTCCCAAGCAGCCGAGGTTCTCGTGCAAAATTACTGGATCAGGGTGGGACTCAGGCAAGTATTAGGGGGGCTGAGGATGGCTGCTGCACACAGAAGGTGTTTTATCTTAATGCATAGAATGCATTAAGATAAAAAAAAACCTTCTGCCTTTAAAACCAATTTAGGGTTATCAGTGGTGTACCCAAAGGTTCAGTGTTGGGACCTTTACATTTTAATATATTTATGAATTATATAGAGTCTGGGATTAAAAGTAACATTTCAGTTGACACCAATCTATGCAGTGGAATTATGTCCATACAGGATGTCTCCAATTTACAAGCCAACCTCAATGCACTGTTTAATTGCGCAACTATGTGGAGAATAAGGTTTAATGTTGATAAATGTAAAGTTATGTACTTAGGGGCTAAAAAATGCATCATACACACTAGGAGGAGAACAGTTGGGGGAGTTAATGGTGAAGAAGGATCTGGGTGTCCTGGTAGATCATAGACTTTAAGGATAAGTTCACCTTTGGGAATATATTACATGTTCTACCCATTTTTAGGGACATGCAACATGTTCCCACTGCTGTAGCTTCTCCCCAATCCGCCACCTCTAGTGAAAGCAAACTCCCTGTCACAGCTTTAAAAAAGTGGCCATGGATGAGCGCCCACCCGACCGTGTCATTCATTCGCAGGGTTCTGTGAATAGAAGAACTACAAGTAGCTGAGTTCCTTTGCAGCTGTTTGCTTGTAGTTCTCAATTAACTTCCAGGGCAGTGTAGAGCTCTCTAAGTAGTTAATTGTTTCTTCTTGTCATTGTTTAACTGTCTGCTTGTATGAGGTACCAGCAGACATCTTTCACTGACAGTCTACAGGAGTCCTGCATTGCACCAGAGATCTGCTGATCACAGATTCAATGCTTTGCAGGTTCCCACACAAATACAAATAATAAATGCACACTTTGTTACCTGCAAAACGATGTGCATTTATTATTATCTTTAAAAACATGGACTTATCCTTTAATAATAGCATAAAATGCAAAGCTGCAATTTCCAAAGCTGGCAAAATACTTGTGACATCATTTGGCCCATGTACAAATGGTTAGTAAGATTTCAGCTAAAATATGCAGTTACATTTTTGGGCACCAGTTCGCAAAAACAATATTGTAGAACTGGAGAAAGTGCAGTGAAGGGCAACCAAACTGATAAGAGGCATTGAGGAGCTCAGCTATGAGGAAAGTTTAGAGGAACTGAATTTATTCTCTCTTGAGAAGAGGAGGTTAAGGGGGGGGGGGGGTGGTCCATAATGAACTTGGTGTAGAATTATTCACTTGTAGGTCATTACAGAGGACAAGTGGGCACTCTTTATACCTGGAGGAAAAGAGGTTTAACCTTCACATAAGAAAAGGCTTCTTCACAGTAAGGCCGCGTACACACGCGGGGACTGTTCGCCCAACTTTGTCCGTCAAACAGTTTCGGCAAACAGTCCGCTCAAACTTAGCATGGACGGACATGGCCACACACGACGGACGAACAGTTTGCTGAAACCGTGCGCGATGACGTGAACGGCACGTACGACGGGACGAAAAATACGACGTCCTATACACTGCATTATAACTTTCGGCGTGTAAATCCTTTCTGAGCATGCGCGGAACTTAGTTTGACGAACAAGCCTACACACGAGCGGACAGTTCGCTGAAACAAGGTTTCAGCGGACAGTTTTTCGGAAATTCCGAAAAACCTTGTTCGTCAAACTGTCCGCTGAAACTGTCCGCTGAAAGCCCACACACGAGCGGACTGTCCGCCCAAACACTGTTCAGCGGACAAAGTTGGGCGAACAGTCCGCCCGTGTGTACGCAGCCTAAGAGCTGTGAAATGTGGAACAGACTCTCTCAAGAGCTGGTTCTGGACAGCTTAGTACTGTATATTGTTTCAAAAAAGAGTTGGATAAATTCCTAATTGCACAAAATATAACTAGATTATAATTTAGAGGTAATAATGACAAAAGTATTTGATCCAGGGAATATCTGATTACCTCATGGGGAATCCAGAAGGACCCCCCCACTGGAACAAATTGGATCATGCTTTATTCGTTTGTTTTTTGCCTTCCTCTGCATCAACTGAGGATATACATACCTCCCAACTTTTGGAGATTGGAGGGAGGGACATCAAGGGACACCTATTTGCAATAGTAGGTCATACCTCTGCCATGCCCCCTTAACCGCTTCCGGTCTGCCCCACGTACATTTACTGTGGCAGGGCGGCCGGGCTACGCAAAATCAATGATTTTCGTGCACACGGATTAGGGGCACTGGCAAGCTGCTCCTGCTGTGATTGGACACAGCAGGACCCAAACAGTGGGTTCGGCAGCCACGACCCTCCAATTGTTCACAGGAGAGACGTATCAGCCATCTGCCTGTGTAAACAAGCAAGCGGCGGATCTGTCAGGAAGAGAAAGAGGGATCTTGTGATTCAGCTAAACTGACTCACAGATCTCTCTTTTCCTTCAGTGTGACACTGACCCACATAGTTAGAAAGCACCTCCCTAGGGAACATTTAACACTTTGATCACCTCTGGTGTGAACCCCTTCCCTGCCAGTGCCATTTATACAGTAATCAGTGCATTTTTATAGCACTGATCACTGTATTGATGTCACTGGTCCCCAAAAAGCATCACTCAGTGTCAGATTTGTCCACCGCAATGTTGCAGTCCCACTAAAAGCCATTACCAAATAAAATAAATAAATAAAAGTCCCTAAATCTATCCCGTAAGTTTGTAGACGCTATAACTTTTGCGCTAACTAATCAAAATATGCTTATTGAGATTTTTTTTTTTTACCAAAAATATGTAGAAGAATATATATTGACCTAAACTGATAAAGAAATGTTTTTTTTTTTATATGTATTATAGCAGAAAGTAAAAAAAATATCAAAATTGTCAGTCTTTTTTTGTTTATAAAAAATAAAAAGCACACAGACGATCAAATTCCCATTTTATTTGGGTACAGTGTTGCACGACTGTGCAATTGTCAGTTAACACGACGCAATGCCATATCACAAAAAATGGCCTGGTCAGGAAGTGGGTAAAACCTTCCGGAGCTAAAGTGGTAAACCACTTCCCGCCTGGCCTATAGCAGATTGACGGCCGGAAAGTGGTTTTGTTATCCTGACTGGGCATCATATGACGTCCAGCAGGATAACATGCCAGCGCACGAGTGTGGCATGTCAGTGTGATTGTGGTAAGAAGCCTCTGACAGATCAGCTGTGACCAAACATAGCTGATCATCGTGTGAACCAGGATGTGCCAGCATTCCTCATTTTGAAAGAAAAAAAGAAAAAAGAGGGGGGGGGGGAGGATAGGTGCAGATGGTTGGTAGTATTTAAGGTCTGCTTGCCAAAGTGACCGATCGACCAATTAGAGGGGAAATCAAAATAATAGTACTTGAATGATGAAGAATCACATAATTAAATAGAACAATATGTATACAAAACCACATGATTATATGAAAAATAATAATTATATAAAAACGTATTTTCTGCACCAACAGTAAGTATAAAGGATTTCCTTACATATAGAGTGCACAAATGGTACAAGGTGGTGTTGGTATAATAGATGCATAATAATAATAATGAAAAGCAGTAAAATGTTCAAAAATTTAACTTATGGTAAGCCTATGTAAAAGGGTAAACAAACGGGTATAAATAAGAACAGATCCGTATACCAACAGGGACAAGGTTTAAGAATAAAGATTAAAAATAAAGATAGATATAAAAATAAAGATAAATATAAACGAATAATAAAAAAATAAAATAAAATAAATGCGACTGGGGACGCTGAAGGAAAAAAGAGAGGGGGGGGGGGGTAGATGCGTACAAAAACTATTATATGTACACATGATCCGCCCTGCATTACGTCCAAGGCCTATGGTTGGAAGTTGCACATTTTCTAGTCAGGAAATACATATAGCAACTTTATATAGGAGACTGTTTATAAAGAGAACTTTTTCTTGGAGAAGGAAAAAGGGAAAAAAAGGGGGAGGTAATACAAAAAATAGCATCCGCCAGGTGGCCAAGCATGCTACTGATTGTTTAGACTCAGAGGATAGTAGCAATTTCAATACATTCGTTGATTTCTCCTGGGGAGAGTACATCCAGGGTATAAATCCAGAATGTTTCCTGAGCACATAGTTTTTTGAATCTCTCCGCCAGGGGGAAAAAGGTTTGAGATCTGCTCAATGATCTATACTTTTAAGCCTATTGTAGACCCTTTGTGAAAATGGGCAAAGTGTCTTGGCACACTATGTGGGTCTATACCTCCTTCTATTAGTCTTCTGTGCCTTATCAGTGCCAACTCATCAGTGCCGTCTCATCAGTGCCCATGAGTGCCACCTCATCAGCACCCATCAGTGAATCAGAAAACAACATTTAATGACAGAAACTAAGAAAAACGTTTTTTTTTTCAAAAATTACGGTCTTTTTTAGTTTGTTTAGCAAAAAATAAAAACCCCAGAGATGATCAAATACCACCAAACGAAACCTCTATTTATGGGAAGAAAAGTATACAAATGTAGTTTGGGTACAGTGTTACATGACCACCTAATTGTCATTCAAAGTGCGACAGCGTTGAAAGCTGAAAATTGTCCTGGGCAGGAAGGGGGGAAAGTGCTTGGTATGGAAGTGGTTAAAGGAGAACTATACAAAAAATAATAATTATTAGTTAAACCCACAAGTGCTTTTTTTGACCACTACTATTCCTTTACACTGGCATTTGAAGTTTACTAATGAAGCAATTTAGAATTTGGGTGAGAGGTTTAGCATTGGGAACACTTGTTGAAAGATAAATAGTGCATTGTATATACAACTATATAGATGATACTAAAATGAGGGACAAATGAGGAGGAAAGAGGGACATTGTTCCAAATCAGGGACAGTTGGGAGCTATGGGTATAGTATATATTGAGGTTTTCTATTTGTGTGTATTTCTTTTTTTACTGATTGACTTAGATGGACTAGTTTTTTTTTTAAAACCTAACTATGTAGCTTTCCCAATCTGGTCCCACCCGCCATTTAGTGCAGCACTCTGCATGTGTTGCTGTATTACCCTTGTTGCAGGGTCATTGGGGGGCCAACGTATGCCCCCATGACCCTGGAACCTGACATTTGCAAAAATTCATAAAAATAAAATTAATAAAAATGAAAAAGAGAAAACATTATCTTTCTGAAATATAAAGCACTTAGAATGTAATGGAGTGTGAAAATCCTGCTGCTCCTTGTGAGCCCCTGCAGGTGGCTTCCTTTCCTCTGTCATAGCAACTAGTTTACATTGCTGAAACCAGCCTTCTCAAATGTGTTATTCCTACATCTTAAATCATATATGAGAGCTGTTTTACTTGGCAAAGGGTTTGTATTTTTGTTCTTTGTATTTCCAGTTCTAAGATTTATACAGCTCTTTCACGCAGCCCAATCCCGTATGGCAGGGCAGAAGACCTGATTTTTTTTTTGTGATGCAGTTAAGCCCTTTGACTGGACACTGAAATGAAAAGCAGTAGACTGGTGAGTTCATTTCTCTTTCATTGTATTCTCTCCTTACCTTGGTTAGGACAGGAACAATGCAGACCATTGCTCTCATTGTGCAGCTTTCCCTCTCCAGTCTGAGCGCTGTTATAAAATGGATGGAAGAGGATGCTACCTACTCAATATTCATATAGTTAAACTAGTTGGATTAAAACATAATATTATTTGTAGAAAATTACTATTCATTTAATTTGAAAAAAATATGTAATTGTAAAAATGTAATACTTATTTAATAATGAATACCGAGTTGCATTCATTTGTGCTAGGCCCCTTTCACACTGTCAGGCCGTTCAGGCCCGCCTGGCAGTTTTGATGGCGGACCTGAACGGGGCGCTCCATGCTGGTCTATGGAGCGACAGATGTCAGCGGTGACATGTCCGCTGACATCCGACCTGGGCCGATCTGCCAAAGGCAGACGGATGGCCCTACGTCCGGATCCATCGCTGGCGGATCGGATCGGGTGAGATCTGATGAAAACAGACATGCTGTCCGTTTTCATCCGATCTCTCCACAGAAACCAGTGGTGCTCGACAAGCCCCTCCCTGCTCAGTGAGCAGAGAGGGACCTGTCATCCACCGGCTCAGCGGAGATCAATGGAGAGATCTCCCGCTGAGCCGGCGGACAGAGGCATACTCCGAGGCAGCTGATCCACCTCGTGGGAATGAAGCCTTACTTGTTAGGACAGGAACAATGTAGACCATTGTAGACCATAACAGCCTGAAGTTCATCTTTAAAATTTATCTAAACTTAAAATCAAAGGATTTTACAGATTGCAGCTTGTAGCCCGACGTGGTGGATGTATTAGTTATCTTTTTTTTCTCCTTTTCACCTAGTACACCTGCCAGTAACACATTTCCTGTCCTAGAGTGACAACACTTACTTGCATCTCTGTATCTGTGGAGAAAAAGCATTATCACCCTAGGTTGTGTTCCTAATTACTGATCTATTACATAAAGGGCATTATAGATCCGAGAAGATCATTGGTAAGGCTGGTATGCTCATTTGATACTTCAATTCAGTGCACAGAAAGTTACAATGACACAAAATTAACAGATATTTTCTGTACTTGCATTAAATGTACTTAGCCCCCAAAAAAGAAAACCAATGCAGCCACCACATCTAATCTGCGATATACAACCCTAATTCAAAAAAGTTGGGACGCTGTGTAAAATCTACATAAAAACAGAATGCAATGATTTTCAAATCTTATAAACCCATATTTTATTCACAAAACTAGAAAACATATCAAATGTTTACACTATAGTAAGATAATAAGATCATTTTTAAATTCATGGCAGCATCATGTCTCAAAAAATGTTGGTACTAATAAGATAAGTGGTACTAACAAGGAAGACCTGGAAGAAAATTTTTCAATTAATTGGGTTAATTGGCAACAGGTTAGTAACCTGATTGGGTATAAAAAGAGCATCTTAGTGGGTCAGAGTGTCTCAGAAGAAAAGATGAACAGAGGTTCAACCTGTGAAAAGCTGTATCTAAAAATTGCCCAACAATTTCAGAATAATGTTTCTCAATGTAAAATTTCAAAGACTTCACATATATCATCATCTACATTACATAATATCATCAACTGATAAAAGATTCCTAGAATTTGGAGAAATCTCTCTGCACAAAGTACAAGGCCAAAATGCAATATTAGATGCCCATAATCCTCTGGCCCTCAGACGGCACTGTATTAAAAATAGGCATGATTCTGTGATGGACATGTATGGGCTCAGTGATGTTTCCAAAAATCACTGTCTGTGAACACAGTTCACTATGCCACCCAAAAATGCAAGTTAAAGCTCTATCATGCAAGGAAGAAGCCATAGCTGAACATGATCCAACAACACCGTCATCTTCTCAAAGCTCATTTAAAATGGTCTGTTGCAAATTTGAAAACTGTTCTATGGTCAGAAGAATTGAAATTTGACAACCATGGGTGCCATGTCTTCCATACTAAAGAGGAGAGGAACATGGGCAGCACAGCAGCTATCTGGTTAGCACTTTCACCTAGCATAGCTAGGGTCACTGGTTCGAGGCTCAGCCATGACACTGCCTGCCTGGAGTTTACATATTCTCCCTGTGCTGGCGTAGGCCTCCTCCGGGTACCTCAGTTTCCTCCCACACTGATAGGTTAATTGGATCCTCTCAAAATTAGCCCTAGTATGTGTATGTATGTAAGTTAGGGACCTTAGATTGTAAGTTCCTCGAGTGCAGGGACTGATGTGTATGTGCAATACATATGTAAAGTGCTACATAAATTGATGGTGCTACATATGTACCTAAAATAAATAAATAAACCTTCTGACTTGTTATCAGCTCAAAAGCCTGCATCTATGGTGGTATTGGGGTGCATTAGTGTGTATAGCATGGGCAGCTGAACACTTGTGGATTCCTTCACAAAAATCAAATATAAAAAAATTATGAAGAGCAGTGCTGTAAGTGAGGCTCCTTAAATCTTTGAATCATTCCACATAAACTTAGATCCAACAACTAAATAATTTTTTCTTCAGTCACAAAAAATCAAATCTAAAATTATATTAGTGCAATGCTATGAGTGACACTCACATGAGACTTACATTGTGAAATTACATAGAAATCTCCACCACACACATAAGTGCTTGGGAGTGTTCCTGGAGAGGGGCCCAGGTGGGGAAGGTCCAAGTGGGGAAATTGAGTGGCCACCACTTGAAAGAACCTGCTTGTTCCACTCCAGGTAAAAAGAGATGATTCCAGAGGATAGGAAGTGGTAGCAGTTATAGGGACATAAGTTTGCCTGAATAACGTATCGAGTCATAAACTTTCAAGAAGTGAACCATTAAGGGACTAAGGATCAGTGATGGCGAACCTTGGCACCCCAGATGATTTGGAACGACATTTCCCATGATGCTCATGCACTCTGCAGTGTAGTTGAGCATCATGGGAAATGTCCTCTAATAGTGTATTTGTGGGCTTCCCAAAGAGCCACTGGGGCAGATACCAAACCCACATTCTTAGGAGAAGGGCACCAGAGGCAAAATGTTGCAGCTGAAAAAAGACGTGATTGATTCTACAGAACTCTGATGGGGATCGCAGTAGAAGGTATATTTTCTTGATTTGAGGTGTCATTCCTCCTGAAGGAGGGTGCACAGTTGATATTCCTGCACAGTGTCATGAGAAGTAGTAGCTCCCATTGGGTACTGATGCCTGATGATCCAAACAGAATTTAAGGGCACATTGGAGTCCCCCTGTGAAAAGCAATACACTTTTACTAGGATGTAAAATCACTTTTAAAAGGTGAGAGAAAAATCTTTGCTGGGGCATAATAAGGCATCAAGGTAACCTCCTAGTCAAAAACGTTGCTTTGTAAAATTAGATAATGGCCAGTAGGGTTCACTATCTCCAGAGAGCATGATAATGAGATATTTCAGTGGAAAGCATTCAAAATTCCCAGAATGTTTTTCTGGGGCAGATGCTGTTTAAAAGGATGGGAAATGTGAATTTAGGAAGACTGAAGCAAACCAGGCTAAAAATCTGATCTCCTGCAAACAGTCCACCTCCACTTTTCGAGGTTTAAGGTAGTGGAAAACTTTGGTGCTCTTCATGGGGGAATTATAGCCCTTGATGTTTTGTAAGTAGAACATCAGAGGTTTTTCTACAATAGTGGCAAGGAAAGGATGAACCACTGAAAGCCAAAGGGAGACCCACATAACCCTGGGAGATAGGGGAGAGGGAGGGAAAGGGAAGAGAGAAAGAAAAGACAAGAAGAAAACCAAAAGAGAGAAAAACCTCCAAAATGGAATATGTTAAGCGCAAAATATATCCAGATGATATGGGACATTTTCGTGGGGGTACTCTTCCCCCAGGTACAGGGGGAGACAGGGGGACTGACAGAGAGTGGTATTAATAAAAAACTGAAGAGAAAGAGAGAGAAAGAAGGGAATAGGATGAAAAGGGGACAGGTGGGAAAGAGGGGGTGGCAAGGTGAAGAAGAGGAAAAGGGGGCAAGGCAAGAAGAGGGACTCAGGAAGTGACTAAGGACCCCGGGCATGGACTTTGGGTGCGATGACACCGAGAGTGGGGAGAACTAGCTAAGTGCCTAGCAGGCAAAAAGAACCAAACTGCTAACCAGAACTAATAGTATTTGCTAAGGAACTAGAACCTGCTCTGAGGAGGAAGAAAAGAAAAACAGAACTGAGCATAATATGGTGAGGTCTGAAATTACAGTGTTGAAATTATAACCAGCCAGGAAGGCATTTCATAATACAATGAGAAACTGTCATGTACTTAAGGCCTCATAAAGGAGTCTGTGGCTGCACTAGTGGGCCACCTTAGGTGCACTCAAGAGACTCCATGGAAAAAGTATAATATGCAGGCAGAAAACCACAGTAACCACAGTAATGATAAGATCATAAATAAATAATACCTGATGGGGTCCATACAAAACTGGATGGGTGGTCAGGGTAAAAAAATAAAAAATAAAATTACAATAAAAGTTTATGTGGATATACAAAAACATGAAACCT
Source organism: Lithobates pipiens (assembly GCF_037356315.1). Taxonomy (NCBI): domain Eukaryota; kingdom Metazoa; phylum Chordata; class Amphibia; order Anura; family Ranidae; genus Lithobates; species Lithobates pipiens. The sequence continues at coordinate 101,185,400 of NW_027507785.1, forward strand.
CCCACTGGCGTTCCAGATACAGTCAATGTATAATGATGGACTGCCCCCCATGACCAGGTGCCATGTGTAAAAACAGAAAAGGTACTAACTGGATGTCAGAAGTCCTAAAAGAAGCCAACAGGACTGAGGGTATTACGTGAGGGACAGGCCACATCAGAGAACTGCAATATAGAGACACAGTGGGGTTGATTTACTAAAACCGGTGAGTGCAAAATCTGGTGCAGCTGTGCACAGAAACCAAATAGCTTCCAGGATTTATTGGCTAAGTTTAATCAAACAAGCTGAAGTTAGAAGCTGATTGGCCCTCATGCAAAGCTGCAATAGATTTTGCACTCTTCAGTTTTAATAAATCAACCTCTATGTGTGTCTGTGATGGTCAAATAAAGTTTTAACATCAGAGGACAACCCTGTTTCCAGCTTGGTGAGAATGAGATGAAATGGAGGGGGCTCCCTTTGATATGCACCTTTTGGTATTTACCTTTCCTTTGGATTTTCAAACTTTTACTCCTTACTGCTCTACTACCAAAAAGTACTGGAACCATTAGCTTTATGCTAACATGTAACTATACAAAAATACACTTTATATTTCAAAGGGAGGCTCATAAAGTTACTGACCCTCCGAGCCTGGTCCATGTGATGGCTGTACTGGCTGATTTAACTACACCATTTACAACAATTGTACTATACGTGTATTGTTCAGAAACAACAAACTGTATTAATCCCATACATGTATTTTCAAATGTTGAATTTATGCATTAAATATAATGATATTTTGAAATCTGAGAGAGGAAATGCCACATTTGTAGCCCAATTTCTGGGTCATACATCTGGAGGGAAATTGCTTGTTTAAAATGTCAGTGCAATAACTTCCCTCAACATAAATAGGAACTTTCAGTGTATTCGTTTGCATGCAGCTCTGCTGGGGTTATGTAATTGCACCCAGCTTGCATTAATCACACTAACAATAGTCCTCTATGCACTGTTTAATATTCCTATGAATTATCTCAGCATACATGCTGCTAATGTGTGTTGCAAAAAAAGAGTTTCAAATACCTTTCAGTCAAGCTGAAATGAAGGAAAATGTCATGCAGAGAAATACATAGCCAAATTGGGAATTCTGTCTTTTCGTTACTCGAATACTTAGGTTGTGAAAAGATTGGATTAGCCTCATGTATAACGGTTGGATGAATGAAAAAAAAATGAGCACACAGCTGTGACTGGGTCTATGCTTCTGGAGGACTCATAGAGCTTCCTTGGCACTATCAACACAAAACAATGACTACTTCACTTGTGGTTACAAAAAGTCAAAAATGCACCCTCTTATTGGCTGCACTATCAGCTTCCAACTCCCACTGGTACCCCACTGTTGTAACGTAATGTGTATGTATAGCCCTAACTACTTGAATTAAGTAGGGTAAACTGCCTTCATTGCTGCTCAGCAACTGCTGTCAAGTCACTCCATGTGGATAATTGAATACTGGTTCCAATAAAGATCTGTAAAGTAACTGTTTTCTCCATCCACATTTTATCCTGGGTTGAGCCCTAATAAAGGGGGAGTGGTATTGCCCCTGAAATGTGTTGACTGTTTTGGTGATCTTAGACTCTTTTATCTAGTCTTGGTCTGGTGCTCCTTTCTATATTTTTATGGTTTGACTTACTGTTGGGTGCCTGTGAAGGAAAGGCTTGTTGTGTGGCAGCTGCCTCACCAGGGCTATTGAGCTTGTTTAAAGTCTACCTTCATCTAACTATACACCAAGTCTAAAATTTCCCACCACCTCTTTGAGTATATTCTTCTGTAGCATACCAAAATTTACAGGGTTTCAAACCCTCATCAAAAATAAACAAAAATCTCCAGCTCTCTTACCAGTTCACAGTAAAAAACTAGGGGTTTAGTCACTGTCAGGAACCATGAAAAAGACTGAGAGAGAAGTGCAGTAAAATCACATTGTTTATAAATAATAAAGGTAAATAGAGCAAACATAGTCAAAACATAGCCAGAATTTGGAAACCAGAAAGGATATTCAGACAAGTCAGGATGTCAGGGAGCCAGGGATCAGTATACTTCAGAACAGGCCAGGAGATCAGGAAACTGGAGAATCAGCATAGTTGAACAGCAAGCAGGATCAGGAACCAGAAGGGATGTCAGACATGCAAGTCTTCAACTGGAATACAGGAGAGCATCTCTTGATATGTTTGACCAAGGTTAAGCCATGATCTGGACTGAACGGCTTAATGTGGAAGTAAACCCTTCTATCGTTTTCAGTCAAGGAAGCTGCCATCTTGGTATCTAATGATTCTTCAACTGCCATAATGCTGCACATGTGATCAGTTATGAAACCAGCCATTGGATGGTTTGAAAGTTTGGTTGAGAGCACAACCAATGTGAAAGTTAGCATTTCCGGCATGCCGGCAATGTAAGTGTTTTTTGAAACTGGGTTTACTCCCGCTTTAAGTAACCAGCAGGACTGACGGACAGGATATCTTCACAAGGTGTGGAAAGATTGGAGCTGGCAATTAACCGACAGCTGAACATCCTGCTTAGAGAAGGAAGGGCTTAGCCTAGCCTTGACAGTGACCCCTCCCCCTCCAAGGACCACCAGGATTGAGGGGAAAACGTCTATGGAAATCAAGGAGCAGGACAGGGGCATGTACATCTGAGGATGAGACCCAAGAGCGTTCCTCCGCACTGTATGCTCCCACAAAACCTATGGGAGGCAACAATGGATTGTACCTCATACTCCTCAAGGTTCTGAACCTGTACTGGGTGAGAACGTAGCGCCCAGGTGGTGAAGTGGTTGCAGACCAAAGGTTTTAATAAGGAGGTATGAAATACATTTGAGATATGCATATTTGAAGGAAGGTCTAAAGCGTAAGCCACTGGGTTAATCCTGGGGAGAATACAGAAAGGACCAATAAACTGAGGTGCAAACTTCAGTGAGGGAACACAGAGTCGGAGGTTGCGCAATGATAGTCAGACTCGGTCCCCAACCTAGTAGGAAGGCGAAGGCAGAAGTCTGCGGTCAGCATGGAGTCTGTACCTATCATTGGGATGCTGCAAGGCCTCCTGGACTTGTACCCAAGTGTAACAAAGAACACATAGATGCTACTCTAACGCAGGAATGCTCTGACGATCAAATAAGTCAGGCAAAATGGATGGTTGTAAACCATAGTTCACCATAAATGGGAACAATCGGGAAGCAGAATTCATGGGATTATTTTGAGCAAACTCCGCCCAAGGTAAAAGGTCTGACCAGTTGTTATGATGTTTAGAAATATAGCAACGTAGAAACTGCTCCAAGGACTGGTTGGCTCGTTCTGTGGCCCCATTCGACTGTGGGTGATACGCAAAGGAGAAAGCAAACTGAATTCCGAATTGTGCATAAAAGGCTCATCAGAACCGGGACACAAACTGATTACCCTTGTCTGAGATGATCACCTTTGGTAGCCCATGTAAGCAAAAGATCTCCTGAGCAAAAATGGAAGCCAGTTCCTTAGACGTGGGCAACTTCTTAAGTGGAATACAATGAGACATTTTTGAGAACCGGTCAACCACCATAAGGATAACTGTTTTACCCTGAGAGTTGGGTGACTCCACAATAAAATCCATAGACAGGTGGGTCCATGGCCTTTCTCCATTGGGTATGGGTTGTAGGAGGCCCACTGGAGGGTGTCGTGGTGTCTTACTCTGTGTATGCACAGCAGTATGAAGACTCTAAGGGACAAAACAGAGGTTACGGGGTCCCTCAGGAGGAGCATGGATCTGAGCGGCAAGAATTTTGTCACCCAAAGGAGTGAGACTGGTGCGAACCGTAACCAGAGTACGATCAGGAGGAATCAGAGGAACAGGAACCGATTCCATCTTGGAAGTGGAGGAAAACTGTTGCAACAAAGCATAAGCCCTTACATTCTTATTGCCGGGTAAGAATGAGACAATGTAATTGAAATTTTACAAGAATAGAGTCTATCGCGCCCTTCTGTGAGAGAGGCGTTCGGCCTCAGACAAGAATGTGAGATTCTTATGGTCCGTCAGAATTCTTTAAGGGCTAAAATGATCGCTAAAAGTTCTCTGTCCCCAATCTCGTAATTATATTCCGCACTTGACAATTTCTTGGAAAAAGTAGCCACAAGGATGCATAGCGCTCTAAGAGGTAGGACGTTGAGACAGAAGGGCACCAACTCCAGCCTCAGAAGCATCAACCTCAAGGATAAAGGTTAATGTAGGATCAAGATGAGCCAACACAGGATCAGAAACAAAGGCAGCCTTTGTTGAGAGACTCTCAAAGGCCTTAATGGACTTCGGAGACCAACTCTGTGAGTTACAGTCCTTTCTGGTCATATCAGTCAGGGACTTGACCAGAGATGAAAAGTTATGAATAAACTTCCTATAATAACTGGCAAAGATAAGAAAACGTTGCAGAGGACATAACCCCATGGGTTGGGGCCACTGTAGGACTGCTGAAAGTTTCTCTGGGTTCATCAAAAAACCAGCAGTGGAAATTACATAACCCAGGAATTTAACCTGTTCATGATTGAACTCACACTTCTCCAATTTTCAATACAGATTGTTTTCTCTCAGCCTCTGAAGCACATAACAGATATCTGTGTGGTGGCCCTATAGGGACTTGGGAAATATGAGGATATTGTCTAGATAAACCACCACACATAGGTGCAACAAATCTCGGAGGACATTGTTGATAAATTCCTGGAAAACTTCCGGTGCGTTGCAAAGGCCAAATGGCATTATGAGGTACTCATAAGGGCCTGTTCTTGTATTAAAGGCAGTTTTCCATTCATTGCCCTCCTTGATCCTCACGAGATTGTATGCCCCTCTCAAATCAAGCTTTGTGAAAACTGTTGCCCCTCTGAGGTGATCAAATAACTCCGTAATCAATCAAATTGGATAAGCATTCTTAATTGTGAAATGATTGAGGCCCCTATAATCAACACAAGGCCTCAGTTCACCACTCTTCTTCAAAAAGAAGAAACCAGCAGCAGCAGGAGATGAGGACTTGCGAATGAATCCTCGAGAAAGTGCATCTGCAACATACTCCTTCATGGCCTTGTCCTCCGAGACCAAGAAGGTAAACCCGGCCACGAGGGAGTATGGCACCAGGTTAATGGTCAATTGTGCAATCATACGACCGGTGTGGAGGCAAACTACCAGCTTGACATTTGTCAAAATCATCGCTAAAATCACGGTACTCCTCCGACAGAGAGGAGAGTGAGGAGATGCACAGGACCTTAGCCGCATTCTGAAAACATGTCTTGCTGCATTGTGGCGACCAGGAAAAAACCTCAGCAAAAATCCAATCAAAAGAGTGGTTTTGCCTCTGTAACCAAGGATAATTAATAACCACCGGAAACTTAGGTCAGAAAATTGCTTGGAACTGGATTATCTCATGGTGTAGAGCCCCTATGGCCATGGACCATGGAGCAGTCTCATGAGTTACATGGGTAGGCTGTAGAGGTCTCCCGTCAAGAGCCTCAATGGAAAGTGGAGTGGCACAAAGCTGCAGCAGAATCGAGTGCTTAGATACAAAGGCAGCATCAATGAACAGGCCTGCAGGCCCAGAGTCAATTAGAGCCTGTATTTTGACGGAAAGGGTAACCAGAACCAGGAACTTCAAAAAGTGACCTGGAGGCATGGGAGGTGAGGGAGGCAATGGTGTGACTGCAAAGCTTGGAGTCAAAAAGTACAGGATGCTTGTGCAAGCACTCCTTAAAGGAAGGTCTCTCGGAGTCTGGAGTCAATGAGAATAGCAAACCTGATCAACTTGTCCAGCACAGTGGGTATGTCTTGGACTGCTATCCCATCTTTATTGTTATCCTAGAGACCGTAAGAAAAAGCAGCCATGAGGGCCTCAATGTTCCACGCACCTTCTGCTGCCAAAGTACGGAAGTCAATGGCAATCAGCAACAGTTCTCAACCCCCTGTTTGATGGACATGACGCTTTTTTTTTTTTAAATATAATTTTTATTAGAATTTAACAAGTATTACAAATAACATTGCAGTACAGTAGTATCAAAATACAGACATTCTTTATCTTGCCGGTGTCGGAGTTAGCCCAGTGTAGATCAAAGTACAAGGGTAAATGTACAGTTATTGAAAATACAGGCAATTAATAGCAATAGAAATGTTATCTTGTAGCTAAGTTATCTGAAGGACATTGCAGCTTCCCCCCTGGACACCCCTCACGGGATCATCACTGTGACCAGGAAGAAAGTCCACCCCTCTAATGGTGAACAGAATACTATTCGTTTAGTACAGTAGGTTCAACTAAAGGAAAAAGATCATAATACGTATGCTTGACAACATAACTATAATGCAGAGGATAGCAACGTTGACGCTTATTTATCCGGATATTTGCGATCAGTTTTATGACACTGCTCTTCTACGGTAAGGGAAGGATATTATGGTGGTTGACCCATGTTGACCATGGGAGCCATACCTGGGAGGTGTATTGTTGGGTACCTTGGCAGCGTGCTATCGTTTGTTCGTAGGTAAAATGTAGGTGGGTCAGTCTCACCACTTCTCCCACCGTGGGTGATGAAGGATTTTTCCACATTCAAGCAATACACAGCCTGGCTGAGAGTAAGACATGTAGTATCACATGTCTGATTTGCTTGGGATACATATCTAGGTTTAGGGAAAGGATTGCCAGGCCGGGCTGTGGGGTTACTGGTACATGGGCTATGTCAGAGAGTAGTTGGAAAATTGACTCCCAAAAGGGCATCAGCTTGGGGCAGCTCCAAAATGTATGAAGCATGTCCCCTTTGCTGCCACAATGTCTCCAGCATCAGTCGTTTTGGGATACACAAAATTTTGATATTCTCGTAGGAGTCAAGTACCAACGCTGTATTATCTTAATAGATAGTTCCCAAAGATTGGAGCATTTGGTAACCTTAAATGTGGAATTATATGCTGTAGCCCATTGGTCCGAGGTGTATGTATGGCCTAGGTCTGATTCCCATGCAAGCATTGAATTGTTTTTGGTAAAAACATCTTTCTGTTGAAGTATGTTATAGAAAAGGGAAATACCTTTACTGGTAGTAGATTGGGTCTTGAAGAATTTCCAAGTGGGGTGGGGTAGTGTGCAAGTCCACTTTGGGGTTGTGAGTAGTTAGTGTCTCGCTCGGAGATAGAGGTAGATGTCAGTGTCAGGAATATGAAATTCCTCTTGTAGGTTATGAAAGGTTTTAAGTTCGTTGTTGGTGAAGAGATCATTAATAAATAGGATGCCACTGTGTTGCCATTGGTTAAAAGAGATTAGGTCTATCTTTTTTTTAATACGAACTTTTATTGAGACAGAAAAAAAAGAATAGGCATATACAGTAAGCGACTGATTGATCAAGAACATGAGCATCACATCACAGTAAACAGAGCGACAACATTACATTGAGTGCATTAATGGAGTTACAAGCTTCCTAGTGCATAACAGAAGATTGTCTGAAAAGTACCTGCAACCCAACCATTTAGTCATCGTTCGTGGGGGGTATGGAAAGCAAGGAAACAATCAGGGTAAGAGCATCCCCCACTCTGCCACGTACTGGAGTAGCAACTGTGCCACTATATAGGTATCTGAGTATGGATATGCCATTGAAAACATAAGAAAGACAAGAAAAACAGCAAAAAACATAAACTAAACTGTAAAATTATAATAATTGCTCCAGAAGGTACGGGGCTAAAAAACCATTGATCCGAGTCGGTACCCCTATTTGGGGTGAGCAGACTCCGAGTCTGTCTCAGCCTACAGGTCTACGGCCTCAGGGAGTCCAGGACTTCCACTTAAGATCGTACACCTGCATGGTGTCCATAATTGTATGAAAAATACTCTCCATTAACTGTATGGCAGCCATTCTCTTAAGTACCTGATCCCATGCAACCGTAGGAGAGCGCCAGAATAGGGCAATCGACCAGTGTACTGCACTAAAGAGGGTATGGGAAATTTTTTGGTCAGGGGGGGTAGAACCTGGGATATCAGCAAAGAAAAGGCACATTTGGAAGGTAAGCGTGATAGGGGTGCCAATAATTCCAGATACCGTATCCTGCACTCTTTGCCAGGGGGTCCTGAGAGCGGGACAACTCCAAAATATATGAAGGTGAGTACCCGAGTCGGGGCAACCCCGAAAACAAGATCCAGAAATGGTGGGGAAGAATGTATGTATTTTCGCGGGGGTGTAATACCGCCTGGTATGAAGCTTCACCACCGTTTCCTTCATCGCCTCGGACCTGGTGCACTTGTGCATATTAGAAATTCTGCGAGTCCACTCCTCTGGGGAGACCTCCTCCCCCGTCTCCAGCTCCCACTTAAGTATGGCCACAGATTTCTCCAAGAGGCCCACGCCTGCAAGGGATGATTATATAATGGAGATACCACCCCTATCCATAGATTCCGGGCCACAGAGTCTCTCAAAAAAGGTTTCTGTCCCCCAGGTGGCCCTTGGGAAGTAGGTATTATAAAAGTGCCTAATTTGCAAGTAACGGAAAAATTCTGAATTAGGGAGGGCGTGGGAGGTCCGGAGAGATCCGAAAGACCGAAAAGTCCCCCTGACATGCAGGGAACCATAGGTGATCAGATCCCCCCGGGCCCATAATTCAAAACTATTTTGGTCATGAAGGGAAGCCGGGAACTCCAGATTCCCGATAAAAGAGGCCATCCTTGGGTTGGGGGGGCGTAGTGAGAATTTCCCACAGTACAGAGACCATAGGCGAAGTGACTGACTCACAACTGAGTTCAGGGCTGAGATCTCTTTTATATGTAAGGTTTTATTCCAAAGTAGGCCGGGGAGGTAATAGGGGGCCACCGAGGAGCGCTCGAAGCGCAGCCAGGGTATAGTCCTGAGATTAGGTCTATCTTATAGTGCATTACTTGTAAGGGGATTTGTATAGCAGTTTTAGTAGGGTATGTTTGGCTGAGACGAACACATTTTTTCCAGACTTGGGCTGTAGCAACCATCGTAGGAGGAATGTGTGAGTACAGCGGGGGAGGTCTAGGGTTAGATAGGAGCCATGCAGAAAGGTTCTTCCCTGGGATATGAGAGGCTTCAATTTGTCTCCACTCCGTAAACGGAAAGGGTGAGAACCAATCTTTAGTTTGGGTCAGTATTGATGCCATATAATAGTCCTGAAAGTCAACATATCCAGCGCCCCCAGCCCTACGGTGTTTGATCAATTTTGTGTGTGCGCTTCTGCTCTTTTTACCTTGCCACATGTAGGATGAGAGTAAGGATTGTAGGGATCTGAAGTATTTGGCAGGAATAATTATAGGGAGTGTTCAGAATAAGTACAGGATTTGGGGGAGATGCATCATTTTAAAGGCCGCTAGATGGCCCATCCAGGACAGCTCGAGAGATGCCAGCCTGCGCAGATCTTCTTGTAGTTTGGTTTTAAAAGGAACGAAGTTATGCGAAAATAGTCCTGCTGTCGTTTTGGTTAGTTGGACTCCAAGATAAGATATGCTTTTATCTGCCCAAGTGAATGGCGTTTGTTGCTGTAAAATCAGGCTAGTAGTGGAATCCACTCCTAGGTTCAATATACAGGATTTAGTGTCATTGACTTTATAGTAGGAGACTTTACTGAACAAGGCTAGCGTCTCTCGGACCGCCGGGAGGGAGGTGAAGGGGTCAGAGAGCATGAGGATTACGTCATCCGCAAATAAGCTGATTTTATGCACTCGGTCTCCTATGGTGACACCTTTAATTAAAGAGTTTGTGCGAATCGATTGTGCTAGTGGTTCTATTATTAGTTTGAATATTAGGGGGGACAGGGGGCACCCCTGTCTAGTGCCATTGGATATAGCGAATGGGGAAGATAGTGCTTCAGCAGAATATACTTGGGCTGAGGGGGAGGAATATAGTGCCATAATAGCGTTGAATATTGGACCAGTAAAACCAAATTTTTGTAGTGTAGAAGACAGGTACCCCCAGTGTACTCTGTCAAATGCTTTTTCAGCGTCTAGGGACAAGAGTACAGAGGGGGTACCTGAGCTCCCTGCATGGTGTATAATGTCAATCATCCTTCTAGTGGCGTCAGAGGCTTGTCGGCCTTTTGTGAAGCCAGATTGGTCCTTGTGTATAAGATATGGGGATGATGTCTATCAGTCGGTTGGATAGCATTTTGGCATAAATCTTGACATCTACGTTTAATAAGGATATAGGGCGGAAGTTTTGGGGGACATTTGGTTCTTTTCCAGGTTTTGGAAGCGTAACAACTATTGCACTTAGCATCTCTGATGGGAAGGAGGAGGAAGATACAGCGGAATTGTAGACCTCGCAAAGTGTAGGAGCTAGAATATGTTGAAAGGATTTGTAGTATTCCCCATTAAGTCCATCTGGTCCCGGGGATTTGAGGTTTGGAAGCCTATTAATAGCACTTAATATTTCAGGGACTGTAAAAGGAGCATTAAGGTTAGCCAACTGTACCTGTGAAATGGAAGGGAGTTTAATATGCGCTAAGAATTTATTTATTTCCTCCTGCGATGGTTGCACAGTGTGCTTGTCGTCTCTTAGGTTATATAGATCTTTATAATAGGACCCGAACGCGTTAGCAATCTCATGGGGTTTCAGCAGTTTTTGTTTGGAATGAGGGTGAAACAGGAACGGAATTTTGGATTTGGTTTTGTACCCTTTTATTCTCAAGGCTAGTAATTTTCCTGCTTTGTTACCCGTTGAATATGTAGACGCTCTAAGTTTGGTGAGGGTTCTCCCATAGGCTTCTAACAGAAGCGAGCGTAGCTCGGGGCGTAGTTTAAAAATTTGTGTTTGGAGTGCAAGGGAGGGGTTCTGTTTGTTTTGGGATTCAGTGGTTTCAATGGCGGCTGTAATTTGGTCTAATTTTAATGATCTCTGTTTCTTTTCCCTGGCCCCCAGTTGGAGAAAGACACCCCTGATAACAGCTTTGTGGGTTCTCCACACCAACGCCGGATCAGACATTGATTGGGAGTTAATAGAGAAAATTTTTTCTAGTTGTTGTTTGAGAGAATTTGCAGTACGTGGATTATGGAGAAGGTAATTGTTTGTTCTCCAGAGAAATGAGTTAGGCAGAGGCGATTTAGCATCGATAGTAATACTAATAGGAGCATGGTCTGACCAGGTGGTGGCGTGGATCTCCGAAGCTGACACTTTTTGTAGCAGGCATTTATCAGCAATAAACAGGTCTATGCGTGAGTAGGTGTTGTAGCGCAGCGATAGGTATGTATAGTCGCGTTCACTCGCGTGACAACACCTCCACACGTCGAACATTTCATTTGAAGACAAAAATTTGCTTAGTGGTGAGGCAATTCTCTTAATCCCAGCAGTAGAATCTATACCATAATCTGGTACTAGATTAAAATCCCCGCACCACAGTAAATTACCCCTCCTATGAGTATTAACCTTTTCCAATAGGTCTTTTCGAAAGGACATCTGACGATGGTTCGGTGCATACAAGGAAACCAATGTGTATTGGACGTTGTTGAGTGTGCAAACCAATATGATGTAGCGACCTTCTGTGTCCGTGATGCAGTTCTGTTGTTGAAAGAGGACTGTGTCCCGGACAGCGATCATTACCCCACGCTGTTTTTTGGAGTAGGAGGATTTAAATATATGAGGAAATGCTTTAGGCTGGCACCGGGGCGAGGATTCTTGTGTAAAATGCGTTTCCTGGACGCATATTAAATCGCTCTTGAGCAATAAGGCCGTTTTCCACAACGATGTGCATTTAGCCGGGTGGTTTAAGCCTTTCGCATTAAGGGAGACTACAGTGATTGACATTGTGGTATCAGTGGGTGAAACAAGCTTATCAATGCACTTACAGTTGGGAGAAGTAGGGCAGCTGGCGTCAAGGTGATCGTTTCTTCAGGGGTTGAGGAAAGAGTCCAGGTAGGCTGGTAGATGAAGGTTCCGCGGCATCGTCCAGAAGCTTAATGTATGAGGCGAGATTGGTGCGGTTACTCTAGGTAATGCTCTGTAGATGCAATTCAAAGGTGAGAAAACAAGGCAACGGAATAACTTGGTGTAAAACAAATGAAGACCAAAAAGAAAAGAAACAGAATAGCATATGATGCTGGAACGTGTACTGAGAAGAACAAGTCAGCAGTGTTCATCCCTAATGGGCGCTGACTTAACCAGGGGGAAAGTTCGGGCTCTAAGGTCAATGGAGGAGACGGTCAGCCAGACCGGATTCTTTAGGTAGCTCCGTATGAGGAAACGGAGAAAAGATAGGTAGCAAATTTTATTTCATTTGTGGGTGGTAGCTCCTGCGGAGAGATCCTTGAGGTGGGGAACTATATCTCCTGGGTGCTGCAGAGTTGCCACTTGGTACCTCTGGACTGATGCCCCATGATTATAATAGTTTCATGCCTCCTTCAACCATGGAGATGGTGTGAGGGATTCCATTATACATGACCAGGACGGTGGCTGGGTGGCACCATTTGTAGATGATTTTATGATTTGTGAGAGCTTTGGTGATGGTTTTCAACTGTCTGCGCATTTGAAGAGTATGCTGCGATAGGTTAGCAAAAAGTTGAATGTCTGCATAAGGGGCAGGTAATGTAGTGAGGGCTCTAGCTCTAGAGAGGATTTGTTCTTTCGCTTGGTAAAAGTGGATCCTTAATAGCACATCCCTGGGAACCGTGTCCGCCAAGTGACCCGGTTTAGGGATCCGGTGTATGCGGTCTATAGTGAGTTCAATAGGTGTCAACTCAGGCAGCATACTAGAGAACATGGTGGTCGCGTATTTGTGCAGGTCGGTGGGAGGGACCGTTTCCGGTATGCCGCGTATCTTAATATTATTGCGGCGGGAGCGGTCCTCGAGGTCCGCGATTTTTGATTTGATCCAATCAGTATCTTCTTTCTGGGCCATACATGTGTCAACTAAATCGTTAACTGTGTCCGCACATTCCCCCATTTTATCTTTCATATACTGCACCCTGTCCCCCATTTGTCGCATGTCTGTAGTAAACTTGTGGATCAAGGAGGACAGGTTGGTCATGAGGGATGATTGCAGTGATAGGAGCATGTCCTTCATAGTAGTATCAAGGACCGGCTGGCCTGAGGTAGGGAAGGCCGCTATGGAGGATTGCAGGGAAGATATGGCATGTGAATTGTGCAGCTCAGTACTCACTGTGGTCTGGGCCTTGTCCACTGTATCCAAGCGCATCCGCGCTTTAACGGGGCTCCTGGAGGACGGGGAGACCGGCGGCGAATTGGTGAAGGAGGATGGTATTGATTCCCCCCTCTGTATCGCCAGGATCGCTGCTTGGAAGATCTGTATAGGCTGATGAGGGGCGCGCGGCGGTCCCGCCGGCGCCATCTTGGCTGTGTCTCTCGCGCTGGAAGGAGAGCGCCGTGAGCTTCTGGAGGTTTTTCTCCTCCTTTCTTTTGCGGGATATCGTGGCGGAATGCTCCGGGATCTCTCCGGGAGTGGATGCTGTCTCGCTGGGTGCGGATGGAGTCCATATAGCTCTGGATGTCCGGCCGGCTGACAAGAGATCCTGGCTTAGGCTGCCATTCCGCACGCACGCAAGCCACGCCCCAAACCGATGGATCGACATGACGCTTTTGGCAACAGAAATGGAGTGAGCAGTAACATTACCCTTTTAAAGGAAGCCACAAACTCTTGGTAACTCAAGACAATGGGTTTTTGCGTCTTCCATAGAGGGTTTACCCAGGCCAAGGCCAGATATCATGAAACTTATTTTGCTTCTGTCTGTGGGAAATGCCTAGGGCAGCATCTCAAAGTATATTTCAACCTGGTTGAGAAACCCTCTGCATTGAACTGGATCACCCCCAAATTGCCAGGGAAGCGGAGCGGAACCAGACATACCTCTTATAGAGGTAATAACCGAGGTAGGTGCCTGCTAGGGATGAGCTTCGAGTTAGAGTCAAACTCATGTTCAACTCGAACATTGCCTGTTCGCCGAACAGCGAACAATTTGGGGTTTGGGGCAAATTCGAAAAGCCACGGAACACTCTGTACAAGTCTATAGGAGAAATCTAAAGTGCTAATTTTAAAGGCTTATATGCAAGTTATTGTCATAAAAAGTGTTTGGGGACCTGGGTCCTGCCCCAGGGGACATGTATCAATGCAAAAAAAAGTTTTAAAAACTGACGTTTTTTCGGGAGTAGTGATTTTAATAATCCTTAAAGTGAAACAATAAAAGTGTAATATTCCTTTAAATTTCTTAAATTTCATACCTGGGGGGTGTCTATAGTATGCCTGTAAAAGGGTGCATGTTTCCCATGCTTAGAACTGTCCCTGCACAAAGTATCAATTCTGCAGGAAAAAAAGTAATTTAAAAGCACTCACAGCTATAATGAATTGTCGGCTCCCCATAATACAGAGAACAGTCATTGAAAGTCATTGATAAAAAAAAAAGTGTGGGGTTCCCCCAAATTCAATTAACAGGCCCTTCAGGTCTGGTATGAATATTAAGAGGAACTCTGCGTCAAAAAAAATGCAGTGGAGTTCCCCCCAAAAATCCATACCAGACCCTTTATCTGACCACGCAACCTGGCAGGCTGCAGGAAAAGAGGGAGGACAAGAGAGCGCCCCCCCCTGAACCGTACCAGGCCACATGCCCTCAACATTGGGAGGATGCTTTGGGGGTCTGTGACCCCTCAAAGCTCCATGTCCCCATGTTGATGGGGACAAGGGCCTCATCCCCACAACCCTCGCCAGTGGTTGTGGGGGTCTGCGGGCGGGGGGCTTATCAGAATCTGGAAGCCCCCTTTAACGGGACCCCAGATCCCACCCCCCATTTGAAATGGTAAAGGGGTACAAAAGTACCCCTACCATTTCACAAAGAAAGTGTAAAAAAAAAGATCATCTCTCCGGGGTCCAGCGATGGTTGATCTGATCCAGTGAAGGGGCGATGGGTGATCTCTCCCTCCAGCACAGCACATCCATCCTGTCTCCACCGGACACACTGCGGCAATCCCGGCAGCCTGACACTTCTTAGCTGAGGAGGGTGGGGCCATCCGTCACCTGACCCTGCCCCCCTCTGATGCAAGGGGAAAGCCGGGCTTCCCCAGTGACGTGCGGGTGACCCTGCCCCCTCTGATGTAACGGAAACCTGTGTTACATCAGAGGTGTGTGTGTTTTTTAACATTTTTTACACATTCTTTGTGAAATGGTAAAGGTACTTTTGTACCTCCTTACCATTTCAAATGGGGGGGTGGGATCTGGGGGTCCCCTTGTTAAAGGGGGCTTCCAGGTTCTGGTAAGCCCCCCGCAGACCCCCACAACCACCGGTTCAGGAGGGGGGGGCGCTCTCTCGTTCCCTCCTCTTTTCCTGTGGCCTGCCAGGTTTGCGTGCTCGGATAAAGGGTCTGGTATGGATTTTTTGGGGAACTCCACGCCATTTTTTAAAAAAATTTGTCATGGAGTTCCCCTTAAAATCCATACAGGTATACTATACACACCCCCCAAGTACGAAATTTAAAGGAATATTACACTTTTATTATTTCACTTTAAGCATTATTAAAATCAATGCTCTCAAAAAACGTCCGTTTTTAAAACTTTTTTTGCATTGATACATGTCCTCTGGGGTAGGACCCAGGTCCCCAAACACTTTTTAGGACAATAACTTGCATATTAGCCTTTACAATTAGCACTTTTGATTTTGAACGTTCGAGTCCCATAGACTTTAAAGTGGAAGTAAACCCATCGATTTAAACAGTTAAAAAAAAAGGCATGCCGGGATTGCTAACTGCACATTGGCTGTGCTCTCAGCCAACCTATCAAACCATCCAATGGCTGGTGTCATAACGAATCACATGTCTAGCACCATAGCAGTTGAAGATTAAACAGAGGCAAAGATGGCAGCTTCCTTGGCTGAAAACGATAGGGGAGTTTACTTCCACTTTAATAGGGTTCTAAAGTTCACACAAAGTTTAGGTCTGTTCGCAGGTTTTGGTGCGAACCGAACCAGGGAGGGTGTTCAGCTCATCCTTAGTGCCTGCACAGAGACTGGAGCAGCAGCAGGGAAGGCCTGCAACACAAATTGTATCGGAGCAGCCACAGTGGGAGATTCCAGGTGAGTCTTACGACTCAGGATTGTCTGTAATGCTATGGCAAACTGATCCATGCGGTTATCCTGCTCATCCAATCTGGACAAAAATGCTACCAACAAATGGATTACCTGCAACTTCTGAAGTCATGGCCTTCGCCTACTGCCAGGAACCATGAAATAGACTGAGACAGAAGTGCAGTAATATCACACTGTTTATTAATAATAAAGGTAAAAGGTAAATAAAGCAAACGTAGTCAAAACATAGCCAGAATTTGGAAACCCAAACGTATAGTCAGACAAACCAGGACGTCAGGGAGCCAGGGATCAGCATACTTCAAAACAGGCCAGGAGATCAGGAAACCGGAGAACAGCAAGCAGACTCAGGAACCAGAAGAGATTTCAGCTAAGCAAGTCTTTAATGGGAACACAGGAGAGCGTCTCTTGATATGTTTGTTTGAGGAAGGCAATGATGATCTGGACTGAACAGCTTCAGTAATCAGCAGGACTAACGAACAGGATATCATCACCAGGTCAGTCACTGTGAAATGATTGGAGCTGGCAATTAACCGATAGCTGAACGGCCTGCTCAGAGAAGGAAGGGCTAAGCTTAGCCCTGAAAGTCACACACATTTGCAAACATGTGTAAGCAGCAGTGGCCACACCAAGGCACCCAAGTTTATTGCAGTCCTAACTCTATAATTTTGAGAGTCTCCTAAATTGGAGCACAAATATAGCAGTTGGATAGATTAGGGGTTTTAAACCCTCCCCTGCTGTATTCAAAACTAAAGAAAATAGTTTGGGCTAAACTTTCATTTTAAAAACAGATGGTCCACAAGATACGAATGCCTACACTTGAAGTACCACCACTGCACCCAAGATAATGCAATAAATAAAAAGCTACCACTTAAATCAATTAAATGTGAAAAAATGTATTTATCCTGTGTATTTCAGTAAATAGTGTCTCAAAACTACACATTAACCACCCCGTGATGTGTGTGAATGACAAATAAAAATATAAACTTGAAATCATAGTCCATGGTTAAATAGTCCATAAATAAATCATAATGGCATGTGTAGATTGTAATCTTCAAAGTCTTCCACCACACCGCGTGCACTTGGTGATTCCACTCCCTCTAAGAAATGCACTCACCAGATGAAGATGCTGATGAAGATGCTTTGCATTCTCATGCTTGGCAAATAAACATCAACCCTCCCAGGGTTAAATCATCCACCGATATCCAATCGTGCATCAGATCAAATACTCGCCACATAAAAGTGAAATAAAGTGCTCGAATAGTAACGTTATGATATATTTATTCAATTAAATTAGAAAGTCTTCAAACATTGCACTCACATATAATCAATAATAAACAAGCATGCATCTTAACCAGTAGCCGCAGCAATAACTAGCATATGTGGTCACAACGGACCCGGCGTGTGTGCCCTGTACCTCACCCACACAAGATCATCAACCTCGGAGTGTTATTTCCTGGTTTAGCATCCAACGTCTCAACTTGTTGCCGTATAGCCAATGTTACAACTGGTTGCCGTGCAGCCACGTCCCTATAGGGGTGTGGTTATAAGGCAACCAGTTGTGACGTTGGATGTTAAACCAGGAAGTAATGCTCCAAGGTTGATGTTTTTACCACCATTGGAGTAAACCCCTACCACTACAAAATAATGAAAAGGATGGTCTACTAAGAAGGTGCAAAAGCTTACATACTGAAGAAAAGGATCCTGTGTGAATGTAGTGGCCTCTCTGCAGAGGTCAGACCCTTTCAATCTTGCTGAGTAAGAGCTAGAGCTCTCTAATTAATAAGGAGCATGTGCTTTGCTGATTGCAGAGCTATAGGTCTGACTCAGCAGGGGTTAGATGGACCTCTGCAGAAAAACTGCTCCTTTCACAGAAAAACAAGAGTTCTTTGCACCATGCTGGCAGAGCATAGGCTTTTCTACTGAGGATGTGGCTATTTTTAAAAGAAAACAAGCTGTAAGACTTTGCACACTTTTAGCCCTGTTTTAGGACAAGGGTGCTACATTGTTTTGATGCAACAGGAATGTATTTAGTCGATTAAAGCAGAAGATTCCGTTGAGCTTTTCATACTAGCACACTGATTGGGTCCACCTTTCAGTTTTTCAGGTGGACCCAATCAGACCCTCCAGTCTCATCTATGTAGTGGCGAATGTCATTGGACATGTGTCTGTTGATACCCACCAACGTTCAATCTGATCCTATCTGCTAAAAACACACGGATTGGGATTCGTTCCCGATCCATCTGGTTGATTGCATCAGATGACAGTCGGGTGTAAACGGACAGGTGGTCCATTTACATCCAACTGCCCATAGAGGAGATTGGATTGTGTCTGCTCTGTATAAGCGGAGCTAATTAGGCGGACTCCAACGGAGCCCACCCCGTGTGTAAGGGGCCTAGGGCATATCAAGTTAATGGAATATGCTGGCCAGGCTGTACCAGAAGTTCTGAGAGCAGTGCATCTACTCCCAGAGATTGGAACCAGGCTGTACAGCTAGGATATCTATATCCATCTACCCTAACAGCTAAAAAAAAACCTCCTTGCTGCACAGAGAAAGTGATGAAAAGGTGAAACGATTCAATATCAGCTTCAACTTCTTCAGTTCTTTGCAATACTTTTGCAGAGTGCAACCTTGGTTCTCCTTTTTTCCTCCACCAGTGCTCTTGGCCTCCCGCTGAGTGTCCACCACAGCCAGTCACTTCCCATGGGGGCACTGATGCAGGCTTGCTCTGGAGCTGGCTCTGTGTGCCCATAGACACACAGATTGTGGCTCAGCCCTGCACCCAACCCCCGCCTCACTGGCTGTGATTGACAGCTTTGGGTTCCCATGATTCCTGCTGCTGTCTCTGAGTCTATGAAAAGGGAGAGAGCCACTGCTGGAGAGAGATCAGGCTCAGGTAAGTATAAGGTTGGGGAGGGAGCTGCACTCAGAAGGTTTTTTAGCTTAACCACTTGACCTAGGGTTGCCTTGCAGGTGGTGATTATTTCCCTAATACTTAACTAGATCACCGACCTCCTGTATTATTTACAATTCATCTTCATGGCTTACCCTTCAAAATCTCCCAAGCTGGAGAGTGCCCTTCTCCAATTTTTTTTTTTTGGTAGGGAGGGGAACAGAAGGGTAAGCGCAATAAGAATAAACTTATCTTATTAAATCACTAGCAGCCAGTGGAAGCTAAGCTGACTTGAATACCAAAATGCAGGCCAACACAACAGATAAGCAGCGGTTGGGTGTTCTTTTGCCAGTACACCTCACATCAGCATGTTAAAGTTAATAAGATCAATTTAAGCAATAAATGTAATGTGAAAATGGAAAATTCAGGGAAATTCACCAGAATGCATCTGGTATGAGCAAGCAGAAAATCTCATCTGTAGTTAAGTATTGTATTAGCGCTTGTTTGCTATCAGCAGCATCATCTCCTTCAGTAAAGGTCATAAGGTTCATCTCCGTTATCATCCCATTCATTACAAACTTCAATCACACAGTGAAGATTAAACATCACTTATCCGTGGCAGACATGTGGGAAGAGTTGATAATATTGAAAAAATAATTAGTACCAATACATGGATTTTCATTTCTGTTTCTCCACTCCATGACTTTTCCTGCTAGACCTTAGGGTCAATCCATAGTATATTTATATAATGTTTAGCATGACATGGTTGATATATTACAAAATAGTTGACCTTTTCTAGAAACATTTGTAATTTCTATTTTGAACACCCGGTCATAATATAATAATTTCCAACACATATTACTGTACTGTATCAATACATTAAAACCTATTTTACTTGCATCATTGCTTTCTTTTCTTCAGGTACCAAAACAGCTTGAAATATATTTTTACTGTATTAAATAAATAATGACATACATGTATTTTTTATACGCAATTCTAGAATCAGTAAGCAAAAACAACTATATTTTTGCAGATACTGCTTTTGGCTTGAAAGAAAAAGATTTAAATGTATTGAATATGAATATGCAAATCCAAAATGTAATATTCCTGATATGTGCCTGACGTACCTTGTACTTGCATTAAAGTATCCTTTTCTGTTTGTATTGCTTCCTTTGTGAAAAATACCTGGTGTATCTGCCAGTCCCTCTGCTTTCCTATCAAAAAACTCACCACACTAGTGATGAGAGCACAGCAAGGTCAAATCTCTAGCTGTGCTGAGGACTCCTCAAATGATCAAACTTGTCCTGACATAACCCCCCCCCCCCCTCCACACACACACAGCCATTCATAGGGAAGACCAGTGTGCTGCTGGTTCTCCTCACCTAGCTCTCTATGCAGCTGAGAACAGAAGTTACATGAGTACTTATAAAAGAGAGGAGAAAAAGGTATATATAATGATTACCGTAAATAAATGTTTTGCCTTTCATTTCTTTTTTAAACTGGATGGGCTGTGTTACAAGGTTTACATATATGTTAACGCTTTGTATATTTACCAGTGACAAACCATTCTGGGTCTGGGCATACAGGACACATCCACTTAAATTTAAAACAGCTCTAATGGCACTTTTCTGGGGCTAGTTCCCTTAGGAACTCCATGCCCCTAATTCAGGCAAGCATTTGTACTAGTGTCAGTAACATTACTGTCACATGCAGAAAATTCAGGTAGTTCTCACTTCCACCATTTTAAAGTGGTGGTAATGGCAATACTTTAAAAAAAAAAAAAAAACGCTGTCGGACAGGTTTTCTTATAACAGAAGAGACCATAGACGTCTCTTCTGTCATAAATGTTCTCTCTGTCTGTCAGCGGGTGATATGATCTGAGCTGCAAATGTGCAGCTCAGACCATATTTATGGCCCGCTGTGTGTGCTGTGGCTATGGGACTCCTGCCTGGATGCTGAGGCTTTAGGTGGGTCCTGAATTATGAACCCCCTTGCCCTGTATGCTACATTAAAAGTTTCTCTTCAGCCTTGACTTCCTTAACCACCACTTGTGCCTAGGCACTCCTTCCCTCTCCACCCATCGTGCCTGGGACCCCTTCCCTCACTAACTACTATGCCTGTAGCTCCCCTTGCCTTGCCACCCACTGCACCTGCAGCCCTCTTCCCTCAGCCCCCACCATTCTTGGGGCCCCCATCCCTCACTATCCACCATGTCTAGGCCCACCTTCCATCACCACCCACCAAGCCTGTGTCCCCTTTCCCTCATCATCTACCCCTAACGCCTGTGTTAATCCACCATCACAGCTCTCTGCTCCTTGTCTCCTCTATCCATGGTCCCCTTTCCTGCACAGCCTTCCAGCCTGCACACACGCTGCTCTCTGCTCACACTCCCTCTGTAAATGATTGGGTTAATACTAGTGTGTCTGCTACATATGGGTGACAGGTTAGCTGCGATTCCAGCGATTTTTGGTTGGCTCGGACTGTTATACTGTGGACCAATCACTGTCTCCCTCATGTGTACAGCCCAAGGACAAACTTTAATAAGGGTGCGTCTACCAATCGCTGCATTCATTCTTTTCCTGTCCTTTGCTTTAGTACTGTCTTCTCACCGCTGGCAGCTGACACTTGGCTATGTAGGCTGTGTTGAGGAAAGTTATAGGCAGGGCTTTTTTCCTCAGAGAATATGTGCAGTAACTCAATTAACCCCCCCCCCCCCACCTTACACGCTCCCACCAACAGCAGTGAGCTATGCAGAGAATGCAAGGTTCAGGAGTGCGTTACATAGAGAGTGCAGAATTCAGGATTGTGCTACATAGAGAGTTCAGGGTTCATGAGTGCACTACGTAGAGTGTGCAGGTTTCAGGAGTGCGTTACATAGAGAGTGCAGAGTGCAGGAGTGCACTATATAGAGTGCAGAGTTCAGAAGTGCGATATGTACAGAGTTCAGGGTTCAGGAGTGCAGGATTCAGGAGTGCGATATGTACAGAGTGCAGGGTTTAGGAGTGTAGTATGCACAGAGTGCAGGGTTCAGGAGTGCGGTATGTACAGGGTACATTGTTCAGGAGTATGTTATGAACAGAATGGGTATAAAAAGTGTAGCGCTAAACATGAAATCATATAAATAAAAGTAATAATGAGTGCTAAATCATTATGTGAATTCAGAAAATGAGAAATTATATCACAATAAGAGAACTCATGAACAGTTCATAATAAAGTTGGTGAATACAGAAAAAAGTGAAAATAAATCACAATAATGGAAGAACTCGTGAACAGCTCATAATAAAGTTGGTGAGTCCACAAAAGTACATGATGTCAAATAGTGATAATCACCCGGGAGAAAAGGGAATCAGCACCGTGAGAAATTCTGGCACCACATGTAATATGAGGAGGCTTACTGGAACAAATGGACCCAATTCTGCTTATACCAAATGGGTCAACAAGGCGATGGTGTCTCAACCACCTCCGGAGCTGATATAACAGTGTATATAGATGTACGCATTTCATCTCAATCGGACATCATCTGGGGTGTATGTACGTGTATTTATAGAATGTCCAGAGGGTTCAGGAGTGCAGTATGTACAGAGTTCAGGGTTCAGGAGTGTGGTGTGTAGAGAATGCAGAGTTCAGGAGTGCAGTGCATAGAGAATGCAGCCACTGTGCCCATCAAATGCAGCCACTGTGCCCACTGTGCCCATCAAATGCAGCCACTGCGCCATCAAATGCAGCCACTGTGAACTCCCCAGCAGCATTTAAGCAGAACTCTCCCCCCCTGCCTGCCCGCTCACTCATTGTCTGACCGGCACTTACCCCATCTTCGTGGCGGTTCAGGCAGCGGCAAACTGTAAGTCAGGCAGCAGCTCCTATGTCCTCCATGCTTCCGCCATGCTTCTCTTCTCTCCTCCTGTTAGGCACTCAATAGGATTGCCTGTCCCCTCAGCCAATCAGGTGATGGTATGGTGGAGAGGCGGTTAAGTGTTAGAAAAGAGGATATTCATTTGCTTTTCTTACACACCTGGGTGGGCTCCGAACGCAATGCTTAAAAAAAAAAAAAAAAAAACACACCCACTGCTGTAATTAATGTGCCTGGCATCCTGAAAGGGGCCAGACACATGAATAGGAGGTGGCCACGGGAGCTGTGGATAGATTCATGCTCTGCATGAATCTATCTATTACTCATATAGGGGGTAGCGTGATAGAGGGGGCCCATGCGCGTTTAATGGACAGGCCGCCACTGGTAGAATGAGGAGATGCTGATGCTATGATCAGGAGCCAGTCAAAAGCAGTTCTCATTGAATGATCACTGTTACAGCTAATCACGGTGACCCTTCAGCGTACTTGTATATTTTAGCAAAAGTAACAGTAGCTGTTTATCTCCTCAGTTCCCTGACATACAGCTATTTGTGAGATGAGAGGGCTACAGCTAACACAGATAAGTGTTTATTGTGTGTACACGGAATATTAACCCTTAATTAATCTATAAATGCCCTTACGTAACCTTCATTTTACAATTTAACCAATTAATTTTCCATAAATCACCTTGTATGAGCCCTGTTTAACAGTTTTTAAAAAAAAATTGTTTAAAAAAAATTAAATAACTTTCACATGCTTTGTACCAAAAATTAAATTTTAGTGTTGCAGTAAATAGAACAAGCAGCAGAATAAAATATATACGTTTTCCCCACGTTTTTGAACACATGTAATGGAATGTGTGTTCAAAATTTTGCTTATCAAACTTAAAAAAGTTTAATATTTTTATGCAAATAAATTAATAAAATTCCCAGAAGCCCTCAAGATCACAAGGAAGCCCTGTTTGCCCCCCCAACAATGATATATGTATGAATCCTGTATCATAAGTAATTACAATGTTATAGCCTCATGAATAGACACATAGCTGAAATGTGAAAATATGGCCTGGTCCATAGGGGGTAAATAGGTGTGAGAGCTTAAGCGGTTATGATTTAAACCTACAGGGGGACCATTTATTAAAATTTTGTTCTTGAGACTTTACTACCACTTTTTTGATTCAATAATTTTTATTGCAGAAGTGGTGTTAAACATACAACAATGTCAAAGGCACCTAGATTGCCCATACAGGGGCTAGAATTGACACATAAAAGACAAAAACAACAAAAGAAAATATAACATAAAACGAGGAGGGTAGCCTCCTGATTAACAGTCACAGAAGTTCTAAGTGCAACATATTTAATTTGGGGTAACCCCCTTTAAGTGTATGGATAACCAGGACAAAATGCTTTAACTCTGCATTAAAATCATCTGGAGCCTCTGTTGGCAATCAAAAAAGTAAAAAAAGGGGGGGGGCTGAGAGCCTTGGTAAAAGAAAAAGAACAGAGAGAAGTAGGAAAAAGAAGGGGAGAATAAGAGAAAGTGGGAAAGGGTAAAGGGGGAGGGGGACCCAGGGCAGAGACTTTACTACCACTTTAAGAACCTGTCTATGACAGAAACAAAGTCCTAAATAATTACCACCAGTTGTCAGATTGGGAAATTAAAGATGAACTCTGATCTACTCTGACTATCATATATGTCACTACAAAGGTTGGCGTTTGCCTCCTGGGGTTAGTTGACTGTTTGGCCGCACTGTATTGGGTCTTATTTTAAGCCAGGAAGGCGATAGTGCTCAAGTGGAAATGGCCCCTAATTTGTCATTCGGCCCCTAATTTATCCTTCTGGAAGTGACTAATCAATATGAACCCCCTATATAAAGCTACTTATTTGTCTTGAGGCTGCCCCAAAAAACTTGAGAAGATCTGGCACTTGTAGACAGACTCAGAATATAAAGCCAATGATCAGGAGTCCATGGACTGAATCCATTCGTTCCTGATAAGGTTTAGCCTACGATATGTACGGATTTCCTCCTCTGCAGTTACTCACGCTACCTTTGTTCCGGTATGAATCAAAGTATGAACTAATGTTCTCCTGATACATTATCCCGATGGTCGAGAGGGAACAGGAATCTCCTCATAAGTCATTCTCCCTTGAATTGACTCTATAAGAAAACAACTGTAAGGAATGTGTGTTTTTTTGTTTTTTGTAGTTTTATGAGAGGATGTGTTATCCAGTAGTTTTGTGTTTTATGTATCTGTTAGCCAGGGAATCCCCAAAGGCTATGTTTTGTACCTATGCATTTCAATAAAAAAAAAAAAAAAAAAAGGATCAACTCAGAGCTCCTGTAGAAAAAGGTGTGACAGCTTCACACACTGCATCCCTGGCCACATTTAGCTATTGGTCAATAAATTCCCCCCACCTAAAAGGTAAGAATGAAAACAGGGATACAGGGATATGATACGGGTGATATCATTAATCAAATAATGGGTGGTAAGTGTGTAGGTGTGATTGACAGTGCATGGCAGAGTGTGGATTTGAAAGCCGCTATGGGACTGAATCGGAGCTATGGACATTTAATAAACCATGTGCCTATTTTTACTTACTGTCTTCACTTGTCCACGTTGTCTCCCTTTTTGCATCCACGGAGCTATGGATCTGCCCACTCCCTTGTGTAGTCAATCAAAAGTAAAGCGGACCTAGTCTCTCAGTTCCTTCTCGGGCTCAGCCCATCTCGGTGAAAAACTCCTCAACAATGCGCCTGTCTGTGTAGAAAGCACAGGGGCAGTAGAGAGAGTGCACTAAGGAAAGAATGTCCATTTTATTGACACTCTTCCTCAGTGCAGACATGGGCAGATTCATGTGTACAGGATGCCCTTCAGGTTGCTAAATTGCATTGAAGTTTACAGAAATTTACAGCACTGCATATTGAAATGGAAAGGTAATGGTTAATAAAATTAAATTACATAATGGCTTGTGTAGCCATATATTTATTTTATTTGCTAAATGTTTTTTCAACAAAAATGGAATCACCCTTTAAAGCAATCAAAATTTTCAAATACTTTCGATAGACATTTGTCAAATCATCTAAGTGTTTGTTGAACAAATGTTCTTGTGAACATTTGTACAATCTACCAGTTTTACAGTTTTAGGTTTCCACGATATGCCAGCATTTATAGCCACACTAGTAGCTCCGTTTTATCAATCAAGTAAACGTGGCAAGTGTCAAAACAGTTATTGACTCTCCAAAAATCAGGTGGGAGGTGTAAACGTTTGTGGACAAACCCTGTTCTAGCCCTGATATGCAACAACCAGTTCAAAATGAACTTTTCTGTGCATCTTTCTGTGTAAACTTGATGTTTTTTATCCAGAGGCGGCTCTCTAATTAGGCAAATTAAGCGGTTGCCTCAGGCCTCGCGCTCAAAGGGGCCTTGCTTGCAGCTGCCTAATTTGCCTAAGTGCCAACTCTGAGGCTGGCTTACAGAGTACCCATGGTCTGGATGAGACAAAGCCGCACCTGTCACTCTCCGCCTCCTGTCATGTTTCTAAAAACACGGCCGCGCACGGGCATGGATTATCCTCTCTCCCTCTCTCAGCTCTTTCTGGTGCTCCCACTCAGTGTACTCCTGCACTTTTAGAAAAAAATCTTACAACAAGGGAGGAGGCGGAGCTGCAGCTGACAAGTGCTGAGATGGGAGTGAATGGGAATTCTGAGAGCTCATAGCGCCAAGATTGGAGATCCCATGGGGAGGGATACAAGCAGCACGAGTCCATTCTGCAGGGTGTGTGCAGGGTGGTAAATTGGCAGCAAGTTTCTGGGAGTTATTACTGTGGTTGAGATGCTGGGGGTGAGAGCAATGTCTGCAGGGAGGTGCGAGGCCAGTTCTGGTGCTGTGTGTGTGCAGCTAGCTTCACTTCCTCAGTGCATACCAGTGGCCACTCTCTGCAGTGCTGGAGCAATACATTAGGGCTTGTTCACAACATACACTTTCAACCCATCTGCACCCCCCTCCTGCACATACCACCCACCCCATTCACTCCATGCCCCCTTCCTTCATACCACCCACTCCATTCACTCCATGCCCCCTCCTTCATACCACCCACCCCTATTCACTCCGTGCCCCCCTCCTGCACATACCACTCACCCCATTCACTTCATGCCCCCCTCCTTCATACCACTCACCCCCATTCACTCCGTGCCCCCCTCCTGCACATACCACCCACCCCTATTCACTCCGTGCCCCCCTCCTGCACATACCACCCACCCCCATTCACTCCGTGCCCCCCTCCTGCACATACCACCAACCCCCATTCACTCCGTGCCCCCCTCCTGCACATACCACCCACCCCCATTCACTCCGTGCCCCCTCCTGCACATACCACCCACCCCCATTCACTCTGAGCCCCCTCCTGCACATATCACCCACCCCCATTCCCTCTGTGCCCCCTCCTGCACATATCACCCACCCCCATTCCCTCTGTGCCCCCTCCTGCACATACCACCCACCCCATTCACTCTGTGCCCCCTCCTGCACATACCACCCACCCCCATTCACTCCGTGCCCCCCTCCTGCACATACCACCCACCCTCATTCACTCTGTGCCACCCTCCTGCACATACCACCCACCCCGTTCATTCCGTGCCCCCTCCTGCACATACCACCCACCCCATTCACTCCTTGCCCCCCTCCTACACATACAACTCACCCCCATTCAATCTATGCCCCCTCCTGCACATACCACCCCCTAGTCATTCCGTGCCCCCTCCTGCACATACCACCCACCCCTAGTCACTCCGTACCCCCTCCTGCACATACCACCCACCCTCATTCACTCTGTACCCCCTCCTACACATACCACCCACCTCCATTCACTCCATGCCCCCTCCTGCACATACCATCCACTCCCATTCACTTCACGCCCCCCTCTTGCACATACCACCCACCCAAATTCACTCCATGCCCCCCTTCTGCCCATACCACCCATCCTCATCCACTCCATGCCCCCCTCCTGCACATACCACCCACCCCCGTTCATTCCGTGCCCCCCTCCTGCACATATCACCCACCCCCATTCACTCCTTGCCCCCCTCCTGCACATACCACCCACCCCCATTCACTCTGTGCAACCTCCTGCACATACCACCCACCCCTAGTCCCTCCGTGCCCCCTCCTGCACATACCACCCACTGTCATACAATCTGTGCCCCTCTCCTGCACATACCACCCACCGCCATACTACCTTTTCTTTCCTTCTTTCCTTTCTTTCCTTCCTCCTCCCTGCCAGCCCATTTGCTTGGATTATACTATAGCTATTCCTCACCAACCAACAGTATTCCCCCCTCCCCCTCTCATGCCAGCACAAATCCTTCTTTTTTTTCCCTATACAGACCAGGATCCCCCAGTTTCACTTCAGTTCTCCTCTAAGCATCATTCATCTCCTACCCACACCCCCTTTTTACCCCCTCCTTCTTCAGGGGCTAAGGAAGGACCCTGAGGCAGAGCATCTTACTACTGCTGCTGCTTGTGTGGGTGGGATGTGTACTGCGCCAATCCTTGCTGACCCTCCTCTCTTACTCATCCCATGTTATTGGCGCAGTACACATCCCACCCACACAAGCAGCAGCAGTAATAAGATGCTCCACCCGGGGTTCTTCCTTAACCCCTGCAAAGGGTGTGAGTAGGGCCTCATGTCTAAATTTTGCCTAAGGCCTCACAAAGCCTAGAGCCGCCTCTGTTTTTATCCATTGAGTTTATGTGCTTTCTGAACTTGTACTTCTGATGTTTTTATTTTGACCAAAATTCCATTCTCATATCCGAACCATTGACTTGGTGTTTGTTGCCCTGAATGAGTTCGAAGCTCTTCCCTCTGCCCCCTCCATGTACAATTTGGCTACAATACGAGACAATGCACAGCCATATTTCTGTCTCTAGAAGTTATCATAAATAAGTGCTGGCAAGAAAAATGTCCAACAAGGAACATTCGTGTACTGGCTTGAGTTTTGTTCAGCTGTCAAGAGTCCTATAACATTCCAGATGTGTCTTTATAATCTCAATAGCCTCTACAGTTTTAATATACTGTAAGTGAAAAGTAGTGTGACATCATGAGACATAATTGCCTCATTTGCCTCTAACCTAAAGGAGAGCTCTTGGGAAAAAATACCCTTGCACTCTTTAGTGACTCCTCTACAGTGATTTGCGATTATTGGCATAACTAAGCAGATGTATTTATTACAACAGTGCATCCACTGTGTCCCCTGTCACAATGCTTGGATCTCTACTAAGTGATATAAGAGCCCTCCTCTCAAGTGGGGTAAAGGTGAAAGGTGGTGCTTTGGTGCTTCATAGGACATCAAAGACTCTTGGGTATTGTTCTTTTGCCTCTTCTCCCAATATGTGGTTGTTATAGATAGAAAAATATTCTGCAGCTGTGAAATTCACAACTGGTACACTTTGCCCCAGCAAAGTACAGACCCTTGGCTAAAACATCCTTCTAGAGCAGAGTAAGAACTCTATCTAAATGGTTTTCACTTACTTATCCACTTATGCTTATTGCTCTAGCGCAGTGATGGTGAACGTTGGCACCCCAGATGTTTTGGAATTACATTTCCTATGATGCTCAACTACACTGCAGAGTGCATAAGCATCATGGGAAATGTAGTTCCAAAACATCTGGGGTGCCACGGTTCACCATAATTGCTCTGTTATTAACATCCCTTCTTGTTTTTACTGCTGGTCCTCAGTAGTAAAACGGGAATGCTGCCAATCTGTATTTAATTTTAACAATGTTTTAGTCCCAGAGCATAAATGTTATAATGGGTCTGTCTCACCTGCTCATTTAGCAGTTGATTTGAGCTCTTTAAAAATTGTATTGATCATATGACCTTTAATTGTGAAACTTACAGAAATTGTGTTCAAGCTTTTCGGCAGGCCTCTAAACCTGAAGCACATGCTGAATGTAAATATCTGCCCACATGCACTGAGTAAAATTAAAATTATATATAATAATATATTAGGGAAAAATAATTATAACATATATTTTTGCTATTGTAATGAACTCAATAGATTGTCTGTTAAACACTAATTTGCAATGCTACTGCTGTACAAAAAGATCTACATTTTACATTATGGTAAGAGAAATAACTTAATATGAATATAAAAGGATAAATACATTTAATCTCCAGCCTTTTCTCATATTAGATAGCATATGTCTTTTTTTTTCTTTTTATTAGCATGGTGTTCCTTTTGCTATACAAGCTTTGAAGTATTCTCTTAAAAAATGTGGGGCCAAGTTAGGGAGTTATGTGCCCCACTAACATTGGACAAATAAAATCTTTTGACCAAGGGGGGTATATTTGGTGTCATTCACAAAAGCACAGGTGCAAGAGCAATAGTAGACCAGTTGTCAGCCAGAATCCATTATATCAGAAGGACATAGATTCAACATGAGTAACTAAGAATTATTTTTATAAAAAAAAGATCCAAACAGTTATTTGGATTTTAAAAGTTGTCATGATAAACCCTGGCTGCAGAACATCCCTTTTGGGCAGTACAGAAGATTAGAAAGGAATTGCACCCCTGTGATGAATTTCCACACTCAAACAGAGATCTTTAAAGACCGCTTCATAGCCAAAAATTATCCAACAACTTTTGGCAGGTGAAGCTTTTCAAAAAGCAAGAAGTTTGTCCTAAGAATCCTGTTTGCTCCCTACCAGTCAAAATCCACCACTACTACCAACTTAATAACTCTTTATAATATGAGGGAAAAAAAGGGGGGGGGGCGGGAAACACTGCGCTACCTAGTAGTATAGCAATACAAATAAAAAAATGTGAAATGACACAAACCAGCAGCTAACATACAAACAAACCAAGTCAAACAACTATATATAACCAAAAAATGTAGCACTAGGATAACACGAAAATGTGAAGAAACTAGATATAAATGGCTCCTAAACCCAATAGGATTAACAGTGAAACCACCTACTCAATGGCAGCATGCATAATATGTGTTATGCTGCTTGATAGGTGGAAAAAATTATTTAGTGAAAAATAATTTTGTGAAAAAACAAAGAAGTGCTGACAGTCTATATGTGAACAAATAATTAGAATGTCCAACAAGAGCAGGAGGTAAACCGACTAGATTCAAATGTTCCGCTGGCCCAAACGGTAAAGACTTGCAACAATCAGCCAGGATTTTTCACAGACAAAAGTAGGTACTCTTACCAAAAGTGGTGGACACAAAATACCATACAGCAAATGTGTCATACAGGCTTGTGAAGGCTCCGCACGTCACAGGGAACTCGTACACACTGGATCGTGGGTCACACTCAGAACAGTCAACAGCCTCTCTATTGTCCAACTTCTGGATCTATTATCTGAACTCCACAGGCCTCAACGAACTTCCAGCTGTGTCCCAAGGTTCTAATCCAAAGTAGCTCCAAAGGGGTTCACCATATAAAGGAAAGCATGAACACAATGCCTTGCATAGTGAAGTTCCACCATTGAAGGTTTATTTATAAAAAAATGTAAATTACATAAAAATCAAAAGGATCACATGATCAGATAAATAAAATATAAATGAAAAGCAATATGGGGAGCAGGAAAAGCTTGAAAAAAAAATTGCTTGGGACGACTATATACACTCCAGTGTCTAATTTCTCCTCCTGCACATCGAATCCACTCTAATCTTCAGGTCTTTCTTCTCCAGCACATCGCTTCCTCTCTAATCTTCCAGGCACAGCTAGCACAAAGTGGTTAGTCCTGACATTGTCTCAGCCAGGCCTTTATCAATTTCCCTTTGCAGGCAGGGACTGCGGGCCCCTATAGTGTAGCAAAATAGAAGTCTCTGGTGCTAGCTGTCCTACACGTGGCTACTGAGCCCAGTAACCCATCTCCAGGCCCTGCCAGCCCTCATGGCTGAAGCTGCCTCTCTCCACTGCCCCCCTTCCCACAGCCCACTCTTCTGGTTCTGCTCCCATCTCAGACTGCAAGCTCCCAGGCACTTCAGGCATGCCTCCCCAGTCATCCTGACTGTGCCTCACACACCAGCCCTCCCGGCTGCGACCAGTTGTCCTCCCTGGAGTCTCTCAGCAGTGCTGTCTCCTGCTGTCCTCTCTTGTGCCTCCGGTCCAGGACCTCTTCACATGTTATTCAAGTTGGTCCCGCTGCACCCGAGTCCAGGCCAAAGGTCACCTCCCCCAGACTGTGGAGCTCCCCCAAAGGCCCCCCGACAGCCTCCACACTCTCTACACCAGGTCTTCCACCCGACAACTCCTCCCTAGCTGGGCTGACCCTGGATATTTAAGGAGGCCTGCCCCTTGCCAATACAGCTGGGGGATTGGTCAGGGCTCCCTAGAATACCCCAGGCAACTCCACCTCTCCTCTTTTCCTCTATTTCCAGACTCTTCTGGAAAGAAGAGGGAGGTCTCCGTGATGCTGCCTTTGAGTCTCCAGCTGTTAATCTGAAACACTCCCAGCCCAAATCAAATCAAAACAAACAGGCTGTTAACCAGCCAGGACTGCCTAAATTTAGCTAATCCTAATAAAAAAAACACCTAGAGGGTGCTACACATGCAAAAATTACCTGTAGTAGAGCACCCGCTCTAAAGAACACTTTAGCAATGAGTAAAATCTCAACTTAAGGAACAATGGCTGCTCCCAAGAAAAAATAAGACTCAGTGATTTAGTAATAAGGTTGAATAAGGTTCAGTGGTTTTCCATGTGCACATCAAATTGTCTAGTGCAGGGGTCTCCAAATTATGGCCCTCCAGTTGTTCAGGAACTACAATTGCCATCATGCCTAGTCATGTCTGTGAATGTAAGAGTTTTACAATGCCGTGTAATTCCACAAAAGCTGGAGGGCCCTAGTTTGGAGATGCCTGGTCTAGTGTGTTAAGCCTTGGAAAGGAGAGCTGACATATTTGTTGCAAATAGCAGTGGCACAAAATGAAACATACATTAAAGCCGAGTACACACTATTAGTTTTTTTTTCATTCAACCTCAGGTGGAGTTGCTGTACGGTTAGTTCAAGCTGAGGGTAAAGGTGATGGACTGGCCAAGCATGTCTCCAGACCTAAACCCTATTGAGCATCTGTGGGGCATCCTCAAATGGAAGGTGGAGGAGCATAAGGTCTCTAACATCCACCAGCTCAGTGACTTCATCATGGAGGAGTGGAAGAGGGCTCCAGCAGCAACTTGTGAAGCTCTGGTGAACTCCATACCCAAGAGGGTTAAGGCAGTGCTTGAAAATAATGGTGGCCTCACAAAAAATCTAAAATTTGGGCCCAATTTGGACATTTTGACTTAGGGGTGTACTCACTTTTGTTGCCAGTAGTTTAGACATTAAAGTCTGTGTGTTGAGTTGTTTTGAGGGGACAGCAAATTTACATTGTTATACAAGCTGTACACTCACTACTTTACATTGTGGCAAAGTATAATTTCTTCATTGTTGTCACATGAGAAGATATAATAAAATATTTACAAAAATGTGAGGGGTGTACTCACTTTTGTGAGATACTATAGCCCTTCAAAAAACATGGAGTCCAGGAAATGTTAAAAAAGGTATTGGTTAGAAACCTGGCCCCCAGATTCTACCCCCCGTAAATGAGTATGGATGCATAGTACACCTGTTGTGAATTCATTAATAAAAAAATAAATAATAATACATTTAATATTTACTGTCAGAGAGGTGAGATTTGTTTAGCCCTCAAGAACAGATGAACCACGTTTTTGCTATCATTGAACTGTTACCCTCTTGGAGAACTTTAAAGCAAAATACATGATCTCATGTTTACTACATCAACTATTGAAAACTTTTACAAGCATGCATTGAGACAGAAACTCGCTGGAACAATGGTGTATCTCGTCACAAAACAAGGAGATATTTACCTGGTTTTAAGGGATAAACAGAAGCGACAAATAACAGCCATGAAGACAAAAGGTTAAACTATTGTGTTAGAGTAGCTAACACAACTCATTGTGTGAATTTTTAGGAACTGTTTGGACAAACTAAGTCATCTTTAAACATCCATGGGACTGCTCAAAGTCCATCTCTACACATGGTGTTAGAGAGATGTGAGAGGAATATCCAAGTCAGACATATTTCAAGTAATTCAAATTATATGTGATATTTGTAGGTCACCAACAGAAACATTATAATTTTAGTATCCGATGAGTTGATGAAATCGGTTATAAAGAAAATATATATAAAAGTATAAGATTATTAATAGAATTGTTTTAGGAACAAATTAGTATTAAGACAAACATATGATCATGATATGAATGTATAAGAATTTAACCTATGTTTAGATAAACAAATATTGATTGGATACCCGAATTATACATGTATCCATATAGATAATAATTGTATGTGATATTATTTGATATATATCTAACCTGTGTCCTTTCTAAATGGACTAAAGATTAATAGATATACATTGATATGCATATATATCACCATTTTATGCAAGTGATTAATCAATAATTATGTTAGGCTTATTTTATATTATACTATCATTCCTGAACAATCGAGATATATTCGTTAGAAAATATTTAAAAAAACGAACGCATATTATAGAAATAAAAATATTAACTTAAAGAGATAAAACACCAAACACATGTGAGACACCTGGTGGTTGAAGGTGCTATTACCTTAAAATCACGAGACTACTGGGAAAGGTGATCATTAAGTCTGCCTGCCAATAGGAAAGGGACACATACCTTCTGGGCAGAACTTTGTATAATTTTATGATCTTTTTGTTTAAGAGGATATTTAAGAAACTAAAAAGATGGTCAAGGAGAGAGCTGGGGGGAGAGAGTCAGGGGGAAGCTTAGGGACCCCCCCCCCCCGAGAAGGGACACTGGAAGACTCCCAGACAGACTGACCCTCATGCATCATGCATGAATACACATTTTTACATTCATGAAGATCCCTGCTCCTTGGAACTCGGAGGTCACACAAAGTAATTCCTCTGTAAAAGGATCCATGTTGAAGCCACGGCAGCCATCTTAAAATTTCTGGTAACCAACACTCCACACTAATAGCCATATTGGAAATGGGTAAATATATGTTTAACATCTATTCTATGTTCTCTTAAATATAGATTTTTTTTGAATATTCTATTTTTCATTATAAATTTCTTTTTGCATAGATGCCAATTTTATTGACAAACAAATGTCTAATTTATTTCACATTGTTAACCACTTACTTACCTGCAG
The DNA here is from genome assembly GCF_037356315.1 of Lithobates pipiens. NCBI lineage: Eukaryota > Metazoa > Chordata > Amphibia > Anura > Ranidae > Lithobates > Lithobates pipiens. The sequence continues at coordinate 101,220,374 of NW_027507785.1, forward strand.
TATAGTAACGGTTGGACGTGTGAAATACAGACATTCTGTTTAATTGTCAATTATCAAAAGGTTATTGATTCTACCGAGAAGTGATAATGGTGATAATTGTGTCCAAGGTACTACTACGCCCAGTTTGAGGGTGTTTCCATTAATTGTCAAAATGATCAAGTAATGCAATCTGTATTTTAATATTTCATGTAAATATTTGTCTTTTGTCAACCAATAAATGTAACTATTTTGTACGATCACTCGTCTCTGTGAATAAGTTTCACATGTATAGACTGTGTCATATAGATTGATTCTGTATCTTAAAAATATCTTCGTTAAAAATCACTTAATAAATATTGTGCGGGAAAATGTCCTTAAAAAGCACAACACACCCTACTCATTCAGCAAAAAAAAAAAAAAAGTGTAGTTTAAAGTAGGCAGTTTTTGACAAGTCCTTTATTTAAAAAACAAAAATAAAAAAAAAGCCCCCCCCCCCCCCCCTCCAGTGTAGATCCATCGTCAATCGCCGACCCAGAAAAAGAGTAAAAAAATAAAGATACGCTTTCGCTGAAGGCTCCCACCATCTGACAGTTCCCATATAACTGAGAGGGGGCTACCTGATAATGCCGCTAGGTGACCGCAACCCCTTGTGATGTCATTGGCAGGGGCATGCTGGGTTGATGATGCCACAATTTTCCGTCAACAAATTGTTGTTGTCTGACTTTCTGATCGTGTGTTACACAAGTCCGTCACACAAAAGTCCACGCATGCTCGGAATAAAGTACAAGCTGGAAGCGCTCGGTCTTGTAATGGAGATATCACATACGTCTTGTACGCCACTATGTTCATAATTGTTGACCAACATTTGTGTGACCGTGTATTTGAGCCAACAATCTTCGAACAAAAATCCACAGTTTTGTTGTTGGAAAGTACGATCGTGTGTATGGGGCATAAGACTTCATAAAATAACTCATGAGGCATTTTGGTAGCGTTTTTTGTAAAAGCTTGATCTGGTGTCGATGGATGGGCCTGCGCTCCACTAACAGAAAACCAGCAGAAGTGCTGGCAACAGGGCAGAGTGCTACCAACCTCTGCCCAGAACTGGCAACCACTGCAGAGTTCCAGGGAGCCAGGGCAGTCAGCCTACCTCCCCAACAGTTAGCTGGAGCAAATGATGTGGGGTACCCAGCAGAAGCCCTGGCAACAGGGCAGAGGGATGCTAGCCTCTGCCCTCAACTAACAGAGGATGCATTTCCTGTAAAGGTGGATGGGACTTCAGTCTCCACCTGTATACTCCAGGGATGCTGGGCAGTTGGCCCAGATGCCCAACAGCATGACGGAGTGAACCCAGCCACCTGGGGTCTCTTCCTGTGTTAGTCTTCTGCCAAAAGGGGAGAGATGTGACAGGAGGGCCCGTGGAACCCAGAATCCCTTGGAGAGGTTGGGAAATCCTTGTTTCAGCTCCCCATACACCTTCTATGTCTAAGTATCCTGTGTCCATTAGGGGCACAGGGTGAATGAAAAAATGTGGCTTGGATTACTTAAAATGGGACAGTAAAATGTATCCACAATATCTCCCTAGATATATATAAAGGCTATTCTGGGTTTGTTTGATTCTGAACTCAACATGTTAATTGAAAGAGCTGATCACATTGGTCTCTGGACAATGTAGGAGACAGGCTGACTCCTACAGGAGCTCCTGCTATTGTGAGAAGGTGTCCTGTGTTTATATTTATGATAATGTATAATCTACTGTGTGAAGCTCGGGGACAACAAGTCTGACCTGTAGTGAAATCCTGATTAATCACAATGGGCAGGTGGGCATGGAGTCACCTCAGCTGCTTTAAGTGACTAGTTAAAGTGGTTGTAAACCCTTACAACACACTTTGACCTACAGGTAAGCCTAGATTAAGGCTTACCTGTAGGTCCAAGAAATATCTCCTAAATCTACACGGTTTAGGAGATATTTGCCGAAAGACAGGCACCGCTGTCTACGGCGCATGCACCGTAGACAGCGGCGAGCAGGCACACTGAGCGCGGCACCGTCAACGGCTAATATGCCACGCGTGGCGGCTCCCGTGCGCATGCCATCGCGGCTTCGGCGAATGACAGCGGCGGAGCAGCGAAGACCCACCGAGAAGATGGATGCGCCGGACTACAGGGGACAGCAGTGACATCGCTGGCTCCTGTGTCAGGTAAGTGACACGTAATGGACTACTATGCAATGCATAGTAGTCCATTATGCTTTAAGCGGTTTGTTTGTTTTTATTGTAATTATGTAGCACTTTGAGGTCTTTTGATGGAAAGTGCATTATAAATAAAATTTATTATTATTATTATTATTATTATTATTATTATTATTATTACCTTTGCAGGGAATGAAAGAGGAAGTAAACTCATCAGGGTTTACTTCCTCTTTAATTAGCTCATGTTAATTTATGTTTCTGGTTACAGGTGTATTGTTAGAGTAATATGAGCAGGAGGGAGGGAACCTCCTTTTCAAATGTATATAAGACTGTATTCTCGTTCTAATAAAGAGTTCATGATGAGCAACCAAATGAGTATTGTCTTATTTGTGGTTGTCAGCGGTTGGAATATCTGATATCTATATTCAGACTGGAAGGAAGCGGGGTATGATGAAAGCAGTCAAGCGGAGTGTGGGACGTTTCATTACATTCATCTTTTAGATAACCTTAGATAATTGAGCTTGCTATGACAGCCAGGCTACTACCGTGCTTCCCCCGAAATTAAGACCTACCCCCAAAATGTTTACTGTCCCCCACTTGTGTCCCCTTCTCCTTCATTAATGTCCCCCACTTGTGTCATCTTCTTCAATACTGCCCCCATTTGTGTCACCTTCTTCTTCATTACTGTTCATTACTGTTCCTTCAGTTGTTGTTCCTCCGTGTCACCTTCATATCCCCCACTTGTCAGCTTCATGTATTTCCGTGACAGTAATACACAAAACTGACAAGTGGGGGGCAGTAATACATGAAGCTGAAAAGTGGGGGTCAGGGGGACAGTAATACTGTCCCCCAACCCCCCACTTGTCAGCTTCATTTATTACTGTCCCCCACTTGTCAGCCTGGTGTATTACTGTCCCCCACTTGTCAGCCTCATGTATTACTGTCCCCAGGGGCCACCCCCGACTCGTGTCACCTTCTCCTAATCCTATTCCATTTCCTCACCTTCTAATCTGGACTGGTAAGTGTGAGCGCCTGTTGTGGTCCACTGGTCTGGGACAGGGGACCCCTCAGGCAGTCGGGCCACGGGCGGGAAGAGGAGAAGTCGCCAGGCACTGTCGCTGCAGGCAGGACAGGGGCAGCCATGTATCCGAGCCAGCAAGGAGGAGTCTAGTCAGCACTGCAGAATCCCGGTGTTCTGGCAGATAGTGTCCTGCCATCATATAGCGTCCGCCCCATACTGCGCATGCGCAGTACGGGGCAGAAGGAGCTTCGGAAAATCTCCGAAGCTGAACGGCGCCTGCGCCGTGAGTGGAGGTGGTAGCCCCACCATCCAAGCGGACATAAGGTTGTGAAAATTAGACGGCCCCTCGCGGGCGAGCTTCGCTTGCCACGCTTCGGGCTCGGCCTCGCTGCGCATGGCTCTTTTTATTCCTGCTCTATGTCCACTTGGATGGTGGGGCTAGAACCTGGACTCACCGCGCAGGCGCCATTCATCCTTGGCTATTTTCGGAATCTGTGTTGCTGTGTACTGCGCATGTGTACTGCGCACTATCTTATGGGGGACCTTATATGATGGGACACCGGCGGGCCGGAGAAGGAGGTGGGTGGAGACTGGAGCACACACAGTCAGTCACACAGAGTGAACAAGTCCCCTGGCTGCAAGTCACTCTGTCTGGATGCCCTGGCCGAAGCTGGGTAGAGTCAGAGTACAGCTCTAGCTACATGCCTCACTCTGCTGGAACTCGCTCTGAGACTCTGCTTGTGACGTCACTGGTTGCATGCCAAGCTGGGTGGCCCTAGAAACTAGTTATGGCAATCTACTTTTAGGGTGGATGACTGGCTGTGTGTCCTCATTTCATTTCGGGACACTGTGGGCACCCTATTTGCTACCCAGCCACTCACGAGCACCCCCTTCATATGGCACCAATGACACTTGCCATATCTGCCATACCTTGGATATGTCACTGCCCATTGTTGGGGACTTACAGGTGGCAGTATAATTTGGCAAAAAAAACCTTGTTTGTTTTATGTGGATAGGTGAAAATGTTTGTTAGAGCTTTACTTTAACTAGGAGTCTTTTAGGGCAAAGTTAAAAGGAGGATATCAATATTTTATCTTTTTTGAGGATAATGGATCTGGTTCCTTTGGAAAACCATTTCTGTCACAAACGCTAGCAGGAGTGAGCACAGGTCAAGCTGTCCAGCTAAAGTGATGGTTACAAGTGTAACAGGACAACTACATGGCTTGAGCTACATGGTTGATTAATCTCTTGCTATGGAAAAATGTAACCACTTGCTGACAGCCAGTTGATTCAGCTAGAACTAAATAGGAGTGTTTTAGTAGCTCAACCTGCTATCAAAATTATTAATCAACAGTATGCTGTGTGGTACACTATGTGCTACCCCTTCAGCTGTATTTTTTGCTTATATCTTATTCTGCTCTGCTTTGTGTTTACATTAGAGTTTTGAAGCCTGAAAGTCTGAAAAGCCACTGCTGGGAGGGGTAGCGGGGTGAGTTGAGCTGCAGAGAGTGCAACTTGACCTCAGTAGTGATGGCCGAACGGTTCGCCCGGCGGTCGTTTCGCGGCGAATTTCCGACTTTCGCCGTCCGCGGGTTCGAACGCCTTTTTCCGTCGTTCGCCCCGGCGGACTTACGTGTTTAATGTATACAAGAACTTTAACCTTTCGTGACACGTTTATCATGTGTTACAGGACAACCAATTGAGACATGACAGCTCATGGACACTTGGACATTCCCCCTAACCTATAAATACACCCGATCCGGTGGCCATTTTACATTCTTTCTTCTGTCACTGTAGGGAAAGGATCCTGTGTGGAGTAGGGACAGAGAAAACGCTAGCTATTTGGTACACAAAAGTTCTTTTCAGGACTGGTATAGGTGTTAGGTCAGCAGCCTGAGTTTCTTTTGTCAGTTTAGATAAAGGGACAGAGCGCTGTATGCTGCTATTTTAGGGACAGCTCAGCCAGATTAGTCTTTCTTCATCATCATCATCATCATCATCATTAGCTGTTACTATCAGGTCCACAAAAGAGCTGTTCCAGCTAATCGTTCCAGCCTACTCTTTTTTGCCAATTTGTATAGGGACAGGCAGGAAGCAGTGTGTCAGGCAGTGAGGATAATTTTAAAGACTTGCTGTTACTATTAGTTCCACAAAGGTTCTTTTCAGGACTGGTATCAGTGGTACGGTAATAGGCTTGTACACGTATAATATTCTTTCTTCCAAATATAGAAAGAATATTATACTTGACTGCTGCCCTTCTGCTGCAGTCTGCTAATCATTCACAACTCACTTGTTCCACAAAGCTCTTTATCAGGACTGGTAACTTGGTCTGTCTAGGGTGCTACGGTACATAGGCTTGGGTGCGGTACAGTCTGCTGTTCTGTAAGGACCGCTATCGGTCCACAATACATAGGGTTGCCGTGCACTACTGCTGACCGCTGCCCTATACTGCAGCAGTCCTTCATTGGTATAGGGACTGACGTACAGTCTGCTAATCACTAACACACAACCTGCTTGGTCCACAAAAGTTCTTATAAGGACTGGTAACTTGGTATAGGGTGCTACGGTACATAGGCCTGAGTGCGTTACAGTCTGCTGTTCTGTAAGGACCGCTATCGGTCCACAATACATAGGGTTGCCGTGCACTACTGCTGACCGCTGCCCTATACTGCAGCAGTCCTTCAGCGGTATAGGGACTGACGCACAGTCTGCTAAACACTAACACACAACCTGCTTGGTCCACAAAAGTTTTTATAAGGACTGGTAACTTGGTATAGGGTGCTACGGTACATAGGCCTGAGTGCAGTACAGTCTGCTGTTCTGTAAGGACCGCTATCGGTCCACAATACATAGGGTTGCCGTGCACTACTGCTGACCGCTGCCCTATACTGCAGCAGTCCTTCATTGGTATAGGGACTGACGTACAGTCTGCTAATCACTAACACACAACCTGCTTGGTCCACAAAAGTTCTTATAAGGACTGGTAACTTGGTATAGGGTGCTACGGTACATAGGCCTGAGTGCGTTACAGTCTGCTGTTCTGTAAGGACCGCTATCGGTCCACAATACATAGGGTTGACGTGCACCACTGCTGACCGCTGCCCTATACTGCAGCAGTCCTTCAGCGGTATAGGGACTGACGTACAGTCTGCTAAACACTAATACACAACCTGCTTGGTCCACAAAAGTTCTTATAAGGACTGGTAACTTGGTATAGGGTGCTACGGTACATAGGCTTGAGTGCGGTACAGTCTGCTGTTCTGTAAGGACCGCTATCGGTCCACAATAGATAGGGTTGACGTGCACCACTGCTGACCGCTGCCCTATACTGCAGCAGTCCTTCAGCGGTATAGGGACTGACGCACAGTCTGCTAATCACTAACACACAACCTGCTTGGTCCACAAAAGTTCTTATAAGGACTGGTAACTTGGTATAGGGTGCTACGGTACATAGGCCTGAGTGCGTTACAGTCTGCTGTTCTGTAAGGACCGCTATCGGTCCACAATACATAGGGTTGACGTGCACCACTGCTGACCGCTGCCCTATACTGCAGCAGTCCTTCAGCGGTATAGGGACTGACGTACAGTCTGCTAAACACTAATACACAACCTGCTTGGTCCACAAAAGTTCTTATAAGGACTGGTAACTTGGTATAGGGTGCTACGGTACATAGGCTTGAGTGCGGTACAGTCTGCTGTTCTGTAAGGACCGCTATCGGTCCACAATAGATAGGGTTGACGTGCACCACTGCTGACCGCTGCCCTATACTGCAGCAGTCCTTCAGCGGTATAGGGACTGACGCACAGTCTGCTAAACACTAACACACAACCTGCTTGGTCCACAAAAGTTTTTATAAGGACTGGTAACTTGGTATAGGGTGCTACGGTACATAGGCCTGAGTGCGTTACAGTCTGCTGTTCTGTAAGGACCGCTATCGGTCCACAATACATAGGGTTGCCGTGCACTACTGCTGACCGCTGCCCTATACTGCAGCAGTCCTTCATTGGTATAGGGACTGACGTACAGTCTGCTAATCACTAACACACAACCTGCTTGGTCCACAAAAGTTCTTATAAGGACTGGTAACTTGGTATAGGGTGCTACGGTACATAGGCCTGAGTGCGTTACAGTCTGCTGTTCTGTAAGGACCGCTATCGGTCCACAATACATAGGGTTGACGTGCACCACTGCTGACCGCTGCCCTATACTGCAGCAGTCCTTCAGCGGTATAGGGACTGACGTACAGTCTGCTAAACACTAATACACAACCTGCTTGGTCCACAAAAGTTCTTATAAGGACTGGTAACTTGGTATAGGGTGCTACGGTACATAGGCTTGAGTGCGGTACAGTCTGCTGTTCTGTAAGGACCGCTATCGGTCCACAATACATAGGGTTGCCGTGCACTACTGCTGACCGCTGCCCTATACTGCAGCAGTCCTTCATTGGTATAGGGACTGACGTACAGTCTGCTAATCACTAACACACAACCTGCTTGTTCCACAAAAGTTCTTATAAGGACTGGTAACTTGGTATAGGGTGCTACGGTACATAGGCTTGAGTGCGGTACAGTCTGCTGTTCTGTAAGGACCGCTATCGGTCCACAATAGATAGGGTTGACGTGCACCACTGCTGACCGCTGCCCTATACTGCAGCAGTCCTTCAGCGGTATAGGGACTGACGTACAGTCTGCTAAACACTAATACACAACCTGCTTGGTCCACAAAAGTTCTTATAAGGACTGGTAACTTGGTATAGGGTGCTACGGTACATAGGCTTGAGTGCGGTACAGTCTGCTGTTCTGTAAGGACCGCTATAGGTCCACAATAGATAGGGTTGACGTGCACCACTGCTGACCGCTCACCTATACTGCAGCAGTCCTTCAGCGGTATAGGGACTAAGAGTTTTGTCACAGGGTCATTTAAAAAATGACATGCAGAGGAAGAGGCAGGCCCTTCCGCAGGGGTGGTAGGGGTAGGGCAGGAGCAACAGGCTTGAGCCAAAGTGGGAAGTTGCAGAAGGTGCGTTCAATTACTTTAAAGGATGCACCAGACTTGGTTGAGTGGCTCGCTCAGCCTTACTCTTCTGCACCCTCCTCATCCTCTCGATCTGCACCCTCTTCTTCACTCTCTGCTATGTGCACCCCCAAAGACACTACCACCAACAACACGACCACCACCACCACCACCACATACCTTCCGCTTGAGTCACTGGAATTATTTTCCGATCCATATCAAGAGGACATTTCTGATGCGCAGCCACTCTTGGTATTGGATCAGGAAGAGGAGGTAGCAACAAGCGCTACTCAGCAGTCTGACGCCAGTACCCAGATCAGCCCAAGGAGGAGGTTGGTCCCCGGTGTTGCTGCCTACTCTACTTATAGCGGTGGGGAAGGTGACGTTGATGATGACGTGTCTAGTGATGTCACGTGGGTGCCCACAAGAGAGGAAGAGGAGGGGAGTTCAGAGGGAGATATGGACCAGCAGATAGGGAGGAGAAGCAGCAATGACTTACATTGCACAGCAGGGACAAAGCAGACTGCAAATGTATCAGGAGCGAGTCATCGACCATGTACGGTCACATCTGGCGCTCCCAGGACACCGGCACATGGCTCCGCAGTGTGGGCTTTTTTTAACGTGTCCGCTGCTGACAATAGCGTTGCCATCTGCAATCTTTGCAGTCAACGCGTTAGTCGCGGTAAGCCCAATACTCACCTAGGGACGACCGCCTTAAGAAGGCACATGAGCAGCCATCACCGAGCCCAGTGGGAGCAACGGAACACACAAAGCCACACTGCAGGCTCTCACCGTCCAGCCTCGTCTTCTACTTCTCCTTCTCCTCTCTCCTCACAATTGTCCTCCACTCCACCTTCCATCACGCCAAGCTCACATTTTTCTGCAAAAAGGCAGGCTTCCGTGGGCCTAATGTTTGAGCGTAAAAAAATGATGACGCCGGATAACCCTCTTGCCCAACGGTTGGCGGCTGGCTTGTCAGAACTCATAGCCCGCCAACTACTGCCATATAAACTGGTGGACTCGGAGGCCTTTCGCAAATTTGTGGCCATTGGAACACCACAATGGAAGGTCCCAGGAAGGAAGTATTTCTCAGAGAAGGGCATCCCAGAGCTATATGGCCATGTTCAGCGGCAAGTGAATGTATCTCTGGCACACAGTGTCGGTGCCAAGATACATCTGACCACAGACACGTGGTCTAGCAAACACGGGCAGGGAAGGTATATCAGTTTTACTGCCCACTGGGTGAACCTTCTGACGGCCGTCAAGCATGTAACCCGTGGCACCCGTGTAGATTTGGTTTTACCGCCACGGATTGCATGCAGGCCTGACTCTTCTTCTCCTCCTCCTACTCCATCCTCCTCCCTCTCCTCCTCAGCTGCCTCCTCCTTTTCCGCTGCTAGCGTCTCTTCCACTGCACCGCCCAAGCTCCCCAGAACCTATTCCACATGCCAGGTGAGACGTTGCCATGCCGTGCTGCGTCTGTTGTGCCTGGAAGCAAAGAGCCACACTGGCCCGGCACTCCTTTCAGCTTTGCGTTCACAGGCAGATGAGTGGCTAACACCGCTCAATTTGACAGTTGGTAAAGTGGTGTGTGACAACGGTGCCAATCTGCTTAGCGCATTGAAACAGGGCAAAATCACGCACGTGCCGTGCATGGCACACGTCTTAAACTTGGTCGTGCAGCGATTCCTTGTCAAATACCCTGGGGTCCAGGACATCTTGCGGCAGGCAAGGAAAATCTCGGCCCATTTCAGAAGATCTTACACGGCCATGGCTCGCCTTGCTGACATTCAGCGGCGACACCATCTGCCGGTCAGACGTCTTATTTGCGATTGCCCGACGCGATGGAACTCAACCTTCTATATGCTTGATAGGCTGCTCCAGCAGAAACGTGCAGTTAACGTCTACCTGTATGAACTCTGCGAAAGAAACGGTTCTGGGGAGCTGGGTTTTTTTTCACCGCGCCAGTGGCTGCTCATGCGCGACACATGCAGACTTCTGCGGCCATTTGAGGAGATCACCAAACTGGTCAGTCGCAGCCATGGCGCCATCAGTGACATGGTACCTTATGCCTTCTTTCTGGAGCGTGCATTGCGTCGTGTCATTGATCAGGCTGTGGAGGAGCAGGAGCGGGAAGATGAGGAAGTCGCAATGCTGGATGAATTCCCAGGGGGGGCTACTCTATCTGAGACAAGTCAACAACAGGAGTCTGATGAGGAGTCAGAGGAGGATGGTGCCGGGGCGGATGAGCAGGAGCAAGAAGAGCATGCTTTAAACCTTTCTGGGATCCCTGTTGTGCGAGGATGGGGAGAGGAGAATGAAGAGGACGACATTATCCTGGATGATGAGCAGGAGCCAGGCCACCACACCGCTTCCACTTTAGTGCAAATGGGGGCCTTCATGCTCCAGTGTTTTAATAGGGACCCCCGTATAAAAAGCATGAGGGTCAAGGACCAGTACTGGGTGGCAACGTACTTAGACCCCCGGTACAAACACAAAATGGCGGAAATGTTACCGCCGTCGCAGAGGGCTGTCAGAATGCAGCACTTCCAGGCCTTGCTTCGAGAAATGCTGCATTCTGCTTTTGCGTGCGCTGGCAGAGGAGCAATTCCCACTCCCAGAGAAGGATTTGCGGGTACCAATCCAACAGCGCCTGCAAGAAGAGGCCGGTTTGAAGATGTGTTGGTGACTTCGGATATGAGGTCATTCTTTCAGCCGACCCATCGACAGGTGTCATCCGGATCCAGCATCAGGGAACGCCTAGACCGTCAGGTGTCCGACTACATTGGGTTAACGGCCGATGTGGACGCTCTGAGGAGTGATGAACCCCTAGACTACTGGGTGGGCAGGCTTGACCTCTGGCCAGAGCTTGCCCAATTTGCAATCGAACTGTTGGCTTGCCCCTCATCCAGTGTCCTGTCCGAAAGGACGTTCAGCGCAGCAGGGGGGATTGTGACCGATAAGCGTACTCGCCTAGCTCACCACAGTGTTAACTACCTCACATTTCTAAAAATGAATGAGGCATGGATCTCGGAGGAATTCAACACATGTGATCAGTAGACCATGTATATGTCTATAAACAATTTTTGGAATCAAGCACACAGACCTTCTTAATTCATTTGGCTCACTTCCCTGACCCAAAAAAGCACACCGTACTATATGCCCCTACCCTCCTCTTTGAAGAGGTTGAGCGGTGTCATATTTCTACTGGGGCTGCTTATTATGAGGGGTTCCCACCATCCCTGTGCTGTGCTGACTTCCTCCTGGGTGTTCTTATTATGAGGGGCTCCCACCATCCCTGTGCTGTGCTGACTTCCTCCTGGGGGTTCTTATTATGAGGGGATCACACCATCCCTGTGCTGTGCTGACTTCCTCCTGGGGCTGCTTACGGTGCTGCTGTCAGCGCTGTATGTCACGGAGCTGCTGTCAGCGCTGTATGTCACGGAGCTGCTGTCAGCGCTGTATGTCACGGAGCTGCTGTCAGCGCTGTATGTCACGGAGCTGCTGTCAGCGCTGTATGTCACGGAGCTGCTGTCAGCGCTGTATGTCACGGAGCTGCTGTCAGCGCTGTATGTCACGGAGCTGCTGTCAGCGCTGTATGTCACGGAGCTGCTGTCAGCGCTGTATGTCACGGAGCTGCTGTCAGCGCTGTATGTCACGGAGCTGCTGTCAGCGCTGTATGTCACGGAGCTGCTGTCAGCGCTGTATGTCACGGAGCTGCTGTCAGCGCTGTATGTCACGGTGCTGCTGTCAGCGCTGTATGTCACGGAGCTGCTGTCAGCGCTGTATGTCACGGAGCTGCTGTCAGTGCTGTATGTCACGGAGCTGCTGTCAGCGCTGTATGTCACGGAGCTGCTGTCAGCGCTGTATGTCACGGAGCTGCTGTCAGCGCTGTATGTCACGGTGCTGCTGTCAGCGCTGTATGTCACGGAGCTGCTGTCAGCGCTGTATGTCACGGAGCTGCTGTCAGCGCTGTATGTCACGGAGCTGCTGTCAGCGCTGTATGTCACGGAGCTGCTGTCAGCGCTGTATGTCACGGAGCTGCTGTCAGCGCTGTATGTCACGGTGCTGCTGTCAGCGCTGTATGTCACGGAGCTGCTGTCAGCGCTGTATGTCACGGAGCTGCTGTCAGTGCTGTATGTCACGGAGCTGCTGTCAGCGCTGTATGTCACGGAGCTGCTGTCAGCGCTGTATGTCACGGAGCTGCTGTCAGCGCTGTATGTCACGGTGCTGCTGTCAGCGCTGTATGTCACGGAGCTGCTGTCAGCGCTGTATGTCACGGAGCTGCTGTCAGCGCTGTATGTCACGGAGCTGCTGTCAGCGCTGTATGTCACGGAGCTGCTGTCAGCGCTGTATGTCACGGAGCTGCTGTCAGCGCTGTATGTCACGGTGCTGATGTCAGTGCTCTGTATTACGGTGCTGCTGTCAGTGCTCTGTATCTCCTGCACCCTCTTGTTTGCCTACCCTGGTCCCTGACCTTCCCTCTCCTCCATTGCCTTCATTAGCTCCATAGTCCTGAATTGTCAGAACAATTTCCCAAATAAAAAAAAAATGCTTGTAGTTATCGATCCCAAATTCACCTCATACATGTATTATGCTATTGTCCAGGTGGTGGGACTACGTGCTACCCCCTAATAATTACCCCGTGGCCGCAAATTCGACCTAAAGGTTTGCGAAATTCGCCTCCCATTGAAGTCAATGGAGCCCGCGGCGAACGGTCGTTTTCGCGAACGTTTGTGTCCGTTCGCGTTTCGCGTTCGCGAAACGTCCCGTCGGAAGTTCGTCCATCACTGGACCTCAGTGATACTGCTGAGGGCTTTGAGGATGTTTATTTACTGCTTGTTAAAACTATATACTGTAAATACATATAATGTCCACATCCTAGCCAAAGGTTCCAGTACACATGCCTTTATTTCATCCTGGATAAATATGTGCTTTGTATTAAAAAAAGAACATGGCTTAAAAATCCACCCCGAAAGGAAGGTGAATAATCTCCCATATATAGAGAGCAAAGATTGTCATCACCTGCTAGACTGGTAAGGATAACTAACTTTGTTTTTTAACCACTTCCAGCCCAAGGCCGTCATAAGACGTCCTGAACTTTGGGGCTGGATTCACACGTGTGGTTCGCATTCCAGCTCCATTTTCTCTGCAAAGAGAAAAAGCAGCTATTCAGCGATTCCTCTCTGTCGTATCTGCGGATCAGCTGAGCGGGGAGAAGGGAGAGGTGTAGTGAGGATGGGGAGAGAATTCCTGTTCACAACGGAACGCATCTGTGAATCAGATGCGTTCCCATAGAAGATTATGTGCCTGCAATACGCACCGCAATGCCCTGAAAACGCACATGGTTTTTGGACAATGCGTAGTTCGAATGCAATGCACATATGTGAACCAGCCTCATTCAAATGAACAGATTTTAAAATGTTCTGTAAATTGGATGCGGTGTAAGCCACATCCATTTCGCATAGGTGCGAACTCAGTCTTAATGGAGCTATCTGAATGATATCTGCAGCTACAAGCATCATTCAGGTATCTTTTTTTTCTGTCTACGATTTACTTCACCGTAAAAACATTCATATCGGCTGTTTAGCCGCTTGATTGTTTTTACAGGTGGTGGGAAGTGACCCCCCCCCATGACATAAAAAGTTGCAACGACCACTATTTTATTCCTAAGGGTCTCCGCTAATATATATATATATAATGTTTGGGGGTTCTGAGAGGGGTGCCAGAATAGGCCCAGTATGGAGGTGGTTAAAGTGGAGGGCCACCCTAAAATAAAAAATTGCATCAATATTCTTAAAAAGATTTAAAAAAAAAATGAACTTACCTGAAACCGCTGTTGCTAGGCAGTCTTCCTAATCTGCCTCTTCCTATTCCGTGGCACTTCCTCCTCTTCGGCGAGCAGCCCCATTGTCTTCTGGGACATATGTGTGTCACAGAGAACAACGGGAAAAGACAACTTCTCCTGCACTCTGGTGTCTCGGTCTTCAAAGTGTGATACCGACAGTTTAATATGGTAGTGTCAAAAAGGTCTTGCAGCCCTCCTTAGAATATTGGGTATTCAAATACTGGAGAAAAACAAAACAAAAAAGGAAGGCGCACTGACCTAGTGCATTACCAGGCCCGGCTCTGAGGAAAGGGGTTCTCCCCAGAAACGCATCAGCCGTTTACGTTGGGGTATTCATCAATCAATTTATCTGACATCAGATCTGGATGTGTCGATGTTCTGTGCGATGGATCCAATTGTATTGATTATGCCTTTTATTAATACTCGTTTGTGAGTAGCCATTTTGCTTTGTGTTCTGTTTTCAATAAAGCTCAGTTTTATGGTAATGCCCTAGGTCAGTGCGCCTTCCTTTTTTGTTTTGTTTTTCTGCAGAAAACAACGGGGCCATTCACAAAGCGTTGCGCGACTCGCGCATGTGCAGTAGGAAACGGGCAGTGATGCCTTGCTTGTTTCCCTTCGTTAAGATGAAGGCGGCGGCAGTCGATCGCAGGCTCGCTGGATAGGTAAGTGTCCTCAATAAAAGTCAGCAGTTACAGTGTTTGTGGCTGCTGACTTTAAAAAAAAAAAAATTGCAATCGGAACCACTACTTTAAAGTAGATACCTTAAATAAAAAAAAAATTTCTGTGTGTCCAATTTAAATAAAAAAATTATCATCTCTAATATGACTCTTGGATATATTCTTATCTTAAACATTGCTTGATTCATCTTAATTTACTTTGACATTAAAATACTAAATCAATCAATCAAACTGGAATTTGTCAGTTAGTGATGGGCCCTGATTGAATGGGAAGCATCGTGCAGACAGATATTAAGCACTTTATGACAATCAAATCCAAGCCTTAAGCAATGTGTCTATAAATATAAGTGATATAGTTGGAATAAATTAACCAGGAAAGCCTCCCCGTGGTAGTAAAAAACGTAAAGAATCAAATTTAGTGAGAATCTTAAAGCTGAACTCCAGGCAGATACAGAAAAAAAAACACCAACAAATGCACTTATGTATTCATTAAAAAATTTGAGTTTTTAAATACTGAAATCCAAGCAAGTTGATTAATGCACAAATGAAATACAAATAATGCAGCTGTTTTACATGCCAAAGAATTTATATTTCTGTCCCTCCTGTTCTGAAATTTTCATAGATCTGCCATACAACACCGCAAAGGAGCTGCCTGATACCAATAGAAGTTCAGGTACTCACACTGCTTGTCTGAGATCTGTCACCAGCAATGTTGCAGTCCCGCTAAAAATCGCTGATCATTGCCATTACAAGTAAAGAAGAACAAAAAAAAAAAATGCCATAAATATATCGCCTATTTTGTAGATGCTATAACTTTGCGCAAACCAATCTATATATGCTTATTGGGTTGTTTTTTTTTTTAACAAAAATATGTAGCAGAATACATATTGGCCTAAATCGATAAAGAAATTCAATTTTTTTTAATTTTTTTTATTGGATATGTTTTATAGCAGATAGTAAAAAATATTGTATTTTTTTCACAATTATTTTTTTTTCTTTGTTTATACCGGAAAAAAAAAAAAAACGCAGCGGTGATCCAATACCACCAAAAGAAAGCTCTATTTGTGGGAGAAAAAAGGACATATATTTTGTTTGGGTACAACGTCGCACGACCGGGCAATTTTGTCACTTATATTAAAGCAGTGCCGTATTGCAAAAAATGGCCTGGTCATTAATGGGGTACAACCTTCCGGGGCTGAGTTGGTTTAAACAATAGTTACATTGATGTATAGAAAAAAAAATACACAGCTGCATTAAAGTGGTTGTAAACCCTTACAAACCACTTTGACCTACAGGTAAGCCTAGATTAAGGCTTACCTGTAGGTCCAAGCAATATCTCCTAAACCTATATGGTTTAGGAGATATTTGCCCGAAAACGGGCACCGCTGTCTACGGCGCATGCGCCGTAGACAGCGACGCGCAGGCGCACTGAACGCGGCAGTTCCAAGAATGGAGCTGCCGCATTTGTCGACTCCCGTGCGCATGCGCGGGAGTGACGTCATCGCGGCTTCGCCGAATGACAGCGGCGGAGCTGCGAGACGCCACCAGCAAGATGGATGCGGCGGACTACAGGGGACACCGCGACTTCGCTGGCTCCTGTGTCAGGTGAGTGACACATAATGGGCTACTATGCGATGCATAGTAGTCCATTATGCTTTACCTTTGCAGGGAAAAAAAGAGGAAGTAAACTCATCAGGGTTTACTTCCTCTTTAACATTTGTCCTTTATCTGCCTGGAGTTTAGCTTTAAAATGTAAATACCTGAGTTTGGCCTGATATCAGTCTAGGGTATGCTGAGCAGAGTGAGGAGTAGGAAAAGATCATTAGTCTGGTGCTTCTCCTTTAAATATCCAATTTTATATCCAATCCCAGTCTGGGAGCAGAGATAACATTGCTTACCTGAAGCAGAGAAAAGTCAGGTTACCATTTGGGCTTTGCTGTATGGAGGGGCTGTATAAACAGAAATAAAACAGCATTTATATACGGTACGGTATTTACTAAAACTGAAGAGTGCAAAATCTGGTGCAGCTGCGCATGTTAGCCAATCAGCTTCTAACCTTAGCTTGTTTTAACCACTTCAGCACCGGAAGATTTTACCCCCTTCCCGACCAGAGCACTTTTTACAATTTGACACTGCGTAGCTTTAACTGGTCATGCAATGCTTTACCCAAACTAAATTTGCGTCCTTTTTCCCCCCACAAATAGAGCTGTTTTTGGCGGTAATTTATCACCTCTGTGTCATTATTTTTTGCGCTATAAAACAAAAAAAGAGCGTCAATTAAAAAAGAAAAATAATAATATTTCTTACTTTTTGCTATAATAAATATCCACAGAATGTTTTTAAAAACAAATTTCTTCATCAGTTCAGGCCAATATATATTCTACATATTTTTGGTAAATAAATTCACAATAAGCGTTTATTGATTGGTTTGCACAAAAGTTATAGCTACAAACTATGGGAAAGATTTATGGTATTTTTATTTATTTTAATTTTCTTTTTACTAGTAATGGTGGTGATCTGCGATTATTAGTGGTACTGCAACATTGGACAGTTCAGACACTTTTGGCACATTTTTGGGACCATTGACATGAATGACAAAATGACATTAATGACAAAAATGCACTGATTACTGTGTAAATGCCACTGGTAGGGAAGGGGTTGACACTAAGGGGCCATCAAAGGGTTAAATGTGTTCCCTAGTTAGTGTTTCTTACTGTATGGGGGTGTGACTGACTGGGGGAGGAGACATATCGCTGTTCCTACTTACTAGGAGCAAACGATCTGTCTCCTCTCCCCTCAGAGAACAGGGATTTGTTTCTGTTTACACACAGAAATCCACGTTCTTGTTCCGAGTGGCCGGTGGTGATCACGCCTGCCGGACTCGCCCATTGGGCGCCCCGCCATGCCGCTGGCGCGCGGGCCTCCGGCAGCTCTTAAAGGAGACAACGTACCCATACGTTGTTTTGCACACCCGTGCCATTTTGCTGACGTATAGCCACGTGAGCTGGTCGGCAAGTGGTTAAGCTTTGACAAAAAAAAACCTAGAAGCTGATTGGTTTCTATGCACAGCTGCACTAGATTTTGCACTCTCCAGTTTTAGTAAATCGTCTCCTATGTATATTAGTTGATTATTTAGCTCTTTATTTGGAGTTCATGTTGAAAATTGAACTGAACAAACCAGCTAAATTCTCAATTGAGATAAATTATTTGGAGCATTTTTATCTGTCAAATGATTTGTATTTCTGCTCAACCTGTCCTATTCAACTCTTCCAAACTGTATAGCCAGATCATAGACCTGACTTTTCTTTGCTGCACTTAAAGCAACATTAAATTTAGTTGCTGCCACCCAGAGCTTTCACCAACATGTTTAAGTATGCCCAGTATAATTGCACATAATGGCAGACTTACTTCTAAAAGTGCCCCCACATTTTTTGTCACTACTGAAATTGTAATTTTAACAAGTTATTTCTCACACACAGCAAAGGTATACTAAGGCCTTGTACACACGGTTTGATTGTTGTACGACTGAGCATCTGATTTTTGTCAAAAGCATGTGTGCAGGCTTTTATCTAGCATACTAAATATCCGCAAATTGTCATTTGAACCTAGTGACGTACTATGAGAGTATAAAGAGGTAGTTAATTTCTCAAGTTCCACCCTTTGGGCCCCTTCTGCTAATTTCATGTTAGTAGAAGTTTGGTGAGCGTTGATTCGTGATTTTCAGATCGTACAAAACAAATGCCTTTTAAAATATGTTTGGCATAACTACATCAATACCAGCAAAGCAGCTTCATTCTTATCCCATTAAAGAAGATAAAAATGTGGGCTGCATTTCGACATTTCATCAATTGCCATGAATGTTAATTCTAGATTACGAGTAATTTACAAGACTGAACTTCCGTCTCGTTCCTTGATTCCGAGCATACATGTTTGTACTTTTGACTTTTGTGTGACGATTTCTGTACTGACCATCCGAAAATCAGTTGTTGAGTTTACATCCGACAAAAATTTTATAGCCTGCACACCCAGCTTTTGTCTGACAAAAAAGTCATATCGGCTGTCAAAAGTATCGTACTAACGATCCGAACATTCACAGACAGCTCGTCTTAAGAATTTTCCCTTCTGATTTTCGTATCGTGTGTACGAGGCCTTAGGTTTACAAAACACATTCTGCTGCTCCTCCTGAGCATGAGGATATCCCATGTACAGAGGCCTAACTAGATCCTTCAGGGCCCCGGTGCAAGAAACCATGAAGGTCCCCCTAACTCCCCTCCCCCCTTCCATTCAAACCCTGTTCTTCCAGTTCTGAGAAGGTGTCCACAGATATCCTCCCAGAACCCTGCCTCCAGCAGGGTTCTGCAATTCCACCTATCAGTGCTCATCAATGCTTCCAATCAATGCCCATCAATCCTGTCTATCAGTGCCACATATCAGTGCTCATCAATGCCACCAATCAGTGCCCATCAGTGCTGCCTATCATTGCCACATATCAGTGCTCATCAATACCCCCTATTATTGCCCATTAGTGCCACTGATCTGTGCTTATCCACGCCCCTATCAATCCCCATCAGTGCCACTTATCAGGTCTAATCAATGGCGCCTATCAGTACCCATCAGCAGGACTCTGAGCTGAAAGCATCTCTCTCATACAGCTCAAAACCTGCCCTGACAGTTCCCACTCCCTCCTCCCTTGTACCGACAGGACAGGAGAGAGCCGATCTGCTCCTTCTCATTCACAGTTCACAGTTCATGCAGTGCACACAGAAGGAGCAGGAGGAGAAGGAGCAGATTGGCTCTCTCCTGTCCTGATCTGTCTTGTCTGTATGAGGGGGATGACTGTCAGTGCAGGCTCTGAGCCCTATAAGCCCCCGTACACACGGTCGGACATTCCGGCTAGTGATGGACGAACTTCCGACGGGACGTTTCGCGAACGCGAAACGCGAACGGACACAAACGTTCGCGAAAACGACCGTTCGCCGCGGGCTCCATTGACTTCAATGGGAGGCGAATTTCGCAAACCTTTAGGTCGAATTTGCGGCCACGGGGTAATTATTAGGGGGTAGCACGTAGTCCCACCACCTGGACAATAGCATAATACATGTATGAGGTGAATTTGGGATCGATAACTACAAGCATTTTTTTTTTATTTGGGAAATTGTTCTGACAATTCAGGACTATGGAGCTAATGAAGGCAATGGAGGAGAGGGAAGGTCAGGGACCAGGGTAGGCAAACAAGAGGGTGCAGGAGATACAGAGCACTGACAGCAGCACCGTAATACAGAGCACTGACATCAGCACCGTGACATACAGCGCTGACAGCAGCTCCGTGACATACAGCGCTGACAGCAGCTCCGTGACATACAGCGCTGACAGCAGCTCCGTGACATACAGCGCTGACAGCAGCTCCGTGACATACAGCGCTGACAGCAGCTCCGTGACATACAGCGCTGACAGCAGCACCGTGACATACAGCGCTGACAGCAGCTCCGTGACATACAGCGCTGACAGCAGCTCCGTGACATACAGCGCTGACAGCAGCTCCGTGACATACAGCACTGACAGCAGCTCCGTGACATACAGCGCTGACAGCAGCTCCGTGACATACAGCGCTGACAGCAGCACCGTGACATACAGCGCTGACAGCAGCTCCGTGACATACAGCGCTGACAGCAGCTCCGTGACATACAGCGCTGACAGCAGCTCCGTGACATACAGCGCTGACAGCAGCTCCGTGACATACAGCGCTGACAGCAGCTCCGTGACATACAGCGCTGACAGCAGCTCCGTGACATACAGCGCTGACAGCAGCTCCGTGACATACAGCGCTGACAGCAGCTCCGTGACATACAGCGCTGACAGCAGCTCCGTGACATACAGCGCTGACAGCAGCTCCGTGACATACAGCGCTGACAGCAGCACCGTAAGCAGCCCCAGGAGGAAGTCAGCACAGCACAGGGATGGTGTGATCCCCTCATAATAAGAACCCCCAGGAGGAAGTCAGCACAGCACAGGGATGGTGGGAGCCCCTCATAATAAGAACACCCAGGAGGAAGTCAGCACAGCACAGGGATGGTGGGAACCCCTCATAATAAGCAGCCCCAGTAGAAATATGACACCGCTCAACCTCTTCAAAGAGGAGGGTAGGGGCATATAGTACGGTGTGCTTTTTTGGGTCAGGGAAGTGAGCCAAATGAATTAAGAAGGTCTGTGTGCTTGATTCCAAAAATTGTTTATAGACATATACATGGTCTACTGATCACATGTGTTGAATTCCTCCGAGATCCATGCCTCATTCATTTTTAGAAATGTGAGGTAGTTAACACTGTGGTGAGCTAGGCGAGTACGCTTATCGGTCACAATCCCCCCTGCTGCGCTGAACGTCCTTTCGGACAGGACACTGGATGAGGGGCAAGCCAACAGTTCGATTGCAAATTGGGCAAGCTCTGGCCAGAGGTCAAGCCTGCCCACCCAGTAGTCTAGGGGTTCATCACTCCTCAGAGCGTCCACATCGGCCGTTAACCCAATGTAGTCGGACACCTGACGGTCTAGGCGTTCCCTGATGCTGGATCCGGATGACACCTGTCGATGGGTCGGCTGAAAGAATGACCTCATATCCGAAGTCACCAACACATCTTCAAACCGGCCTCTTCTTGCAGGCGCTGTTGGATTGGTACCCGCAAATCCTTCTCTGGGAGTGGGAATTGCTCCTCTGCCAGCGCACGCAAAAGCAGAATGCAGCATTTCTCGAAGCAAGGCCTGGAAGTGCTGCATTCTGACAGCCCTCTGCGACGGCGGTAACATTTCCGCCATTTTGTGTTTGTACCGGGGGTCTAAGTACGTTGCCACCCAGTACTGGTCCTTGACCCTCATGCTTTTTATACGGGGGTCCCTATTAAAACACTGGAGCATGAAGGCCCCCATTTGCACTAAAGTGGAAGCGGTGTGGTGGCCTGGCTCCTGCTCATCATCCAGGATAATGTCGTCCTCTTCATTCTCCTCTCCCCATCCTCGCACAACAGGGATCCCAGAAAGGTTTAAAGCATGCTCTTCTTGCTCCTGCTCATCCGCCCCGGCACCATCCTCCTCTGACTCCTCATCAGACTCCTGTTGTTGACTTGTCTCAGATAGAGTAGCCCCCCCTGGGAATTCATCCAGCATTGCGACTTCCTCATCTTCCCGCTCCTGCTCCTCCACAGCCTGATCAATGACACGACGCAATGCACGCTCCAGAAAGAAGGCATAAGGTACCATGTCACTGATGGCGCCATGGCTGCGACTGACCAGTTTGGTGATCTCCTCAAATGGCCGCAGAAGTCTGCATGTGTCGCGCATGAGCAGCCACTGGCGCGGTGAAAAAAAACCCAGCTCCCCAGAACCGTTTCTTTCGCAGAGTTCATACAGGTAGACGTTAACTGCACGTTTCTGCTGGAGCAGCCTATCAAGCATATAGAAGGTTGAGTTCCATCGCGTCGGGCAATCGCAAATAAGACGTCTGACCGGCAGATGGTGTCGCCGCTGAATGTCAGCAAGGCGAGCCATGGCCGTGTAAGATCTTCTGAAATGGGCCGAGATTTTCCTTGCCTGCCGCAAGATGTCCTGGACCCCAGGGTATTTGACAAGGAATCGCTGCACGACCAAGTTTAAGACGTGTGCCATGCACGGCACGTGCGTGATTTTGCCCTGTTTCAATGCGCTAAGCAGATTGGCACCGTTGTCACACACCACTTTACCAACTGTCAAATTGAGCGGTGTTAGCCACTCATCTGCCTGTGAACGCAAAGCTGAAAGGAGTGCCGGGCCAGTGTGGCTCTTTGCTTCCAGGCACAACAGACGCAGCACGGCATGGCAACGTCTCACCTGGCATGTGGAATAGGTTCTGGGGAGCTTGGGCGGTGCAGTGGAAGAGACGCTAGCAGCGGAAAAGGAGGAGGCAGCTGAGGAGGAGAGGGAGGAGGATGGAGTAGGAGGAGGAGAAGAAGAGTCAGGCCTGCATGCAATCCGTGGCGGTAAAACCAAATCTACACGGGTGCCACGGGTTACATGCTTGACGGCCGTCAGAAGGTTCACCCAGTGGGCAGTAAAACTGATATACCTTCCCTGCCCGTGTTTGCTAGACCACGTGTCTGTGGTCAGATGTATCTTGGCACCGACACTGTGTGCCAGAGATACATTCACTTGCCGCTGAACATGGCCATATAGCTCTGGGATGCCCTTCTCTGAGAAATACTTCCTTCCTGGGACCTTCCATTGTGGTGTTCCAATGGCCACAAATTTGCGAAAGGCCTCCGAGTCCACCAGTTTATATGGCAGTAGTTGGCGGGCTATGAGTTCTGACAAGCCAGCCGCCAACCGTTGGGCAAGAGGGTTATCCGGCGTCATCATTTTTTTACGCTCAAACATTAGGCCCACGGAAGCCTGCCTTTTTGCAGAAAAATGTGAGCTTGGCGTGATGGAAGGTGGAGTGGAGGACAATTGTGAGGAGAGAGGAGAAGGAGAAGTAGAAGACGAGGCTGGACGGTGAGAGCCTGCAGTGTGGCTTTGTGTGTTCCGTTGCTCCCACTGGGCTCGGTGATGGCTGCTCATGTGCCTTCTTAAGGCGGTCGTCCCTAGGTGAGTATTGGGCTTACCGCGACTAACGCGTTGACTGCAAAGATTGCAGATGGCAACGCTATTGTCAGCAGCGGACACGTTAAAAAAAGCCCACACTGCGGAGCCATGTGCCGGTGTCCTGGGAGCGCCAGATGTGACCGTACATGGTCGATGACTCGCTCCTGATACATTTGCAGTCTGCTTTGTCCCTGCTGTGCAATGTAAGTCATTGCTGCTTCTCCTCCCTATCTGCTGGTCCATATCTCCCTCTGAACTCCCCTCCTCTTCCTCTCTTGTGGGCACCCACGTGACATCACTAGACACGTCATCATCAACGTCACCTTCCCCACCGCTATAAGTAGAGTAGGCAGCAACACCGGGGACCAACCTCCTCCTTGGGCTGATCTGGGTACTGGCGTCAGACTGCTGAGTAGCGCTTGTTGCTACCTCCTCTTCCTGATCCAATACCAAGAGTGGCTGCGCATCAGAAATGTCCTCTTGATATGGATCGGAAAATAATTCCAGTGACTCAAGCGGAAGGTATGTGGTGGTGGTGGTGGTGGTCGTGTTGTTGGTGGTAGTGTCTTTGGGGGTGCACATAGCAGAGAGTGAAGAAGAGGGTGCAGATCGAGAGGATGAGGAGGGTGCAGAAGAGTAAGGCTGAGCGAGCCACTCAACCAAGTCTGGTGCATCCTTTAAAGTAATTGAACGCACCTTCTGCAACTTCCCACTTTGGCTCAAGCCTGTTGCTCCTGCCCTACCCCTACCACCCCTGCGGAAGGGCCTGCCTCTTCCTCTGCATGTCATTTTTTAAATGACCCTGTGACAAAACTCTTAGTCCCTATACCGCTGAAGGACTGCTGCAGTATAGGTGAGCGGTCAGCAGTGGTGCACGTCAACCCTATCTATTGTGGACCTATAGCGGTCCTTACAGAACAGCAGACTGTACCGCACTCAAGCCTATGTACCGTAGCACCCTATACCAAGTTACCAGTCCTTATAAGAACTTTTGTGGACCAAGCAGGTTGTGTATTAGTGTTTAGCAGACTGTACGTCAGTCCCTATACCGCTGAAGGACTGCTGCAGTATAGGGCAGCGGTCAGCAGTGGTGCACGTCAACCCTATCTATTGTGGACCGATAGCGGTCCTTACAGAACAGCAGACTGTACCGCACTCAAGCCTATGTACCGTAGCACCCTATACCAAGTTACCAGTCCTTATAAGAACTTTTGTGGACCAAGCAGGTTGTGTGTTAGTGTTTAGCAGACTGTGCGTCAGTCCCTATACCGCTGAAGGACTGCTGCAGTATAGGGCAGCGGTCAGCAGTAGTGCACGGCAACCCTATGTATTGTGGACCGATAGCGGTCCTTACAGAACAGCAGACTGTAACGCACTCAGGCCTATGTACCGTAGCACCCTATACCAAGTTACCAGTCCTTATAAGAACTTTTGTGGACCAAGCAGGTTGTGTGTTAGTGTTTAGCAGACTGTGCGTCAGTCCCTATACCGCTGAAGGACTGCTGCAGTATAGGGCAGCGGTCAGCAGTAGTGCACGGCAACCCTATGTATTGTGGACCGATAGCGGTCCTTACAGAACAGCAGACTGTAACGCACTCAGGCCTATGTACCGTAGCACCCTATACCAAGTTACCAGTCCTTATAAGAACTTTTGTGGACCAAGCAGGTTGTGTGTTAGTGATTAGCAGACTGTACGTCAGTCCCTATACCAATGAAGGACTGCTGCAGTATAGGGCAGCGGTCAGCAGTAGTGCACGGCAACCCTATGTATTGTGGACCGATAGCGGTCCTTACAGAACAGCAGACTGTAACGCACTCAGGCCTATGTACCGTAGCACCCTATACCAAGTTACCAGTCCTTATAAAAACTTTTGTGGACCAAGCAGGTTGTGTGTTAGTGTTTAGCAGACTGTGCGTCAGTCCCTATACCGCTGAAGGACTGCTGCAGTATAGGGCAGCGGTCAGCAGTAGTGCACGGCAACCCTATGTATTGTGGACCGATAGCGGTCCTTACAGAACAGCAGACTGTAACGCACTCAGGCCTATGTACCGTAGCACCCTATACCAAGTTACCAGTCCTTATAAGAACTTTTGTGGACCAAGCAGGTTGTGTGTTAGTGATTAGCAGACTGTACGTCAGTCCCTATACCAATGAAGGACTGCTGCAGTATAGGGCAGCGGTCAGCAGTAGTGCACGGCAACCCTATGTATTGTGGACCGATAGCGGTCCTTACAGAACAGCAGACTGTAACGCACTCAGGCCTATGTACCGTAGCACCCTATACCAAGTTACCAGTCCTTATAAGAACTTTTGTGGAACAAGCAGGTTGTGTGTTAGTGATTAGCAGACTGTACGTCAGTCCCTATACCAATGAAGGACTGCTGCAGTATAGGGCAGCGGTCAGCAGTAGTGCACGGCAACCCTATGTATTGTGGACCGATAGCGGTCCTTACAGAACAGCAGACTGTAACGCACTCAGGCCTATGTACCGTAGCACCCTATACCAAGTTACCAGTCCTTATAAGAACTTTTGTGGACCAAGCAGGTTGTGTGTTAGTGATTAGCAGACTGTACGTCAGTCCCTATACCAATGAAGGACTGCTGCAGTATAGGGCAGCGGTCAGCAGTAGTGCACGGCAACCCTATGTATTGTGGACCGATAGCGGTCCTTACAGAACAGCAGACTGTACTGCACTCAGGCCTATGTACCGTAGCACCCTATACCAAGTTACCAGTCCTTATAAAAACTTTTGTGGACCAAGCAGGTTGTGTGTTAGTGTTTAGCAGACTGTGCGTCAGTCCCTATACCGCTGAAGGACTGCTGCAGTATAGGGCAGCGGTCAGCAGTAGTGCACGGCAACCCTATGTATTGTGGACCGATAGCGGTCCTTACAGAACAGCAGACTGTAACGCACTCAGGCCTATGTACCGTAGCACCCTATACCAAGTTACCAGTCCTTATAAGAACTTTTGTGGACCAAGCAGGTTGTGTGTTAGTGATTAGCAGACTGTACGTCAGTCCCTATACCAATGAAGGACTGCTGCAGTATAGGGCAGCGGTCAGCAGTAGTGCACGGCAACCCTATGTATTGTGGACCGATAGCGGTCCTTACAGAACAGCAGACTGTACCGCACCCAAGCCTATGTACCGTAGCACCCTAGACAGACCAAGTTACCAGTCCTGATAAAGAGCTTTGTGGAACAAGTGAGTTGTGAATGATTAGCAGACTGCAGCAGAAGGGCAGCAGTCAAGTATAATATTCTTTCTATATTTGGAAGAAAGAATATTATACGTGTACAAGCCTATTACCGTACCACTGATACCAGTCCTGAAAAGAACCTTTGTGGAACTAATAGTAACAGCAAGTCTTTAAAATTATCCTCACTGCCTGACACACTGCTTCCTGCCTGTCCCTATACAAATTGGCAAAAAAGAGTAGGCTGGAACGATTAGCTGGAACAGCTCTTTTGTGGACCTGATAGTAACAGCTAATGATGATGATGATGATGATGATGAAGAAAGACTAATCTGGCTGAGCTGTCCCTAAAATAGCAGCATACAGCGCTCTGTCCCTTTATCTAAACTGACAAAAGAAACTCAGGCTGCTGACCTAACACCTATACCAGTCCTGAAAAGAACTTTTGTGTACCAAATAGCTAGCGTTTTCTCTGTCCCTACTCCACACAGGATCCTTTCCCTACAGTGACAGAAGAAAGAATGTAAAATGGCCACCGGATCGGGTGTATTTATAGGTTAGGGGGAATGTCCAAGTGTCCATGAGCTGTCATGTCTCAATTGGTTGTCCTGTAACACATGATAAACGTGTCACGAAAGGTTAAAGTTCTTGTATACATTAAACACGTAAGTCCGCCGGGGCGAACGACGGAAAAAGGCGTTCGAACCCGCGGACGGCGAAAGTCGGAAATTCGCCGCGAAACGACCGCCGGGCGAACCGTTCGGCCATCACTAATTCCGGCAACCAAATCCGTCTGATAAATTCCGACGGATTTAGTCCGGAAGTGGACCGGAAGTGGTGTTGCATACACACGGTTGGACTCAGTTGTCGGAATTTCCTGTTGGCAAGAACGCGATGATGTAAGCAGCGTACGACGGCACTAGAATGGAAGTTCAGCACCACTTTCGGCACCCTTTGGGTTCATTCTGCTGATCTCCTGTTTATCGCGTGTTAGTAGAAGTTTGGTGAGAGACGATTCGCGCTTTTCAGATTTGTGCTTCAGTTCATTACTGCTCTTCAGTTTGTGCTTGTCTGTGCGTATCTGCTTATCAGTGTGTTTAGTCAGTTTGCATTTGTTGCTCATTGTGGACTATATCTTGGTATAGTACACTTTGATTTTCATTGCTTATTGTCTGCTCCTTTCTGGTTTTAAGGTCGTTCTTTCAGGCATTGCTGTTTATCTGTGCTTTCTGTTGTCCGTTCTGATGAGCCGACCGTTTTAAGCCATGTTTCGTGTACGTACTCGTCGTAGAGTTTGTGCTGTGCAGGGGCTTGGTGTTGGGCTTTTAGCTTTGACACAAGCCCGGCCCATGAACAGGGCGAGGAGGAGTTTGTGGACCAAGAATTGGTTGCACCAGCGTGGCCAGTTCTTGCACATGCCTTTGCTTCATGAGATCCGGGAGAATAATCCTGATGATATCAGGAATTATCTCCGGATGATGGACCCCTGTTTTTCACCGTCTGCTGGCTTTGCTGTCCCCTTATATCAGCAGGCAGGATACCTTCATGCGGCAAGCCATCACTCCGGAGCAGCCTCCGCAGCGGAGAATCCTTCAGGACCTCAAGTTCTCCACAGGCATCTCCCCCAGGCTCTGGGGATCATTATTCCAGAGACCTGTACTGCCATTATTCAGGTCCTGCAGAAGGACTATATGAAGGTAAGTTTTCTTCTTTAACATCACATTCTATGTATTTAATGATTGCTAATGTATTGGATTTCTTTCCTCATTCCCTAATTACCATGATTGCAATATGCTCTAATTGATATGCTGTGCCCCTTTGTCCTCATGCATGCTGGAAGCTTTTCAAGTTCCTTTTTTGTCCTTCATGCATATTTGCTTTCACTAACTGGGCCCATAAACCTATAGTCTAGTCACTTAGCAATGTATTTTGTCAGCTCCATAGTATTGCTTTCCCCTAAACACCCCCTAAAATGTGTATAAATGTTATGTGTGTGCTTAAATTCATGCAGAGTGCCAGATTTTTTTTTTTTTTTGGTTGGGCCAAATTCATTAGAAACCCCCCTCCCCCCAACTGCTAGGTCAGCTGATAGCAATCCTCTATCTGCTGACTTTGCCAAACCCAATACACACTATACCTACCTTTTTTCTGGTCAGATTTATGGACAAATTCACCAAAGCATGTAGTGCAAGGGCCTGCCTCAATACTTTCAAATGCTACAGTTTCAAGTATGTTTTCTCCTATTATTATCTTGATAGGTAATAGCAGAATGTCAAAATGTGCTTCCATGTGTTCCTTTTTTTTGGTAGTATGACACTTCTTACCTGTCTGGTGGGCTGCCAATAGTGTAAGTAAGGAGGGGCTGGCCAAAGTATCACATATTATTTCTGCATTCAGCTCTCAATGAAGTGGAGAGGGTTACCTGTCCAAAACATCCCCCCTTCATTTTTTGCAAGGGCCCATCAGATGGGGGGGGGGGGGGGGTGATGACTCTGATAAGGGGACCTTATACTTTAGGCTTTAAATACTAATTTCCCAAAATGTTATACTGATATTGTCCAAAAATGTTTGTGTCTAATCTGCTTGCAATGTTGATGTGCAAAATTAAAAAAAAAATTTCTTGTTTCACTCCACAGTTTCCTTCAACACCACAGGAATGGCAGACTGTGGCCTCCCACTTTGCCAGCCGTTGGGACTTTCCCAATTGTGGAGGTGCAATTGATGGGAAACACGTCCGCATCGTCCCACCCCCCAACTCGGGGTCCTACTATTATAATTACAAGGGGTTTAATAGTATCGTGATGTTGGCGGTGGTGTCAGCGACCTATGACTTCCTGTATGTGGACGTGGGGCAAAATGGCCGGATGTCGGATGGTGGAGTGTTCGCACGGACGGAATTCTACTGGCATCTCCAGAGTGGCAGTCTGGGCTTGCCGCCTCCAGAGGAGAATCTGGAAGGACTCCCGTTCATTTTCGTTGCGGATGAGGCATTTGCTCTGTCAAACCATCTGATGCAGCCTTTCCCAATGAGGACCCTTACCCCGGATCAGAGGATCTTTAATTTCCGGCTGGCCAGAGCCAGAAGAGTCATGGAGAACACTTTCGGAATACTGGCCAGCTGGTTCCAGCTATTTTTGACGCCAATCCACATGGCGGAATATAAACAAAATCATATAGTGCTTGCCTGCTGCGTTCTGCAGAATTTTTTGAAAAAACATTCCTCAAACTATGTGGTCTCAGTTGGCCCAGATGCAAATCTTTGTTTTCATTTACTGCTTTGCTTTGTTTTAGGTGTCTCATAGGTATTTTTGCTGTTTTTTTGTGCCTTTTTTTAACAACAGTGCAAACCCAAGTTCTGAGCAAGATGAGGTGACAGTCTCTTCTTCAGATAATCTTATTATGTCGTGGGTCTGCTACACACACACACCTTGTTTTTGTTGATAATGTATGTAGTGCATTACTGACAAAAATATTGCTCATTTTCAGCACCATGGCAGAAATATGTGGGATCATGAAAATGGCGTGATTGGGGAATTTTAAACATCACTGCGGGTGATATTTACTAAAGGCACATCCACTATGAACTACAAGTGCACTGCAAAAGTGCACCTGAAGCTGCACTTGGAGTGCAAAGTGGATTTGCCTTTAGTAAATAACACCCATTGCCACAGAAACGAACAACTTTACTCCAAATACTGCTTTTGGGCATTGAAAAAGGAAGCCACACATTGTTGATAATTTCACTTTTTACTCAAAGCACATTCACATGTGCGTTTAGAAAAGGGTTTTACAACAAACCAACATATTTGCTATATAGAAAACATTATTTTGGGTAACATTTTTATAACTTGGCGTTTTTGTGTAAACAGGCAAGTATCAAAGCATAACATACAGTACACAGGAACTTACAAAGTTCAACTTTGAAAAGTGAAGACAATATCATACATGAGTATGTACAAACTGTGCTGATATTGCCTTCATCAGATGGGGTGTCACCCCTGGAAAAGCCAAATTTTGAAGTAGCACACACATTGAGAATCCAAAAGTGGCCAGTTTCCTCCTGATCCCATGCCTATTGCCTAATGTCAACATGTGCTATCTCCCATCATGGGGTATCAATGTACATGTTTTGGGGGTGCAACCTCTTCATCTCAGCCACTTTAGTAGCAAGGAAGGGGTTGCACCCACAAAACACGTACATTGATCCCCCATGATGGGAGATAGTACATGTTGACACACTGTGTGCATATTCCAAATTTGGCTTTTTGAAAAATATAATTTTTTGGGGGAAAAATAAAAAAACTATGCTAGCTAGTTTGGGGTGTTTCAGACTCTCCCCAAAACATCAATGATGTTCTTCATTTTCTGTTGAACAACATTGATGTTTTTCTGTATATTCTCTAAAACGTGATTGCACCCCATTATCTCCCCAATGAGGATCTGGGCACTTTCACTGGTAAAATGCGATTCTTCTTTCACATCACCTAAAAAAAAAAACACACCATGTATTATAAATATGCAGACATACATTGATTAGCTTACCGGAAGCTGTGGTCTCCGACACTCACCTGTTGTGGTGACAATTTGTCCAACTTCAACAATCTCTCCTTCCTCCTCCTCCTCTGCTTCTGGTGTTGGTATTTCCCCTTCTTTGGGAGGTGTGGGGTCCCTGGTGTCCTCAGACGTCCCGAGTCTTCTCTCCCCTATGAAAATGTAAAAAAGGAATACTTAGCACACAGAAGGCAGAATTAGGAATATGAAACATTGCTTGGAAGTGTCGTACAATTGTGTTTTTTGGCCGAGTTCAAAGGTGAGAACATTAATTTTGACACTTTCTAAAGCTGGAATACTTACCTGTAGTGTGAACAAATGTAGTGAAGTGTAAGTTGGGAAAACATCGTTTTGGGAGTGGGCTAACGAACGATGTTTATTACGCACGATTGAACCCATGAACTTGAAAGTGGCCATTTTAAACTGTACAACATTAAATCAAAGCACATGGCGCAGTATGCAAGCAATAATAATAATATGAACACACGACAACTACTTACTTTTTTTGAAGAACTCGCTTCATCCTTCTGTACTGATCGTGCTCTCTCAGTTTCAGGTCTGACCAGCGTTTTCTCAGTTGATCCTTGGATCGTCGTACCCCAAAATTCTTCTGAAGACTCTTCACAACTTTAGTCATGATCTTGGCCTTTCTGATATTTGGGTTTGGGTACGGTCCATACTTCCCATCATAGTCGTTCCTCTTCAATATGTCCACCATCTCCAACATCTCTCCAAAAGACATATTTGAGGCCTCAAATCTTCTCCTCCAGGATCGGGACGTTTCAGGCTTCGGGCTTTCCTCGCCCTCCTCCTCGTTAGTGGAACTATTAGTGCGCACCTGCTGTGTCTCCGCCATGTGCTCTCCCCACTGCACCGAAAGAGAAGGGGTGGGGAATATTCTAGAAAGAACGTCAGGGGCGGGCGGAGTTTCACACATGCGCACTGTATATAAAACGCAACACGCGTGTGTCATACTTACGATCTGTGAGCAGAGTGAGGAGCTGACTTGCCGATCATGCAAACGAAGGTACAATTTTTAACTTGGTACATCAATAGCCTATACTGCTTCTATATAGGCCTATGTTGGTACACGATTAGGAGAGTTTAGCATGGCATTATTATTAAGGTTTGTCTTGTGTTGTGTCTTGCAGACAAGATGGATCCCTTCAAGGAATCAAATTTTAAGGGTGCTTTTCATTGATCTGCTCAGGGAAGTGCCCTGTCTGTGGCAGAAGAACAACCCCTTTTATAATGACCTAAGAAAGAGGAAGGCAGGCCTGAAGAAACTGCTTGCTTTGGTGAAGATCATGGTCCCCACGGCAGACATAACCTATGTGAAGGGCAAAATTGGTGCCCTAAGGAGTATATATCTCAGGGAGCGAAAGAAGCACCAGAATTCCCTGAGATCAGGAGATCCAGATGACATTTATTTCCCCAGGATGTTGTACTACGAGAGGCTGTATTTTCTGGCAGACCAGGGGGAACCCAGACCACCGCTCTATAGTCTTCCTTCAAGGCTTCCTTCACCCCCAGCTGAGGCTTCCGATGTCCAACCTGGGCCTTCCAGGCAGCAACATGTGGAGGAGCCAAGCTTGAGACAGGTATAGCATTGTTGAACATATTTCTTGTTGTACATTTAATGATGTTAACTAGATATTATTATTGATCAGTAAGTTGTGATTTAACAAAGTGGTTTAAATCTCAATAGACAGTAGTGAATGAAAAATGCTGGGCTCAGAATGATAGTCTGTTCTATTTGGTAGCATTCAATTTGCAACAGTCATGAGCACAAAATTGTGTGATTGATGACCAAAAAACTAAAACTATGTCCCATTTTCATACACAGGAAGACCTCAGCCGGGAGGAGGCTGTGGCAAGTGGCAGCCAAGAGGTCGACCATCACCCTCCTCCTCCTCCTCCTGCCACAACTACAGGAGCCGAGCCACAGCCTGGAAGGAAGCCTGGAGGGAAGTGCCCAAGGAAAACCAAAGAGTGATGGCCTGGGTTCAGTCGCGTCTGACAGAAGATGCAGCCTCTTGTAGGACCACATCCTGGGGACATAGATGGCATCTGCTCTTCTTGATCTCTTGGACTTCTGGACAGAGGCGTAACTACAACCTTCAGGGCCCCGATGCAAGAAATCGTGAAGGGCCCCCCCCACCTCTCATCCTGGGGCCCTTTATTACGGTCCAATATTTGCCCCTTTCTGCCATCTTGGGCCCACCCCCACCGTGGCAGAACACCAGGGTCGCAAGTGCAACCTTTGTGACCCTGGTAGATCTGCCATCGTGTACCACCTGTATTTAGGTACTGGCATAAAATGTTATTGATTTTACTGGTATGTAAGACCTGCACTGCCAGCATTTGAAAAGCTTTTAAAAAGGAGGTTACTGACGGGCTCAGTGAGCAGACCCTGAGCAGATCACCCATGACAGGAGAACCAGCATATCCATTGCTGACCCCAGGGACATGACCCACAGTGGTGCAGTAGAGCTCTGACAGCAAGTGGCTCACACTAAGGGCGCTGCTGGAGGTTGGAAGGTCAGACTGGCAGAATTGGGCTAGCAGCAATGGGGAGTGGCGGGGGCAAGTTGGGCAGCGGTTATCAGTACCAGCTGAGCCAATGCAAGAATTTTTGGCTACACAGGCGAAGGTGCATTTTGATTTTTGAAGCCCTGCCACCCCTCTTCCCTCCACAATGCAACCCCCCACCCTCACTTCACATTCTAACCTCTTTCACATTACGCCTGTATTTGTGATGGGGTGCAACGTGTAGGACGTCTCTACAAATCCACCCCCACCCAATCACCCTCTCTGCAAAAATCCTCTCGCAATTTCTAGCACAGATCCTGTCCCCCAGGTCCTCCCTTCCAGTACAACCCTTTCCCACCATCCTGGGTAAAACTCCCTCAGCATTAAATTCTTTCCCTCCATGCCAGCATAAGTATTCTCCTCAGTTCTGTCACAAATCCTACTACTCAAATCCCCCTTCCCAGTACAAACCCCCCAAACACAAATCCTCTCTACTTCTAATACAAATTCATACTTCTAAACTGTCCCGGTTTTGGTGGGACCTTCCTGAGATACAAATGAAATCCTGTGTGTCTGGACTAAGGGTCTGTTCACACCAGAATGCCTTGAGGGAAACCTGCGTTTTGGGTGCATTTCCCACACTGCATTCAAAATGCACTGCCAAAGCGATCTGCAGCAGTTGTCAACTTAATGACTCCCCAAATGCCGGTTGCAAATGCCTGCACCAGATTGTATGACCAGCAGTACCATGCAATCCAGTTGCAGTGCGTTTTGTAAAGTAGCACATGCATAGCTCTTGGTGCAGACCAACACAATTTTAGCCTATTCAAATGAAAGGGCTGAAATCGCACAGCACCTGGAAGGCATGTGTATCACTTAAAAATGCACAGTGCGTTCCTTTGTGATTCGTGGTGTGAACTGGCCTTGAGTCCTGGAGTGATTACCCCAAATCTCTAGCGAGGTGCCCGGAATCCCAGAAACCATGATCGTCCCAATAGCAGACAGCCTCTCTTTGAAGGGGGGAGGGAGAAAGTTGTCAGAAAAGGATACTTGCAGTGAATTGGGGGGATAAGAGAATGCTGTATGTGCAAGGGGCATTTTAGGAGCAGAGAGAACTGGTGCTGGGGGGGGGGGGTCATATTTTTTATTTAACCCCCCCTTCTAGCACAAGTTCTGTCTGCTCCCAAAGTGCCCCCTTGCACATGCAGCATCATCTTATCCCCCCAAAATCACTGCAAGTATGCTTCTCTCACAACTTGAACAAATCCAAGCACACTGCACATTGCCCCACTAGTGCGCAGTGCACCCATTCAGTGCACATGGCATATCCACTGCACAAATCCAGTGTGCACTGCACATTACATGGCACCCATCAAGTGCACATCACACATTCAGTGCACATGGCATATCCACTGCACAAATCCAGTGTGCACTGCACAGTACATGGCACCCATCGAGTGCACATCACCCATTCAGTGCACATGGCATATCCACTGCACAAATCCAGTGTGCACTGCACATTACATGGCACCCATCAAGTGCACATCACACATTCAGTGCACATGGCATATCCACTGCACAAATCCAGTGTGCACTGCACATTACATGGCACCCATCAAGTGCACATCACACATTCAGTGCACATGGCATATCCACTGCACAAATCCAGTGTGCACTGCACATTACATGGCACCCATCGAGTGCACATCACACATTCAGTGCTCACTACATATTGCAATATACCACTCTTGTGCACACTGACCTGATCCAAAGTGCACTGCCTGTCACACAGCACACATCCAGTGCATGCTGCTTGTTGCACAGCAGTACCCATCCATTGCATACTGCACTGTACCCATCCATTGCATACTGCACATTGCACTGTACCCATCTAGTGCAAACTTCACAATGCACCCAGCAAGCATCCTCCTTTGACAACTAGCTCCCTTCCCTGCCCCCCCCCCCCCCTTTCCCTGTGTCTCCTTCCCTGCAAATACCGAGCATTCAGAGTCAGTACGAACCTTAAATCAGCATGTCCCATCCCGTTGAGTGCTGTGTCCTTTCCCCCCCCCTCCCCCTCCTTCTGTCTGTGACAGCCAAGCCGAGGCGGAGGGGGAAGGGGGTTTTAGTCTGTGTGTGAGGCAGGGCGAGGGAGAGATGCTGCTATACAGAGTAATCGTAGCATGGGGGACATGAAACTTCTCACACAAGCCGGGAGCCAGTCACTGGAGCAAATACCAGAAGTCATTACCGGCGGTGTTAGAGCTTACCATCCTTGCGGTCAGTACATCAGGCGTCGGACCGGAAGTCTTTCATGCTTGTCTGGGGGCCCCCCCCCACAGTGACAGAACACGTGGGCCCAGTCGCAAGTGCGACTGTTGCGACCCTGGTAGTTTCGCCACTGCTTCTGGACCAGACTGCTCTCCCTGAGATATGTACTCCTCAGGCCACCAATTTTGCATTTTCAAATTAGTTCATGTCTGCCCTGGGGGCCAAAGGCTTCGCCAAATTGACCAGTTTCTCCAGCGTTACCTTTCTATTTATTTGTTACTGACACCTAAATAAAGGTTTTTTTTGGTTGAAGAAATACTTGCCTATGTGTTTTACTTTAAAAAGGACAGTTTATTTGTGAGTAGGCAGGTACATTTCAAAAATACAAAGTCAAATAAAATAACAAGGGGCACCAACACCAAACAACCTCCTCTAGATTAAAAAAGAAAACAATAAATTAAAAAGATAACAATGGTGTTGTAGTAAGTTGACACACAAAACACACCAAAAATATGCAAAGATGAGCAAACTGTCAAAAAAGGAGATGTTGATTAAAAAAACACATCTCCCCAAATAAGATTGGGGAGATGTGACAAATTAAAATATTGTATTGATGAAATGAGTAAAAAGAATAAAGAAATACGTTTGGGAGAAGTGTGTGTGAATATGAGCAGCAAAACAACTTAATTCTTGTAGCATTGTAAAGAAAAAGAGAATGCGCTGCATGAAAGAATTTTTTTTAAATTGCAGCGTGACGAATGTGCTATATCGATTATGAGCGGTAGTTTTACCTGACCGATTGCTTCCGTCTCAGAATTTTATTGTGAGAATGCGTGGCACCTTGTCCATCGGACTAGGCTACACGTGATCGGAACTGTCGTGATCGGATCCTGTTGTCGGAAAATTTTATAGCCAAGCTCTCAAACTTGGTCCATCGGATATTCCGACGGAAACAGTCCGATGGAGCCCACACACTGTCGGATTATCCGACAACACGGTCCTATCGGACATTGTCAATCGGAATATCCGACCGTGTGTACAAGGGCTAAGAGATATGCTCTCAGATCAGAGCCCTGCACTAAGCAACCCCACTGGTGTCCCCCTAGAGTGGCAGAATGCTAGGGCAGTGGGCGGCTTATCCCCCCTGCACAGCCCTCACCCGTTCATGATCCAGATCCCGGCAGCTCAGGATGTCCCACTCTTGGGAGCAGCGGGTTGCTTGGTGTGCCGTGATGTCAAGGTGTGTTCCCGAGCAGCTCAGTGTGGAGCTGGAAGAGAGGGGTCGGGGAGCAGCAGGGGGAAGCTGGATAGGAGGGGCAACGGAGCTGAATGGGAAAGGAGGAGAAGCGTGAATTCAGCGGCTGCAGGAAGCAGGGATCATTTCTTCTGTATATCACTCCTCCTATTCAGCTGTACAGGGGGCCTCATGGGTCCCCTAGAGCATGGGGCTGGATCGCACGTGCGACCCTTGTGACCCCTGTAGCTATGCCCCTGCCAATGTATAAAACATTTTCACAACCTAGCCACATAGAAAGGCCAAAAAACAATGAGCACATTCAGAGCATAAATTATGCATCTAAGAGTGCGCATGCGCGAGGCTTCCAAGATGGCCGCGATCATCTAAAGCTCCGCTGCCTCGCGGAACGACGGAACCCCTACCGCACGACACGGCTACCCTTCCGCTTCCTGAGTTGTAGGGACGGACTCCCGAAGAGTTGGGGCACATTACCGAATGACCGGTGGACTGGCTAAACGCTATCTGGGCCCGCTGTTCGCTTCATTGGACGTGTGGGAGAAATCCAAGATGGCCACCGCAGCACAGCTCCTATCTCAGGACCACAGATCCGCAGGCACAGTGGATTTCAGGTCAGATACAGACTTTCCTCCTCTCCACGCCACCCCAGGCAACCTCAGGGGTCCTCCCAAGGAAGCCACACAGTCCCCGGCCTCCACGGTCTCTCTGCTGTAACGCACCCTCCAGGAGTTCTCCCCCTCCCCAGCGGGGACATACAGGGCTACCCAGGCCGCCATGGCCTCCCATGAGGCTGCTCATGCAGACCCAGTCTCCCACATGGATGCCCTGTTTGGCAAATTCTCTGAACTTTTGGAAAGGGGCCTCTCCCAAACTACCTTGCAAATCACGGGGGAATTGAAAGCTGACTTTATTAACCTAGGCTCCCGGATCGAAACGATCGAACATAAAATGGAGGATACCATTGCCAGATCCATCCAAAACTCCAGGCACATTTATTCAGTACAGGAGCAATTAGACCTAGCCATGGCCCGTATCGATGACCTCGAAAATAGGTCACGCAGATATAACATCAGAATTCGCGGGCTTCCAGAATCAATAACTGATGTGTCCAGGGCGGTGCAAGACCTCATTACACAGCTAATCCCTGACATCCCAGCTCCTAAGCTTGAACTTGACCGGGTCCATAGAACCCTCGGCCCCCCTAGGAAGGATGGCACTCCGCGTGATGTTCTGGCCAAGCCACATCACTTTTCGGTGAAAGAAGAAGTTATGAAGAGAGCCAGATCCCTGCAACACGTCACATACCAGGGCCACCAGGTTCAGATCTTTGCGGACCTCTCCCCCTCCACCATACAGAGACGGAGAGCTCTGAAACCCCTCTTGCTTGCAATGTCACAAAAGGACATAAAATACAAATGGGCATTCCCATTTGCGGTCAGGTTCACGGACAAAGGGAAGTCTTTTGCTTTCTCCACTTTCCCCGAGGGGGAAAAGCTCCTCACCAGGCTGAAAATCATTTCTCAAGAAGCTGATATGGACACTTCTAACCCTGGCCAGAGCTCCAACAAACGGCCCACTCCTAACAGCCCACAATCCCCGTTGTGGACCTCCAGAAGAGCCAAGAAGGTCAAGGATAATGCACCCACCTGAGCAACATTCAGACCCCTTTTCAGACTCTCCATTCTGTGTCTGACCGTCCGAGGTCCTGGAGAGGGCCGGAGGACTTCTCCCCAAACATTGAAAGTTTGGCCCTCCACCCTTTTTTGCCCTCCCCTTGCCTAGGACTTGTGCTACCCTCTTCCCCATCGCCTTCAATATCCCGGGACGCTATGCAGTACTTCGTCCATCTACTGGACTACCCGTAACCCCTCATATTTTTTGCGCCCCCTCGAAATGGGCCCTAAGGGCCGCCTTAAAGACTCTTTAGGGGGCTGCAGTCCCCAGCACCCTCCCTGGATATACCATCTTACTTTTTGCTTAATGACCAGCATTCACTGACTAGCCCCAGTGTCTTCTAATCATTATGTTTAGCCGTGCCTTAAGTTTTTTATTGCTGCTTATCTTCTATTGTTATTTAATGTTGAATCAACAGATCGGGTTGTTACCCGACTAGGGGTCCCCAGTTCCGCGAGGGACCACATGTGCAACTCCCCCTCCCTCGGCATCTCCCGGGCGCCTGAGGGTCGGGACTTCTGACCTTATGGGTCGGTTGTTTACATTGATCTTTCTTGGGATTTCAGGGGGTGTCTCCTGCCCTGATCTCCTCTTTCTCTTCCCAGGAACGCTTTCTTTCCTTGCCCTTTCTCCTTCTCTCTCCCCTCTAGGTGGTAAGCTACTCCTGTTGAATGTTTACATGACACTATTTTTTTTCTCCTCAGGTCTGGCTGAGCTAACCCAGTCGGCAATGTATTCTAGGAGAAAACCACGGGCCGCCGATCCCAATGCTTTTGCCGAGAACCCCGCTATGGACTGGGTAAGTGAGGTCGCCTTCAGATGCTGGGCTCCCCCTCTGCTCCATGGCTGATCCACAGACTGCTAGGCTTAAGATAGCCACCCACAACATTCAGGGCCTTAATTCCCCCATCAAACGGAGAAAAGCCCTTGATTACTACAAATCTCTGAAACTAGATATAATTCTACTCCAGGAAACGCACCTTCCTATCCGGTATAGTCCCAAGTTCCTACATGCCCACTTCCCTCAGTTCTACTTAGCCAATGCGGAATCCAAAACCAAGGGGGTGGCTATTTTGATTGCCAAAACATGCAAATTCAATAAAAGTTTTGAAAAGGCGGATCCGGAGGGCAGGTTTTTACTTGTAAAGGGCACTGTGG
Organism: Lithobates pipiens; assembly: GCF_037356315.1. NCBI lineage: Eukaryota > Metazoa > Chordata > Amphibia > Anura > Ranidae > Lithobates > Lithobates pipiens. Next base: position 101,260,345 of record NW_027507785.1, read on the forward strand.
GGGACCACCTTTATTCCTTGGTCTCCTACTACGCCCCGAACACGGGTCAGGCCAAATTCTTCGAATCCCTGCTGCGTACCCTTGCGCCTCTTTTGGGGGGAACGGTTATTGTCGGAGGGGACTCTAACGTCGCCTTTGATCAAGGCCTTGATAAATCCTCCCCTTCACATGCCCGGTTAACCAGGCCCACGAAGGCAAGCCTGCGGATCGCCAAATTGCTTCACGCTCATGGGTTATCCGATGTTTGACGGGAATTAAACCCCACAAAGAGAGACTACACTCACTACTCAGCACCACACCAATCATATGCACGGATAGACCACATACTTGTTCCCTCCTCGCTCCTACCCAGGGTGCTCAAAGCCTCCATCATTGACACAGTGATCTCGGATCACTCGCTGGTAATTGTGACGGCCCTAGGGGGTTCGAGTGGGAGACACCCCAGGCATTGGAGGCTAAATGAATCTCTCCTATCAGAGCCATCACGAGTTATGGATCTCGACAAAGCACTGCAGGAATATTTCTCTATTAATGCGACTCCTGATGTCTCCCCCGAAACCCTTTGGGCGGCGCACAAAGCGGGGAAACTCATTCAATTAGGTACCCAAATAAAACGGGAAAGGCAATCAACCATCCTGAAGCTAGAAGAGGAATACTCTAAACTCAGAGCTCTTCACAAAAAGGACTCCCTCCGCACCCCCACCTCCCTGCTTGACAAGATTCGCTTAGAACTTAATCTCGCCCTCACCACGAAAGCAGAAAAATCGGTTAGGTGGTCTGGCCACAAGTTTTACTCACAGGCGGATAAAATAGGCACACTCCTGGCTAATAGACTCTCCCCTAGAACCAAGCTAAGCACCCTCCCTCGGATCAGATGTGCAGGACACCCGCCCACGTCTAATCCGGTCACAGTTCTGAATGCCTTTCAGAACTTTTACACCTCTCTTTACAGCAGCCCCCCATCACCCAAAGCTAACCTCCTTCCAAAGTTTTTGGAGGGACTCCCAATCCCTGTCTTATCGGACGTCCACAAACAAGTCATGGAATGCCCCTTCCAGGTGGAGAAGATATTGGGAGTCATAAAGGAACTTAAAAAAAGCTCCGCCCCGGGCCCCGACGGTCTTTCGATCCCTTACTATAAAGCCTTTGCCAACACGCTTGCCCCACACCTGGCCAATCTTGGTAATCATAAAGCTAATGGAAGCCCCCTGGATCCCCACCTTAACACGGCGTATATCACGGTCATCCCCAAACCTGGTAAGAACTTGGAGGATGTCAGCAACTACAGACCGATTTCCCTCATTAATAATGACCTCAAAATTCTCACGAAAGTTATGGCCAATAGGCTGGCCTCCTTTATCGGACGCTACGTCCACAAGGACCAAGTTGGTTTTATCCCTGGCAGACAGGGACCTGATCAAATTCGGAGGGCGATCGATATTATCTCCATTCTGCAGTCTAATTGGGAAGGGGGACCCAAACAAGCTGGCTTCCTCCTTTCCTTAGATATTCAGAAGGCTTTCGACTCGGTCTCCTGGCAGTACCTCTTCCAGCTCTTTGACAGGTGGGGATTTGGGGCTCGTTTCCTTGGCTTATTACGGGCCTTATACTCCCAGCCGAGGGCCCAAATTCGAATTCAGGGATACCTTTCCACTCCAATTCCCATCACCAGGGGGACCAGACAAGGGTGCCCCCTATCTCCCCTCATATTTGCAATAGCCATTGAAACACTAGCGATCGCAGTCCGCCACAACATAGACATTGGAGGTGTCCAGTGCGGTAGTCAAACGCACAAATGCGGACTCTTCGCGGACGACATACTGTTATTCCTTACTTCCCCCCTCACAACCCTGCCCAACTTATCCCGAGTACTAGACGACTTTGCCAAGGTCTCAGGCTTGCGGGTAATTTACTCCAAGTCTGTGGCTTTGAATATTTCTCTCCCCACCCACCAAGTTCTCTCACTCAAACAATCCTTTCCATTCCAATGGAGTGACACCGCCATCCAATACTTGGGTATCTCCCTAACACCTAAAATGGAGATTTTGTATGCCCACAATTACCCCAAATTATACAGACAGCTGGAATCTGATCTCTCCTCATGGTCTAAACACGAACTCTCCTGGCTTGGCCGGATTAACTCCATAAAAATGACCCTTCTTCCCAAAATCCTCTACTATTTCCGAGCCCTTCCAATACCAGTCCGGAAGGATCACCTCTGCTCTCTGCAAAGCAAAATACTGAAATATATTTGGAGCAATAAGGGGTACCGTCTTTCGCAAAACACGCTCTTCCTGCACAGACGCAAGGGGGGGTTGGGCTTGCCTAACCTTCACAAATACTACCTTGCAGCTCGCCTAGCCCAACTCTCCACGATATACTCCAAATACGAGAAACCGGATTGGCAGTCCATAGAACGCTGTTCCGTACCCTCTTTTACACTAGATTTTCTATTGTGGTGCCCGCCCAAAGCCAGGCCGCCCATCATGTCCCCTTCCCTCTCTCACTCCTGCGCCCTATGGGACGGTCTTCGCAAAGAGCCTTCCCTAGTCTCCACTTTAAGACCCCTTGCTCACATGTTCCGTAATCATGACTTCCCCCCTGGTCTGGACATTGAGGCCTTCAGATGGTGGTTGGACAAGGGACTATACCGGATAGGTCACTTTTTCAATTCAAGGGGTCCGATTTCCCTGGCTTATTGTATTGAACACTTAGAGCTACCAGACTCAGAGAGGTTCCGCTTCCAACAAATATCTCACTTCTTAAACTCGCTCTGGAAAAACAAACCCCTTCCTCCTCCCTTTACTGAATATGAAGCATGGTGTGGTAAGATCGAGGAGCAGAGGGGTGGTATTTCAGTAATCTATGCGGCTCTCACTACCCCAACGGGCAAATCCCCTTATATGACGGCATGGGAATCTGATCTCCAGACCTCTGGCAGTCTTGTAACCTGGCAGCTGGCCCTAGCCAGATCCTTTCGTGGGATCCAAAACACCTCACTAATGGAGGCTAGCATCAAATTGATAACCAGGTGGTACCTCACTCCAGCCAGGCTAGCCAAAATATACCCCACGGCTAACCCCTTATGTTTTAGGGGGTGCCAACTTCGTGGCTCCATGATCCACATCTGGTGGGAATGCCCTAGGCTTCGATCGTTCTGGACTAAAATCTTTAACTTGATTTACATAGTCACAGGCTGCCGGGTTCCAAGAACTCCAGAGGTTGCGTTACTCAATGCCCCTGTTCCTTTGCTGCCTGGTAACACTCAGAAACTAACTTATTTTATCCTATTAGGAGCCAAAATTGCGATTGCCTCCGCCTGGAAGCAACCCAGACCCTCCTTCCTCGCAGTTAAGAGGAAGATATCTTGGATAATGTCCCAAGAAAAACGGTCAGGTACTCTGTCAGATACCACGCCTAAATTCCGAAAGGTGTGGGACCCTTGGGCCCGTTACATGGGAATTTCTCTGCTGCCTGGGGTGCCCCCAGGCTCTACTTTAGTGACCAGACCTCACCCCTAAAGCGCCCCCTCTTACATTGAGTGCTAAACATTCTCCCACTGTACCCTTCCACCCTTTTAGGATATAGCTTACCTCCCTTTACCCCTTTGTCCTCCTCTTCTTCTCCTCTCTTCTCTCCTCTGTCCCTCTAGACGTTCTATGTTTTTGGTTTGCTCAACAGAGCTATAATTGACAGGTTCACCGTAGAGTCCAATTTAATGTTGCGGTGCCCACTGTGGATGGCCCATCAACTTCTTTATCCCTCTGTGAGGGGGGGTCCCGGGAGGATACTCCCCCATCCTGGCACAGCAAGTTCCCGATTAGGGGTGTCGGGGTGGGGGCTCCTGGTTGCTACCCCTTACGGTTCTATTGGGTGGGCTCTCCATGGGGGGTTACCCTTTGTTTTGCTCTCTATTTGTTTAGCCCCTCGCTGAGGAGGGGCATGATGACTGTACCCTTTTGATATTGTTTGTCTTTCACTACTGTCTCCTGTTTTCAATACTTACATTGTGTCAGCGGGCCCTCCCTGCTGCAGACTGTTTATACTCTGGTGTATATTTGTAAGTGCCTCTATCATAAAATAAAATCTTTTGAAAGTAAATTATGCATCTAATTTCCTGACTATCTATCACACTTTTGAAGGCCCTGAAGGACACTGGAAACACCCTCAAAATAATAACATTTTGAAAAGCAAACACCCCAAGGTATGTTCTAAGAGGCATAATAAATCTTTTGGAAATGTAATTTTTTAGACGCATGTTTTTGAGAAAACGTGGAAAGAAAATGAAAATGTATTTCCAACATCCCACCTAGTGTCTTTTTCCTTTTTACAATTGTGTGCACACATGTGTATCCATGTGCGTGGATGCTGATATTGCTTGTGCACATGCGTGCATATATATAAGAATGTGTGGGGGCACACATGTATTTACAGATTCCTTTTTTATATCATTATTAGTCCTTGTACACACGGTCGGAGAATCCGTCGGAATGTGTCCTATCGGACCGTGTCGTCGGATAATCCGACTGTGTGTGGTATGCATCGGACTGATTCCGTCGGACCCAATTTTCCAACATGTTGGAAATATTTCCCGACCAACTTGGCCGATCGGACATACTCCGATCATGTGTAGAGAATTTTGATCGGACCAAGTGCCACGCATGCTCAGATCAAATTCCTACATCAAAGCTATTGGCTACTAGCCTGAATGTAGTCCCATCGTAACGAAATTACGTCATCACGTTCTGAAAGATCAGATTTTTTCGCCAACTTTGTCCAACCGTGTGTATGCAACAGTTTCGGACAAGATCCGACGGACAAAATCCGACGGGCAAAATCCGACGGATTTGGTTGTGGAAATCTCCGACCGTGTGTACAGGGGCTTAGTGTTCCTTTTTTACTTTTATGTTCACTTAAATTTAATTTAATTCGATTTTTTTCATATATTTATAATTGCATTAGCATTATCTTGTTATTTTTACTTCTTTTTTGTCTTTTGGTTTTCAACATATCCATTAAATGTATATACATACATTTTTCTATAGTGATTAAGGAATAGAGTTCATGTTTTTTATATAAGGATATTGGAATGTGTTTTATGTCTTTTTGGTTTAGCATGAGGTAGCTTGACATAATGCAATCAGGCAATCCAATTGTAATGCCTTGTACACGTGGTCGGACTTTCCGAGGGAAAATGTGCGATCAGATCGTGGTGTCGGAAAATCCAATTGTGTGTGGGCTCCATCTGACTTTTTCTGTCGGAATTTCCGACACACAAAGTTTGAGAGCAGGATCTAAAATTTTCCAACAACAAATACCTATTGTTTAAATTTCCGATTGTGTGTAGAGAATTCCAATGGACAAAGTGCCATGCATGCTCAGAATAAATTATGAGACAAAAGCTATTGGCTACTGCCCTCTTTATAGTCCCGTCGTACGTGGTTTACGTCACCTCATCGGATTTAGGCCAAAATCCATCGGAAATCCAGCAGATTTTGTTGTCAGAATGTCAGACTGTGTGCATGGGGCATTAGTCTTATGCCATGTACACTCGATTGGAAATTCGGCCAGCAAAGGACCGATGAGAGCTTTTGGTCAGAAAATGCGACCGTGTGTATACTCTAGTGGACTTTTGCTGGCCGAATTCCAGCCAGCAAAAGATTGAGAGCAGGTTCTCAATTTTTCAATCAGAAATTCTGATTGTCTGTAGCAATTCCGGCGCGCAAAATTCCTGCACATGCCCGGAAGCATTGAACTTCATTTTCTCGGCTCGTTGTAGTGTTGTACGTCACCGCGCTCTTGGCGGTCGAAAGTTCAGTGAACTTTTGTGTGACCGTGTGTATGCAAGCCAACCTTGAGCAGAATTCCGTCAGAAAAACCATCCAAGATTTTTCCGACGTAAAATCCGCTCGTGTGTACGTGGCATTAGAATAATGATTGCATGACAATATGTATTATATCATATTCATTCTACTTTTTTCTACATTTATTTACCAAATTGTTTACAAACACTTACCTTCCTGCGGGTTGGTGAGTGTGATAAGGATGAGCCAAACACCACTCGGTTCAGTTCGTACCAGAACCTGCGAACAGACCTAAACTTCGTGTGACCTTTAAAACCTTATTAAAGTCTAAACGTTCAAAATCTAAAGTGCTAATTTTAAAGGCTAATATGCAAGTTATTGTCCTAAAAAGTGTTTGGGGACCTGGGTCCTGCCCCAGGGGACATGTATCAATGCACAAAAAAGTTTTAAAAAGGGCCGTTTTTTTCGGGAGCAGTGATTTTAATAATGCTTAAAGTGAAACAATAAAAGTGTAATATTCCTTTAAATTTTGTACCTGGGGGGTGTGTATAGTATGCCTGTAAAGGGGCACATATTTCCCATGCTTAGAACTGTCCCTGCACAAAGTGTCATTTCTGCAGGAAAAAAAGTAATTTAAAATCACTCGCAGCTATAATGAATTGTTGGCTCTCCATAATACAGAGAAGTCACTGAAAGTCATTGATAAAAAAAAATTTTTTTTTTAAATGATGTGGGGTTCTCCCTAAATATCCATACCAGACCCTTCAGGTCTAGTATGGATTTTAAGGGGAACTCCACGCCAAATTTAAAAAAAAAATGACGTGGAGTTCCCCCTAAAAATCCATACCAGACCCTTTATCCGAGCACGCAACCTGGCAGGCCACAGGAAAAGAGGGGGGGGCGAGAGAGCGCCCCCCCCTCCTGAACCGTACCAGGCCACATGCCCTCAACATTGGGAGGATGCTTTGGGGGTCTGTGACCCCTCAAAGCACCTTGTCCCCATGTTGATGAGGACAAGGGCCTCATCCCTACAACCCTGGCCGGTGGTTGTGGGGGTCTGCGGGCGGGGGGCTTATCAGAATCTGGAAGCCCCCTTTAACAAGGAGACCCCCAGATCCCGCCCCCCCCTGTTTGAAATGGTAAGGGGGTACAAAAGTACCCCAACCATTTCACAAAGAAAGTGTAAAAGAATGTTAAAAAAGACAAACACACTTTTGAAAAAGTCCTTTATTAAAAATAAAAAAAAGATTCCATCGGTGGTAATCCACTCTTGCTATCCAGCGACAGATGATCATCTCTCCGGGGTCCAGCGATGGCTGATCTGATCCAGCGACAGGTGATCTTTCCCTCCAGTCCAGCGCAGCGCAGTCCATCCATTCTCTGTCTCCACTGGCGGAGACACTGTGGGGATCCCGGCAGCCTGACATTTCTTATATGAGGAGGGTTGGGCCACCCGTAACCTGACCCCGCCCCCTCTGACGCAGGGGGAAAGCCTGGCTTCCCCAATGACATGTGGGTGACCCCGCCCCCCTCTGAAGTAACGCAGCTTTCCGTTACATAGTCCTGTCGTAACAGCGAGTTCTGAACGATCGGATTTTCTGACAACTTTGTCCGACAGTGTATATGCAACACCAGTTTTGGACAAAATCCGTTGGAAAAAATCAGATGGATTTTGTGGTCGGAATGTCCGACCGTGTGTACATGGGTTAGCATTCATCTGGAAAGGACATAGTCGACACATATTCTGCAGTCAAAAAAAAAACCTGAAGAAAGAATGTATATTCTGAAACATGTTTAGTTTCTCTATGAGCTGCTGTGGTGAGCAGTTAAAAGCTCATCTACTATGTTGACAGCATATGCGCAGAATATTATGTATTTGCATATGTCACTTAGAGATGATTAAAGTGGTTGTAAACCCTCTGCGACCACTTTTACCAACAAGTAAGCCTAGATTAAGGCTTACCTGTAGGTGCAACAAGTATCTCCTAAACCTACACAGTTTAGGAGATATTTGCAAAAGACTGGCACCGATGTCTACGGCGCATGTGTTGTAGACAGCGGCGCGCAGGCGCACTGAGCATGCCGCTGCAAACGGCGATCATGCCGTTAGTGGTGGCTTCTCTGCGTAATGAGTGGGAGTGACATCATCGTGGCTCCGGCCAGTCACAGCGCCGAAGCCACGATACCCGGAAGTCTTTCCCGGATAGATGGCGGTGATGGAGGAGAAGAACGAGGGTTGCTTCTGGGGCTTCCATCTCAGGTAAATTATTCATAATGAGCTAGTATGCTATGCATACTAGCTCATTATGCCTTTGTCTTACAGGATGCATTTTTTTCCTGCCTTTACTTCCTCTTTAAGTTGTTACACCAGCTATTTATTGTATCTTTTTAAAATATTTGTTGTGAATAAAAATTGCGAACCTGCTTTTATACTATTTTAATGTGCATTTCTGTTATATGTATATTTTGGGCCCATATAATCTCATTACTGGGCAGGGTTTCTCCTGTGATCTGGAATGAGCAGAATAAATGCCAACTAATGCCATTGGTATAACCCACAAGGACTGCACCCATATTAGGCCAAAGTTTAAAGACCCCAAAAAAAATGCTAGCTGCAGAGCAATATTATCAAATGTAAGACTCATTGACTAGGGGGCGAAGATTGTGACAAATATTGTCTTAACTTCAACTTTAATTCTAAAATGTGAATTACCATCCTGTCAACAGCTACAGGAAAACCACTGTCACGTTGCGTTAATGTATGATATTTCCCTAGTGTGTCTGCACACTTTCACATTGAGAGAGGCTGATAACAAATATTATATAGAAACAAATATTATATAGAAATCAGTTTACAGCAGCTGAATTACATTAGGGTGATGCATACATGTTCTATCGCATTTGTGGGAATCAACATTAACTCTATTATTTTTCTATTTACGATCTCAGCTGCTTCACATAAATAACTTTTTCATGGGAAGGAATTATCATTTTGAAATCCCAGGAAGTATATCTGTTACTTTTTATAAGATGCCTTCAAGTAACAAAAATGAATTTTTTTCAGCCCATCTGTTATAAAATGTGGCACTTGGATTTTCCTCAAGAAGCAGTTTATTATTATTTTTTTTATTCTTTCATATCACCCAGGGGTCATACCAATCCATATTCATCAAATTCAATTTGTGGAGAAAGTGCATATATCTGCTCAGACAGATCCAGAACAATTTGCACAGATAAATGATTGCAGACTGCACTCTCCATTCCTCAGACTAGCTTTTTATAAAGCAGACATTGTGAAGCAATTCATCCATGAAGTTCATAACAAAGGCACTCTGATTGGATTATAGTTGGTAAGTTGTTAAGAGTCCAAATACAACTTGACCAGAATGTGTTTGTTAGGAACTGTGATGATGAATTTGTCCACAGTGCCTGCAGCTGCATAGGACAGTGAGAGTGTCTTTAATTAAGGGCCCCTTGAGCTTCTGTAGGGAGCCTTAACTGATGGAAGGATGGCAGGGCATAGGGTGGCCTTCTACCTTAAATGAAGTAGGCATTGAAAGGTATTTATTGATCATTTTTGATAGCAGGAGTGGGAACTGATCCCGTTACTTAAAGCGTTTGTTACCCCAACACTTCTTATTCCTGATATGTGCCTGCTGTACCATGTACTTGTATAATAAAGTATCCTGCTCACTTTGTACTGTTTCCTTTGTGTGACATTCTTGGTGTTCCTGCCAGTCCCCTTGCTTTCCTATTGAAAACTGACCACACTAGCAGAAGAATACACCGTGGTCAGTTCTCTAGTTATGCTGGGAATTTTGAGTACTCTCCTCCAATGATTAGACTTGTCCTGACATGCCCCCGCTGCATAGCCATTCACTGGGAATCTCAGTGTGCTGCTGCTTCTCCTCCCTTCAAGAGGAAGTAAACCCTGATGGGTTTACTTCCTCTTTGTTTCCCTGCAAAGGTAAAGCATAATGGGCTACTATGCATCGCATAGTAGCCCATTATGTGTCACTTACCTGGCACAGGAGCCAGCGATGTCACCGCTGTCCCCTCTTCCATGGAGCACCCATCTTCTTTCCGGGTATTTTGGCTCCGGTGCTGTGATTAGCCAAGGCTGCGATGACGTCACTCCTGCACATGCACACGGGAGCCGCCACTAATGGCATATCGCCGTTAGCAGCGGCAGTTGGTCCTAAACCGTGTATGTTTAGGAGATATTAAGCCTAGATTAAGGCTTACCTGTAGGTCAAAGTGGTTTGTAAGGGTTTACAACCACTTTCAGCTCTTATGCAGCTGAAAACAAAGGAAATGTAATCCCTTTTAAAAGAGGGAAAAAACGTATTTATATATTTTTTTATATCTATACAAAAATGTTTGCCTTTCATTTCTATTTTAAACAGAATGTTTTTTTTTTTTTACAAGGTAATGGTTTACAATCACTTTTGAAAGGAAATAGTAGGTATTCTGGAGGACCACCCATCTACAACAGCACAACAGGACCAACAGCACCGTCAGATATCAGGTGACAGCATGAAATGAGAAGCAAGTTATGCATTCTTAAAATGTCTGCCTTTATTAGGTGATTAGGTGTGTTACAGCTTATATATGGTTCAACATACTAATAGAAAGAGGGGAGGGGGGAGTGGTTAGTAAATAATGTATGTGTATAGAAATATAGTATAGAAATATATAGTTATATGGTTATACAAGTCAGTGACCCTCCAAGATACCTCGTCATGAGTTAACGTGGGTCAACAGGTTATGAGGCATAAGTCATGCATTGTGTCCCAGTTGCATCTTCAACTTCCTGAAAATCTCTTATTCGTTTGAATGTTACTACTTTACACTCCCTGTGACTTCTAGTTAATGGGATGGCCTGTCTGGGACTGATTTGGGGAGGCAGTGCAGAGATGGCGGGGGACAGATGCTGCATCCACCTAGGTAAGTATGATTCTGAAAAAAACCCCCATAAAAAACCATACTTCTCTTTTGACGTTATTGTTACCATGAAGACAATGGTGCCAAAATCCAATAAAGCTGCAGCAATGTCTTTTATAGAATAATCGCTTCTGATTCATTATTGGGTATGAGGGCCTTTAATTCTTTAATCACTTGGCCTCCATAAGATTTTACCCCCTTAATGACCAGGGCATTTTTTGCTATTCATTATGCTATTCAATTCATAGTTAAAGTGCTAATTTTAACTGGCAATTGCTTGGTCAAGCAACGCTGTACTCAAATGAAATTTATAGAATTTTTTCACACAAATAGAGCTTTCTTTTAGTGGTATTTGATCATCACTGAGTTTCTTATTTTTTGCACAAAAAACTGAAAAAATTAAAATAAAATAAAAAGATATTTTCTACTTTGTGTTATAAAAAACATCCAATAAAATCAAATTTCATCATACATTTAGGTAAAAATGTATTGTCTTTGGTAAAAAAAAATCCCAATAAGTGTATATTAATTGGTTTATGTGAAAGTTATAGCGTCTACAAACTAGGGTGTATATACAGTATACTGAAATTTTCGCAGCTTTTACTTTCTGACTGCCTATCACATTTCCTGAGGTGCTAAAATGCCAGGGCAGTACAAACATCCCCAAATGACCCCTTTTGGAAAGTAAGCATCTCCTGGTATTTGCTGAGAGGCATGTTGAGTGCATGGAAGATTTAGTTTTTTGCCACAAATTTATGAAAAATGAAAAAAAAAACATTTTATGCAAAGTTGTCAGTTTAATGAGATATTTCTCACACACGCCATGGATATATGTGGAATTACACTCCCAAAACACATTCTGCTACTTCTTCCGAGTATGGGAATACCATATGTGTGAGACGTGCTGGCATCCTAGTCATGTACATGGGCCGAAAACCAATCACCACCTTCAGGCTTTCAAAGGGCATAATTCCCTGACCACCTATCACAATTTTGGAGGCCCAGAAATGCCAGGATAGTACAAATACCCCCCCTCAAATTACCCCTTTTTGGAAAGTAGATACCCCTAGATCTTTGCTGAGAGGCATGTTGAGTGCATGAAAGATTTTATTTATTTTTTAACACAGTTAACAAAGTTGTTAGTTTAATGAGATATTTCTCACACATACCATAGGTATATGTGGAATTACACCCCGAAACAAATTCTTCTACTTCTCCTGCGTATAGGGATACCAGATGTAGCACCCTATATTTTAGGCAGGGAGCTTCTCACAAATGTACTTGCCAGGAGTAGTTATCCTGGTTGATTGATAGAGATCTATTGATTTCTCCCTAAGTTTGGCCTTGTTGCACTTTTATCTTCTACCACTAGGTGTCCAGGTACTTGGAGGTGTTAGATATGAGAAGGGCAACCCAAGAACAGGTTATGGGCATGTGGAGCGTCTCGGCCAATGGGCTGGGGTTTTCTTGGATCCCTTGGCCTGCTAAGAGAACCTATATATTCGGGTGGAGTCAAGTGATGTATGTTCTGTGCCCCCTGGCTGTCTGTCTGGGTGGATGTGTGTCGTATTGCCCAGGCTGCTAGGCTGCCTGAGGGTCTATCCAGAAGCAGAAGAGCAGTGCAAGGTTGGGACTGCGGCTTGCAGTTTAACCAAAAGTGACAGTTCTATCGGCCGGAGAACATGTCATGGTCGGAGGTAGAGGGGAAGCTGTCACCAGTAAAGCACTATCCGCCTTATTTCCAGGAACCACAGTGAGTAACTGAAGTGCCAGAGCAGCATTCTCACCAACTGGGAATGGTGAAGAATCAGGAAACGTCAGTGGGAATCAAGCCAGGGACCCAGCCAGTGAAGGTGACGCTTGCAGAGCAGCCTTGTGTGTCAAGCTAGGGACCAAGCGGGTCAGCCAGAGTGAAGCTTGAGAGGTATCTAGAGTGGCAAGCTAGGGACACAGCAGAAAGGGGTGGGGGGGTGACACTTGAAGAAGATCCCACCGTGATGATTGGAGGAGCTCAAGGGATTCAGTGGCAGTGAATCAGAGGGTCTAGTGAGAGACCGGGAGCTCAGTGTATGGAAGAACTACAAGGAGAAGTTGTAGTGAAGCTGAAAGAACTGTTACATTGTGTGTTAGGAACCATTAAAGACTGTTGCCATAGGAGACAGCATTCCTGCACGTGCAGATGTGGCTTCTTGCTGGAGGCCTTTCCCTGCACGGCTGTCCTCCTATTGAAGTCTTGGAGTCTGCTAGTTGAATTTGCAACTATCTAAGGGTATTCTGGCCCTAACTCTCCTTCCCCCAAAAATACATAAAGGACTGTTAAGAGAAATAAAACCTCTTTTACATCCAAGAAGTGTCTGGCAAAGTGATGGAGCGGATGGGGCTGGGCAGTACATTTATTAGCTGGGTCCAACTATTATATGCCAAGCCTACGGCTAGAATTAGAGCTAATGCGGAGCTCTCCGACCCATTCGTGCTGTATAATGGCACGAGACAGGGGTGCCCTTTGTCGCCCCTGCTCTTTGCCATGGCGCTTGAACCACTAGCAGCCAGAATGAGATCGGCTCCGGACATTGTTGGATTCTGCAGGCCCACTGGAACGGATGTGGTATCACTATACGCGGATGACACGCTTATATACCTGGGGGACACACAGGGTTCCCTCACAGCCACAATGCACTTGATTACCCTATTTGGTACATTATCCGGTTTTAAGATTAACTGGGACAAGTCTGTACTACTGCCCTTGTCCCCTCTAACGGCACCTCTACCCCCTTGTGCAAACATGATCCAGACGGTTGCATCCTTTAAATACCTGGGGGTACAGATATCACCCGAGGTGACGGACTATGCCAATCTGAATCTTCTGCCATTGTTACTTAAGTTTAGGGATAAGTGTAAGATCTGGTGCAAACTACCGCTATCGGTAGTGGGAAGGGTGAACCTCATTAAAATGGTATGGGCCCCGCAGTTGCTCTACGTTTGTCATAACTCCCCGACCTGGATCCCGAAACGTTGATTCGATAAAATTGACTCTCAGTTTAGGGAATTAATATGGTGTAGAAAGACGGCCAGGCTTAGTTTGCTTACCCTGCAATATAATAAGGATGAAGGGGGGTTGGCACTACCACATGCTAGGATGTATTTTTTGGCTTCGCAGCTCCAGCACCTGGGTGGTTGGGGGTCAGATGATCCCCTGGACCCGATACGTAGGATACTGGATGACACTGTCGCCCAGGACATAGCGTTGGCCAGGTTGGAAGCAGGCTTCCCTCATATGGACAGGAGTTCCCCGACTATTATGCTGCTGAATACCTTATGGTCCCATGTTAAACAACTATTACGAATACGTGGCTTCCTTGCCCTCACCCCTATTTGGCGGAATGCTAATTATGGTGAGCTTTTTAAGCTCAAGGGATTTGGTAACTGGAGTAGGAGCGGCCTCCGGTACCTCTCGCAGCGGTATAATGGACGGGTACTGAAGTCCTTCATGGAACTACAGGCTGAGTTTGACATCCCACGTAGGGATTTTTTTAAATACTTACAGTTACGGCATGCGCTACAGACACAGACACGAAGTATGCAGCTTTCCCTAACGGACCATCCTGTGGTACAGGGGATATTCATGCAGACTGAACGTAAAGGTATGATTTCTAGGGGATATGCTATGCTTCTTGACGCAGTGCAGGACCCGGCACGTCTTCCGTGTTGGCAGAAGTGGGAGGCGGACCTGGGGCCCTTGGACGCGGAGACCTGGAACCTTTGTTTATCCTCCGCTCCGTTGGTGTCGGTGTCGGCCTCCCATAGGCTCTCCCATCTATACTTACTACATAGGACTTATAGGACACCAGTTAAACTGCACAGTTGGGGTGTTAGGGGGTCTCCCCTTTGCCCTAAATGTATGCGGGACCATGGGGATCTCATGCATATGTTCCGAAACTCAAACGGTATTGGGATGGAATCCTTGACACTATATCTTCTGTGTTCTCTGTTGGTATTCCGCGGTGTCCGTTGGTCTGCCTGTTGGGGGCCCTGGATGAAAAATCGTTGACGCCCTCTGTTCATACGGCCATTATTAGGCTGCTATACGTAGCCAGGAAATTAATAGCGCGATTGTGGATAACACACAGGGTTCCCACCAGGCAGCAATGGACGGAACAGGTGAACCAGATGCTGATCAGGGAAAAGATAACATACCTACACAGAAATGCACCGCACAAATTTAATGCCATGTGGGGGGGATGGCTCGAGGTTCCGGGACTAGCTCCCCACCAACTTATACAGGACAGACTTTTACAGGGTTGACTGAAGGTCCAAGGACATGTGCATGGAGGTATATAAACACTTGTGCTCCCGGTAAGGGGCTAATTCTATATCTCTCCCTCACCCGGTATTTGTAGGGGGTGTAGGGAGACACCAGTAGGACTGGGTGGAGGGATGCTGGCCGCAGTGCATAATTATGGTACTTATGTGGTTGCCTCCTGGTGCAGTGTGGTCTATGAGAGAATGTTACTTTTGTTTTTATTCTTGGTTCCTTTTTCTTACTTTTTTTTTTTAGTTTCATTGCCATTTTCCATGTCTCAGCGGTCTACAAACCGAGCCTATTTGTACTTTGTGTTTCCTGTATACCTTTGGATGTAAAAACCAATGCTGCTGTACGACTGTACTTTACTCCTATGTTTGGTTTGTACCATATGTGTTTTGCAATAAAAACTTATTTGATTTAAAAAAAAAAAAAGAAGTGTCTGGCACCCAATGACTTTCACATCTTTGCACCGACTATACCTCACAAAGCACTACATACAGAAGGATGTCAGTTATCCCTGACCCTAGAGGTTCTCTTTAGACCAAAGGAGGCCGGAGATCTTGCTACACACATGTGAGAGGATTTTTGGCAGCTTAGCTGTGTACAGGAGCCCAAAATCCAACGACCAGCTTCAGGCTTTCAAAGGAAGTTATTTCCTGACTACCTATTACAGTTTTGGAGGCCCTGAAATGCAAGGATAGAACAAAACAACCCTAAATAACCCCTTTTTGTAAAGTAGACACTCCAAGGTATTTGCTAAGAGGCATGGCGAGTATTTTTCAGATCTCATTTGTTGCCACAAGTTTTTGGAAAATAAAGAAAGAACCATCCTTGCATTTTTTCCCAAACGTTGGAAGCTTCTGCCACACACTAACCACTCTTCTAACCACTTGAAGACCCATTTTTTACATGCAGAGGTCCTAGGAAATAAAATAGTGGGTGTGGCAATTTTTTTTATCACACAATCTATGCGCAGCAGTTTTTCATATGCATATATTTGGGAAAATACACTTTTTTGAATTTTAATGCATAAAAACACAATATGTTGCAACTCACAGGATGAAAAAAAACAATACCAGGATGATGCCTGCAGCAGGCATTATGACGATAAAACCACTCAAAGTCCAGCGATGTACTGGTGCATCGCTGGTCCTTTATGAGCATATAGCAAACGTTCTTTCTTTTCATGCAGCCTGCGGGCTGAAGCACCAAAGAGAACCTAACAGATTCCTTGATTTGCATCAATTGATGTGGATGAAGAAATCTCTGCCAGAAAAAGTGTGCGGTATGCCCACCATTAGACTCTACCACCCTGCATCCACCCACTATTTGGCATACATGTAATGTCCTTTTCTTTCTATCAGCCTGTGGACTGAATAGAAAAAAAAAAGAGCCTAACAGATTCCTCCATTTACATTGATTGATTAAATCTCTACAAAAAAAGTAAAAAAAATATAGGAGCATTCCACCCACTGACCACCCCAGGCCCCTCATGCTTGGGCATATACGTTCTATGCATACTAGCTGATTATGACTTTGTCTTGCAGGGGTTTTTTTTTTTTTTTTTATTGGAGTGGGTTTACAACCACTTTTAACAATAACAATATAACATTAACTCAATAAAACAACACATTTTTTATATAAATCTGTGCCAAAAATATTTTAAAAATATATGCTGAAGTATAGGAGTGATCTGCCCACTCCAGGCCCCTCAACTCAATAAAACACACGTTTTTTTACTTTTTTTATTTTTTGTAACTTTATATAACTTTTTTGTAAATTATAAGAACAGTCTCTGATTTTAGGGTCTCTCGGACAGTTTCCCGACTAACATCTTTCAAGACCATTGTGTGCATTGTGTGCCCCAGACTGGGCCGTGCCCTACACTTATACTCCACTAGTATGTGGTAACGACAGAAGTAGTCCTTAATGCAGAGACCAGGTTGGCCAGGACAGGAGGAACAGTAAAAAAATGTGTGTTTTGTCTTATTCCGTGTCTTCTACAGACATGGTATCTTCTTTGGGGTGACCTTTGGGTTGGAGTACCAAAGAGGACATCAAGAAAATGCCTCTCATGCAGCCGGCTCACTGCATCTGGATATGGGGTTTGGGCCACAGCACTTGGATACAATAGGGCCATGATGATTGCTTCCTGAAATTTTAGGAGGATCTACTACATCCTATTGCTTTGTAAATTTCAAAAACATTATACACAGCCAATTGAAATAGATAAATAGACACCTTTTTTGCACCAGTGTCTGACTCTGTGGATAACTAAATATGGCTTCATCATTTGGTAGCTGAAGTTCGCCCCTCCATGTTAAGGTTATAGTTGTGAAAAAAGAGGGGCTTCTCAACAACGCTAGATGCCGTGCTAATTTGGACCATTGTGTCTGTGTGAATAGAAGACAGGATAAAAACAGACAGTTTGTCTTTCCACTTCACTGTGAGAAACTCATTATTCCTTAAGCAGGCTTACTCCCCCTTTCTAAGTCGGGTGTCTACAAGCCGTTGGGGGAATCCCTGGCGATTGGGTTGCAGGGTGCCACATGAGCCAATTCCAAGATTGTATAAGTGTCTAAAAAGTGGCACGCTTGTATAGAAGTTGTCTATGTACAAGTAGTACCCCTTGCGAAACAGGGCAGCACAGTGGTATAGTGGTTAGCACTCTCACCTAGCAGTAAGAAGGGTCACTGGTTCAAATCCCAACCATGACACTACCTGCTTGGAGTTTGCATGTTCTCCCTGTGCCTGCGTGGGTTTCCTCCGGGTACTCCGGTTTCCTCCCACAATCCAAAGACATGCAGGTAGGTTAATTGGCTTCTGTCTAAAATTGTCCCTAGTATATGAATGGGGACCTTGGATTGTGGGCTCCTTGAGGGTAGGGACCGATGTGAGTGTGCAATGTACAGGGATAGGGGCAATTGTAGACACTCACTCAGGTTGAACTGGATGGACTGGTGTCTTTATTCAACCTAACAAACTATGAAACTATGAAACAAAGATGACACCAACTCTTAAGGCCCATACACACGATCAGACTTTTTGACAACAAACATGCAAATTAGCTGTTTTGGAGCAACATCCGACTGTGTGTATGCTCCATCGGACAAACTTTTTTGGTTTTCATCTGACTTTTGTTGGCTGTGCGAACGGACAAACTTTCTGGCAACAAAAGTCCGACGGAGCAAAGTCTGATCGTGTGTACAGAAAACCATAGGACTTTTGTACAAAGTACAAACAGGCATGCTCAGAACCAATGCAAAAGATCAGACAACAATACAGAAGTTGACCAAAGGTGGCGGTAAAGAGCAGAAAAACCACGTGATTTGGTGAAAGTTGGCTGAAAAAGTCCTGCTGTGTGTATGCAATACAAGTTCAGGGCCGACGCCCTTTGTACAAAAATCCAAAGGAAAGTTTGTACAAAGTCCTATCATGTGTATGAGGCTTAATACTATCTTGCCACTACTCCCAATGTATACTTGGCAGTCAGGGGGTTCTACTTCAATGTTTCTTCCCTCATAAACTATAAAATTACATGTATAGCCTGTGGCACTATCACAGAGCTTATACAGTTTGACCCCATATCTGGCACGCTTGCTGGGGACTGGTATGTTTTCAAGGTGGCCAGTGAAATTTAGAAAGGACTCATCTATGCAGATGTTTTGTTGGGGCATATACACATCTGCAATTTCTCAGTGAGGTGGTTTATGAGGGGCCAAATTTTGTAGAGCCACTCAAATTCAGGATCAGCCCGAGGATGACAGAGTTGGGGTTGATTCACTAAAACTGGAGAGTGCAAAATCTAATGCAGTTGTACATGGTAGCCAATCAGCTTTTAACTTCAGTTTGTTAAATTAAGCTTTGACAAAAAAAAAATCTGGAAGCTGATTGGTTTCTATGCAGAGCTGCACCAGATTTTGCACCCTTCCGTTTTAGTAAATAAACCCCAGTATGTTATCACTAAAATGCATAAAACGCATTATCGTCTCATATATATGCCTGGCCATTGCAGCAAATAACATGGCCATATGATGAATTAGATCTGTGGACTAATATGACTGCAAAGGCCCAAAAAGTTATAAAATCCATTCAAAGCCTGTTCTGCCAAAAAACAAAACACTACATGCTGGCAATTTTTTCACTGGTTAGTTTTGCTTTAAGTGCATTCATGCTTAGTAATTTTAAGTTGTTATTTTTCACAGAAGTCACATCACTGCCACTGACAATGCCTTCATCTGCTCTGCAGATGGATGAAGTCACATTGCATAGGCATCCTAGTGCCTATACGTTCTTGGCTGCATTAACAAATGTCTGAAACAGACCGTGCCGGATGCCATTTTTGAACTTGTGACTTGTTACAGTGTTGCATTGCGATAGCTGGGTGAGAGGAGACAAAGCAAATCTTACCTCCTGCTGCAGTAGACTAATGAACCTCTCAGTCAAGGCAAAGAAATAAAACCTGGTGCCAAAAGGCACAGTTGTAACCCATAAGGGTCTATTATATATAGATAAAAAATTGAGTATAAAAAGTATAAATGTATTTTTATTTTGTATAACAAGTATGCATATAGATCAATACATAAAAACAATATCTGATACCCAATTGTACAGTTGTATGAGCAAACCACTGTCCTGGTGCGGGACAGACTAGTGATGATCCATACAGATGCAAAACACCTTCCATTGTTTTCTAAATAGTATAGTGCTGTGTCTCATTAAATAATGTGCATACAAAATTTATATTAAACATTTTTTGATCATGAAATGTTTAATAGAAATTTTGTATGCACATTATTTAATGAGACACAGCACTGCACTATTTAGAAAAGAATACTGAATTTGGTGTGGTGTATCACTGTAATGCCCTGTACACACAGGCGGACATTCCGATGTCAAAATCCGTCTGATTTTTTCAGATGGATTTTGGCCCAAACTTGTCTTGCATACACACGGTTACACAAAGTTGTTGGAAAATCCGATCGTTCAGAACGTGGTGACTTACAACACGTACAACGGGACTATAAAGAGGGCAGTAGCCAATAGCTTTTTTTTATACTGAGCATGCGTGGCGCTTTGTCCGTTGGAATTGTCTACACATGATCGGAATTTAAACAATCGGATTTTGTTGTCGGAAAATTTTAGATTCTGCTCTCAAACTTTGTGTGTCGGAAATTCCGATGGAAAAAGCCAGATGGAGCCCCCCACGATCGGATTTTCCAACAACGCGATCCAATCACACATTTTCCATCAGAAGGTCCGACCGTGTGTATAGGGCATAAGGGTTCAGCAGCTGTGCAGTCACATATATTGGTGATTTTACACATTTACCCTGTTATAGGAGGAAGTAATTTATTTTGGCGGTGATTGTTTTTTTTCACAAAACACCTTACATGTAACAGACTAAAATGTCCTTCTTCAGAGGTTGATTTAGGTTTAGATGGGTACAGATTTTCTAAAACAGAGAAAATGTGTAAATAGTACAATTTTATTATACAATAATTAATATCAATACTATAACAATTGCAAAAAAAATACACAAAAAATTGTATATATACTCATGTGTGTTCAACCATATGTGTCGACTACTTACACAGTAAAATAATCCACATGGAGTAAGTCTGAGGAATAATGCCTTGTGCACATGGTCGGAAATTCCGACGGAAAAGGTCCGATCGGATAATATTGTCAGAAAATCCGATCCTGTGTGGGGACTTTTTCCGTCGGAAATTCTGACAGAAAAAATTTGAGAGCAGGATCTCAAATTTTCCGACCAAAAATCCGAACTGACTTTTTCCAATCATTTGTAGAGAATTCCGATCGGACAAAGTGCCACGCATGCTCAGATCAAATTACGAGACCAAAGCTATTGGCTAGTAGCCTCAATGTAGTCCCGTCGTAACAAACAAACGCCATCACGTTCCGAACGATCTGATTTTCCGACAACTTTGTCCGACCGTGTGTATGCAACACCAGTTTAGGACAAAACCGATGGACTTTGTTGTCGGAATGTCCGACCGCGTGTACAAGGCATAAGAGATAGTCACTTCAATCATGGACAGCATATACAATCCACGTCAAGACACAGGTTCAGAAAGACAAAAGGCAACCAATGCTTCACTGCAAGGACTCAAGACTGTAGAGCAAAGAACTCCTGCTTGAACTGGGCCAGTGTCACTAAAATATAAGGCATAGTGACGGTCATTGACAGGTGTATTAAGTGCATTGAATAAAGCACTACAAAAAAAAAGACCTGGCAGCATCAACAAGGCTGCATAAGATAAAGGTGTATTTGATAGTAATGAATATAGTAAGCATAACTTAAAATACTGGATGTATCGAGATGTGCTGCTTTTAAACCATGATCTCCTTCAGCATGTGCAACCAATGCTAGGAGTGCTGGTATATAAAGGGCCTATGTCAAGACTTCAGGCCAATCGCAATGTAAATTGTGATGGCCGTCAGCTTGCCTCAGTGGGCAGGCGGTGAAGCATGGCCGAAATTGCGGCAAACCCCGTCCATAAGTTCCCCGGCGTGATGATGTGTGGCATAAGCCTGCCCAAAGAGGGCAGAGTCACGTCCTGCATCATCTCACCTCTGTCACGCGAGTGGCTGCCGTATGCGCTCCGGATTGGAGCGCAGAACGGAGGAAAACCGAGAAACAGAAGAATCCATAGCCATTATGGTGTCCCAGACCGCCCCTCCAAAATGTAGGGGAGAAGCCATGGGATCCACGCACACCGGGAGTGAAACAAAGGGCACCTCAGATCCGAACACGAGTGAGGGAGAGTGATCCCAGATGTTTAACCATGAATGGAAATTGCTAACAAACAGATCATCTTAATAAAATCATGATAGAAATGACACACAAGTTAAGCAAATCACCTAACAGGAGATCTAGACAATTTAATCCCCAATTAGTTAGACATTTTTTAATAATATAAAGCATTTGATTCAATATATACAGTGAGCAAATAAAGACAAGCAAAAAAAAAAAAACTAACTAAAACAAAACAACTCTATAAATAGATTGTTGCAAATAGGAGGCATAGTGCACCCTAGTGACCACAATTGAAAGTTAGCTAGAAATTGCATGAAAAAGGTTATTGCATTGTATTTCAAAGATCTAGCTCGCAGACTCCTGATTTGAAGCCAGCAAGATAGGGCCTGAAGTTAAAGGCCTCACTGAGGCCAGGTGCTGTGGTAGCTTTCCCTCCTTATATTTGTTTTTACTGTGAATGCTCCTATTACATTAGTGGTCAGTGTAAACCCCTATTACATTAGTGGTCAGTATAAACCCCTATTACATTCATGGCCAGTGTTAAAACTTCTCTTTACATTGGTAGTCGGTAAAAAAAAAAAACAGCCTTGCCATTGATCACACCCTTCCCCCAGAACTGCCACTGATCCCAGGAGTCCTAGGTACCCTTGGAGTTTTCTGTCTATTAATGTCTATTTATTCCCTCACCTCCCCAGTCCATGGTGCGCAGGCAGTGAGGAGATGATGTGCTGTAACCTCTAGCAATCAATCAGTGAGCAGTATTCATGTACCGTAATCTCCAGCAACAATCAACAAGCATAAATCAATCTCTTTGCATTGCAACTCTGCATTAGTCAGTGGTAAATGTGGTATACACTATATACAATCACCCAACACTAGTTAGTTTCCACAATCCATGACTTAACTTCACAGTTCACACAAATACGTTTTAAATTCAAACTGTAGCACTGACGTACAGTAAGTAATTTTTTCCACAGTAGCGTGACAATCCCTCCACCTCCGGTCTAACTAATCACTCTCACCTTATGGCATGGACCCCTGTGCAAACATGCAAGCGGGTATCAAAAGTGTTAACACGAACCATAAACTTCTCTCACATCTCCTTAGATCTCAGCAAGGACACCAGGTCATGGGTAGAAAGAAAAGATCTAAGTGCTCACCGCTTATATAAGTATATAAGTATAAGATTTAATTTTTGTGTTCAGACACAAACTACTCACATAAAGATGATAAAAACACAGCATGTAAAGCTGACAATCGTCTTAGTTCTGTAGGGCAGCAGCGGGTGACATCATGCATAGCTCCTCCCCGTACATGTTACGTTCAATCAGAACTTCAACATCACTGGACTCCTCCTCCCTTCCCTTCGTTAGCAGATGGAGGCACTTGGGGAAGGGGGAGAAGTCCAGTGACGTTGAT
This sequence comes from Lithobates pipiens, assembly GCF_037356315.1. NCBI lineage: Eukaryota > Metazoa > Chordata > Amphibia > Anura > Ranidae > Lithobates > Lithobates pipiens. The sequence continues at coordinate 101,283,596 of NW_027507785.1, forward strand.
GTCCGTGACGTCACCGGATCTCCGACAGAACTCCCTGAAGACCCGGAAGCTGGCGGATCAAAAAAACCAATCGATCAAAAAAATGTATGATTAAGCAAGGAATTAATCTTTAATTTTCACAGCCCTAATATATATATATATACAGTATACTACACCACCTTGAGGGTATTAGAAGAAACAGTACACCACCAAATGCACTGTAGATATAGGCTACACTGGATGCAGAGTATATATATATATATATATATATATATATATATATATATATATATTAATACACTGCCTGGACTGACTGACTATCGAGTAAACATTGAATATATACCGTAAAGATAAGTGCCACATATGATATTTAATACGAGTAAATCCACACAATTCCTACTGTGTGTTGAATTAATCAACATTAATGAACTACAAACAATCAGATGATCAAGCTAAAGTGCAAACTTATGAAAAAAAAAACACACAGTATGGCTATAAAATTTGTAAACAAAAACTCCAAACCTCATATATCTAATTGTGCAAAATTGCAAAGAACCCCAAGGTGTGTGTGTGTGCGTGGGATATGTATCAATCAACTTACTTATATATCATAAACAAAAAAATAATTATGTGCATAAAAATAAAGATAAAAAATAATAAATTTGAATTAAAATTAAAATAATTTTTATTTTCAAAACAATGATGAATAAACAATGAAGCCAAAATTATGGAAAACAAAAACAGAAAAAAAGGAAAAAAGCAAAAGAGTTTATTAATGTCCACACATGAAAAATAAAAATAAAAATATATCAAAAAAACAAAAAAATCCTTGATTGTGCAAATCCAGCAGAAAGAAAGTGACTTTAGTGCTTGCGAATATGTTCTTCAGGTGACTGCGTGCTCCCCCACAAGGTTCCCCACTCACCAGAAAGATACACCTCTACAGGGGTACAGTGCCTTCAGATCAGTTTTTGTGTAATTCCAATATTCAGATCCATATGCGATACGGTTCTTCCAAGAGATACACCCCTACAGGGGTTCTGCGCCTTTAAATACGATTCCGGTTCTCAAGCCCATATACGATATCCAAGAAGGGGAGTCTAGTTTAATCCTCATAGGAGAAAAAATATAGAATCTCTATAGTGTAATATGTAATTTGTATATAATCAAAAATGGAAGCACTAATTTAATTGCTTTGGCAGAAAAAAACTTTTATTCTTAAGAAGCACGTATGCCAGAGAAAAAAAATATAAAAGAAAAACATTTTTTACATATAGATTATAACAAAAATATATGGAGATTAAATATCCAATACTCCCATTTAACAATTTTTACACCAGTGGGGTAGCGGAGAATAAAAAATAAAAATAAAACATAATATAAAAATAAATAAAAATAAAAATGAAAATAAAACAAGGCTGTAAAAAACGCCAGCAGAGGGCAGATTTTAAACGTTGAAATGGCTCACAACCCGAAGGGATCAAGGCTAATCCTATATTGATCAGCAGGAGATCCGCAAAACTGAGGAAAAATTTGTCCGTTCCAGAGTAACTTTCAGTTATTACAGGCAGTCCACTACTATAAAGTGTTGAGCGGAGGTCCCAATACTGATTGTCAGGTTGAGGCTGAAAAAATATACCCTCTGTAGGCTTAAAAACTATTTGGGGCCCGATCGGAAGATACACAGCGTGCGCTCCAGCTGCGTTCCAACCGTTCGCGGCGACCCGGAAACGACGTAGTGTGCGTGGCTCCGAACGCATTTCGTCATTGACGTCTTCATATCTCCATATATTTTTGTTTTTTCTCTGGCATACGTGCTTCTTAAGAATAAAAGTTTTTTTTTCTGCCAAAGCAATTAAATTAGTGCTTCCATTTTTGATTATATACAAATTACATATTACACTATGGAGATTCTATATTTTTTCTCCTATGAGGATTAAACTGGACTCCCCTTCTTGGATATCGTATATGGGCTTGAGAACCGGAATCGTATTTAAAGGTGCAGTACCCCTGTAGGGGTGTATCTCTTGGAAGAACCATATTGCATATGGATCTGAATATTGGAATTACACAAAGACTGATCTGAAGGCACAGTACCCCTGTAGGGGTGTATCTTTCTGCTGAGTGGGGAACCTTGTGGGGGAGCACGCAGTCACCTGAAGAATATATTCGCAAGCACTAAAGTCACTTTCTTTCTGCTGGATTTGCACAATCAAGGATTTTTTTGTTTTTTTTATATATTTTTTTTTTTATTTTTCATGTGTGGACATTCATAGACTCCTTTGCTTTTTCCTTTTTTCTGTTTTTGTTTTCCTTAATTTTGGCTTTATTGTTTATTCATCATTGTTTTGAAAAAAAAAAATTATTTTAATTTTAATTCAAATTTATTATTTTTTATCTTTATTTTTATGCACATAATTATTTTTTGTTTATGATATATAATTAAGTTGATTGATACATATCCCACGCACAAACACCCACCTTGGGGTTCTTTGCGATTTTGCACAATTAGATATATGAGGTTTGGAGTTTTTGTTTACAAATTTTATAGCCATACTGTGTTTTTTTTTCATAAGTTTGCACTTTAGCTTGATCATCTGATTGTTTGTAGTTCATTAATGTTGACTAATTCAACACACAGTAGGAATTGTATGGATTTAGCGTAACTTGCATTAAGTATCATATGTGGCACTTACAGTGGTGTGAAAAAGTGTTTGCCCCCTTCCTCATTTCCTGTTCCTTTGCATGTTTGTCACACTTAAGTGTTTCGGAACATCAAACCAATTTAAACAATAGTCAAGGACAACACAAGTAAACACAAAATGCAATTTGTAAATGAAGGTGTTTATTATTAAAGGTGAAAAAAAATCCAAACCATCATGGCCCTGTGTGAAAAAGTGATTGCCCCCTAAACCTAATAACTGGTTGGGCCACCCTTAGCAGCAACAACTGCAACCAAGCGTTTGCGATAACGTGCAATGAGGCTTTTACAGCGTCCTGGAGGAATTTTGGCCCACTCATCTTTGCAGAATTGTCCTAATTCAGTTACATTAGAGGGTTTTCGAGCATGAACGGCCTTTTTAAGGTCATACCACAACATCTCAATAGGATTCAGGTCAGGACTTTGGCTAGGCCACTCCAAAGTCTTCATTTTGTTTTTCTTCAGCCATTCGGTGGTGGACTTGCTGGTGTGTTTAGGATCATTGTCCTGCTGCAGAACCCAAGTTCGTTTCAGCTTGAGTACACGAACAGATGGTCGGACATTCTCCTTCAGGATCTCTTGGTAGACAGCAGAATTCATAGTTCCTTTTATCACGGCAAGTCTTCCAGGTCCTGAAGCAGCAAAACAGCCCCAGACCATTACACTACCACCACCATATTTTACTGTTGGTATAATGTTCTTTTTATGAAATGCAGTGTTCCTTCTACGCCAGATATACTTGGACACACACCTTCCAAAGAGTTCCACTTTTGTCTCATCGGTCCACAGAATGTTGTTCCAAAAGTCTTGGGGATCATCAAGATGTGTTGTGGAGAAATTGAGACGAGCTTTGATGTTCTTTTTGCTCAGCAGTGGTTTTCTCCTTGGAACTCTGCCATGCAGGCCATTTTTGCCCAGTCTTTTCCTGATGGTGGAGGCATGAACGCTGACCTTAACTGAGGCAAGTGAGGCCTGCAGTTCCTTGGACGTTGTTGTGGGGTCTTTTGTGACCTCTTGGATGAGTCGTCGCTGCGCTCTTGGGGTAATTTTGGGCGGCCGGCCACTCCTGGGAAGGTTCACCACTGTTCCATGTCTTCGCCATTCGTGGATAATGGCTCTCACTGTGGTTCGCTGGATTCCCAAAGCTTTGGGAATGGCTTTATAACCCTTTCCAGACTGATAGATCTCAATTACTTTCTTTCTCAATTGTTCCTGAATTTCTTTGGGTCTCGGCATGATGTGTAGCTTTTAAGGATCTTCTGGTGGACCTTACTGTGTCAAGCAGCTCCTTTTTAAGTGATGCCTTGATTGTGAACAGGTGTGGCAATAATCAGGCCTGGGTGTGGCTAGAGAAATTGAACTCAGGTGTGGACAACCACAGTTATAGTATGTTTTAACAAGGGGGGCAATCACTTTTTCACACAGGGCCATGATGGTTTGGATTTTTTTTCACCTTTAATAATAAACACCTTCATTTACAAATTGCATTTTGTGTTTACTTGTGTTGCCCTTGACTATTGTTTAAATTGGTTTGATGTTCCGAAACACTTAAGTGTGGCAAACATGCAAAGGAACAGGAAATTAGGAAGGGGGCAAACACTTTTTCACACCACTGTATCTTTGCACAATAACACTTTCTGTAGGCCTTCTTTCACTTTTTCTGGATTTTTAATGCGATTGCTTGATTGCTCTCAACTAATACAGAAAGGTTTATGTATATTAACAATCTACTGTTTTGAGGTGACACTTGGTCTGGTGGAAATAAGGGTGGTCCTCAATATTAGGTAGCGCCGGATACCCCACATTTTCTTGAGATTGCTAACTATTTTGAAAAAACCTTGCAGGGATTTTTTGGTTGAGGGGCTGCAACCTATATATAGAGATATAGATATTTATATGTTCTTTATTCTTCATATTCTTTTTGCTTCCTGTACCACATAAGCGCGGCTGTGCTCAATCTTTTTAATTTAATATATACCGTAGTCTATGCTAAATGTAGAATATATATATATATATATATATATATATATATATATATATATATATATATATCATCTCACAAAAGTGAGTACACCCCTCACATTTTTTGTAAATATTTTATTCTATCTTTTTATGTGACAACACTGAAGAAATTACACTTCGCTACAATGTAAAGTAGTGAGTGTACAGCTTATATAACAGTGTAAATTTGCTGTCCCCTCAAAATAACTCAACACACAGCCATTAATGTCTAAACCGCTGGCAACAAAAGTGAGTACACCCCTAAGTGAAAATGTCCAAATTGGGTCCAATTAGCCATTTTCCCTCCCCGGTGTCATGTGACTCGTTAGTGTTACAAGGTCACAGGTGTGAATGGGGAGCGGGTGTGTTAAATTTGGTGTTATCGCTCACTCTCCCATATTGGTCACTATAAGTTTAACATTTCTGTGAGTCTTGATATAATTTCAAAGAGGTGGACAATAATCTGAAATCTGAACTGCACTACCTTGCTTATATACTACTTTATGGTAATTTATTTCCAGAGCAATGCTGAGCTTGAGTCATTTTAACTGACTATGGATTTATTTGACAGGAATTTGCTTGACCTGACTTCTGACATTGGTGAGAAAACAAAATACTGGCTTAGGAAACCATTTTCAATCATCTTCTTGTGAGGTTGGCTATTGTTCACAGACTAAAGGGTTGACAATCTCATCATGTATTGGGGATGGGGCTAACTTAGAAAGACTGGAGCTGTGGAAACTGGACCAAAGGTTGAGTTGTTGCGCAGAGCAATCAGTGCAATTCTTTGTTTCATATAAAATAAAAATGATGAATTGCGCTATGCAGTTTTACAGCCATTAAGTGAATGAAAAAAAAAAAGGTAAATAACCACTATTATTATTGCCACTGATAGAAGATAATAATAATATATAGATGTAAGTACAGCTATGACAGCTACTAAAGAGGCTGGGAGGCATGTAGATGCCCAGTAGATGCCCAGTCAATATATTCTAAAGAGGCACTTTGCATGTGGTATTTTAAAGATACATGTACAACAATATGAAACTTGGCTTACAAGGGGTAGACAAACCATGGTAGAGATGGCAGGGAATTTATAATGATTTGCACATATTTTACTTAGTATGTTTTAGTCCTAAACATCATAACAAATATATAATGCTTAATATTTATTCATATGAAAATACCATATTTATCACGTGAATCCTGCAGGTGGCAAATGTAAACCATCTAAGCTTGGATAATTTACTGTTATTAAGTTAATAGCATGTGCTGTGACTACACCTAAATATTTAGTTACAAACACAGAGCTGAATGAATCTCTGAGTGTACACAGTTGTCTTCGCTCATTCCTAGCAGAGATGGACCTGCCTGGATATTCAATCTAAAGTGAACAAGGCAGAGCTAGTGGTATGCCTTTCTTTTAGAAATCCCAGCAAGGTCAGAAAACACTGTATCATGGAAACATTCTATGCCAACTGCTTTTTTGTGAAGCAAATTGTTTATCAAATAATGAAACAATATATAAAACCTTAATTTATAGAATTATAGAATGTTAAACTTTTTTACCAAAAATTAAAAAAAAAGTCACAAATATTACCTCTTACCTTAAAAGGTTATAGATATTTGCAGGAAGAGTGGTAAAAACTTAAAATATGCCTTTAGCCCCCCTTCCTGACCAGAGCACATTTTGCGATTCGGCACTGCGAAAACACATAATTAGTTTGTTAAAAACCTTAAAAGATCAGCAACATTCTCTGGGAGATCCGAATGGAGGACTTCAGCTACTGAGACAAAAGATAAGCAAGTGAGTAACACACTCCCAAACCAAATTCCATAGGGAGAGAGTCCAACATCCCCTTAGGGGTTTGATAAAATATAAGAAAACATTCAGGCAAAAGTTTTCTAGTTTCTTACTCTACTTTGTTCGCTACATTGTAGACAGTAGGGGGTGCAAAAAATAAAACCTCACAACTTCTAGTAAGGACTGTCCTATAAAAATGATTTCCTCTGTTACTCTCTGTACTTACAAACTACTTCTGATAACACTTTTTACTGTGGCCTTTGCAGTAGTATTTGCCACTGGACATCCAGAAAACATGTCCATACAAACAAAATACATACTCGTTAGATCCTTACTTGGGCATCTGGATATATCTTTTCATTATCTCTGGAAGGGATGTTTAGCTTTTGGTAACACCTTTGGTAACAGATAAAACAAGAAGTGGTATGTTATTAAAACAATTGTGGTGAACCCTGGCTCTATCCCATGCTCATTTACTAAGGCAGCCATAACTAATTGTAACTGATGACATAGTCCATGTGTCAAGCTGGAGAGAAAAGAGTGGCTGGCAGATATAAATTATCACCTTTTCCAAAGTCTTGTTTCGTAAGAAGTTGCCCTCTGTGGACCACTTGTTCTTCTCGTTCTGGGGTCCTTAAAGTTGAATTATTAATCCCAGCTATACTGGACCAGAACTAGGGTGGAATCTGTAAGTTGCACAGACCCAGCAAGTGTCCGGGGCTGTAAATGCAGTAGACGCTTGGTCTGCTTCCATATGCAAGTTTTAAACTTAGTATGTCTACCTCAGCAAGAACCTGGAAGGCTGAAAACAGCCGATCAAATTAACTTAGCATGCTTGATTAGTTTACCTGCCAAAGTAAAAACAGACTTCTGGCCCTTCAAATGGAACCAAAATCTCTCTATATCTCAACTATCTATATAAATATATACTCTTTTTATAGCTCACAGTCTTTGCTAAATCATGGAGCTCTGCTTCTTGAGCTAGGGTAGGATCCAATGACTCTGAATACAGAGTATCCTTCTGGGTGATAAACTGCATCCTCAGTATAAAACCGGGAATAACACTACAAAAAAGTAAATATCTGGGTCTTCAGGGAGTGTGTCCTGCCCTGGGCTCACAGCAGCTGATTCCTATGTCATCAATTTAACACATGTGGTTTCTAATGTCTTCAGCTTCCTCCAATAGAGGCAATAAGGTGGCTGGATTCAAATGTACGCATTTTTCATTGTTAGATTTGTACATAAACTCATATTTTGAACCTTTCATTAGACGAACATTTAGTTAGCTGTATATTTGCTGCGCAGAATGTCAGACCATTAAAAATGAAATATTTGACTAAAATAATGTCTAACTTTGTCTAATAGCACCTTTGCATAAAAGCTACAGCTCTGAAATATTGGAGTGAACCCTTCATTACTGGGTCCAGCTTGCATAAATATAACAATGGCTTGTTTTCATGCTGTTTGTGTAAGAACTCCAGTTTCATGTTTCAAAAAGACAACTTTTTCCTGGCAATATAATAATAAATGATAACAATACCCTGCGGTCATGCAGAGATGTCCATAAATCCAAAATATTCTTCTACTTATACCCACTGCACTTACAAGGAAAAGGGGCACATAATTTCACAATCCACACATTCGGCTTTGAATTTCAAAAATAAAAAAAAATAAAAACAAAGCGCTCAGCCACATCAAAAACTATAAAACAACTGGCTGCAGGCAGCATCTATCCTAACAGGGTGTGTGGAATTGATGTGATGGGTCTGTTATATTTAAATGTTATTTATTATTACTCTCACATCATGGACCGCACATCAAGTTATTATCAGACTTTAAGATTTAATTTTTGTAGAAAAACTTCTTATGTATCCCATCCATCTTGGTTTTGTTAAACATCATGGCAGCTGTATTCCAATTAACAACCTCATCTTAATCTTTTTTATCTTTCCACTCAATAAATGTAAAATTACAAAATTGTTATCTTTATATAAACTAATCCCCATTTTTACCAATTTCCCCAATAATCTGGATTTAATTTCGAACCAAAGGTTGTCTAAACCAGTTTCAATATATCTATATTTATTAATAAAATTGTCAAACTCATATTAGAAATTAATACTCATATGATAATTTCAATATCACACACTAATATATATGCACAGATACATTTCCTTAAAGGGGGGCAAATTACTTAATTTTACTCAATTTCCTTTTTTTAAATGCACTGTTTCCACTATCAAAGGATATTCAATTTGTGTAATACACGGTTAAATGTAACCTTCATTTTACCATGTTTGGAAAATAGATTAAAAAATAACTGTGATCAGATTGTTTATCATTAGATTCGTTAACCCGGCACATTTTGTTATAAATGTTTTGTCTAAAAAACTAAAATTGGCATGGTGTCCTTCCAGCTTATCACTGACTTCTCATCCCAGTTAAATTTTTTCATGAGAGCACAAATGAGGGGGTTACATCTGCATATATGATACACACAAGCAATAAAACGAAAGGTTCCAGCATTCACAAACATACACGTATATCTCTCTGAAATCGCTTACATTTTTCCCATTTGTAGACATTACATGCATATCATTCTCTCGCTTTCTTTTAATGCTTTTTAATTTCCATGCTTAACTAATGCTTTCCTTATTTTGTTCTGATATCCTTTGCATCCAATGTATAGTAATACCATACTTCACATACTGTACCTTCTATGATCAGACGGGCAGCCATAGTGCTCATCCCATCTTCCCTCTATGACAACATATAAAGTATTCTGTTTTAACTCTCATTACTGTTTCTTAACTTTACTAGTTGCAGTGCCTGACCCCAAATTCATCCCACAACTTAACATCAAAATGTCCCTTTCTGTCTCATGTTAATTGTCAACCTTGATCCATCCTGCTCACATAGATAGCTGTTTCTCTAGCTGATTACTCTGCATGATTCTTAGTCCCTGTCGACTTTGGTGGTAACCCAGTTACCCATTGTGGATCCCTGTCCACTTTAACCACTAATCTAGGGGCTCAGTATAGGCAGAACCGCACTTTTGGTTCATATATAGCGCTCCTCTTGCGCTGGGCATTTTTTAAATTCCCTTACTTAATTTAATGCCCATAATGACTGGCCAGTCTTCTCTACGTGTGCCTATACCCTCTTGCCTCTAAACTACTTTATCTAGCAGATGTACTACATATACCTGTGAACAGCACTATTCTTCCCTTTCTTATCTATAACACTCCGATGGACAGTAGACAGTGACAACATAACATATAACCACCAATCAATACAGTTCGATTAAGGGGAGTAAAATAGGTACCCTTTTTCCTGAAAATGCCTTGCCGATCAAGGAAGTATGATAACTCAAATGTAAGCAAAAGGCTTACCTCAGCCAGCTGATTATCAGAAAGATCGTCTCAATCTCCTTGTTTCGGATACTCAGGGTCACCTGGAAACCTCTCCTCGGCAAAGCTCGCCACCTGAAATGGATATTTTATAGATAGGCAACTCCTATCCTCATATTGATTAGTGGTTCCAAATTAATAATAACTACTGTGGTAGGGAACAGACACAAAAGATACGCTCTTTGAAAGTTTTTATACACATGGTTACATAGGTATCACATTCATATTACAATTGTATGTTTATGGTAACAAGGGGCGTTACATAGGCAGGCTAATTCTAATCAGGACTCGAAAGAATGCAAAACATGTACTGAAAACATTATTAGTGCTGTGTGCACAGTGAGGGCATTGTGCAATACATATAGAATACAATTATATACAGAACTTACAAATTTCCATTACAATGGTGACACATACTGCTGCAATTTGATGGTGACACATGCTGCTGTAATTTGATGGGGACACATGCTGCAGCAATTTGGTTTGACACATGCTGCAGCAATTTGGTTTGACACATGCTGCTGCAATTTGGTGGTGACACATGCTGCTGCAATTGATGGTGACACATGCTGCTGCAATTGATGTTGACACAGGCTGCTGCAATTTGGTGGGACACAGGCTGCATGTAAGGAGGGACTCCACTGGGGCACCTGCTGTAAGGACGGACTCTGCTGGGGACACCTGATGGCATCTGGTGGCAGGCGACGTGGCTAGTGACACACTCGGGGCTCCCACTGATTTTGCAGTATGGTTGAAGGATTTCATTTTATATTACAATGTTATAATAGAAATAATGCGCTTCAATCATCCTGACACCATAACAACCATGGTGCTGGGATGATTGAAGTGCTAACACCAGGTGTTTGAAATATCTTTATCTGCTGATTGTTAAACTTTCTAGAATACACATAATTTCCATCCCTCTCTCCCTCTCCCTCCGTCCCTCGTTCCTCTCAGACACTAACCGCACCACCTTAGAGCCACGCCCACTATTTCGCTGAAACCAAGCCCATTTTCACCAAGTGGGAGGGGGCAAAAGGAAGGGCGGGGTCTGGCACCCCCCATCCTAAAACTTCACCAGGCACCACTGGCTTAGGGCATCCATTGGAATTAATCTGTCTCTGACCCTAAAAGCAATCAGGTGGGCTATTGTTTGTTTGGGGATAATAATTAGTGAATCTGTCACCTTCTGCTATTAATGGGAAAAGTGTAACCTTACGTGGGGTAAGGGACTAACTGTTATCAAGTATATTGTAAAAATAATAGGATTGAGAGGGCAGAGGGTTAAGGAAAGCAGTAAGGTTAGATTATATGAAGTCTATATAAAAGCTGTCATTTTTATTATATATTTTAAAGGTCATCTATTAAAAAAAATACAATGTAAATGTTGGCAGAGAATTGCTACCCTTTAGGCTTAGATCACATGGATGTGGAAAGTGTTATTTTTCCTCACTTTAAAAATATAAATAAAAGAAGAAAAAAGAAAATGGATAATATGTACAGTACATGTGTGCATAGATCCATGTCTTAAAGTTATCCTGTGCCCAGATCATTCATTCTAAAGTATTTGAATATTCTCAACAAACAATAAAACATAAAACACGACCTCTTTGAATTTCTTAAGCATTTTGAAGAAATTCGTTTTCAAAGTTCACAACACGAGGACTGAAACCATAGCATTTTTCTGTGAGAGCAGATCCTGGGAGGTTGCCAGCCCTCTAATGTAAAGCCCAATATGGCTATTCCTATGTAAAGTCCACTTTAAGTGTAGGGGGCCAGTAGAGATCCAACAGTCTTAAGGCCAGAGCCAGCAAATGTAACAAAGACCCACCATCCGTATCTCTCCAGAGAGATTCACTGAAAGCCAAGTCCGGCGGACAAATTTTGAGTCAAAACTACTTTCTAAGTCCGCCGGACTTTACGATGAAAAAGTCCGCTGGAGCCCACACACGATCGAATTGTCCAGCGTAATGCAGTCCGGTGGAATACGTCTGCCGGACAATTTGATCATGTGTACGTGGCATAATATAAATTTTTTAGTGCTGTTAAGAATATGTTTACAGTATAATGTTCATAGCAGTGGTCATGGGTGCACTTTAAGCCACGTCTGATTTGCAAAAAAAAAAATTCCCCCATGTTGCTATTACTGTTTTATTAAGAAAAAAATTGATATGTCACATTTATATCTACATTTGTTTATCTCAACAGCTTGTGCCTGGGAGGCATAAGTACAGAGTCCAGAAACCTGTCAAAATCGATCATGGGCTAAAATACGCAGTGGCTGGACGCTCTACCGAGTAGTACTCACCTTTATGGCTGTATGCATTCAGGGATGTTTGCCCTGAATGCAGGAATATTACATTCCCGCATATATCCCTGAATGCAAATGACCCCCTTGCAGCTACCATTGCATGGTACAGCACCCAGCAGGTTGCTGGCAGGAGGGCTGGATGCTGCACCTGTGTCTCTTGGATGCCCAAAAATGCTGAGATTTGACACTGAGTTACCAAACCACCCATGTTCCTGAGGCCTAAGGGCCGGTTCACACAGTGAGGCGATGCGAGGCGACACGGCTCGCCTCGCCTCGCTCCCGCAAGTCGCCCCCGTTCTGTACAATGGAACCGTTCTGAGAGGAGCGACTCGAGTCGCTCCGACTCAGAAAAAAGGTTCTGTACTACTTCGGGGCGACTTCGGGGGCGACTTGCATTGACTTCTATACAGAAGTCCTCTGCAAGTCGCCGCTGAGGTCCCCGCAGGTCGCGGCGAGGCAAGTCGGAGACGCCTCGCCGCGCCTCGCTGTGTGAACCGGCCCTTAAGGTACCAGCGCTTGCCTGAATAATGTGTAGGCAAGATAAAGAGCACAGAATTTTAGTATCTCTTATATGTATCAGGTACTCTTGAAATAAGCATTACAAATGACTAGACTATGGGGGTCATTTACTATAGCACAAATATGCAATAGCACTGTGTATATAAATAGCGCCCAATTAAGCCATTTAAAAGCTCAAGTGGGTAAATGCACTATTCCCGGAGCACGCTATTAGCGGCGAACATGCCTTTGTAAATTCGGAATCTGTGCTAATCGGCGATTTCACGGATCTGCAAGTGGCAATTGTGAACCTCATTGAGGTCTATGGGAACCGAACAAGAAAAATCAGAAGTGCCCATTTTAAAGGCTTATATGCAAACAGTTGGTCATTAAGAGGAGTATGGGGGTCTGGGTAGTGCCCTGGAAAACATCAATAAAAAAACTATAGTTTTTTCAGGAGCAGTGATTTTAATAATGCTTAAAGTGAAACAAAAAAATGAAAAATTTCTTTAAATATCCTGCCTGGGGGGTTCCCCTTAGTCTGCATGTAAAGTAATGCATCTGGCCAAGGGGCCATAAAACCGGCTGCCGCTCCTTTAACAACTGATGAGTCCTCAGCTGTCAGCGGGGTTCCCCTCTGACAGGTGAATGTAAAAAAAACAAAAATTGGCGGACAAAAAAATACAAAAAAAGTGTGTGGTGTCCCTCCCCCCCGGTCCATACCAGGACCTTTGGGTCTTGTATATATTCGGAGGGGACCCCCCATGCTAACATTTGGGACTGGTATTGAATTTAAGGGGAACTCCATACCAAAAAATTGGCATGGGTCCCCCCCCAAGATCCATACCAGACCCCTTATCTCATCACGCAGCCTGGAGGCCAAGATGAGGGGCAAGCGAACCGTACCAGGCCACATGCCCTCAACATGGTGCCCCCCAAAGCACCTTGTCCCCATGTTGATGGGTACAAGGGCCTCTTCCCAACAACCCTGGCTGGGTTTTTGAAATGTAACTGCTTTTTTTGGTGACTGGGTAGCAGTACAATGTACCCAATACCCATTCACATGGGGGGCAGGATTTGGGGGACCCACTGTTAAAGGGGGATTCAAGATTACGATAAGCCCTCCGCCCGCAGACTTTGACAACCACCGGCCAGGGCTGTCCCAAAGGGCCTGGTATGGATTTTGGAGGGCCCATGCCATTTTTTTTATTTGCCATGGAGTTCCCCTCAACCCCTCAACCCTCCTACACATAAATGCTACATTTAGACATAATTTAGGGAAGCCCCTGAGTCAGAGTTCTGTTTAAGAACATAGGAAGAACAGAACTTCTCTACATGAAGTGGCATACAAACACTGGACATATAGGTGGTGGAATTACATTAGCCAGGAGTTATTCTTTTTTATTTATTCTGTGATATTTCTTGGTTCTTGGTGCGTGAGTGTAGAATGGTGATGTTACCCTCTAAATTTTGTAAATGCCATTTTTATTTCTGAAGCTGGTACACATCACATTTTTTGGACTCAAATTATTTGTTTGTAAAGATACCTGTGTGAGTTTGGGTAAAGATTTTTGTGAGATGGAGAGCAACAAGTGAAAGTGAAAGAGAAAAATATATTTTACCAAAACATCAAAACATTACACATTTCAGCATTCTTAAAAACAAAATAGATGAAAAAGAAGCAACAATGTTGCAAAGACAATTTATTCAACATAAAAATAATTTATTTGGGGAAGTTACAATTGTACCATTAGAATCAATGGCTGAAACTTGCGTTGGGCTACATAACTCTCATTTTCATCCTAAAAAACGCTTTTTAACCCAGCACTCATTTTGGCATTTACTATAACTCTTGGTAAAAAAGCCATGGGAGTTAAAACAGTTGTTTGTAGGTCTGAACATGGTCAGTGGTGTTGGCACCTAGTTGTAACAAAAATGGGGAATTTATCTCTTCTTAGACTTTTAAAGATATTTCAGTGTAGAAATCACTCTTTCACACAGTTTAAAAGCACATTATCTTTAAACAATATACTGCATATTTCAGTACCATTTAGGCAATTATATCATGCTCTAAACATTATTTCCATGTGCAATAGCCATGGTTCTAACAAGAGTAATGGTTTGGGCACTATTTGTTTTCAGGGAGCTATAGTAAATTAATTTTCGAGAGTATTCTTTGCACCAGCGCTATAGTGAATACAGTTTTAGCTCTAATTACTGTGATTAGCGCAAATTAGCACACAGTGCTACAGCACACTGAGAACTGAGTGATCAGTGGCCTTTGATCCTTTGCTCCAGCAGGGGACAGATGCAGCATTGGACTAAGACTAGTACAATTTTATTCTTTGCTAACCCATACTTCTCTTAACCCCCCTGGCGGTATGATTATTTCAGATTTTAGGTGCTGAAAGCGGTACAATTATTTTGCATGGAAATTTGGCGTTTTATATTGTAGTCCTGTAATTCTTAGGAATAACTCACTTAAATCTGTCCAAACCAGAGTCTAGTAGACATCCCGGGTATGATAAAGTTTGAAAAATGAAATCATAAATTATAATATAATAAATAATTATAAATAATTATACCAAATAATAATAATAAAAATTATTCAACAATGTAATCAAATCAAAAACAAAGAAATTTGCTCAGTTGCAGAATTGTCACTGTCAATACTTTTCAACATTTGATGACGGATCTCCCCACAAATCGCTATCGCTCAATTCTGCCAGTGATTCTAATTTATTCTGTTTTCTAGCTGGTCTAAAACCATTTTTGATGTAAAGGGACAGTTTTGGTTGCTATGGACAATCTCCAGTTTCCAGGCATAAAGAACAGTTTTTATAATATAAAACTTCATGCAGGACACTGGAGAAACCACTAGGGAGTAGGGACAAAGGGGATGTGAAATAATTACATACAGCAATGTAATCTGTAAGATTACATTATACTGTATGTAATGTGTGTGTTTTACTTTTTGAATTTGGCGCCGTTCTCCGTCCCCGTGCGTCACAACACTCGGAGGGAACGGAGCCCGGCGATGTGATGAATCGAGCAGAGGACGAGCTGCTCACAGTGCGGGGAGACATCTCTGGATCCAGGGGACAAGGTAAGTAAATTCATCCTGGATCCAGCGATGCGATCCCGAGTTTGGCTCAGGGTTACCGCTTTTGGTTCTGAATTTTCACCCCGAGCCAGTCTCAGGAATACCAGCAGGGGGGGTTAATGCACATCCGTTGGTTTTTTTGCTCATCAGTAATCGTTGGCATTACTGTTGGGCCCCTTACTCATTTTCCCCTTCTTTGCTCTATTTTAGGTTGCTATTGGTTCCTGCAACTTGCCATTTCCCCCAGCAACAGCAGCTTAATTGGCTGTTTTTTGTGGTTTCTCTATAGTGCACTTCTCCCATTGCTATAAAGCCTCTCATCCACCTCACTGTGTCAGCCTAGAGGACTGGACCATGGCTACCACCCACCCTCCCTTTTAGTTATACAGTCTAGTCTGGATGGACGTTACTATTTGATCTGCTGGATTTGGTAATTTGGAGGTGTATTTACCTTTCTTAAGGTCATGCCTAAAGTTAACATCGGTTAATTTGATTTGTTAAAATGTGAGTTACCCTTTAAATAAACACAGTGGCCAAAACATTGACAATTTAAACTTACATTTTGTGTGTGTCTCTTTATTCCATGTTTTGTCAATCCTTTGTGCTATCCCATGTATATTACTATTACATTATGTTTATTGCTTCTTCTATTTAAAACTGCAATATGCAGTATTTTTAAATAAGTTCACCTTTTGTAACATGTTACACCCATGTTTAGGGTGTAACATGTTACAAATTAATTTAATTGTAATCTCTCTCTTCTGTCAATAGGTGGTACTGTTGCCTTTGGCATTAGGATGATAGATTACAGTGAATTCAGGTTATGAGTAAATATTTTATCTCAGCAGGAGTTTTCTTTGGCCGCTGAGCATGCTGGGATAGTCTATTTATTTGGAAGGAGTCAGGTAATCAGGGTTCTTTCCAGCTGGACTGCGACCTGGGTGGGTGTGTGTGGAACAGCAGCCTAGGCCTGAAGCCTGGAGCCTAGCCAAATTGTAAAGGGGCTCAGTCTGAGGGGAGCCTGATCTCTGCCAGGAGGCAAGGGAGAAGAAGTTGCCAGAGGGTCAACCGCTCTTGTGGCTGCAGGCAGGTGCAAAGGGATGGAGTTCTGAAGGAGTACTGTAAGGGTCTTGTAAAGACCCTTCTTATTATGTACTTACTTTGTGCTTTATTGTGACTTAACTTAGAGTGAGTCTTTAACGATTGTTTTTATTGACCAGTATCATATGTGGCAACATTGTCATTATACAAAAGGTAAGAACTAGAAAAATACTTGTAGATACCTTGGCGATATGACCAGACTTTGTCATACATATAATCATAAATACTGACAAATATTTCTGGGACATAATGGGAACAAACTTTAAGATTGAACAATAATACACACACATATATCCTTTAAGAATATGTGTATTAAATCACTAACAGGTGTTATTAAGGGTGACAAACATATGTATATTAACAATTCTATAAAAGCGGGTTTGTCTTTAACCACTTAACCACTTTCAGACCGGACCATTTTGCTGGTCAATGACCAGAGGTCTTTTTACAATTTGGCACTGTGCTGCTTTAACTGGTAATTGCACGGTCATGCAATGTTGTACCCAAACAAAATTTGCGTCCTTTTTTTCCCACAAATAGAGCTTTCTTTTAAAGGTATTTGACTGACTCTGCGATTTTTATTTTTTGCGATATAAACGTAAAAAGACCGCAAATTTTGAAAAAAAATGATATTTTCTACTTTTTGTTATTAGAAAAATCCAATAAACTAAATTTTAGTCATACATTTAGGCCAAAATGTATTCAGCCACATGTCTTTGGTAAAAAAAAAGTCAATAACTGTATATTTATTGGTTTGCGCAAAAGTTGTCACATCTACAAACTAAGGTACATTTTCTGGAATTTACGCAGCTTTTAGTTTATGACTGCCTATCTAATTTCTTGAGGTGCTAAAATGGCAGGGCAGTACAAAACCCCCCCAAATGACCCCATTTTGGAAAGTAGACACCCTAAGGAAATTGATAAGAGGCATGTTGAGCCCATTGAATATTTTATTTTTTTGCCTCAAGCGATTGAATAATGACAAAAAAATATGTATTTTTTTTTTTTTTACACAAAGTTGTCACTAAATGATATATTGCTCACACATGCCATGGTTATATGTGGAATTGTACCCCAAAATACATTCTGCTGCTTCTCCTGAGTACGGGGATACCACATGTGGTCGACTTTTTGGAGGCCTAGCCGCGTACGGGGCCCCGAAAGCCAAGCACTGCCTTCAGGATTTCTAAGGGCATACATTTGTAATTTCACTCCTCACTACCTATCACAGTTTTGAAGGCCATAAAATGCCAAGATGGCACAAACCCCCCCCCAAATTACCCCATTTTAGAAAGTAGACACCCCAAGCTATTTGCTGAGAGGCATGTTGAGTCCATGGAATATTTTATATTTTGCCACAAATTGCGGGAATATTACAAACTTTTTTTTTTTCACAAAGTTGTTACTAAATGATATATTGCTCACACATGCCATGGGCATATGTAAAATGACACCCCAAAATAAATTCTGCTGCTTCTCCTGAGTACGGGGATACCACATGTGTGGGACTTTTTGGGAGCCTAGCCACGTACGGGGCCCCGAAAACCAAGCACCGCCTTCAGGATTTCTAAGGGTGTAAATTTTTGATTTCACTCCTCACTACCTATTACAGTTTTGAAGGCCATAAAATGCCAAGATGGCACAAAACCCCCACAAATGACCCCATTTTAGAAAGTAGACACCCTAAGCTATTTGCTGAGAGGCATGTTGAGTCCATGGAATATTTTATATTTTGCCACAAGTTGCGGGAAAATTACAAACTTTTATTTATTTCTAAGGGTGTAAATTTTTGATTTCACTCCTCACTACCTATCGCAGTTTTGAAGGCCATAAAATGCCAAGATGGCACAAACCCCCCCCCCCCCCCAAATGACCCCATTTTTGAAAGTAGACACCCCTAAATTTAGGGGTACACTAGTGAGACTCACAGGTAAAAAAGCACCTAGGCTGTCAGCGACTGTATCAAAACGCTATCGATCGATCGATACTGCACTTGGGTGGGCTGGGCTGGGCTTGGCGGAGGGGCTAAACGCAGGTGCTAGCAGGTATCTGGGCTGATCCCGCTAACAATGCGTTTTGGGAAACCTAAACTGCTGGCGACGCTAATATAGATCTGATCAGATACTATATTACTAAGGGAGGTGTATGCTTTGCGCGTGGGTGTTAGCGGTACTGGCACTAACCTGACGCTGCCTGGGGCGACGCAGACCTTATCTGACCCTCAAACTTATATCACCCGCCGGGTGATCAGGGGGTTGAACCTTTATTAGGTAATAAATGGCGGGTGCCCTGAAACTATCAAAAAATAACTAATCAACCAGCGTCACCTGTAACAGTTATATGGTGATCACTGGTGAAAGGGTTAACTAGGGGGCAATCAGGGGGCTTTATGCGGTAGTATATGGGGGTCCCTGGCGCTATAAAAAGCTGCGGCGAACCTAAATACCTACCTGCCTAACTAGCGTCACCTATGACACTAATACAGCGATCAGAAAAACGATTGCTTATTAGGCTGGGTTCACACTGGAGCGATGCGGGAACGCAGCGAATCCGGCCAAGGTCCTGAGAGAAGGCAACAAACTTCTTCCCAGACCCTGCGGTGGATGCAGTTGATGGTAGGCTTTTTGGCCTGAAGCAGGGTATCAACTACCTTCTGGGAGCAGCCCTGACCTAGATACCTAGCCCTCTCAGCCTCCAAGCCATCAAGTGCAGCCTCCCCGGATCTGGATGTAGTAGCTGGCCCTGGGAGAGCAAGTCGGCTGACAGGGGAAGAGCAAGAGGGTCTGCCGTGCTCAGTTGTAGACGGGTAGTGAACCATGGCCTCCTGGGCCAAAAAGGAATCACTGGCATAATGGTGGACTCGCAGCCCCCTCTCCCTCAGATGCGCGATAACGGGAAGAAGGACCTTTGTAAAGGTCCTGGGAGCCATAGAAATTCCAAACGGAAGACTTTGGAACTGAAAGTGTCTGTGGTTTAGCGAAAAATGGAGGAACTTTTGGAGTTCTGAATGGATAGGGATATGGAGGTAGGCGTCCTGTAGATCTATGGAGAGCATCCAGTCCTCCAGATTTATGGTCTGGAGGATAGACTGGAGGCTCTCCATTTTGAATGCTTCTACCCGGATAGAGCGGTTTAAGTTTTTTAGGTCCAGGATTGGAAGTAGGTCCCCTGATTTCTTTTTTACTAGAAATAGAGGGAAACAGAACCCCCGACCTCTTTGGGATAGGGGCACCTCCGTAATTGCTTCCCTTTGGAGCAGATCCTGAACGTATCGGGTCAAGGCTAACCTCTTTTGCAGGGATGACTGGAGGTTTGTAGGGCAAAAATGGTCCCCCAGGGGAAGTCCCCTGAATGACCATCTGTGCCCTGATGCGAACGGTGGTTAACATCCAGGGGTCGCTTATCGTTTCCACCCAGACCAGCTTGAAATTTGAGAGTCTGGCCCCCACCACTGCTGGCTGGGTGGACGCACCTTCAAAAGGACTTCTGGTCAGTAGATGCCGGGGTCCTGGGCTTCTGGAACTTCAGGAAGGACGTTTAAAGGGCCTTCCAGTTCCTTCTGTACTCCCTACCAGGCCTGTAGGACTTGGCATCCCTGTACCTGTCCGGGAGGTTACGCTTAAAGGGAGGAGGTCTCTGAAGCTTTGGCTTTCTATCCGAGGGGATAAGCCCTGATTTTCCGCCAGTTACCTTAGAAATAGTAGAGTCCAATTTGGCGCTGAAAAGGTTCTCGCCATCACACGGGATATGGCACCAATTGGACTTGGAAGCAGGATCTGCCGCCCAGGGTTTGAGCCAGAGAGCCCGTCTAGCCATTACCGAGGACAACATAGCCCTGGATGCAGACTTAATAGCATCCACAGACGCCTCTGCCACAAAATCCCCTGCAAGGCTTAGTTCTTGCAGGGCCCTAACTATCTAGTCCTGATCAATGCCTTCGGATACAAGCTTTTCTGTGCTTGATGACCAACTGGCAATAGCCTTACCCACAGCTGCAAGAACCACTGCTGGCCTGCATACGCCTCCTGCTGCTAGGTAAGCTCTTTTGAGATCAGTATCAATCTTCCTATCCAGGACATCCTTGAATGACACAGCGTCCTCGATAGGGAGCGTAACGTGCCTGGCCAGGCGCATGAGGGATGCATCCACCACTGGCAGGGAAACGAGAGATTTAATTTTAGCCTCCTTTAGAGGATATAGTTTGGCAAACCGATTGTTGAGACTTGCTTTCTTCTCGGGTCTCTGCCACTCGTCTCAGATAAGTTCCTCCAACTCATCGATGAAGGGGAAGGCTTTGGGTTATCTCTTCAGGTTCGGGAAATATTTTCTCCTTTTGGGTTGGGCCTCCTGGGGTTCTTCCCAGCTAATGGCCTCCTTCACTGACCTCACAAAAGGTTCTATTAGGGAGAAGTCAAAGCCCGCTGAAGCCTCTAGTTCTTCCTCATCTGAAGGAGAATCATGCTCTCTGGAAGTACTTGGGGGAGCCGGCGAAGCACCCCGTGGAGATAACTCCGTGTCCAGAGTGACACGTGGGGCTGAAGACTCCCTGAGCTCTCTGTGTTCATGCCCTTTCTCTCTGGTGGCTTCTTCAAAGCACCTGTGGCATGCCAACCTGTCTGGAAGGGCTATGGCCCCACATACCCAGCAGGTATTTTCAGAAGGATGGAAGTGGCATGCTGGTGAATGGTGCCTCAGGTTAGGGGATCTTCTTCGGCAGGAATGGCTGCGCCTTGAACGAGACCTGGAGTGACTCCTTCTGCGACTCCCTTTCCCTGAAGGCAACTTCCTCCACCCGAATGGCTCCACCTATGGCCAGAGCGGCTTCTTCTATGCGAGGAATCTCTGCGAGATGATCATGCGGACCTGATTGGGCTAACCATTCAGGTAGCGTTAGTGCGTCCTGCTCTTTTTTACGATCTTCTCTACTTACCAAACTCCTCCCCTCTTACCTATTATGCTGGTGGTGATCTGCTGGAGCAGTGGTCTCCATGGATAGGGAACAGAGGAAGCCTGAAGACACAGGTAACACAAAAAGGATAAGGAAGATAAAGCCACAACAGAAACAAGAGGGGAATAGAGAGAAGAAAAATACAGGGGAGATACTTAAAAAAAAGGAGGGGCAACACTGGGGCAGAAAAAACAGAAATGCAGCAGTCAGGAAATTCAGGTGAGCACAAAAACAGGCAAAAAAGGCATCTGCATAAAAAGACAGAGTGACACCAGGGAGGAAGAGGAAACCGGAGACCACCACAGGTACTAAGCCTGTTTAAGGCTTAAAGACCAATCTTTTTATTATATGCCTTCAGCCTGTTTAAGGCTTACTTCCAACAGCTATAGAGGCAATGCTCTATTTGCAGAGAAAAAGTATTCATACCCCCGAGTTCACCAGAGTGGGGTTCCTTCCATTTAGCTTCCTTTAGAGGCTGTACCAGTAGAGGCTAGAACCTGGCTGGGGCGAAGCGGTAAGAGGGTGATGATCTGTGCAGTCCCAACAGGTGAGGAAAAATAAGAGAATCCCGGGGCGGGGGGCGTATCTTCATCTTATAACTATGTGGTCCTATCAGGTTGTGGGGGCGGAGTCACAACCCAGAGTGTATGCTGCCATGATGCGACAGGAAACAGTTTTTTGCAATACTTTTTGTCACACCGTATTTGCACAGCAGTCTAAACAAGGGCACTTCTTTTGGAAAAAATTTACTTTTTTAAATGAGAAAATAAGACCACAGTAAAGTTAGCCCATTTTTTTTATATTGTGAAAGATGATGTTATGCCAAGTAAATTGATACCCAACATGTTACGCTTCAAAGTTGCGCCTACTTGTGGAATGGCGACAAACTTTTGCCTTAAAAATCTCCATAGGTGACGTTTAAAAAATTCTACAGGTTGCATGTTTTGAGTTACAGAGGAGGTCTAGGGCTAGAATTATTGCTCTCACTCTAACGATCGTAGAGATACCTCACATGTGCGGTTTGAACACCATTTTCAAATGTGTTCACTTCTGCGTGCTAGCTTAGCGGGGCGGGGCGCATTTAAAAAAAAATATCTTATTTATTTTACCTTTTATTTTACATTTTTATGCTATTCTTTAAAAAAAAGAAAATTGTATCACATTTATTCCTATTACAAGGAATTTAAACATCCCCTGTAATAAAAAAAAGCATGACC
The DNA here is from genome assembly GCF_037356315.1 of Lithobates pipiens. Classification (NCBI taxonomy): domain Eukaryota; kingdom Metazoa; phylum Chordata; class Amphibia; order Anura; family Ranidae; genus Lithobates; species Lithobates pipiens. The sequence goes on from NW_027507785.1 coordinate 101,306,669, forward strand.
GGACCTCTTAAATATGAGATCTGGGGTCAAAAAGATCTCAGATCTCATATTTACACTAAAGTGCAATAAAAAATAAATAAAATAATTTGATTTTTTTAAAATAAATCTGCCACAGAGACCACTTTTATATTGAAGCGGACGGCCCGCTGAAGAAGAGGATACCGGGTTTATGGTAGCTAGCTTCTGCCATAACAACGGTATTCCTCTTCAAAGTAGCAACGTAAAACGACAGCGGGCAATCTGTAAGTGGTCAATGATGACAAGCAATGGGTGGACATTTTCTTTATTGGTTTCTATTGGTATAATGTTGTAGATATCACTTCTGTCATATCTTGACAATATATTGTATTTAAGATACTGAACTAGGAAACAAAAGACGAGTGATGCATTATTTTGTGTCCGTGTGTTGACTTTGGTCTGCATTGCTCCCCGCAGAGCTCTGTGTGTGTGTGTGTCCAAAAGTGTGAAACGGAGAGTGCAGGCACAGGCTAGTATAGGAGTAATATATAGGGAGGACATCTTTAATAATAGAAAGGTACTATTAACTTGTTGTAAGTCAGGTTGTAGTAACCCATCAGATGGTGTCAGAAGTATTTGGAGTAGGTAGAGGCCACCTTTTTTGGTTCCCCTCCTATAATGGACTCACAGTGCATTAACAATTAAAAGAGATCCGAATGGCAGCTGTTTAAGTGCATATGTCCTCTCCTCAAATGACAGTGGGGCTGTGCAACTCTCGCTCTTGTGCTCCCGCGGGGGTGATCGCAGCATGGCGATCATGGCTGCGGTGTTATTGGACGCCTGATAGAGAGGACCGGAGACATCGAGGAAAGTGGACGTGGAGGAGGCCACTGCGACACTCTGTGAGACATGTAAGTCCTGACTCCCGGGTGATGCACACTGGCAGCATTTGATGGGGCACACTGGCAGAAATTGATGGGGCACAATAGCGGCAATTGAGATGGGGCACAGTAGCGGCAATTGATGGGCACACTGGCAGCAATTGATGGGGCACACTGGCAGCAATTGATAGGCAAACTGGCAGCAATTGATGGGGCACAGTAGCAGAAACTGATGGGCACAGTTGCAGCAATTAATGGGGAAAATTTGGCAGCAATTGATGGTTACAGTAGCTGCGTTTGATGGCACAGTGATGTCAATTTATGGGTAGATTGGCTGCATTTGATGGGCACAGTGGCTGCGCTTGATGGGCACAGTGGCTATTTATGGGTACATTGGCTGCATTTGATGGCACAGTGGCTGCATTTGATGGGCACAGTGGCTGCGCTTGATGGGCGCTGTGGGTGCGTTTGATGGCACAGTGGCTGCATTTGATGGGCACAGTGGTTGCACTTGATGGGCAGAGTGGGTGCGTTTGATGGCACAGTGGCTGCATTTCATGGCCCAGTGGCTGCGCTTGATGGGCACAGTGGCTGCGCTTGATGGGCACAGTGGCTGCGCTTGATGGGCTCAGTGGCTGCAATTGATGGACACAGTGGCTGCTATTTATGGGTACAGTGGCTGCATTTGATGGAACAGTGCCTGCATTTGATGGGCACAGTGGCTGTGCTTGATAGGCACAGTGAGTGCGTTTGATGGCACAGTGGCTGCATTTGATGGGCACAGTGGCTGCGCTTGATGGGCAAAGTGGGTGTGTTTGATGGCACAGTGGCTGTGTTTCATGGCTCAGCGGCTGCACTTGATGGGCTCAGTGGCTGCACTTGATGGGCACAGCGGCTGCGCTTGATGGGCACAGCGGCTGCACTTGATGGGCACAGCGGCTGCACTTGATGGGCACAGTGGCTATTTATGGTCACAGTGGCTGCATTTGATGGCACAGTGGCTGCGCTTGATGGGCACAGTGGCTGCACTTGATGGGCTCAGCGGCTGCGCTTGATGGGCACAGTGGCTGTGCTTGATGGGCACAGTGGCTATTTATGGGCACAGTGGCTGCATTTGATGGGCACAGTGGCTGCGCTTGATGGGCAGAGTGGGTGGGTTTGATGGCACAGTGGCTGTGTTTCATGGCACAGTGGCTGCACTTGATGGGCACAGTGGCTGCATTTCATGGCACAGTGGCTGCGCTTAATGGGCACAGTGGCTGCGCTTGATGGGCACATTGGCTGCGCTTGATGGGCACAGTGGCTATTTATGGGTACAGTGGCTGCATTTGATGGCACAGTGCTGCATTTGATGGGCACAGTGGCTGCTCTTACTGGGCACAGTGGATGCGTTTGATGGCACAGTGGCTGCATTTGATGGGCACAGTGGCTGCAGTTGATGGGCAGAGTGGGTGTGTTTGATGGCACAGTGGCTGTGTTTCATGGCACAGTGGCTGCGCTTGATGGGCACAGTGGCTGCATTTCATGGTACAGTGGCTGCGCTTGATGGGCACAGTAGCTGCGTTGGATGGGCTCAGTGGCTGCGTTTGATGGGCACAGTGGCTGCAATTTATGTTTTTTTTTTCAGTTTGTTTGCACCCCCAAAAAATTTTGAGCACCAGCCGCCACTGCATCCAAGAATACAGCGGGTAGCTGTGAGTAAATCTTAAAGGAGTGCAGCAGATAGCTGTAAGTAAAGCTTGAAGAGAACTACAGTCAGCTGTGAGTAAAGCTTGAGGGATCCAGTGGGTAGCTGTGAGTCAGAGAAACCCATCAGCGTGGGTGAAGCTTGAAGAATACAGCCGGTAGCTGTGAGTTGAGCTTGAGGGATCCAGCAGGTAGGTGAGATTCCAAGAAATCCAGTGGGATACTGCAAGCTGAGCTTGAAGATTACAATGTTTAGCTGTGAGTGAAGCTTGAGAAGTCCAGCAGGTAGCTGAGAGCTAATCTTGAGGATCGACAGTGGGATACTGTGAGTGAAGCTGTTGCTATAGGAGACAGCAGTTGCTACAAGATATAGATCTCTGCATTCAGCTTAAAGGCCATTTTTCTGTACTGCTGTCTGCCTAGATCTATTTTTTTCTGCCAAGTTGCAATTGTATTTACCTACGGGTGTCCTTTGTCCTAACCCCTTCTCTCCTGTTCCTGTTAAGAGAAATAAAAACTCTCTTCATTACTTTTTAAAAGCGAATGGCGCCCATCTTCCCATCTTGCACTCAGTGCCGGTGCTACCACTAGGCAAACTAGGCAGCTGCCTAGGGCGCGCTGCTACCTAGGGCACCCAGCCACTGTTGTTCCTACTCTCTTCTCTCTGCAGCAAGCAACTACGTCTCAAAATCAGCAGGCAGCAACCACTCCGTTCGCACATAGGGGGTTATTTACGAAAGGCAAGTCGACTTTGCACTGATAGTGCACTTGGAAGTGCAGTGGCTCTAAATCTAATGGGTAGATCTGAAATGAGTGGAAGCCCTGCTGATTTTATCATCCAATCATGTGCAAGCTAAAATGCTGTTTTTTTATTTTCCTTGCATATCCCCCTTGGATCTACAGCAACTTTACTTCCAAGTGCACTTGCAGTGCAAAGTGGATTCTCCTTTAGTAAATAACCCCCATAGTGTCAGAGGCACAGCGGCGGTGGAGGACTGTGTCTGTGTCCCGACTCCCGAATGAATGGAAGCAAGCAAATATTAATTGGTGGCCACTGGTAGGCTGCATTTCATGGTCGCTGGTAAGGCTACATTGATGGGCCCTAGTAGGCTACATTGATGGGTGCTGGTGAGTTTTCATTAAAAAGGTGGTGTATACATGGACAGGGAAACGGGGGTGGAGTCAGGGGTAGGGCCAATGGGGAGCAGCAAAATGAGGTTTCGCCTAATGCTGCGTACACACGACCAGACTTTTTGAGGGACTAGGTCCGACAGTCTTTCCTACGGACTTTCGGCAGAGTTCCGACGGACTTTCTAATTGAACGGACTTCGCCACACACAATCACACCAAAGTCCGACGGATTCGAACGTGATGACGTACGACCAAACTAGAATAAGGAAGTTCATAGCCAGTAGCCAATAGCTGCCCTAGTGTCCGTTTTTGGCCGCCGGACTAGCATACACAGATTTCTCAGTCCGATGGATTTTTGACAAGCAAAGGTCCGATGGAGCCCACACAAGATCGAATTGTCCGAAGGACTCGTTCCGTCAGACCTTTGCTGTCAAAAAGTCCGGTCATGTGTACGTGGCATAAGGTGTCAAAAATCCTTGCACCAATCCTGCTTGCACTACACCCACCCTGCCTAGTAACCTGCACCCTTAGGAGGGATGTCAGCTCTCCCTGACTCTGGGGGTCCACCGCTGCACTGTGAAAATGATAACTCTATTAAATTGTACTTAATATAGTTAGTGCCATGGGATAAAAGTAACAGCAGGAGTACATTTTAATTGGAACATGCATGTGTGGTAGAGTAACCTTTGTACTTAGGACGTAGTACAAAAGTGTAAGTAAACCGTAACATTAGACTTCTCTTATTTGCTCCCTTTTGGTCTGATAAATATACCATTGAACGTTTATGTTTTATTTTTGTGTGTTTGATAAGTGCAAAAAATACCTATTGATTTTGCCAGAAATCTTTTGAACTGATAACATCCTGTATTATTTTTGGCATCCATTAGAAAATAAGTAGGCAGGGCTGACACCACATATCTTGGAATTCAGAGCCAAAAACACACTGCGCTGTCATATCAAAGAGGAAGGTAGGAGTACGCTATATTTCTGGCACAGCAGCAGTTATTTTTCTGTACTTGCAGCATATTTAAAGGGATAAGACATGGGGAAATGTGTATGTATTGCAGAGATATAGAAGACATGTTCTTTTTGTAATTACATTTTTTTTATCTTAATTACAATATACTGTTACAAGCATAATGATGTATTCTATATAAATTAATGTAAAGTAAATTATGCCCAATAAAGCAACACTTCTGAAACAAGGCAGATTTAAAAGACACTAATTAAAGGAATATTATTGTCTTGTTTTTTTTTTTTTCCCTTAAAATAACAAACATGTTATACTTTCCGGCTCTGTGTAATGGTTTTGCACAGAGCAGCCTGGATCCTCCTTTTTTAGGGTCCCACGTTGGCACTCCTGGCCCCTCTCTCCTGCCAGGTGCCCCCTAAAGCAAGCAGCTTACTACGGGGACACCCAAGCAGGCGCGCTCCCGAACGGTGGCTCTGTGTGTCCATTCACACACACTGCTGAGGCTTGCCCCTGCCCCCTCTGTTTCCTGATTGGCTCACTGGCTGTGATTGACAGCCAAAGGCTCCCGCTGCTGCGACAGGCTGATCAGGAGTGCGAGTCAAGCGAGACAAGCCTCGCATGGACATTGCTGGATCGAGAGGGGGCTGGAGAGGGGGCTCAGGTAAATATTAGGGGGGCTACTGCACACAGAAGATTTTTTACCTTCATGCATAGAATGCATGAAGATAAAAAAAACCTTGTGCCTTTGCAACCACTTTAATGATACTCTGTAGTCATTAACCGCTTCAGCCCTGGAAGATTTGGCTGCTGAATGACCAGGTCATTTTTTGCAATTCAGCACTGCGGCGATTTAACTGACAAGTGTGCAGTCGTGTGGCACTGCAGTCAAACAAAATAGATTTTATTTTTTCATCCACAAATATAGATTTCTTTTGATGGTATTTGATAATCTCTGCAGTTTTTATTTTTTGCGCTATAAACAAAAAAAGAGCAACAATTTAGAAAAAAACACAATATTTTGTACTTTTTGCTATAATAAATATCCCCGTTTTTTAAAAAAAAGCTATTTTTTTCTCAGTTTAGGTCGATATATATTCTTCCACATATTTTTGGTGATAAAAATTTTAATAAGCGTATATTGATTGGTTTGCGTCAAAGTTATAGCGTCTACAAAATAGGGTATAGATTTATAGCATTTTTATTATTATTATTATTTTTTTACTAGTAATGGCGGCAATCTGCAATTTTTATCGGGACTGCGACGTTATGGCGGACAGATCGGACACTTTTGACACATTTTTGGGACCATTGGCATTTATACAGCGATCAGTGCTATAAAAATGTCAGGGAAGGGGTTAAACACTAGGGGGCGACCAAGGGGTTAACTGTGTTCCCCCTCTGTGTTATAACTGAAGGGAGATGGGACTGTCTAGGGGCAATGACAGATAGCTGTTCATACTTTGTATGAACAGATGATCAGTCTCTTCTCCCCTCTACACACACAGATCCCTGTTCTCGCTGAGTCTCGAGCGATCGCGGGAGCCCGGCGGCCATCGTGACCACCAGGCACTCACATCAGCTCCGGGGGAGAGCAGCGGGCGCGTGCGCACACCTCCAGCATTGAGCGCAGGCCCCTAGTGGCCACAGGGCAAAGCAACATTACATAACGTTGTTTCGCCCAGCCGTGCCATTCTGCCGCAGCAAAACTGCGGCAGCTGGTCAGCGAGTGGTTAATAAATCATGAAATTTATTTTTTAACCACTTTCCGACATGCCGCCGGAAGTGCACACCCGCCGGGAACTCCATGACCATGATCGCGGGTCCCACGGACTGGATGTCTGCGAGCATACCCACGATCGTCTCACTGTGAGGAAGAATGAGGAGATGCTAATGTAAACAAGCATCTTCCCGTTCTGCCTAATGACACTGTCACTGATCACCGCTCACTTTAATCCGGAGCGGTGATCAGTGACATGTCACACACAGCTCCTCCTCCCCACAGTAAGAATCACTCCCTAGGACACACTTAACCCCTACAGCGCCACTTAGTGGTTAACCCCTTCAGTGCCAGTGAAATTTTTACAGTAATCAATGCAATTTTTTAGCATTGATCGTTGTATTAATGCCAATGGTCCCAAAAATGTGTCAAAACTGTCCCATGTGTCCGCCATAACGTCGCAGTCACAATAAAAATCGCTGATCGCCGCCATTACTAGTAAGAAAAAAATAATCAATAAAAATGCCATAAAACTATCCCCTATTTTGTAGACGCTATAACTTTTGCGCAAACCAATCAATAACTGCTATTTGCGATTTTTTTTTATACCAAAAATATGTAGAAGAATACGTATCGGCCTAAACTGAGGAATAAAAAAATTATATATTTTTGGGGGATATTTATTATAGAAAAAAGTAAAAAAAATAATGTGTTTTTTTCAAAATTGGCACTTTTTTTTGTTTATAGAGCAAAAAAAAAAAAAAACGCAGAGGTGATCAAATACCACCAAAAGAAAGCTCTATTTGTGGGAAAAAAGGACATCAATTGTGTTTGGGAGCCACGTCGCACGACCACGCAATTGTCAGTTAAAGCGAAGCAGTGCCGAATCGCAAAAAGTGCTTTGGTCAGGAAGGGGGTAAATTCTTCCTGGGCCGAAGTGGTTAAGGTAAGCAGTGTCAGTACCTGAATTCAACCTGGTATCAGTATCCTGCAGTCTCTGTGCAGCTGGACTAGAGTATGAGAGGAAGAAGCAGCACAAGGAGCCAATCAGTTCATATGCTAACAATGAGCATGCTGATAGGAGGATAAAGCAGAATGACAGAAATGAGCTTATTACTCTGCTGCCACTTCTTTCAGTGTCCAGTGATAGGCTTGGATGTGTCCAGGCCGACCAGGGCTTAGAGAAAAGGTTGGTGACCATTAAACTGAAGCCATCCAGCAGCAAAAAAATTATGCAGGGTAAATTGTTTGCAAAGTGAATATTGCAGCAAAAGTTGGTCTTGTTATTTTATCTTTTAATGGCCTATTCATTTTTACATTGTTATTTTTGTTGAGCTTAAAGCGGTTCTTCACCCTAAAGGGGAAGTTCCGCTATTCTGATCCCTCCCCCCCTCCGGTGCCACAATCGGCACCTTTCAGGGGGGAGGGGGGTGCAGTTACCTGTATAATCCAGGTAACTGCACACACTTCCGGCCAGACCGCCGCAGAACCCCCGCAGACGCCCCGCCCCCCCGTTGTGTTCTGGGAAACACACAGTTCCCAGAGACACAGCGGGGGGCCATAAGAGACGCGCAGCGTGACTCGCGCATGCGCAGTAGGGAACCGGGCAGTGAAGCCGTCATGCTTCACTTCCCGATTCCCTGACAGAGGATGGCGGCGGTGGCAGCAGCGAGACGAGCGATCGCTCGTCATCTGCCGCCGACATCGCTGGAACCTGGGACAGGTAAGTGTGATTTTATTAAAAGTCAGCAGCTGCAATATTAGTAGCTGCTGGCTTTTAATATTTATTTTTTAGGTGCAGCTCCTCTTTAAAGATAAAGACTAGTGACATCATCTGAAAATTTGGATTAGGTTGTTGGCCTACACTTCACAGCATGTTTTTTTTTTTTTTTGCATTGGCATTCAGCTAAGTATATACATACACCTGAATCTGAAAAAAACCCAAGACTTCTCTCTTCAGACATTCCCTATAGTATTTTTACAGGAAGTAATTAAGTAGAAATGTGCTACATTTGAAATCGCGCCTATTACTGCACATGTGTTAATTTCAAAGTCAATGGCCTATCATCATTTAAAGCAGAATTACATACCAGCCGCATTACACAACTGTAAATTAAAATCACTTTTTAATGAGTGACTTTGACATTGAACTCTGGGATGATTTAAAATCTCTTAAGAAAGATTTTCTCAGACCTTTTGTGAGTGAATCTTTTGTTCGTGTCTGTGTTTAAAGCATAGTCGCAGCGCTCTGATATGAATAGCCTAGATTGGTCTCCTAGCAACCGTCATCTCGCTCCCTCTAGCTCGCTCTCCTGTTCTCTCTTCCATATCTATATTCTCACTATAAATACTATATGGAGGTACAAAGAAAATGCTCCATTCTCTATTTGATATTGACGGGGAATCATTAGTAGCCTTTGAAATGTAGCACTTGTTTCGTGCAACGTGATTCTCTTGAACACTATGTCAGTACAAATGGGAAAGTAAGAAAATTGCACATGACTTGATTTTTATTAAAAATGATAAATAAATGGAGTCAAAGACACTTATACTTGGAATGGTGGTGATGTGGCACCACCTTTCTTGAGCATTAATTTGTGAAGACAACTAGAGCTGTGTGCACGAGGCTGCTCCCGGTGTGCAAAGAGTCATTGGCCATCTCTTCAGCTTCTCTTTTGCTACAATTACTGATGTAGGAAGCAGTGAAAGACTTTAGGTAGAGGCTGTCTCTTTTCATTGCTTTCAGAGCTCTCGGGATACACTAATTGCAGGAGGCGTCATGAGAAGTCAAGTTATTCTTTGTTTCTCCTCTTACCACTTATGGCACTGAAGCAAGAATCAGTTGGAGAATGTTTTTTCTTTCAGTAGCCCAGAGTGTCATATATTGGAAGAAGAGGCAATGTGAGCAGCCGCTTTTCCTACTGGCAGGCAGATTACAGAAGACGCACCTTTTGTTATTAAATCAACAGTACACCTAGAATAGATCTAAAGAAGCCATTATTTAGTCTATTGCCTTGATGAAGGGACCCTGTGGGCCTCCAAAACGTTCCATGTTTCTGCTGTCATTAAATTGAAACTGCTCTAGAGCTATTTGTCATGTTATTTGTTTATTGGTGGTAAATTGTTAGTAGTAAATTGTCACCGTAGCATCCACTAATAAAATAAGGTTGAAAAAACATATGGAGTATTTTATCTTTTTTGTTAGTCTCTGTAAATATCATCCCTCCTGTTCTTTCTACCACACTAGTAACATTTTCCAGACTGAATATACACATCATAGTAGTAAAAAATAAAAATATAAGATACAAGAAGGATGAAAAGGTCAAGGCTTGAAAAGTGAATGTGAATTGTCTACTGCAGCCTCTCTCAATTTTTTTATAATTTTCAGTCTCAAGGAAACTCTGCTAAGATTAGGACATCGATGGTCATTGGGAATGTCTCTCACAATGGTGGCCCATAGGAAGAATTCTCCCCTTACAGTGGTGATCAGGATGCCACCTTTACAGTCAGCTAAAAACATCATTGGTGCCATTCTGCTGGCTCTGGAAATATGTGGGCACCATCAGATGGGAGGTCAATTAGTCACAGCTCAAGGAACACCTAGCAGCTTCTAGAGCAGTGGTCTCAAAACTGCGGCCTGGAGGTTTAATGCGACTCTTTCTTGCTTTTATCTGGCTCTATTTGGCATTATTCGATCCACTGGCAGAAACAGTGGGGCTATGTTCCTGTCACTGACACTGACAATGGGACATTATTCTTTCAACTGACACCAATGATGGGGAACTATTCTTCTCACTGACATGTGAAACCATCTGTGGGGGAACTATTCCTCCCACTGAAACCAATGGTGGGGCACTACTTCTTCCATTGATACCAATGATGGGGTACTATTCCTCCCAGTTACATCAATGATTAAACACTATTGCTGACATGAATGATGGGACACAATTTCTCCCACTGACACCAGTGATGGGGCACTATATCTCCCACAAATACCAACAATGTGGCACTATTACAGCCCCAAATAGCAAAGATGTGGTGTTGTTTACTCCAATTGCTCCAATTGCCCATAGTCCACCCCCCCCCCCCCCCCCCCCAAAGTATGAAGGACAGTAAATTGGCCCTTTGTTTAAAAAGTATGGAGAGCCCTGTTCTAGAGGAACCCTCAGTTAAAGTGGTTGTAAACCCTTACAAACCACTTTGACCTACAGGTAAGCCTAGATTAAGGCTTACCTGTAGGTCCAAGCAATATCTCCTAAACCTATATGGTTTAGGAGATATTTGCCCGAAAACAGACACCGCTGTCTATGGCGCATGCGCCGTAGACAGCGGCGCGCAGGCGCACTGAGCGCGGCATTCTCAGCGACGGAGCTGCTGCGCGTGTCGGCTCCCGTGCGCATGCGCGGGAGTGACGTCATCGCGGTTTCGCCAAATGACAGCGGCGGAGCTGCTGGACCCCACCAACAAGATGGATGCGGCGGACTACAGGGGACCGCGCCGACTTTGCTGGCTCCTGTGTCAGGTAAGTGACACATAATGGGCTACTATGCAATGCATAGTAGTCCATTATGCTTTGCCTTTGCAGGGAATGAAAGAGGAAGTAAACTCATCAGGGTTTACTTCCTCTTTAAGAATGGTTGGTCTAATGTATTGTCAGAGTAAGGCCGCGTACACACGGGCGGATTGTCTGCCCAACTTAGTCCGCTGAACCGTGTTTCAGCGGACAATCCGCTCGTGTGTGGGCTTCAGCAGACTTTTTCAGCGGACAATCTGACGGACTTAGTCTTTCGGAATTTCCGTAATTTTGTCCGTCCAAACTTGGTTTTGTCCGTCCAAACTTGGTTTCAGCGGACAGTCCGCTCGTGTGTAGGCAAGTTGGACGGACTAAGTATGGCGCATGCTCAGAAAGGATTTACACGGCCGAAGGTTGCATTGCAGTGTATTGGACGTCGTTTTTCTAGTCCCGTCGTACGTGCTGTACACGTCATCGCGCAAGTTTTCAGCGGACTGTCTGTTCATTAGACATGTGCATTCGTTTTCGTCCGAATGCATTTTCGTCCGAATTTCAGCTATTTTCGTTTTCGTTTTGACAAACGATAACGAAAGCACAAAATCCGAAAAACGAAAGATCCGACATAAATAAATGCTTTATTTTCGTTTTCATTGTTACAACAGTTCGATATAGAATAGGAGATTCGACATGACTCTGAACAATCTGTGTCTATAGAACCTGTGTTCGAATGTGCCTAACCTTACCTCTATTAGTCCAAGATTATATAGAGAAAATATTCGACAGAGAAAAAAGATTTGACAGAGAGAAAAGATTCTGCAAGATACTGTCCTAAAAAGTGTTTGGGGACCCGGGTCCTGCCCCAGGGGACATGTATCAATGCAAAAAAAAGTTTTAAAAACGGCCGTTTTTTCGGGAGCAGTGATTTTAATAATGATTAAAGTGAAACAATAAAAGTGTAATATTCCTTTAAATTTCGTAGGGGGGGGTTGTCTATAGTATGCCTGTGAAGGGGCGCATGTTTCCCGTGCTTAGAATTGTCCCTGCACAAAGTGTCATTTATGCAGGAAAAAAAGTCCTTTAAAATCACTCGCAGCTATTATGAATTGTCGGCTCCGTAATACAGAGAACACTCATTGAAAGTCATTGATAAAAAAATAAATAAATAAATAAAAAAAAAAAAGCGTGGGGGTCCCCCAAATTCAATTACCAGGCCCTTCAGGTCTGGTATGGATATTAAGGGGAACCCTGCCTCAAATTTAAGAAAAAATTTGACGTGGGGTTCCCCCTAAATATCCATAACCAGACCCTTCAGGTCTGGTATGGATATTAAGGGGAACCCCGCGTCAAATTCAAAAAAAAATTGACGTGGGGTTCCCCCTAAAAATCCATACCAGACCCTTTATCCGAGCACGCAACCTGGCAGGCCGCAGGAAAAGAGGGGGGGACGAGAGAGCGGCCCCCCCTCCCTCCTGAACCGTACCAGGCCACATGCCCTCAACATTGGGAGGATGCTTTGGGGGTCTGTGACCCCTCAAAGCACCTTGTCCCCATGTTGATGAGGACAAGGGCCTCATCCCCACAACCCTGGCCGGTGGTTGTGGAGGTCTGCGGGCGGGGGGCTTATCAGAATCTGGAAGCCCCCTTTAATAAGGGGACCCCCAGATCCCGGCCCCCCCCTGTTTGAAATGGTAAGGGGGTACAAAAGTACCCCTACCATTTCACAAAGAAAGTGTAAAAAATGTTTAAATAAAACAAACACACTTTTGAAAAATTCCTTTATTAAAAATAAAAAAATAAAAAAAAGATTCCAGCGGCGGTAATCCACTCTTGCTATCCATCGACGGACGGTCATCTCTCCAGCGATGTCTCATGTCATCCAGCGCAGCGCAGCATCCTTCTTCTGTCTCCGTGGAGGAGACACTACAGGCATTCCGGCGGCTGACGTTTGTTATATACGGAGGGCGGGGCCACCCGTCACCTGACCCCGCCCCCCTCTGACGCAAGGGGAAACCCGGGGTTCCCTGTGACGTAGGGGTGACCCGCACCCCTCTGATGTAACACAGGCAGGTTTCCGTTACATCAGAGGGGGGCGGGGTCACCCCTACGTCACGGGGAACCCCGGGTTTCCCCTTGCGTCAGAGGGGGGCGGGGTCAGGTGACGGGTGGCCCCGCCCTCCGTATATAACAAACGTCAGCCGCCGGAATGTCTGTAGTGTCTCCTCCACGGAGACAGAAGAAGGATGCTGCGCTGGATGACATGAGACATCGCTGGAGATATGACCGTCCGTCGATGGATAGCAAGAGTGGATTACCGCCGCTGGAATCTTTTTTTTATTTTTTTATTTTTAATAAAGGAATTTTTCAAAAGTGTGTTTGTTTTATTTAAACATTTTTTACACTTTCTTTGTGAAATGGTAGGGGTACTTTTGTACCCCCTTACCATTTCAAACAGGGGGGGGGCCGGGATCTGGGGGTCCCCTTATTAAAGGGGGCTTCCAGATTCTGATAAGCCCCCCGCCCGCAGACCTCCACAACCACCGGCCAGGGTTGTGGGGATGAGGCCCTTGTCCTCATCAACATGGGGACAAGGTGCTTTGAGGGGTCACAGACCCCCAAAGCATCCTCCCAATGTTGAGGGCATGTGGCCTGGTACGGTTCAGGAGGGAGGGGGGGCCGCTCTCTCGTCCCCCCCTCTTTTCCTGCGGCCTGCCAGGTTGCGTGCTCGGATAAAGGGTCTGGTATGGATTTTTAGGGGGAACCCCACGTCAATTTTTTTTTAAATTTGACGCGGGGTTCCCCTTAATATCCATACCAGACCTGAAGGGTCTGGTTATGGATATTTAGGGGGAACCCCACGTCAAATTTTTTCTTAAATTTGAGGCAGGGTTCCCCTTAATATCCATACCAGACCTGAAGGGCCTGGTAATTGAATTTGGGGGACCCCCACGCTTTTTTTTTTATTTATTTATTTATTTTTTTATCAATGACTTTCAATGAGTGTTCTCTGTATTACAGAGCCGACAATTCATAATAGCTGCGAGTGATTTTAAAGGACTTTTTTTCCTGCATAAATGACACTTTGTGCAGGGACAATTCTAAGCACGGGAAACATGCGCCCCTTCACAGGCATACTATAGACAACCCCCCCTACGAAATTTAAAGGAATATTACACTTTTATTGTTTCACTTTAATCATTATTAAAATCACTGCTCCCGAAAAAACGGCCGTTTTTAAAACTTTTTTTTGCATTGATCCATGTCCCCTGGGGCAGGACCCGGGTCCCCAAACACTTTTTAGGACAGTAACTTGCAAATTAGCCTTTAAAATGAGCACTTTAGATTTTGAACGTTGGAGTCCCATAGACTTTAATAGGGTTCTAAAGTATGCTATATACTAGCTCTGTCGAATCTTCTTTATACATTCGACAGACACCATAAGCCTTCAAAGACAGATTCGACCGTGATTCATGTGGATTTTCGGACGAATGCAATTTTTGAACGAAAAATGAAATAAATAAAAACGAATTTCGGGAGTAACTAAATAAATTAAGTTTTCAGACGAAAACGAAATTCCGAAACGAAATATTTTACTCTGCACATGTCTACTGTTCATCGTGTGTGGTCAAGTCCGTTCATTCAAAATTTGGACGGACTGTCTGTCGGATTGTCTGACGAACTTAGTTGGGCAGACAATCCGCCCGTGTGTACGTGGCCTAAGAGTGTTTTGGTATGCTTTAGACTGGTCGAATTGTGCTTCTGTTCATGTTTGGCCTATGTAGAGGGGTAAGTCAACTCCTGCTCTATCTAGCCTATCAAGGGTAGTTAATAATAAAACAAGGTTTTGTAGCCTATCCAATTTTTATTTCTCCATTTGTACCTTGACTATCAGTGTCCTGTAGTTGCTTTGTAATAACTAGATCATTGGCATAGATGGCAAGTATTGGTTCAGACAGAGCCCAAACAGCATTTTCTTATTAGTGAATATTTAATTGAGTAGTTTGTTGGACCTTTGATTTAGTCAGCAAGAAATACACTACAGAATTAAAGAATGATATTTACCATTATGTGACACTTTTGTGTATTTGTCAGGAATCTGCATGGCTACACTTAGAAACTGAGACCAGACTATATATAGTAAACTAAATATATTAATTGCAAGCAAAATATATCTACACACTAGCAAACAGAAAACATACAAATGTGAAGATACAATTGACCTACAACCATATAACCCAAATGCTTAACTAAGTAACGGGAAGCTTAAAGTGGATGTAAACCCTTTCTGTACCCTTGTACCTACAGGTAAGCCTATAGTAAGGCTTACCTTTAGGTACTATAAATATCTCCTAAACCTTCATGGTTTATGGGATTTTCACACTTCATGCAGCTGGTGATGTCACCCGTGCCGTCCCTTCAGAGCTCAGTGCCACAGTCCGTGACTCCCATGCGCATGTGCGGGAGTGTCATCTTTAAGGTGTGGCCAGCCTGGAAGGAGGACTGGGTAAAGATGGAAGCGTATGTCAGAGCTCAAAGCGTAACAGTACAGGGCTTCGTTCTATATTGTAGATGTAAACCTATTCTGTACCCTTGTAACTACAGGTAAGCCTATAATAAGGCTTACTTGTAGATACTATGAATATCTCCTAAACCATCATGGTTTAGGAGATATTCACACTTCATTCAGGCGGTGATGTCACTGACACATATGCTCTGGAGGGACGATACACCCATGCCATTTCTTCAGAGCTCTGTGCCACAGTCTGTGAGTCTGGTCTGCATTTGCGGGAGTGACATCATTGTGATGCGACCAATCAGATGGTGGCCGGAGGAAGCAAACCTGGTTAGAACACCGGGTGAAGATGGAAGCGTCTGTCAAAGCTCAGAGCATAGAGGTGCAGGTAAGGCAAGTTTTCATAATGTGCTAGTATGCAATGCATACTAGTACGTTATGCCTTTACTTTGCAGGGTTTAAAAAAAAAAAGAAGAAACAGAGATGCAAGAAAGGGGGGAAACCAGGATTTGGATCAGAAACAAGAGGAGCGGATGTAAGGCAGCGGGGTACAGGGTACAGGATACAGGGCAAGAGCAAGGTCAGGAGAATGAGCAGGACAAATGCCAGCAGCATCAGTCTTAGCACAGCAAAGCAAAACACTGATGCAGGGTGTACTAGCAGAGGAAAGACTTAAGTACCCTCCCAGCAACCAGCAGTAGATTGAGACTGATTACTAGAAACTGCTGGGAGACACCTGCTGGTGGACACTGGAACTACAACTTTCTGCTTTGGGAAGAACAGTGCTACCAGCAGGTGAACAGTCCTGACAGTATTTTTGACCATACTGTCTGTTCAAAATAAAACTTTTTATTATATATTTACCCATAGGCCTTATACACACTAGTGCTTTGGCCCTTGTCCATCAAATCTTGACATTTTTGGGCCCCGGGAGGCATAGGCGCAGCGTGGAACCCCGCTGCCAATAGGCTGTCACAATTTAAGCTAGATCAAAATACAGAGCGGCTGGATACTGTACCAAGTGGTATATGCATTTAGAGCCGTATGTACTACTGTGCATGAGGCCTAATGCACAGGAAAAAAATCTTATTACACTGTTACATCATGTATGGAGTGAAATATTCCACCAATACACTTGTGCATCATACTTGCGGGTAGGCTGTACCGTGAAACTGCTGCAAGCTGTTCATTAACGATCTTCTCTAGGATGCAACTGATACACTGCAGCCCTTCTTAAAGTATAACTAAAAGCAAAACTTATTATCTGGCATATATTAGGAGACTATACTGTCGATTATGTCTCTTCACTTTGCTTCTGAGGAAGTGGAGCGATTCCGCGAGACGCGCAGAGCTCATTTGATGAACCATGTTGTGTTTATTACTAGACGGTCTATATGCCTTATCCATTCAGATTTTAATATTATGTACTGTTGTTGAACTGGTTTATGTCATTTATGTTAGCTGATCCACAATTATTATGCTATTTACCATTATGTGCTCATTAGTTTTTATGTATATGGGTCTCCAATACGCTATGAATATGGATATAGCTGTTTGTATGTACATTGTTATATGACATGTATTTATTATCCATGAGAATAAACTTATGTTTTTACATTGACTACCTTTTTTTTTTTTATTGTATTTTTATTGAAAAAGATTCACAAGAATACATATCAAACAATATTTTGAAGTATCAATTAGAAAGAAATAAACATTTGAAAAAATATAAAGCTGTTGTATTAAGCATCATGTAAGCGAAAATAATTGAAAATAATATAATAACAAACAAATAATAATCAGTATAGGTTGATCATGGAACAGAGAAGGCTACCATACAGTGAGAGACTATGTTCGTCATTAAAAGGACGGGAATTGAATAGGCAGATGGTAGTAAGAGGCATACAAAAAACATAACAAAACCACAAAGGGAGCTGGGGGGTGAAACCTTCACAAGTTAAATAGAAGCAAATGAAGGATGTTAGTAGTAATATCAATGAGGAGTGCTATATATAGAGCGGTCCCAAGAATCCCATATCTTGTCAAATCTATCCACAGCATCCTCTAATCCTCTACCATGGCTGTCATATGTTCCATTCTGCGGATATCAATAATAGCTTGTATAACCTGGGCTTGAGTTGGAGGAGAGGTGGCCAACCAACATGCAGGAATAGCTCTTTTTGCTGCTACTAAGACAAAGGAGGCCAATTTGTTTGAAACTTTTCCCAATCCAGGGATTGGAAGGCCCAGAAGGAGGTGTATCGGATCTAGCATGACAGGGCAGTTTAAAATCCGCTGAAGCAAGGACACGGCCATGGACAAGAAAGGAGCAATCAGTTCACATTGCCCAAAAATATGATAATGAGTACCTCTAAATTTACCACATCTCCAACAAAGAGGAGAGAGGGAAGGATCATAGCGGTGTAAAACCTCAGGAGTCCTATACCAAAAAATAAAACTTTGAATGTTTCTCTTTGCACCACACATCGGGATATTTTTAAAGTTGAGGTCCATATTTTAGCCCACTGGGGGGGGGATTTGTTGTTGTGTAAGATGTGACCATTTACTCAAGTATGAGTGGGGTTCCAAGGAAAATTGGAGATTTTCTTGGAGGAGTTGGTATATAGCGGATATAAGTCATGTTTGGTATGGTCTCTGAGAACAAATAACTTCAAACTGCATAGGTTTGGTTAGAGTAAGTGAGGGTGAGAGCGATGCTAAATAATGGGTTATTTGGAGATATGAGAATAACAACTGATTTGGGATATGGCTTGTAGATTGAAGGCCCCGAAAGGAGCGAAGTTTGCGGGTGACAAGGTGCAGAAGATGTCGGAGTTAGAACAGACCCACCTTAGTCCAGGGAAACATCCAAGGATGGGAAAGACTATCAGGGAGCAAGGGATTAAACAGTACATTAGAAGGGGGGGGGCATGACGATGCCAGGGAAAATTTAGTGCATCAGGAACGCCAAACCCTGAGTGAGAACAGCATATGGGCCAAGCAGAAGTCATGAAGCTTGGGATCCGAAAATAATGCAGGAGACCAAACCAAGGAGCATGGGGGAGTTGAGAACAGAGAACCCATCTCTATCTCCATCCATCGATTCGGGGGTCGAATACTAGACCAGGACACAACCGCACAAAGGTGGGAAGCCAGGTAGTACTTGTGGATATTCAGAGCCCCCATACCTCCCTGGCCTCTGGAGGAAGATTCAATTGAGCCATTGGGATAAGGAAAGGCAGCGTTTTAAAAAAATACAGTAATTTTGGCATAACAGACATCTTCAACACATTAATCCTGCCTATCAAAAATATCGGGAGGGGGTTCCATCTATTTAGCATGGCTTTGATAGATTTGAACAGGGGGACATAGTTAGTTGAGTAAAGGGTGGAATATGATGGTGTAAGTTGGACCCCTAATTATTTGAGAGAAGAGGTACACCAACAGTAGGGATATGAGTTCCTAAGCGAGAGGAGTTCTGAAGAAGGGAGATATAAGGGAAGGGCTTCTTTTTTTGACGCATTCATTTTGTATCTCGATAGGGAGCTAAACTGGGATAATAGAGTGTGCAGAGATGGGAGAGAGACATGGAGGTTAGTGAGAGTCAAAAGCATGTTGTGAGCAAATAGAGATAATTTATATTCCTTTTGAATCATGGGGATCCCGCGGATGTCTTGGTATGATCTGATGGCCTCAGCTAAAGGCTCCAGGCGGAGGATGAAAAGGAGGGGAGAGAGGGGGCATCCCTGCCTGGCACCATTTGACACAGGAAACTAACGGGATGTAAAGAAGACCAATTGGACCTGAGAGGAGGGTTTAGAGTAGAGGGAGTGCAAGGCCGTAAGGAAAGGACCCCGTAGTCCAAATTTAGTAAAGGTCGAATGCCTTTTCGGCTTCAAGGCTAAGGATCAGGGCAGGGCGTCGGACTCTGTTCAGCATGTCAATGAGATCGGTGGTTCACCTGGTGTTGTCCCCTGCATGTCTAGTGGGGACAAAACCCACTTGGGCTCTGTCAATCAGTTTCGTCAGAAATTGGGAAAGGCGATTATCCAAAATTTTAGTAAAAAGTTTATAGTCTGAATTTAAAAGTGCAATCGGCCTATAACTGTCTGGGAGCGAGGGATTTGGAGGGGTTTGGGAATGACTGTAAAATAGGAGTGTAGAAATTGTTGGTGGGGGTGCTGACCCTGGAGAAGGGAATTATATAGTGACACCAAATGTGTTGAAATAATTGGGAGAAAGGTCTTGTAGTAAGAGTATGGGAAGCCATCCGGGCCAGGGGATTTATGGGATGGAAGGGATTTGACAGTGTTAGTAAGCACCTCTACAGTAATGGAGGTATTCAATCCCTCTGCATCAGCCTCAATGAGCTTGGGGAGACGGTGATCGGCCATAAACGTCTCAAACGGCGTCAGATCAAATGGAGGGTGTTGGTCAGGGGTGAGACAATTATAAAGTTTATCATAAAATTCACCAAAGACTTGAGTCATTGTCTGCGGGCAGTAGGTGGGGGTCCCATCTGTGCATTTTAAGTGGTCCGGGAAGGAAAGGGAAGGCCTAGGGTTAAGCCTGGAGACCAACATCCTATGTGGCTTATTTGAAAATTCTTAGAATTTTTGTTTAGCCCAGAGAAGAGATTTATCTATTTTTGACAGGTCTAGGGATTTTATTCAATTACGTAGGGAGGTTACCATGCACAGCTAATCCATCGTGGGGGCGAAGAGCAAAGAACGTTTAGCAACTACTAGTTCAGTTATTATAGAGGACTTCAGAGGGACCGATTCCCTCTTTCTCTGAGATCCCACATTGATGCACTGTCCTCTAAAGAATGCCTTATGGGCCTCCCAAAGGACAGACGGGCTGGACACGGAACCTGTATTTAGTTGAAAGTATTCAGTTAAAGCGGTAAGGAGTTTAGTTTCGGGGTGTTTTAGTAAAGATTCATTGAGCCTCCAGTGGCAGCTCCTGGGAAATGCAGCTGAGAGGTAAAGATCTAGGGACAGAGGGGCATGGTCCGACCAGGTAATAGGGCCCAGGTCAGAGGACATGCATCAAACAAACTGCGGTTTTGGATCAGTTTCCTGAAGGAGGTGGGTAGTGATTGTGAGATGGGGGGACATGGCATAGAACAAAAATTTCCTATCCCGAGCGGGCGAGAGGACAGCATTGAAGTCCCCTCCAATTATCATAAAAGGATGTGACACACGGTTTAGTTGTTCAAATACCTCAGTTAGAAATTTAATTTGACCCGTATTAGGGGCATATACATTCATGATCATTATAGGGTTAGATAGGTAGGTGCCTTCATGAACTATATAATGGCCATGGGGATCTAATTGGGTGGACTTGATCTGGAGCGGGCAGGAACGTTTAACCAAAACTGCCACTCCAGGCCTGCCAGATGAATCAGATGCTAAGAAAGACACTGGGAAGTGTCTGGAAGAGAATTTCCTCTGGCTCAGAAATGCGTCTACTGAACCAGGATAACATCCGCACCAGAGGCCCTGAACTCCTTCAAGGCCATTCATCTTTTCTTTATGGAATTCAAACCCTTCACATTATATGATAACAGTTTCAAAGCCATGAGTAAACATTATAGTTCAGCTTAAAAATATTAAAAACAAAGGCGCATGCGCAGCGGCTTCATGGACGGTCACATGTCCTGAGAGCTGCGCTCCAGCCCGCTCATCCCACCACAGCCAACATCAGCGGAGGCTATACACTGCCACTCACCCCACGGCTCACCGAGGTTCCGATTGACCCCCCCGCATGAACGGGAACACGGCCAGGCGCAGTTTATCTAAACAACTGGCCATCGATCCGCCGCCCGCAGCCTTCTCCAAGATGGCGACGGCCCAAGCCGCACGAGGCCTACCTCAGGATCCGGACGAATCCATCGCCGATCCGACCCCTAATGCTATGCAATGTGAGGACGGGCATCCTACAACTGTGAGTAACCTGCAGATGCCATTATTATCTCCCTCCTCTACGGAATCTCTGCTGGGCAGAACTCTCAATGGCACCCCACTCACTCCCATGGAGGATTTCTCTGCTACCCCCGATCCCCCCAGGGCTCATCTCAAGCCCCATCCAGCTACCCCCTCTGACTTTTCAGCCCTGATGGAGACCTCCTCTACCATGAAGTCTAGCCCAAAACGCATCACAGATCACGTCCATAATACAGGCTGATCTGCAGCATCTAGGTGCCAGAATAGAGGCGATTGAACTTAAAGCAGACCAGACAATCGCCATGGCCCAACAAAATACTCACAGGATCCAGGATCTCCAGAATCAGCTTGAAACTGCATATTCTAAACTTGATGACCTTGAAAACAGGAATAGTAGATATAACTTCAGGCTCAGGGGGATTCCTGAAACATTTAAAGACACAGACTCGGTCATTCGGTCCTTTATTAAAGGTCTTCTCCCTGATATACAAGACCACAGACTGGAACTAGACCGTGCTCACAGAGCACTTCAACCTCCCCATCAAGATGGCCTCCCCAGGGACATTGTAGTCAAGCCGCACTTTTTCAAAGTCAAAGAAGAAGTTATGCGCAAGGCCAGGGAGTCTGATAACTTATCATTCCAAGGTCACGCAGTCCAACTTTTTGGCGGACCTCTCCCCCTACACAATACAGAAAAGAAGATCTTTGAAGCCACTCCTGCAAGTCCTGACTCAAAAATCGATCTCATACAAATGGGCTTTTCCGTTTAGACTAAATTTCTTCTATTTGAACAAATCTTACAGCTTTGCTAACTTTGTTGATGGTGAACGCATCTTACTTCATCTGGGCCTCATCTCCACCTTTCCTATCCCTCTTCTGGATCCTAAACTCTCCCTATCAACGAAAAGGCCACCCCCTGTGAGCCCACTTAAACCCCTCTGGCAGAAACAACAGGCAAAAAGACCGAAAGATGGCCACCCAACTTGAGGACAACGAGTCATTCATCCTCCCAATCATTGCCCTCCTCTCTTTTTTCCATTTTTTTTAGGGATTGGCACCATAGACTGGACTGTAGTCTAAGTCCGGCCTGGTGTTTCCTGGTTGATTCACCTCTTGCATAACCTCCACCCCTTTTTGTTATGTATTTCATAAGTTATCCGCTCATGTATAGCCTGATTTCTAGGGTCCCTCCTCTCTCCTACTAACATAGGGGGGAGCGGGGATGGACTCCCGGGCTCTTGTACCGTTTGATATATATACTTCATTGTGAAGGAGTCTTCTCCTTTTTCCTAAAATATATATAACTGTTCACCCTTTTTTTTTTTTCCCCAACCTTCCTCCTAGTTCATTTTCATCATTTTCCCTGGCGGATGGGCCGGAGCAGCTGCTCTGCGCCTCCTCTCATCTCAGAGTGATATTTTTTCTCCACTCGGAGACTTGGAAAAGGCCCCCTCATTGGGGGTATCGCTCTTCCTTTTTTTTGTGGTCATTTGTTGGAAAAATGGCATGGGCGGGGGAGCAGCCCCCCCCCCCCAGCAGGAAGACCTCGGTCTCGGTTAGGCTGCACCTAAATAAGGAGCACTTTTATATACTGCGCTTTTCCATTAATATGTTGTGTCTTTCTTTCTCAGGTATCTCCCTCTCTTTTCTCCTCGCTTTCTATACCCCTTCCTCTCCATCCGGGTCCACCAGGAGTACATCCCTGCTCCAACCACTGGGTCCCCAGATCCCAGAGGCAGCGTTGTTCATCCACAGCATCTCATCCCAGGAGATCGGGGTAAGAACTTCCTTCACACAGCTCACCCCCCTCCCTCTGATCCATGGCCACTGACACCAAGCCCACCAACAATCTAAGGATTGTAACACACAATTAAATTCACCAGTCAAAAGACGTACATTTTTTTAAACTCTATCACTCCCAAAAACTAAATATTCTGCTATTGCAGCAAACTCATTTCCCGATATCCTATAATCCTTCATTCCTTTCCGGGCACTACCCCCTGTTCTTCCTTTCTAATGCCGTAAATAAGACAAAAGGCGTTGCAATATGCTTTACGAAGAACGTGGGCTTCTCCCATTCATACACCTTTAGTGATCGGGAAGGTAGATTTATATTGGTCAAAGGTTCTGTAGAAGGTACTGTGTACTCATTCATTTCCTACTATGCCCCAAATAAGAATCAGGCCAGCTTCTTTTTCTCCATGATGTCCACCCTTAGCTCACTGCTAGAGGGGAAAATTGTAATGGGTGGGGATACTAACCTCCCCTTTGATCATTCCCTGGACAAATCAGCCAAGGGGGCTCCTCAATCCCGGAAACCCCCGAGACAGAGCACTAAAATCGCCTCCTCACTGTATGCTCTGGGTCTGGTGGACATCTGGAGAGAATTGAACCCAAGATATAAAGACTATACCCACTGCTCTGCCCCTCACCAACTTTACACCAGAATCGACCACATCTTCATCCAATCCCAAAACATCCCATCAACAACTAAAGCTATAATCAGGGACTCCCCCATTTCTGACCACTCTATGGTCATAGTTTACATGCAACGCTCTTACAACACAGGGCACAGGTTCACCTGCCGTCTCAATGAGGGACTCTTAAGTGATCCAGCCCACTGCACATCTATACAGCGCAACATCCAGGAATACTTCTTACTGAATAACACTGACTCAATATCCCCAGAATCCCTGTGGGCCGCTCACAAGGCGGTAGTCAGGGGTAAGATTATTCAACTTTCCTCCCAGCTTAAGAAGGGAAGAAGGGCAGAGATAGACAACCTCACCAGGGAGTTTCACTCCCTAAGCAAAGCTCATAAACACGACCCAACTAGTGCATCGTTGCAATCTCTTGAAACGGCCCGAATCTCCTTGAATTTGGCGCTTACTACCGCGGCAGAGAAACACCTCAGATGGTCAGGTGCATGGTTCTACTCTCAAAAAGACAAAATAGGAACCAAATTGGCAGTAAAATTGTCCAGTAAAATCCCAAGGAGGCCTAGCCTTGTCTAACCTCTGGTGGTATTACCAAGCGGCGCAACTCGCACAAATATCTACTGTCTACTCCAGGGGTCAAAAGCCTGACTGGGTCGCAATGGAACAACAAGCCATCCCGCCCCATACGATAGACTTTATCATATGGTCCCATACCAAACTTAGACCCCCGATCCTAGCTCCCACTCTTTCCCACTCAATAGCCTTATGCGATCAATTACACAAACAGTCAGCTCTCGTATCTACCCTTCGTCCCCTAACATATATGTTTCACAACCCCTCCTTTCCTCCGGGAATGAATATTCTAGCATTTAGCTGGTGGCTCAACAAAGGCATACTTAGAACTGGGAATTTTTTCACACCCGCAGGCCCCATTTCGGAGACGTACTGTACCAGTAAACTCCAAATGCCATCCTCTGAATGATTCAGATTCTCACAATTATTACACTTCATTCGCTCACTTTGGCCAAACAAATCTGCTCCCCCTAAAGCTACTTCCTACGAATCTTGGTGTGCGGAGGCCAGGGAGGGGCAGGATCTCCATCATATATGCTTCCTTAGCCACGGAGATCTCTAAGCCCTCTTACACTGTCTCCTGGGAGAGAGACCTAGACATTTCCTGGGACCAGGATAAATGGTTTGCATGCTTCCAACGCTCTTTCAAAAGTATCTTAAATATCTCACTTATCGAAGCAAACCTTAAGGTATTTATCAGGTGGTATAGGGTTCCCTCCCTCTTAGCCAAGTTCTATCCAAATGCATCACCGCTGTGCTTCAGGAACTGCAACCATATGGGCTCCATGCTACACATTTGGTGGTCTTGCCCGAAAATACGATGTTTGTGGAGTAAGGTCTTCCACTTGATACGCAGGGTAACATCAGTCCAAGTCCCCCAGACTCCGGAGATAGCCCTTCCTAACCTCAAAATAGATAAGATAGACAAATACTCCCAGGCTTTAATCTTCTTCATATTGCTGGGGACCAAAATCACTATTGCAGCCCATTGGAAGTAAGTCCTCTGTCCACTCCTTCTGGACCTCAGTCCCTCCCTTTCTCTTCCCTTTCCTCTCCTTTTCCTCCCGTTTCTTTCCATTTCTTGTGCAGAAATGATGCACCACAGTTTCCCCGTCTCTGCTTTGGTTCCTCTTTCCCTTTCTCTCCGGTCTTTTACCTCCTCTCTCCGCTTCTCAAGGGACAAAGGTTTGCTCCTCGGTTACAGGAAGAATTCCTGTAACCCTTATAAACTTGGCACCCAGAATTTATTGTTTATATGTTCATTCTACTCTAGCACTAGTTGTACCTACATTTGTGCCGAAGTCTACAGTGCACGGGGATGGTGGGGGACTGGACTCTCCCTTCCGCAGCGGTAATGCACTAGGTCAGTGCGCCTTCCTTTTTTGTTTTTTTTTGTTTTGTTTTCCGCGGGGTATAGCCCCGCCCTCTTCAGGAGCCTGTACATAATGCAAAGTCTCATCAAATTTTGTCTCTAGGGTAGCTGTGCATTCACCAAGTGCAGCTATTTCCCCCCTGAGTTCTTTAGAAATCCTCCCCATCTCCTGAGCAATATCTCTGGTTACTTGCTGGGCCAGACCCTGGAGTTTGAGATCCATCATCTCCTGAGTCAGGACCAGTTGAGCAGAGGGGGCAGCCTGTGGGAGGATGGCCTGCTGCGATCCATCTTCCGCCAGCAGGGTGCTGACGTAATCCTCCAGATCTCCCTGAGAAATCGAGACTGGGGATTAAGGCCTAGTCAAAAAGCGATCCATGGTGGAGGAGGGCCGCGGGGTTGTGTGGCTCGACAATGGGATCACTGGTCCCCGATTTTGCCCATGAAGTTCCAGGGGGAGTCGAGGAGTCGTAATGTCTCACCTCCGGAGCTATTGGGGACTGGAGAAGCTGTGCAGAGGCCGCGGATCACAGGACGGGAGCGGATCTCAGGAATCACATGTCTGCCATCTTAGAGAGCCACGCATCTGCCACTGACTACCTTTTTTATACCACACATGCCGCATTCAATGTCCCTCTTTGACAAAAAGATCTAAAAACACTGAAGCAGCAAACTTTGTCGAAATTAATATTTGTGTCATTCTCAAAACTTTTGGCCACGGTTGTAGAAGGGAAGGGGGAGAAAAATCATAGTACAGAAACACATATTAAACATTGAACAGGACTTTATAAGAACTGCAAAGTAAAGTGAAATGCTGATCCTGAAGTTGCAAATATTGTTTAGAAACCATGTAAATACCATAAATCAGTCAATCAACCTAAATAAATAAAATAAATAAACCATACCACACCTGACCACCAGATGGCAATGGAAAGGCCAGACTTAAGCATTGAGTATTATTGTATTAGCCCTTGTACACACGGTCGGACATTCCAACGGAAAATGTCCGATCGGACCGTGTTGTCCAATGTGATCGGAGAGAGATCACTGAACAGTTGAATTTCGACTATGTGTGGGCTCCATCGGACTGTTTCCGTCTGAATATCTGGCGGACAAAGTTTTAGAGCTGGGCTGTAAAACTTTCCAAAAACATGATCCAATCAGACTTTATCCGATTGTGTGTAGAGAATTCTGATCGGACAAAGTGTCACGCATGCTCAGATCAAATTCCTAGACCAAAGCTATTGGCTACTAGCCTGAACATAGTCCCGTTGTAACGAAATAACGTCATCACGTTCTGAACGATCAGATTTTCCGACAACTTTGTCCGACCTTGTGTATGCAACACCAGTTTCGGACAAAATCCGTCGGACAAAATCCAATGGATTTGGTTGTCGGAATGTCCGACCGTGTGTACAAGGGCTAACACATGCGGATCTGTGTATTAGCAGAGCTCCGGAAGGTGCATGATCCGGCTAATTTCTGCGATATGGCACTGCGTTAATTTAACAATTAATTGCACGGTCGTGTGACACTGTACCCAATTAACAATCATGTTCTTTTTTTCCCCCCATAAATAGAGCTTTCTTTTGGTGGTATTTGATCACCTCTGCAGTTTTTATTTTTTGCGCTATATAAAAAAGTGACAATTTTGAATAAAAAAAACAATATTTTTTACTTTCTGCTATAAAACTTATACAATAAAAAATTTTAAAAATCGAATTTCTTCATCAATTTAGGCCAATATGTATCCTGCTATATATTCTTGGTAAAAAAAATCACAAGAAGCATATATTGTTTGGTTTGCATAAAAATTATGGCGTCTACAAACGATGGGATATTTTTATGGCATTTTTATTTATTTATTTATTTTTTACTAGTAATTACGGTGATCAGCAATTTTTTTCTTGACTTCTACACTGCGGCAGACAAATTGGACACCTAACTGACAATTTTGACACTTTTTTGGAAACCAGTGACAATTTTACAGTGATCAGTATTAAAAATATGCACTGGTACTGTACTAATGACAATGGCAGGGAAGGGGTTAACACAAGGGGCGATCAAAGGGTTAAGTGTGTCCCTAGGAGGTGCCTGCTAACTGTATGGGGGATGAACTGACTGGGAGAACTTGAGATCATTGTGTTCTCCCCTGTCAGACCGGTGATCTGACTTGTTTACATAGGCAGATCGCCATTCTGCCTCCCTGGGTAACGGTCGGCAGGTCCCGATGGACATCACGCCCGCCGGATCCGCTGATTGGCTCCCCCTCTTGGCATAGCCCTGCTGTCTATTGACTGAAATGATGTACAGGTACGCTGTCTTATGCAATAGAGCTGAGCTGCCGCAGTATATCTGCGGTAGGCAATATTTAAGTGGTTAATGATTAATGCTGTGTTTATTATCACATGAAATACAGATAATTGGCATTTAAAGCTGAACTCAAGTCAAACATCTAAAGACACAGAATAAATACATAGAAGCTGCCAAAGGCCATTTCTGCCTATGCAGCACTGAGATTCACATAGCTCTGCCCTACAGAACAGCTTTGTCTTTCACGGAAGGAGACATATTTTTTTCTCTTCTGCAGTTAAGTAAGACCCCCATACACACAATTTTCTTCAGATTTTTGTCTTCGGTTTTACCAAAACCATGTAGTGCAAAGGCCTGCCTGATTTCATACAGTACACACTGAAACTCTTGAGGTTTGACCTCATATTATGTGATTTTGGTAAATCTGAAGACAAAAATCTGCAGAAAATCGAATATGCCCTGTACACACGTTTGGACATTCCCGACAACAAAATCCATCAGATTTGTTCTGATGGATGTTGGCCCAAGCTTGTCTAGCATACACACGGTCGCACAAAGTTGTCGGAAAATCCGATCGTTCTGAACGAGGTGACGTAAAACACGTACAACTGGACTATAAACAGGCCAGTAGCCAATAGCTTTTGTCTCGTAATTTATTCTGAGCATGCGTGGCACTTTGTCCATCGGAATTGTCTACACACGATCAGAATTTAAACGATCAGATTTTGTTGTCGGAAAATTTTAGATCCTGCTTTCAAACTTTGTGTGTTGGAAATTCCGACGGAAAAAGTCAGATGGAGCCCACACACGACCGGATTTTCAGACAACATGATCCAAACACACATTTTCCGTTGGAAAGTCCAACCGTGTGTTCAGGGAAATAGTGTTTATGGGGTCTAACACTTACAGGTCATGTCCCTCCCTCAGCAGAATACTGATTAGCTCCTCACTCTATAACTCATTCCTCCTATGAGCATGTTCCTGAGCTCTGATGTACAAGGACTGCAATAGACTGATTTGGGTGCAAACAGTGCTTGCATTTATAAAATACATTCACTGATGTAGTTACACATACAGAGCTGCATTCATTTGCCTCGCCTCTATCTGCTGGGGGTTCAGGTTAACTGTTACTGTGGATAGGGTTGGAACACCCAGATACATTTAGTGATATTATTACTTTGTCAACAGAACAGCAGCCATTTGTAATTCAAGAGATCAACATAAAAGTGTTTTTATTTCACTGAAAAAGCCCTCAAAATATTGTAGCGTGGAGGTGCACAGTATTTAACCACTTTAACTGGGCCACTTTTTAAATAGGATAGATACCCGCCAGCTTTTAATCTAAAAATCAACATTAGAGTGTACAGCACTTATTTCATAAAAAAGCCAGCAAAACATTATAGTGACTGCCCCAGACAGCTACCACACACAGGGCTGCTGATAAGGCAGTACATTCAGCCCTCCTATACTGGCCCCAGGCCTCGTCAGTTCAAAAGGGGGGCCGGCACCTGTCGATCAGGAGGGCTGGCAGTACTGCCTTTTTGCTGTTACTCTTGTGCAGTGCTGCTGGCTTCTACTTTTCTTTTCTCCTTCCAGCTGCACTGCAGGGGGATCAGTTATAGTATCTGCAATCCCTGCTGTCTGGGACCCTTGTGTACCCCTTTCCCTGCAGTGCTGCCGGTTTCACTCCTCTTCCACTGGCAGATGCTGAGGGCATACAGGGGGGGGGGGGGGGTTATATCAGGATGGTGAGCAGGGAAGGGGGGGGGGTCTCACCATCCTGAATGAACACAGTGAGCAATCTGTACCAATTGCTCACTGTGGGGGTGCAGATTTTGCCTTCCTGACACTAGTCATATAAATGGGTCTGGTTCAAAGGGTGCAGTGTGGTGCATGTTTCAGCACATCACACGGCTGGCTCCTTTTTAATTTTTTTATTAACTTTATTTGAAGTGCACAGAAGTGACACTTCAGTCATGTCACTGTACAGCAGTGTGGTGCATTGTGCTGCCGTATTGTCACAGTCATGAAAATCCTGAGATAAGATACAGTATGTCTGCATTTTATAGCAGCTCACTGCACTGTGAACCTCCACCCCAGTCTCAAATATTTTGCAGACTTCTTCTAAGATTGCCCTGTATGTGGCTCCATCCATCTTCCCATCAACTCTGACCAGCATCCCTGTCCCTGCTGAAGAAAAGCATCCCCACAACATGATGTTGCCACCACCTTTTTTACGGTGGTGTGTTCAGCGTGATGTGCAGTGTTCGTTTTCCACCACACATAACGGTTTGCTTTTAGGCCAAAAAGTTTAATTTTGCTCTCATCTGACCAGAACAACTTCTTCCACATATTTGCTATGTCTCCCACATGGCTTCTCGCAAACTGCAAATGGGACTTCTTATGGCTTTCTTTCAACAATGGAAGGGAAGAATGTGCCAAACAGGCATAGTGTGGCACAATTTATTAAGTAAAATACCATATAAAACAAATATAACTCACAAGCAGGTGAATGAAAGAGAGAGGATGACAATCCACAGTGGATTGTAATGAGCTGGGAGGTGTGGGGTAGTCCTTTATAGAGAAGAAAGCTGGCTGTGGTGGGGAGCAAGATGAGCCTGGAGTCTGTGCAGGGAGATCGGTGCCAGGCTGCCCTGTGTGGCCATGATGGTATATCCAGAAATCAAATGTCCGCCGAAGACGATGTGTCCAGCTGGAGTAGTGAGAGGAGCTCTCAGTCCAACTGCTGTGTGAGCCAATTGGTTTTGTTTTTTGGTTATGTATCTTTCAACAATGGCTTTCTTCTTGCCACTCTTCCATAAAGGCCAGATTTGTGGAGTGCACGACTAATAGTTGTCCTGTGGACAGATTTTCCCACCTGAGCTGTGGATCTCTGGGCCTCTTGGCTGCTTCTCTGATTAATGCTCTCTTTGCCCGACCTCTCGCTTCTCTGATTAATGCTCTCTTTGCCCGACCTCTCGCTTCTCTGATTAATGCTCTCTTTGCCCGACCTCTCCGTTTATGTGAATGGCCATGTCTTGGTAGGTTTGCAGTTGTGCCATACTCTTTCTATTTTTGGATGATGAAATAAACAGTGCTCCATGAGATGTTCAAAACGTGGGATTTTTTTTGTAACCTAACCCTTCTTGAAAGTTTTCCTCAACTTTATCCTTGACCTTTCTGGTGTGTTCCTTAGCCATCTTGATGCTGTTTGCTTACTAAGGTTCTCTAACAAACCTCTGAGGGCTTCACAGAACAAATATATGTAGCACTCACCCCCGAAGGAGCTGCTGGTTTGATTGGGCTTACCGTTACCTTCTTTACCTCTATTTGCGTCTAGGGGTTTCCTGTGGTAGATGGCCCAGAAACTTTAGAGACTGACGACAGATCCGCTTAAAGGGATTTTTATTTGCAAAAAACGTAGTTAACAAACATAGCGCGTGCTCTTTAGGAGCCGGCGCTACATATATTTATACTGAGATTAAATTAAACACAGGTGGACTCTATTTACTAGTTAGGTGTCTCTTGAAAGCAATTGGTTACACTAGATTTTAGTTATGGGGTATCAGAGTAAAGGGGGCTGAATACAAATGCAGATATTTATTTGTAAAAAAATTGTAAAACCATTGATCATTTTGCTTCCACTTCACAATTATGTGCCACTTTGTGTTGGTCTATCACATAAAATCCCAATAAAATACATTTATGTTTTTAGTTGTAACATGACAAATTATGGAAAATTTCATAGGGTATGAATGCTTTTTCAAGGCACTGTACATATATTAACTATATTTCTCACAAATATTGATTTCTTTTGGTGGCATTTATTCATCTCTGCGGTTTTTATTTTTTGCACTATAATCAGAAAAGAGTGACAATTTTGAAAAAAAAACACAATATTTTGTACTTTTTGCTATAATAAATATCCCCATTTAAAAACAAAAAAGCTATTTTTTTCCTCAGTTTAAGCCTATATGTATTCTTCTACATATTTTTGATAATTAAAGTCCAATAAGCATATATTGATTGGTTTGCGCAAAAGTTATAGCATCTACAAAATAGGGGAAAGATTTATGGCATTTTTATTTATTTATTTTTTTTTTACTAATAATAATCAGCGATTTTTATCGGGACTGAGACATTATGGCGGACAGATAGGACACTTTTGACACATTTTTGGGACCATTGGCATTTACACAGAGATCAGTGCTATAAAAATGCACTGATTAGTGTGTAAATGTCACTGGCAGGGACGGGGTTAACACTAGGGGCGATCAAGGGGTTAACTGTGTTCCCTAGTGAGTGATTCTAACTGTGGGGCTATGGGACTGCCTGGGTGAGGAGAACGATCTGTTGTCCATACATACTATGAACAACAGATCGCTCTCCTCACCCCTGACAGCACGGATATCTGTCAGTTTACATTGACAGATCTCCGTTCTGTCTCTGTGTGGAGAGATCTTGGGTGCCCTGCAGGCACGCGCATCCGCTCTGGCGTCACACTCCCTAGTGGTCAAAAGGGCGAACTGACGTACAGCTGCATCGGTTCGCCCAGGGGAGCCAACCTGCCACAGTACAACTGCGGCAGCTGGTCGAGAGGGGGTTAATCACTACAGGGATTTTATATTTTTTTGATAAACAAATGAAAAAAGACCGAAAATTTTGAAAAAAGTTTTTCTTAGTTCCTGTTAAGTAATTTTCTAAATAAATATTTTTTTCCTTAACTGATGTAAGGTGATGAGGCTGTACTGATAGGCTGCACTGATGGGCACTGATAGGCTGCACTAACTGGCACTGAGGCGGCACTGATGGGCACTGATGAGTCTGCACTGATATGTGGTGATACACCACTGATTTCAGCTACCACACAGAGTCTTGTCATCTTCAGAAGTTTTCTGATGACTCTGCGGTAGTGGGATGTATAAGGGATGGGGAAGAGACTGAGTATAGGACTGTGGTGCAGAACTTTGTTACATGGGAGGTTAATCATCTGTATCTAAATGTGACAAAGACAAAGGAACTGGTTGTGGATTTCAGAAAGAGGAAGCAACCAGTGACCCTAATTTCCTTCCACAAAGTGGATGTGAACGTAGTAGAGAGTTACAAGTATCTGGGGGTGCACACAGATAATAAGCTGGACTGGAGCAAGAACACAGAGGTGCTCTATAGAAAGGGCCAGAGCTGCCTCTATTTTTTGAGGACACTGAGGTCCTTTAATATATGCCAGACGATGCTGAAGATGTTTTAGGAGTCTGTGGTGGCCAGCGCTCTCCTGTATGCAGGAGAATGCTGGGGAAGCAGGCTTAGGGTCTCTGACACCAACAGACTCAACAAACTAATCTGCAAGGCCAGTGATATTGTTGGATTGAAATAGGAGTCATTTACAGCAGTGTTGGGGAGGAGAATGTTGTTCAAGTTACGTTCAGTCTTGGAGAACTCCTCCCACCCACTCCACAATATGTTGATCAGTCTGCAGAGTACCATCAATGACAGACTGTTACACCCACGATGCACCCTAGAGCAACACAGAAAATCATTTTTGCCTGTGGCAATCAAGCTATATAATTCTTCTCTGTGAGGGCTGGAGTTGAAGATCTAATTTTGGTTTATGATCAGGATTTTGTGTTGTTTCTATAGTATTGGTATTGTGTTTTCTATTATTTGAGTTGGTGTTAGAGAAAGTGGGGTATTATTTCTATTTGCTAGTTTGTCTGTTATTTTAATCTGTGTTATTTATTCTATGTTGTATTTTAGTTGTATGGACGTTTTTATTTGTAGTGTAGTTTTAATTTTGTTTATTTGGTGCTAATGGCTGTTGGCTGTTATTAGTAATTTTGTTATGTTTTTGTATCTTGTTAAGTTATAGTTGTGAACTTGTGCTGTCTTTGTTAAGTGTGTCTGTGTCGTAATAATTTCCCAATTTCTCTTTGGGATTAATAAATTATTCTGTATTCTGTATGTGGCACTAATGGGCACTGATAGGTACTACTGATGGGCACTGATAGGTGGCATTGATGGGCACTGATAGGGCGGCACTGATGGGCACATAGAGGTGGCATTGAAAGGCGGAACTGATAGGCACTGACAGGTGGCACTTATAGGCATTACTGATGGCCACTGACAGGCATCACTGATGGGCACTAACAGGCAGCACTGAGGACTCCTGATAACCAACAAATCCTGTTTACGCTGTGATCAGCTGTGATTGGACACAGCTGATCACATGCTAAAAAACGCTGTGATTAGCTCTTTACCCTGCATCGGTGCTGATGCGTGCGGCAGGGGGTGCGTGGGAGGTGCGATCACGGGAGGACATCAATAGACACCGTCCCGGAAACGTGAGCCCACGCTGTAGCCATCTTCCGGTTATTTGGTGCAGGTGGGAGGTTTTTAAACAACTTTGCATCAGTGGCGGCTGGTACTATATTTTTTGGGGGCAAACAATCACCAGACCCCCCCCCCCCGTGAGTCGGATCACCCGCAATTACCCTACTTACTTACTCTAGGTCGCGTGCAATGCTTCCTTCGAGTGGTGGCTTCACCCTGCATCTGCTCCTCCTCGGCTTCACAGCGGCTTCCCTTGCATCTCCCCCTCCTCCTCGGCGGCCAATAGAAACGCTTCTCCTCTCAACCAATTGGGTCTCAGGACCTGCTTCCTGATTGGCTGGGAGGAAAATCAGGAAGACAATAGCGAATATTAATTTGCTATTGTCACACAACCAGGTAAACTCTAAGCCTCGAGCCCAAACTTTTTTGAAGCCAATTAGAGCCACAGGCTCTAATCATGTGCTTCTATAAAATAAAAAACCCCATTAGAATCCATGCGTCTGGCGCCCTGCATCTAGATTAGGGGCCAGGCACATGGATTAGGGGGCGGCACCCCTGCGCCCCATAAGGATGGGCCACTACGGCTTTACATGTGTCATAGAGGTTTTGTAAATACGGACCTATGTTTCCACTAGATTATGATTAATCCAAATCATTTTTCAAACTCTTGCGTATGGTCTAATCGGGAATCCATGTTCCCCGAATCACTACATCCTTCTATAGTACCCTCCTAGGTAGGTTGCTAGAAAGGTTAGGTAAATTTAGTTAATTTGGTCTCCCCTGTAAACTGTGAAGCAGCTTTTGATTGCTTTGAGTTGTTCTGGGCTTCACAGGCTGCAGGTTTGATTATTTCCCCCTGCCTTCTGGAGGATTCTGGAATGTATTGGGTTGGAAAGAGGCAAATCAGCAGCCTAAATATTTATTTTGCCAATTCCCATGGGTGGGGATGCCCAGTAGGTGGCTGAGTTCATAAGTAGTCCTGGATCTGGGGCAGCCTGTTTCTTGTCTAGGAGGGGAGGTTCCCAGCCTGAAGGCCTGCCAGCTGAAGTTCCACATGTGCGTATCGAGGTCCCAGCTATGCTAGAGCTGCGGAGCCTGTTTTTCAGAAAATTTCTGTAACTAATTAAAGGATTTCACTGAGGATCTGGATTGGAGAGTTCACAGGAGAAGGTACTGGGTGATATTGGAAGGAGGCATCCAAGTATCCAGGGATATTGTGAGTACAGACCTAAGTGTAGAATACTGGTGACTGTTTGCTGATACCTTGTGCATCAGGTCTAGAACTTGCTTGGACTAGGTCATTTCCTATATTGTCTCAGTCCTATCCATTCCCTTGGCTTCTACTAGAGGGACTGTTCAAGAGAAGAATGTCCTCTTGTTATTGTTTAGTGTTAATGGAGTATCCCACAGCTCGCTGTGCCCCATCCAAGTTCATTCAGCAATAAGACCCCTTTCAAACTGCTAGCGCGGCCGCGTTAGTGGTAAAGTGCAGCTAGTTTTAGCAGTGCTTTACTGCTGTTATAGTGGCTCTTTTCAGTCATTAGCGGGGCACTTTTAACCCCGCTAGCGGCTGAGGAAAGGGTTAAAACTGCCCTCAAAGAGCCACTGCCGAAGTGCTTTTGCAGGTACTTCGGTAGTGCTGCCCATTGATTTTAATGGTAGGAGCGGTGTATACACTGCTCCCACACCACCTCAAAGATACTGCTTGCAGGACTTTTTTTTCGGACCTGCAAGTACACTGCCCCAATGTGAAAGCACTCAGGCTTTTACACTGTGGAGGCTTGAGAGGCACTTTTCAGGAGCTTTACATACGCTATGTTTAGAGCTAAAACGTCTGAAAAGCGCCTTCAGTGTGAAAGTCTAAATCTCAAAAAGGGGGGCATGGCTTGACGCATAGAGCAGGCAGACGGGTAGTGCTTCAGCTCCCGGATCCCTCGGCTCCACATGGCTTCTCCAGGCCACAGATCGCTGTCTAAACATACCAAATGGGGAAAGCTAAGTACAAGGATCAGAAGGGAACAGGGGGTTCCTGTCCTGGGGGAGATTTGGTAAATTTTTTTACCCGTTCTTCGGCCACGGCCCAGTGCCTGCCAGAATCCAAGATGGCGAGAGCGCCTCTGTCCCCGGCCCACTCTGAGTCGGCCCTGGACTCACTGGCCAGCTCCCAGGCATGCCACCCCACCCCTGGGGCACAGGCTTGCCCCCCTAGGTGCTCCAGGAGCCACTCTAACACATCTCAGGGATCAGAGGATAGATGGGACTTAGAAATCACAAATGAGATCCCTGCACATCTATATGCGCTCCCTCCCCACAAAGGCTGACTTTGAACAGTGTATTAAACACATTGAGAAAACCTATAAGCAAGAGATTACTGAGCTTAAAAGGGACATCGGGGTCCATTTTGAGGACAAAGAAGCCACCACTGAGGGCCTCCATGCCACAGTGCAGTCACAAAAAATACTCCCATCTACCTGCTGGCGATGCAATGCAGTCTCAGGCACATTCGACCCTTCTGGAAACAGGTATTTCAGGTATATGATAAGATATATGATGATTCTTTGCAACTGACCCCCGAAATAGCCATTCTTTCCATACTACCAGGATCAATAACCTCCCAAAAACCGTGCCTATTACGCTTTTCTCTATCGGCAGCCCGTAAACTCATCCCCCTTTTTTTGGAAAACAACCACTATCCCCCCGATATCTCTTTGGGTCTCCACGATGAATGACATTATGCAAATGGAGGAGATGCTGGTGCTGGACAATAACACCTACGACGAATATACAGTTTTGTGGACTGTCTGGAGACGCTTCTCCTCCTCAGATACCCTGGCTGCAATTCTTCCTGTCTCCCCAAGCTCAATTCCCTCCCCCCACTCTGATCTCTAACTATAGTCAGAGGATGAACCCCAACTGACAAATCAGTCTCCTTCTTTCCCAGTCTCTGCCAGCAAACCCCCTCCCCACCCCTCTCCTTCCTTAACCCTTCTCTCTTTGTCTTCCTTCCTCCTCTCTTTTCTCCTCATACTTTTTTATTGTTTGACATACAATGATTGTATGACTATATACGAAATCTCAGGCGTGCTACTCTGTAAACATTATGTCAAATGTGTTTTTTCTTTTTTCTGTTAATACGCTGGTTTTCTTACCAATAACAACATTTTCAACCATAAATCTCAAAAAGGCAACCCCTAGACCAGTGATGGCAAACCTTTTTGAGCCCGAGTGCCCAAACTGCAACACAAAAGCAACTAATTTATTTAAAAGTGCCAACACTGAATTAAATCTGCCAGTGGCTCTGTTCAGATGATGGGACTGAGCATCTCTCTGAATGAGCCCTAAGGACCAAAAACATATGATTCTGCCCTAAAAAACCTTTTGTGATTGGGGACTGCATTACGCTCAGTATGCAGGCTTAAGGAGTGTGTTATGCTCAGAATGCAGGCATCAGGATCAGGAGTGCTTTATGCTTAGAATTCAGAGATCTGAAGTGAGTTATGCTCAGAATGCAGGAATGGGTTACGTTTAGAATACAGGGATCAGGAGTGCATTAAGCTCAGAATGCAGGGTTCGGGGGAGTTTAGTAGAGGGCAGCAGAGGACACTGCTATGGGGATGGCCCATAGATCCTCTGCTCCTTCACATCACCTCCCCCACACACACCCCCCTTTAGGGGGGTGGTGTTCGGGGGTTGCTCCGGGTTACATCTACTTCTGGTCTGGACCTTCTTTTCTTACCTGTGTGGTTCCGCTCACTAAAAAAATAATTAAAACTTAAAAAAGTAAAAATAAAAAAACCTCAAAAAAACATAAAAAAAATAAAAAGCCGAAAATAGTTGTTTTATTGAGTTAATCTTCTGTTGTTGCTGTGTTTTATTGTTAACCCTTAACTGTTAACATGTGTTAACTGTTAGCTGTAGGGAGTTCACTCCAAGTTTAGAGCTTTAAGGACATCACCACTCACTTTTACTTCGTTTAAGGGCTGATTTTGCCCATTTTTATTCAAAAGAAATTTCCACAAATACAGTAGATTCCCTCGCAGGGGTATTCTGCATTCCAGTTTTGCTACAAAAATAAACATTTTGCCCGCTTGGCTAATATCCGCAGCTCTCCTGCTGAGGCCTTATGCTTTAGGCCTTGGTCTGTCTCTGCAGACCTACAATAAGCAACTCTGTTAATATTATCGCTAGCAGCCTCGTGCTGCACTGGATCCCACCTCTCATCTAGGTGGAGATCCTCCTGACTCCTGGGCCAGACTTCCTATCTGCCGGGGTGGAGCTCAGAACCTTGGTCTGGTCATTACTTAAAGCCCAGAACACAGCTGACCAATTAATGTACTGCCTGTTCACTAGACCTGGACCTTGGCAGGGTACTGCCCTGCTACATATCATACATCAGTGATTGCAGCGCTGCTGGAGGAAATTTCTCATCCGCAGTTAAAAAAAAGAATGTATATGATCCAAGCATGGGGGGCCTGGGGCGGTCAGTGGTCAGGTCGCCCCTATGCTTTGGCATATATATTTTTCCACTTATTTTGGCAGAGATTTCTTCATCCTTTTTTTTATTTTATTTTTACACAAAATTTTATGTAAAATGTTAAAAAAATGTTAATGTTAAAATGTTAAGTTATTTGTCACACGCATATGCATACCCTCAATTACACCCCAAAATACATTCAGCTACTCCTCCCGAGTATGGTGACTTCTTCACAGTCTGGCCACATAGAGAGGCATAATGAGTCTTTTGAACGGTAATTTTTTTTCCAAAAGTCTTCGGAAAACGTGGAAAGGAAATGAAAATGTGTTATTTTTTTTTTACAGAAACTGGTCAATTTATGAGATATTTCTAACACACAGCCTGTACATAGCAAAAATTGCTAAAATTCTGCTACTCCTCCCAAGTATGGTGATACCACATGTTTGGGACTTTTTCACAGCCTGGCCACATAGAGAGGTCCGACATGCAGGGAGCGTCATCAGGCGTTCTAGGAGCATAAATTGCACATAAAATTTCTTAACAACCTATCACATTTTTGAAAGCCCTGGAGCACCAGGACAATGTAATTACCCACAAAAAGACCCCATTTTAGAAAGCTAACACGCCAAGGTATATTCTACGAGGCATAATGAGTCTTTTGAAGGGTTATTTTTTTTCCAAAAGTCGTCGGAATACGTGGAAAGAAAATGAAAACTTATTTTTTTTATAAAATATTTCTAACACACAGCATGTACATAGCAAAAATTACACCCCAAAATGGATTCTGCTACTCCTCCTGAGTATGGCAATACCACATGTGTGAGACTTTTACACAGCCTGGCCACATAGAGAGGTCCAACATTGAAGTAGAACCTTCAGGTGTTCTAGAAGCATAAATTACACATATAATTTCATTCCTACCTATCACACTTTTGAAGGTCCTGGAGTACCAGGACAGTTGAATTACCCACAAAATGACTACATTTTAGAAAGCTAACACCCCAACGTATATTCTATGAGACATGGGCTGCAGATAGGTACTCAGGTACTCTAATGAGCTGGTTACAGGTACTCAGGTACTCAGATGGGCTGCTGACAGGTACTCGGGTACTCTGATCAGCTGGTGATAGGTACTCAGATACTCTGATGGGCTGGTGACAGGTACTCGGGTACTCTGATGGGCTGGTGACAGGTACTTGGGTACTCAGATGGGCTGTGACAGGTACTTTGATGGGCTGGTGACAGGGGCTTTTGCGTGGGCAATCAGTGTGTTTGGTGTATATTGTAGGCGGTAACGAGCTGTTACCACAATTTACTCCTCACATACGATCAGTGTGTGAGGAGGAGAGCCCGCTAACAGCTCGTTACCGTGGTTTAATGACAATCTGTGACCGGCTGTGATTGGACACAGCCGATCACGTGATAAAGAGCCAATTTCATTGGCTCTTTACCGCGATTGAGGGTGGGCTGTGTCAGTGAGACAAGCCTGTGACAAGCCCTAGGGCGCGAATGAGCGCCATGCACAAGAACAATGCTTGTGTCCGGCTGTGATTGGACACAGCCAGTCATGTGGTAAAGAGATGATTTATAGATGGGCTGCATCCCAAGGGACACGCCTCATCCCTGATCGTGGCACTGCAATCCCCCGGGGGCCTGCAGGAGCGGCGAGAAGCCCAGGACATTATATGACGCCCACCCGGAGGGACAGAGTGTTTCTGCAGACATCATATGACAATGGCCCAGTATGGAAGTGGTTACATTTTTTTTTATTTTTACACAGATTTCAATAAAAAAAATTGTTTTATTGAGAAAATTTCTATTGTTACTGTATTTTTTTGTTAACAGTTGTTTGCTTTGCAGGAACGCCATTCAGCTGCAGCACTGATCTGTTTATTCTGACAGCAGCTGGGTGTGCTTTCAGAATACATACATCAGTGATGGTAGCACTGCTGGAGGAGATTTTCACCCGTAGTTAAAAAAAGGAATGTATATGCCCAAACATGGGGGCCTGGGGTGGTCAGTGGGTGGATCACCCCTATGCTTTGGCTTTATTTTTTTTTCACTTTTTTTAGCAGAGATTTCTTCATCCACACTAACCAATGTGCATGGGGGAAACTGTTAGGTTCTTTTTTTTTGTTCAGCCCACAGGCTGCATGAAAAAAAGATTATATATATGCCTAACAAGGACCACTGGCAGGCATTATGCTGGTATTGTTTTTTTTCAGCCAACGGTCGGCTTTCATGTAAAGGCAATCCTAGTGGCTAATTAGTAGCTGGATTGTTTTTACAAGTTGTGGGACATTCCTCCTCCCCCCACCACCTTCCACAATTTTCTTAGGCTCTCCCTGTCCATCAGGGAACCTAAGAATGCAGCCGACGGTCCCGCCAGCTGACCATAGAGCTGAATGGTGACTGGAATGGCTCTAATGACCTCTATGGTCTAAGAAACCCGAAACTATGAACATTTCATTACTTCGGTTTTGCCAGATATAAATAATGTCATTTTTACATTTGGAAAGCATCTAATCATACCGATCTTGGTGTAATCAGATGCTTTAAGGGCAGAAGAGAGATCTGGAGTCTAAAAGACTCTAATAGAGTCTAATAGACCCCAGATTTCTTAGAAAATAGTAACTGTCACTGCTTAGTGCTATCACATGAGGTATTTACATTCCCTGTGAAAACAATAAAAATGATCAAAAAAAAAAAATTTTAAACAAAAATTAAAGCACCCCCAAAAGCATCAGCCTATGGTTGGCATGTAAACAGCAATTGCACCATGCATGTGAGGTATCACTGCAAACATCAGCATGAGAGCAGTAATTCTAGCAGTAGATCTCCTGTGTATATTGTGAGGGGTTAGCTCGGCAGCGGGTGTGTGTGACCCCCTGGATGGGTTCACAACACAAAATCAGGCACAGCAGACAGCGTTGTATTTGCAAAAAAACAAAAGATGCGGTTTATTTATGCTACATGCAGTGATACATATAACAGCCAAACAAAAATAAAACATGAAAATAAATCCTGGTCAGCTTGACCTCTAACTACACACTTAGATTCCCTGTCTAACAACTGAGTGCAGCCTTGTGCTGCACCAGTCCCTGTCTCTGTTGTAGAGGTTTGCCACACAGGCGTTAACTCACCGCACAGAACAGAACAGATATCACACTCCCCAGTCTATACAACACAAAACTGGTTCCAGGATGGAGCATCTCCCTAAGCATGCTGGGGTTTTTTGTAGAGGTCTTAATGAGCCCACTTACTTCAGCTGGGCTCATTAACTCTTCCCCTCTAATTATACAAGTCTGCATAAAGCCTGAATCTAGGGCACACATATTTCCCATCCTGGATACAACCAGGTGACTTTACCTGCATGCTGCCACATACCCCCCCCTCTTGTTTCAACCTTGGGGTTGTAACACAAGCAGTCAGACATGCATGTATCCGAGACAAAGCATCCACATTCCCCATTTTAACACCAGGGCGATGCTTAACTGTAAAGTTAAATTCTTGTAGGGCCAGGAACCACCTATTTACCCTTCTATTGGTCTCCTTGTTTTGAGCCATCCACTTTAAAGGAGCGTGATCAGTCACCAAGTCAAAGTGCCTACCTAGCAGATAGTACCGAAGGGAATCTAGAGCCCACTTCACTGCTAAACATTCCTTCTCAATCGTGGCATAATTTACCTCATGGGACTTCAACTTCCTGCTGAGGTAAATGAATGGGTGCTCTTCCCCGTTCCAGATCTGGGATAACACTGCTCCTAACCCAACGTCTGATGCATCAGTTTGTACCACGAAGTCCTTAGAGAAGTCTGGTGAGTACAACACTGGCTGGCTACATAAGGCTGTTTTTAGGGACTGAAATGCTTCTTCAGCCTCTGGGGACCATTTAACCATGACCGACTCTTTCCCTTTTGTCAGGTTGGTGAGGGGCACAGCCTGAGAAGCAAAATGGGGAATGAATCGTCGATAATAGCCAGCGATTCCCAGAAAGGCTCGTACCTGTTTCTTGCTGTTGGGACGTGGCCAACTCTGTATGGCCTCGACTTTATTAACTTGGGGTTTTATCACCCCCCTCCCAATAGTTTACCCAAGATATTTGGCCTCCTCCTGTCCAATGGTACACTTCTTTGGATTGGCCGTAAACCCAGCTTCCCGGATAGAGTCTAGGACTGCTTGTACTTTTGGCAAATGTGAGACCCAGTCTGTGCTATGGATAATCACATCATCCAGGTAAGCTGCAGCATATTTCTGATGGGGCCTCAGAATCTTATCCATTTTCCGCTGGAACGTTGCCGGTGCATTCTGTAACCTAAACGGCATTCTCTTATATTGGAATGCCCCATCTGGGGTTACAAACGCAGTTTTCTCCTTGGCCGACTCGGCCAGGGGAATTTGCCAATACTCTTTGGTGAGATCAAGAGTTGTCATATATCGGGCTGTTCCCAGCCGGTCAATCAACTCATCTATACGCGGCATGGGGTAGGTGTCAAATTTTGTAACTTTATTCAATTGTCGAAAATCGTTACAAAACCGCCAGCTCCCATCAGGTTTGGGCATTAGTACGATAGGACTGGACCAGTCACTCTGGGACTCCTCTATCACACCCAATTCCAGCATCCTTTGAACCTCCCCACGTATTGCCTCCTGTCGGGCCTCTGGTATTCGATAAGGTTTTAGTTTTACCCTTTCTCCTGGCGGGGTGATAATGTCATGCTCTACGCCAGATGTTTGTCCCGGCAGCTCAGAGAAAATCTCTTTGTTACGAAGTACAAACTCTTTAACCTCCTGTTGTTGGGCTTTCGATAAGGTGTCTGCTATTCCAACCTCAGGAACTAAGCAATCAGGCTGTACTTGTGACAAAGTCTCTGCGACTAGGGATTCCCTATCCCTCCAGGCTTTCAGCAGATTGACGTGATAGATCTGCTCCGGCTTTCGCCTTCCTGGCTGTCTAACCCTGTAGTTCACCTCACTAATTTTTTCAATTACTTCGTATGGACCTTGCCATTTGGCCAGAAATTAGCTTTCAACCGTAGGGACTAGCACCAAGACCCTATCCCCCGGGGAAAAAGTACGGGTCTTGGCCCCACGGTTGTACACTCTCTGCTGTGCTAACTGCGCTTGGGTCAAATGTTCCTTTACGATTGGCATTACCTGTGCAATTCTAT
This sequence comes from Lithobates pipiens, assembly GCF_037356315.1. Taxonomy (NCBI): domain Eukaryota; kingdom Metazoa; phylum Chordata; class Amphibia; order Anura; family Ranidae; genus Lithobates; species Lithobates pipiens. Next base: position 101,350,654 of record NW_027507785.1, read on the forward strand.
CTTGCATCAGGGCGACATGCTCAATCACACTCCTGTGAGGAGAACTCTCATTTTCCCAAGTTTCCTTGGCAATATCTAGCAGCCCTCTTGGGTGTCTCCCATAGAGCAACTCGAAGGGTGAGAAACCCGTAGAGGATTGGGGTACCTCCCTAATGGCAAACATTAGATAGGGTATTAGACAGTCCCAATTCTTTCCATCTCTATCCACCACCTTCTTTAACATTTGTTTAAGGGTTTTTTTGAATCTTTCAACCAACCCATCTGTTTGGGGGTGATACACAGATGTACGCAATTGCGTCACTTTGTACAACTTGCATAATTCTTTCATAACCCGGGACATAAAGGGTGTACCTTGGTCCGTAAGCAGTTCCTTACAAATACCCACGCGGCTAAAAACAAGAGATAGCTCTTTGGCTATGGTTTTGGCCAAGGTATTTCGGAGAGGAATTGCTTCCGGATAACGGGTGGCATAGTCCAATATCACCAAAATGTACTGATGCCCCTTAGCAGACTTCATTATCGGACCTACCAAATCCATTGCGATCCTCTCAAAGGGGACCTCAATGATAGGAAGAGGTACCAGCGGGTTACGGAAATGTGGCATAGGTGCCGACTTCTGACACACAGGGCAGGAGGAACAATAATTTTCTGTTTCCTTCATGACCCCAGGCCAATAGAATCTCTGCAGTACCCTCTCTCTGGTTTTTTCGGTCCCCAGATGACCTCCCAGAATGTGCCCATGGGCCAATTCTAACACCAACTTCCTGTAAGGTTTGGGCACCACAAGTTGCTCAATGGTTTCTTCTGCCCTTTGAGCCACTCGATACAGCAGGTCCCTTTCCATAGTGAAGTAAGGATAAGGGCAAGTCTTATCTGGGTTCACTAACTCGCCATCTATTTTCACCACATTTTCCCGTGCCTTTATTAGGGTGGGGTCTTTTAACTGTTCTGTGGCAAAATTTTCCCTGTGAACCTCAAGATCCGAAAACTCCACAGACGGCATGTTTTCATCTGAGGATGTTGGCTCCTCCCCAGTTTCTCGAGTTTCCCCCGCCAATACCGACAAGGGAAATTCAGGAGAGTCCTCACCACTCCCAGAGGAATTCTGATCATCTTCCTGGTTTATAGGGGTACCAGTGGGGGGCTCAGGACAATCCCAGAGTTCCCAGAATTTTGGAAAATCCCTTCCCACAATAGCATCATGTGGTAAGTGAGACACTAACCCCACCTGATGAGAGAGGTTACCTTTGGGGGTCTCAAAAAACACTGAAGTTACAGGATACTCTCGGGTGTCCCCATGCACACAAATAACAGCCACCCTGTTCTTCCCAGAGACCTCTGTAGTAACTAATTCAGCTTTTATCAATGTTACCAGGCTACCTGAATCCAGCAACACATCAACATTTCTACCATTAATACACATTTTACATAAATGTTTCTCAGGTCCCCGAATGGCAGTGCATGCAACTGTCGCAAACAGCGACTGACGTCTCTCCCTTATAAAGTCACATTGCATAGGCTCATCCACAACGGGGCAATTGGCTGCAATATGTCCCTCTTGGCGGCAGCGGTAGCAAATAATCTTTTTCGCTGTCTCTTGCAGCATGGGCTTCCTGGGCTGCTCCCGCCAGACCTTAGGTAGAACTCCCACCCTCTCACTCTCTCCACCCTCACCCCTTGGAGTCATCTTACCCGCCACTGGGGATGATCTGGTCTTAGGGTGGAAAGTCTGTGAGTCCCTGGAAGAGGTGGTCAGGTTCTCTGTAGCCAAGTACCTCTCAACCAGATCCACAAGTTTATTTGCATTTTCTGGGTCTCCATGGCTTACCCATTTTTGGATGGCAGTAGGAAGAGCTCTCAGGAAACGATCCATAACCACACGTTCCACAATGTTGTTTGGTGCGGTCAAAATCTCTGGCTGCAGCCACTTCCTGCTCAGGTGAATGAGATCATACATTTGAGACCTGGGGGGTTTTCCAACCTGAAAAGTCCAATTATGCACACGCTGAGCCCGGACGGCCAAGGTGACACCCAGCCGTGCCAATATTTCTGTTTTTAGCACCACATAGTCTTTTGCTTGGTCAGGCTCTAGGTCATAATAAGCTTTCTGCGATTCCCCAGTTAACAGAGGGGCCACCAGTCCAGCCCATTGCTCCTTAGGCCACTTTTCCCTTTCAGCAGTCTTTTCAAATGTGGTCAAAAACACCTCCGGATCATCCTCTCCAGTCATTTCTGTCAGTAAACGGCTCACACCAAAGGATGCGGTATTATTGTAACCACTTGCTTCATTGGTCTGCGGACGTTGCTGTATTAATGTCTCTATTTTCTGTTGAAAACTCTGCTCTTGCTTCTGCAACAGGTCTATGAAGCGGGCTTCAGATCGCTGCTGGGCTTGTTGCTGAGCTTCCAGACTCTGCAGGTGAGCTTTCTGCTGGGCTGCAAGGCTCATTTGTAAAGCCGCATTTGTTTGCTGCTGATTTGCATTTGCTTGCTGCTGATTTGCATTTGCTAGAGCCAGCTGTCTCAGTATCTCCTCCATGCTGGCCTTTAAAAAAATTGAAAAAAAACTGCCAAAATTCTCCACCAACTGTGAGGGGTTAGCTCGGCAGCGGGTGTGTGTGACCCCCTGGATGGGTTCACAACACAAAATCAGGCACAGCAGACAGCGTTGTAGGTGCAAAAAAACAAAAGATGCGGTTTATTTATGCTACATGCAGTGATACATATAACAGCCAAACAAAAATAAAACATGAAAATAAATCCTGGTCAGCTTGACCTCTAACTACACACTTAGATTCCCTGTCTAACAACTGAGTGCAGCCTTGTGCTGCACCAGTCCCTGTCTCTGTTGTAGAGGTTTGCCACACAGACGTTAACTCACCGCACAGAACAGAACAGATATCACACTCCCCAGTCTATACAACACAAAACTGGTTCCAGGATGGAGCATCTCCCTAAGCATGCTGGGGTTTTTTGTAGAGGTCTTAATGAGCCCACTTACTTCAGTTGGGCTCATTAACTCTTCCCCTCTAATTATACAAGTCTGCATAAAGCCTGAATCTAGGGCACACATATTTCCCATCCTGGATACAACCAGGTGACTTTACCTGCGTGCTGCCACAATATATAAAGTGGTAACCTACTAAGGCTTTTGCCTATGTATAATTAAAAAATGTACGTCGTTTGTCGCGGTCACAGCCTTTGGGTTGCGTTTTTAATTTGAGGTTTCTGACAGAAAAAATGCTAAACTCTCCTAAACTGCATACAAAAAACACTCTGTTACCATTTTTTCTGCCAAGGGAACTGGCATTTTTTTAAGCCCAGTGTGCATGGAGGCTCAGGATTTTAAAGGGCGTTATTTCCTCATTACACTTCCTGACTACCTATCACCATTTCAGAGCCCCTGAAATTCCAGGGTAGTGCAAAACACCCCCAAATGACCCCTTTTTGGAAGGTAGACACCCTAAAGTATTTGCTGAGAGGCATATTGAGTGCATGGAAGAGTTTATTTTTTGCCGCAAGTTTTTGAAAAATGACTTTTTTTACTCAAAGTTGTCACTTTATTAAGATATGTTTAACACATGCCATGTGTATATGTGGAATTAAAAACCCAAAACACATTCTGCTACTTATCCTTAGTATGGGCATACCATATGTGAGAGACATTTTGGCAGTCTAGCCAAGTACAGGACCTCATTACACTTCCTGACTACTTATCAGTTTCGGAGACCAGAATAGTACAAAACACCCACTGAATGACCCCTTTTTGGAAAGAGAAGTGCCACGGTGAGTATTTTGCAGATGTTATTTGTTGCCACAAGTTTTTGGAAAATGAAGAAAGAGAACGAAAATATTGTTTTTCTTTTTTTTTTTTCAAAACCTTGTGAAAAAAAAATTTGATCTGCAACATACTCACCATGCCTCTTATAAAATTCCTTGAGGTGTCTACTTTCAAAAAAGGGTCATTTGGAGGTGGTGTTTATACTATCCTGACATTTTAGGGCTTCCGAAATTGTGATAGGTAGTGAGGAAGTGACATGTGGAAATACACCCTTTGAAAGCCCGAATATGGTCATTGGATTTTTGGGGTTTTTTGTTTGAGCAATATATAATTTTTCAAAAACTTGTGGCAAAAAATGTAATTCTTTCATGGACTCAACATGCCTCTCAGCAAATAGCTTGGGGTATCTACTTTCCAAAAAGTGGTCATTTGGAGGGGGTTATGCTATCCCTGCATTTCATGGCCTCTGAAACCGTGATAGGTAGTGAGGAAGTAAAATGAGAAAATTACACTCTTTGAAAGCATTAAGGCAGTTATTGGTTTTCGGCAGCCATACGTGGCTAAGCTCTCAAAAAGTCTTGCACATGTGGTATCCCCATACTCAGGAGAAACAGAAAAATGTATTTTGGGGTGTAATTTCACATATACCCAGGGCATGTGTGAGCAATGTATAATTTAAATGACAACTTTGTATTTAAAAAAAAAAGAAAAATTGTAATTTTCCAGAAACTTGTGGCAAAAAATAAAATCTTCCATGGACTCAACATGCCTTTCTTTCTGTGATAGGGAGTGAGGAAGTGACATGAGGAAATTCACCCTTTGAAAGCCTGAAGGTGGTCATTGGATTTTGGGTGCCTGTACGTGGCTAGGTTGCCAACAAGTCTGTCACATGTAGGGTCCCCATACTTGGGAGAAGTAGAAAAATGCGTTTTGAGGTGTTATTCCACATATGAATCTAAGTGTTATCAAACAACCAACACAGGATGGAGTTGTGGGAGCTTATGATAGCGCAGTGTCACATCCTAAACATCAATTCAAAGATCAAAGTCAAAAAAATGTAAGTGAAAAAAATTCTAGGCTTTCTAGGCACCAATCATAAAAAATAAACAGTACATTTTTATTAACAATTAATACATAGACATTTTCTTATAAAAAACACATTAAAATACTGCAGTGTTTCTACAGTGGCAGCTGCACCTCTCCATTATTGGTCATAGATGTCTAAAACATGTCATAATAGACGTGTATGACTGAACTATAATGTAACAATAAAATAAGCTCATAACATGTTTCGCAAAAATTGCTTCTTCAGGAGCTTGTGTATATTCTAAGGAGAGAAAAAGACAATCAATAAATATAACCCAATAAAACTCTATATGGCACAAAGACTGCACCCAGGAGCGAATTAATTGACATACAGCATGCAAGCACGAGCGATATGTGGGGGCGTGCCAGATAGAAAAAAAAATGTATATATATATATATGCACCAAAAAAGGGTTGCAACACCTAAACTGTGTACGTAAAGGAGAGAATAAGAAAAATAATATATATATATATATATATATATATATATATATATATAAAAATATATAGAAATAATTGGCCAACTAGGCCCATATTTGGAAATTAACATGCTTTGAGGTGCACAGGATCTTAAAATGCCTACCTTGATAAGAACATTAAATGTTTGTAGATTAAGGATATTTTATCTGTGGCATATGGCTGGCACCTTCGCATATAGCTTTAAATGTGCTTAGCGGAAACAATTTGCCAACTATGAAATATGAGGAACCAAATTGAAAATGGTCCTAAGAGAGGGGGGGGGGGTATTATTGAAGAGGGAGGAAGGGAAAGGGAGGGGGGAAGAGGCTGAAAAAAAAAGAGGGGGGGAGAACCAAATACCAGTGGTAATCAAATACCCCCAAAAGAAAGCTCTATTTGTGTGGGAAAAAATATATACATTTTATTTGGTTACAGCTTTGCATGACTGCACAGGTACCAATTAAAGTAGTGCAGAGCCAAATAGCAAAAATGCCCTGGTCAGGTAGGGGATAAAACCTTTTGGAGGTCAAGTGGTTAAAATTGCCATGTGTGACAAATCAGTGGCCATATTTAAAATACATATGTCATGAGGACATTATGTAAGGTGCCAACATTGACTCTTCTTCTGAAAATGTTAGTTTCTCAGTTTTCAGGCTGATGCTTTGACTTTGATATTTCCTAAATCGCTAACCTGGAACAAATATGTTGACACTTTTCTGACTCTCATTTACAGTGTGTGTGCTGTACACACACACACAAACAACACACACACACTACTTGTAATTTTTTTAGAAAACCCAATTTCTCCAGTCTTTTGTTTAATTTTTGCTGCTTAATGTCTAAATGTACAAAATGAACTGAACCAGTACACGGTCGTAGTCGGGTGTGAAAGCCACCAGGAACAGTTTTTTTGATGTGTATCCTTTTGTTAATCTATTTTTTGTTCCCATGAAAAATACTTTTTGTTGTATGAATTTGACATTTACATTATTTTCCCATTTATGGTAACCTAAACTTTTTTTTTTAACCTTTAGCAGCATGAGCAGCATGTCACTTGCCTTTGTACCATTTTAGGTTATTCACTGGAATTGAACTGCTCAAATTTCAATAAAAAATGTAAGAAAGTGGTGGTATTCTAAAGCTTTGGACCAGTAGAGTATATGAAACCTAGTGGCAGCCTCAGCTATGAATTTAACATTTAGAGAATTAGTACTGTATAGGAAAAGACATACATGAGCTGAATCTTTGCTCATGCAGTGTAAGAATTTTTAGAGAGACAGGTATAGATATCTGATGTATAGGAAATGGAAAATTGATACAGTGGCTATAGAGAAGAAATCCCAATATTTTATTGCGGTGACCCAAAATGTAGTGCATTTGGAGTTGAATTGATTATAATTATGTACTTTGAAAAGCCCTGTAGTCTGATATGACCCAGTTTTCTAAAAATGTCCTAGACATGACTGTATGATTATTATAGGGGATCTCAATGCTTAGAATAGAAAAGTGTAAATAAGCCAAATGTTAGGAAAAAAAGAATACACGAACAAACAAATAATTATGGCTTTCAACCGGTGCTACTTTCACCTAGTTTGCACCATTGCATTTTGATGCAGTTAAAAGTACTTAAATGTGTTATGCAATGGTATCAGGGAAATGGTCAAACAGCAATGTGCAACGTGTGTTTGAATGCAGGGTAAGTTGACAGTGAATAAATAAGGTGTCCCTCGCTGATGGAAAAATACTTATAATGATAACTGCTGCCTCCACCGTGACACCTACCTCAGTAGAGTCTAGGTATAAAAGAATGTAATGTGGGTGTGGTGGTTGTGGCGCTGCTCTAAGGTAGTGAAAAAAAAACATATGTGACACGTGTTAATATAATAATAATCCAATTAAAGTGCCTCGTAATTAAAAACCTTGAATGAACCAACGTGTAAAGTGACACGTGATGATAAACCTTGATAAATAGTAGTATTCAATAAACCAATTAAACCCTACTAAACAAATGCATAAAGTGACATGTACTAAATAACCTAATATTGAAACCTACACATACCAACATAGATATAAAGTGACACGTGCAACAGTAAATAATTGAGTGCTACAATTAATGGTGATATTCACATATTAGTCCATACATAAAAATATAAATAAAAATAATAATAAGCAAAAAAACTTGGAACAAAAAACAAAACAAAAAAACAATCCTTCAAAAATGACCAAAACAGAAGAAAACAAATGACCAAAACAGAAGAAAACAAATCAGATGACTTATGACTTTGTTCCTCTCTGTGCCTTGTGAGATAATGAACTTTATAAGTGCTCTTCTTATATATTTACTCTTACCAGAGAGCTCTCCCCCCTAGGGGGCGTTGTGCTTTCACAGCCTCTCTGTTATATGCTGGAACAGATCTCCAGTGTTGGTGACTCTTTGCAACCCCTTCTCCTCATTGTTACTCAGTATATGTGGAAAGAAAGTAATACTCCATAGTGCAAAAAACATTTAAATCAAGTTTATTTCCTCCAAAAATATAGGATATGAACTTACAATATGTTAAAATAAATCTCACGGTGTGAAACGGGAAGTATATGTTTTCTCTGCATTCCACAATCAAACAGGAAGTGATGCAATGATGCTGTAGCCCTTCCCTACACGTTTCATCATTAAGATATCATCTGGAGGGAGGTGCGCATGCGCGAGGCTTCCAAGATGGCCGCGATCATCTAAAGCCCGCTGCCTCGCGGAACAACGGGACCCCTACCGCACGACACGGCCACCCTTCCGCTTACCGAGCAGCAAGGACAGACTCCCGGAGAGTTAGGGCACACCACCGAATGACCGGGGGACCGGCTAAACGAAATCTGGCCCCGCTGTTCGCATCGCTGGATGTGTGGGAGAAATCCAAGATGGCCACCGCAGCACAGCTCCTATCCCAGGAACACAGATCCACAGGCTTGGCGGATTACAGGTCAGATACAGACTTTCCTCCTCTCCATGCCACCCCTGGCAACCTCAGGGGCCCACCCAAGGATGCCACGCCGTCCCCGGCCTCCATGGTATCCCTGCGGGAACGCACCCTCCAGGAATTCTCCCCATCCCCCGCAGGGACACACAGGGCCTCCCAGGCTGCCATGGCCTCACATGAGGCTGCTCATGCAGATCCAGTTTCACACATGGATGCCCTGTTCGTTAAGTTCTCTGAACTGTTGGAAAGGGGACTCTCCCAAACTGCCCTGAAAATCACAGGGGAATTGAAAGCTGACTTTATTAACCTGGGCTCGCGGATCGAAACGATCGAACACAAAATGGAAGACACAATTGCCAGATCCATCCAAAACTCCAGACACATTTATTCGGTGCAGGAGCAACTAGACCTAGCCATGGCCCGTATTGATGACCTTGAAAACAGGTCACGCAGATACAACATTAGACTCCGAGGGCTTCCAGAATCAATAACTGATGTGTCCAAAGCAGTTCACGACCTAATTACTCTGCTAATCCCTGACATCCCAGCTCCAAAGCTGGAACTCGACAGGGTCCACAGAACCCTTGGCCCCCCTAGGAAGGACGGCACTCCACGTGATGTACTGGCCAAGTCACACCATTTTTCTGTGAAAGAAGAAGTCATGAAGAGAGCCAGATCCATGCAACACGTCATGTACCAGGGCCACCAGGTTCAGATCTTTGCAGACCTCTCCCCCTCCACCATACAGAGACGGAGAGCCCTAAAACCCCTCTTGCTTGCACTGACACAAAGAGACATAAAATACAAGTGGGCATTCCCATTTGCTGTCCGGTTCACGGACAAAGGGAAAACATACGCTTTTTCCACATTCCCCGAGGGGGAGAAGCTCCTCACCAGGTTGAAAATTATTTCTCAAGAAGCTGACATGGACACTTCTAACTCTGGACAGGGCTCTCACAAACGGCCCACACCCAACAGCCCACAATCCCCGCTGTGGACCTCCGGAAGAGCCAAGAAGGTCAAGGACAATGCACCCACCTGAATAACATCCAGGCCTCAACTTCTACTCTCCATTGTGTGACTGACCGTCCGAAGTCCTGGAGAGGGCCAGAGGACTTTTCCCCAACCATTGGAAGTTTGGTCCTCCACCTTTGTTGCCCTCCCCCTTCCTAGGACCTACGCTGACCTCTTTTCCCCTGGCTTTCAATAACCCTGGACGCTATGCAGTCTTCCATACCCCCTTCTGGACTATCCACAACCCCTCACATGATCTGCGCCCCCTCTAGTTTGGCCCTCCTGGCCTCTAAACAGTCACTATAGAGGGCTGCAGACTCCAGCAACCTCCCCAGATATGTATTCTCACTTTATGGTTAATGACTCTCTTTTACTGGCCTGCCCCCGCGTCCCCTAAACGTAAAGTTTGGCCGTGCCTCAAGTTCTTTATTATTGTTTAATTCCTATCGTTGTATGATGTTAAATCAACAGATCGGGATGTTTCCCGACTAGGGGTCCCCAGTTCTGCGAGGGACTACTTGCGCAACTCCCCCTTCCTCGGTCTCGCTCGGGTGCCTGAGGGTCGGGACATCTGACCCTATGGGTCAGCTGTTAACATTGTTCTTTCTCAGGATTTCGGGGGGTGTTTCCTGCCCTGATCTCCTCTTTCCTTTCCCAGGAACACTTTCTTTCCTTGTTCTATCTCTTTCTGTCTCCCCCCTAGATGGTAAGCTACTCCTTTTTAATGTTTGCTTGACACTGTCGTATCTTTCAGGTATGTCTGAGCTAACCCTGTCGGCAATACATTCCACGAGAAAATCACCGGCCGTCGATCCCACCGCTGTTGCCGGGAACTCCGCCACTGACTGGGTAAGTGAGGTCGTCTTCAGATGCTGGGCTCCCCCTCTGCTCCATGACTGATCAACAAGATGTTAGGCTCAAGATAGCCACTCACAATATCCAGGGCCTCAATTCCCCCAATTAAACGCAGAAAAGCTCTTGACTACTATAAGTCCCTGAAACTGGATATAATCCTACTTCAGGAAACGCACCTTCCTGTCTGGTATAGTCCCAAGTTCCTTCACGCCCACTTCCCTCAGTTCTACCTAGCCAACACAGAATCCAAAACCAAGGGGGTGGCCATCCTGATAGCCAAAACGTGCAAATTCAACAAAAGTTTTGAAAAGGCGGATCCGGGGGGCAGATTTTTACTTCTAAAGGGCACTGTGGGAGACCACCTATACACCCTGGTCTCCTACTATGCCCCGAACACGAGCCAAGTCAAGTTCTTTGAATCCCTGCTGCGCACCCTTGCGCCTCATTTAGAAGGGACTGTTATTGTCGGAGGAGACTCTAACGTCGCCTTCGATCAAGGCCTAGACAAATCCTCCACCTTTCATTCCTGATTAACCCGGCCCACGAAGGCAAGCCTGCGGATCGCCAAATTGCTCCACGCATATGGTTTATCCGACACTTGGCGAGAATTAAACCCCACAAAGAGAGACTTTACACACTTTTCAGCACCATACCAATCCTATGCAAGGATTGACCACATCCTTGTTCCCTCTTCGCTCCCGCCCCGGGTTGTCAAAGCCTCCATCACTGACACGGTGGTCTCGGATCACTCCCTGGTAATTGTGACGATCCTCGGGGGTTCGAGTGGGAGACACCCCAGACATTGGAGGTTAAACGAATCTCTTCTGTCTGAGCCATCACGAATAATGGATCTTGACAAAGCACTACAGGAATATTTTTCTATTAATGCGACACCTGATGTCTCCCCCGAAACCTTGTGGGCGGCGCACAAAGCATTTATTAGGGGAAAACTCATTCAGCTAGGAACTCATATAAAACGTGAAAGGCAATCAGCTATCCTTAAGCTAGAAAAGGAATACTCTAGACTCAGGGCTCTTCACAAACGGGACCCTCTCCGAACTCCCACCACCTTGCTTGACAAGACTCGCTTAGAACTCAATCTCGCTCTAACCACGAAAGCAGAAAAATCTATTAGGTGGTCCGGTCACAAATTTTATTCAAAGGCAGACAAAATAGGCACACTCCTACCTAATAGACTCTCCCCTAGAACCAAGCTAAGCACCCTCTCCCGGATCAGAAGTGCAGGTCACCCGCCCACCTCTAACCCGGTCACAGTTCTGAAAGCCTTTCAGAACTTTTACACCTCTCTTTACAGCAGCCCCCCATCTCCCAAAACAAACCTTCTTCCATGGTTTTTGGAGGGACTCCCCATCCATCCCTGTCTTGTCGGACGCTCACAAACAATTCATGGAATCCCCCATTCAGACAGAGGAGATTTTGGGAGTCATAAAGGAACTCAAAAAAAGCTCCGCCCCAGGCCCTGACGGTCTCTCGATCCCTTATTATAAAGCCTTTGCCAACACGCTTGCCCCCCACCTTGCCAATCTCGGCAATCATAAAGCTAATGGAAGCCCCCTAGATCCCCACCTTAATACGGCGTACATCACGGTCATACCCAAACCTGATAAGAACTTGGAGGATGTCAGCAACTACAGACCGATATCCCTCATTAACAATGATCTCAAAATTCTCACGAAGGTAATGGCCAATAGGCTGGCCTCCTTTATCGGACGCTACGTCCACAAGGACCAAGTCGGATTTATCCCTGGCAGGCAGGGACCTGACCAAATACGGAGGGCGGTCAACATTATCTCCATATTGCAGTCTAATTGGGAAGGGGGACCCAAACAATCTGGCTTTCTCCTTTCCTTAGATATCCAGAAGGCTTTTGACTCGGTCTCCTGGCAGTACATCTTCCAGCTCTTTGATAGGTGGGGATTTGGGGCTCGCTTCCTTGGCTTACTGCGGGCCTTATACTCTCAGCTGAGGGCCCAAATTCGACTTCAGGGATACCTATCCACTCCCATTCCCATTACTAGAGGGACCAGACAAGGGTGCCCCCTTTCACCCCTCATATTTGCAATAGGCATTGAAATGCTAGCAATAGCAGTCCGCCACAATACGGACATTAGAGGTGTCCAGTGTGGCATCCAAACACACAAATGCGGACTCTTTGCAGACGACATATTGTTATTCCTTACCTCCCCCCTCACCACCTTGCCCAATTTATCCCGAGTATTAGACGACTTTGCCAAGGTCTCAGGCTTACAAGTTAACTACTCTAAGTCTGTGGCACTTAATGTATCTCTTCCCACCCATCAAGTCAACTCACTCAAACAATTCTTCCCGTTCCAATGGAGTGACACTGCCATTAAATACTTAGGTGTCTCCCTTACACCTAGGAAGGAGATGTTGTATGCTCACAATTATCCCAAACTATACAGACAGTTGGAAGCTGACCTCTGTTCATGGTCTAAACACGAATTATCATGGCTTGGCCGGATTAACTTCATAAAAATGACCCTTCTTCCCAAAATCTTGTATTATTTTCGAGACCTTCCCATACCGGTCCGGAAGGACCATCTTTGCTCTCTGCAAAGCAAAATATTGAAATACATATGGAGTAACAAAGGGTACCGTCTCTCGCAAAACACGCTTTTCCTACACAGACGCAGGGGTGGGTTGGGTCTTCCTAATCTCCACAAATATTACCTTGCAGCCCGCCTGGCCCAACTCTCCATGCTCTACTCCAAATACGAGAAACCGGATTGGTTGTCCATTGAACGCTGTTCCGTGCCCTCATTCACACTAGACTATCTCTTGTGGTGCCCCCCCAAAGCTAGGCTGCCCATCATGTCTCCCTCCCTCTCTCACTCCTGTGCCCTATGGGACGGTCTCCGCAGAGAGCCTTCCCTGGTCTCCACATTACGGCCCCTTGCTCACATCTTCCGTAATCACGATTTTCCCCCCGGCTTGAATATCGGGGCCTTCAAATGGTGGCTGGACAAGGGACTATACCGGATAGGTCATTATTTCACCCCAAGGGGTCCAATTTCCCTTGCCTATTGTATCGAACACTTAGAGCTACCGGACTCAGAGAGGTTCCGCTTCCAGCAAATATCTCATTTCTTACACTCGCTTTGGAAGAACAAGCCCCTTCCTCCCCCCTTTACTGATTACGAAGCCTGGTGTGGTAGGATCGGGGAGCAGAGGGGCGGTATATCAGTAATCTATGCGGCTCTCACTGCCCCAACGGGCAAATCCCCCTGCATGACAGCATGGGAGACTGACCTCCAGACCTCTGGCAGTCTTGAAACCTGGCAGTTGGCCCTAGCCAGATCCTTTCGTGGGATCCAAAACATCTCACTCATGGAAGCTAGCATCAAATTGATAACCAGGTGGTATCTCACTCCAGCCAAGCTGGCCAAAATTTATCCCACGGCAAACCCCCTATGCTTTAGAGGGTGTCAACTTCGTGGCTCCATGATCCACATCTGGTGGGAATGCCCTAGGCTTCGATCGTTCTGGACTAAAATCTTTAACTTGATTCACAGGGTCACAGGCTGTCGGGTTCCAAGAACTCCTGAGGTTGCGTTGCTCAATGCCCCTGCTCCTTTGTTGCCTGTAAACACTCAGAAACTAACCCACTTTATCCTCTTAGGTGCCAAAATTGCGATTGCCTCCACTTGGAAGCAACCCAGGCCCTCCTTCCTCGCAGTGAAGCGGAAGATATCCTGGAGAATGTCCCAAGAAAAACTGTCAGGCATTCTGTTGGATACCACGCCTAAATTCAGAAAGGTGTGGGATCCTTGGGCCCGGTACATGGGCATATCCCTTCTGCCGGGAGTGCCCCCAGGCTTTTCCCTATCGTCCCGATCTAATTCTTAAAGCTCTCCCTCTCTTACTGAGTGTTAGGCATTCTTACTCCGTACCCCTCCACCCTTTTTGGAAATAGCTTACCCCTATACCCCTCTGTTCTTCTCTTTTCTTCCCCCCTTCTCTCTTCTGTCCCTCTTGATTACCTGTTTTTGTGGTTATCTCAACGGTGCTATAATTGACAGATTTACCGTATAGACAAATTGCTTGTAGAGGTGCTCCCTGTGGGCTGCTCATCGGGTACTATCTCCTTGTGGGAGGGGGGGGACCCGGGAGAATACGCCCCCATCCTGACACAGCAAGCTCCCTACCAGGGGTGTTGGGGGGGGGTCTCCTGGTTGCTCCCCCAGACAGACGTTTTAGATGGGCTCCTCACGGGGCACTACCCTCTGGTTTATCGTATGGCCCCCTCGCTTTGGCGGGGCAGGATGTCTGTACTTATTTGCCACTATCTGGTTTATACAACTGTCTTATTGTACTTTTACTTGCACTTTGGCAGCAGGTCTACCCTGCTGGAGTTTGTTTGCTTTTATAAGTATGTTCTTGCAAGTGCCTTTTTCATAAAATAAAAATCTTTTGAAAGTAAAAAAAAAAAAAAGATATCATCTGGAGAGGTGCCATCTTGCTACACTTCCTAGGTTTAATAGTATGTGCTAGCCTAGCAACCCAATGCAAGATAATTTAGCGCCCATGTTCGTGAAGACCATGTCCTTTATTGCAGCCTTTGTATTCCACTTAGTGAGTTACTACAGCAGCCATAATTGGTTGTATTCTACCCCTATTACTGACTATAATAATAATAATAATAATAATAATAATATCCCTGCTATCTGCAATAATAGTCAATCAAAAACAAGGGAATTACATTGTGCTGTCGGTACATGTAGAAATAAAATGAAAAAAATAGGAAAATAATGAAGAATTCCATATAGGTTTCTCGGCTGTGTCACAGTTATATGATTCCTGCTCAAATGACATATAGGGGACAATACATATAAAACCTCATATGTTGCTAAATGTTTAAAAATTACACAAAAGTACATACAAATACATGGAAAACACCATAGACATTTAAAAACCCACCTTAATATACAGACAAAACTGAGTAAACCCCTTACATTTTTGTAAATATTTTATTATATCTTTTCATATAACAACACTGAAGAAATTATATTTTGCTACAATGTGAAGTTGTGAGTGTACAGGTTATATAACCATTAATGTCTAAACTGCTGGCAACAAAAGTGAGCACACCCCCAAGTGAAAATGTCCAAATTGGGCCCAATTAGCCATTTTCCCTCCCCGGTGTCATGTGATGCATTAGTGTTACAAGTTCTCAGGTGTGAATGGGGAGCAGGTTTGTTAAATTTGGTGTTATCACTCTCACTCTCTCATACTGGTCACTGGAAGTTCAACATGGCACCCCATGGCAAAGAACTCTCTGAGGATCTGAAAAAAGGAATTGTTGCTCTACATAAAGATGGCCTAGGCTATAAGAAGATTGCCAAGACCCTGAAACTGAGCTGCAGTACGGTGGCCAAGACCATACAGTGGTTTAACAGGACAGGTTCCACTCAGAAAAGGCCTTGCCATGGTCGATCAAAGAAGTTGAGTGCACATACTCATCGTCATATCCAGAGGTTGTCTTTGGGAAATAGACATATAAGTGCTGCCAGCATTGCTGTAGAGGTTGAAGGGGTAGGGAGTCAGCATGTCAGTGCTTATACCAAGCATGTTAGTGCTTGAGACCAAGATAAATGTATTTGGTTCAGATGGTGTCAAGTGTGTTTGGCGGCAACCAGGTGAGGAGTACAAAGATAAGTGTGTCTTGCCTACAGTCAAGCATGGTGGTGGGAGTCATGGTCTGGGGCTGAAAGAGCGGTGCTGACACTAAGGAGCTACAGTTCATTGAGGAAACCATGAATGCCAATATGTACTGTAACATACTGAAGCAGAGCATGATCCCCCCCCCAAACACACCTCAAAGATCTGCCTTGTTAAAGAAGCTGAGGGTAAAGGTGATGGACTGGCCAAGCATGTCTCCAGACCTAAACCCTATTGAGCATCTGCCGGGCATCCTCAAATGGAAAGGGGAGGAGCGCAATGTCTCTAACATCCACCAGCTCCGTGATGTCGTCATGGAGGAGTGGAAGAGGACTCCAGTGGCAGCCTGTGAAGCTTCGGTTAACTACATGCCCAAGAGCGTTAAGGTAGTGCTTGAAAATAATGGTGGTCTCACAAAATATTGACACTTTGGGCCCAATTTGGACATTTTCACTTGTATTCACTTTTGTTGCCAGCGGTTTAGACATTAATGGCTGTGTGTTGAGTTATTTTGAGGGGGCAGCAAATTTACACTGTTATACAACAGTATAAATACATATACGTGCATGTTTTTCAAATTACATTTAAATATAAAATAATAGAAATATATATTTTTATGCATAATTTTGAAGACATATTAGTGATACATATATTCCCATGAGAGTTTTTTTATAAACAGTTCTGCTCATACGGTTACACATCCTGGCAGAATTTATGATTTCTTGGTCATTTTTCTGAGAATATGAATGATAACACAAAAAACTTTTCTTTCACTCATGGTTAGTGTTTGGCTGAAGCCATTTATTGTCACTCAACTGTGTTTACTCTTTTTAAATCATAATCACAACAGAAACTATCCAAATTACCTTGATCAAAAGTTTACATGCCCCAGTTCTCAATACCATGTATTGCCCCTTTTAACATCAGTAAAAGCTTGAAGTCTTTTGTAGTATTTGTGAATGAGGCTCTTTATCTTCTCAGATGGTAAAGCTGCCCATTCCTCTTGTAAAAAAAAACAGTTCCTGTAAATTCTTGAGCTGTCTTGCATGAACTGCAAGTTTGAGATTTCCTCAGTAGGGATGAGCCGAACACCCCCCGGTTCGGTTCGCACCAGAACTTGCGAACGACCCCCGCGTTCGGTACGAACGTTAGAACCCCATTGAAGTCTATGGGACTCGAACGTTCGAAATGGAAAGTGCTCATTTTAACGGCTAATATACAAGATAGTGTCCTAAAAAGGGTTTGGCGACCTGCCTCCTGCCTCAGGGGACATGGGTCACTGCAAAAAAAAGTTTTAAAAACTACCGTTTTGGCGGGAGCACTGATTTTAATGACGATTAAAGTGAAAAAAAAAAAGTGAAATATTCCTTTAAATATGGTGCCTGCGGGGTGTCTGTAGTATGCCTGTGAAGTGCCACGTGTTTCCCGTGTTTAGAACAGTCCCTGCACAAAATGACATTAAACGGAAATAACACCATTTAAAACTGCTTGCGGTTTTAATGTTATATCTGGTTCCTGCAATATGGTTGAAAATCATTGAGAAACATGGCATGGGTAGCCCTCCCTGCCCATTACCAGCCTATTTGGGTCTTGTACGCATATTAAGGGGAACCCCGTACCCATATTAAAAAAAGGAAATGCGTGTGGCCCCCAGGCCCTATATACTCAGAACAGCAGTATACAGGCGGTGCAAACAAGACAGGGACTGTGTAGGTTTGTTGTGTTAAGTTGAATCTGTTTGTCATTTTCAACCGGTACATTTTTAAAGTGTAGCTCCAGTCAAAAAAACTATCTTTAAGCTTTTTGGAAAACATAGGGAAGGGTTATCACCCCTGTATAATTTGTTTTGTCGTCCATCTTTTTTCATCTCACTTGCTGCTGTCTCCTTGCGTTTGCAAGTAGGAGATGTTTGTAAGTTGGATGTTTGAAAGTAGGGGCCTGCCCTATATTATAGCGGTATGTACTGGGTACAGAGCACGCAGACAGCACGCACTCCTAACACTACTGACTGCAAGCTCTATTATTAACCACTTGTTAGCCCAATGTTTGCATAAAGTGAAAGATGAAGTTATGCTGAGTAAATAGATATCAAACATGTCACTCTTCAAAATTGCACATGCCCGTGGAATGGCGCCAAACGTCGCTACTTAAAAAATCCCCATAGGCGACGCTTTAAATATTTTTTTACTGGTTACATGTTTTGAGTTGCAGAGGAGGTCTAGGACTAGAATTATTGCTCTCGCTCTAACATTCTCGGCCATACCTCACATGTGTGGCACATGCGAGCACATGGGGACATGGGCGCTTTAATTTTTATTTTATTTTTTTATTGTTCATTTTACTTTATTTATTTTAGTTTGACATTTTTTTTCCCAAAAATATATTTTTGATCACTTTTATTCCTATTACAAGAAATGTAAACATCCCTTGTAATAGGAATATGGGGTGACAGGTCCTCTTTACAGTGAAATCTGGGGGGTCAATATGACCCCACATCTCACCTCTAGGCTGGGAAGCCTGAAATAAAAAATAAAAAAAAGATTCTGGCTTTGATCGTACTGGCGAGTTGGTAGAAGCACCGGAGGGCGGTGAGGGGTGGGGGGCGTCTATGGCTGGGTATTTCAGGGTATCACCGAGTATGGCTGGGTATCTCTGAGTATGGCTGGGTATGGCAATTTATGGCAGGGTATTACAGAGTATTGGCGGGGTATTGGTGGGGTACTACAGAGTAATAGCAGGGTACTGCACTGCAGAGTAATGGCAGGGTACTGCACTGCAGAGTAATGGCGGGGTACTGCACTGCAGAGTAATGGCGGGGTACTGCAGAGTAATGGCGGGGTACTGCACTGCAGAGTAATGGCAGGGTACTGCACTGCAGAGTAATGGCGGGGTACTGCACTGCAGAGTAATGGCGGGGTACTACAGAGTAATGGCAGGGTACTGCACTGCAGAGTAATGGCAGGGTACTGCACTGCAGAGTAATGGCGGGGTACTGCACTGCAGAGTAATGGCGGGGTACTGCAGAGTAATGGCAGGGTACTGCACTGCAGAGTAATGGCGGGGTACTGCACTGCAGAGTAATGGCAGGGTACTGCACTGCAGAGTAATGGCGGGGTACTGCACTGCAGAGTAATGGCGGGGTACTGCAGAGTAATGGCGGGGTACTGCAGAGTAATGGCAGGGTACTGCAGAGTATGCACTGGTATTGCAGAGTATTGGCAGGGAATTGAGGGGTTAAATTCGGTGAGCAGCGATGTGGGCACTGCAGATGCAGCCCACATCGCTGCTGACACCGATCTCTTTCCCCTCCGCTGTACCGATCGGTACAGAAAGGGGAGGTAGGAACAGGCGTCATAACATGACGCCGGTTTGTTTCCAAGTGATCACTCCGTCATTTGACGGAGCAATCACGTGGTAAACGGCCGCTATGAGCGGGCGTTTACCGTGATGCGCCGGGTCCTATGGACCCGGCGGTCACGGATGCTCTCGAGTGCGCACACCTCGGGGCACGCGAGAGCACAATTCTGGGAGGCCGTTAATTAACAGCCTCTCTGAGTTAAACAACCGCCCTGAAGCCGTTAATCGGCAATGGGCAGTTGTTAAGTGGTTAAAGCTAGATCACTAGCTATATAGGTGAGGTGAATATAGTGGTGTATACTGCAGTCAGGGCACAGACAACAACCACTACACAGCAGCAAGATAGGAAATCAGCCAAAAACGATTGGTGTGTACTGTGTTGAAGGTACACAGAACACCCACTGCTTCAGATGCAAAGTAACACACTACAGGAGGCCGCCTTAAAGGCGGCCTTATATAGTGTGGGGCGTGCACTACACAGCCTGAGCTATGATTGGCCACAGGCAGGATGCCTGTGGCCAATCATGGCTCTCCTCGCTGCCGGCGCTGCGATTGGCCAAGCATGCGGGGTCACAGTGCATGCTTGGCCAATCATCGGGCAGCAATGCACTGCGCCAACGCAGTGCATTGTGGTCCGCGCGCGCGTCACTCGAATTTTGACGCGAACAGCCAAAACGTTCGGAATTCGCCGAACGGCCGAACGGCCAATGTTCGAGTCGAACGTACGTTCGACTCGAACACGAAGCTCATCCCTATTCCTCAGAGTGGCTCAATGATATTGAGGTCAGTAGACTGAGATGGCCACTCCAGAACCTTCACTTTATTCTGCTGTAGCCAATGACAAGTTGGCTTGGCCTTGTGTTTTGGATCATTCATGTTGGAATGTCCTAGTGTGTCCCATGCACAGCTTCCTTGCTGAATCAATGCAAATGTTCATCCAGTATTTTTTGATAACATACTGCATTCATCTTGTGAGCCAATTTTAACCAAATTTACTGTGCCTTTGTAGCTCCCACATCCCTAAAACATCAGCCAACTGCCTCCGTGCTTCACCATACGAATGGTGTACCTTTCATCATAGGCCTCTCAAAATGTAGTGTTTATGGTTGTGGCCAAAAAGCTAAATTTTGGTCTCATCACTCCAAATGACTTTGTGCCAGAAGGTTTGAGGCTTGTCTCTGTGCTGTTCGGTGTATTGTAAGTGGGATACTTTGTGGAATTTGCATAGTAATGGCTTTCTTCTGCCGAGACGACCATGCAGCCCATTTTGCTTCAAGTGCCTCCTTATTGTGCATCTTGAAACAGCCACACCACATGTTTTCAGAGAGTCCTGTATTTCACTTGAAGTTATTAGTGGGTCTTTCTTTGCTTCCCGAACAAATTTCCTGGCAGTTGTGGCTGAAATTTTAGTTGGTCTACCTGACCGTGGTTTGGTTTCAACAGAACCTATCATTTTCCACTAGTTGATTAGAGTTTGAACACTGCTGATTGGCATTCTCAATTCTTTGGATATCTTTTTATATCCCTTTCCTGTTTTATACAGTTCATCTACCTTTTCCCGCAGATCGTTTGACAACTTTTTTGTTTAGTGTAGTAAGGCCAAATCTCAAACTGTAATGATGATATTCTAATATGTATATATGGAAGGGAACAGAAGAATCACTACAGTTTTTTGATGAAATTATTCAAAACATATATTGAATCACTTTCTCAGGTAACTGAAGTAAGAATAGTATTGATTTTTTGGATCTACAAATTTATAAAGAAAATGGCAAGCTACAAACAAGGATGTTCTTCCAACAGACAGAAATGGGAATTATACCCGAAGTACAGTTTATGAGGATATACAGAAACCGAGGTGATGAACGAGACTATGAGAACCAATCTGAAGTTGTACTGCAGAGATTTATTGAAAAAGGGTACAAAAAAGGAAATTTGGAAACAATTAGGAAGGAAGTGACAAAGATGGATAGAGGAGCCATGGTAAGCGACAAAAAGAACAAAAAAACAAGTTCCAAATATATGGAAACAGCTTTCCTCATGGGCTTCAGCAGGCCATGTAAACAACTTGAGAAAGAAGTAAGAACATTGGCCAATTTTACGATCAGACAAAAACTTTGAAAACACTTCTCCCATCACGACCCACTTTTATTTACAGGAAAGCTCCTATGTTGAGAAATAAACTCGTCCACAATGTAATAGACACTCCGAAACAGATTATGGTGCAGCCTTGTATAAAAAAAACATTTTTAAATGTAATAATTGCCTACCATGTAGGGTTATTCAGCAAACAAATAAAAAAAAATTATCTTTTAAATCTGAATCTACAGGAAGAGAATATAAAAATCAAGGAGTTAATTACATGTACTGTAAGAGTACACACATTGCATATATCTTGGAGTGCCTGTGCTGGTTACAATACTTTGGGAGGACAACCAGACCACTATATGTCAGAATTTGTGAGCATATTTGTAACATAAAAAGTGGGTTTCTGAAACATTAGTGTATCAAGACACTTCAGGGACTATTATCAAAGAGATCTGTCACTCATAACCTTTTATGGCATAGACAAAATCACAGGGCACTGGAGAGGCAAAGACAAAACAAAAAGATCTCACAAAACAAAACGAAATTGATTTTTTTGCTCAAAACCCTCCAACCAGAAGGCATGAACATAGATATTGATCTAAAGAGTTTCATTACTAATTTCTAATCAAGGCCCATTCTTCTGGGACATGGCCCCTTTAATAGAAGTCTCTCTCTCTCTCTCTCTCTCTCTCTCTCTCTCTCTCTCTTTTAACAAAATATTTTTCAACAAAGTCTTTTTTAAATATCTTCTTCTTCACATATAGATTTGCAACGCAAGGAGAAAACCAAACCTTGACTTTATGCTCACCACTGTCACATGACAATAATAAGGAAGAGAAGAACAAAATTATGGGAGTATGAATATTTAAAATAGCATAACACAATATAATTGCGTACATATCTCCAATTCACAGTTGGGTGAAGTATTACTGGATTCTATTAAAAAGATTATGATATAGAATCCACACTTATAACCATAATTTGAATCTTGAGGGACATCAGAATGAGGATGTGTTCTACGAGGGTGCATCACCCTAACACAATCAGCAAAGTACATACACAGTATATATCATAAAAAAATATACATTAAAAATGTTAAAAAATTTAAAAATAATACAGAACAAATTAATAACAATTTAGGCATTGTCAATGTAGGCATTGATCTCTATATTGACGTTCAGGCCAAAAGGTCCCACCTACTGAAGCCCACATAGACAGGTGTCCCATGTACCGAAGCCCACTACAGGTCAGATTGAATGAACACGTAGGAAACATTAGGAGAGGTTTCAAGGACCATTCCGTCTCCAGACACTATAGATAGACCCCCATTAATTCTGTGGGCTAAGTACATCGATGACATCCTCCTCCTATGGGATGGTGATAGTTTTGAATTACAGGGATTTATGGCTTCCCTGAATTCCAACCAGAGGGGCATTCATATGAAATGAGCCAGTCTGAAATAAATTTTCTGGATCTAATGATTACTGTTAAGAATAATAGATTGGCAACGTCTACTTTTTTCAAATCCACCGATCCACCGTAACTCGTACATCTCAGTGGATACTTGCCATTATGGTCCCTGGCTTAGCTTTGTACTCAAAAGCCAATATATGATGCTAAAAAGGAACTGCTCTGACCCAAAAGAGTTCCTGGCACAGGCCGAAATTCTAACAGGTAGATTCCTTGAGAAGGTATATACTAGGGACTCTTTAATGTCCACACCGAATACAGTAAATGGGATGGACAGAGAATATTTACTTGTAGACAGGTCTCCTCAGAATAATGCCTTATACCTCAGGGGTTCCCTTTGTAACTACTTATTCTCTACAACATTTTTTAGACCAATTAACTGGTTTCTATCAATCTAAAAGATGTAGGGTGTGCTCTCTGTGTAGCTGTACCCATAGAAGACCCACTACGTTTGTATCTATGGTAGATCAAAATCACAACATAATATAGCCATGTATGTTTAAATTAAGAAGAGTAATAATTGTAATAGCAGCAAAAAGTTGAGACTCTGGGCCACCTTGTTCCATCATATCTCATCAGTGGTTGTGGAACATTTAGGAAATACTAAAATAAACAAAAAAGAGAGAAAGCAAAAATAAAAACAAAACCAGAAAGAAGGAAGACAAAAAAAGTTATCCATGTGAAATAACAGTATAACAAATTGCATTTGGAATGATTAGATACAAATTATATAAACTGTATTATAATAAATATTAGTTAGAGAATATATAACTATAAAAGATATATACATACATAGTTGAAGATGAATCAGAGAATATATAACTATAAAATATATATACATACATAGTTGAAGATGAATGAAACCCATCCATAGGGTGGACAAAACAAAGCCAAATCAAACAGGAGAAGATATATGTAAGAAGTTGAGTAGAAAGTTATAGGTTTCTTTTGAAGCCCCCAGAGGAGAAGCCTGGCAGAAAAGGCTTTAAATTGAAGGCCTCATTATGACCTGGCAAAACGGTGGCATTCAAGTTTGATATCCACCTCAGCTCATGTTGTAGGAGGAGCCTGTCAAAGTCCCCTCCTCGGGAACTAGGGTGTATACGATCAAGTACCAGGACTGACACCCTGGGGAATGCGCCACTATAAATTTGCCTGCCAAGGGGGAGGTCCGGATCCTTTGTCTGCATTGCTTGAATATGTCGATAGATCCTTTGCCATAACTTTTGTATAGTTTTAGCAATGTAGAAGCAATTGCATCTGCACAACAGGTAAACACACCTTTAGTCTCACAATTAGAAAAATGTTTCGGAATAAAAAGATTTCCATTGGGTAAGTATATATGTTTTCTGGAATCCATGTATTGACAGTACATGCAGGAACCACAAGGAAATGTACCAAAGGTCCTGCAAGGATTCCCACATTTAGAGCCTCGATATTCACTGCTAACCAGCAAGTCACTCACAGAGGTGGCACGTCTGGTGCTCGCAGGGGCGGGAGGTACAAACCATCCCACAGCAGGGTCTGAGGTTAAGAGGTGCCAATATTTTTGACAAATCTGTCTAAATTGGGTATGGTTATTGGTAAAGGTAGTAATTTTTTGACACTCATTAGAGGGTTTGATCTTCTTGGAAAACAAGAGATCATGTCTGCTGTTTGCATCAGCACAATTAAATGCCTTTTTCAGGCTTTTGTGGCTGTAACCTTTTTCAAGTAAACAATGTTTAAGATTGTTGGCCTCTCTTCTAAAATCCATATTGAACAATTGAGTTGATACGTAAGTATTGACCATATGGTATAGACTCAACAAGGGGTCTTGGGTGAAAGCTGGATAAATGCAGGATAGTAAACCTTATAGGCACCCCAAATAAAATCTAGGTAGCAAAAGAGAGATGCAGCCAACTGCTCATAAAGCACTCCAGCATAAGCACAGAACCCCTGCAGCTAGTTCCCAAACGTCCGAGGAAGCTTCTTTGATTTGCTGCCCTGCACCGCAACTTCAACCCGATGGGATTTGACGATTGTCTCCCTGTCGGGAGGGACTAGCACCAGAAAATCAATAAACTTGCATCGCCAGATCTTGTCCTTTACGTCTTCTGGTAGGTGCGTGCCAGTCAGTCTAACTGCCCACAAAGCGCCACCTGCAACGGAGCCCAAACTAACAGCAGTACCTGACAACCCCATGCGGGACAGGACCGATTTT
Source organism: Lithobates pipiens (assembly GCF_037356315.1). Taxonomy (NCBI): domain Eukaryota; kingdom Metazoa; phylum Chordata; class Amphibia; order Anura; family Ranidae; genus Lithobates; species Lithobates pipiens. Next base: position 101,375,635 of record NW_027507785.1, read on the forward strand.
ATGACCTAACTTTGCGTTTATCTGGCGAGCCCAATATGGCAGCGTCACTAGTCCGTCATGCCGGTAAGGACTGTATCACTGATGCTGGCAGAGCAGAGGAATCCCCTGCAGGGAGATGAGAACAGGCTGCTGAGGGGGACACTAAAGAGGCTCCTGAAGGCAGCGCATGGGATAATCTCCGGTTACTCCCCAGCCCCCACCCCCCACTGGAACACCAGCAGCCAGCACCCATGGGTGTAAAACAGAGGCGGGAAGCACTGCCGCTCCTGCCCGGCCCGGGCACAGGGAGGCACTCAGGGGAAGCGGCAGCAGGTGGAGCCTGACTGGACTATAGGATGGCTCTAGGGCTCCGGGAGCGTGTATTGTGAGAGGAGGCACAGATGCTTCCAATGGCAGTTGGGAGCCTGCCAAGCAGAACCTCGGTGGCGATGGGTAGAAGCTCTGTGCACCCTAGGAGAGGGAGAGCCAACACCCGGCTAATCAGTGACCCTGGGGGAGCGGGAAGAACAGGAGGTATGGTAAGTGGCCCTGGAAGGACTGGGACTCAGACAGAATGGTTGGCGGCATGCCTCTGGGTCCTGGGAGCAGGGGGCCCCCACAGCAGAGTCCGCAGGTGGCGGGGGGAGGAGAGGAAGTCACCTCAGGGGAGAGGAGGGCAAACAGCCAGTCAGCCTGACCTTGTAATGCCAGTTCATGGACCCTGGCCAGCAAGAGCTCAGTGTCCATGGTAGAGGGTGTTAGCAGGGTCTTCAGTTCTTCCCAGCTCTTCCAGCCACATTCTTCAAAAGGCCAAGAATTCCCTGGTGCAATACTTTCCTGAGCTCAGGCCCAGCCCATCCCCCATATTTCCACCAATCCTTGGTAAACGATCTCCCACCTTGTCTGGCACTTGGCCATGACCCCATCATTCAAGACTTTCTTTCCCTATAGGGGGTCAAGAGGCCTTCACTTGAAGCACAAGTTCTAGCTGACACTTTTCCAATTTATAGCAAATTTGCATAGCGAGTCTTTAGCAAGAGCAAAGTTGCAGTGCTGAGTCTACAGCAAGAGCTCTGCAAGTCTGCAGTGACCCCTATGGTGGGAAGACTATTGCACAATATCACTGAACCAGAACTTGCAGCAGACTTGCAGAATATTTGCAAAGAACGTTGACCTGGAGTCATGCAATGTGGACGTGTTGCAATTAAGCAACAAACTTGTGAAGCCTGGCAAGTCTAACAACTGCTTAGCAAGTCATTTTCAAACGTGCTTGCTATCTGGGAATGGGGGCTGCTATGGGTGAATAACACAGAAGCTAGCTATAGTGTCTAACCATCTGCATTAGGGGTAAATACTTGTGCCAATGTGATATTTCAGTTTTTCCTTTTTGATACACATGCAAAAATGTCTAAAATTCTGTTTTCACATTATAGAGTACAGAGTGTAGATTAATGGGAAAAAAATTATTTAAACAACTGTAGTATCAGACGGCAACATATTAAAATTGAAAACTTGAAGGGGTTCTGAATACTTTATGAATGCACTATGTATATATATATATATATATATATATATATATATATATATATATTTTTTTTTTTTCTCCTAGTCCGCACCAGTCCCATGTTTAACACAGAATTTAGAGCTCTGATCGGAGCTGCCAGTTTTTTTCGTGCAACCCAGCGGAAACAAAACTATTAGTGTGTACCATAAAAGGTGCGCTCAGTCTGTGCACTTAGGATCACACATACGGTACTTTTCACACAAGTTCCCTGATCCCAGCCATCCCTAAAGCAGTATTAAACCCAAAACCAAGCATTTATTATATTGCAGATTACCAATTCTTAGATGTGATAGGTGCATTTTTCCCAGCTTTCTTACTTTATTTTTACCTGGTAATCCTGCCAGTAAGTCTGTTCATATTCAACAGAACAAGCTCTCTTGCAGTTACAGGGATGAGACAAACCATTTACCATTGGCAGGGAAGTTCAAATGATCAATTTTATTTACTTATGTAAAACCTTCATCCCAAAAGGTGCATTCCCTTAGATTGGATCCAATTTGTTAGTGTATCTAGAGCTGCTAGTCCATCTAACTAGAGATGTGCACAATGGAAAAAATGTTTTGCTTTGTTTCAGATTCGTTTGTTCAGTTAAGCCCTCCCGACCTTTTAAGGGGTTTCAGATGCAAGGAGGCGAGGCAGGGTTTCTGATCATGTAACTGCCGTGATTGGATCACTAGTATACAAAAGGAGTTTATCGATACTACGGTGCCGGTAGCATGCAGGGAGCACACTCTCAGTGAGGTAATCAGCGCTCTCAGTGTGGTAAGTTGTTTTAACATGGCTGCATATATGCGCCGAGGGACCGCACCTGGCGTCAACGGCTTAATCATTTTGTTTCGTCATATTTGTTATGTTAGAATAATGTTTTCGGAATACGTTTTTTTTATATTCGGATTAGTTTCGTATAATCGGATTGATTTTGTATATTCGTTGTTCCCAAAAGATTTGTATTTTGCAAGATTGGCTATATAAATTTATACGTGTTCATTTGTTTTTTTCGGGATATTACTTATGCACTCTCTTTGGGTTGGATGGAGGTGGATCCATTATAATCTCAGAATCATAACATACCAAATGGAACCAAATTAGTTTAGCATTCCTTCATTATGTTATGATTCTGAGATTCTGATGGATCTACCTCCTTCCAACCCAAACACTATAAGGGCCCTTCCACACTAAACAATTTTTGAGTTAAAATGCATGAAGAAAAATGCATGAAAAATGCATCCATTTCCAATATACTTAACCCCAAGAACTGTCTCTTGGGCACCTTTGGTGACCTTGTAGTTCCCTCCCAGGCCAAGAGACTGCTTTGTATCCTCTATTTTTATGCAAAAGAGGTCATCTTGCTGACCTGGAAGGGTACTGCGACCCATACTAGGGGTCTCTGGTTAAAACTGGTTAACAAATCCCTATCACTGTATAAGCTCACCTTTGATATCCGAAGGAGGAAAAAACATTTAACAAGATCTGGGACAGATGGCTAACTTACCACTAACCCTCTCACCTACACTGCCATAATTGAGTATTATTTAAGGTAGCTTGCCTCATACAGTAAATTACTTTTGCCATGATAGTACTATCCATGACTGTGATACTTGTCTATACAGAGTCTGATGTCAAGTTAGAAGTTATCCACTCTGAATAACATGGTAAATGCATGATGCACAATTTCCTTCAGTTCTAGGATGACATAGGAGCATTTTGTATTTTATGTTTGTATTTTTTTTTTTTTATTTGCATGTCTGTCTGTATGTAAAAAAAATGCATCCCTTTGAATCTTATGAAACCATTCACACTGGTCCTTTGCGTTTCAGTTGTGTTTTTAAAAGTCTTGGTTGCTGGAGGCCTTTTTGGTGCATGTTTGGTGCGGTAAAAAAATTGACCAAAAACGCACCTCTCCACTGACATGATTGGAAACCGCTGCAAACGCATAATAAATGCATGAAGAATTAACACAATGCACGGCAGCAAAAACATGGCAAAAATGCAGCAGAAATACACATTTTGCAATTTTGCCGCATTTTTGCAACAGAGCAGTTTTTAAAACAAAGCAGTGTGTAAGCAGCCTTACTGTATTTATTTAAATATATGTCTATTTAATTTGTAGTGAATTTTTAAATAAATAAATAAAGAAAGAAAAATTTTACTGCAACATGATGAACTAAATGAATCTGTCGTTATTTCAGATGCTTCCAACATAAACAAAAGGTCAGAGTGAAACATATGAATACAAATAAATTTGTTGTTTCGTTAAAATTTATTTCAGATTTGTAGAAATTAATTACTATTGAGATTCGGAGATTTGGATACATTCGAATCTCCAAATATCAAACATTTTGTCTGAAGTTAGATTTATAATGAAACAAATCACATGTCAAAACAATGCACATGTCTGCATCTTACACTTCCCCCGACTGACAATGCTACTGATTAAAAGTGCCCCCTATGCTCCTTCATTCAGAGTGGGGGCACTCTAATACAGGAGGTGTGTTACTGGCCAGATCACCAGGTCAAAACGGGGAAAAAAGTAAAAAAAAAAAGAAAACAAATGCAGCTACCACATCTATTGATTAATAAGCTGCAATAAATAATTTTTTTTTTTTTTAAACCGTTTTAAGATGGCCATAGATGGATGGCCATAGATGGATCAGGGATGGCAACATTTTTGGCCATACTTGTTGGAGATCAACTCTCAAATGATAAAGGTGGAAAATTTGTGTTTGATCAGCACATGCCACCAATCAGCTGTAGCGCTGATGAGTGTATTTAGGCATTGGGGAGCCCCCACTCTCAAATTACAATAGCACAGTGGGGAGAATTCCTCCACCCACCTTGCTTGTGTAGATGGGGTAAACCATTTGTTTGTTTTTGATCAGCTGGCTGGTTAATCAAATAAAACTAAATCAGCTATGGCCATCTGTAGTCTAAGCTTGCATGCTAATGTCACCAGACTTCGTCCTATGTGTTATGTCCATTGGACCTGAGTCTAACGGATGTAAAGAAAAGTATAAAAATGAAGAAAACCGCGCTAAAACACCGGTGGGGGTTGGAAATCAAAAAGGATAGTGGTAACAATGGCTACAGACAAATACTAATTGTATCACTAGGTTGCTGCCACCCACAAGGAGAGAAACTCCAATTGGGGTTTCCTCCAAAAAATAGAACAATATGGTAACCGGGGTAGTTGGCGCTACCTACAAATAAAACTCCTTACAAATAGAGTGAAGAAAAATCCTTCTGCCGGGATTCCTCAAATCCTATAAGATCCTAATTGTTTCCAACAGGATCAAGAAAAACGGCAACAGAAAACAGTTCCTACTAGAATCTATTACAATCATAAAGATAGTCTAATGTGTATCGGCCACACCCTGCAGAGTAAGGTCGGTATATATAAAAAATATATATATATAATCCCGAATAGATCATGTATTCATCCTAAAAAATATATATATAATAAAAAAAGGGTATATGCCAAAAAGTGCTGCTATTATGCGATTTTCCAAGTTACAAGCTACTCAAATGTCCCAAAAAACAGCAATATTCCTACTGGAAATTAGTTCCTGAGATTAACAGATAGATCCAATAAACGAAGAAGAAAGGAGAGAACTAAAAACCAAACAACAACAGACAAAAGACAAACAATTGTATGTGTGTATCTGTTGCTAAGTGCAATATTGCCTAAAATCGCATTAACGCCAAGATATATTTAAATAGGCAAATTCCCAGTAAGAGGCGTATATAAATGTGCTTATGAAATTGTAGTCAAAACTTAAATATACAAGCTATAAGTGCAAAATGCTAGTATAAACATATATATAAAAAATATATTATATATATATAAAAAGTGCATCAAAAAGTACGGGTGAAGAAACAAAAAATCAATTAGCCAACAAGTTAAATAAACAATCCATAATGAAAAAATATATAAATATAAAAAAATATATATAAAAAGCAAACAAAAATAAAAATAAAAATAAAAATAAAATAAAAATGCAAATAAAAATAGAAATACAAAAATAGTGTCCAATTGTCCAAAAAAATCTTCAATAGTGCAAAAAAAGGTGCAAAAAAAGTGACTTTAGTGCTTCTTGTGCAATCTTGAACGTGACTTCTGTGTTCCCCCACAAGGTACCCCACTCACCAGAAGAATGTACCCCTGCAGGGGTAATTCGCCTTGAGATCAAAGTCTGCCAATATCCAGCTCCTCAATCGCATCCGGAGAGAGGTTTCTCAATCCCTGCCGATATCCAGCTCCTCAATCGCAACCAAGGGGAGATTTCATATGTCCTCATAAGAAAAAAATTGTAGCCTCCATAGTGTGATTTGTATAAAAAATCAATTTATTGCCACAAAAATATAAAACAATAAAAACATAAAAATAAAAATAAAAAATGAAAGAAACAAATCTCATATGTTGAGACAAGATATGGAAATACAGTCCACTAAAAAATCACTCAGCCCCCATATATAAATAAATGGTAACGTTCCAGGAAAACAGATAGTAAATCCTAGAACCAAGCTGGGAGAAAAAAATACATAATCAACCATACGCTAATGGCACTATATCCCAAAAAACAAAGGACTAAGAGTGCAAAAACCACTTAGGAACAATGTACCAGGTTATACCCTGCTGCATATGGTCACTCCAGTTTATGTAAGTCCCCCAGGGATAGAGCCATTCTAGCGTAAAAATCAATCCGAACGTGGAAGCCGCTCGGTAGATACGCAGCTGCGGCTTGCACTCCAACTGCGTTCCAACGAACGGAACTAACGTAATAAGCGTAACTCCGTCGAACGCGTTTCGTCATTGACGTCTTCAGCGGCTGAAGACGTCAATGACGAAACGCGTTCGACGGAGTTACGCTTATTACGTTAGTTCCGTTCGTTGGAACGCAGTTGGAGTGCAAGCCGCAGCTGCGTATCTACCGAGCGGCTTCCACGTTCGGATTGATTTTTACGCTAGAATGGCTCTATCCCTGGGGGACTTACATAAACTGGAGTGACCATATGCAGCAGGGTATAACCTGGTACATTGTTCCTAAGTGGTTTTTGCACTCTTAGTCCTTTGTTTTTTGGGATATAGTGCCATTAGCGTATGGTTGATTATGTATTTTTTTCTCCCAGCTTGGTTCTAGGATTTACTATCTGTTTTCCTGGAACGTTACCATTTATTTATATATGGGGGCTGAGTGATTTTTTAGTGGACTGTATTTCCATATCTTGTCTCAACATATGAGATTTGTTTCTTCCATTTTTTTTTTTTATTTTTATGTTTTTATTGTTTTATATTTTTGTGGCAATAAATTGATTTTTTATACAAATCACACTATGGAGGCTACAATTTTTTTCTTATGAGGACATATGAAATCTCCCCTTGGTTGCGATTGAGGAGCTGGATATCGGCAGGGATTGAGAAACCTCTCTCCGGATGCGATTGAGGAGCTGGATATCGGCAGACTTTGATCTCAAGGCGAATTACCCCATGCAGGGGTACATTCTTCTGGTGAGTGGGGTACCTTGTGGGGGAACACAGAAGTCACGTTCAAGATTGCACAGGAAGCACTAAAGTCACTTTTTTTTTGCACCTTTTTTTGCACTATTGAAGATTTTTTTGGACAATTGGACACTATTTTTGTATTTCTATTTTTATTTGCATTTTTATTTTATTTTTATTTTTATTTTTATTTTTGTTTGCTTTTTATATATATTTTTTTATATTTATATATTTTTTCATTATGGATTGTTTATTTAACTTGTTGGCTAATTGATTTTTTGTTTCTTCACCCGCACTTTTTGATGCACTTTTTATATATATATAATATATTTTTTTTTTTTTTTTTTTTAAAGAAGTTTTTATTAAGAATTTGTACGTGTACAATATCATAAACGAAAACAATAACATATGTATGAGTGAAAAAAGTGACAATATTATTCGGTACATATAAGAGTCGACAATCTCGAATGGCATATAGCAAGAAATTCTAACCAATACTATGATGTCATTCTTTAAGGTAAATATCTGTAGGCTTGGTCTATTCAACTAAATAGTCTACTAAAAAAAAAAAGGGGAAAGAGTATTAGATCTCGAGATCTCAGTGGAGGGATTTAGTGTCACTTCAGAAAAGTTTGATGTCATAATGTGGAAAAGGGACTAGAGTTAATTTTCACGAATACTTAAGGAATAGAACAATTTGTTGGGGAATGATACTGCAGAGAAATACAAATTAAAAATAACTAAAAACATATTCCAGAACATTGTGTGAAGTAAATGCAGTCAAAGCTGCCTTCCAATTGCACATTCGACACTAAAGTGGTATTTGAGTAGTAATTCTAAAATGGGGCAAGGTAGGGGCGGTGGAAGGATATCAATGTAAATACATTGAATGGGATAGGAGTGTTCTGTATACAGCCTGTTCCGATATTGGAGAATGGGTAAAATGCTTCCAATGGCCTATGTGGTTTGAAAATTCAAATGGTTCTTGAGAATGTGAACCAAACCTGTATATAAACAGTAGTAAAAGATAAAGAGAATCTAAAAAAGGGGGGGTCTAGTTGAGTAAGGAGAGGGGGTACGGAAATGAGGTGATTCAAGATTTATTTGTGATAGACGTTATTAACATTGTGTTGAGTTTTCATATCATGTAAGCAGATCTCGATATTCCTGTGTGGTGGTGAAATGTTGCCAACAGGACCACGTCTGTATGAATTTGGAAGGTGTGTCTTTGGCTTGATGTATCAGGTCTTCCATTTCGGCTGTTTTGTGGAGTCTATCAAACCAATCACGCACGGTTGGGGTGGCCGATGATCGCCATTTCCTGGGGATGCACATGTTTGCAGCGGCTATCATGTGCATAGTGAGGGATCGTAGGTAGGTACGTTTTGGTTTTGCAGGGTAGTGTAATAGGAATTGTGCAGGCGTGTATTCAAGTGTGTATGTGGTGATTTTTTGTATCAAATGGTGAACTTTCTTCCAAAACGGTTGGATTTTATGGCAGGCCCACCATATATGTAACAATGAGCCGATTTCAGTGCCACAGCGCCAGCATTGCGGTGAGAGGGAAGGGTAAATGTGATGGAGTTTAAGAGGTGTGCGGTACCATCGTGAAATCAGTTTATATGCATTTTCTTGCGCAGAAACGTTCAAGGATCCTTTGTGTGTGATGGTAAGTATTGTTTCCCAATCCTTATCTGTGAGGTTGATAGATAAATCAGTGGACCATTTCATCGTGGTCCAGCAGTTTCGTTGTTGTTGGTTCGGGAACAGTAATCCGTAGGTAAAGGAGATAAGGTGTCTATGGGGTTCTGAGTGTTGGCACATGTCCTCAAATGGAGTGAGAGGTCGGGACCACTCCAATTTTGAAGCTTGTGTGTCGAGGTAATGTTTAATTTGGATATAGGTCCAGTATGAAAATGTGTTTGGTCTAAGCTGGTTCGAGAGAGTAGAGTATGAGAGCAGTTTGTCGTCTGTGAAGAAGTGATTAGCCCGGACAGGCATGTGCGGCCATTTAATCTTCAAAAAGGGAGCGTGTAGTCCTGGTGTAAAAGCTGGGTTCATTGCGAGGGGAGTCATTGGTCCGTTTATCGACGATATCTTGTATTTTGAGCATGCTTTTTGAAAAACGGAGAGTGTAGGGTAAATCAAAGGGTGTGTTTTATAGATAGCTGGAGTGTGTTCATTCGGTATCCATGGTGTCTGAGCTAGGGGGATGTGGGATAATGAATTTTCTAATTGGACCCAATCCTTAGTGGAAGCATGTATGTTCCAGTCCAGAATTCTTGTCAAATGTGCTGCCTGATGATATTTTTCAATATCAGGGAGGCCGAGACCACCACTGAGTTTAGGAGATGTGAGCTTGATATAGTTTAGTCTAGGGCGAATCGGTCCCCATATGAATCTAGTGCATAATGTACGATAGGTTGAGAAAAACGTGGGCGGTAGTTTAATAGGGATCGTCTGGAGAAGGTATAAAATCCTCGGGAGGACGTTCATCTTAATTATGGCCGTTCTACCGAACCATGAGAAAAGTCCAGACGACCATTTCTGTAGGTCATTTTGGATGTTATGTAACAGGGGTAGATAATTGACATCATATAAGTTGGTTAGAGATGCTGGTAGTTGGATGCCTAGATAGGTGATGGAATGGGTGTTCCACTTAAACGGGAAGTTGAGTTGGCATTGGGAGCATTGTTGAGGTGTTAAAGTAATGTTTAATGCATGAGATTTTGTGAAATTAATTTTGAGATGTGATATTTGATTGAATAGGTCCAGTGTTTTCAGAAGATTTGGGAGTGTTGTCAATGGCTCTGTAAGAAATAGGAGAATATCATCCGCAAAAGCGGCTAATTTGTAAGTGTGATTTTGTATTGTGATTCCTTTGATATCCGGATTCGCTCTGAGACATCGAAGGAAGGGTTCTAAGGTGAGTACGAATATAAGTGGGGATAGAGGGCAGCCTTGTCGCGTGCCGTTGGATATGGGAAAGGCGTCCGACAGGTGGCCATTAATGCGGATTCTTGCAGTGGGCTTGGAGTAAAGCATGAGAATGTATTGGAGCATGCGGTTAGGAATGCCAATGGCTTTCAAGGTCTCTGACATGTAATCCCAGGCCACTCTGTCCAACGCCTTCTCCGCATCCAACGACAAAAAAAAACCTTTTTGGCCTGCTTTGTTAAGCCAATGGTGGATGTTAAGGGCTTTGAGGGTATTATCCCTCTCTTCCCTGCCCGGGATAAAACCTACTTGGTCGAGGTGTATAAGGTCAGGGAGTAGGGGAAGCAATCTGTTGGCCAGTATTTTAGCGTACCATTTTAGGTCTACATTTAATAGGGAGATCGGCCTGTAGTTGTGAACTAATAGAGGGTCTTTGCCAGGTTTGGGGATTACCGTAATGTGTGCTGTTAATAAATCTCTAGGGGGTGTAGTAGGTGTTGCATATGCATCAAACGTGGTGGTAAAAAAGGGTGTCAATAATTGTTTAAAGGATTTATAGTAACCGACAGTCAGGCCATCGGGTCCCGGACTTTTACCAACTTTTAACATGTTTAGAGCTAGATCCGCCTCTTCTACAGTTATAGGTTTGTTGAGATCTTGGGAAAGGGTTTCCGAGATCGGAGTAGGGCCGTATTGTGCGAGAAAGTCTTTTATCATGGTTTTTCGGTCGGAGGATGTTTGTCTATTTTCTGCGGAGTGTAGGTTATATAATTTGGAGTAATATGACAGAAATTGTTGAGCTATATCTGGATTGGACGTAACTTTACGTCCCTGTGGGTCTGTGATAGAGTGGAAAGTTGTGGTGGCTTTTTTGGAATGGAGGGCTCTAGCTAGGAGTTTGCTAGCTTTATTGCCAAATTCATAGAAGCGTTTTTGGGATAAAAGATATTTGCGTCTAATTTGTTTTCCTAATAATTGCGACAATTCCTTCCTGGCAGATATTAATGAGTCAAGGGCATCTAGGGCTAGGGTCTTTTTATGGAGGTTTTCTAAGGACCTAATTTTTTGGAGTAAAGTTGTTTGATGTAGCTCCCTGAGTTTTCTTCTTTTGGAGGCCGCAGCAATGAGTATGCCCCTAATCACACATTTATGTGCTTCCCACGTAATTTGTGGTGAGATGTCAGAGGTGTTATTTTCCGAAAAAAAATGTTGTAATCCTGTTGTGACGTCTGCGACGATAGTCATGTCAGTAAGTAGGGAAGGATCTAGTTTCCATGATTGGGGCCTGGGATGTGTTTCAGGAAATGTTAGGCTTATCGAGATTGGGTGATGGTCAGATAAGTACATAGGATCTATAGATGCTTTTTGAAGATAAGGGAGGGCTGATTGGGATATAAAGAGGTAATCAATTCTAGAATATTTGGCATGCGGTGGAGAGAAGAAGGTGTAATCTTTGCCATCCGGGTAAAGTGTGCGCCACGTATCATGGATTAGGAGTGATTGTAGTTCAGATTTAATGGCCTTTAGGGCGGTATATGGTAGAGAAGAGTTACCATTCGATGTGTCAACTAAGGGGTTCAGTGGGGTGTTGAAATCACCACCTAGTATCAGTGTACCTTCTTGGAAGTCTACCAGGCGTCGTGTTAAGTCGCGAAAGAAGGGCACTTGTCCACTATTCGGGGCGTACAAATTTACCAGAGTGAGTTTCCGATCGTGATAGGTACCCTTAAGGAAGAGAAATCTTCCCTGATCATCGATATATGAATCTGTAATTTGGAAGGGGGTATGTCGGGCTAAGAGTATGGAGACTCCTTTCGTTTTCGATTCTGTATTCGTTGAGTGGAAGACAGTGGGGTACTGAAAGTTGTGGAGTTTTGGAATAGAGTTTGTGCGGAAGTGGGTTTCCTGTACAAATATTATATCTGCACGGTTGCGTTTCATATTGAGAAGGAGTTGTGATCTTTTTTCGGGTATGTTTAAACCCTTAACATTTAGGGAGATAATCTTTAATTGTGGTACAGGAGGTTGTATCGATTTGGCAGTCATTATGAGTTAAGGTGGAAAGTATCCTTAATGAAATTATTTGGAATTGCCAAATGGGTGGAGGCAGTTCGGGATTCGGATTGTCAAGGCTGAACTTGGGGCAAAATGGATATACAGGTAATCGGAATCCAGAACACTCCTAAGTATTTTGTTAGGAAGGGGTAAGTGGGGAAGGGGGGTGGAGAATGGATAGGGGTGGTGTGGTAGGTAATAGGGAGACCGGCTATAGGTGAGGACCAGCTCACCTATACAAGTGGAAAAGGGTGAAAGCCGGAATAGATCAGTGGTGACTAGAATAAATGTGGTGAGATAAAAAGTAGCAGGACAGTGTACCACTTCGTGGGAGGTGGTTCGGTTGAAAAGAGATGTGTTCCTAAAGTGGTCGTCAGACTGTGAGCCTCAGAGCTATGATAGTTAGTGCAATTTGGGGAGAAATGTGATACATAGAGTATAGGGGAAAGAACCGTCTGGTGTAAGTTGGCATGTGAGGAGGGGAGATAAGGGGATGCATGGGTCGTAATGCCCATGCTGTTATATTTAAGGGCACTGGGTGAATTGCACGTCTTGGATTGTGGCTGTACAGCCTGTACATTCAGGAGTCGGATATTAGGACAATAATGTAAAACCTCGGAGGTCAACTTATTAGCCAGCATATAATTAACAGTGTAACATAGAGGAACTGCTGTAGGTGCATATCAGTCTGAAATAGAAATATATGATTTTCAAACTGTAAGATAACCATAGAACGATTATAACAGTAAAAACTCGGGTATAACCCAGCAATAAAGCTAAGTACAACACTTCTACTAGTAGTTCTACATCATTGTTAGTGTAATATAGAACAAGATATATATTTCTTCCTCTAATATAGTCAGGGTGCGGGAAAAAGAAAAGAAAAGAAGAGAGAGAAATAAAAAATAAAAATAAATAAATTGGTATATAAAAAACAATATAAGAAATATATATATATATATATATATATATATATATATATATATATATATATATATATATATATATATATACATATATATACATATATATACATAAAAATAAAAAAAATAAAAATAAAAAAAAAATAAAAAGGGGGGGGGGGAGAAAGCACACAGGGGAAGAGGATAGGGAGGAGAGGGCGGGGTCGCTTCCCAATAGCAGATAACCTGGTATGTTCTGTATACCTACGGGGGACCTTATAAGAGGAAGTTTGCGTGTCATCCATAAGAGGTTAAGTCCGTTTGGAACAAGCACTGTAAAGATCGTGAGAGTTCAGTGAGCTTGTTGAGCAAGTCTAGGCGAGACAGGTATCAGCTACCTTTTGTTGAAAGTAGTTTTGTAAGGTAAAGTAGGTCATTCGATGGCTACTGCATAGTTTGCATGACCTTTATTAGTGTCAATCGGATCCTTAAACCGGGCACTGGTGTTAGCAACCATGGAGATGAAATCAGGTGTGAGGGTCAAGAGCAAATATGATGCAAAGTATAAAAACCGTAAAGCAGTCGAGGTGATCTGGATATAGTACATACGTTTTTGGTACCTACGGAAGCACTGTTGACAGCAAACAATGTTGAGCGTGTCCATAGTATGTAGGAGACCCCAAAGTATGAGAAAAAAAAAAAAAAAAAAAGGGGTGGGGAAGTTCTTTTTCCCGCATTAGTGTGGTGGTAGGATAGAGATGGCTTGAAAGGGATCTAACGATCTCTACGAGCTCTTCTTGGTAGCGGGGCAGCCGTAGGGCTGTGTTGTGGTGGATGTGAGGTTGCAGGAGGACTCAGTCTTGCGATGGATGGAGAGCGGCGTCTTCTAAAGTGAGAGGCCTGTGTTTCCATGCAATCCTCAGTCAGTACCTTGGAAGTCGGAGCGGAGGTGTGAAATTCTGCATACCAATTCGGTACCGCTGTGAATGGGATATCCAGGGCTTGGCAAAAGGAATCTAATTCATCAGGGTTCCTAAGCACTGATGTACGGCCGCGGTATGTTGCAGATAACGCAAATGGAAATTTCCATCGGTATGGTATGCCTTTAGCTTGTAATACTTCCAGTAGAGGGCGCAAATCCTTTCTATGCCGCAAAGTTATGGCTGATAGATCTTGGTAAATGGTAATCTTGCATCCATCATATTCCAGTGGTCCTTTGAGTCTTGCCTGTTTTAAAATATCTTCTTTTAATTTGTAATCATTGATATAACAAATTATATCCCTAGGGGGATCGGATTCCCTACCGCGTGGTCTGAGGGCTCTATGGATACGTTCCATTTCAATGATGTCTGTGGCTGGTTTCTCTAATAAGGCATTGAATAGATTTGACACTGTAGGGGTTAATTGAGAGTTATCCACACTCTCAGGCAGACCTCTCACTCTCACGTTGTGCCTTCTCCCCCTGTTATCAAGATCTTCGATATGCCTTTGCATATCTCTCAAGTGGGCTGTGTGAGAATCCAGTACAGTGGTGACCTTCCGCAGCACAGACTGATGGACAGCTGTTTTCTTCTCCACCTCCTGCACTCTTCCCGCCATTGCCTGTAGTTCATAGCGGAGGTCCGTGATCGCGGCGGTGAAGGTGTCTTTGATGTCGGAAGCCACCGCTCGGAGGTCCTGCAGAGTGGGTTGTTGGGGAGCAGGGGGACCCGCTGCTGTGTCGGTCGGATGTGCGGTAGCCGGCGCTAGAACGATCTCGTCTTGCGCTTGTGAGGCTGCTGAGGAGACGGTCGCCATATTGGCTCTCTGAGTCCGGAATAGCTCCGGGATGTTATGGCCGCTGCGGGTCCTATTACCTCTCGGGGATCTCGATCGTGAGGCAGAGTTATTGCGGGATGCCGTCCCCATACTCTGAAGCTCAGAAGAGAGGGTAAGTGTCCCGTGATAGCTGAAAGAAGGCTACAGTCTGACGGAGGTGGTAAGTTAAGCGGCCATCTCTCTTCAAGGCAAGCCACGCCCCCCATAATATATTTTTTATATATATGTTTATACTAGCATTTTGCACTTATAGCTTGTATATTTAAGTTTTGACTACAATTTCATAAGCACATTTATATACGCCTCTTACTGGGAATTTGCCTATTTAAATATATCTTGGCGTTAATGCGATTTTAGGCAATATTGCACTTAGCAACAGATACACACATACAATTGTTTGTCTTTTGTCTGTTGTTGTTTGGTTTTTAGTTCTCTCCTTTCTTCTTCGTTTATTGGATCTATCTGTTAATCTCAGGAACTAATTTCCAGTAGGAATATTGCTGTTTTTTGGGACATTTGAGTAGCTTGTAACTTGGAAAATCGCATAATAGCAGCACTTTTTGGCATATACCCTTTTTTTATTATATATATATTTTTTAGGATGAATACATGATCTATTCGGGATTATATATATATATTTTTTATATATACCGACCTTACTCTGCAGGGTGTGGCCGATACACATTAGACTATCTTTATGATTGTAATAGATTCTAGTAGGAACTGTTTTCTGTTGCCGTTTTTCTTGATCCTGTTGGAAACAATTAGGATCTTATAGGATTTGAGGAATCCCGGCAGAAGGATTTTTCTTCACTCTATTTGTAAGGAGTTTTATTTGTAGGTAGCGCCAACTACCCCGGTTACCATATTGGATGTAAAGAAAAGCCCGGCGCCGCAGGGGTTAACAAAACAAAACGCCCACGGAGGTCACGGCCCCCATCCAGGTTTTCACCTGAACCCCCCAGGAGAGGGAGGGCTGATGCCGGCAGTTTGGGGAGGGCTCCATCCGGCCCCCCGGCGAAGAGAGCCACCAGGACTGGAGGGGGGGAGACTGAGGAGCCCATCCCCAAGGAGGCTGGGACAGAGGAGCAGGCCGGAAGGGGGATCTACAGGAGCTGCTGGGCCCCAAGGGAGCAGTAGGAGCGGATGCAGCCCCCCCACCCAGCGTGGAACACGCAGGGTTAGGACCTCAGCGGGGGAGATCTCGGGCCGCGGGGGTGGGTCCCCCCCCAGGGCTAGCATCACCAGGTCGGGTGAGAAGGGACGGGGACTGGCGTCGGCGATTGGTGGTCGATCGAATGGGGCTGAGGTGGTCCGCACCGGCCCTACAAAGGCAACGCAAAAATCCACTGGCGGGTACGCAGCACGGCGGCAGGCCAGGTCGGCTGCTTTACCCTCGGCAGCCAGGACCGTGTCCCCTGGTGGGCTGTCTGGAGAGGATGCGCTGATGTCCGGTCAAAGGTTGGAGGGTGAGGTGTCCGGATCGGAGGAGGAGGTTCCGAGAAGTCCAACCCCTGCTAGGGTGTCCGAGAGATCGGCTGGTGGGATCGCTCCTGTGCAGCCCGGTGAGTACCCTTTAAGTTTACCTATTGGTGGGGGGGTTGTTTCGGCGGGGGCCGGTGGTGCTGTGAGTGCGGGTACACAGGAGGTGGTGGAGCAGGGGGGTTTGGGGACAGGGAGGGCTGTCAGGGCGGAGAGTGGGCTGTTGGGTTTTCTGGCTGGGATCAAGGAGCTGGTGGGCAGGTTTGAGCACCAGGAGAGGGCTGCCGCTGGCCTGGCGGTGGCGTGGGTCCCTTCTGGCGGGGTGTCAGGGGGTGTCGCAAAAGGCACGGGAGCGGTGGTCGGTGCCCAAGGGGTGGTTGTCCTGGCAGTGGCTGGGCCCGCGGGGCAGGAGCCGCCAGTGCCCATTAAGCCATCGAGCGGGAGGGGGTCCTCTACTAGACAAGACATTGTGCGTTTGGCAGACTCTTCGAAATGCGAGGTGTATGTCTGCTTTGAAGGGCCGTTGGGGGCTCATTTGAAGCCAGAGGTACGGGAGAAAATATGGAAGGGTGAGTATGTGGAGATATTTTCGGCGGTACAGACTGATACCGAGGAATTTTGCGAATTGGCTGCAGGCATTCGCCATCATGGCGAGTGTGATTGGAGAAAAGAACGCTGAGCATTGCTCGGCTCTTTTCTGTAACATGGACTCAGTTGGGGAAGCTTACCGAGTGTACGGGGGAACCGCGTGGCTGAGATACGATGAACAGTTTCGCCAGCAGAGAGCGGTGCGGTCGTCGCTGAGATGGGACCACAAGGACATTAGTGGATGCGCCTGATGACGTCGGCGAGGGCACCGGGCCAGTTTTTTCAGGGGGGGGGGGGCGGTGGATCTTCCGCTCCCGGACAATCAGCCAGTAGAAAGAAGGGAACGTGTTGGCAGTTAAACGAGGGATCCTGTAAGTTCGGCGGATCCTGTCGGTACAAGCACGAGTGTTCCAGCTGCGGGGGAACACCCCCTTTGTCACGCTGCTTTAAACAGGGCAGGAACAGATCTGGAGATGCTGCGCAAAAGAGGGAGGACGCCAGTGATGGTGGAAAGAATGTGAACGTTTCTCGGTAGGTATCCGAATAGGAAGGCAGCACGCCTATTGGAGGAGGGTTTCACAGAGGGGTTTCGGATACCGGGTAGGTTAGAGGTGGTCCCACCGGTACCGCGGAACCTGAAGTCGGCCTTGCTGTATCCTGATGTGGTTTCTATGAAGCTGCGTAAGGAGGTAGAGTTGGGACGGATAGGAGGCCCTTTTCCAGTGGCACCTTTCCCTGATCTTGTGGTTTCTCCTTTGGGGGTGGTTCCAAAGAAGGAACCTCAGAAATGTTAGCTAATTCACCACTTGTCTTTTCTGAAAGGGGGGTCGGTCAATGATGCCATTGATCCTGAGGAGTGTACAGTTAGCTACACGTCCTTTGATGCGGCGGTGAGTTGGGTCCGCCGATATGGGCGGGGGGGCGCTGATGGCGAAAACAGACATTGAGTCGGCTTTTCGGTTGCTCCCCGTCCATCTCGAAAGTTTTCAGTTGTTGGGGTGTCATTGGGACAACATGTTTTATGTTGACCGTTGCCTCCCCATGGGGTGCTCCGTTTCGTGCGAAACATTTAGCTCATTTGTGGAATGGGTGGTGCGGGATGTCGCAAGGCTGAACTCTGTTATCCATTATTTGGATGACTTTCTCTGCGTGGGTCCGCCGGATTCCAGAGTGTGCGGGGTGTTGCTGGCGACGCTGGAACACGTAGCTGAACAGTTCGGCATCCCGTTGGCACCCGACAAGACGGAAGGGCCCAGGAAGGTCATCACCTTTCTGGGTATTGTGTTGGATTCTGAAGCGATGGAATGCAGGTTGCCGGAGGACAAGCTTGTGGATCTGAAGACCGTCATTCAGGGACTACTGGACAAGCGCAAGGTGCAGCTTAAGGTTCTACAATCACTGTTGGGGAAACTCAACTTTGCTTGTAGAATTCTTCCAATGGGTAGGGTGTTTTGTCGGCGGCTGTCGGTGAGCACGGCAGGTGTGCTGTCACCCGTGCACTATGTGCGGCTGCTTAAAGTGCATAGGGATGATCTGCGGATTTGGCACCGTTTCCTGGAGGCCTTTAACGGAAGGGCTTTGTGGATGTCTGGACCGGTGAGTAATTTTGATATGGAATATGGATATGGAAGGCTTCGGAGCTTTTTTCCAGGGCTGCTGGAGTGCGGACCCCTGGCCGAAGTTGTGGGTGGATGCTGGGTTCACCAAAAATCTGGTGCTGCTGGAATTGTTTCCGGTGGTGCTGGTGGTGGAGCTCTGGGGGGCATCGTTCCCGGGACAGGAAGGTTCGGTTCCATGGTGATAACCTGGGGGTGGGGCAGGTGATCAACAGAGTATCTGCTTCGTCCCCTCCGGTCATCAAGCTACTGCAACACCTGGTTTTACGGTGTTTGCAGCTGAATATCTTCATTTATGCGGTGCACTTGCCAGGTGTGAACGTGATTGCTGATGCGTTGTCTCGCTTTCAGTGGGACCGGCAACGGAGCAACACGGAGTGCCCTGTCCCTACTGGTTGTGGACAATTGCATTGGGCGACTCATGGGATGGATTAGGAAGTCGGTGAGTGAACCCACATGGAGAGCATATGGTAAGGTATGGGAGGAATGGGGGGTTTTCGTTCAGGGCTTGGGTGAGGATCCCACGGGCCCGGTAGTTCACTGGATGGTGCTGTATTACCTATCTAGACAGATGGAGGAGGGAGCCTCAGGGGCTGCAGTGAGCAGGAAAATGGCAGGTTTGGCATTTCTGTTCAAATGGCAGGGGCTTCCGGATTTTACCAAGGATTTTTGGGTGCGCCAGGCGATAAAAGGCTACAAGAATTCGGTTGGGCGGAAGGATGCTAGGAGACCTGTGTCTTTTGCGATCCTGGGGGGCATTCTGGAGCAGTTGGTGGGGGTTTGCTCCTCGACCTATGAGCTGGATTTATTCAGGGCAGCTTTTCTGTTGGTGTTTTTTGGGGCGTTTAGAATTGGGGAATTGGTTAGCCTGCCTAAGAAAGTCCAAGGGGGCATTGGGTTCCAGGACGTCCAGTGCACTGCAGATGGGGTTTCTGTGCGACTGCGGAGATCAAAAACGGATCAAGCGGGCAGGGGTAAGATGGTGTACGTCTACCCCTTGCCGGGATCTGATTTATGTCCAGTGGTGGCGGTTAGGGGGTTTTTGGATCACAGACCGGGGTTTACGGGTTCATTATTACTGCATGAGGATGGGTCCCCGCTGTCCAAATTTCAGTTTGTCGCTGTTTTCCAGAAGTGTTTACAGGGTATGGGTTTGGAGGACAAAGGTTTCTTTTCTCATTCGTTCAGGATAGGGGCAGCGACTGAAGCGGCTAGGTCCAGTTTGGACAAGGAAGCAGTAAAACGCATTGGGCAGTGGGAATCCAGGAGGTTTAGACTGTATGTCCGCCCTCATCTGTTGTGATGGCAGTTGGGTTTTTGGGGGGCTCAGGATCTGTTGAGTTGGGGTTAAAGTTGTTTTGGATGGTCATGGTGGCACATTTGTCTTTCTTTTATTCCAGATGCGGTGCAGTGCCTGATCTGGATTTTGGGCCACTCATATGTTTGCTGGGGGGCCAGAAGGGCAGATGTCCAGCCTAACGGGCGGCAGCTGGGGTTTTCCAACCAAGAAGCCTGTGTTCGTTGTTTGGGGTTTCCGGGTATGTTATGGAGCAGAATGGTATCGGAGGTTCACCGTTTTGCACGGCGGAACAGGCCTTCAGATGTTTTGATTTTACATGTGGGGGGCAATGACTTAGGAGTCAGGTCCATGTTGGATATCACACGGGACATGAAGTTTGACATACTGCGGCTGCGTATATCTTATCCGGACACTATCATCGTGTGGTCCGACATGGTGGCTCGTCAGTCTTGGAGGATGGCCAGGTCGGTGGAGGGTGTGAACAGGGCCAGACGCAAAATAAACAGGGGTATCAGCAGGTTTGTGATACAGGTTTGGGGATCAGACATCTGGAGTTGGAATTTGAAACTTGGCGGTACTGGAAGAAGGATGGAGTGCAGCTTAATGATGTGGGGATTGATCCGTGGGCACTGGGGATACAGGATGGAGCGCAGCTCCCAAGGGTAAGGAGATTACCCTTGTTAGCTGTGGCTGGTGTTTGGTCTTTGTGGGTGAGGAAGAGAGTTCTGAATGAAGAGTCAGGATCTGTCGGTGGTACGGGTCCTGTGGGTGGTACTCCAGTTAACTGAGGTTATCTGGTAATTGGTTATGGGGGCATTGCGGTAGGTGGGTGTCTCTGAGTCAGCCTGTCGGCTTGAGGCCCAATAACCCACGTCAGAGGGACCGCAGTGTCATAATTTTTGGATATAACCTGAGGGTTATTGGTGTACCTGCAAAGAACAACACTAGGGGGAGCTGATGTTTTCGTCATAACTGATGTTATTGTTTTGTTACTGTTTTTATTATGGTTTATGTTATTTAAAGAGTTATATATTTTTGGATATTTTATACAGTTTGTTTAATAAATTAATGGCTGCTACGGCCTATTTTACTCCAAAAGTGGTATGGTCTTATTTATTATATAATGGGGAGGTAAGTGGAGTATAGGTTGGTAGCAAAATGCATATATGTTACACACTAGTCATGCTATAGTAGTCTTTTCATACTTTGTGTTTGTTTATCAATTCAAAGGTAAAATATATAACAGTTTTTAAAACCCTCATTCTCTGATACTAGGTTACATTAAATTGTAAAAACGAGCAAACAATCCACATTTCCAGCTTCTCAAAACTTAGAAAAAGCAGCTTATCTTATACTTTGATACATAATATACTGTGTAGATGGTTATGAGGGCAGTGCTAATTCTTATGTAGTGCCCTGGGGTTTAGTAAGGGAGCTCCTCACAAATTTACATGCCAGGAGTAGTTAATATGGTCAATTGCTAGAGATCTATTGATTTCTCCCTAAGTTTGGCCTTGTTGCACTTTTCTCAACGGTCAGGTTATGGGTACATGGGGTATCTCAGCCAATGGGCACCCTATATATTTGGGTGAAGTAGGGTGACCTATGTTCTGTGCCACCTGGACAGTTGTCTGGGTGCACATGTGTCATATGCCCTGAGCTGCTATGCCAGAGATTGGGCCTATCTCGGGGGCATCTGGCTGCCAGACTATGTGAGGGCCTATCCAGAAGTAAGAGGGCAGTGCAGGGTTGGGATTGAGGCTTGCAGTCCAGCCAGAAGTGACGGTTCTGCCGACCAGAGAACCTGTCAGTGGTTGGAGGTATAACGAAAGCTGTCGCCACTAAGGGACCAACCACCCTTACCAGTGACCACAGTGAGTAACTGAATAACTGAATATATCTGACTGCAGGCCATTCCTTGTGTACTTTTTCTAATATACTTCAGGCAGTGTACACAGTACACAGTACCATGCCCCCATAGTAGAGTTGCCACTAATTTTCTGGTGGTGTATACAATGCAGTACACCCATAGTAGTTATTACACTTCTGTTGGTATACACAGATACACAGTACCATGCACCCCTAATGCAGTTGCTACTGCTTTTCTGGTGGTATACACAGTACACAATACATTCAGTACACCCATAATTGCTATTAGAATTTTGGTGGTGTACACAATACCGTGCACCCCTTGTACAGTTGCTACTACTTTTCTGGTGGTGTACACAATACATACAGTGCTCCCATAGTTGTTATTACACTTCTGTTGGTGTACACAGTACCGTGCACCCATAGTGTAGTTGCTACTACTTTTCTGGTGGTGTACACAGTACACAATACATACAGTGCACCCATGGTTACTATTAGACTTCTGGTGGTGTACACATTACCGTGCACCCATAGTGTTGTTGCTAATACTTTTCTGGTGGTGTACACAGTACACAATACAGTGCACCTATAATTGTTATTACATTTCTGTTGGTGTACACAATACACTGCACCCTAGTGCAGTTGCTACTACTTTTCTAGTGGTGTACACAGTACACAATACAGTGTAGTGTGGTTTTGCTAAACAAAATTGACAGCATGTCCAGAAGGCCACCAAGGAGAGGCAGACGCTCATAGGCCAATAAAAGAGGTCAAGCAGGCTCTGTGTCTACACTCTACACTTTTGCCCCAGTGACGAGGATGGAGGGGATGATGAGGTCACTGACTCTACTTGGGTGCCTCATAGAAGAGAGGAGGAAGAGAAGGAGGCACATCTCCAACGAGGCAGGATGCCCTCCAGGGGGAAGCTTAAGGACAGCCACCCTATTGCATCACACCGCAGAGCTAAGCAGGTGCAGGGCGCTGCTGACACCCTGCATATTTTGAAAAGTTCTTTGGTGTGGGCCATTTTTTGTGTGCAGCAGATCGCACCATTGCTGTTTGCAACATATGTCTGAAGCGTATCAAGCGTGGCCAAAACAGCAGCTGCTTGGGCACCACATGCTTGGCCAGACATATGACAACTTCCCATGCAGTCCATTGGCAACAGCACTTAAAAGAACAAGGCGGACCTCTCCTTGCTCCTATTCAGCTGGGATCTCCAACCCCACTATACCTCCAGTCCTCTCAGAAACCTGCACTAAGAGTAATGAAGGTATAGAAGTAGGTGTCCCAAATAATAGGTGTCCCAAGTACTTGCGGCCAATGTTGGTAACGCTGCAGTGGCTGTACATGCAGCAGAAGGCCATCAATGAGTACCTGTGTGAGTATGGCACCAGGACAGGGTCTAGGGAGCTTGGCTTTTTTCGCCACGCCAGTGGCTACTGATCAAGGATGCATGCACTGTCCTGTCACCATTTGAGGAGGCCACGAGGAGGGTGAGCAGTGACTTTGCATGCATCACTGTCCCTCTTGTCTTCCTGTAGGAGTGCACGCTTCGTGGAATAATGTACATGGCACTTGAGGCAGAACAGTGGGAGGAAGAGGAGGATTTTCTTACCTCTCAAGGCCCCCTTTATCCAGATAGTATTCCAGCGGGCCCGCCGATCACACAGGAAGAGGAGGAGGAGGATTGTGTCAGCATGGAGGTGGAGGATAACACTGAGCATCAGCAGCAGTCTTCAAGGGATCTTTTTCAGTCCCCAGAAACTCATGGAGTTGCAGAAAGGTTTGTGCAAAGCATTTCCAGAGCCTGGGAGGTTACAACTCCCTGGTGCTGGACAACGTGTTGCTGAGGCTTTGTTCAGTCACAGAAAGAGCGGTGGAGAAGGTGGCCAGCTGACCGATGCCTTCAGACAATTCTTCAGTCCTCAGTGCCAACCTCTGATCAGTTCCAGCAACCATCACCAGCGTCTGAATTACATGGTGCCGGAATATCTAGGGGCAAGGTTAGACTTGGAGACCTTTCCAACAGAACATCCACTGGGTTACTGGGTCTTGAGGATGGACCACTGGCCAGAGCTTGCTCAATATGCAATTGAGCTACTGGCCTGTCCTGCATCCAGCATTCTTTGTGAACGCACATTCAGTGCTGCTGGAGGCTTTGTAACCGATCACAGAGTGTGCCTGTCCACAGACTCTGTTGATCGGCTCACATTCATAAAAAGGAATCAGCCTTAGATCACCAGCTACCAAGCACCTGATGTTGATGTAACCAATTGATTTGTCTATGGATGTGGGATCCCTTAAAGACTGCATATGCTGAGTGACTATCCTATTATGCCGAGTGATTATCCTATTCCTCCTCAATCTTCATGATGATAGCTTCTAAAATATTTTTGGTTCAAGGCACCACCACCACTGCCTAAAGCCCACATTTTGTGTCCCTGTCTAACAGGAGTTTTTTAATTACAATTTTTGATCAAATATTTAACAGTAGGGCTCAACACTCAACAAAAGTATATGTTAAAGTGATACTAAACAATATCCTTATTCTCAAAAAATAATCCACACACATTCACTAATTAATGGCCCTGTAATCTACAGTGTTTTTCATTAAATTGCTTCTTACTGTGTTTTTCTGCCTTCTTGTAACATCCCCCGTGAGTTCCTGAACCTTTCCTTTACTCCTCCATTTGTTTGAAACGAGTAGTGTACTTTAATTGCGGTCATGTAGCTACGTTCCTACATACAGTGGGACCATGCAGAAAGAAGGTAGCCACCCTCAAACAGGAAGACAGGCTGGGAGCAATAGAAGGTACTTTTTGAGGTAAATACACACTTGGCATTTTTTTTATTAAACCAGAGCCACTTTGACTGCTGTGCCTTATATAAACAAATTAGATGAATTAAATGTCACACATCATCACTCGAATGTTGAAATAAAATCAGTTTCTTAATCAGATTTTTTGTCGTGTTCTTGCAATGCATAATATTAGGTCTTTATTCTTTTCTAACAAGCACAGCCTGGTTATTACCCAGCATGAGGCCAAATTTCAGGATTACAAAGTTTGTAAATAATATCTTCATGTTTCTTAGTTTAATCATTGGGAACATTTACCTGGCAAGATGTAGGAAACTTCATAATACAGGATTAAAAGTGATAGATTTGAGAAAAAGGATTTGTAGATCTGTTTGAAAGGGGGTTTCTTATCAGCCAGAGACAATCTCACACCAGCCATACACATTTTGAATAGCTAACTAAAGGGGTTATTCAAGCTACAATATTATAAAGCATAGCCAACCCCCTAAAAATGTCATATATATATAAAACAATATTTTCAGCTGGCTATCTTGAGAATAACACACTTGCTGTTCCTTCATGTCTCTGTTTTTTTTCTATGCTGTACTTGCAGAGGGAAGCCATGGTTGTTGCACAGGCAGGACTGTCCGCTTTTGATCTCCATTACACTATTGATTGATCCAACTAGCAGTTTACACAATAAAAATAAAACTAGTATGTTCACAGTATGTGACAAGGACACCACATTTTCTGGTAAGCTCAACAGATATTTTCTATACTTACTGAAAATGCTTTTAGCTTCAAAAGTATAAGGCTACTTTCACACTGGGACGGGCAGGCGCCGGCAGTAAAGCGGTGCTTTTTTTAGCGCCACTTTACTGACATTTTAGAGGTGCTATTCGGGCCACTAGTGGGGCGGTTTTAACCCTCACTAGTGGTCAAAAAAGGGTATACATCGCTCCTATAGCGCTGCAAAGATGCAGCTTGCGGAATTTTTTTACCGTCCTGCAAGCGCACCACTCCAGTGTAAAAGCCTGAGGGCTTTCACACTGGTGACACAGGAGAGGCTCTTTACAGGTGCTACACAGGAGCTGTAGCACCTGTAAAGCACCTCAGTGTGAAAGTAGCCTTAACTAAAGCATATCTAAAGACTGGTAGGCTGTAATATACATGGTGGGAAAAAGTAGGCATATATTCCTGATCAGATCATGACATTTTATAGTAGGTATAAATTACTGATCAGATCATGGCATTTTAATAATTCTCATTTACCGTATTTATTATTTCTTTTACTTTGCAGGTATTGAGAACAATATGGCCATAAGTTGGTATACAGTACTGATCGGGTCATGTTTAGACTCTAATGCCGCGTACACACGAGCGGACTGTATGGCCTACTTAGTCCGTCATACAATCCGACGGACAGTCCGTCATACTTTCGACTGAACGGACTTGACCACACACGGATGCACAAACAGTCCGTCGAAAGCTTGCGCGATGACGTGTACAGCACGTACGACGGGACTAGAAATAGGAAGTCCAATACACAGCAAAGCACCCTTCCGCCGTGTAAATCCTTTCTGAGCATGCGCCATTCTTAGTCCGTCGAACTAGCCTACTGACGAGTGGATTGTCCGCTGAAACCAAAGTACGACGGACAGAATTTCGAAAAATCCGAAATACTTAGTACGCCAGACTGCACGCTGAAAAAGTCAGCTGAAGCCCACACACGAGCGGACTGTCCACTGAAATGTGTTTAGACGGACTAAGTACGCCATACAGTCCGCCCGTGTGTACGCGGCCTTAGATGCAACATCCCTGAAACCTGTCCCGACCCTTTGACACTGTTAAACCTCTTGCTTGAAATGTCCTCCATCAATGTTGCAACATTTCTGGGTCTCATTACAAACACTGTGACACACAGTAGCACACAAATTCCAGTAAACATTAGTCCCCAATCACACGGGCGCCTCTGCTAAGCGGAATCTGCTTGCTCAGCGGGGGATCTCTCTGCTGAGCAGGTGGATGACAGGTCCATGTCCGTACTGCTACAGTGCCTTGAAAAAGTATTCATACCCTTTGAAATTTTCCACATTTTGTCATGTTACAACCAAAAACGTAAATGTATTTTATTGGGGTTTGATGTGATAGACCGACACAAAGTGATACATAATTGTGAAGTGAAAGGAAAATGATAAATGGTTTTCAAAATATTTTACAAATAAATATCTAAAAAGTGTGGGGCGCATTTGTATTCAGCCCCCTTTACTCTGATACCCCTAACTAAAATCTAGTGGAACCAATTACCTTCAAAAGTCAACTAATTACTAAATAGAGTCCACCTGCTCAGGTGGGAGAATCTGTCCACAGGACAACTATTAAGCCCCATACACACTATCAGATTTTCTGCTGATTTTTCCCGCAGATTTATCAAAACCATGTAGTAGAAGGGCCTGCCTGATTGCATACAAATTGAAACTCCAAAGGTTTGACCTCATATTATATGGTTTTGGAAAATCTGAACAAAAAAATCAGTAGAAAATCTGATAGTGTGTATGGGGCTTTAGTCGTTCACTCCACAAATCTGGCCTTTATGGAAGAGTGCCAAGAAGAAAGCCATTGTTGAGAAAAAGCCATAAGAAGTCCTGTTTGCAGATTGCGAGAAGCTATGTGTGGAACACAGAAAACGTGGAAGAAGCTGCTCTGGTCAGATGAGACCAAAATTGAATTTTTTGCCCGAAAAGAAAAACGCTATGTGTGACGGAAAACTAACACTGCACATTGCCCTGAACGCACCGGAACCCTGAACACACCAACCCCATCGTGAAACATGGTGGTGGAAGCATCATGTTATGGGGATGCTTTTCTTCAGCAGGAACAGGGAAGCTGATCAGAGTTGATGGGAAGATGGATGGAGCCAAATACAGAGCAATCCTAGAAGAAAACCTGTTAGAGTCTGCAAAAGACTTGAGACTAATGTTCGTCTTCCAGCTGTACAATGACTCTAAACAGACAGCCAGAGCTACAATGGAATGGTTTAAATCAAAGCATATTCATATGTTAGAATGGCCCAGTCAAAAATTGGGCCTAAATTCAATTGAGAATCTGTGGCAAGACTTGAAAATTACTGTTCTCAGATGCGCTAAATCCAGTCTGACAGAGCTCGAGCTATTTTGCAAAGAAGAATGGGCAAAAATGTCACTCTCTAGATGTGCAAAGCTGGTAGAGACATCCCCAAAAAGACTTGCAGCTGTAATTGCAGTGAAAGGTGGTTTTACAAAGTATGGGGGTTTAATACAAATGCACACCACACTTTTCAGATATTTATTCATTTTTAAAACCATTTATCATTTTCTTTCCACTTCACAAATATGTGCCACTTTGTGTTGGTCTATCACATAGTTACATAGTTATATAGGAGGGGAGGTTGAAAAAAGACACAAGTCCATCAAATCCAACCTATATGTGTGATTTTATGTCAGCATTACATTGTATATACCTGTAGGTTGTGGTCATTCAGGTGCTTATCTAATAAGCCGCCTGTGGAAGGGAATTTAACATCCTTGCCGCTCTTACAGTTCAGAAATCACTACACAGTTTAAGATTAAACCTCTTTTCTTCTCATTTTAATGAGTGGCCACATGTCTAATTAAACTCCTTTCCTTGGAAAAGTTTTATCCCTTGTGTGGGGTCACCAGAACGGTATTTGTAAATTGAAATCATATCCCTCTCAAGCGTCTCTTCTCCAGAGAGAATAAGTTCAGTGCTAGTAACCTTTCTTCACAACTAATATCCTCCAGTCCTTTTATTAGTTTTGTTGCCCTTCTCTGGACTCACTCCATTTCCAGCACATCCTTCCTGAGGACTGGTGCCCAGAACTGGACAGCATACTCTAGGTGCGGTGGCACCAGAGTATTGTAGAGTGGGAGAATTACCCCTTTATCTCTTGAGTTAATCCCCTTTTTAATATTCTGTTTGATTTGTTAGCAGCAGCTTGGCATTGCATACCATTGCTGAGCCTATCATCTGCTAGGACCCCAGGTCCTTTTCCATCATTGATTCCCCCAGTGGTTCTCCCCCTAGTGAGTAGATTGCAGTCATATATTTGCCACCCAAATGCATTATTTTAAATTTGTCAACATTAATCCTCATTTGCCATGTAGTTACCCAATCCTTTAATTTGTTCAGATCTACTTGCAAGGTTTCCATATCCTGCGGAGAAGTTATTGCCCTGCTTAGATTATTATCATCTGCAAATACAGAGATTGAGCTGTTCACTCCACCTTCCAGGTCGTTTATGAATACATTTAAGTTTTTGGTTGCAACATAACAAAATGTGTAAAATTTCAAGGGGTATGAATACTTTTTCAAGCCACTGTATGCAGAATGGACATGGACACGCTCTCCTTTATGGGGCAATCAGATGAAAATAGACTGCCTGTCTGTTTATATACAATGTAATCTGATTTTATCCGCCATATGGATGGGGACTAGGACCACCATCAATTTGTTTTTGGCCGAAAGAATCAAATTTGATGGCGGTGGGTGTCAGCATGCCACCACTTCATAGAAGAGAATAGAGGGTCCGATCAGTCTAGATGGGCAGGGCATTCCACCGCTTCGGTTCACGCCAGAATTTTTGAACATCGCAAAAGTTCGGACTCGATTCAAATTAAAATCAACACCCACAAAGCTAGGCAGCCTAGACAGTCTTTCATAGGTTTGAGATCCCCATAACTCTTAATCAGTTGGCATCAGGGGCTTGATAGCAGCTGCTAATCCAGGACTGATTTATTTTGACAAATATCAGCCGGTAAACAGAGTCTGTGGATAGACATGCTCTTTTATCTGTCACAAAACCTCCAGAAGCACTAAATGCTCGTTCGGAAATCATACACACTGGGTGCAGGGCAGCCCAGCAGCTCAATTGCATACTGGGCAAGTTCTGGCCAGTGGTCTATTCCCATGACCAAGAAACCCATTGGATTGTCTACTAGAAAGCTTTCCGTGTCTGTTTTCTCCCCAGATAATCTCCCACCATATAATTCAGATGCTGCCGATTGGATGTGGAGCGGCTGCACATTTGCTAAAAAGGCTCACACAGCTGAGCTGTGCAAAGTGGGTCAGGAGATAACAGCGCCACAATCTGATGGAATAAGGTGGCTGCTCTCTACTCTTCCATGATGGCTGCCTCTGGAGGACATCCTGCCTTGTTTGGGTTGTTTCTTCCCCTCACTTTCCTCCTCTGATCTATTCAGCACCCAAGTTGCATCAGTGTTCTCATCATCATCATCATCCCCTCTATCCTCATCATCACTGAAGCCACTTTGGCAATACACTGCGGCTGGGGGGAACAATTTGTTGTTTATCAGTGTTCTCCATTTCATGTATGTTAATGTTACTCCCTTCCTCTATTTCAGAACCAACATCAGAAGCAAGTAATGTCTGTGCATCCTCAAGAAGCGAGTGGCTGATGCATTGGCTATGGCAGGATTAGCTGTGGATAAGGAGGCAGAATAAGCTGTTCTGGCAGCTGCGGTGGACTGCGCACTAGTGTCAGCTTGGGTCATAGAGGATGAGGAGGACAAGGATAGTTTAGTAAGCCAGTCCACCACCTCCTCTGCATGCTGTGGCTGTATATCACAGGCAATATCACTAAACAGAGACAAATGTGCCCTGCCTGAAGATGGACTACGTCCACCTGCTGGCCCCCTCATAGTGGCATGGGAACATTTACCACTCCTTGTTGGCATCCCAGACATGATGAGGGTGGGGGGCTTATTAACCAAATTTTATAGAAACTGGGAAATGTGTGATCGGATGCACTTTATAGAATGAAAAGTGGTGTTTGGTGCACTTTAAATTGAGGACTGACGCTGACAGAAATGTACAAACTATAAAAAAATAAAAAGGGAGGAACACCAGCTTTACAGTAAGAAAATCTGCGGCTGACAAAAAAAAATGCAGTTACAAAAAAAAAGAAAAAAGGACGTATACAGCACTGTATACAGCACTAAATGTAATGCTGTGTTAAACACTGCACTACACAAACACACTACACTGATACACTATACTTACACACTATACTAACACTACACTAACACTCTTTAAAGCGGTTTTGTACAGAAAATTGCAAGTTCATCTTATTCAAATGGTTTTGGAACATAGATGCAGCTATGACCATTGAAATAAAATAATATGCAGTATTTACCTTTTATTTTTAATGTTTATGCCAACTTCCGGGCTCTCCTCCCGTGGGAGTAGGCATGTTTATCGGCTTCGCAATGGTCCCTGGGAACTTTTTTAGCTATTTCCCAGGAATCAGTGGGGGACACAGCCATGCCGAAATCTCGTGAGATTTCGGAAGGAGGACGCCGATCACGTGACGAGGGGATGTCCGAAATTGCCATTTTGAAAGTGGGCAGGCAGCTCTATCTGCCATTACCACTATAGCACATGAGGCAAGAGAAAGGAAAACAAAGAGGACACTCAATGAGCATGTGCGAGATGGAGCAGTGGATGCTGGGAGCTCAGCGTCATCGCATCCAGGAAGTAAATGCCTGTGGGCTTCAAACGCCCACAGTGAAAATGGAAACCGCCGGACTGCTTTTTTAAAAGTTTTCCTTAGCAATGAAATCGTCACACCGGGGGTTAAAAAGACGCCGATCGTGACTGCAAAGACACCGTAGGAATCGCCCACCAGTGACACAGGTAAAAAAAAAAAAAACGGCAGCGGAATCCCGCTTTAAGGGGTTGTAAAGGTTTAATTTTTTTTTAAATAACAAACATATCATACTTACCTCCACTGTGCAGTTTGTTTTGCAGAGAGTGGCCCTGAACCTCGTCTTCTGTGGTCCCTCGGCGGATGTCTCGGCTCCTCTCTGCAAGAGCTAACCCCCCTCTGGGAAGCTCTCCCAAGGGGATTAGCTTGCGGCACGCTCCCGTGTGATACAGTCGCCGAGTGTATCAATCAGCCCCGCCCTCCGGCGTGCCACGTCATTGATTTGATTGACAGCAGCGGGAGCCAATGGCTGCGCTGCTATCAATTATCCAATGAAGAGCCCACAAGAGCTGGGGGAAAGCAACGCAGGATCGCGCCCACTGAGATTCGGGGCTCAGGTAAGTAAAACAGGGGCTCGGGGGGCCGGAGAGTGCAAGGTGTTTTTTCACCTTAATGCATAGGATAACATATGGAAGGGTTATCATCACCCCTGTAACATTTGTTTTGCTGTCTGTGCCCCTGTTCAGAAGATTTCACTTCACTTTCTGTCCCAATGAGAATTGGATTTTGCAAATGTTGGGTTGTTGTAGAAACAATGATTGGTGATAAAGCATCAGTGGAGACACCTTTTTCTCCATATTAACTCTTAAGCCGCGTACACACGGGCGGACTGTCTGGCCAACTTAGTCCGTCGAAACACATTTCAGCGGACAGTCCGCTCGTGTGTGGGCTTCAGCGGACTTTTTCAGCGTGCAGTCTGGCGGACTAAGTATTTCGGAAATTCCGTAATATTGTCCGTCGTACTTTGGTTTCAGCGGACAATCCGCTCGTGAGTAGGCTAGTTCGACGGACTAAGTATGACGCATGCTCAGAAAGGATTTACACGGCGAAAGGTTGCATTGCTGTGTATTGGACTTCCTATTTCTAGTCCCGTCGTACGTGCTGTACACGTCATCGTGCAAACTTTCAACGGACTGTTTGTGCATCCGTGTGTGGTCAAGTCCGTTCATTCGAAAGTAGGACGGACTGTCCGTCGGATTGTCTGACGGACTAAGTTGGCCATACAGTCCGCCCGTGTGTACGCGGCTTTACAGGAGAGAATTTCCCTTCCTAGGAGTATATTTCCTCTCACTTCCTGTTGTCTCCTTCCGTTTGTAAGTAGGAGTCATTTGTAAGTCGGATGTTTGAAAATAGAGGACCACCTGTATATACTATACAGCCTGCCCTATACACTCTGCATAAAATTGGGCCTTAGGTGTTGGTATTACCAGAACACTGTAAGGCCGCGTACACACGGGCGGACTATCCGTCAAACTAAGTCCGTCAGACAATCCGACAGACAGTCCGTCCTACTTTCGAATGAACGGACTTGACCACACACGATGAACAGACAGTCCGCCGAAAGCTTGCGCGATGACGTGTACAGCACGTACGACTGGACTAGAAATACGACGTCCAATACACTGCAATGCAACCTTTCGCCGTGTAAATCCTTTCTGAGCATGCGCCATACTTAGTCCGTCGAACTAGCCTACTCACAAGCGGACTGTCCGCTGAAACCAAAATTGGACGGACAATTTTACGGAAATTCCGAAAGACTTAGTCTGCCAGACTGTCCGCTGAAAAAGTCAGCTGAAGCCCACACACGAGCGGATTGTCCGCTGAAACACGTTTCAGCGGACCAAGTCCGTCAGACAGTCCGCCCGTGTGTACGCGGCCTAAGCCCTCACAGTTACTCTTGGTGGGTGCTGGAACGAGCCCTGCTGTGAAATATTATATCAAGAATTGTAATCACATGCCCCTGTTAAACAGGGGCAGAAATATTGGTTCTTAGGGAGTGGTGGTGGTGGCACAACACTATAATCCCTCACAGATACTCTTGTTGGGTGCAGGAACAGGCCCTGCTGTGAAATATTAGATAAAAAATTGTAATTACATGCCCCTGTTAAACAGGGGCATACAAATTGTGCCTTATGTGATGGTGGTGGGGGTACGAATCTGTAACCCCTCACAGATACTCTTGTTGGGCGCAGGAACGGGCTCTGCTGTAAAATATTATATCAAAAATTTTAATTACACGCCCCTGTTAAACAGGGGCAGAACAATTGTTCCTTCGGCACTGGTGGTGGTGCCACAAAACTACAGCCCCTCACAGATACTCTAGTGAGCAGAAGAACGAGCCCTGCTGTGAAATATTACAGCAAAAATTGGAATTACATGCCCCTACAGGGGCAAAAAAATTGTGCCTTAGGCACTGGTGGTGATGCCTTGAAATAAAAATGTTCTTAGAAGCTATCAACATTATGCCCCGTACACACGAGAGGGATTAAGTCTGACAGACCTCCAAAGGAGTTCCGCCGGAGTTCCGCCGGAGTTCCGACGGAGTTCTGGCGGACTTTTCGACCGAACGGACTTGACCACACACCATCACACCAAACTCCGACGGAGTCGAACGTGATGACGTACGACTGGATTCGACGTAGGAAGTTCCTAGACAGTAGCCAATAGCTGCCCTAGCGTCGGTTTTAGTCCGTCGGAGTAGCACACACACGAGCGGATTTTTCAAAGGGGACCGGGTCCGGCGGAGTTCCGTCGGGAAAATTTAAAGCATGCTTCATTTCTAAAGTCCGTCAGACTTTAGCTTCGCTAAAGTCCGTTGCAGCCCACACACGATCGGATAGTCCGCCGGACTCAGTCCGTCGGAGTTTGGATGTCGAAAAGTCCGCTCGTGTGTACGGGGCATTAGAGATGAACGAACTTCCGACGGGACGTTTTTGCGAACGCGGCCAAAAGTTTGCGAACCGCAAAGTTTGCGGCAGGCTCCATTGGCTTCAATGGCAGGCAAACTTTAAAAACCTACAGGTCATATTTTCAGCCACAAAATACTTACTAGCTGTGCACACATAGTCCCACCACATGGCCACTGACATAACACATGTATGAAGTGAATCTGGGATCAACAACTACAAGCATTCTTTTTTTATCTGTAAAATTTTGACAATTCAGGAGAGAGGAAAGGCCAGGGTAGGCTATGAAGAGGGTGCAGGAGACGATCACCAGCACTGTGCTATAGAGCACTGACACCAGCACCGTTATAGAGTGCATTGACACCAGCACCGTGATATAGTGCACTGACACCAGCACCGTGATAGAGTGCACTGACACCAGCACCGTGATAGAGTGCACTGACACCAGCACTGTGATATAGAGCACTGACACCAGCACTGTGATATAGATCACTGACACCAGCACCGTGATAGAGTGCACTGACACCAGCACCATGATATAGAGCACTGACACCAGCACCGTGATAGAGTGCACTGACACCAGCACTGTGATATAGAGCACTGACACCAGCACCGTGATATAGTGCACTGACACCAGCACTCTATCAGCACCGTGATATAGAGCACTGACACCAGCACCGTGATAGAGTGCACTGACACCAGCACTGTGATATAGAGCACTGACACCAGCACCGTGATATAGAGCACTGACACCAGCACCGTGATAGAGTGCACTGACACCAGCACCGTGATATAGAGCACTGACACCAGCACCGTGATAGAGTGCACTGACACCAACACCGTGATATAGAGCACTGACAACAGCACCATGATAGAGTGCACTGACACCAGCACCGTGATGTAGAGCACTGACACCAGCACTGTGATAGTGTGCACTGACACCAGCACCGTGATATAGAGCACTGACACCAGCACCGTGATATAGAGCATTGACACCAGCACCGTAATATAGAGCACTGACACCAGCACCGAGATAGAGTGCACTGACACCAGCACCGTGATAGAGAGCATTGACACCAGCACCGAGATAGAGAGCACTGACAACAGCACTGATACCAGCAACTCTCTGCTGGGCCCCAAAAATATGACACCGCTCAACCTCTTCAAACAGGAGGGTACGGGCATATAGTACGGTGTGCTTTTTTTGTACAAGGAAGTGAGCCAAATGTAGAAAAAAGGTCTGTGTGCTCGATCAAATAAATTGTTTATAGAGATATACATGGTCTACTGGTCACATGTGTTTAATTCCTCCGAAATCCATGCCTCATTAATTTTTATAAATGTGAGGTAGTCAACACTGACGTGAGCTAGGCGGGTGCGCTTATCGGTCACGATCCCCCTGCTGCACTGAATGTCCTTTCGGACAGGACACTGGACGAGGGGCAAGCCAAAAGTTCCATTGCGAATTGGGCAAACTCTGGCTAGAGATCAAGCCTGCCCACCCAGTAGTCCAGGGGTTCATCACTCCTCAGAGCGTCCACATGGGCCGTTAACCCGATGTAGTCGGACACCTGTCGGTCTAGGCGTTCCCTGATGCTGGATCCGGATGAGACCTGTCGATGGGTCGGCTGAAAGAATGACCTCATATCAGAAGTCACCAACACATCTTCAAACCGCCCTCTTCTTACAGGCGCTGTTGGATTGGTACCCACAACTCTTTCTCTGGGAGTGGGAATACCTCCTCTGCCAGCGCACGCAAAAGCAGAATGCAGCATTTCTTGAAGCAAGGCCCGGAAGTGCTCCATTTTGACAGCACTCTGTGACGGTGGTAACAATTCCGCCATTTTGTGTTTGTACCGGGGGTCTAAGTATGTTGCCACCCAGTACTGGTCCTTGACCCTTATGCTTTTTATACGGGGGTCCCTGTTAAAACACTGGCGCATGAAGGCCCCCATTTGCACTAAACTGGAAGCTGTGTGATGGCCTGGCTGCTGCACATCATCCAGGATAATGTCGTCCTCCTCGTTCTCCTCTCCCCATCCACGCACAACAACAGGGATCCCAGAAAGGTTTAAAGCATGCTCTTCTTGGTCCTCCTCATCCGCCCCGGCACCATCCTCCTCTGACTCCTCTTCAGACTCCTGTTGTTGACTTGTCTCAGACAGAGTAGCCCCCCCTGGGAATTCATCCAGCATTGCGACTTCCTCATCTTTCTGCTCCTGCTCCTCCATGGCTTGATCAATGACACAATGCAATGCACGCTCCATAAAGAAGGCATAAGGTACCATGTCACTGATGGCGCCATGGCTGCGACTGACCAGTTTGGTAATCACATCAAATGGCCATAGAAGTCTGCATGCGTCGGGCATGAGCAGCCACTGGCGTGGTGAAAAAAACCCCAGCTCCTCAGAACCCATTCTGCCGCAGAGTTTGTACAGGTAGACGTTAACTTAATGTTTCTGCTGGAGCAGCCTATCAAGCATATAGAAGGATGAGTTCCATTGCGTCGGGCAATTGCAAATAAGACGTCTGACCGGCAGATTGTGTCGCCGCTGAATGTCAGCAAGGCGAGCCATGGCCGTGTAAGATCTTCTGAAATGGGCCAAGATTTTCCTTGCCTGCCGCAAGATGTCCTGGACCCCAGGGTATTTGACAACAAATCGCTGCACGACCAAGTTTAAAACGTGTGCCATGCATGGCACGTGCGTAATTTTGCCCTGTTTCAATGTGCTAAGCAGATTGTCACCGTTGTCACACACCACTTTATCAACTGTTAAATTGAGTGGTGTTAGCCACTGATCTGCCTGTGAACGCAAAGCTGAAAGGAGTGCAGGGCCAGTGTGGCTCTTGGCTTCAAGGCACAACAGACACAGCACAGCATGGCAACGTCTCACCCGGCATGTTGAATAGGTTCTGGGGAGCTTGGGCGGCGCAGCGGAATAGACGCTAGCAGCGGAAAAGGAGGAGTCAGCCAAGGAGGAGAGGGAAGAGGATGGAGTAGGAGGAGGAGAAGAAGAGGCAGGCCTGCATGCAATCCGTGGCGGTAAAACCAAATCTACACGGGTGCCACGGGTTACATGCTTGACGGCCGTCAGAAGGTTCACCCAGTGGGCAGTAAAAGTGATATACCTTTGCTGCCCGTGTTTGCTAGACCACGTGTCTGTGGTCAGATATATCTTGGCACCGACACTGTGTGCCAGAGATACATTCACTTGCCGCTGAACATGGCCATATAGCTCTGGGATGCCCTTCTGTGAGAAATACTTCCTTCCTGGGACCTTCCATTGTGGTGTTCCAATGGCCACAAATTTTCGAAAGGCCTCCGAGTCCACCAGTATATATGGCAGTAGTTGGTGGGCTATCAGTTCTGACAAGCCAGCCGTCAACCGTTGGGCAAGAGGGTTATACGGTGTCATCATTTTTTTACGCTCAAATATTTGGCCCACGGAAGCCTGCCTTTTTCCAGGAAAACGTGAGGATGGCATGATGGAAGGTGGAGGACAATTGTGAGGAGAGAGAAGAAGGAGAAGTAGAAGACGAGGCTGGACGGTGAGAGCCTGGATTGTGGCTTTGTGTGCTCCATTGATCCCACTGGGCTCGGTGATGGCAGCTCATGTGCCTTCTTAAGGCGGTCGTCCCTAGGTGAGTGTTGGGCTGAATGTCCTTTCGGACAGGACACTGGACGAGGGGCAAGCCAACAGTTCCATTGCGAATTGGGCAAACTCTGGCTAGAGATCAAGCCTGCCCACCCAGTAGTCCAGGGGTTCATCACTCCTCAGAGCGTCCACATGGGCCGTTAACCCAATGTAGTCGGACACCTGTCGGTCTAGGCGTTCCCTGATGCTGGATCCGGATGAGACCTGTCGATGGGTCTGCTGAAAGAATGACCTCATATCAGAAGTCACCAACACATCTTCAAACCGCCCTCTTCTTACAGGCGCTGTTGGATTGGTACCCGCAACTCTTTCTCTGGGAGTGGGAATACCTCCTCTGCCAGCACACGCAAAAGCAGAATGCAGCATTTCTTGAAGCAAGGCCCGGAAGTGCTCCATTTTGACAGCACTCTGTGACGGTGGTAACAATTCCGCCATTTTGTGTTTGTACCGGGGGTCTAAGTATGTTGCCACCCAGTACTGGTCCTTGACCCTTATGCTTTTTATACGGGGGTCCCTGTTAAAACACTGGAGCATGAAGGCCCCCATTTGCACTAAACTGGAAGCTGTGTGGTGGCCTGGCTCCTGCACATCATCCAGGATAATGTCATCCTCCTCGTTCTCCTCTCCCCATCCACGCACAACAACAGGGATCCCAGAAAGGTTTAAAGCATGCTCTTCTTGGTCCTCCTCATCTGCCCCGGCACCATCCTCCTCTGACTCCTCTTCAGACTCCTGTTGTTGACTTGTCTCAGACAAAGTAGCCCCCCCCTGGGAATTCATCCAGCATTGTGACTTCCTCATCTTTCTGCTCCTGCTCCTCCATGGCTTGATCAATGACACAATGCAATGCACGCTCCATAAAGAAGGCATAAGGTACCATGTCACTGATGGCGCCATGGCTGCGACTGACCAATTTGGTAATCACATCAAAT
The DNA here is from genome assembly GCF_037356315.1 of Lithobates pipiens. NCBI lineage: Eukaryota > Metazoa > Chordata > Amphibia > Anura > Ranidae > Lithobates > Lithobates pipiens. The sequence goes on from NW_027507785.1 coordinate 101,414,098, forward strand.
GGCCACAGAAGTCTGCATGCGTCGGGCATGAGCAGCCACTGGCGCGGTGAAAAAAAACCCAGCTCCTCAGAACCCGTTCTGCCGCAGAGTTTGTACAGGTAGACGTTAACTGCATGTTTCTGCTGGAGCAGCCTATCAAGCATATAGAAGGTTGAATTCCATTGCGTCGGGCAATCGCAAATAAGGCGTCTGACCGGCAGATTGTGTCGCCGCTGAATGTCAGCAAGGCGAACCATGGCCGTGTAAGATCTTCTGAAATGGGCCGAGATTTTCCTTGCCTGCCGCAAGATGTACTGGACCCCAGGGTATTTGACAACAAATTGCTGCACGACCAAGTTTAAGACGTGTGCCATGCATGGCACGTGCGTAATTTTGCCCTGTTTCAATGCGCTAAGCAGATTGTCACCGTTGTCACACACCACTTTACCAACTGTCAAATTGAGCGGTGTTAGCCACTGATCTGCCTGTGAACGCAAAGCTGAAAGGAGTGCAGGGCCAGTGTGGCTCTTGGCTTCAAGGCACAACAGACGCAGCACAGCATGGCAACGTCTCATCCGGCATGTTGAATAGGTTCTGGGGAGCTTGGGCGGCGCAGCGGAATAGACGCTAGCAGCGGAAAAGGAGGAGTCAGCCGAGGAGGAGAGGGAGGAGGATGGAGTAGGAGGAGGAGAAGAAGAGGAAGGCCTGCATGCAATCCGTGGCGGTAAAACCAAATCTACACGGGTGCCACGGGTTACATGCTTGAGGATAGCGTGATGGAAGGTGGAGTGGAGGACAATTGTGAGGAGAGAGGAGAAGGAGAAGTAGAAGACGAGGCTGGACGGTGAGAGCCTGGATTGTGGCTTTGTGTGTTCCATTGATCCCACTGGGCTCGGTGATGGCAGCTCATGTGCCTTCTTAAGGCGGTCGTCCCTAGGTGAGTGTTGGGCTTACCGCGACTTATCCGTTGACTGCAAAGATTGCAGATGGCAACACTATTGGAGCCATGTACCGGCATCCTGGGAGCGCCAGATGTGACCGTACATGGTTGATGCCTCGCTCCTGATACATTAGCAGTCTGCTTTGTCCCTCCTGTGCAATGTAAGTTCTTCCTGCTTCTCCTCCCTATCTGCTGGTCCATATCTCCCTCTGAACATCCCTCCTCTTCCTCTCTTGTGGGCACCCACGTGACATCACTAGAAATGTCATCATCGACATCACCTTCTCCATCGCTATAATTAGAGATCTCAGTGTAGGCAGCAACAGTGGGGACCAACCTCCTCCTAGGGCTGATCTGGGTACTGTCGTCAGACTCCTGAGTGGCGATTGTTGCTACCTCCTCTTCCTGATCCAATGCCAAGAGTGGCTGTGCATCAGAAATGTCTTGATATGGATCGGAAAATAATTCCTATGACTCAAGCGGAAGGTATATGGTGGTGGTGGTGGTGTTGGTGGTAGTGTCTTTAGGGGTGCACATAGCAGAGAGTGAAGAAGAGGGTGCAGATCGAGAGGATGAGGAGGGTGCAGAAGAGTAAGGCTAAGTGAGCCACTCAACCAAGTCTGGTGCATCCTTTGATGTAATCGCACGCACCTTCTGCAATTTGCCACTTTGTCTCAAGCCTGTTGCTCCTGCCCTACCCCTATCACCCCTGCGGAAGGGCCTGCCTCTTCTTCTGCCTGTCATTTTTTAAATGACCCTGTGACAAAAGTCTCTAGAGAAGTGCAGTATGTATGTGGAAGAAGGTATATAACACCCCGCTTCAATCTGTCGTTTTTGGGGGCCACTGGTCTATCACACCAGTTATAATACTTTTTTTTAATTGCGTTTGTCACTCTTTGTAGTATCGCTGCAGAATCGCTCAGCAGTCACAATGCTGCACAGTGGAAATGCACTATACTATGCTTTCTATATGTGCAAGTATTTTATAAGTGTGTTACACACCTATATACTGCACACCAAATAGTACACCTATACCAGTCCTTAAAAGGACCTTTGTGGACCTAGTAGCTAGTGATTTGCAGACTGTCCCTCAGTCCCTACACTGATAAAAGACTGCTGCAGAATAGGGCAGTAATCTGCAGCACAGCCCTGGACCAGCACCCTATATATTGTACACCTATACCAGTCCTTACAAGGACCTTTGTGGACCTAGTAGCTAGTGATTTGCAGACTGTCCCTCAGTCCCTACACTGATAAAAGACTGCTGCAGAATAGGGCAGCAGTCAGCAGCAGTGCACCACAACCCTATATATTGTACACCTATACCAGTCCTTACAAGGACCTTTGTGGACCTAGTAGCTAGTGATTTGCAGACTGTCCCTCAGTCCTTACACTGATAAAAGACTGCTGCAGAATAGGGCAGCAGTCAGCAGCAGTGAACCACAACCCTATATGTTGTACACCTATACCAGTCCTTACAAGGACCTTTGTGGACCTAGTAGCTAGTGATTTGCAGACTGTCCCTCAGTCCCTACACTGATAAAAGACAGCTGCAGAATCGGGCAGCAGTCAAGTATAATATTCTTTCTATATTTGGAAGAAAGTATATTATACGTGCACAACCCTATATACTGTACACCTATACCAGTCCTTAAAAAGACCTTTGTGGACCTAATAGTAATAGCTAGTGATTAAACTGACTGTCCCTGCTCCACAAAGCATCCTGTCCCTACACTGACAAAAGACAGCTGCAGATTCAGTCAGCAGTGCACTCAGCAATCACCAGCACAGCAGTGCACCAGAACCCTATATACTGTACACCTATATAAGTCCTTAAAAGGACCTTTGTGGACTTAATAGTAATAGCTAGCTAGTGATTAAACTGACTGTCCCTGCTGCACACAACATCCTGTCCCTCCCTATACTGACAAAAGACAGGCTGCTGCAATCACCAGCACAGCAGTGCACTGAACCCTATATACTGTACTACACCTATACCAGTCCTTAAAAGGACTTTTGTGGACCTAATAGCTAGCGATTTGTGTCACTACAGTCTCTCCCAACTCCACACAGCGTCCTGTCCCTAAACTGACATAAGACAGAATGTACAATGGCCGCCAGATCAAGTCTATTTATAAGGTATGGGGAATGTCCAATTGTCCATGCGCTGAAATGTCTCAATTGGCTGTCCTATACCCCATGATGGATGTGTCATCATGGGTCAAAGTTCTTTCACACTGTAAACACATATGTCCAATAGTAATGGCAATAGTTTGCCAATCAGGCGAATCGCGAACACGCAAAATTTGCCGCGAACCAACCGCCGGGCGAACAGTTCGGCCATCCTTAATCAACATGAACATTGAGGAGAAATAGGATAGTCACTCAGCATAACAGGATAGTCATTCAGCATAGGCAGTGTTCAAGGGATCTCACATTCATATAAAAATGAATCAGTTACATCAGCATCAGGTGCTTGGTAGCTGGTGATCCAAGACTGATTCATTTTTATGAAAGTGAGCCTATCAACTGAGTCTGTGGACAGGCGCACTCTGTGATCGGTTACAAAGCTTTCAGCAACACTGAATGTGCTTTCAGAAAGAACGCTGGATGCAGGGCAGGCCAGTAGATCAGATGCTCACTATCCTCGTGGCCTCCTCAAATGGTGACAGGACAGTGCATGCATCCTTGATCAGTAGCCACTGGCGTGGTGAAAAAAAGACAAGCTCCCCTGACCCTGCCCTGGTGCCATATACACACGTACTCATTGATGGCCCTCTGCTGCATGTGCAGCAGCTGCAGCATTGCCATAGTTGAGTTCCAACTGGTGGGTATGTCACAAATGAGGCAGTTCTTGGGCAGGTTGCATTCCTTTTGAAGGTCAGCCGGCCAAGCACTGGCAATATATGACCGGCGGAAATTACCACAGACTTTCCTTTCCAGGTGATAAGAAGCAAGGAGAGGTCCGCCTTTTTCTTTGGTGTGGGTCTTTTAAGTACTGTTGCCAACGGACTGCATGGGAGGTCGTCATATGTCTGGTCAAGCATATGGTGCCCAAGCGGCTGCTGTTTTGGTGGCGCTTGATACGCTTCAGACGTATGTTGCAAACAGCAATAGTATGATCTGCTGCACATGTATCAAAAAAGGCCATAGAACTTTTTAAAATACGTGGGGAATCAACAGTGTCCTGCTAATGCGGAGCTCTGCGGTGTGATGCAGTTGGGTGGCTGCCCTTAAGCTGGCCCTTGGAGGGCATCCTGCCTTGTTGGAGATGTGCCTCCCCTTCCTCCTCCTCTCTTCTATCAGGCACCCACCCAGTGACTTCATCATCCCCTCCCTCCTCATCACTGAAGCAAACCTGGCAGTATGCTGCAGCTGGGGGAACATGACTGCCAATTTCTTGTCCTTCTTGGGCACCCCCTCTCTCTGGGCACATGTTACTGGCTTCCTCAACCTGGGTACCATCGGAGAATTCAAAATGCTACGCATCCTCCTGTAGCATTTATCCAACACTGTGGTCGAACAGTTTGGGTGACTCCCTCATGCATGATGGTGGGGCTAGGGAAGGAGTGACCGATGACACTGAGCCAATGGAATATGCCGCTTTGGCAGGCAAACTGCTCTGAGCCTGGGTGACAGAGGATGAGGAGAATGAGAACGGCTTATTTATCGGCTTTACCAACTCTTCTGCATGATGTGGATCAACACGGCCAGCTGCAGAAAAAAAAGAAAAGCGTGCCCCACAGCCACGTGCTGAGGATGCACCGTATCTACGACCAGCACTGTTGGCTGTAGACAGAGAGCCTGCTTGCCCTCCTTTAGTGGCCTGTGAGCATCTGCCTCTCCTTGGTGGCCTTCCAGACATGCTGTAAAATTTTATTAGCAAAACACCACCTGAAGTTTACTAGAGAAAGTACCCCAGAAATGGCCTGCAGTCAGACATAGGCTTGGCTAGACTAAAATGCAGTGGATATATATATGTAGGAGACTGTATATATGTGTATATATATATATATATATATATATATATATATATATATATTATGCACTGCAGATTAGTGATGGACGAACTTCCGACGGGACGTTTCGCGAACGCGAAATGCGAACGGACCCAAACGTTCGCGAAACCGACCGTTCGCCGCGGGCCCCATTGACTTCAATGGGAGGCGAACTTTGCAAACCTTCATGTCGAATTTGCGGCCACGTGGTAATTATTAGGGGGTAAAACGTAGTCCCACCATCTGGACAATGACATAATACATGTATGAGGTGAATTTGGGATCGATAACTACAAGCATTTTTATTTTATTTGGGAAATTGTTCTAACAATTCAGGACTATGGAGTTAATGAAGGCAATGGAGGAGAGGGAAGGTCAGGGACCAGGGTAGGCAAAGAAGAGGGTGCAGGAGATGATCACCAGCAGCGTGACATACCGGAATGACACATGCACCGTGATAGAGGCATCTGACAGCAGCACCGTAATACAGAGCACTGACAGCAGCACCGTGACATACAGCGCTGACAGCAGCACCGTGACATACAGCGCTGACAGCAGCACCGTGACATACAGCGCTGACAGCAGCACCGTGACATACAGCGCTGACAGCAGCACCGTGACATACAGCGCTGACAGCAGCACCGTGACATACAGCGCTGACAGCAGCACCGTGACATACAGCGCTGACAGCAGCACCGTGACATACAGCGCTGACAGCAGCACCGTGACATACAGCGCTGACAGCAGCACCGTGACATACAGCACTGACAGCAGCACCGTAAGCAGCCCCAGGAGGAAGTCAGCACAGCACAGGGATGGTGTGATCCCCTCATAATAAGAACCCCCAGGAGGAAGTCAGCACAGCACAGGGATAGTGTGATCCCTTCATAATAAGAACCCCCAGGAGGAAGTCAGCACAGCACAGGGATATCATAAGCAGCCCCAGTAGAAATATGACACCGCTCAACCTCTTCAAAGAGGAGGGTAGGGGCATATAGTACGGTGTGCTTTTTTGGGTCAAGGAAGTGAGCCAAATGAATTAAGAAGGTCTGTGTGCTTGATTAAAAAAATAGTTTATAGACATATACATGGTCTACTGGTCACATGTGTTGAATTCCTCCGAGATCCATGCCTCATTCATTTTTAGAAATGTGAGGTAGTTAACACTGTGGTGAGCTAGGCGAGTACGCTTATCGGTCACAATCCCCCCTGCTGCGCTGAACGTCCTTTCGGACAGGACACTGGATGAGGGGCAAGCCAACAGTTCGATTGCAAATTGGGCAAGCTCTGGCCAGAGGTCAAGCCTGCCCACCCAGTAGTCTAGGGGTTCATCACTCCTCAGAGCGTCCACATCGGCCGTTAACCCAATGTAGTCGGACACCTGACGGTCTAGGCGTTCCCTGATGCTGGATCCGGATGACACCTGTCGATGGGTCGGCTGAAAGAATGACCTCATATCCGAAGTCACCAACACATCTTCAAACCGGCCTCTTCTTGCAGGCGCTGTTGGATTGGTACCCGCAAATCCTTCTCTGGGAGTGGGAATTGCTCCTCTGCCAGCGCACGCAAAAGCAGAATGCAGCATTTCTCGAAGCAAGGCCTGGAAGTGCTGCATTCTGACAGCCCTCTGCGACGGCGGTAACATTTCCGCCATTTTGTGTTTGTACCGGGGGTCTAAGTACGTTGCCACCCAGTACTGGTCCTTGACCCTCATGCTTTTTATACGGGGGTCCCTATTAAAACACTGGAGCATGAAGGCCCCCATTTGCACTAAAGTGGAAGCGGTGTGGTGGCCTGGCTCCTGCTCATCATCCAGGATAATGTCGTCCTCTTCATTCTCCTCTCCCCATCCTCGCACAACAGGGATCCCAGAAAGGTTTAAAGCATGCTCTTCTTGCTCCTGCTCATCCGCCCCGGCACCATCCTCCTCTGACTCCTCATCAGACTCCTGTTGTTGACTTGTCTCAGATAGAGTAGCCCCCCCTGGGAATTCATCCAGCATTGCGACTTCCTCATCTTCCCGCTCCTGCTCCTCCACAGCCTGATCAATGACACGACGCAATGCACGCTCCAGAAAGAAGGCATAAGGTACCATGTCACTGATGGCGCCATGGCTGCGACTGACCAGTTTGGTGATCTCCTCAAATGGCCGCAGAAGTCTGCATGTGTCGCGCATGAGCAGCCACTGGCGCGGTGAAAAAAAACCCAGCTCCCCAGAACCGTTTCTTTCGCAGAGTTCATACAGGTAGACGTTAACTGCACGTTTCTGCTGGAGCAGCCTATCAAGCATATAGAAGGTTGAGTTCCATCGCGTCGGGCAATCGCAAATAAGACGTCTGACCGGCAGATGGTGTCGCCGCTGAATGTCAGCAAGGCGAGCCATGGCCGTGTAAGATCTTCTGAAATGGGCCGAGATTTTCCTTGCCTGCCGCAAGATGTCCTGGACCCCAGGGTATTTGACAAGGAATCGCTGCACGACCAAGTTTAAGACGTGTGCCATGCACGGCACGTGCGTGATTTTGCCCTGTTTCAATGCGCTAAGCAGATTGGCACCGTTGTCACACACCACTTTACCAACTGTCAAATTGAGCGGTGTTAGCCACTCATCTGCCTGTGAACGCAAAGCTGAAAGGAGTGCCGGGCCAGTGTGGCTCTTTGCTTCCAGGCACAACAGACGCAGCACGGCATGGCAACGTCTCACCTGGCATGTGGAATAGGTTCTGGGGAGCTTGGGCGGTGCAGTGGAAGAGACGCTAGCAGCGGAAAAGGAGGAGGCAGCTGAGGAGGAGAGGGAGGAGGATGGAGTAGGAGGAGGAGAAGAAGAGTCAGGCCTGCATGCAATCCGTGGCGGTAAAACCAAATCTACACGGGTGCCACGGGTTACATGCTTGACGGCCGTCAGAAGGTTCACCCAGTGGGCAGTAAAACTGATATACCTTCCCTGCCCGTGTTTGCTAGACCACGTGTCTGTGGTCAGATGTATCTTGGCACCGACACTGTGTGCCAGAGATACATTCACTTGCCGCTGAACATGGCCATATAGCTCTGGGATGCCCTTCTCTGAGAAATACTTCCTTCCTGGGACCTTCCATTGTGGTGTTCCAATGGCCACAAATTTGCGAAAGGCCTCCGAGTCCACCAGTTTATATGGCAGTAGTTGGCGGGCTATGAGTTCTGACAAGCCAGCCGCCAACCGTTGGGCAAGAGGGTTATCCGGCATCATCATTTTTTTACGCTCAAACATTAGGCCCACGGAAGCCTGCCTTTTTGCAGAAAAATGTGAGCTTGGCGTGATGGAAGGTGGAGTGGAGGACAATTGTGAGGAGAGAGGAGAAGGAGAAGTAGAAGACGAGGCTGGACGGTGAGAGCCTGCAGTGTGGCTTTGTGTGTTCCGTTGCTCCCACTGGGCTCGGTGATGGCTGCTCATGTGCCTTCTTAAGGCGGTCGTCCCTAGGTGAGTATTGGGCTTACCGCGACTAACGCGTTGACTGCAAAGATTGCAGATGGCAACGCTATTGTCAGCAGCGGACACGTTAAAAAAAGCCCACACTGCGGAGCCATGTGCCGGTGTCCTGGGAGCGCCAGATGTGACCGTACATGGTCGATGACTCGCTCCTGATACATTTGCAGTCTGCTTTGTCCCTGCTGTGCAATGTAAGTCATTGCTGCTTCTCCTCCCTATCTGCTGGTCCATATCTCCCTCTGAACTCCCCTCCTCTTCCTCTCTTGTGGGCACCCACGTGACATCACTAGACACGTCATCATCAACGTCACCTTCCCCACCGCTATAAGTAGAGATCTCGGAGTAGGCAGCAACACCGGGGACCAACCTCCTCCTTGGGCTGATCTGGGTACTGGCGTCAGACTGCTGAGTAGCGCTTGTTGCTACCTCCTCTTCCTGATCCAATACCAAGAGTGGCTGCGCATCAGAAATGTCCTCTTGATATGGATCGGAATATAATTCCAGTGACTCAAGCGGAAGGTATGTGGTGGTGGTGGTGGTGGTCGTGTTGTTGGTGGTAGTGTCTTTGGGGGTGCACATAGCAGAGAGTGAAGAAGAGGGTGCAGATCGAGAGGATGAGGAGGGTGCAGAAGAGTAAGGCTGAGCGAGCCACTCAACCAAGTCTGGTGCATCCTTTAAAGTAATTGAACGCACCTTCTGCAACTTCCCACTTTGGCTCAAGCCTGTTGCTCCTGCCCTACCCCTACCACCCCTGCGGAAGGGCCTGCCTCTTCCTCTGCATGTCATTTTTTAAATGACCCTGTGACAAAACTCTTAGTCCCTATACCGCTGAAGGACTGCTGCAGTATAGGTGAGCGGTCAGCAGTGGTGCACGTCAACCCTATCTATTGTGGACCTATAGCGGTCCTTACAGAACAGCAGACTGTACCGCACTCAAGCCTATGTACCGTAGCACCCTATACCAAGTTACCAGTCCTTATAAGAACTTTTGTGGACCAAGCAGGTTGTGTATTAGTGTTTAGCAGACTGTACGTCAGTCCCTATACCGCTGAAGGACTGCTGCAGTATAGGTGAGCGGTCAGCAGTGGTGCACGTCAACCCTATCTATTGTGGACCGATAGCGGTCCTTACAGAACAGCAGACTGTATCGCACTCAAGCCTATGTACCGTAGCACCCTATACCAAGTTACCAGTCCTTATAAGAACTTTTGTGGACCAAGCAGGTTGTGTATTAGTGTTTAGCAGACTGTACGTCAGTCCCTATACCGCTGAAGGACTGCTGCAGTATAGGGCAGCGGTCAGCAGTGGTGCACGTCAACCCTATCTATTGTGGACCGATAGCGGTCCTTACAGAACAGCAGACTGTACCGCACTCAAGCCTATGTACCGTAGCACCCTATACCAAGTTACCAGTCCTTATAAGAACTTTTGTGGACCAAGCAGGTTGTGTATTAGTGTTTAGCAGACTGTACGTCAGTCCCTATACCGCTGAAGGACTGCTGCAGTATAGGGCAGCGGTCAGCAGTGGTGCACGTCAACCCTATCTATTGTGGACCGATAGCGGTCCTTACAGAACAGCAGACTGTACCGCACTCAAGCCTATGTACCGTAGCACCCTATACCAAGTTACCAGTCCTTATAAGAACTTTTGTGGAACAAGCAGGTTGTGTGTTAGTGATTAGCAGACTGTACGTCAGTCCCTATACCGCTGAAGGACTGCTGCAGTATAGGTGAGCGGTCAGCAGTGGTGCACGTCAACCCTATCTATTGTGGACCGATAGCGGTCCTTACAGAACAGCAGACTGTACCGCACTCAAGCCTATGTACCGTAGCACCCTATACCAAGTTACTAGTCCTTATAAGAACTTTTGTGGACCAAGCAGGTTGTGTATTAGTGTTTAGCAGACTGTACGTCAGTCCCTATACCGCTGAAGGACTGCTGCAGTATAGGGCAGCGGTCAGCAGTGGTGCACGTCAACCCTATCTATTGTGGACCGATAGCGGTCCTTACAGAACAGCAGACTGTACCGCACTCAAGCCTATGTACCGTAGCACCCTATACCAAGTTACCAGTCCTTATAAGAACTTTTGTGGACCAAGCAGGTTGTGTATTAGTGTTTAGCAGACTGTACGTCAGTCCCTATACCGCTGAAGGACTGCTGCAGTATAGGGCAGCGGTCAGCAGTGGTGCACGTCAACCCTATCTATTGTGGACCGATAGCGGTCCTTACAGAACAGCAGACTGTACCGCACTCAAGCCTATGTACCGTAGCACCCTATACCAAGTTACCAGTCCTTATAAGAACTTTTGTGGAACAAGCAGGTTGTGTGTTAGTGATTAGCAGACTGTACGTCAGTCCCTATACCGCTGAAGGACTGCTGCAGTATAGGGCAGCGGTCAGCAGTGGTGCACGTCAACCCTATCTATTGTGGACCGATAGCGGTCCTTACAGAACAGCAGACTGTACCGCACTCAAGCCTATGTACCGTAGCACCCTATACCAAGTTACCAGTCCTTATAAGAACTTTTGTGGAACAAGTGAGTTGTGAATGTTTAGCAGACTGCAGCAGAAGGGCAGCAGTCAAGTATAATATCCTTTCTATATTTGGAAGAAAGAATATTATACATGTACAAGCCTATTACTGTACCACTGATACCAGTCCTGAAAAGAACCTTTGTGGAACTAATAATAACAGCAAGTCTTTAAAATTACCCTCACTGCCTGACAACACTGCTTCCTTCCTGTCCCTATACAAATTGGCAAAAAAAGAGAACGATTAGTGGTTACTGGAACAGCTCTTTTGTGGACCTTGATAGTAACAGCTAATGATGATGATGATGATGATGATGATGAAAGACTAATCTGGCTGTCCCTGTAGCATACACCGTCCTTTCCCTTTCTCTAAACTAACAAAAGACACTCAGGCTGCTGCAAGAATCAGCAGCACAGCAAACCTATCAACACCTAACACCTATACCAGTCCTGAAAAGAACTTTTGTGTACCAAATAGCTAGTGGTTTATCTCTCCCTACTCCACACAGGAACCTGTCCCTATCTTAACAGAAGAAAGAATGTAAAATGGCCACCGGATCGGGTGTATTTATAGGTTAGGGGGAATGTACAAGTGTCCATGTGCTGTCATGTCTCAATTGGCTGTCCTGTATCACATGATAAACGTGTCACCAAAGGTTAAAGCTCTTGTATACATTAAACACGTAAGTCCGCCGCGGCGAACGACGGAAAAAGGCGTTCGAACGTGCGGACCGCGAATGTCGGAAATTCGCCGCGAAACGACCGCCGGGCGAACCGTTCGGCCATCACTACTGCAGATCACTGAATCGCCTGCCTGCCAGAAAGTGTATTTGAAAACGTACACCAGGAGTAGCCTGCAGTCAGTTATAGGCTTGGCTAGACTAGAATGCAGTGGATATATTATTATTATTATTATTATATTGTTATTATTATACAGGTTTTATATAGCGCCAACAGTTTGCTCAGCGCTTTACAACATGAGGGCAGACAATACAGTTACATTACAATTTGGTACAAGAGGAATCAGAGGGCCCTGCTCGTTAGAGCTTACAATCTAAAAAGGAAGGATCAATTGATACAAAAGGTAATAGCTGTGGGGGGATGAGCTGATGGAGGAAGTAAAACAGTGTTAGTTAGAAGCAGGATAGGCTTCTTTGAGTTTGTGAGTTTTAGGAGGGCAGTTTCTGTGGAGTGCTGTGGGCGAAATCCAGACTGAAGGGGATCAAGAAGGTTATTTTCAATGAGGTGGTTGCTCAGTCGGTTGTAGACTAAATGTTCAAGGAGTTTGGAGGCAAATGGAAGTAAAGAGATGGGTCTTAAGTTGTTAAGATTGGTGGGGTCTGAGGCCTTTTTTGGTATGGGAGTGCATGTTTTAGAGAATTGGGGAAGATGCCAGTAGAGAGTGAGAGGTTGAAGATATGAGTTAAGGAGTGTAGGATTGAGTCAGATGGTGACCGTAGTATTTGAGAAGGAACAGGGTCTAGGGGGCAGGAGGTTAGGTGGGCATTAGAAAAATCTTTAGTGACTTCCTCTATAGTAGCTAGGTTAAAAGAGGAAAGTATTGATTGTGCAGGAGGACAAGGAGTGTAAGGTGAGGGAGATGTCTGTAGAGCGGAGATCTCGAGACAAACTGTCGCAATCTTATTTTTTAAGTGATAAGCAATCTCCTGGGCAGTGAGTAAGTTAGTGGGTGGGGGTAATGGAGGACGAAGTAGCGTGGTAAAGGTAGAAAAGAGTTGACAGGGACTGCGTGAGAGGGTGTTAATGAGAGTGATAAAGTAAGTCTGTTTGGCAGTGTGCAGGCAGGAATGGTATATATATATATATATATATATATATATATATATATATATATATATATATATATATATATATATATATGTAGGAGACTGTATGTATATTTTATGCACTGCAGATCACTGAATTGCCTGCCTACCTGAAAGTGTATTTGAAAATGTACACCAGGAACTACCTGCAGTCAGATACAGGCTTGACTAGACTAGAATGCAGTGGATATATATATATATATATATATATATATATATATATATATATATATATATATATATATTGTACAGGACGCCGTGGCTGGGTCCTGGAAGGGCGCTATATTTCCCCTCTATTTGGTTTGTGGTCTCTTTAAGGGAATAAAATTGATTAACCCACCTGTTAAGGAAGTGTCTTTAAAAACAAGACAGGAAGTGGTAGATGGGTGTGGAGGAGTGGAGAAGACATGGTGGATGGTGGATGGTGTTTGTTTTGGGTTGTTGCAGCAACAGACGTGGACAGCAGCGTCCTGCTTGGAAGGCTCCTTGCAGGGGAAGCTACCGGTCATCAAGATCAAGCACTGTTTTGATAGAGACAGCTATTCTGGACTTTGCAAGTCGGTGAGACTAAAAACCTTTTCCTTTTGTTTTTGGGCTGCTGTAAAGCTGTTTAAGTTTAATAAACCCCTTGTTGTGTGAAAAGCCTGTGTCCTGCGATCTACCTGGTCCCCCGAACATTACAATATATATATATATATATATATATATATATATATATATATATAATGCAGGAGACTGCATATATATTTTATGCACTGCAGATCACTGAATCACCTGCCTGCCTGAAGTATATTAGGAACAGTACACCAGGCACTGACCGCAGTGAGATCTAGCTAAACTGTATGCAGTGTATATATATATATATATATATATATATATATATATATATATGAAATACACTGCAGCTAACTCAATAATCTAGAAAGGAAAAGTGAAACACTGCACTTACTTAAACAAACTCAGCTGCTAACATTCAAACAAAGTTAAAATACATCTCGGCTGCTGCCGCCACCATTCTAGGTGAGGGAATCAGGAAGTGAAGCGAATCGGCTTCACTTCCTGGTTCCCTACTGCGCATGCGCGAGTCACGCAGCGCAATAGGAATTGTCCGCGCTGTCTCTGGGACCCGTGTGTGTCCCAGCAGACAGCGCGGCAGGACAGGAAGTGGGTGTAAATACCTGTCTTTGACAGGTATCTCCACCCCCCTCCCCCCTGAAAGGTGCCAATTGTGACACCGGAGGGGGGGAGGGTTCCGATCAGCGGAAGTTCCACTTTAGGGTGGAACACCGCTTTAAGAAAAGTTTCCCAGTGAGTGGAGACAACCTGCTTATCAAATAACAAACAACAAAAACTCCCAACTCATAAAAAGAAGAAAGAAAAAAAATATATATTAAAACAGCATCAAAAACAAAAGGCAGTGATTGATGCAAAGTGACAAAAACAATGTCTAAATGATAGAACAACAGTGGGATCATATAACATAAATCCTCTGGAGGAAAACTGTTATTAGTTCATCATCATATACAGTTCATGAATTTAGACATAAATCTCCTTCAAAGATGAGTCTTCCCACATCAACAAGGGCAGCCTGGACACCAACAGCGACTATATATTTGTCTGTCGTACTCTCAGCAAGACTTTATAGATATAGGGTGAATACTCTTACCAGAGCTGTAGGACCCTCATACCCTACGGCAGAGGGTCAGCAAGGCTTGTAATCCTGGAAGGATGTGTCCCGGTCTCCAATGGGCTGGGCTGTGATGTGGGATCCTCCTTTGGATGTACTCCGTCCCGGTTGGAGGTAGGTAGGCCAAAGTGTACCAAACGATATTGTACTCACTTTGAAAGTGGTAGTATCCAGAGGGCCAGATGCATTCAAGTATCAAAAAAAGGCTCATAAGGATAACATGAAAAAGAAAAAAAGGGAAGCTCCGGATAGTGTAGATGAAACAAATCGATTGGGTTTATTAAAAATATGGGTTGTACAAACAATAAAAAGTGATCACAAAGAATTAATATAAGAACAAAGCAATATGGGGTACGACAGACAAATAGATAGTCGCTGTTGGTGTCCAGGCTCCCTTGTTGATGTGGGAAGACTCATCTTTGAAGGAGATTTATGTCTAAATTCATGAACTGTATATGCTGATGAACTAATAACAGTTTTCCTCCAGAGGATTTATGTTATATGATCCCACTGTTGTTCTATCATTTAGACATTGTTTTTGTCACATTGCATCAATCACTGCCTTTTGTTTTTGATGCTGTTTACATTTTTTAGATTTTTTTCTTTCTTCTTTTTATGAGTTGGGAGTTTTTGTTGTTTGTTATTTGATACGCAGGTTGTCTCCACTCACTGGGAAACTTTTCTTAATGTTCCCCAGCACTATCACTTTTATAGCGCTACATTGTTTGTTTCCACAACTCAATAATCTGCCAGCCTGCTTGCTCAATCTAAATGACACTCTCTTTCTGTCCATGCCAGCAATGACACACTACACAAGGGAAACGTGCAGTCAGCTTTATATAGCGTTGGCATGGACTTAGTCCTCCTGAGCCATGATTGGTGAAAGGCACCCTGCCTTTGGCCAATTATGGCTCTCTTAGCTCAGGCGCTGTGATTGGCCAAAGCATGAAGGTCATGGTGCATGCTCTGGTGAATCATCATATAGCAATGCACTGCGCTCCCGGTTTTCGAACAGGTGAACAACCAATGTTAGAGTATGAACAGTATGTAATACACAATTTATTGATAATTTTTTATGATGTGGGTTTAGTGACACTTTAATATCCGTAAATGCTTATGAGATGAACTCCTTCAATTCATCCACTGTGCAGGGACTTTTTAAAAACCTTATCCCTTACTACTCCCCTGAAAAAAATAAGTACATTTCTGTCAGGTAGGCTGAAAGTAGTGGCCAGTCCATTCTGCCATTTCGCTTGATCCAATGCTGTGGGAAGGCACTGTCAAGGTTACTCCATATTGACAAAGAACAATTAGGAGGGCCCCATTATAATGCATGATGTACAATAGTGTATAATGTAAATGTGCTTTTGGCCCACACTGTATTACATCTACTACTCTTATTTAAAGTAGATGTACCATAACTGGTTGACATGTAGTCTGATATAGCGCTGTGATTTATACAAACATACCATGTTTTTTTTTTATTCCTGAGAAATGTGGTTCAGCATGGCTGCTTGTAGCTACTAACAGTGGAGCATGTAAGCCCTTGTACACACGGTCGGACATTCCGATAACAAAATCCGTCTATTTTTTTCAGACGGATTTTGTCCGAAACTGGTGTTGCATACAGACGGTCGGACAAAGTTGTTGGAAAATCCGATCGTTCATAACGTGATGACGTTATTTAGTTACGACTGGACTACGTTCAGGCTAGTAGCCAATAGCTTTGGTCTAGGAATTTGATCTGAGCATGCGTGGCACCTTGTCTGATCGGAATTCTCTACAAACGATCAGACAAGTTCCGATCAGATCATGTTGTCGGAAAAATTTTATATCCAGCTCTCAAACTTTGTTGGTCGGACATTCCGACGGAAAAAGTCAGATGAAGCGCACACACGGTCGGATTATCCGACAACACGGTCCGATCGGACATTTTCCAGCAGAATGTCCGACCGTGTGTACAAGGGCTTAGAGGGTGCTAACGCAGGCCTACAATTAGTAGCCAGTAGTCACCCCATAACAGGAAGTATCTAAAAAAAGGAACTTTATGGCAAGATCCATATTTTTTTTTTTAATAATGCATCAGATAAAAAAAAACACAACTTTTGAAATCACAATAACATATAAAATCCTTTAGGAGATTTTAATGAATAGGTTTATATACTGTATCTTTTTCAAAAGGGCTGGACAAATGCTAGAAGCTAAGTAGATAATGCACTTAAAAATATCACTTAATCTTAGCCTTTTAAACATTTTTGTTTCAGAGAGCTGTTTTAGATTGAAGCTGTAACATCCAATCAGTTTATGTTTTGACAAAGAATGTGCTAAAATGAGGATGTAGGAACTTCAGAAACTACAGGGGTTCTCCCCATGGAGAAAAAATGGGATCTGGTTCTTCCCGCAGCTATACGAAGGGACAGTACTGAAAACCTATGAACAGATATGCAGGGAGTTTCACTTGACCCCAAGGGGTTTCTACAAATACCTCCAACTTAGACATGCCCTGAGGGCACAGCAGAAGACCCAGTCCTTAACAGTGTCTTTGTCTCCTCTGCTGATGGAGGTCCTCCAGGCTGAGACCCGGAAGGGACTTATATCTAGGATATACGGGGAACTGTTGTCCTTCTTCCAGGATCATATCTCTCACAAGTGTAGGAATAAGTGGATAGAGGATATCGGAGACATAGATGGTGATCAGTGAGACAGATACTACATGTATTGTTTTTCTTTGCTTTATACTGCAACAACTGTATGTATCATATGAGCGATGTATCAATATACAAGTTTTGATAAAAATAAATGAGGATGGTGGTGGGGTGCAGCAAAGTGCTGCGGCAATAATTCACACAGTAGGGTGCAATGAAAAACTTGTAATGAAGTAATTCAGCGACAGTTCATAACAAACACAGAGGGAGGGATGCCTACACTACTGGAAACACTCATGGTTTCCAAGTGGAAAGTATACCGCACCTGCCTACAGGGAGAAACAGTGACATAGAGATAAGCTCATCACTTTTCTGCATCTACTTCACTGTCCAATCATAGACTGGGGGTGGGTAAATTTTGGAAATTATGGCCACGGGGCCCTGGATCTCCCACTAATGCACCCATAATATCAGAGGCCAAGTTGGACTTGTAGAGCTTATGCCCAGATACATGACAGTCTGAGCTCAGATGTTGATGGAATGATGTTGGCCATTAGTGATGAGCGAAATGGGCAATATTTGGTTCACTGCATGATCTACGAACCAAGTAGGAGCTAAATCTTGTTATTTTTTTCTGCCCTTTTTTAAGGCTACCCTGCACCCTTTTAATAAATGGCATGAGTAAATGGATACTGCAGTGGGGGACATGGACCAATGCAAATTAAAAAAAAATACTTGAAGGGCAACATTACAAATACTCAAATCCTTTAAATAATATGCTTTGGGGAACCCTTAAACCTTCATGTGAAGTTGTAGATGCAGTACAAAATGCTCCTTTAAAAGTGACATTGTTTGTTTAAAACAAAGTGACTGGGGACAGGTCATTTAGCGGCCCCAGCACTACTGCCACTAAATAACAGATTACTATAGTACAATATGTCCTTTTTAGACAAACCAGGTGATTTGTCATTTAGTGGCCGTAGCACTATTGGCGCTAAATGACAGATCCCCACCAGATGTTGGGTAACATCATTTACTAAATGTAGTCATGACCATATTTGGTCAATGATATCACCTAGGATCCCTGTTGGCATGTTTACGTATGAAAACTGGCATTACAATATTTCAATTGTGATGGGAGTAGCACCAGAGCAGCATCATCAGTTGTAATTAGCATGGATGTGCATTGCTGGTTATTGATGTTGGATTTACATCTTGGCATTGTTTTTTTTTTCAGTAAAGGTATGTATATATATATATATATATATATATATA
This sequence comes from Lithobates pipiens, assembly GCF_037356315.1. Taxonomy (NCBI): domain Eukaryota; kingdom Metazoa; phylum Chordata; class Amphibia; order Anura; family Ranidae; genus Lithobates; species Lithobates pipiens. The sequence goes on from NW_027507785.1 coordinate 101,432,445, forward strand.
TATATATATATATATATATATATATATATATATATACCATATTTTTTTGCGGTGGAAAGAAGCAATGCTCTGCTTTGAAGGTGAGTATTGCAGCAAGAACTAATTATATATATTTAACATGCTATTCTTTTGTATTTTTTTTTACTAGAGTTTTGCTTTAATGAATTACATTTTCAATAACATTAAAATGATCAAAGTATAACACAAGCGGAATCCCTCGGTGAGACCCCCCCCCCCCCCCCGAACGGCGTACAACACAGCGCACCCACCCGTATGCCGAGAAGTCACCAAAAGAAAGAGGTACACCAGCAATTGCAGTTTGGCCTAGCAACCCCTGAGCCCTCCAAGATGGCGGCCGCGGCCCCTCCACACACAGACATAGGAGCACAAGACTTCATAGTGGACCCACTACTTCCCCCCCCTTCCCAGATTCTACTCTTGTGGGCATTAGATCTATTGATCTTTCTGTCTCCCCAGCCTCCACAGAGTCTCTACTAGGCAGATCCCTGACAGGTGTGCCTCACTCACCCATGCTGCACACTCCTAACAGCCTTGCTGACTCCCTGCAGGCCTCACCCTTGATCCAAACCACCCTCATGAAATGGGCCTGCTCCTAAGCAGCTTTTCTGACATGCTAGCTGCAGGTTTGCAAATTACTTCATCCATCAAAGCTGACTTGCAGAGCCAAGGAGCCCACATGAACTCCACTGAACAAGCAATGGACGACTCTGCAGCACGCACCAATCAAAATACCACATGCATCCAAGCACTGCAAGAACAACTTGAAACAGGTCTCTCTGAGATTGACGACTTAGAGAACAGGAGCACACATTATAATTTCTGCATCAGAGGTGTCCCGGAATCGATCGTCGATGTACAAGACACTGTCAAATCTTTCATAAAAGATATCATCCCAGATATCCCGAACCACAGACTTGAATTGGACAGGGCTCACAGAGCGTTGCAACCCCTTCGCCACGAGATATAGTGGTAAAGACCCATTTCTATGCAGTGAAAGAAGAAATCATGAAGAAATCTCGCAACCTGGACAATCTGGCCATACAAGGTATCAAAATACAAATATCTCTCCTGCCACAATCCAGAAACGGAGATCCCTCAAACCCCGTTTGGATGTTCTGACCCAAAAATTTACCAAGTACATATGGTCCTTCCCTTTATGTCTTCAATTCCACTATAAAGACAAATCTTACGGCTTCACCAACTTTCAAAATGGCAAACGTTTACTTCCGCAACTTGGGTTTATTTCTCAAGAAATCTCCCCTTGCCAGACAAAAAACCGCCCTAACACCTCCAAGAAACCCCCACCGACCAGTCCCCTCACCCCCCTGTGGGTCCAACAAAAATCAAAAAGACAACGAGACACTATCCCACCAAGATGATCCAGTGACCCGATTGTCCACGATGGATTTACTCTTCTTCCTTCCGAGGACATTCTGAACTCTGATGGTGTAGTGGATACCCCTACACACACCTAGGTCTCCATTGCTATGGCTGGGCTAGCTTACTTTTCCCAACTAGGTCATAAACATACGTTAATATGTACTTTAATATGTTCATATCTGTTTTAAGTTTAATCAGCGTCCTCCATCCAGATCGCTGGTCTATTCCAACAAACCGGCGGACCACAATATAAGGTCCTGGACCCAATGGACTGGTATAGTTATTGCCCATGATTACCTCCCCCTTCCCCTTCCTAACCTACCTACCCTTATCCCCCCCAACCACCCCATCATCATCTCCCTCACCCCCCTAATCCCCCAATACTGTTCCCCACTAGGGGAACAACAAGTCTGTTCTCCCTTTATGGGAATATTTTTTTTTTTTACTGTATAATGTTGTTTTAATATGTTTTTATGTCAGTCAGCTTAGATACTTACCTCAGGGTTCACTACTTCCATTATTTACAAGGGGCCCGTGGCTGGAGCGGGACCACTTGCCACTCCACTTGCTGAGACCTAGAGGAGTTTTCCTCCCCTGGGGACACCAGGAATGCAACCCCTTTGTAGGTCGCCCCCACAACCAAACCTGCCCCTCAGGAACTAGGGACACTTTCTTCACTAGCCCTGAGGTTTCTCACCCTCTTCCCTCTCCTACCTTACTTCTGGCTTTCCTTTACCCTCTCTAACCTCTTCTCTCTCCCCCCCCCCCCCCCCAGGTGCACTCAGAGATCACAGATCTTTGTCTTCCATGATGCTAAGCTCAAGCAGCCGCTTCCGGACAAGACTACCCTTACCAATGAACCATGTAGTAACCTTCCAAATGTACATGTGCACCCCTCCTCACATCCATGGCTGACCCTACTCCACAAACAGTGAAACTCGAGATAGCCTCCCATAATACACAGGGACTTAACTCCCCGATTAAAAGACGTAAGGCTTTCCAAAACTACCACTGCAGAGGTTTAGCAATTCTACTTTTACAGGAAACCCACTTCCCCAAAAGCTTCTCTCCCACATTCCTTCACAACAGCTACCGGACATTTTTTCTGGCCAACGCAGATGACAAAAAGAGAGGAGTAGCGGTTCTCCTCTCTAAACACATCTCATTCACCCACTCTCAGACCATCAGAGACAGGGAGGGCCGTTACATCCTAGTCAAAGGTCACATCAATGGCACCTTTTTCTCACTGGTATCTTACTACACCCCTAACAAGAAGCCAGCGTCCTTCATACATACGTCAGAGATACACTTATGCCGCGTACACACGATCAGACTATCCGGCGGACTTAGTCCGGTGGATCAGAGTCCGCCGGACAATTTGATCGTGTGTGGGCTCCAGTGGACCTTTTCTTCCCAAAAGTCCGGCGGACTTTGAAAGAAGACTTGACCCAAAATTTTCAGCCGGACTCGGCTTTCGAGCGGACAGTCGGCTCGTCTGTATGCTGGTCTGCCGGACTTTCCAAATGAACGGACTTGCCCACACATGGACTAAGGTCAGTTCATTTTGAACGTGACTTCAGGTACGACGGGACTAGAGAAGGAAGCCAATCTCGCCGCCTCCATAGAGCCCCGTCGCCTGGTATGGGTTTTAAGGGTAACCCCTACGCCGAAAAAACAGTGTTGGGATCCCCCCAAAGTCCATACCAGACCCTTATCCGAGCACACAGACTGGCAGGTCAGGAAAGGGGGTGGGGACGAGCAATCGCCCCCCTCCTCAACTGTACCAGGCCGCATGCCCTCAACATGGGGGGATGGGTGCTTTGGGAAAAGGTGCACCCTGCGGCCCCCCACCCCAAAGCACCTTGGCCCCATGTTGATGAGGACAAGGGCCTCTTCCCTAAAACCCTGGTCGTTGGTTGTCGGGGTCTGCGTGCGGGGGGCTTATCGGAATCCGGGAGCCCCCTTTAATAAGGGAGCCCCCCGATCCTGGCCCCCCACCCTATGTGAATGAGTATGGGGTACATCGTACCCCTACCCATTCACCTGAGGGAAAAAGTGTCAATAAAAAAAACACACTACACAGGTTTTTAAAGTAGTTTATTAGGCAGCTCCGGGGGTCTTCTCTGCGCTTTCCGGTTCTTCTCGCTGGGCTCCTCTGCTATCTTCTGCTCTTTTGCCACTCTTTTGCTAGAGGAGGAGCCGGGTTTTTTCCTTCGTCATCGCCGTCTGTCCGGGGATCTTCTTCTTGACTAAACTTGATGCAGCTAGAATAGCCTTGAATACAACGCTCACCTCCAGCGCCGAAAAACACCTGAAATGGACAAGTGGCAGGTTTTACCTCCTCTCTGACAAATTTGGTCCCCAATTAGCAGTGAAGCTCTCCTCTAAACAAAGAGTTTGCTCCCTACCCAAAATCAAATCGCTATTGGGCACGTTAACGCAAAGTCCAAAAATCCAAGATCCTATAGGCTTTCCACTCATATTATTCTAAACTCCATGCAGATACAAACCCCTGCTCCCCTCTTAAACTAAATTCCTTTATAGACAATAGCCCTCTCCCCAAAATATCTGACTTTCATCGCTCTATCATGGACTCCCTTATTACCGAAGGCGAAGTCAGGGAGGTCATCAAAGAACTGAAAAAGGGATCAGTCCCTGGCCCGGACGGCTTTTCGACTCAATATTATAAAATCTTCATAGATTCCCTCTCTCCTTATCTGGTCCGGCTCTTTAATTCCCTCCAAAAAGGATCATCAATAGACTTAACAGCAAACCTTACATACATCTCTGTCATCCCCAAACCTAGCAAAGACCCCAGCCAAGTAAGCAATTATAGACCAATTTCACTAAATAACAACAATCATAAGATAATGACAAAAATTATTTCCAACAGACTAGGCTCATTCATAAGGTCTTACGTGCACAAAAACCAAGTGGGCTTTATCACAGAGAGACAGGGACTGGACCAGATAAGGAGGGTGGTAGACATCATATCCCTCACAGGAAGGCTTCCTCTTGTACATAGACCTCCAGAAGGCCTTCGACACCGTCCCCTGGCCCTATCTCTACGCTACCCTTGAAAAATGGAGCTTTGGACCACAGTTCCTCGCCTCAGTAAAGGCCCTATACTCCCTACCCAAAGGTCAGGTTAGACTTCAAGGACACCTCTCTGACCCTTTCCCTATCACTAAAGGAACACAGCAAGGCTGCCCCCTTTTCCCCCTCCTCTTTGCCATAGCAATAGAGACTTTAGCCATAGCTATAAGAGGCCACCCAGACATTCACAGAGTCAATTGTGGCCCCTCAACACACAAATGCGCACTTTTTGCGGATGATGTCCTCCTCTTCATTACCCCCCTCATTTTGACCCTTAACATCTTGCAGCTACTAAACGAATCTGGCCAGGCCTCAGGACTACGGGTCAACATTTACAAATCCACCGCCCTCAATATCTTGATTCCATTAGCCATGGTAGACAGACTAAAAGAACACTTCCCATTTACTTGGATTACTTCCTCCACTCCCTAACTAGGCGTTCACCTCATGGCCTCTATAGACCAACTTTATAAAAACAATTACCCACCCATGTTCAGGAAACTGAAGTCAGACCTAGACCAGTGGTCTTTATATAAACTGTCCTGACTAGGCAGAGTAAACGCTATCAAAATGACCCTCTTCCCCAGGATCCTATATCTCTTCCGCTCCCTTTCCATACCAGTCCCCAAACTCCATATAACTAACCTCCAATCGTCAATAATCCACTTCACTTGGGGCACACTAAGTCACTGACTCTCTAAACAGATGCTCTTTCAATCAAGACAAAAAGGAGGCCTAGCACTGCCTAACCTCTGGTGGTATTACCAGGCGGCACAATTAACCAAATTATCTACCATATGTTCCAGAGGCCCTAAACCAGAGTGGGTGGGAATGGAAAAACAAGCAGTCTCAAACTATACCATAGACTTCCTTATCTGGCGCCCCCCTAAATCTAGGCCCCCTATCCTTTCTCCCACATTATCCCACTCACTCGCCTTATGTGACTCCCTACATAAACTGAACTCTATGACGTCTTGGTGGCACCCCCTAGCTCACATCTTCCACAACCCCCAATTCACCCTGGGTATGGACATTAAGGCCTTTCAATGGTGGCTTGATAAAGGCCTCTATCGAATCGAGCACTTCTTTAACTCCAACGCCCCCTAAAACTTAGATACTGCAAGGCTAAACTAGAAATGACCCCCTCCGAAAAATTCTGCTTCCACCAAATATCACACTTCTTACAAACTCTCTCATCCAGACACAATCTCCCCATCCATATGAGCAATGGTGCTCCATGGCCATGGATGTGAGGGTTGGAATTTCCCTGATATACTCAGCACTAGCTGAACCATCAGAGAAAGCACCTTACATGCACAGCTGGGAGCGTGACCTTGAGTTCGAGTGGGACCTAGACACTTGGAACTCTCATTTCTCTAGAGCCTTCAAGGGGATCCTCAATATCTCCCTGGTTGAAGCAAACCTCAAGGTCATCTCCCACTGGTACCTGGTTCCGACTCGCCTAGCTAAATTTTTCCCACAGTCATCTCCCCTCTGTTATAGAGGTTATGATCACTTGGGCTCTCGTCTCCATGTTCTCTGGCAATGCCCCAGGATCAGAAGCTATTGGAACAAAATCTTTAACTTAATCCTTAAGTTACTGGGACAGTGGTCAACCAAGACCCAGCAGTAGCCCTTCTGAACCGGAGGATTCCAAAAACTATGAAATACACTCAAATGCTGATCCACTTCATGTTCCTTGGAGCTAAAACAATGATACCACGGGCCTGGAAGTCCCCCCTGAGTCTCTTTTCACTTAACTAAGCAAAACATTTCTATCATTATGTTCCAAGAGAAAACCTCTAACACTTTACTGGACAAACTCAAAACTTTCAAATGCATATGGGAACCCTGGGCCCATCATATCGGTATCTCTCTATAGACCATAGACATCCGACCTCTATGGCAACCCTCCTGATTTCAACATTTCCTCAATGCCTAGCTCTTAGTGAAGCTGAACCAGGACCCCTTCTCCCTCCTTCCTGACTGCTCCCCCCCTTTCATTCCAACCTGTTTATCCCTTTCCCCTCTTTTCTGTTTTTTCTTTTTTGTCTCCTTCCCCACTAACCCCATTGGCCCTAACTAATGGGGATATGGGACACCCCGTGTTACCTTTAGCGGCCAATACAGGGTTTGCCTGGTGGCCTATGGCACAGATTGCTCCCATTAGGGGTGCCAGGGCGACCGGCATACCGTGATCCCCAGTGTGTATCACATAACTGTTCATTAATTAAGTTCTCCTTCAAACCTATCTAATATAAAGTTGACTACTCATGCTTTTCTTGCTTTGTGAAAACAGTTGACATTTGTCATCTCTCTGGTTTATACTCTACTACACCCCTGTGTGGGTGATACTTTGGGGCTGATTTACTAAGATGAATGCACTGCACCGGTTTATACTAGACATGTGTGATTCGTTTCGTACGAATTTCTCAAAATTCGTACGTTCGGGAGGATCCGAAATACGAATTGCCGTGCGCCCGAATTCTGTACGGAATACGAAATTTTGTTTACGAATTCCGGATTTCGGATCAGCGTTTTTTGCGGTGTTTTTTGCGGCGTTTTTTACCGCGATTTGCAGCGTTTTTGATACAATGTTTCTTCTTCAATGGGCTGAACTCCGTGTGTAGAAGTTCTCAGTTTAACCAAAGACTAAATCTTTTTTGACACTTGTTGCTTATTATTATTATTTTATTACGAATCGAAACGGAACAGAACGAAACAAATTTTTTGACGGCGCCCATGTCTAGTTTATACCTCAATTTGTGCACCAGATAAATTATCAAGTGAGCGTATGAACTGGCGCACGTATAAGCGCAACACATAATATGCCGGCGCAATTACAAGCGCGACTTTGGGAGGCAACTTGGACAGGACTTGAGTGTGAATCACAGCGCGACTTGGGGCGACTTACAACACAAATTTAAGTTGCCCCTAGGCCAGGCGACTTTAATAAAAAAAAAAAAAACGCCATGGGTTCCCCTCCAAGAGCATACCAGGCCCTTCAGGTCTGGTATGGATATTAAGGGGAACCCAGCGCCAAAAAGAAAAAAAATGTGGGATCCCCTCAGAATCCATGCTAGACCCTTATCCGTGCATGCAACCTGGCAGGCGGCAGGAAAAGAGGGGGGACAAGAGAGCGCACCCGCAGACCCCACAACCACCGGCCAGGGTTGTGGGGATGAGGCCCTTGTCCTCATCAACATGGGGAAATGGTGCTTGGGGGGGACCCCAAGCATCCTCCCAATGTTGAGGGCATGTGGCCTGGTACGGTTCAGGAGGAGGGTGCTCTCTCGTCCCCCTCTTTTCCTGCGGCCTGCCAGGTTGCGTGCTCGGATAAGGGTCTTGTATGGATTTTGAGGGGGACCCCCACTGCATTTTTTTGGGCGCAGGGTTCCCCTTAAAATCCATGCCAGACCTGAAGGGCCTGGTATGTATTTTGAGGGGGACTCTCACGCCATTTTCTTTTGGTGTGGGTTTCCCCTTAATATCCATACCAGACCTGAAGGGCCTGGTATGGAATTTTGGGGGACCCCCACGCATTTTTTTCTTCATTTTTTTTTTTCTTAATGCTAACATGACCTGTGTGCAAATAGCCTTAAAAAAAACCCATAGAAGTGAACCAGAGCAAAAATAAATAAATTAAAGTTGAGAGGTGCGCCTGTTCAACTGATGCAAATGAATCTGCGTGGCTTGACATTTACTAAGATTTTGCCGGGGGGCGGTGAACCAGAGCACTTAAACGGGCGCAAATGCCGCTTGCGCATGCGCAGTGCATAAATTGACCTAGCGCAGTTCCAAGTGTATTTGCAGGCGCAGTAAGCTTACTCAGAGAAAGTTACTTTTCCGTTCTATATTGGGCATATTTGTTACTTGGACAGTTATATCTATACTTCCTCACATCACCCCCATAATATTGGCACTTCCAGTTCCAGCTTCTTTTAATTCTGAGTTGAAGATGCCGTGCGCCAGGTCTATAGCAGCGCACAGATCGCGGCCGCCCATGCGCCGGCATGCTAATAGTAAATGGGTAATTGCGCTGTGTTACAGGCGGGAAAACGCTGTGAATATGAAAACGACCATTGCGCGTCTCAATGTTACTCTTTATTCAACAGTAGCACTTTTGAAAAATAAAAAAATATATAAAAAAAGATTTCAAAACCTGGCCTGGCATATTATCTTACAACTGTGTATAACACTGGGCAACGTTACTGAATTGCAGAACCTTATTTGTCCACAAGAAGGCATTTCCCTCAGCGAGGGTGAGGTCTCCCCAATGACTAGAGAGAACAGAGGACCCAAAATTACCAGTGTCTCCTGCGGGTGTATCGCTGCATATGTAAATGAGCTAACTTTGGTAAATCTGTTACATCAATAATATATTTTAACTGAGCTTAGTCAATTTACTGCGACAGGAAGCCTAAAACAGCACAATTTTTTTTTGTTTATAATATAGTAAATAGTATGCAAACCCAGAATTTCATGTTGTCAAGCTTTATTGTCATTCTACTACACGTGAGGACATACGGTAGAACGAAATGTCGTACAGTATCTCACAAGGCCACGGTGCTACATACAAATTAAACATAATTATAAATAAATATAGAAACAATAAAAACTCAGTGAAGAACTAAAAAAAAAAAAAATTAAACCTATACACATCTGGGAACTATGTAACTGTACATATACTGTATATTTCTAAAAGTCTTTGTAGCAGCAAGCGTTTATAAAAGTGTCTAGTGCCTACCTATCCCAAGGCACCTTAAAGAGGAGGGCCGTTTAAAAAAAAAATTAAAAGTCAGCAGCTGCAAACACTGCAGCTGCTGACTTAATAACCTGACTTACCTGTCCAGGGCGCCCGCGATGTCGGCCGCCCGAGGCCGACCCGTCCCTCGGCTCTCGGGTCCCGGCTCCGCCATTCCTTCTAAGGGAAACAGGCAGTGGAGCCTTGCGGCTTTACTGCTTGTTTCCTACTGCGTATGCGCGAGTTGCGCAGCGCTTTGTGAATGGGACGCGCTGTGTTCTGGGACACACAGTTCCCAGAACACAGCGCGACCCATCACCCAGAAGACAACGTGACGAAGAAAGAAGATCTCCGCGGAAGAGGAAGAGGAAGATTAGGATTATGTGCCTAGCAACAGGCATTTCTGGTAAGTAAAAAAAAAAATTTTTGTTCATTTTTTTTTTTTAGATTTTTTTTAGATTTTTTAATATTTTTTTTTTCAAGGTGGCCCTCCACTTTCAGTGTCACTTACAATTCTACTTCCTCCACTCCTCTTCCCTTCTCCATCGGGATCCCCCAAGGTTCTGTTATTGGACTTCTTTTACTTTCAATCTGCATCACTTCACTGGGTCAGCTGATAACCTTTCACGACTTTCAATATCATTTCTACGCTGATAACACACAAATCTATCTCTACACCCCTCAACTCACTCCATCAGTCTCTTCACACATCTCTAACTTACTAACAGACATATCTGTATGGATATCACACCACTTCCTCAAACTCAACTTGTCCAAAACCAAACTTATAATATTTCCTCCCCCACGTGCCTCTTCCCCTGACTTATCTGTCAAGAGCAATAGCACAACCATCCACCTATCCCCACATGTCAGCATGCTAGGTGTTATCCTGGACTCTGAACTCTCCTTTCGGCCCCACATCACTTTCTAAAGCTTGCCGCCTCAACCTCCGCAGCATGTCTAAACTACGTCCCTTTCTAACCAATGAAACCACAAAGCTCCTGATTCACTCCCTGGTTATCTCTCACCTTGACTGCTGCAAATCCCTCCTCATTGGCTTACCTTTAAATAGACTATCCCCCTTTCAGTCCATCATGAATGCTGCTGCCAGACTAATCCACCTTACAAACCTCACAGTGTCTGCTACCCCTCTCTGCCAATCCCTCCATTGGCTGCCACTTGCCCAACAAATTAAATTCCAAATACTAACAATAACTTACAAAGCCATCCACAACTCTTCCCCCAGCTACATCACTAGCCTAGTCTCAAAATACCAACCTAATCGCCCTCTTCGTTCCTCCCAAGAACTCCTGCTCTCTAGCTCCCTCATCATCTCCTCCCATATCCGCCTCCAGGACTTCTTCCATGCCACGCCCATCCTCTGGAATTCGCTACCGCAATCTGTCAGACTGTCTCCAAATTTATCCACTTTATTGATCCCTGAAAACGTTCCTCTTCAGAGAAGCCTATCCTGCCTCCATCTAATAACTGCACTATTTTCTCCATTAGCTCATTCCCCCACAGCTATTACCCTTCTGTATAACTTGACCCTCCTAGATTGTAAGCTCTAAGGAGCAGGGCCCTCTGATTCCCCCTGTATTGAATTGTATTGTAATGTCTGCCCTAATGTTGTAAAGTTCTGCGTAAACTGTCGGCGCTATATAAGTCCTGTATAATAATAATAATAATAATAACAGTGCATATTCAAGACTAAAAAGGAGGGGAAGTGAGACATTTCTGGTCATAATATATAGGTTGTAGGTATGTTAGGAACTCAGTGTGCTCTCCTCCAATGAACAGACTTGTCTGGCAGAAAAAAATAATTATATCACTGTGACACCAGGGCAAGAAACGGTAAGTGTAGTTGTCACTTAGATTGAATGGCAAATAAAGCAAAAAAATCATAGTTATTCAGATTCTGTCGGTGTCCCCATTTGAAAGAATTTGTGTAACATCCGTAATTTGACAGGAAATCTCCCCAATAGGAACAAAAAGAGCCATAGAAATTTGAGTCCCTAACCCTTCCTAGCACTGTCAGTTTTGGCTGAAGTTTATTTTATGACCTTATAAAATATTTTTAATCTGAATAACTTGAATGTGCCAACTTGTATGTTTCAATCACCTTTTAAGATTTGTACATTAAAAAGCAAATTAACAAAGCAATACACTAGTTTGAAACTGTTAAAATTAATAAAGTGTGATTATACCAATCTGGAGTTTGTTTTGTCATCTTAGAAAATCGTTTTACATAACTTAAATTTGTCAGCTCCTATGTTTTGTTCAAATTTTAAGATTTGTGAATAAAATAAAGCAACTAAATAAAGTAAGAAAATAAACTGAGTTTCTATCAGAGCAAATAAACATAAACTTGGTGACAACAAATATTAAAAAACCTGTGCAAAATGACAACAAAAGTGCAAATTTGCAAAATACCCCACCCAGCTGCCTCTAACACAGAAAACGTGTCCACTTCACATTAGTTGAATATATACCAAAACAGTGCTGCGCTGCCAATCATACAGAGTATGTCACAAAAGTGAGTACACCCCTCACATTTTTGTAAATATTTTATTCTATCTTTTCATGTGACAACAATGAAGAAATGAAACTTTGCTAGAATGTAAAGTAGTGAGTGTACAGTTTGTATAACAGTGTAAATTTGCTGTCCCCTCAAAATAACTCAACACGTAGCAATTAACGTCTAAACCACTGGCAACAAATGAAAGTATACCCCTAAGTGAAAATGTCCAAACTGGGCCCAATTAGCCATTTTCCTCCCCGGTGTCATGTGACTCATTAGTGTTCCAAGGTCTCAGGTGTGAATGGGGAGCAGGTGTGTTAAATTTGGTGTTATCACTCTCACTCCCTCATACTGGTTACTGGAAGTTCAACATGGCAATTCATTACAAAGAACTCTCTGAGGATCTAAAAAAAATTATTGTTGCTCTACATAAAGATGACCTAGGCTATGTGAAGTTTGCCAAGATCCTGAAAATGAGATGCAGCACAGTGGCCAAGACCACACAGTGGTTTAACAGTACAGGTTCCACTCAGAACAGGCCCCCCCATGGTCAGCCAAAGAAGTTGAGTGCATGTGCATAGCGTCATATCCAGAGTTGTCTGAGGGAAATAGACTTATGAGTGCTGTCAGCATTGTTGAAGGGGTTGAAAGGGGTGGGGGGTCAGCCTGTCAGTGTTCAGACCAAACACCGCACACTGCAACAAATTGGGCTGAATGGTTGTCATCCCAAAAGGAAGCCTCTTCTAAAGAAAATGCACAAGAAAGCCCGCAAACAGTTTGCTGAAGACAGGCAGACTAAAGACATGGATTACTGGAACCATGTCCTGTGGTCTGATGAGACCAAGATAAACTTATTTGGTATTTTGAAAAGACAGCAAATTGACACTGTTATACAAGCTGTATGCTCACTACTTTACATTGTAGAAAAGTGTAATTTCTTCAGTGTTGTTACATAAAAATATATAATAATATATTTACAAAAATGTGAGGGGTGTACTCACTTTTGTGAGACACTGTAAATGTGCAGATAATAAGATTAATACTAAATCAATTTTACCTGCAAACAAATGTGTTAAATACAATGTGCAATACGTACAGTTTCAGTGCAAAATAGGGTATACAACTATACCTCCACCAAATTTTTGGGCAGCGCAGCACTGTTTTGGTATATAAAGCAACAAAATAACCTTAAATAGTTAAGTTCAATAAAGTGTGATAAAATGAGGGCATCTTAAATTCAGCAAAATGGGTCATGTGTAATAACGAATAATATACACTAGCAAGTGCACTGTGCTGACATCTAAAGGAAAGGTTTTAGTAAAATTAACGTGTATTAAAATTCAATATGAATAATAGCTTTGAAAAAAATAATACAAAATCACACTCAAAATACCAATGCCACGATCCTAATAAATACACTAGAATGCTAAACATATCCAGTTATATTTATTATTATAAGGTGATGCTTAAATTTTGGTTACAGAAAGCTTTGATGCCAACAACATTTCTAAATGCTAAACACACAAAAATTCACATGATCAATCATCCATTTTCCCCGACCTTAACCAACTAAACACTAAGATGGTAACTGAAGTCAAATAAAACCCATTAACCTGATCCTTAAAATGACCTGCCACTAAACCTAACTTAAACTCTTCACTTGAACCTACCCCTAAACCTTACTCTTAAACTTAACCCCATATCACAATCCTTATAGTCAAACATTTTTTTATTTTTTATTAGAAGATGCGTGAGGAAGGGGTGATAACCAATGTCATAGTTTTATTGGTGTTTGAGTCCACACTGGGGACCATTGGTGACCATTATTACTAAAACAGAATGTGTTGGGGAATACCAAATTTTACAGTTGTCACCAGTGCAAAGGGTATGGTTTATTCTTCCAAAAAGACACTTCATCAGTGAGAACTGAGTAAGTTGTTGTTCACATGGGGTGTATCAATGTGTACCCCATTTGACACACACAGGGATGCACAGGTGTTCCATGCATTCATGTACAGGCAGCCCCATTGATGATTGATGTCTATTGGGGTGCAGCAGCTGCATGAACACGGCTGCTGCTCCCAATTTTACATCCGTGAAGGTGCACATTGTGTTCATGGCCATGCACCCCCAACCTTGTTAACATGGGGTAGCTACATGCTGATTGATTTGCATTGCTCCACATGTAGGCTAGGCCATATCCCTTTCCAAGGCCAAACATACAGAAGGATAATGTCTTCTCATCTGCCATTGACAGCTGTCTTGGTGCTGACTGCAGCATAATTTTAAAGAAAATAGTGCAGAACACTGATTATCCTCCACCAGTTCTTACAAACAATACGCTTTACTTAAAGGCATGGCAGGAAGCCACTGCATACTTCACTGTAAGAGAATGTATAAAACAATTATTTTCTTTAGAAAGATTTCCCTATGTTTTATAAATATGTATATATGAGTTTTGAGAAAGACTAATTTTTGGTTTACATAGAAATAAGAAGTTTTGTCAGTTATTTGTGGTTAAGCCATCTCCCGGAACAAGTTTCCTGTTTCTGTGAAGACATGTCCTTATCTGTAGGCAAACATCTGTTTCTCACTTACAAGACACTTTATCTTGTGGTTTGTGGTTTAAGACAGAGCCTAAGAATATGTTTCCTGTCCTAACTGTAAAATACGTTATTGAGAATATGCATGACCAGAATGGAAACAGATTTTTTCTAGAGATTATTTGTGTCTTATTCTGATAACATAAGGGAAGTCCCTCCTAGCCCCTACCTTTTTCCTTTTGCATCTACATAAATACTCTGCATTTTGTGTTCAATAAATTAGAGGCATTTTGATAATACTCAGCAAGCTCTCCATGTGTAACCATTGAGTCTCTCTCAGATCTGCCGGGTCAATGAAAAGTTCTTCCGGCATTACCTAAAGAATAGACCTGTGTGGTTATATTACCTGCATTCCTCTTCAGATGGTGGCAGCGGTGGGATGATATAATCACCTTTGGTAAGAAGGATCCTTTTGTCTTTTATTGCCTTAATTCTGATTTAAATTTCATCTCAAACTAAATTTATATAGAAGAGGGATATGAACCATGCCTTGGTGTATAGGGGCTTTTTTGGGATAATCTGCCTTGAAAAGTACCTCTGTGAAGTTCTTTTTAAATTAATAATACAGCACTGTACAATCCTTTTTGGAAGGAGCTGAAATAGTTAATGAGGATTATACTTCAGTGACCCAACCTACTTTCCCTTTTCTTTCTTTTGCATAAAATATAAGAAATATTAGAAGTATAAGATAATTTGTTTGTGTGGGAAAAGGAGGTCTGTGAGGTAAGACAGACATACTCTCATTGTCAGTAAGTCTGTAAGGTAAGACAGACATGCTCTCTTTGTCAGTAGGTCTGTAAGGTAAGACAAACATATTGTCACTGTCACTGTTTTAATATGAGTCAAGGACATAATGAAGACCCTCCCAATCACAGGGAAAATTGTAAAGATTATGTTGCTAGAATTTGTGGTACTGATTATAAATTTATAAATCCTTGTGTTTCTAATTTGGTGGGGTGGACTGAAGCTTTGGTTAGTACAGACACTTTCCCCAGAAATGATGATGCAAATGATGAGTTTCACATGGATATAGTAAAAGGTTTAAGCCTTGGAGATAAGAAAGCTTTTCCATGGTTTGAGGGAGACCCACAGTGGGAAATGGAATACATGAGAAAGGGCGGTGAAAATTGGCTACAATATGGACCTTATTGGTTCCAGAGGGACAATAAGCAACAAAAAAAAGCCAAAAATTGTATGACCAAAGAGGAATGTGACCTAAAGTACTCCCAAGAGGTGAAGGTCAAAAGACCCGGTCCTACAGCACCCCCTTTTCCCTATGTACTTATGTCTGCTACTGTTCAGGTTCCTCCACACCCTCCTCCCCCAGTTTATAATAAAGTATATCCCAGTTTAACTAAAGAGGAAATAGGCTTACTGGTTGGACATTATGCTGTACAACAAAGAACCCCAGCCCCACCACAACCACCTCTCCAGGGAGGAGGAGTACCTGTAGGCAGAGTGCCCACATGGGGTGCACCTCCTCAGAGTGCTCCTGTGGTCACCCAACCAGATCCCGTATCACAAAGTCCTGTTTTGGGAACTCCTGGAGGCTCACCTCAAGTCGGGGCTTTGGGAGGTTTTGATTCCCCTGTTTCTTCATCAACTACCTCTCCAATTGGATCCGAACAAAGTTCTGGTCAGAAGGAACAAGTGGATAGCTCCATAAGAGATATGTTTCTCCGAGGATTAACACTTGTAAGATCTGCTATCATGAATACCCCACTTTCACGCCCACAGGGTAGCCAAATGAAACTAAGAAATCGACCAAATAGACATAGGAGACTAGATAATGATGCGATAGAAGGAACTTGGTACCATCCTTTTATGACTATAGGAAATTACATTTAAAAAAGGTGATTGATATTGAAGATATCAACCACATTGTTAAAAATTGTAAAGGAAGAACTTATACACAGCAAGATATGCGACTAATTGTAGATGGTGTCATTGGACACACATCCACATTTAATTAGACTAAAGTAGTCCAAGACCCATCGACAGTAAAAGCTTATACTTGATTAAGCACAAGATGTATGTGTGAAACGCGTCTATGTGACCACAGTTTGGTGTCTCTGGTGTTATCTTTGTGAAGCAAAATAAAAGGCAATTGGAAGTCCTGGATGTGCAGCCATTTCTTTCTTCTTTCCAAAAGCTAATACTTACCCGCTTAATACTGAACAAGGGAGAACTACCATGTGGAATCAATTAGAAGTGGAATTAACCACATCAATATCAGGCACTTAAACACCTTCCCGCCCCCAAACCAATTTTGAGCTTTCTGCGCTGTCGCAATTTGAATGACAATTGCGCGGTCATGCTACACTGTACCCAAATGAAATTTTTATCATTTTTTTCCCACAAATAGAGCTTTCTTTTGGTGGTATTTGATCACCTCTACCGTTTTTATTTTTTGCTAAACAAATAAAAAAAAGACCGAAAATTTTGAAAAAAAATATGTTTTTCTTGTTTCATTTTCAAAACGTTGTAAGTAAGTAAGTAAAAAAGGTTCCTCCTTCACTGATGGGCACTGGTGGGGCGGCACTGAGGGGCACTGATAAGGCAGCACTGATGAGGTGGCACCAATGAAGTGGCACTGATGAGGTGGCATTGATGGGCACTGATATGTGGCACTGATAGGCGTCACTGATGGGCACTGATAGGTGGCACTGATGGGCGACCCGGATGGACACTGATAGGTGGCACAAATTGGCACTGATAGCTGGCATGGATTGCCATGGATAGGTGTCACAAATGGGCATGGATAGGCGGCACAGATGGGCATGGATAGGCGGCACAGATGGGCATGGATGGGCACTGATAGGGGGCATGGATGGGCACTGATAGTTGGCATGGATGGGCACTGATAGGTGGCACAGATGGACACTGATAGGTGGCACAGATGGGCACTGATAGGCAGCATTGTATTGTACTGATGGATGCCAATCAGTGCCAAACAATAATGCATGCCAATCAGTGATGCCCATTGTGGACACTGATTGGCATCCATTGTGGGCACTGATTGGCATCCACTGTGGGCACTGACTGGCATCCCTGGTGGTCTAGGGTGGCATACCTTGTGCTGGGCATCCCTGGTGGTCTGGTGGCATCCCTGGTGGTCCAGTGTGGACATTCTCGGGGGGCTGTGCAGATAATCGATCAGCCAATCAGCTCTCCTCTACTCGCGTCTGACAGACACGAGTGAGGAAAAGACGATCACCTGCTCTTCCTATTTACACTGTGATCAGCCGTGATTGGACACAGCTGATCACATGGTAAAGAGTCTCCGTCAGAGACTCTTTACAGAGATTGTAGTTGCGGGGTGTCAGACTGACACCCCGCAACAACGATTGCCGCGATCCGCGCCCCCGTGGGCGTGCAGCGGCTCAAAATCCTGAGAACGGTCTATGACGTCCAGTCAGGATTTTGAAACTACTTTGCCGCCGTCATTTGACAATGGGCAGGCGGCAAGTGGTTAAGTAATGCCTATAAAAACAGAACCTCCCTTCCTACTGCTATAGCTTGTAAACATAAGTCAGGGGAAAGTATTTTAGAATTTTGGAAGATATTTATGGATGTGTGTACACAGAATTATCAATACTACCAGATATGCATATTTTGCATAGTTAGTTAGTAACCTAAAACCACAACGGTTTAATGTTAATGGTTAAACAAATGATTTCTGATTGGCCTTCAAAGACCATACCAGAATTCCAGAAAACAGTCACAGAGAAGGATGCAGCAGGATGTTTTGAGTCCGGATACACATTTACAGGGAGAAGTTCAGCAACAGCAATGCAGAACAGAGGCAGGGGCAGAGGAAGATGCAAGGACTGAGGTTTCCCCAGACAACAGCCCTCACGAAGAGGCTGTTTTAATTGTGGAGGCCTTGACCACTGGAGAAATCAATGCCCATATGATTTACCTGAACAAAACGCACTGCAAACCACACAAGTCAAACAACCCTCCCAAAACCAACAACACCAAGGGCCACAATACCCCATCCAATGGAAACAACCCGAACCCCAATGAGGATGCCCCCGGAAGGTAGTATCCCAGTATTTCCCCTGGTTTCATACTCTTATTCAGAGCAGCCAATCATCATGATGCATGTGAATGGAATGGTAGTACCATTTCTCCTAGATTCAGGGGCCATAAGGAACACCCTATGTGAGAATTTTTATAAAAGTGAAACCACAAATGCTGAGCCATCAAAGGGAATTCATGGAATACTTACCAAACCTGGAAAACACCCAACCTAACTGTGATAGATCCCTCATATGGTGACCGACCAGTACTTACACACTCTTTCAGAATTATCCCAAATTGCATGTGTTAATCTTTTGCGCAAACTTGGAATAATCATGAAAATGACAGCGGAAGAAGGAATCATAGTGCATTCTAAAAAGATTTCCACTCAAAGGAAATTTTTCTTTTCAGAACTTGATGATGGTGACCTACCTGGTCCCAATCATAAAGTCTGGTCTGTAAATCGCCTAGCTGTTGGGATCATTTCATGTACCCCTACAAAGCCACATTAAAACCTGGGGCCCAACCAATCTACCATAAACAATATCCTCTTTCTAAAGAAAAAGAAGAGGGGATTGTTCCCATGATAGAAGACTTCCTGAAACAAGGGATAGTAAAGGTAATTACTGGATGTAAATGGAATACACCAATTAACCCTGTAAAGAAACTGACATAAAACAATGGATTATTACAGATCACCAGAAAAGTCCAGAATCTGGGCTTGTCTGCCAAGAGGGGAGACCATGTATTACCTGTAGCTAATGTCCCATTATTCATTTCACAATATCATGGGGTGGGACACAAAGGCTACCAGATGACATGTAACTTACCGAATAAAGATTTTTTCATCCCAGGTGTTCTCTTTCTTGTAAAATCATATGTCTCTAGATGCATCACATGCATCCAGAACAACCCAAGAAATCCACACAAGGCAAAACATGAACATGTGATATATCCATCTACACCATTCACTCATTTACAGATTGATTTCACCCACATGCCAAAATTAGGTAAACGGCAGGAATATTTACTTGTAATAGTAGATATGTTCTCAAGATGGATAGAAACATTTGTAACTACAAGAGAAGATGATCAAACAGTGGTAAAAATCTTCACTCAGGAGATCATTCCTTGTTGGGGATGCCCAATACAGATCAACTCAGACAATGGCTCTTTCATAGCCAATGTTTGCCAAGATCTGGTAAAAGCATTAAAAATAGATTGGAAGTTTCACATCCCTTACCACCCTCAAAGTTCAGGAATTCTAGAAAGAATGAATAGAACAATAAAAGATAAGATCAGGAAGGCTACATGTGAAACTTATGTAACTATGTAACTGGAAAAGGGTGCTGCCTGAAATTCTAGCAGAGGTAAGAATGACCCAAAATAACAAGAAAGGTTATGGTATGCTAGGCAGAACTTATATTTAGCCAATTTTAATATATCAAACATTAGTAATAAATAAACAATAAACCAATATGTGTGGAGTTAAACGGCCGCGGCCTTTTTATTATAGGTTTAAATATAAATCAATATATATCTATTTTATTCAGCATAAAATTGTCAAAAAACACAAATTAATATTTTAACAACATTAACATAGCTTAGCTATTAAAGCTCAAGCCATTTAAGCACACAGAATAAACAGTCCCTTTTCAAAGAAAAGGACAAATAACCTCATAATACAGGCCGCGACATGGGAATGGGGGGCGGGAACGTCTTCTTCTCTTCTTGTCCTGGTAACTGCCACTTGTAACGCACTTTTCTCTACCCTTATAGGCAGCAACTCGTGCCAGGACCGTTGCTGCCTGATACCACCAATCATAGGCAAGCATTTCAACTGTTCAACGACAATTGGTCTGCCAGCATCCCATACATGGTGGGTGGGGACAATTCTTGCCCCTCCCACCATTTTCATGGTATGCTAGGCAGAACTTATATTTAGCCAATTTTAATATATCAAACATTAGTAATAAATAAACAATAAACCAATATGTGTGGAGTTAAACGGCCGCGGCCTTTTTATTATAGGTTTAAATATAAATCAATATATATCTATTTTATTCAGCATAAAATTGTCAAAAAACACAAATTAATATTTTAACAACATTAACATAGCTTAGCTATTAAAGCTCAAGCCATTTAAGCACACAGAATAAACAGTCCCATAAGCCGAGCTTATGAAACATAAGCAAGGCACCCCACCCGGCCCACGGCCAACTCCACACTAGATTGGACATTCATATTAAGAATATCCAAAGCAATATCCGACAGGTGAATACCGTCATAGCGGTAAAAGCCCAGCACACCACCCTTCAGCTCCACGTGTCGGTAAGCAAAACCATCAATAACAGTCTTTAAATTAGCAAGAGATCAATTAATTTTCTTTCTCATTTTCTCAAAATGCCTACAAGGAGGCGAAAAACATTGTAAGCAAAGAATGACCTCGGAAAAAAACAAAAACGCAACCAGGCATAATATTATGAAAGCAAAGTAAATCAGCCTTCATATTAGCTAGTAAATCCAAAGTTCTAATACAACCGAGGTCATTCTCAGCCAAATGGAACACCACAATATGCGGAATAGGCCATCTGGAATGCAAGAAAGAAAATACCCCTTTCAAATGATGCCATCTCATACCCTTTTGTCCATACCAATGTAACAAAAATTTTGACGAAGAGAAATCCAAATTAACACCATAGCATCTGGAAGCCGCTCTTTCATGGGCCCAATAGACAAAGGAATGGCCGATGATCCACACGATGCATTGAGAATCTGAAATTTAAACAGAATTATTAAGACGAACATAATTACGAAAACATTGAGATCGCCATCTACCAATACATTTAATATCACCGGCAGAAAGACCTAATTTAGCCGCAGCAGTAGCTGCGCCAATACGAAAGGAATGGGAAGAAAAGGCCAGATGATCCAATTTCAGATAAACCAAACATCGTTTGAAAACAGCATTAAATTGAAAATTAGTCAATGGGGAACCATCGGAATGGATCAAAAACTGCTTGTTAAAAGAGGGCCTCAAGGTCAAATAAGAAAATGTTAGAGAAACTGCACAAATCTCTACATTCACATGACAGCGAATAGTGATCCAATGACCACGACCCAATTGATCAGATTTACTCTTGGTCAAAAATAAACGGAGAACCCCAGCATCAAGGTGAACCGAAGACATTGCCATGCCTAAACTAGAAGACTTATTCGGAGGAAGAAGCTCAGATATTCTCAAAGCTCCATAAAAACACAAACAAAAAGACACTTTAAACAATAAAGCTTTGAAAGAAGAAGAACACACTATGTCAGTGGCAGCGCAAAGCTTACCCAAAACATCAACAGATATAGGCAATCTTCTATCAGGAACCTTAAATCGTTTACGATACCCTTTAAGAGCCAATTGAACAGAAAAATATGAAGTGCATGAAGAACCACCATTTAATTTACAAAAAAAGGAAACACCAGCTAGAGTCTTAACAATATAAGAATATGAGTAATTTTTTAACATTAAAGAATTAACAAAAGCTAAAACTAAACCCTCTGAAATATAAGCACAATCAAGACCATAAAGGGACAAAAAAGAACACCAAAACCCCCACGCGGCTTCGTAACATGCCCACGTGGAAGGGGCCAAAGATTGTTTAATAGCAGATTGTACTTGCATCAGACCAACGTCCCCAAAGGAGGAGGACAAGGTTCCCCAATCGCCTCTGCATCCGGAACCAACTCTCAAAATTTGCCGATCTGTAGGTGAGATAAAGCATCAGCCACAACATTGTGAACACCACGCACATATTTTGCTTTCAACCAAATATTAAATCGTAGACATTGCAAAACTAAACAACGTAAAAGAGAAATAACAGGTAAAGATTTAGATACTAAACAATTAAAAACAACCCCTTTATTATCAGAATGCAAAAGTATGCGTTTGTTCCGAAAATGAGAGCCCCACAATTCCAAAGCAACGACAACAGGAAAAAGCTCAAGAAGAACGATATTCTAAAGAAAACCTTGCTCAGACCAAGAAGGGTGCCACTTTTCAGCCGACCACTTACCACACCAAAAGGCACCATATCCAACACCACCCGATGCATCAGTATAAAGATTGAGTGCAGAAGCCTCACAAAATGACGATTGCCAAAGGGAATATCCAGTAAAAGAAACCAGGAACTCTTGCCAAACTAACAAATCCTCCCAAATATCATGAGTTATTTGAATATAGTGTTTTGGCGAGGAAACACCAGAAATAGCCCGATAAAGTCGTCTAGAGAAAACCCTCCTTACAGGAATAACCCTAGCAGAAAAGGCCAACAAACCTAATAAAGATTGAATAGTCTTTAACTGTACTTTCCGCTTAGACAAAATAAAATCTAACAAAAATCTAGTTTTAAGAATTTTGTCCAGAGGAAGTCGGAACTCCATACGTACCGTATCTATTTGAACACCCAAAAATTCCAAACACGTACAAGGCAGCACCGATTTTTCATCAGCCAACGGTACTCCAAAAAGGTCACAAATAAATCGGAATTGATTAAAAAGATTCAGGCAATCAGAACTATTCGCACTCCCTACAAACAAAAATTCATCAAGGTAATGCAAGCAATTACTAGAATGAGAGCTGAAACGAAGTACCCAGTCTAAAAAAGAAGAAAAAAGTTCAAAATAAAAACAAGAAATTGAACAGCCCATAGGTAAACATTTATCAAAAAAGAACAAATCAAACACAAAACTAAGAGAATTAAAGGCAGCAGGACGAATAGGCAGAAGCCTAAAAGCTGACTTTATATCAGCTTTCGCTAACAAAGCTGATTGACCAACACCCCTGATCAAGATCAAAGCATCATCAAAAGAAGAATAAGATACCGCACACAATTCAGGGTCAATATCATCATTTAATGACATACCCTCAGGGTAAGATAAATGATGAATATGTCAAAAAGTACCTTTCTCTTTTTTAGGAATAATTCCCAACGGAGAAATTCTAAAATTAATAAACGGAGGAGTTGAAAATGGACCAGAAACCCTCCCGGCCGCAATTTCTTTATAAATCTTGTTCCGAACAATCTCCGCATAAGTAGAAACAGATGCTAAATTCCTATGAATAGTACAACCTTCCCCAGAAAAAAAACAGGCAAAAGGAAGCCCAAACTAAAACCATCAAGCAAAATGTCCACCTTCTTGCGATCTGGATACCGAAGCAGCCACGGGAGCATTCTTTCCAAAATCACCGGCATTACCGCTTTTAAGAAAGGAATCCTTCACATAGGAAGGTGCATTATGAACTTGTTTCTTGAAACAACGGACCGCAGGGTGTAAACCAGCACAATGAGCACATTCATGCTTGTATTTACAATTTTGGAGCCATTTACAATGACCTTCATTAAAATTAAAACATAAACCTTTACGAAAAGGTCCAATTACAGGTAGCAAAGGTTTAGCCGCAGGTTTATGGGGTAACAAAAGATTAAGCCAAAGACCCACATCCTTCATACCCCATTTCAAAGAGGTATGAATAGAAAGTTTTTGTCTAAATGCTTTGTCATAAAAAAAACAAGACAAACCCGGAAATTTTTTTATAGGCCTCCAAAATAATGTCAACGTGCTGGAACATACCGCAGCACAAATCTGAACGTCTTTCACCCCTTACACTTGCATATATACAAAAAGCTTGCAACCAATTTTGAAAATTGCGAGGGCTCGACCGATGTCTCTCAACATCCAATTTGTCAAATTCTCTTTTATCAGAACGATGATCTTTAAAGGACGGCAAAAGTGTCATTAAATCAATATATTCACATCTCCATATTTTTTCTTTAAGAGCCATAGGTAAATGAAAACCCAACGGTGACAGCTCACAAGAAAGCACCTCTTTTAAATACGGTTCAGGAACCGAACATACAGGAACATTGGAAGGAGACACAGACAAATCAACAGACGACAAATTGACATTATGTAATACAGTAGCATCTTTAACCGCATGCACATTATCCTTCCACACTGAAGCCAAATGAGACTGATCGTCAGACGCAGAAGAAGCCGGGTCATTTAAAAATTTGTTAAATAAAGCTGACATATTAAAAACAAATTCACGTAGAACAGAGGCATCCAAAGACTCACCTCTCGATACAGTAGCAGGGGTATGATCTATAGCAGTGCCAGCAGCACAGACAACATCCAAAGGGACTGCCTGTTCAGCAGCTGTAGCAGAGTGATGTGGAATAGTAACCATAGCAACATCCTTAACAACATCAACTGCAGTAGCCATAATAGGATTATGTGCCATCACAGAGTTGCTAGTCCCTGAAACACCTTTGTCCAGCATATTGCTATTTAAATGTTTCATTTTTTTCTTCTTTTTCAAAGAAACAGCATCTGTACCTGTTTCCGAACGAATCTGTATGTCAGAAGATTCAAATCTTCGCGGCAGTCTTCTTGTTCTCTTTTTTCTAATAGCCGGATCCACTGCGCATGCGCCGTCTTCCGAGATCGGAGAATACGCCGATTCAGCGCGGAAATCTCCGAATGACGAACCTTGCATCACGGGGTCAATAGGAGGAGCCCATCGGGAGGAAAAGGAAGTCACAGGCGGCGGAACATCAGGTCAGGTTAGGAAGATGGCAGAAGATGGCAGAAAACCGGGGAATCGCTTCTAGGTACAGCCAAACAAGACCGTAACCATTGCTCGCCATCCTCAGTGCCAGCCCGCTCAAGCACTTGCCGCAGCAACGACTCCATAACGCTAGCACCGGAGAGCAACGTCTTCTTCTCTTCTTGTCCTGGTAACTGCCACTTGTAACGCACTTTTCTCTACCCTTATAGGCAGCAACTCGTGCCAGGACCGTTGCTGCCTGATACCACCAATCATAGGCAAGCATTTCAACTGTTCAACGACAATTGGTCTGCCAGCATCCCATACATGGTGGGTGGGGACAATTCTTGCCCCTCCCACCATTTTCATTCTCCCTTTGAAATCCTTATGGGTAGACCATTTCCCACTCCCTGGGCCAGACAACCCTAATGCGCTGTACACACGGTCGGATTTTGCGATGGAAAAGGTCCGATCGGATAATGTTGTTGGAAAATCCGATCATGTGGGGGCTCTATCAGACTTTTTCCGTCGGATATCCTGATGGAAAAAGTTTGAGAGCTGGATCTAAAATTTTCCAACAACAAAATCCAATCAGACTTTTTCCGATCGTTTGTAGAGAATTCCGACAGACAAAGTGCCATGCATGCTCAGATTAAATTACGAGACCAAAGCTATTGGCTACTAGCCTCTACGTAGTTCCGTCGTACGTAACGAACGTCACCTGATTCCGAACGATCTGATTTTCCGACAACTTTGTCCGACCAGGTGTATGCAAGACAAGTTTGACACAAAATCCATCGGAAAAAATCGGATGGGATTTTGTTGTCCGAATGTCCGACCGTGTGTACAAGGCACTACTGTTAGAAAGAGGGGATCTTGATCTTATTCAGGATGAATATGTAAGAAAATTTATTGAAACGTTGGACAAAATTGGAAGAAATGTCGCTCACACCTCTCCTTCTTCTTCCCAGGAACCAACACACCCCTTTGAGGTCGATGACCTAGTGGTGGTCCAGCAGCTGAACCGAACCAAAAAGCAGGAATATCCTTTTGGACCTCCAACCACCGTGATTGTGGTAACCAGAACAGCAATCCTTGTGGAAGGACAACAGTCATGAATGCATGCCAGTCGAGTAAAGAAGGTCAACCTGGACCCTAAGAAGAAAGGCAAAGACAAAGACAGAGGAGGTCAAGAGA
This sequence comes from Lithobates pipiens, assembly GCF_037356315.1. NCBI lineage: Eukaryota > Metazoa > Chordata > Amphibia > Anura > Ranidae > Lithobates > Lithobates pipiens. The sequence goes on from NW_027507785.1 coordinate 101,458,631, forward strand.
ATAGTGAAAATCCTCAAACAGTGAGTGAAGAAGGTGGTCAAGTCTTTGAAAAAGATGACCTTGCGTATTTCACCACAGACTTCTGGGAAAGCTTTCTGCTTTCTGTTCCTGATCACTCAGATTATGTTCCTACCCACCTGGGTCATGACTAACTGTATATATCATCCAGAGGACTTGGTAGCCTTAAAAGGCGTATGTTGGTAACCTCAGAATCAATCTAATCATACACATATAAGACATAAGCGAGATATACAAGCTGAAGGAAATAAGGAAGTTAGTTTCACTGATAATATGCTTTTATTAAAATTTAAATATAGCTATGCCCGGAAGTCTGGATATGAAAAATGTTGGATATTTAGTAAACTCCATCCTAGCACTGCTGGAATTCCCCTAATGGCAGTACCTCTAAACTTCCCCTCCTCAATGGCACACCTCCTGTCATCCTTACAAATGTCACAAGAACGCTTTCAAATAATACCCTAACTTTCCAAATTTCCACAGTAGGAAATGTATTGTCTAGTTCACCTTTTTCCAGTCTTTCTGATGAAATAGCAATAAAATAAATAAGATTGCGCTATGGACAAATTCTACCTATTCACTACACAGGTCAAGAAAAAAACTATAAAATCAAGTGAAATCAAGTAAAAATCAATTATATAAAGTGAATGACACTAATAATGGTGAGATGAACTCCAGAGGTTGAAGCTGCCTGTGCTTGAAACCTGCCCCTAAATATAGGAGTAGGCTAGAAATCTGAAGTGTAAATTAAGCTTTGGCGCTGAAACCTTTTTTAACGTGCACTGTGGGTGCCAAAATTATGTATATGTGTGTGGTGATCTATTATCTCTGCTGATGATCTAAATAATTGATGTGAACTAATGTGGAAATCTCCTAAAATCCACTATATACGTGATATCTACCAAAATACGTGTTGGTATATCTAAGTAGATATTAAAATAAAATTGAGAAAGGAAAAAAAGGAAAAATGAAGAAAAAATGTGTGTCTGTTAACTTGCAACTCAGAAATGCACATGTGTTGCAAGAAAATAGTGAATGAATCGCATGAAAATAAACAATTAAAAATAATACATATGTGCTTAGTAAAGAAATCATATGCAAACCATAAACCAATATCTATAAATTATGCTCTATGTTCAGAATCCTCAAAAGTGACAGTCCAAAAGCGTTTGTGAAAGTACCAAGAAAAAATAACAAAAAAATCTTTCAATGTCCAACAGAAATTTTTTCAAAGTCGCATCATTCAGTTGCTGAAAAACGCATGGAATTTTTTGTCAAGTGAGGGGGGTAGAGCAAGGTGACTAGTGCAGAAGGGTTAAAGGCATTCCTCTCCGGTGCGCCACTCTGTGTTAGGAAAAAGATATATATATGCGCTCACCAGACCAAAAACCCTCAATGGGTTAACCGAGCAGTCACAGTATGAGCCACTGTGCAGCTTTCCTTGGGCTCTGCTTCTGCTATGCTGGGGGAATGCTTTGCACTTTTCCTTCCACAAATAGTCCGTTTAGCAAATACACATAGGAGGAAACAGAAGTACAACCATAGTGCAATACTGTTTTTGAACGATTTATTTGTTTAAAAGTCAGGTTACTCACAATATCCAGTAAAAACAGATCGCCTTAATAGTAACTGCGCCAGCGTTGCTGCTTGTATACCAATATGAGGTGCACGTCCAAGGCCACGCCCTACGCGTTTCGTCAGAGCGACGTCATCTGATGAAATGATGACAATATTCAATAAACAACCGTTAGCTCTAGGAAACAGTATTTATATCTGCTGTGGGAAAATCTGTCACCCTTGGATCCCCACTGGACCCTAAGAATGGTGTTATCTTGCATACCTAGTCCTCATCATGGGCATAGTAGGAAATAGTAAAGGAGGACACCTCCTTGAAGTTGGTATGCATCCTAGGTAACCCCTTAAACACAGGAATTATTTTTTGAAAAAGATATGGCATGGGCTTGGTTCCCCTCATGGACTGGATGAGGAATAGACACAATGAAGAGATTAAATAATTACTCTAAAATTCTTGATGAAATTCTAGACAAAACCTCAGGAGACATTACCAGCTGAAATGAAGAAATGAGGGCAATTAACCACTTTCAGACGGGACCATTTTGCTGGCTTAAGACCAGACCACTTTTTGCGATTCGGCACTGCGTCGCTTTAACTGACAATTGTGTGGTCATGCGACGTCACTCCCAAACAAAATTGACATTCTTTTTTTCCCACAAATAGAGCTTTCTTTTGGTGGTATTTGATCACCCATGCGGTTTTTATTTTTTGCGCTATAAACCAAAAAAGAGAGTCAATTTTAAAAAAACACTTTATTTTTTACTTTTTGCTATAATAAATATCCCCTTAAAATATCAAAAAAAAAAAAATTTTCCCTCAGTTTAGGCCGATATGTATTCTATAAATTTTTAGTAAAAAAAAAATGCAATAAGCGATTATTGATTGGTTTTCGCAAAATTTATAGCGTTTACAAAATAGGGGATAGTTTTATGACATTTTTATTAATACTTTTTTTAATAGTAATGGCGGCAATCAACGATTTTTATTGTGACTGCGACATTATGGCGGACACATCGGACATTTTTGACTCATCTGTGGGACCATTGTCATTTATACAGCAATCAGTGCTATACAAATGCACTGATTCCTGTGTAAATGACTCTGGCAGTGAAGGGGTTAACCATGGGGTGGCAGTGTAGGGGTTAAGTGTGTCCTAGGGGCATGTTACTAACTGTGGGGGGCTGGGCTGTGTGTTAGTGAACACTGATCTCTACTCTAATCACAGGGAGCAGAGATCAGTGTCACTTGTTGCTAGGCAGAACGGGGAGATGCTGTTTACATCGGCATCTCCCCGTTCAACCGCCCCATGAGACAATCATGGGTATCCTCACAGCGATTGAGTCCGCGGGACCCGCGACTGGACTCACGGGGGTCCCGACCGACACATGCGCGTGCCGCCGCCGGCGCGCATGCGATGGCACGGCGGCAATATCAAATGAACGTACCTGTACGCCAATTTGCCTGCCCGTGCCATTCTGCCGACGTACATTGCCGTGCGCCGGTCGAGAAGTGTTTAAGAAACAACTTGAGCTCCATGACCTAGCTGACCTAGCTGGTGTGTATATATATATGCAATGGCTTTGCTATGTATTTCATACTGAATGCGATTTCATACCTTGTTTATGACAAATAAACCAATTGCTAAGCCATCTGTATGTGCATTACCACTTTTTGGTTGCCATCTGCCTCACACAAAGTCCTTCATAAAGCAACCAGACCAGACACTGTTGAATAAAATGGAATATGTTTACTGAAGTTAGCATAATTACACTTAGGCAGTGTGTCTCATACAGTTCAGTACTACAATGCTTCTCACACATATCTGAGCTCCTAACAAAGCTCCTCCTTCAATAAATTGTTAAACACACTTTGACAGTAATATAAGCTGTGGTTTGGCCTGTAGCAGTAGTTCCCTTATTTTAAGCTATGCCACTTCCCATATGACTGCCTATTCCATCTCTCCTTATTCCCACATATGGATCCCTTATAACAGCATAAATTCTCTCTGTACAGTAGCGCATACTTTGTTACATGTGTAGCCTTTCTCCCGCCTCCCATGGAAAAGAGTTATCTTCTCTATGTACCCTCTAACAGGAAGTGACACAAACTCAGGCTGATGCACTGCTGTCCACCATTACCCCACACCCACCAGGAATTAACCCAAGAATGGGGATGTCAAATTGGGAACAGCGGTTGTGTCTGTGCAGGTGCTGCATCCCAATATCCATTAATGGGACTGCTTGCATGAGGATGCATGGAACATGGGGTAAGCATTCAGTGGTGGCCGGGGCTCAACATTTTTGAGGGGTGCAAACAAACTAGAAAATTCTGAAAAAACCCCATCAATTGCAGCCTCACTGTATCATCAATCACAGCCACTGTGCCATGAAACTCAGCCACAGTGCCCATCAATTGCCGCACTGTACTATCAAACGCAGCCACTGTACCATCAAACGCAGCTACTGTGTTCATCAATTGCCGCCACTGTACCATCAAACTCAGCCACTGTGCCATCAAACGCAGCCACTGTGCCCATCAATTGCTGCCACTGTGCCATCAAACGCAGCCACTGTGCCCATCAAATGCAGCTACTGTGCCATATCAAATGCTCCCACTGTGCCATAAAATGCTGCTACTGTGCCACAGCAGATACAGCTACTGTGCCCATCTTATGCAGCCACTGTGCCCCATCAAATGCAGCCACTGTGCCATCAAACGCAGCCACTGTGCTTATCAATTGCCGCCACTGGGCCATCAAACACAGCCACTGTGCCCATCAATTGCTGCCACTGTGCCATCAAATGCAGCTACTGTGCCCATCAATTGCCACCACTGTGCCGTCAAAAGCAGCCACTGTGCCCATCAAATGCAGCCACTGTGCAGCATCGAATGCAGCCACTGTGCCCACAATATGCAGCCACTGTGCCATCAAACGCAGCCACTGTGCTCATCAGTTGCTGCCACTGTACCATCAAACACAGCCACTCTGCCATCAAATGCAGCCACTGTGCCCATCAATTGCTGCCACTGTGCCCATCAAACGCAGCCACTGTGCCCATAAAATTCAGCCACTGTGCCCATCAAACGCAGCCACTGTGCCATATCAAATGCTCCCACTGTGCCATCAAATGCTGCCACTGTGCCCCATCAAATACAGCTACTGTGCCCATCTTATGCAGCCACTGTGCCCATCATATGCAGCCACTGTGCCCCATCAAATGCAGCCACTGTGCCCATCAAATACAGCCACTGTACCTATCAAATGCAGCCATTGTGTTCATCAAATGCAGCCTCACTGTGCCCATCAAATTCAGCCACACTGTGCCCTATTAAATGCAGCCTCATGTGCCCCATCAAATGCAGCCTCATGTGCCCCATCAAATGCAGCCTCACTGTGCAGCCTCACTGCGGCCCATCAAATGCAGCCTCACTGTGCCCCATCAAATGCTTCCACTGTGCCCCATCAAACACAGCCACTGTGCTATATCAAATGCTTCCAGTGTGCCCCCCGCCCACCATCTGTACATCTGTCTCTGTGGCAGTGGGACAGCTGCTAGATGTCTTCTCCCATCCTCTCTTCCCATCCTCTGCTATGATTGTATGCCTGATAGGCGTCCAATCACAGCACCTGTCATTCAGCATCAGGTGACTGGTAACAGGTCCGAGCACCTGATTGGCAGATAGGTGGTTTAGTGTTAGGAAAGCAAATATTCATTCGCTTTTCTAACACAAATGAGTGACCTAGGAGCGCCCAGCATGGCACTCACCGGTCACCTTTTTTTATGCCTATCAGAGCCTATGGCTCTAATCAGGTGCTTAAAAAAACACCCCCTGCCACTGTAATTCAGGCATCCCGGCACCTGAAAAGGGGGTGGCAGTGACGACCACAGATAGATTCATGCAATGCATGAATCTATCTATTGATACTGGAGGAGTGGCTGGAGAGGGTAGTGGCGCCCGTGTGCCCTTATGGACTCACTGCCACTATACACATTGATACACTCCATGTGAATGAAGCCTAATGCCGTATAATTCTCGTCGGAAAAGCCTTGGACGGTAATTCCGATGGAATTCCACTCAAGCTTGTGTTGCCTACACACTGTCACACCAAATTCCAACAGTCAAGAACATGGTGATGTACAACACTACGACAAGCCAAGAAAATTAAGTTCAATGCTTCCGAGCATGCGTCAAATTGTTTGTGAGCATGCGTAGGAATTTTGCACGTCGGAATTGCTGCAGACAATCGGAATTTCTGATCAAAACTTTTTCCGTATGAAAAATTGAGAACATGTTCTCAATCTTTTGCTGGCCTAAATTCCGCCCAAAAAAGTCTGATGGAGCTTACACACGGTCACATTTTCAGATGATGCTGGCCAAATTTCCAATCGTGTGTATGCGGCATTAGAGGGGAATTTTTCTCACTTTATAGAGATTTCCTCACACTTCCTGGTGTGTCTCCCAGCTGAAGGATATACTCCCCAACGTGGCACAGGCAGTAAAAAAACAAACAATTCAAAAAACACCAAAACTACCATAGGAGCTACCCTACTACACAAGCAAGCATTGAAGCTAAACTACAGAAAGCCCCTGTACACACGGTAGGAGATTTCGACAACCAAATCCGTCGGATTTTCTCCATCGGATTTTGTCCGTCGGATCTTGTCCGAAACTGTTGCATACACACGGTTGGACTAAGTTGTCGAAAAATCCGATCTTTCAGAACGTGATGAGGTAATTTCGTTACGATGGGACTACATTCAGGCTAGTAGCCAATAGCTTTGATGTAGGAATTTGATCTGAGCATGCGTGGCACTTGGTCCGATCAAAATTCTCTACACATGATCGGAGTATGTCCGACCGGCCCAGTTGGTCCGGAAATATTTCCAACATGTTGGAAAATTGGGTCCGACGGATATTCCGATGGAATCAGTTAGATGCATACCACACACAGTCGGATTATCCGACGACACGGTCCGATAGGACACATTCCGACGGATTCTCTGACCGTGTGTACAAGGGCAAAGATATAGGAATGCTTGCAGCTACCCAGATAGCAAGGAAAACTTGCCACAAATTTGTGGCAGTGTTGAATTGTAAGTCTGTTAAAGTGGAAGTAAACCCTTCTATCGTGCTCAGCCAAAGAAGCTTGCATCTTGGCTTCTGTTTAATCTACAACTGCCATGATGCTGCACATGTGATCAGTTATGACACCAGCCATTGGTTGGTTTGACATTTTGGTTGAAAGCACAACCAATAGGAGAGCTACTTTTGATGTGCTGGAAATGTAACGTTTTTTGAAACAGTTAAATGGATGGGTTTACTTTCGCTTTAACTTGCTGTACATTTTCACTAGCAAGTTGCACACTTGCAAAGCACTTGGATCACAAGTTCTAGTTGACACTTTTACAATTTGTAACGAATTTGTGTGGCAAGCCTCTAGCAAGAGCAAAGTTGTAGTGGTGAGTCCACAGCAAGAGCTCTGCAAGTCAACAGCTTTAAAAAATAGCCACAGTGACCCCTGTGGTGGGATGACTATTGTACAACATAAATGAACCAGAACTTGCAGCAGACTTGCAGAATGTTTGCAAAGAATGCAATGCAGACTTGCTGTAATTGTGCAACAAACATGAAGCCTGGGAAGTCTAGCAATTTCTTAGCAAATCATTTTCAAACTTGCAGCACAATTGCTTGCTATCTGGGTATGCTCTCATTAATAACTTGTTTTTTTGTTTTTTTTTAATACAGCTAATGTAAGCACCTGAGCTTGATACAATATAAGCCTCATGCAATCACCTGTAGAGAGGCTGACTGAGACAGCTGAGGGGCAGTACCGAAAGCCAATCAGGTGTGTTGCTTGCAAGTTGCAAATATTCTGACAAGAAATTTACTGACGGGAGAGTAGAGTGAGTAGAGATTTTACCTTTAACAGTCTGTTGCGGTTGCTTTTACAGTCCAGTCAGCAGGCTGGGGGAGGGGGATAACACTACTGTGTTTCTGAAGTATAATTGAGAAAGTGGTATCATCTGCCTGGCTGTGCTGTGTGAATGGGCTGTGAAATTCTCAGGGCTAGATGGACAGAAACACAACATATTTATTGTTACAGTGATAATTACTATCACAAAAAGTGGGAATTACATAATTAATTGGTATTGTGCAAAAACAAATCTATTGCAATTAAGAAAGCAAGCTGCTGTGTACCAAATACAGTAAATAAGAGAAATCTGGAGTTATACAATTCTACAGTTTGGTTAACTCCTTGCAAGAACCAACCAATGAGGTGAAGAGTGTGATGTTATCGCCCCACCTCTCATTTTCCTCCAATCAGAAAGTGCTTTGCATTCTTTCAGCTAATCAGCTCAGTGTTCCAATCAGCTAATGACATTCTTTTTTTTTTTTCAAATTCTTTATTTAAATTATCCAGCATACACAAAACAACTTTTTTAAGAGAAGTGACCTGCTGCAGTACCAAGTAGCAATGGCATGCTTCCATCCCGGGTAAATTGTATAAAAAGAAAAGGGGGACAAGTGGGACTTTAAATGAAGCATGTCAATTGAAAATAACAATGTATGAATACATGTGAATAAAAAGATTTAGATTTAATTTATAATCAATGACCCCTAGGGGTTGTCCATGATCTGAATGCATACAATGGTAGTACAGTAATATAAATATACACTCAATATATTTTCATAATAGTAATCAGAGAATCTGGAGAATAGACAAATCAATGGACATGCATGGATGCAGTTCATAACAGAAATACATAAATTACTAATCAAAAATCATAAAATCACATGAATGAGTACAAACTCTATAGGACAAAAGTTGATATTATCAAGGATTAAAATAAGCTTAAGTAGGCATCCTTAGTTTGAGAACCCGACGCGTTTCTTGGCTTCTTGCCAGTCATCAGGGGTGGGATGCATGTTTTTACTAAAAAAGCAAATAAATATGACAAATATTAATATAGGTGGAACCTCAGTTAAATAGAGAGAGTATCAAATTGGTCCACTTAATTGATAAAGTGACTTACAAAATAGCCCAAGAATTGGGCAGAACTTCCAGCAATGGGAACTGTTGGGGCTGAGATATAACCGTCTCATCCGGGGTTGAGGCAGGGTTCAGACCATCCCCCAACAATGTCAGGGGGCAGGCCAGGGGGAACCGAAACAGACATCCTCAACACAGGTCCACTAGGTACTAAATGTATATGTGTGTTACCCAAATCTGCGAAAAAGAAAAAAAAAAAAAAAAGTGTGATGGGTCACCAAAAAAAAAAAAAAAAAAAAAACCCAAAAGCAGGACACTGAGTGTTGGATTGAACGTGTTGAATGAATATAGCTAATTACTGAAAAGTGTGTGTGAATGAGATATACACAAATAATTGGGAAATAGGAGAAGACTAAATGTGTGTTGAATAAGTGGGAATGGATGATGGGGAAATACAAAATCATCCAATTCAAATGTGTAAAAAAATATGTGCAGTGCTCTGAATGAAACAATGTATGTGCAAAAAGAAAGGGAGAAGAAAAACAAAACAAAAAAAATAAAAATAAAAAAAAACCATGAATAAAACTCTATTACCCATATGTAGAGTTAAGGAGTGATCTCTTCCTAGTGGAGCGCAGTGGAGGAGTGAACTGTCTGTCTGTCCCAGCTCATATACCCCAGGCCCTGGGCGGATCCCCGCCAGCGTCATGCATGATGTCTTTTGCAGCTGTGAGAAGATGAGGAAACACTCACAGCTGAGGATAATCCATACCTCAGTGGGTGCCCATCCATCTTAGCTGCAGCATCAGGTGGAAAGACAGAACAAAAAAAAAAAAAAAACAAACAAACAATAGACTCCCACCTTGCAGTGTCTATTGACACCACTCGAGGGGCCCATTTATGCATGGCGCCGATGCGCTGAGATCGAACCCCACCACCCCCCGTGATCCACAAAGGGAGGTAGGGAGGGAGCTGAGCGCATCGCAACCCCGGAAAAATGACTGCAACATACCCAGCAAAAACAGCCCATATGTTCAATTGATTGATGGATAAATTCCAGGAAAAACAAAACTGGAAAAAATAATATTAAAAAAGTTCTCAATAACTGATGGAAACACATATATAAATAGTTTCAAGCCGCAGGTTTATGAACCCAAAACTGGGATTATAAATAAATAGGGATATACATACAAACGAATATTTACTAAGGATAAGGATAATGAATAATTGTGCAGCATGGTCACCAAAGGAGCAGGTGTCTTCCACCCAAATTATATAGATTTAAGAGAAGTGACCTGCTGCAGTACCAAGTAGCAATGGCATGCTTCCATCCCGGGTAAATTGTATAAAAAGAAAAGGGGGACAAGTGGGACTTTAAATGAAGCATGTCAATTGAAAATAACAATGTATGAATACATGTGAATAAAAAGATTTAGATTTAATTTATAATCAATGACCCCTAGGGGTTGTCCATGATCTGAATGCATACAATGGTAGTACAGTAATATAAATATAGATATACACTCAATATATTTTCATAATAGTAATCAGAGAATCTGGAGTATAGACAAATCAATGGACATGCATGGATGCAGTTCATAACAGAAATACATAAATTACTAATCAAAAATCATAAAATCACATGAATGAGTACAAACTCTATAGGACAAAAGTTGATATTATCAAGGATTAAAATAAGCTTAAGTAGGCATCCTTAGTTTGAGAACCCGACGCGTTTCTTGGCTTCTTGCCAGTCATCAGGGGTGGGATGCATGTTTTTACTAAAAAAGCAAATAAATATGACAAATATTAATATAGGTGGAACCTCAGTTAAATAGAGAGAGTATCAAATTGGTCCACTTAATTGATAAAGTGACTTACAAAATAGCCCAAGAATTGGGCAGAACTTCCAGCAATGGGAACTGTTGGGGCTGAGATATAACCGTCTCATCCGGGGTTGAGGCAGGGTTCAGACCATCCCCCAACAATGTCAGGGGGCAGGCCAGGGGGAACCGAAACAGACATCCTCAACACAGGTCCACTAGGTACTAAATGTATATGTGTGTTACCCAAATCTGCGAAAAAGAAAAAAAAAAAAAAAAGTGTGATGGGTCACCAAAAAAAAAAAAAAAAAAAAAACCCAAAAGCAGGACACTGAGTGTTGGATTGAACGTGTTGAATGAATATAGCTAATTACTGAAAAGTGTTTGTGAATGAGATATACACAAATAATTGGGAAATAGGAGAAGACTAAATGTGTGTTGAATAAGTGGGAATGGATGATGGGGAAATACAAAATCATCCAATTCAAATGTGTAAAAAAATATGTGCAGTGCTCTGAATGAAACAATGTATGTGCAAAAAGAAAGGGAGAAGAAAAACGAAACAAAAATAAAAAAAACAAAAAAAAAACATGAATAAAACTCTATTACCCATATGTAGAGTTAAGGAGTGGGACAACCCCTAGGGGTCATTGATTATAAATTAAATCTAAATCTTTTTATTCACATGTATTCATACATTGTTATTTTCAATTGACATGCTTCATTTAAAGTCCCACTTGTCCCCCTTTTCTTTTTATACAATACACAAAACAACAAATCCTTTTAGTCAAATACATGAACAGAGTGATCCTAAAGCAAATCAGTACAAACCGGAAGAACAACATCAGTTATAATTAGTATAAGTGCATGGGTGGCCGTGCCGAGCCACACAGTAATCATAAAATCTACAGAACTTAAACTGTTAAACGAGGAAGCAACATTCTTGGTTTGAGTAATCATTGCCACCATGAAAGCAGGGATAAGGCAGTTTTCATTAACACCAGTGAGGCAAAAGGATAAAGCTAGAAAATGTAGGAGGGGAAGAGGGTATGGGGGGTAAGGGAAGAAGGAAGGAGGTGGGGGGAAGTGGCAGGGCAGGTGTAGCCTCTGACAGGGGAATGAAGGACTTTGAAGAGGTTATTACCCCATGTTTAAATATCCTCAGGATGCAAAGGGGACCTTTCCTTCCTCTGAGAACTTGAATATGTTCCAATGGACCCAAGTTTTAGAGCAAGTCTCATGCCAGTTTTGGACCTAAAGTAACAGATCTTCCATCTTATTTACCTCTTCAATTCTTGAGAGCCAAAGCAAGATTGAAGGGGGCCTTAAGTCTCTCCAGCACAGAGCAATGCATGATCTGGCAGCAAGACTAATTTGTTATATGTTTTTTCAGGAATGTTTGGTATGTGTAGGAGAAAGAGAGCAGGGTCTTCAGGGAGGAAATAATCAGTAAATTTCTGCAATATATATGATGTACCTCCTTCCAGAAGTGCTCCAATTTCGGACAGGACCAGAAAATATGAAGTAAATTCCCCCTATCTTCTTGACATCTCCAGCATCTGTCGGGGTTCAAGGGGGAGTATTTGTGAAGCATTGAGGATGTACTGTACCATCTCGTCAGAAGTTTAAAATTTGTTTCTAGGGTACAGGTGCAGATGGATGATTTTAAAGCATAGAAGATAATCTGCCTATGTTGTGCTGGGGAAAAATTCCTGAACAATGTCAGTTCCCACTTCTATATGAAGGGAGGAGTGTAATCAGCAGAGGGGGCGATCAGTAGCACTTACATTTGCGAGAATGTGTGAGGGAGGGTGTCCGTCGCCTAGCATAGTTGTTCCAAGGCAGTCATCGGTCATTGAAATCTGTCCTAGGGCGGGGAAGAGTTCAAATGTGTCTGAGCTTTACGTCACTCCAGAAGTTAAGATGGTAGCGACCATTTGGTGAGGTCAGCCCAGACAGTGAGGGCCAAGTCTCGGATTGTACAAAATGCAAAGCCTGGTAACATTGAGAGTCTATATGTGTTCTAAAAGGTCCCTCTTGCAATCCCAGAGGAAAGTGAGGATTCCCCACAATGGGGTAAAGGGGGGACTGGGTGGGTGATAATGAGGTAGTAGAACATATTCGGGAGCAGATACGCAAAGTGGGTCCCAAGGTTGGGTGTCTTTTAAGAGCAGGGGTAAGGTCCTTAAAGCACCAGCCCGCATGGCGCAACGCAACCATGCATTGTGATTGCTCGATGTTTGGCCACAGTTTGAGATCACCAGTCTATTAGCCTCCCCATATGGGTCGCCTGGTAATATTTCTGCATATCAGGTACCGCCACCCCACTGTGTTCTTTAGGCATAGTCAAGCGTCGACGTTATAGTCTAGGTCTTTTGTGGGCCCAAATAAATTAACTATTAGTGCATTAATCTGTTTGAAGAATTCTGAGGGTATGTGAATTGGTAATGTTTGGAAGAGATATGAAAATTTGGACAGGATTGACATTTTAATTATGTTGCATCTTCCAATCAGGAATAAAGGCCCTGATGCCATTTGGAGAGTAGGGCCTGTTCTCTACTAAGTAGAGGTGGGAAGTTTAATGCATAGGTTTGATTCAATCTAGGTGGGATGAACGTGTCCAGATATTTAAGGGCCCTAGAAGCCCACCTAAAATTAAAGTTAGCTTTTAAGGTATTAATTTGAGACGAGGACATAGATACACCCATTGCCTCTGATTTGGATATGTTGATTTTTAGATTAGGAAGGGAGCCATATTGGTCAAGTTTGCTTAGAAGGTTCGGTAGAGATATAACCGGGTTGGTAAGTGAAAATAAGAGGTCATCTGCGTAAGCAGAAACCTTGTGATGTGCGTCCCCTGTTTGTATCCCAGTGATATCTGGGTTTTGCCTGACGCTGCAGAGGAATGGCTCCAGTGAAAGGGCAAAGAGGAGGGGTAATAGAGGACACCCTTGGCGGGTCCCATTTGAGATAGGGAAAGGCTCTGCCAAAAGTCCATTAACCTTAATTTGCACCATAGGGTTCGAGTACACACTCGAGATCCATTCAACCATCCTCTCCCCCAGCCCCATGTCACACAGGACTAAAAACATAAAGGACCAGTGAACCCGGTTGAATGCCTTTTCAGCATCCGTGCCCAGAAACACAGTGGGAGTGTTTGAGAGGTCGGCCAGATGGATAAGGTTCAGGGCTTTAATGGTATTGTCTCGAGCCTCGTGGGTTGGTATAAAGCCGACCTGGTCGAGATGGATCAGTGCTGTCAGGGGTGGTTGAATGCGTGCAGCTAGAATTTTTGTGAATAGCTTATGGTCCACATTTAATTTAAAAAGGAAATAGGACGATAACTTCCACACGCTGATGGATCCTTGTCCTCCTTGGGTATGACAGAGATATGCACTTTTAAAGCTTCAGGGGGAAATACCGTCTCATGTCCTAGGGCGTTAAAGGTTCATAGCATCTGCTTGCCGAGTTGGGGGATAAATAGCTGGTAATATTTATTGGTGAATCCATCCGGGTTTGGATGAGCCTATGGCCTCTTGCAATTCCTCAAGGGTGATGGGAGCCTCCAGATCCTCTTGGATCTGTGCCGACAACTGAGGGAGATCTGAGGAGGAAACATATGCCTCGATATTATGTTTGACTGTGGTCTAGTAGGTAGATTTTACAGAGATTGGTAAAACCTGCGAAAAGTCTATGTGATCTGAGTGGGGCGGTGTACCTTCCTACCCTCTGAGTCCACTAGGTGGGGTATGTAGGATTGTACACACTGTTCCTACAGAGCTCTGGCTAGTAGTCAACCACACTTTTCCCCTAATTCATAATAGTGTTTGACTTGGCCCTGTAGTGAAGAAGGGAGGTCAGTCATCTGTGCATGTTGAAGAGTTCGGTCTCTACAGGTGTCGCCATTGTTCTGTTTATGTTGGGTCTCTAGAACGTGTATGTCAGTTCAGCTTCTCTGGCCTTTTTTTAATTTGGAGCCATGTTTAATAAGGATCCCCCATTATTACCGTTTTGTCTGCCTCCCAAATTATCCCTGCATCCAGTGGCATCGCTAGGGGGTTGCTTTTGGGCCTAAAGCTGCCGGCGATTCTCTGTAAAGTAAAAACAATCATAGCAGCTGTTCAGCCGCTTCATTATTTTTAGAGGAGGTGGGAGGGGCCATTTACCATAGAGCTGACAGAGGACCAGATGGTCCCCGACCAATTCTCTATGACCTCGGAGGCCGGGTGTGTCGTTTCAGCCCGCGGCAGATATAAACACTGCCGTGTTTTTAGCTGGAAAGGCTGAGATCTTTATTTTTTTCAGCCTAGAAGAGAGATGTGGGGTCTCTCTACAGATTTCTTTGTAAAGAGGACCTATCATACACTATTCCTATTACAAGGGATGTTTATCTTACTTGTAATAGGAATAAAAGTGATTTAAAAAAAATAAATGATTATAGGAAAAGTAAAAAAAAAAAAAAAAATGAAAGCGCCCCCGTCCCCACACGCAGAAGACACAAACGTAGGTTGCGCCCGCATGTGTAAACACTAAACAGCATTCAAAACCACGCATGTGAGGTATCACCACAAACATTAGAGCAAGAGCAATAATTCTAGCCCAAGACCTCCTCTATAACTTTAAACTGGTAATCTGTAAAAAGTTTTAAAGTGTCGCCTATGGAGATTTTTAAGTTCCAAAGTTTGGTGCCAATCCATGAGTGTGCGCAATTTTAAAGTGTGACATGAGAGGTATTTATTCACTCAGCATAACATCATCTTTTGCATTATACAAAAAAATCGGGCTAACTTTTTTCTTTAATTCATGAAACAGTTTTTTTTTAAACGCGTTTAAAAACTTGTTGCGTAAATACCCTGTGACATAAAATGTTTCAATGACCACTATTTTATTCCCTAGCGTCTCTGTTAAAAAAAATCATATACAATGTTTGGGGTTCTGAGTAGTGATGGACGAACTTCCGACGGGACGTTTCGCAAACGCGATCTGCGAAAGTGTCCAAATGGGCGGACCCCATTCACTTTAATGGCAGGCGAACCTTAAAAACCTCCAGGTCATATTTTCAGCCACAAAATACTTACTAGCTGTGCACACATAGTCCCACATAGTGGACACATGGACACTGACATAACAGAAGTATTAAGTGAATCTGGGCTCGACAACGACAAGCATTCTTTTTTTATCTGTGAAATTTTGACAATTCAGGAGCGCATGAAGGCCATGGAAGAGAGGCAAGGTCAGGCCAGGCTATGAAGGGGGTGCAGGAGAGGATCAGTGCCACAGTCAGGGCAGCACAGTCTTGTGCTAGTGTCCCAGTGTGCCAACCTGTGCTTGAGCCCCTCCCTCTGCCCGGTCCTTACCTGCACCTATGCAGGGCTCCACTGCAGTGGTCCGGAGGTGCCAGCCCAGTGCTGATCCTCAGCCATGGTGCTGGCACTGCCTGCTGATTGGCTTCTCCGCTGCTATCTCCCTCATTGTCTGGAACCAGCACTGCGATAGAGACTGAGCACTGACACCAGCACCGAGATAGAGAGCGAGCACTGACACCAGCACCGAGATAGAGAGCACTGACACCAGCACCGAGATAGAGAGCACTGACACCAGCACCGTGATAGAGCGCACTGACACTAGCACCGAGATAGAGAGCACTGACACCAGCACCATGATAGAGAGCACTGACACCAGCACCGAGATAGAGAGCACTGACACTAGCACCGCGATAGAGAGCACTGACACCATCACCGAGATAGAGAGCACTGACAACAGCACCGTGATAGAGAGCACTGACACCAGCACCGTGATAGAGAGCACTGACACCACACCAGCACCGAGATAGAGAGCATTGACACCAGCACCGTGATAGAGAGCACTGACACCAGCACCGAGATAGAGAGCACTGACACCAGCACCGTGATAGAGAGCACTGACACTAGCACCGAGATAGAGAGCACTAACACCAGCACCGTGATAGAGAGCACTGACACCAGCACCGAGATAGAGAGCACTGACACCAGCACCGCGATAGAGAGCACTGACACCATCACCGAGATAGAGAGCACTGACACCAGCACCGTGATAGAGAGCACTGACACCAGCACCGTGATAGAGAGCACTGACACCACACCAGCACCGAGATAGAGAGCACTGAGACCAGCACCGTGATATAGAGCACTAACACCAGCACCGTGATAAAGAGCACTGACACCAGCACCGAGATAGAGAGCACTGACACCACACCAGCACCGTAATAGAGAGCACTGACACCACACCAGCACCGTGATAGAGAGCACTGACACCAGCACCGAGATAGAGAGCGCTTACACCACACCAGCACCGTGATAGAGAGCACTGACACCAGCACAGAGATAGAGAGCACTGACACCACACCAGCACTGTGATAGAGAGCACTGACACCACACCAGCACTGAGATAGAGAGCACTGACACCAGCACTGATACCAGCAACTCGCTGCGGAACCCAAAAATATGACACCGCTCAACCTCTTCAAACAGGAGGGTACGAGCATATAGTACGGTGGGCTTTTTTTGTACAAGGAAGTGAGCCAAAGGTCATTTATAGAGTTATGCATATACATGGTCTATTGGTCACATGTGTTGAATTCCTCCGAGATCCATGCCTCATTCATTTTTATAAATGTGAGGTAGTCAACGCTGTCCTGAGCTAGGCGAGTATGCTTATCGGTCACGATCCCCCCTGCTGCGCTGAACGTCCTTTCGGACAGGACACTGGACGAGGGGCAAGCCAACAGTTCCACTGCAAATTGTGCAATCTCTGGCCAGAAGTCAAGCCTGCCCACCCAGCAGTCCCGGGGTTCATCACTTCTCAGAGCGTCCACATCGGCCGTTAACCCAATGTAGTCGGACACCTGTCGGTCTAGGCATTCCCTGATGCTGGATTCAGATGACACCTGTCGATGGGTCGGCTGAAAGAATGATCTCATATCAGAAGTGACCAACACATCTTCAAACCGCCCTCTTCTTGCAGGCGCTGTTGGATTGGTACCCGCAAATCTTTCTCTGGAAGTGGGAATTCCTCTGCCAGTGCACGCAAAAGCAGAATGCAGCATCTCTCTAAGCAAGGCCTGGAAGTGCTCCATTCTGACAGCCCTCTGTGATGGTGGTAACATTTCCGCCATTTTGTGTTTGTACCGAGGGTCTAAGTGCGTTGCCACCCAGTACTGGTCCTTGACCTTTATGCTTTTTATACGGGGGTCCCTGTTAAAACACTGGAGCATGAAGGCCCCCATTTTGCACTAAACTGGAAGCGGTGTGGTGGCCTGGTTCCTGCTCATCATCCAGGATAATGTCGTCCTCCTCGTTCTCCTCTCCCCATCCATGGACAACAACAGGGATCCCAGAAAGGTTTAAAGCATGCTCTTCTTGCTCCTCCTAATCCGTCCTGGCACCATCCTCCTCTGACTCCTCTTCAGACTCCTGTTGTTGACTTGTCTCAGATAGAGTAGCCCCCCGGGAATTCATCCAGCATTGTGACCTCTTCATCTTCCTACTCCTGCTCCTCCACGGCTTGATCAATGACAAAATGCAATACACGCTCCATAAAGAAGGCATAAGGTACGATGTCACTGATGGCGCCATGGCTGCGACTGACCAGTTTGGTGATCTCATCAAATGGCCGCAGAAGTCTGCATGCGTCGTGCATGAGCAGCCACTGGCACAGTGAAAAAAAAACAAGCTCCCCAGAACTTGTTCTGCCGCAGAGTTTGTACAGGTAGTCATTAACTGCACATTTCTGCTGGAGCAGCCTAACAAGCATATAGAAGGTTGAGTTCCATCGCGTCGGGCAATCGCAAATAAGGCGTCTGACCGGCAGATTGTGTCGCCGCTGAATGTCATCAAGGCAAGCCATGGTCGTGTAAGATCTTATGAAATGGGGCGAGATTTTACTTGCCTGCCGCAAGATGTCCTGGACCCCAGGGAATTTGACAACGAATCGATGCATGACCAAGTTTAAGATGTGTGCCATGCATGGCACGTGTGTAATTTTGCCCTGTTTCAATGCGCTTAGCAGATTGGCACCGTTGTCACACACCACTTTACCAACTGTCAAATTGAGCAGTGTTAGCCACTGATCTGCCTGTGAACGCAAAGCTGAAAGGAGTGCAGGGCCAGTGTGGCTCTTGGCTTCCAGGCACAACAGACGTAGCACAGCATGGCAACGTATCACCTGGCATGTCGAATAGGTTCTGGGGAGCTTGGGCGGTGCAGCGGAAGAGACGCTAGCAGTGGAAAAGGAGGAGTCAGCCAAGGAGGAGAGGGAGGAGGATGGAGTAGGAGGAGGAGAAGAAGAGCCAGGCCTGCATGCAATCCGTGGCGGTAAAACCAAATCTATATGGGTGCCACGGGTTACATGCTTGACCGCCGTCAGAAGGTTCCCCCAGTGGGCAGTAAAAGTGATATACCTTCCCTGCCCGTGTTTGCTAGGCCACATGTCTGTGGTCAGATGTATCTTGGCACCGACACTGTGTGCCAGAGATACATTCACTTGCCGCTGAACATGGCCATATAGCTCTGGGATGCCCTTCTGTGAGAAATACTTCCTTCCTGGGACCTTCCATTGTGGTGTTCCAATGGCCACAAATTTTTGAAAGACCTCGGAGTCCACCAGTTTATATGGCAGTAGTTGGCGGGCAAACAGTTCTGACAAGCCAGCCGTCAACTGTTGGGCAAGAGGGTTATCCGGCGTCATAATTTTTTTACGCTCGAACATCTGGTCCTTGGAAGCCTGCCTTTTTCCAGAAAAACATGAGGAGGGAATGATAGAAGGTGGAGTGGAGGACAATTCTGAGGAGAGAGGAGAAGGAGAAGTAGAAGAGGCTGGACAGTGAGAGCCTGGAGTGTGGCTTTGTGGGTTCCGTTGCTCCCACTGGGCTCGGTGATGGCAGCTCATGTGCCTTCTTAAGGCGGTCATCCCTAGGTGAGTGTTGGGCTTACCGCGACTTATGCGTTGACTGCAAAGGCTGCAGATGGCAAAACTATTGTCAGCAGCGGACACGTTAAAAAAAGCCCACACTGCGGAGCCGTGTGCCGGCGTCCTAGGAGTGCCAGATGGGACCGTACATGGTTGATGCCTCGCAACTGATACATTAGCAGTCTGGTTTGTCCCTCCTGTGCAATATAAGTTCCGCCTGCTTCTCCTCCCTATCTGCTGGTCCATCTCTCCCTCTGAGCTCCTCTCCTCTTCCTCTCTTGTGGGCACCCACGTGACATCACTAGACACGTCATCATCGACGTCACCTTCCCCACCTCTATAATTACAGATCTTGGAGTAGGCAGCAACACCAGGGACCAACCTCCTTGGGCTTATCTGGGTACTGTCATCAGACTGCTGAGTGGCAGTTGTTGCTACCTCCTCTTCCTGATCCAATGCCAAGAATGGCTGCGCATCAGCAATGTCTTGTGATGGATCGGAAAATAATTCCTGTGACTCAAGCGGAGGGTATATGGTGGTGTTGGTGGTAGTGTCTTTGGGGGTGCACACAGCAGAGAGTGAAGAAGAGGGTGCAGATCAAGAGGATGAGGAGGGTGCAGAAGAGTAAGGCGGAGCGAGCCACTCAACCAAGTCTGGTGCGTCCTTTGACGTAATCGAACGCACCTTCTGCAATTTGCCACTTTGGCTCAAGCCTGTTGCTCCTGCCCTACCCCTACCACCCCTGCGGAAGGGCCTGCCTCTTCCTCTGCCTGTCATTTTTTAAATGACCCTGTGACAAAAGTCTCTAGAGAAGTGCAGTATATGTGGAAGAAGATATATAACACCCCGCTTCAATCTGTCGTTTTGGGGGGTCACTGGTCTATCACAGCAGTTATAATACTTTTTTCTAATTGCGTTTGTCACTCTTTGTAGTATCGCTGCAGAACTGCTCATCAGTCCCAACGCTGCACAGTGGAAATGCGCTATACTATGCTTTCTATATTTGAAAGTATTTTACACGTGTATTACACCCCTATATGCTGCACACCAAATAGTACACCTATATCAGTCCTTAAAAGGACATTTGTGGACCTAATAGTAGCTAGCTAGTAGCTAGTGAATTGCAGACTGTCCCTGCTTCAAACACCAAACTGTCCCTACACTGAGAAACGACAGTTGCAGAATCGGCCAGCAGCACTGCATGCTGTGCACTATAATATGCTTTCTATATTTGAAAGAAAGTATATTATACGTTTATTACAACCCTATATACTGTACACCTATACCAGTCCTTAAAAGGACCTTTGGGGACCTAATAGTAGCTAGCTAGTAGCTAGTGAATTGCAGACTGTCCCTGCTTCAAACACCAAACTGTCCCTACACTGAGAAACGACAGCTGCAGAATCGGTCAGCAACACTGCATGCAGTGCACTATATTATTATTATTATTATTATTATTATATTATTATTCAGGATTTATATAGCGCCAACAGTTTGCGTGGCGCTTTACAATATGAGGGCAGACAGTACACTTACAATGCAAATCAATACAGGAGGGATAAGAGGGCTCTGCTCATTAGAGCTTACAATCTAGAAATAATATGCTTTCTATATTTGAAAGAAAAAATATTATACAAGTATTACAACCCTATATACTGTACACCTATACCAAGCCTTAAAAGGACCTTTGTGGACCTAATAGTAGCTAGCTAGTAGCTAGTGAATTGCAGACTGTCCCTGCTCCAAAAACCAAACTGTCCCTAAACTGAGAAACGACAGCTGCAGAATCGGTAAGCACTGCATGCAGTGCACTATAATATGCTTTCTATATTTGAAAGAAAGTATATTATAGGTGTATTACAACCCTATATACTGTACACCTATACCAGTCCTTAAAAGGACCTTTGGAGATCTAATAGTAGCTATCTAGTAGCTAGTGAATTGCAGACTGTCCCTGCTCCAACCACCAAATTGTCCCTCCCTACACTGAGAAAAGACAGCTGCAGAATCGGTCAGCACTCAGCAGCACTGCAGTTCACTACATACAATACAATACAATACAGTGCATGCTTTCTATATTTGAAAGAAAGTATATTATAAGTGTATTACAACCCTATATACTGTACACCTATATCAGTCCTTAAAGGGACTTTTGTGGACCTAATAGTAATAGCTAGTGATTAGACTGACTGTCCCTGCTCCACACAGCGTCCTTTCCCTACACTGACAAAAGACAGAATGTAAAATGGATACCAGATCAGGTATATTTAAAAGGTAGGGGGTATGTCCATGTGCCGAAATGTCTCAATTGGCTTTCCTGTACCCCATGATGGATGTGTAATGGGTCAAAGTTCTTCACAATTTAAACTAATATGTCCGACGCGAACAGTGCCAGAAGTCCGCCGGTTTGGGGAATCGCGAACCAGCAAAGTTTGCCATGAACTGACCGCCGGGTGAACTGCAAGGCCATCTCTAGTTCTGAGTAATTTTCTAGCATAAAAATCATGATTTTTGAAAATGAAAAGCACTCTATAAATGGAGGAGTAAGACCTTTCATTCATCCGCCTGTCCCCCAATCAAAGGCTGCTTTTCATTGTGGGAACTGATATTACAGATTCTATGAATGGAGCAGGGGAAGTGTAGTCAGCATCTTTGACAGGTGCCTGTAACAAGTTTGGGTTGAGTGGTCTGAAGTAGAGATGGGCTGAACACCCCCTGGATTGGTTCGCACCAGAACTCACGAACAGGGAAAAGTTTGGCCCCAAACCGCAAACGCTATTAAAGTCTTTGGGACTGAAACATGAAAAATCAAAAGTTCTAATTTTGAAGGCTTATATGCAAGTTATTGGCCATAAAAAGTGTATGGGGGCTCATGTACTGCCCTGGGGGACATGTCTCAATGCAAAAAAATGATTGTATTTAAAGGAGCAGTAATTTTTTTTATTACAAACGTTTTTTATTAGGTGATAATCAAAATACACAGTAGTGCTCATATACACGACTTGCAGTAGCATTGTACCATGTTACAATACAGCTCAGATGAAATATTGAAAAACAATATCAAGAGAAAACAAAAAAAATAGAACAGCGCTATAAAGCTAGTGAAACATAAAAATTCCAGCAGTGCGGCTGTGTTTAACTATTCTAGAAGTACCATGCTAAGGCATTCAGGATGACTGTGTAGGTTGAGATAAGAACAAACTAAATTTTACAACAATAATAATAACTGACCATAGCAGAAAAAGAAAAAAATTCCTTGGCTCGTAAACTTTAGCCCTGTGGCGGCTATTATTCGCCCAACTTCAGAAGGTAGAGGATGTGTAGAAATTGGTGGACTAGGTAACCAGGTCAGGGTCTGCGAGACTGTCATGCCCCAGAAACAGGGTACAGGGCTAACTCACTCAGAGATCCACCTGAGGGAGAAGGGGAGGGAGTACCAACCCCTCCGCCCCCGAGCCGATCGGCCATGTGGCCCACTTGGCAGTGTGGATGTGCATAGAGTCCATTAGTGTATGGTGAATCCTTCCATAAGACGGATAGACTCCATCCTTCGAATTACCTGAGACCAGGGAACCGAGGGTGAGCGCCAATGTAACGCCACCGCCCATTGAATGGCACTAAACAGGGTATTAATTAATCTCTGGGAGGATCGGGTAGACCCCGGGAGTGAGGCAAAAAGTAGACAGTGTGCAGCTGTCAATTCAACGTTAGCCCCCATGATGGTGGCAACCAAGGTCGAGGCCTGATCCCAGATAGGTCGAAGTAGGGGACAGCTCCAGAATGTGTGGAGCAGTGTGCCAGGCTCAGGGCATCCCCTAAAGCACCCGCCAGAGACCGTAGGAAAAAACGTATGTACCCTCTCAGGGGTGAGATACCATCGTGTGTGTAGTTTCATTACGGTGTCCATGATTGCCATGGAGCGGGAACATCTATGCATATTCCGGAGCATGTCCTGCCAATCCTCTTGAGAGAATTCGGTGGACAGGTCTGCTTCCCACAATCCCATGGCTCTAGATTTCACAGGTAACTGAGCTTCTATTAGGTGCTTATATATAGTAGAAATAGTGCCTTTGTCTCTGGAGTGTCGATAGCATAGAGATTCAAATTGCATATTAGAGGGGTCACTAGCTACACCATAGTGTGTTTGGAAAAAATGGCGAATTTGTAGATATTTAAAGAACTCCCCCCTCGGAATCTCGTGTCTCCTCTGGAGGTGCAAGAAGGATGTAAAGCGCGGGCTATCATTGCAGAGAGCTCGGAGGGTGACCAGCGACTTCCGAATCCACCAGCTAAAAGAGCTGGGGGACTCAAAAGCCAGAGGAAATCTCTTATCCCCCAGGAAGGAAGCCAACCGGGGTCTGCTTGGGAGTAATCCAAATTTAGAGTGATATAGTGACCACAGATAAAGGGAGCGGCTGACTATGGTGTTTAGGGGGGCCAGAACCCCTGGTCTCATCACCCCCTGCCACAGGATACCCGGGAGAAAATACGGGCGTATGGACTGGGTTTCAAAAATCAGCCATGGCACCCCAAGATTAGGGGCGTGCCATTGGGCCGTTTGGGCCAACCTCGCTGCCAGGTAATATAACCAAATATCTGGTAAACCCAGTCCACCCTGGGGCAGGGGTCGATGCAACAGAAGTTTCCCAAACCTGGGTCTCTTGTTCTGCCATATGAAAGCATTAATGTCGCGTTGCAACAGTGTAAGAGCTCGGAGTGGGACATACAAGGGGAGGGCTCTAAAAAAATAAAGTAATTTGGGCAGAATAGACATTTTAACCGCGACCACTCTCCCCATCAGAGGGATATGATAAGTGGACCACAGTTTTAGCCATCTCCTAACAGCCGCGAATGCCACAGGAAAATTAGCATTATAGGTGTCTGATAGAGTGGAGGCAAGGTGAATCCCGAGATAATTTAATGTATGTTTGGATATTAGTAGACCAAAAGTGTTTTGGAGATGTAAGATCTCGGGGGGGGGGGGGGTGAAATTAACAGGGAGGGCCGAACATTTGGTTAGGTTCACTGCCAACCCTGAAATTTTCCGAAAGGAGTCTAGGTTTGCAATAAGGTTGGGTAACGAAATTAAAGGATTGGGCAAGAACAGTAGAACATCATCTGCATATAGACTAAGCTTGTATTCCCCCTCTCCCTTCAAGTACCCACCTATATTCGGGTTAGCAATGAGTGCCCTGGCCAGGGGTTCTAAAGCCAGGGCAAATATTAATGGGGACAGTGGACAACCCTGCCTGGTGCCCCTGCCCAAGGGGAACAGCTCAGAGGAACAACCCGGGATCTTCACTCTAGATTGAGGGTTCTGATATAGAGCTTTAAATCCATGCACAAAAGCTCCTGTAAACCCAAACTTAGATAAAACTCTGTCAATGTAGGGCCATAAAACACTATTGAATGCTTTATGTATATCCAGTCCCAGGATCAGAACTTTCTTGGAGTAAAGGTTGGTGTCCTGTATAACATTCAAGGCCAATCTAATGTTGTCCGTGATTTGCCTGTGTGGTATAAATCCCGTTTGTTCGGGACCAACCAGAGTACAAATAATAGGGGCTAATCTGTTTGCTAATAATTTTCCTAGAAGTTTAACATCGTTATTTAATACCGAAATGGGCCTATAATTTTGGGGCATGGTGTGATCCTTATTCGGTTTGGGAATTAACGTCATGTTGGCATGAAGCATTTCCTCCGGGAGAGCATGACCTTGTAAAATCTGGTTAAAAAGTTTTGTCAATTTGGGGGCCAGGATTTGGGAAAATTTTTTGTAATATAATGAGGTGTATCCATCCGGGCCAGGGGCCGTGGAGGATTTAAGGGATTTCATTGTGGCTATAACCTCTTGTTCGGAGAAGGGGGCATTCAGGGCTTGAAGATGTGAATCGGACAGTGATGGAAGGCTCACCGAATCCAACCACTGGTCCACATCCGGGGAGACAGGTTGGGAAGGGGGAGATAACAACTTCTGGTAAAATGTTTTGAAAACCTGAAGTACTTCTGTGGGGTGGGTAACTATGTGACCTGAATCGTTTCTTAATTTATAAACATGGGGAGGCTGTAGGGACTGATGGAGTTTGCGAGAGAACATACTGGAGGCCGTATTACTATGCAAGAGGAATTTAGCCTTAGACCAACGCAATGCCTTCTCAGTATGCTCCGATAGGATTGTGTCTAACTCGGCCCTCTTTTGGTTGATTAACTGCATAGTGTCTGGCGAATGGGAAACAGAATGGGATTGATATAATTGCCGTAATTCATGGGTAAGGGAACGGATCTGCTCACCTCTCTGTCTTTTTTTGGTGACTGCGATTTCAGTCAGGTGGCCCCGAAGGACCGCTTTATGAGCTGTCCAGAGTGTTTGAGGGGAGATATCCCCGGTATCATTAATTTGGAAGTAATCCTCTAGGATGCTCACAACGCGAGTGTAAATCTCCGGGTCAGTCAATAATGAGTCATTAAGCCTCCAAGAGGCCGCATTAGGGGAAAGGCCAATGTGGGAGGTGTGAAATGAAACCACCTGGTGGTCAGACCAGGGGCACGGATGTATAGATGCGAGAGGCGAGTTAGCCAACAATATAGGGGAAGTGTATATGTAATCTAATCTAGCATAGCTATCGTGGGGGTGGGAATAATGGGTGTATTCCCTTGTACCAATATTCAGCGCCCTCCATGAATCAATAAGTTGTAATCTATCCAACGAACGACTTAGTAATTTCGGAAAGGCCTTAGCACAGTGAGTGGGTTTACTGCGGTCTAACGAGGGGTTGGCCACCAAATTAAAATCCCCCCCCACAATTAAATGGGGGGAGATATACCTGTCTAAAATTCGTAAGAATTGTTGATAAAAAGTACCTTGTGCAGAATTTGGAGCGTATAAATTAGCTATAGTCACCGCCTTTCCCTGTATCAACCCTTGCAGCACAATGAATCTACTATTTGGGTCCTTATACACATGGGAAGGTTCAAACCGCAAAGTATTGCGGATATAGATCGCAACTCCCCTGGCCCTGGACTCAAAGGTGGTATAGTAGTGCAATTTATACGACTTGTCAAAAAATTTAGGACAAGACGTAGAGGAGAAGTGAGTCTCCTGCAAAAGTATTATGTCTGCTCCCATACGCTTATATTGGCGGAAAGCCTTCCTTCTCTTTTGGGGTGAGTTGAAGCCCCTCACATTGTGTGAGATAATCTGGAGCCCCATTATGAGGTGCATAGGCACGCTATTCTACGGACCCTACCAAGGAGGCGTTGTACCCCATGCCAGAGTCCAGTACCAAGGGAGCCACTCTCACACACATTATGAAAAAGCATTGACAGAAAGCGGTTAGGGCCAACTGTCCACCGAATAGAAAAGTCTAAAGTAGAAAACAAAGCTATCCATATATCAGGGCAAGTATTACGGTCAGTATAACCTAAAAACAAATAAACTGAAACAAAAACAAAATAACTGTGGAGTCTGGGTGGAAAATCCAGCCAGACCAATAGAATGTACACCTGAGGCCCTAAGGCCCCTGCATCCACCTGCTCCATTCACTCCCCGCCACCTAACAGTCCAAACAGGGAGTGGAGGACCAGTGTGGAGGGGGGAGAACCACAACGCCAAAAAGAGGCAGAGAAAAAATTATCCAGTGAGGAACAAAAAAAAAGGGGAGAAAAAAGGGCAATCGTCTCCGGGGACAGGGAGACACCAGAATTACTTAGCAATTATATCCGAACAGCTTGCACAAATACAGGGGAGGGGGGGAGAGATGCAAAGCATTCAGGTAGGTCGACTGAAGGAACCCGGCCATAGGTTCCATTGAAGACAATCAAAATCCTTGCAGGACAAACTGGGTAAGTCCGGAAAGACCGTGAAGTATTCACTCCTCAGGAAGTGGCTGAAGCCTTCGAGAGCGTCTGTCTCTGTGGGGTGATGGAGTGGCCCAAATGGGAGACGGGCGAGGAGACGGTGGGTGCCTGGGTGTTTGCTGTCTTTCCAACAGGCCCAACTTCATCAGAACTTCTCTACCCTCCACAACTGTGGAGGCAACATGCGTGGAGCCATTATGTGGGACAATCAATTTAAATGGAAACCCCCAACGGTAACGCACCTGAGCTGTTTGCAATGCAGAGGTAATTTCTTTCATCTGTCGCCGCTTCTCCAGCGTGGCCGGGGCTATATCAGGAAAAATTTGAACAACGATCCCATCCAGGAGGATACGTGGGGTGTTGCGGGAAGCTCTGAGGATTTCCTCCTTAACAAGGAAGTCTTTAAGGCACATAACAATGTCCCGTGGGGGCTTCTCCGGGGGTGGTTTAGGCCTCAAAGCCCTGTGCAGTCGGTCACATATGAAAGATTCCTTAGATTGGGTAGGAAGAAGAAGTTGAAAAAGCTTGGTGATCGTGGCCGGGAGATCCGTCACCGACTCAGGGATCCCCCGCACCCTCACATTATTCCTCCTGTTTCGGTTGTCCAGGTCTTCCAAATGATTCTGGAGCTGGACAACCGTGTCTCCCATCATCTCGTGGTCTCTCCGCAGATCCGCATAAGCTAAATGGAGCTCGTCATGCTTTACTTCCAGGAGGTCCGTCCTGTTCCCCAGGGCCGCTAACTCCTGCGATAGTGTGCTGGTCGATTTCTGTAACTCTGCCTGGAATTTCCTGGCCAGCCTATCGTACATGTGGGCAAGGCTGTCTTCTAGGTCCGCTTTCATTAGCTGGGAGTCCCCCGTACCTGCATGCGAGCCCACTGCGCGCGGAGTCTCTGCGTCCACGGAGGCCTGGGCGCCATCTTGGGACATCTCCTGCTTCTCGGTGACTCGAAGAAGATAGTTGGTCAAGGAGCGCTGAGCGGTTTTCCGCTTGCCCTTCTTAGCCGTCGGCATGCACGATTGGTCCCTCGGGCTGATGGGATAGCTTTGGTATCGATCGGTGAGCAGAAATGACCCGGGGAGTGATTTAGAATCTCCGCTGTCCCCGGAGCTCCTGTGTCTAGCGACCTGCTTGCTCCGCGCATGCGCCCCCCAAGGAGCAGTAATTTTATTGATGCCTAAAGTGAAACAATAAAAAAATAAATCATTTAAATATAGTGCTTGGGGGGCCCCCTTAGTCTGCCAGTAAAGTGGTGCATCTGTAGCATGTATAGAACATGCTGCAGCAAAAATTATATCTCTAAAGAAAAAAAATGAGTTAAATCACATTTAAATTGAATTGTGGATGCAAATGTCAGCCAGCAATATATATTTAATAAAACAAAAAATGGCATGGGGACCCTCCCCCACAGTCCATACCAGGCTCTTTAGGTCTGGTTGATTTTGGGGTTCCTCTTAACAGACTCTTATCCCAGCATGCAGCCTGGCATGACATGAAATGGAGGAGGGGGGAAATCCCGCTGAGCGCACAGAAAATTTGGCGAACGGGCGAAGTTCGGGCCTAAATTTTGTTTGACCTGAACCACCCAACACTAGCCTGAAGGTACAAAAAAATTTGACAAGGGAGTACACAATTTGCAATACCTAAAACTACAATCTCGGCTTTATCAAAATATTAAAGGGTTTTCTCACATTAATATATTTTTGATTAATCATATTATTTATTAAAGATAAAGTTAAACATAACCATTGTGTTCAATTCAGTAAGATGAAGAATCCATCTACAGTTCACATTTATATGAATATATTCCTGGAAATCAAAAATAGCATTACAGGCACAGTGATAAACCATAAATTCTTAGCCTTTCTAAATGACTCATCCAACAAATTTAAAGACATTTGGTTATCTTGAGTGGATAATCTTTGAAGCCTTGACAAGACCCTTTTTTCTCTTTAATGTGGCAGTGTGGAATTCATGTCACCCAGGGCTATGTGGGTCTTCTCTTACATATTCCTTCCATCTGACTTCACCTCATTCTTTGCTTTCCATCTTATCCCTCAATTCTTTCTTCAGTCTAAGTTTAACAGAACATCAGAGGTCTATAGAAGCTGTATAAAGGTATCAATTTTTAGTGTAATGAGCTTTTTAGATTGGAGTTAATGACAATGGATGGGGGTAGTCATGAGAGAAAGCCTACAAAACTCATCAAACCTTTGTAAGTTCTAATACCATGAGACAAAGCTTTCTCAGGGTTGAGTAGTGAGGGAGCAGGGAGAAGATGGGTATAAATGGGTCAGGAGCAGTTTCTAAAAAATCTGTCATTTTGCCCTGATGGCCTTATGCCTGCAAATGCAAGTTTAATTAATGAAAGTTTCACTTATATCTGCCATCTCCACCCTTCCTCCTCTCTCTTTGTCAGCATGAGCAGCAAGTCTTCATTGGTGTTAATTTTCTTTCTCCAATTTTATTGAATTAGACCTACTGTAGATTCCCTTAACGTTTAGAAGAAAAACCTTGGTATTAACAAAAAATAGTCAGAAAAATTTATTTTAATTTGGTGTCCATGCTGAATTACAAATACCACGGCAGGAATTTGTGATGCCATAGGAAGCAGGAGTTTTCTCAGACCTCAAAACGATACAGTAACTACTCCAAGAAATAGATTCCTTATTATCTATAAAAATCTGTGTCATATTTAACAACAAAACAACTTGGCTCTTCGTTCAGTGGCAGCTGTTCCACCAGCGTGAAGGCATGAAAGAAGCTTGACAACAAACAGTATTCAAGATTAGTAAATGTCCTTAGTCATCTTCGGCTCTATGTTTATAGAATCTTAAAAAATGTTTAGTTCTAGTTCAAAACTAAAATGTGATTTTTCTTTGTATGACTCATGTGTTTACACACCAACTCATGTCTCTATTATACTAATCTGTGTTAATCAATAATTGTATACTATGCAGTATACGCATATCCCTTCCTTCCTGAAATTGGTATAAGTAACACTCCCCAGTCCTTCCTTTAAGAGTCAGCAGTCAACATATAATATGGCTGGTGGCTTTAAATCCTAGCTGTCACCGATAGTTCTGGTCTGCACTTATGATCAGAAAGTCATGCGAATACTATGTAACATGGTGATTACATGCATGCTGGAATCTTCACTAACAAAATAAGCCTTGGTGGCACTGCCTGAAGGTGTGAGTGTTCATTTGATTAACACTGTAATTGGCAGCTACAATTCCAATATTAAAACAATACATTTATTGGTACAGTGTTGTTATTAGAGAGGGCTACTATAGTTTTTATACATAGGCCTTTAATGAGCAGGTGTGTAGACCTTAGAAATCAAGTGCTGAAATCTACTAAGAAATTTCAGATGGTTTAATCCAGAACCTACCAAAAACTAAAACATATTGGGTTAGAGCAGGGATATGCAATTAGCGGACCTCCAGTTGTTGCAGAACTACAAGTCCCATGAGGCAAAGCAAAACTCTGATAGCCACAAGCATGACGCCCAGAGGCAGAGGCATGATGAGATTTGTAGTTTTGTAACAGCTGGAGGTCCGCTAATGGCATATCCCTGGGTTAGAGTAAATTGACATTTTAGAGTGGATGAAAACAAAAATGAAAGATGTTCTATTTTATGGGATATCTTAGATGTTTTATCTTATGGGATACTGTACAAATGCTTAACTGAGCCTAGACAGTGCCCTGCAGAAAAAACTTTTTTCCCAGATCATCAGATTGTACATTTTAAAAAGATGCCTTATATAATGATAGTTTGAAGGTACAAAGTTCAAGAAGTAGCAGCAGGAGATATTCAGAGATTAGGACCGAGTTCAGAAGTAGGAGGGAAAACGTGTGGTTGCTTAGAGGAAATGATTACATGAAAACCTGAGCACTTCAGGAATCTTTGCCCTCATCTTTCAACTAACAGATGCCTTGAGGAAAGGGGCAGTTATTTCATGAAATGTTACTTTAAGACACAAAACTGAGCAAGTTTTGTCCTGAAATATTCCTCACTTATAATGCTTTAGATACACAATAGCAAATAGCTGAGTGAAAACCAATAAATTCAACTACAGTGTTCATTCTTAAATTCCTCTTTAATTGCTTCAACTAGATAGTTTCTTGGGTGTCTGAAGATTTCAAAAATGTTTCAGACTGAATTTATTTAAAGAAGTTTAATTAAAAGAACACAAAATATATGACATGAAAGATAAAAGAGTAAACCTAGAGATTTAAATTGATCCTTGTTGCTTTTATTTTTTTCTATTCATGATCTGTAGAAGCAGAAGCTTTTAACTTTGAAAAGGGTCTATCACCTCTACAAATCCTTTCAACATCCTCAAAAACATCACAAGATCATGCGTTATTTCTGATGTTCTAGCAATGTAACAAGCTAACAGCTGATCCAAACCCTGTAGGGGCTGTGACTGTAATTGCAAATGTAACATCTTTTATAACGAGGACACCAATAACATATAATGCGACTAAGCACATAAAGTCCAATGTTGTATTTTTATTTCCATGCTTTTACAAAGTGATAAAAAGTCATATCAACTATAACTACAGTATTGGTTTATGCCTCTGTTCTATGTAACTCACGTCATCATGTTAAAAGCTGATTTTATATTATTCGTGTATGAGTCTATTGTTACCACTAAATATTTTTTCAGATGGTGTGGTAGACTTGAAATGCCTCAAATAAATCCTCATTGGATAACTGCATTTTGTTTTAGAATTGTGTTTCTAAGAAATGCCATGTGATAGCCTGGGAGGTGGTTCTGTGTTAGCAAAGCAAATATTCATTTGCTTTGCTAAAACGCCTGGGTGCACTGCGAGTGCAATGGCTCACAGTGCACCTTTTTTGAAGCTTATATAGAGCTACAAAAGGGGCCGGATGGCTAAATAGGGGGTGGCTTCATCAGCTGTGGATAGTACGCAGAAGGGGTGGCTGGAGAGAGGGGGCAGTGTCCGTGTGTTCTTAATGGATGCACCGCCACTGCTGCCAGTAATAGTCAAATATATTATAGACACAATCCTTAAGTTGGGCAGCATTTTGGGGCGTGTAGTTCAGAAAGGGCTCTGAAATACACTGATGTTTGGCTGCAGTACTACAAATCCCCAGATCCTCTGCTCTGGGTCAGAAAGAGAACCCTCCTCCTCTATAGGCAGAAAGTGATGCCACAGTCTGAGTGCTGGACAGTCGAGGGGGACTAACTACTCTATGATTATGTTGGATTATGTCCTCTTGATTCATATTGCAGTAGCCAGAACTTGGCTACACCACGATGGAAGTATCTGTGAGATATTAGCTAAGTCTATTTTATTTAAGTATGCTATATTCCTAATTTGAATTGTTTGATCGCTCCTCATCCTGTTTCTTCTTGTATTTCTGGTGCCCACCCAGGGAGTCCACTGCACACCAGTCATACATATCATACATACATGTATGCCTCAGGTGTGGACCAGCAAGATTAAACTAATGATGTATTATGTACTAAAGTTTATATACAAATGTTAATGGTTTCCTTTTTCTTTTTCTTTTTTTTTTTTTTCCATGAACAATTTTTATTCAAAAAATATGCAGACATACAGATCCTGCACATGCAGTCGTATTCCAGAATACAGTGTACAAAATATTATTAACAGTGATGTAAGAAAACTGGTTAACAAAAGGAACACAAACTTATTGCTCGTAAGGAAAGCTTATGAAAAACCCATTCTGGGAGCTGGACCTATGTCTAAGGCCCCTGCTTAAGTAGAGTGCCAACAGTTGCGCAAAACAAGGACAACACACAAAACAAAAAAAAAAAGGGGGGGGATACAGACTAAGAAATGAGGAGGGGGGGAGTAGGGTGGGGGGAGATGTGGGGGTAGGTCTTCTCTCAACTCTGCGCTCCCCGCTCCCCACCGAACCAGTCGATATTAATGACTGGAGCTCCGGACATCGGGAGAGGGGGGTGTTCCCACTCCAGCTACCCTCTCCCGAGGCCATTCAATTCCTAGAGGGGCAGGTTCATTCCATACCAACTTTCCAGTTCATGAGGGTGAGCCCTCTCTGAGGGTTTTATATGCCTGAGAGTATTTAAATGACAGCCAAGGGTGCCAAG
The DNA here is from genome assembly GCF_037356315.1 of Lithobates pipiens. NCBI lineage: Eukaryota > Metazoa > Chordata > Amphibia > Anura > Ranidae > Lithobates > Lithobates pipiens. The sequence goes on from NW_027507785.1 coordinate 101,491,960, forward strand.
TCACTGCGTAGGAGGACATTTTATCTAACGCTGTATGTATGATTTCTTCCATAGCTGCTGTCTGATTGATACGATTCGTCCATTCCGAAAGGGTCGTAATGGAAGTGGATCGCCTAAGCTTAGGGATACACATTCTGGCTGCGTTAATCATATGAATAGTTACTGAAGACATGTAACACTTTTTGGAGATCTCTGTAAGATGGAGCAGATACTGGGCAGGGCCAAATTCTAGCGGGAGTTCTGAGATCATTGACGTAACTTCGTGAATTTTTTTCCAGAATGGCTGGATTGCGGGGCAAAACCACCAGATGTGGATCAGGGTGCCACACTCCCGTCCACAACGCCAACAATGATCTGGAATAATAGATGAGATCCTATGTAATAAATCCGGTGTTCTGTACCACTGCGTCCTCAATTTGTAGCCGTTCTCCTGTATGGTGGTGTTAATTGTACCCTTATGGAGGAAGAAATTAATTTTTTCCCATGATTCATCTACAATCTCTCTGCCAAGGCTCCTCTCCCAGAATCTCCTTTCCCGATGTAGGCTCCTTGGAATGGGCCCCTGGAGGGAACCATATAAAATAGAGATAACATGTCTCTGGGGGGAGGAACCCGAGCAGAGCGACTCCAGGGTCGTAGGCATTCTGGTGAACCCACTTTTCCATTTTGGATCATCTAAAAAATGCTTGATTTGGAGGTAAGACCAGAGTGGAAAGGAGCCCGATTTGGAGATCCCCACCAGATCCGCTCTGCTCATGAACCTGTTTCTGCAAAAGAAGTGTTTGGCAAGTATCTCTTCAAAGGGCCATTCCTTCTTAAGGAAATTTCTGTCCAAGCCCGGGGCAAAGTCTGGGTTATTGCACAGGGGAGTGATGGGGGAAAATTGGGCGGAGACGGCGTATTTAGAACACGCCCTTTTGAAAACCTCCAGTGTAGGGGCAATAAGGGGATGCGTCGAGGCCCCGCTCGAAGCGGCGGCCTTCATAGTCCAGGGAAGAGAGCGGAGGTCTGCATTGGCAATCAGGTTCTCTAATCCCACCCATTGTTTACAGCTACTGTGAATCTTCCAGTCCACTATACGAGCTAGATGTGTAGCCCAATAATAACAGTGCAGGTCAGGTAGACCAATGCCCCCCTCATTTTTCACGCAAGTCAATGTGTCCCAGCTAATCCTAGCCCTATTCCCCCTCCAAATAAAGGAACGGCAAATGGATTTGTACGTAGTGAAAAAGGAAGGGGGATATGAATCGGTATTGTTTGTAATTTGTACAAGAGTCGGGGCAGGACCGTCATTTTGAAGATGGATGCGCGTCCAAACCAAGATATGTGTGGCTTATCCCACCTTTGAGTGTTTGATTTAAGTCGACTGATTTCTGACGGGAAGTTTTTGTTATAAAGTTGGGTGAGATCGGATGGTAGTTGAATGCCTAGATATTGAATCGCGTCGGAATTCCATGAAAAGGGAAAGTTGAGTTGGCATTGTTTGACTGTGTCTGGTGATAGAGAAACATTAAGTGCATAACATTTTTTATAATTGATCTTAAGATTCGAAATCGATTGGAAGTGCTGGAGTTCTTGAAGTAGGTTAGGCAGGGACGTGATGGGGGAAGTGAGGGAGAAAAGCATATCGTCTGCAAACGCAGCAATCTTGAATTCCTGGTCTTGTACTTTTACACCTTTAATGTTTGGGTTGGCCCGGATGCAGCGCAAAAATGGCTCCAGTGAAAGCACATACAACAGGGGGGACAGCAGGCACCCCTGTCTCGTCCCGTTATGTATGGAGAAGGCGTCCGACAGGTGGTTGTTTACCTTGACCCGAGCCTGGGGATTGGCATATAAGGCCATAATGCGGGCTCTCATAAATGGGCCTACCCCAATTGTGTCCAGGACTGATGCCATGTAGTCCCATGCTACCCTGTCGAACGCCTTCTCCGCATCTAAAGCCAGGAAGAAGCCCTCCTGTCCCGAGATCTTAAGCCAGTGATGCAAGTTAATCGCCTTGATGGTGTTGTCCCTGGCTTCACGTCCAGGGACAAACCCAACTTGATCCAGGCCAACCCAACCTGGGACCAGGTATGATAGACGAGTGGCCAAAATTCTTGCGTAGAGTTTGACGTCTACGTTCAATAGGGAGATTGGGCGGTAGCTGGCTACCTCGGCCGGGTTTTTGTCCTCCTTGGGGATTACAACAACATATGCTTCCAAAAGCCTGGCTGAGTCGCATGGAGTGGTGGAAAGCGTGTTAAATGCTTTGGTGAATTTTGGGGCAAGAGCTTCCGCAAACGTTTTGTAATAAAGGGCTGAGAAGCCGTCCGGGCCAGGTGATTTACCCGGTTTAGTGGTTTTCAAAGCCTCCAGGAATTCTTCACATCTAATGGGGGCTTCCAAGGTCTCGCGATCTGTGGCCGTAAGGACTTTTGGACGGTGTGTGTTTAGGAATTCCCTGATGGATTCCTCCCGTAACCCTGGTTGCAATTGGGGAAGGCCAGGAGGCTTTAGGTTGTATAAGTCACTATAGTACAATTGAAATTGTCTAGCAATGTCTTCGTTTTTCCTATGGGTTGTACCCATTCTATCTGTGATATGGTGCACTGTAAACATTGCTTTACGTTGTTGGGTAGCCCTGGCTAAAAGCTTTCCAGGTTTATTGCCATGTTCGTAAAACATCTTTTGTGTTAGACTATTCCGCTGTGTTGTCACTCTATTTAACTCTTCTAAAAGAGCCGTTCGCACTCCCGCCAATTCCTGTGCGACCTCTAGCGCCAGAGAGCGCTTATGTTTAATTTCCAGCTTATGGATTTTGGAGGACAGGGACCGAATCAAGGCTTGATGGGCTTTCTTTTTCCTGGCCGCGATAGCCAGCAACCGCCCCCGGATCACACATTTATGGGCCTCCCACTGTGTCATAGGGGATGTTTCCGGGGTGTCATTGTCTGAGAAAAAGTTCTGAATGGAATCGCCTATTTCTGTTAGATCATCTAGATCTGCCAGAGTGGACGCATTCAATCTCCACAGCTTGGTGGTTTTATGTGATTCTGGGAAGGACAAGGTTAAGGTGATGGGGTGATGGTCTGACAGGACCATACTTTCGATCGTGGCCTGCTGGAGAAAAGATAAATCGGTTTGAGATACGAACAGGTAATCGAGCCTCGAATACCTGTTGTGTGGAGCCGAATAGAAGGTGTAATCGCGGTCTGATGGGTGCAACGTTCTCCACGAATCATGTAACGCTAGAGATGTCAGCTGTAGCTTGATCTGCCGTAAGGCCGAAAAAGGGAAGGGATGAGGTGCCCGTGGAGGTGTCAATAAGAGGGTCTAGGGGAGTATTAAAATCTCCCCCCAGGACTACTAGGCCTGATCGGAAAAGTGACAATTTAGACGCTATATCTTTCATGAAAGTGACTTGCTTGGTGTTTGGGCAATATATGTTAGCAAGCGCGAGCGGTCTATTTTGCCAGACGCCTTTTAGACACAGGAATCTCCCTTCTCGGTCTATCAATTGGTCTTCGATTTTCATTGGGAAGGATTTAGATAAGAGGATTGAGACCCCTTTCTTTCTAGCCCCAGGGTTGGTTGAGTGGAAGGCTACAGGAAAATGGCTACTCGAGAAACGGGGCACAGAACCTTGTTTGAAGTGTGTTTCTTGGACAAATAATACATGTGATCTTAGTTTGTGCGCTTCCGAGAGCACATTGCTGCGCTTACATGGGTTGTTAAGGCCCTTCGCATTGAGTGAGCATACCTTCAGCGATAGATGAGATATGGTCTCTACTTTATCTGCCATGTTGTAAGAATTAGTCCGTTGATAATTCGTTATCTTGGAGGGGCAGGATGTGTACGGGGGGAGAGGAGGGAGAGAGAAGAGAGAAGAAAGGAGGGAGAAGGAAGGAACAAAAAAAAAAAACACACACCACACAAACGCACAACGGTACCCAAGTACCTGAGCTCGTAAGGCTCAATCCGCCGGAGGTGGCCGCAGAGCCTGCCACTCCACCTAAGGTAGGGAATGGGGAAGGGACAGGACGGGTGACCAGGACGGGGCACCGTAGAGGGTAAGCCGGCAGAGGTCAAAGAGGACCTGCCTCTCTGGTGTGGGGTCGGGGGTCGGGCACTAAACTCTGGGATCGCTGCAGCAAACCGGGATATTCGGCTATAAGAATGTTGGAAAGTGAGGTAGAGGGTAGGGCTAAGTTGCCCCTTAATGGGTCAGAAGGGAGGGTCCGGAAGGTCTAAGGGTGCCGAGGAGAACCAATCAATGAAGCCTTATCCTACAGTTGTCAAAAAAAAAAAACGCAACATAGGCAACTGTCATACTCAAGACATGTACATATTGTATTGCATAACAGGAAGCTGGCAACATCACTACCGTTATCATGTTCTATAACATCATGTCGTGTGGAGTCTGTGGTCCGTAACCCCCTACACATTACATGTCCGTCAAATTTGTTGCTTTCCTCTAGACAAGCAACCGGAGATTACAAACCACAGGTCCGACTTCTACCAAGCGTTAACCAGGGAAAACCCGCTAGTTTACAAAACCTGGTAGAGGTTACCCATACTGCAGGACAGACATTACCCAAATATGCTAAAGCGGGATACTAGGCCCGTGAACCTACAAAACAGCAACATTCAAATGAAGGCCCCGTAGACTCAAAGATCGGAAAGCAGAACCTCCTAAATATATAGTAGAGTCCACGTGATCCGTCGTCCAATGGGCAACAAGCATGGTCCAATCGGAGCATGTGAAGTCTAAAATTAGCTCTCAACCAAAGATTTACAGCTCTAGAGCAGAGTGGGGTGGAGAGAAGAAAACAAAAAGAAAGAAAAAAAAAACAAAAAACAAAAAAAAAAAAAGTCCTGTTGAGCAGCCCGAGAAAGATGGCCGATGTTGTGGAACCTTAGGCTGTATAATTCCACCTCGAGAGGGGTGACTATATGTAGGGAGGAAAACATAGTCAACACTGAGAAAACAAACCGTAAACATCCTCTTCTCGTGACTCGCTGTAGGTGCGGGACCGGGTGCCAAGTAACAGTCTGGGCGCAATCAGGTCTCCAAAAGGCAAAAAAATAAAAATAAAATAAAAAGGGGGAGTATCTGAAGAGAACGGTAGTGGGTAGCAAAGGGCAAGCTTAACCATACCAACTTGCAAAGTCTCATTCTGGGGTAACTATGAGCTTGCCAAAAAGAACTGAGTGCAATAAAAAAAGAAGCAGATCCTCACCCAGCGCTCGTCCTGTGCGACTCAATCTGCCATTTTCCTGCGGATGGACGAGGGGAGCCCCCCCGGGCTACGATCAGTGATGTCGTCCAGACCTCTTTGGGAAGAAGCAGAGGATGATCTACGTCGTCTGTGTCTGTTTCGTTGAGAGCGGGGAGTGAGGTCCCGTGGAATCTGGATCCATGGATCCGGTCTGATCAGGGTGCTGTACCATTCGGGCACTTCCACTCTAGGGATACCAAGGGTGTCGCAGAAAGCAGTCAGGTCCGCCGGAGTGCGCAGAGAGGCCGTGCAGTTTCCAGCTGTCGCTTGTAAGCAGAAAGGGAACTTCCAGCGATATGCTATGTGTCTGTCTCTCAGTACACTGAGGAGGGGGTGGAGCTCCCTTCTGTGCTGCAAGGTAATGGCTGACAAGTCTTGGTAGATTTGAACATGAGCACCCTCATGTAGGATCTGACCTTGCGTGCGTGCCTGGCGAAGGATGTCTTCCTTTTGGCTAAAGCTAACTAGGCAGCAAATGACATCCCTGGGGGGGTCCCTTTCACGGCCCCTTGGACGCAGGGCTCTGTGGCATCTCTCCATTTCCACCGGAGCGTCCGGTGGTCTCCCCAGGAGTGTATTGCAGATCGCCCACACAGCTTGCTGGAGATGGGGGCTTTCTATTGATTCCGGGATACCCCTGAACCTCAAGTTGTGTCTCCGCCCCCTGTTATCTAAATCGTCGAGGTGCCTGTGCATATCAAGAATGATCTGTTCCTGTGCCCCTGAAGTAAATTGTACCTGTTGAATGGCTGCTCCATGTGCTGCCGTCACAACTTCCACCTGCTCAATCCTGGTGACCATCCCTTTCACCTCCGCTTTAAGGTCCGTGATCGCCGCTGCCAGTGTGGCTTTGATGTCCATCGCCACCATTTGGAGGTCTGCTAAGCTGAGGGAGGAAGCCGGGAGCTTTTCCTGGGATGCCTCGGGGATCCCTCGGGCCTCTTGCGCGCCGCTGGAGAGTGCTCCTCCCGCCGACATGTGCGCGGCCTGAGACTCGCCATGCTGTGTCCGGAACAGCTCGGGGATCGTGCGGTTTAACTGCGAGCACGAATCTAGCTGCAAGCGGGGGACTGGTGTGGACTTCCCCGCCATCCCTTCCGACCTGTTTGCCAGCCTCAACGCTGATGGGAAAGTGCTAGCCGAGGACCCGTTCGCCGGAGCTCTGTGATCAAGCGGCCATCACAGTTCGGCGCCAAGCCACGCCCCTCTCCTTTTTCTTTAGTTACCACTTCTATTCTCCTTTCTCCCAAAGAAGCAGAAAGGAGAAATGCCTTGACCTACGGAGACTCATTTTCACAGCATATTCTTGCTGGGTATTGGGTAGCACGTTGCACATGTATATGTAGCGCCATCCCCAAAGGAGCCGCTTGGTGAATTTGGATTCTCTGGTCTCTGCCTCAATTCCAAGAATCACCTCAGCCCCTCTGACACACCTGGTTAAATAAAATTACTGCAAACACATTTAAGGACACATGTGGTAAATACCATTATCCTGACTGTGGATTATCACCAAAAATAGACACACACCTGGTAGTGATAAACAAGTTGAATATATTAGCACGGTTTAAAGCATATGGAAACTTACAACACTGTTAAACCTTGATGCAAATAACTAATACATTAGAAAAGACAACCTTATATATTTAGCAACTGCAGGTATAGAAAGGGCAGTGATCTATATGCCCTTAACACAGGCGCTGAGAGGGAGGAGAAAATAATTGTCAACTTATCAGCTTCTTCTGGGCCGCAAACACCTTTGAGAGGCATACACACAACAAAAAGAAAAGGGTTACACAAGTACAGTAATCTCAGTTCTGTAATGTTGCAGGTCCTGAGGTAAAGAATACTAATGTCTTCTGCTAGCAAACGGTGGGGCCCTTGTTTTAAGAAAAGGTTTAAACAAGCTTGCATGGAGCAGTAATCCTTTAGAATGTTCCGTTAGGGAGAGCTTTAAAAGAGCAAACTACTGGAGATGGCAGCTCCAAACAAGCATCATGTGACACTAAAAAGGGAAATTGGTGCCTGCATGCAGTGTCAGTATGTTGTCAAGAAGGATGTTGGGTTTACACCAGCTCACCAGTCCTCTGTGCGATGACACAACAATAGTCCCAGGTGCTGGTTCAGGCTCCTGATGCTCCTAGCGATGTTGCAAGGCACTGGATCGCTTGCTGATGGCCAATCAAGATTACTGGTAGCAAAACTCGCAAGGTGAACAGGCAGTGGCCGCCTTGATACCCGGATGGGTATCTCGATCCCTAAAAGGCGTGGGTCTCTTCTGAGCTGAGTGGTGCTGGGCTGCTGAGTAGGGTCACTGGACTAAATAGTAATGGATAACATGGCTGTCTCTGCTCCTGGCTCCCCTCAGGCCTCCTCAGTCCTCTGTCACCAGGCAACACTCTCCTGCCAATCTCTGGAAAAGCTTTGCTTTATCCCCCTCTGATGCAGCCAGAGTCTCTCTCTTTCAGTCTCTTCAGTCTCAACGGCTTTCCTCACACTCGTCACCTCACCACACTCTCTCTCTCTCTCCCTTTCCTCAGACCGCTCTCCTTATTCTCCTCACATACTCTTTTTTTTGGGCTTCAGGATACCCCTTCTCCTCTGTTGCACACAGTCCTTGGTGTCAGCGTGTGTCTCTCTCCTCACTCTGGCACCTCAGTTCCTTCCCCTCACACACTCCTCCTCTCCTCACTGTTAAGTGTCATTGTGTCCCAGCAAGGGACATTTTGAGCCTTGTTATCTCCCTCTCTTTTAAGAAATCTCCTCTCCTCTGTCTCCTGTCAGCACTCTCTCTCTCTCTCTTTTACCTCAGTACTTACCTCTCTTCTGTTCCCTCTGCACTTCCTGAAACTCCCCTTTTTCCCCAGTGTTCTCTCTCTCTCTCAGTTTTCTGGAAGGACCATGCAGCATCTCTCTGTGTCCATCTTGTGGGCAACAATTGCATTACAACATGCCCCCTACATATATAACCCATATTAGGACACTGAGGTAAATAAGTTGCAGTGGTTCCTGTACTTGCTAATATGTGTCAACACTTATTTTTATGAACTGTTATAGGTCTGCATGTTTATACTGTATGAACAATTTTGGAATAAAAATGTGTGAACATTGCATATGTTTTTTTATTGTGTCTGTAAAGTCTGACCAGTATTGATATTTTTTTGTAGGTGCCATGTATAATCATTAACATCAAATCCATTTAAATTATATCTGGACAGTCATAAAAGTGTGTGCAAAATAGATTCTAATATAGCCACATGTATACAACTTCAAAACATAAAAAATCTGCTAGTCTGCTCACCAGACTCTTAGACCATATGTTCAGAACCTGTATGAACTTGACCATCAGGTTCTTCCAGGAATCACCGTAATTAGTAGGTTGGAACCACAGAGTGTGAACAGCTTGACTTGGATGTGTATTTCCCAGTAAGCTTCATCAGGGACAGAGGTACTTTTATACATTAATTTCTGCATGCATTGGTATGCTCTGTTTTTTCAACAGGTGATTTCTCCCTGACCCTATTTGGGGACTGTGTGGTGATAGTAGAGGGCATTGTGAGACAGACCCCTTGTGTCCTGTCCAAGGATATTAAGGGACTACTTGTTGTGATCATGTAGGTGTGTTAATGAAATAATGCACAATAGGAATGAACTTTACATTTTGGTCGAACTTAAAGAGGAGTTTCGCCCACCCCTTTAAATATTAAAAGTCAGCAGCTACACATACTGTAGCTGTTGACTTTTAACATTAGGGCACTTACTTCTCCTGGTGTCCAGCGATGTCTGCACCACAGCCAATGTTTACATTGGCTGGTCGTGTGCTGACACCACCATTGCTGGTAAAGGAACCCAGCAGGGTAGCCTTTCGACTTCAGGGTCGGGTCCTTACTGCACATGCAAGAAGGGCGCTGCACTCTCTCACTGGTCTGGCAGAAGGGGAGGGAGGAGGAGGGTGGCTGATCTGCTGATGTACTTTGCTGTGGCCCGGTCTCCAGGAAGTGGGGAAAGGGTACCTGTTAAAAACAGGTACCCGCTCCCCTGTTCCCCCCGAAAGGTATCAAATGTGGCATGGGGGGGGGGGGGTGGAATCAGATAAGCAGAAGTTCTACTTTTGGGTGGGACACCACTTTAAAGTAGAAGGCAAGTCAAAATGAAGGGGGCGTGGCCTGGCACTGAAGCAGGATGGTGGCTCAGACAGAGAGCTCCTCTATCCAGAGACCTAGAACAGCACTTCATCAGCTGGAGAACCTTGGCCCTTAGGCTCCAAGATGACCGGGAGAAGCCAATCAGCTACCCGGTCCCAGCAGGACTCCTCCACCTAGCTCAGCAAGAACATCCCGGCGATGTTTCTCACACAGCACGCAAACTCACAGGCTTTGACTTAAGCCTCGACTTATAGTGTGGCAGCCTACGCCAACACCACAGACTCACAGGCTATCCCGCACCCACCGAATGTTCATACAGGTATGTCTGCCTCACACCTCTCTCCTCTCCTCTGCCTATCCGACTTACAACAGGTGGCTGTGTACATAAAAAACACCTTGTTGGCGGCAATCTCTGACTTAAAAACAGACATCAGGCCACCATGACACACAGCGCTGCCTTCCCTTAGGTCCAGAGGGCCACAAATGTACATGTACAGCACCTTATGGACATGCACATGCACATGGAAGGTTCGGAAAGAGGAAATACTGTGATTAGCCTGTAACCATGCTCATTTGGAACATGAAGCGATGCACATTCAGCTATTTCAGGATCTCTCCACCATCACTCTTCAGCACAGGAGCGATCTTCGCCCTCTCTTACAAGTCCTGTGGGAAAGACGTGTCCCCTATCGGTGGAAGTTCCCTTTCTGCCTACAAGCAATGGCTAGAAATCGCACAGCATTGCCTTGGATGCTGACAGATTTACAACTGTTCTTTCACACCCTGGGCATCCAGGCTATCAGCGTACCTGACTGGTATAGCTCATTCATGCAACCTGAACCCTGGATCACTACTCAACCTGACGACACCACAAGGGCACAAAGAAGCAGAAAGAGATGACACAGACCCTCAGCCCCTACCCCGCCAAGATTCCGTGGGGACATGGAGACAGATGAAAGCCTACGAGTAGCATTGATTCTATAGATGCTGATGTGGTGGGCTGATCCTTAGAGTTAGTACCCTGTGCCTCCACTTTCTAGCCTCTACTGTCCAATGACTGTCAATATGGATTGAATGGCCCTCTTTGTGCTCTGGAATAGAGCTGATGCTGGTGTGGAATTTGCTGGGATGTGGCAGGGGCAGGTACTGCCACTCTTGCCCTGATTGGTAACCTCTGTTGCATTGGCATTGGGGAACCAGATAACCTGCCCATGCTCAGGGGAACACTTTGGCCGAAATACACACCATTGCTTTCAGACTACATAAGAGGTGTTCTTTCTACAGTGCCTTGTTACAACAAGGGGCAGGGGTGGGCTCTCTTTTACAACACCCCTACAATCCTTAGGCCCTGGGCCCAACTCTCCTGCATTGCTGGGCCCCAATTACATCTTGGGGGATGCCAGCTCCCCTCTTCTTGCTATATTACAGACACCTGGCAGACTGCAGAAGGAAACTACCCATGAAAGCTGAAGATGTCTGCCCCTCCCCCATCTATCCTATACTTGTGTGGTTCTGATCACCCAAGCGGGACAGCAAATATAGCAGTGGCCCAGGCAGGGCAATATGGCGATAGTGACAGGGACACTAGGAATAATAGTCTTAGCAATGTGCTCATGTAGTTGGGTCCTGGGGGCTTGTTCATGCCTTTACAGAAAATACAGGACTGAGACTGTGGTACATTCCTAAGCTTACACATGCTCAGGAGGGAAGGGGTATCTTTGTTCACCGATTACCATTAATGTTACTGTTACCATGTTCCTGTTTAATGTTACACCTCATTAGCTTTCGATGATACTGGCACCAAGCTGTTCTGGGGTTTGGACACCGGGAACTCAGAGAGATGGTAGATTAAAACAGTTGTTGTTTCACCATTAAGAAACCGTGGGGGATATTGGCGGGATGTGGGACCAAGGGCCATCACTTCTTCCTGTCTTGTGTCTACAAGTACAGATTGAAGCGTGAGAGATCCTGTCCCTGGGACTGCATTAATCAACCCCCACGGGCAGTTATAAGACTTTACTCACATGTTTTTTTCTGTAACGATTTGGTTGATATTTCCACTTAACAGGGTATTCTGGGTAGTGGACCCTGACCTTGCGATTTCCTCAGAGGGTAATGTCTACTAAGATCTGGAGAATGGATGCCTCCCTTCTCACTGATCCTGGTGATTTGGCCACCATCACATGGACCATTGGCGAGTATTTCCGACATAATGATACACCAGATGTATCCCCCCCCATGGGGCATGGCCAATATGGCGATCTAGGAGGCAGCAAGATTTAGAGCTCTGCTGGATATCCTGTTTTTATCCTGATTCCTGACAGACTGTGGGCCATATACACTGCCTACCTTGACGCAGATGTCCTCTAAAACGAGACACAGGGGCAAGAGACTCCATTTCCCGCTGACTATCGAGAATCCCGGGCCGCAAGAGGTTCCGCACGCGGCGGCTTCCACGAGGTGTCTGCATAACATGGCTTTGCAGACGGAGATGGAGGGCTCGGCAGATGAGACGCAGATTGGCTTTCAAGAAGTGATGGCGGCGATCGCCACCTGTCAGGCGGCTCTAACCAACAAGATTGAATCGGTACAGCTGGATGTTGGGCTTATCAGGCAGGACCTGGATAAGCTGCGGTCTCGGGTGACAGAGGTTGAACACAGGACTGGCCTGACAGAGGACTCGGTGGCGAAGCACACGGCCTCCATTCGTTCCCTTCAAACTAGGGTCCGCGCCCTGGAGTATAAGGTGGATGATGCCGAGAACAGAAATAGGAGGAACAACCTCCGCCTTGTGGGTCTGCCGGAGGGTGAGGAGGGGAAGAATCCGACGGTGTTCATGGAGGAGTTGCTGAGGTCCCTACTACCAAACGCACAATTCTCACCGTGTTACACTGTGGAGCGGCCGCACCGGGTGCCCCCTGCTCCGCGGACATTAATCTTCCACATGCTGAACTTCAGGGACCGGGATGAAGCACTACGGGCTGCCAGGAGAGGGGGAGACCTGTCGTACCACAATGCCAAGCTTCTCTTTTTCCCGGACTACTCCATGGAGACGCAGAAGCTGCGCCGTGCATTTGACCAGGTGAAGGCGGGTTTGCGGGCAAGAAACATAAAGTACAGTGTCCTGTTCCCTGCTAAGCTACGATTCCAGGATGGTGAGACGGTGCAGTTTTTCACCTCCCCGCGGGACGCGGCCGCCTGGCTGGAGACCTTGCCTCCCCGGGGGTGAAGAGTGAACGCTTTTATCCTGACCCCTCTTTCTCTACTCCCTTGTTCCACTATATACTTTGACTGCATTCCTCATTCCTTCCCTTCCTAATACACTGCAGATAGTGCCTTTTGCGGCTGCTGGCCAATTTCATCGGATGAGGTACTGTGTTGATTACTACTGAGGCACAGGGGCCTTTCCCCGTTTGTGGACATGTCGCCCTGCCTGGGTGTTGGACATGGCATGGTTTATTGGTTTTGGGTAGGGGTGGCGTGCTCCCCCTATGCTCTCCCAGGCCCTGCCAGCAGGGAACAGACGATCACCACGTGGGGAGCTTCCCCCCCCCCCTCTCTTGAGGTTCTGGATGTTTGGCCGTGGTCCTGCCTGAGTGTTGGCTGGGGTTATACGAGCCTCCGCGGTTGGATGCTTGGGCCTTGGAGGGGGGGCGGGTGACTCCATCGTGGGTGTACGGGGGGGGGGGCAGTGGGGGGAATGTATGCATATAATACTGCGTAACTGGGGAATCTTTTTTGGAAGCGGGAGGCAGTGACTGTTAATTTGTACTCAGAGTCACTCTGTGGATGATGAGGAAAGGAACAAAGAGCAACAAGGAAACAAAGACCTGAAGTGTGCCAAAGGTCACGTGGTCAGTATGCCTAAAGGGGGTATACCCAAGTATGAAATGTAAAGAATGAAATTAAAAGAAAAAGGGGAATGGGTGGGTGGGATACGAGACCCGACGTCCAACGAGAAGGAGGCAGAGGAGGGCAGGCTTTATGCAGCCTGACTCCTCCTACAAATACAGGCTTACCCTGCGGTCAGCCTTACACTTGTACTCAGAGTCACTCTGTGGATGATGAGGAAAGGAACAAAGAGCAACAAGGAAACAAAGACCTGAAGTGTGCCAAAGGTCACGTGGTCAGTATGCCTAAAGGGGCCAAAAATTAACACAGTAGGAAGAAAGCTCAACAAGCAGATGACCCAGTGAATAACGTCTAACCTGGAGTGGTGGCAAATGAGTTATGCCTTCGCCGCAGAGAAGGAAACGCTAAGAAAGGCAGTAGCCCCTCCCCTGGCTTCAGGAATCACAAGGCCAGCTATAGCACCCCCTTGAGCCCAACCCAGCGACCAACACAAGATAAACCTGAGAGTACGTGAACGTCATAAAATAAAACCCACCATGGAAAGTCAGCTAAGCACAGCAGGGAGTCCCCACCGCTGGAGACCTGGATGGCTTCAAACGGAAAAGCCGAAAATAAAACAACCTGACAGATCATTCAACATGAAATGCTGGGACTTAACTGGATACGCCCAGAAAGTGCTGAAGGCTGATACAAGCTGGAGGAGGCAAAAAAGGAAACTAAAACAAAACAGAAAAGCAAAGGGAACTAGACGTTTCACCATCAGGACTGGAAACCTAACCTGGAAACGTGCCAAGCAGTGTCATGGGCTTTCCTGGAATTTAAAACAAAACCCAATGATCAAGGCTGCAGTGCCAACCAAATGGAAAACCAATCTACCACAACTGGAACTGACAAGAAAGTGCGTCACTGGAAACCTGCTTCTGAGACCTGAGCCTACAGATACTAGCCCGGGCCCCGTGATCCACGAAAGCCCCTGAGCCAGTAGAAACCGTGGATCAGTGAAAAACTGACTAACCAAACTTCCATACCCCAGGACAACTCCTGGCCGGAGACGCAGCTAGGAAAATAAAGTAAATAGTGAGGAATGGCACCCAACTGATCAGGAACACAACTAGCGAGAGAATCGTGATCAAACAAAAACACCTGCGACAAAAACGAAACCTGCGATAAGGAAACGTGACTGAACGAAAACATGAGAAGCGTGAACTGATCACCGTGAGCGGCTTAAGAACCGCGGCTGCTAGAAAACATGACCTGCCTAGGAAAAGCAGGCTTCACAAATTGATGAAAAACACAAAAGAAAACCCTGGGGGGTACACCAGAGAAAAGAAAAGCATAAGACACAAAACGTGCGGCATATCGGAATATGTACGAACACGAGAAAAGGCAAGAAAACACGAGAAACAAAAGAAACATGGGAAACGCGAGAAGATGCATGAGACACGTAAATAGCATCAGATACGTACAATACATCCGACACTAACAAGCATGAGGAACGTAAAAAGCCTGAGAATCATGAAACTACACAAGGGTAATGACATGAAAGGCATGAGACATGAAACGTGCGGCACATGGGAAATACGGAAGGAAACACCGGACAACACGTAAGGAAACATGTGAATACGTCAAAACCATGGAAATACGTCAGAAAATGCTAGAAACACATGGGGAAACTTCAGAAACAAGGGAAACACAAGAAGTTGCATCACGTAAATAACAGCCATGAACAATACATCCGATACGTGAATTGCATGAGAAACGTAAAAACCCTGATAACCATAAAAGCGCAAGAACTGTAAGTCGTTTAAAAACCGTCAACTGCCAGCAAAACACACGAGAACGCAATTGTATGAGAAACTGTAAAATTGCATGGAAAACCATCAAATATATGAGAAACACCAACTTCATATGTAAATCACATGAGAGACCTAAATCACTTGAAAAAACGAAATTGCGTAAGAACCGTAACTTCAAGAAACACCAACTGCATGGAAACCGAGAATTGCATAAACTGAATTGCATGAGAAAACGGCAATTGCATGTAAAACCGTAAAACGAGTGAGAACCGTGCGTGAAAACAAAGCATGAGAACGTCAAATCGAATGAGAACATAATCGCATGAGAACGTAAAATGAAATGAGAACATAAAATGCATGAGAACGTAAACTAAACGAGAACATGAGTGTATGAGAATGTTAAAATGAAACAAGAACATGGGTGCATGAGAACGTAAAACGAAACGAGGACATGAGTGCATGAGAACGTAAAACGAAACGAGGACATGAGTGCATGAGAACGTAAAATGAAACGAGGACATAACTGCATGAGAACGCAAAACATGAAATGCCAAAAAGCATGAAACGCAAAACGCATAACGCTGGAACGCGATAGAGAAACCTGGAAAGCGATAGAGAAAACCTGGAAAGTGAGAGAAAACCTGGAAAGTGAGAGAAAACCATAAAAAGCATGAGAAACCGTAGTTGCATGAACCGTCAACTGTACCACGGGAATACGTCAGAACCACGGGAAACGTCAGAAAATGCTATAAAAAACATGGGGAAAACGTCAGAAACATGGGAAACGCAAGAAGTTGCGTGAGACACGTAACTAACATCTAATACGTAAATTGCCTGAGAAATTTAACATGCCTGAGAACCATAAATTCATGAGAACCATAAATGCGTAAGAACTGTACGTCGTTTAAAAACCGCCAACTGCCTGCAAAACGCACGAGAAACGCAAATGCATGAGAAACCGTAGAATTGCATGGAAAACCATCAATTGTATGAGAAACAACAACTTCATAAGAAAAGTAAATCACATGAGAGACCCAAAACGCATGAAAAACAAAATTGCGTAAGAACAGTAAGCAACGTGCTTGAAACCAACAAGCATGAGAACGTCAACTCGAATGAGAACGGAAAACGAAACGAGAACATAACTGCATGAGAATGTAAATGAACGAGAACATAACTGCATGAAAACGTAATCGAAACAAAACGCAAATGCAAGAAACGCAAATGCAACAAACGCAAATGCCTGAGAAACGCAACTGCCTGAGAAACGCAACTGCAAGAAGATGCAACTGCCTGAGCAACGCAACTGCTTGAGAAACGCAACTGCTTGAGAAACGCAACTGCAAGAAGATGCAAATGCATGAAAAACACAACTGCAAGAAGCTGCAACTGCCTGAGAAACGCAACCGCCTGAGAAACGCAACCGCCTGAGAAAACGCAACTGCCTGAGAAAACGCAACTGCCCGAGAAAACGCAACTGCAAGAAACGCAACAGCAAGAAATGCAACAGCAAGAAACGCAACAGCAAGAAACGCAACTGCAAGACACGCAACTGCAAGACACGCAACTGCAAGACACGCAACTGCAAGACACGCAACTGCAAGACACGAAACTGCAAGACACGCAACTGCAAGAAGATGCAAATGCATGACAAACGCAACTGCAAGAAAATGCAAATGCATGAAAACGCAAATGCTTTGAGAACGTGACCGCTAAGAGAACGTGAATGGCCTGAAACCGGAAACGCATGGGACCGAATCGCATGGGAAAACCATGAAATGCACCAGAACGTGAAACTGCATGAGAAAACCGTGAATAGCACGAGAACGTGGAGCTCAGGCGGGGACAGGCCACGTGGAGCTCAGGCGGGGGCAGGCCACGAGGAGCTCAGGCGGGGGTTGGGCAGGCCACGAGGAGCTCAGGCGGGGGTTGGGCAGGCCACGTGGAGCTCAGGCGGGGGTTGGGCACGCCACGTGGAGCTCAGGCGGGGGTTGGGCACGCCACGTGGAGCTCAGGCGGGGGTTGGGCACGCCACGTGGAGCTCAGGCGGGGGTTGGGCACGCCACGTGGAGCTCAGGCGGGGGTTGGGCAGAACTGAATGCACCAGCCGGCGGCTCCCTCATGGAGTTGGATGAGCAAGCAGATACCCCCCCCCCACCCCTGCAGCCAGATCTGCCCCGGGAGAGGTGGCCGATCACCTCCCCCTCCCCCCCAGGAGAGACAGCGGGTGCACTGCGTATGTGAGGGGGGGGGGAGGGGGAGCCGGCACAGCCGAATACCTCCCCCTCCCCCCGCCAGGAGAATCGGCGGGTGCAAACCCCCCAGTGGACAAGCACTTGCAGAAAAAAATATATATATATATTATTTTTTTTTTGAACACCGGGAGGAGCGGGCAGTCCCCTCATGGCGCCGGATCAGCCCGAGGAGAGAAACAGACGGGCGGCCGAACACCCCCCCCCCCCGGCGTGAACACCGGGAGGAGCGGACGGGCAGCACCCTCTGGAGCCGGAAACAGCCCGAGGAGAGGAGCGGACGGCGGCCAAACACCCCCCCTCCCCCCGGCATGGACACCGGGAGGAGGGGCGGGCAGCACCCTCTGGAGCCGGAAACAGCCCGAGGAGAGGAGCGGGCGGCGGCCAAACACCCCCCTCCCCCCGGCGTGAACCACGGGAGGAGGGGCGGGCGGGTGCACTGCATGTGTGAGAGGTGGGGGGGAGGGGGAGCCGGCGCGGCCGAAAACCTCCCCCTCCCCCTGCCAGGAGAATCGGTGCTGTAGTAGCAAACGCACCACCGCAGCATCGTTCGCATGGTTGTAGGCAGGAGGAAGGCTCCCCCGTGCAGACAGCAGCTGCCGGCGGGAGAACCCCCCCCCCACCCATAGATGCCCATAAACGGAGACGGCGGGGGCCACAAGCACCCCCGTCCATGTGCGCCAGAGCAACAGAATGACATCCTCCTCCGACCCGCCGGAAGTGACGTCAGCCATACGAGACCCGACGTCCAACGAGAAGGAGGCAGAGGAGGGCAGGCTTTATGCAGCCTGACTCCTCCTACAAATACAGGCTTACCCTGCGGTCAGCCTTACACATGTCTTTACCTAAGTTGAGTGCCCCTGAGCATGCTCAGGAGAATACTACTGTGTTAGCTTTCCAGCATCTCTACTGTCTTGTAGGGTGGAGAGTCTTGCTGTCAGCTATTCCCTTTAATAACTCTCATTGTTACGTTTTTGTAGTTGGGTATGGGAACCAATGCACCGCCAGTTTTAGGGGGGTGCGGGGTGGGGGGTTTTTGTTTTTTGTTGCAGAAGATGGGGTTCTGTTATGTGTTTTTTCTGTTGTTAGGAGTTGATATTATATTACAAGGTGTGAGCTGCCCTGCAGGGGTATATATATATATATATATATATATATATATATACATGGGTAGTGTGGAAGTGTGTTAACATAGTGCAATGTGGTGTGGTCTCTGGGGATTGGTGGATGGGGGGGGGGGGGTGGGCGGACTGGGGTTCGCTGGCCATGTGATGCACAGTATGGCTAGTGTATCCATCTTATCTTGGAACGTGAGAACGTGAGGGGGCTGAACTCTGCAATTAAGAGGTTGCTGGTGTTTAAATACTTGCAGAGGTATACCTCCCACGTGTGTATTCTCCAAGAGACGCATATGCTGGGCCAGCGGATCTTGGGCCTTCGGAGGGCGTGGGTTGGTACGCACTATCACTCTACCTACTCGAGTTATGCTAGGGGGGTCAGTATACTGATCCGGAGATCACTCCCGTCCCAGGTTCTGGATGTCCGTACTGACCCTGGGGGAAGATATGTGATCCTACACATGACTATTTGCGGGAGACACCTGGTTTTAGACTCGACAGTTCTCTATGATATCATGCAGATGGTGATGGGTTATTCTACACAGGAGGTCCTTATATTTGGTGACTTTAACTTGGCCTGTAGGGATGACCTTGATAGACTACACCTCGGACATAGGTCCTCCTCCGACTTACAGCAATGGGCCACTACCTTTACATTAACTGATGTGTGGCGGCATTACCACCCGCATGATCGGGAATACACATGTCACTCGGCTTCACACAGAGCCCTCTCCAGAATTGATTTAGTCTATGCTTCTTCTGGGGCGCTTGTGTGGACACAGGAGGTCCGACATTTGCCCAGGGGTATTTCTGACCACTCCCCACTGCACCTAACCTTATCTCTGGACAGACCTCCCGGACTGAGACTCTGGCGTTTGTCGGGCTTCTGGGCGACGGATGACAGGGTGAAGGGACCAATGACTGAGGCGCTCTGTCAGTATTGGACTAATAATGGGGAACCGACACCTGTGCCGACTGCCTGGGATCCATTTCCCATATTTCCCATACACAGAGGGAGGCTGAGCGGTCCATACGGGAGCGGGATGGGGAGGCTGGGAGGCGAGAGGAGGCCTACATTTTGGATCCCAGCGGCTCTAACTACCTGCGGTGGCAGGGTGCGCTGAGGGAGCTCTCGCTGTATAGTGTGGAGCAGACTAAAAAATCCATGCTGCACGCTAGACAGCGGGTATTTGAATTTGGTGATAGGAATGGGCGGCTGCTGGCCTGGTTGGCAAAGGGGCAGTTTGGATCCACGCATATAGCTCAGATTCGGGGTGTCACTGGGGAACTGCTGTCTTCCCCTGCTGACATTAATCTTCGGTTCCTCAAATTTTTTAGGGGGGTCTATACTTCTCGCGCTGGGCCCAATTCGGAGGAGACATGGAACTATCTTCAGCAGATCCCCTTCCCTATGTTATCTCAGATGGACAGGGATATGCTGGATGGTGACATTACCTTGGAGGAGGTACAGGCGGCGATTGGGGCTCTTCAGCCAGGTAAAGCTCCGGGTATGGATGGGCTGCCCTCTGAATTCTATGTACAAAATATGGAGCTCCTTGTCCCTAAACTCACTGCTTTGTTTTTAGGACTTGGGACAGCAGATACCCTTCCTGAGTCCATGGAAGAGGCGGTCATTGTCCTTATCCCCAAACCAGGTAAGGATCCGCAGGAGTGTTCCTCCTACAGACCCATATCTCTACTAAACGTAGATGCCAAAATACTAGCAAAAGTTCTGGCCACTCGACTTACGTCAGTCATTTCAAAGCTGATCCATGCCGACCAGACTGGCTTTATGCCAGGTAAAGGTACGGACATCAATATACGTCGTCTTTTCCTTAATCTTTCTATCACACATGACAATAGTGGCTCCCGGGTGGTGGCGTCACTTGACGCAGAAAAGGCGTTTGACTCTGTGAAGTGGGGATACCTTTGGGAGGTACTTCGTTGTTTTGGGTTTGGCCCTGGTTTTCTGCGTTGGTTGCAATTGCTCTATCGGGCGCCCAAGGCTAGGGTGCGCACCAACGATAGGCTCTCGGAACTGTTTCCACTCCACAGGGGCACACGTCAGGGGTGTCCTTTGTCCCCGGGGCTATTTGCCTTGGCTATAGAGCCCTTGGCGATTTTTATTAGGGAGTCCCCGGGAGTTCAGGGGCTGGTGCTGGGTGGAGTAGAAGAAAAGATTTCGCTGTATGCGGATGATGCCCTGCTCTATCTGAGGGATGCTGGTCCCTCGTTAGCAGCCGCCTTACGGATCTTCGATCAGTTTGGAGCTCACTCCGGTATCTGTATTAACTGGTCTAAGTCTAGTTTACTTCCTTTGGATGGAGGGGTATGTGATGGCTTGGACTCTGGTCCCCTGGAATGGGTGTCGTCATTTAAGTATCTGGGGGTGCTGGTATCTAGAGATCCCGCCCAATATTACCGACTTAATATATGCCCTTTACTCCGCTTTGTTAAGGACCGGTTTCGGTCATGGGCTGGGTTGCCACTGAACCTTTTGGGTCGTATCAGTATTTTTAAGATGATGGTGCTGCCCAAACTTAACTATATTTTTAGAAATAGTCCAGTGTGGGTTCAGGCCTCCTTTTTTCGTGAATTGGATGGACACCTTACCTCCTTTTTGTGGAATGGTATGACTCCGCGTTTGGCAAGGGCTACACTGCGCCTTCCTACACATTTGGGGGGACTTGCCCTCCCCGATGTGTGGGTCTATTATTGGGCGGCAATGCTGGTTACAGCGTACTGGTGGTTGGACGGGAGTCAATCTAATGCCGCGGTGTATGTGGAGGCAGCACGGGTGGGTACAAGACGGGATCTTCAGGATCTGGTGTATAGGGGGGTGAGGGCTCACTCTGATCTCCCTATCCCGACAAAGACTACACTGAAGGCGTGGGTTGTGGCTAGGCATAGATTCTCGAGTGACGAACGGTGGTCCCCCGCTCAGCCACTCTGGGGTAACCCCAATTTACACCACTTCCGTGCGGTTCCGGACCACCGGGTGTGGGCTAGGTACGGGATAATGACACTTAGGGATATTATGCCTACTGGCACCCTACTGACATTTGCACAGCTGACTGGGAAACATGATCTCCCAGGTTGGATGTATTTCCGCTTCATACAACTGCGTCATGCAGCTAGGGCCCAATTTCTGGCTCCCCCTTGCTCCAGTTGGACCCAGTGGAGGATCTTTTGTCTGATAGTGACTTACAAAAGCCTCTCTCCGCATTGTATAACACTCTATTGCCAAAGGATATTCCCAGGATGACTAGGTTGTGGGAGGCGTGGCATAGTGACATCCCGACACTCACTCGGGAGGATTGGGAGAACTGTCTACATCATGGTCCCAGGGTGATGATAGCAGCGGGTGACAAACTGATGCAGATTAAATTTCTTCATAGAGTGTATCTTACTCCAGTCAGACTGTCCAGGATGTACGCGGACAGGGACCCGTACTGCCCCCGTTGTAGAACGTATCTCGGCACATTTCTACACATGTTCTGGGAGTGCCCATCTCTGGCGACCTTCTGGGAATTTTTGAACATATGAATGTTCGTATGGAGTTGTCGGTCCCTAGGTCCCCGGAACTTGCTCTCCTGGGAATACAGGAGGACACCCAGAGACCACACCATAGTAAGATCCTTATCTCCATCCTCTGTTTTTATGTTAGGAGGGAGATTCTGGTGTGATGGACATCCCCAGATCCACCTAGGGTGTCCGCATGGGAGGATAAAATAAATGCTGTGTTACCCCTGTACAAATTGACTTATATAAGTAGGGGATGTCCTTGGAAGTTTGACAAGGTATGGTCCCCCTGGACTGGACCTACCCTTGGATAACGGGCTGAGAGTGGCATGGTGCCCTGTGTCTTCCTCCTTCCACACTTTCTCGCTCCTTTTGATGTGCTCCCTCCCTTCCCCCCTGGCTTCTCCCTCCTCCCTCTCCCTCCTCGTTCTCCTTTTTTCCTCCTCTCTTTTTCTTCTCTACTGCTTTCTGCTGTCCTCCCTCCATCCCTCTCCCTCTTCCCTCCCGAGTGGGCTATATCACTGCAATGGCTATCCTTTGGCTCACACATCCTCAGTGTTCATTATGATTGCTATTACGACCTTTGTACAATGTTAACTGTATGCCTTGTATGCAGATTTTGTATTATGATAAAGTTCAATAAAGCACTCCTGATTGTTAAAAAAAAAAGATGTATCCCCCATGACTCAGTGAGAAGCACACAAGTATGTTGTATGTGGCCACGTGTTGGCCATCGAGGCCAGGAAAAAGAAGGAGCACCAAACCCTGATCCAAACTCTCTCTGATAGAATCTCCACACTAGAAGCGCAACATAAATACTCAGTGGTTCCTAAGATAGCAAACAAGCTAGCTGAGACGTGAGCACTCTTACTAGAAGAATTGTTCAAAAGGGTCCAGAAACAACAGATGTCATTGCAGAAACTATTTTACGAAGGCAACAAACCAAGGAGGCTCTTAGCTAGGTTCACGTAAAAACGCACCCTCACTTTTATGGTCCATCATATCGTAGATAGGCACGGGGTGACCCACTCTAAAAATGAGGACATTGCCTGCCAGTTCCAGTCCTTTTATAACAAACTGAATGACCTCAATTCAAATGACCCTCTCCCAATAACAGCAAGCACATAATCTGAGTTGATAAGAGTCTTTCTTAGTAAATATTGTCTCTGAGCTCTACAGGCTGATGACTGGAAGGTTCTAGAAGCCCCGTTATCTATAGAGGAATGGCAGGAGCCCTTGAAAAGCATGAAGCCAGACAAAAGTCCAGGGCCAGATGGCTTCACATCCCAGTATTATAAGAGCATTGCAGACCTCCTGGTTTCAGGTTTCCTTGAGCCTTCAACACACTGTCTGATACCCCTTGCCCCTCCAGAAGCTTTTTAGAAGCATATATTTTGGTAATCCCCAAGGAAAATAAGGACCCCACTAATGTAGCCAATTATCGACCGATCTCTCTTCCCGAATGTTTATGTCAAATTATTCTCTAAGATTCTTGTAACCCGATTGACCTACCGTGTACCAGCATGGGTAGGTCTCAACCAAGTTGGCTTTGTTCCTGGCAGATAAGCCAGAGAAAATACCATTAAAGCTCTGAACTTACATCACTGGCTTACCTCTACCCAACAAGAAGGATTCTCCCTGGCAATGGATACGGAGAAGTCATTTGAACAGGTGGCCTGGGACTACATGAACGCAACCTTAGAGGCACTGGCCCTGGGAAGCTGTATGAGGGCTTTTATCAGTTTGCTATACTCCAATCCCACAGCGAGAGTTCGGGTCAATGGTCATCTGTCAGACGCCTCCTCCATCCATTAACAGGCAGGGATGCCCCCTTTCACCGATACTATACATCCTCACATTAGAACCTCTCCTGCGTTGCATGTGGGAAAATCCAAACATAAAAGGAATTGAAGTCCACCAACGAGAATATAAGATCGCCGCCTTTGTGGATGATATCTTGCTCTTGTATCTCAAACCTAAAAATGAATTGCGCAAAATCTTTTGCACTGAATATTTCCCTACCCCTCAAGCTTGTACACCTATGTCAGAGAAATTTTCCCTTGCTCTGGAAAACTGAAGCCATCACATATTTGGGTATCCAACTACCAGGTAAACTTGCAGATCTATATGCAAAGAACAAGAAATTTTTGCCCGAACTGAAAACTACACAATAGGAATTGAACAGGTCGGATATTCCCACTGTGTCCTGGTTCGGACGGGCCTCGATTCTGAAAATGATGGTGCTCCCTCGCCTATTGTACAAATTGTAGACTATCCCGATTCGCCTGCCACTTTCTTTTTTTAAAGCATATAAGAGGATGTGTAGGGGTTTTCTTTGAGGAACAAAGGTGGCATGGATTGGATGGGCTAAGCTGGTGGTCCCAAAATCTGGGGGCGGCATGGCCTTCCTGACCTCCAGTGATATTATTGGGCAGTCAATTTAACCTAAGTGGTGGATTGGAAAATACATGCCAGATGCAAGGGGTGGGTTCTGCTTGAGCAATTGAGCAAGTTCATGCGCTCTCATCAACACAAAAAAAGAAAAAATAGAGAGCCTCTTCACTTTAACTATTGATAGGTATTAATAATCACACTGTCACTTCGCCTTCAATCAAGGCTGCTGCCATAGCTAAAATACAGCCAAGGAGCTCTCAGCCAAGGAGTGCGTGATCACCCCTATGAAGGGCATTTTCCCAGGTATGGATAAGGTTTTCTTAGCGGCTAAATGGCCGTATGCAGAAATGCAGGGCAAACATTTTTTCTCTAGAGGCTGCTCTCTGCAGCAAGGGGAACTCGCAGCACTATCTGAGACGAAGTCCTTCCCTTTTTGGGCCTACCAGCCACTAAATCATTACCTAGACAACCCAGCCAGCAGAGAAGGCTTCAGGGAAGCTCCCACCATCTTTGAATGGCTGTGTTCAAGCTCCTTTCCTCAGAATCATGTGATTTTGGTGCTGTATGCCTCAACATTCAAAGAACCTTATGCTTCCTTGCACATGGAACACACATTCTGGGAGAGGGAGCTGGACACGGGGATCGGGGAGGCTGGCTGGGACCATGTTCATTTCTATATCCACAAGGGCTCCATGAATGTAAACATGCAAGAAAATGGATATGAAATTAAAACAAGGTGGTATAGGACACCGGAGTTGCTCCATAAATTTGTCCCAATGGTCTCAGATTGATGCTGGAGATGCAAGCAGGACGTGGGCACTTTTCTTCACATTTGGTGGACATGCCCGCTTATTCAGCCATACGGGCGTAAAGAACACAATGCGACTATGGCAATATCCACGCCAGCACAGCACCTCCTTTACCTGTCCAAAATACACCAGAAAAGATACTTGAAGTCAGTGGCCATACACATGATCAACGCTGCTAGACTTTGCTTACTGGTCCACTGGAGGTCCAAATCAATCCCTTCAATGAAACAATGGACATCACGCATCAACCACATAGCAGCGATGGATGGAGCTGATACATACTTCTCAGGATAGGATTCCCAGTTTCTCGAACATATGGATAGTTGGTTTGACTAACAAAAATCCCAAAGTTACCAGATTTTGATACATAACAAACAACAAAGGATTCGCCCTGGGACTTCTCACACATTGTTTATCTTACGAGCACTTATTCTTATTTATTTATTTATATATATTTTTTTTGGATACTGATGATTTTTCCACACGAGTCCATCTTTCTTTTTTTCTTTTCTTACCTTGTCACCTGCCAGTACCCCCTTGCTACCCTATGGTTTCCACCATCTCCATGTCCCTACCATCCTTGATTCAGGCTTTACTTGGCTATATATATCTTTATGCCTATACTCATTGATCTTACTTTACTACTTTAGATGCCTGATAAACATATTTGTTTATAGCTTATACGCTTTATGGACTAATGAGGTTCCTAGGGATACATCACTACCCACACAATTGTAGTTCACCTCTTTCCCCCCTCTCTTTGTCACCTGGTAGTACCCCTCTGTTGTCCTAGGTTTCTAACCATCTTCATGGCCCTACAACTTTTGGCTCAGGCCTTTCATTCATGCATACATGCATACATATCTTTATACCAATATCTATTGATTTTACTCTACTACTTCAGATGCCTGACAAACATACTTATGTTCACAGCCTATATGTTTTATCGACCAATGAGGACCCTAGGGATACATCACTACACCTTTGCCATGCCTGCTCTCCGTTTGGCCCTGGATGGGGTCCCGTTTGATCCTGCCCCCTCAGCTCCCAGGGGAGGCATGCGCTGCTGCCGTCTCGAGGCTGCACACCTGGAGCCATGGCCAAGCTCAGTGGTAAGTATGGGGGGGCCTACAACCCCTCCTACCCTGCGCTGTTATAACTAATACTGTGCTATATTGCCAAACATATATATTTTTGTTCATCCTAGGTACATTGTTACACACATCCACCCCTGAAGAGCGAGCTGGATCTCACGAAACTAGTCGGGTAGTATGATGCCCGTGTACCATGTACTACTTCTACATTTATGTACCAATACTCCTTGTTTATATATTTTATATTGGCAACCGTTGATGTTATTTATCCATGTAAACAATTGTACTTGAATAAACCATATATTATATTTACTACTGTTATGTTTACTGGCGGAAACAGTACCCACTTCATTTAAAGTCCCAGGGCGAATCCTTTGTTGTTTGTTATATATTACAGGGATGGAAGTGTGTCACTGGGGACACCAGACCTTTTCCTTTGTCTCCAGATTTTGATACAAGACAATGTCTAAGTAGCTTGATGGCCCACTAATATCCTCTAAGACACAATCTAAAGGCATGAGGTGCATATATAATGTATGCCGCTACCCCAAGCAGATGGAGAGGGTAGCTGGTGGTTACCCTACCCCCTCTCCCTACCTTCAGATCTAAGTATACCTCTCCACCCTCGTTCTGTGGAACAGGGGGCTGACTTAGTTGTTGAATCCCTCTCCCACTTCCCTCAGGTCCTGCAGAACATGCAGAGAGTCAATTAGGAACAAATGTAACAGCTCTGAACTGTCAGCAGCCCCAGCAGGTATATAGCTCCCTGAGGTATTTCACACTAGTCTGGCATTGCACTGCTGTTAGGGGAATGCATTGAACACTCCTGGGCCAGGAAATTTAATTGAAATGTATCTAAGGAGCCCTAGCGGGCTTTGTTGCTCAAATGTACTGATGTTCTATGTTGTACTAGGCTACTCTATATTTGAATATTTGAAAAATTAAATTTCTGTACTGCTTGATACAATCTTTAATAAACTTTTTATGGGACAAAAACCCTAATGAAGGTTAAATGATGATATGGTCTCAGCATTGGCTTCAATACGGAGGAGGGACAGCTGACAATGGCTGCCCCAGAGTAAGCCTATAGGTGACATTTTTGCCCCAGGCTCTGCAGCCATTGTCATCGATCTCTGCCCTTCACTGAAGCTGGACTGGAGTGCTCTCAGCATAGGTAAGTATACACATCTTTCCATTACAGGGTAGTTAAAATAGGATTAGATTGGGTGTGAAAGTTGTTTTAGGCTTAGTTAGTATTTGACTAGTATTACACTATTATGTTTTTATGTTGTTCACAGTTTGGGAAAATTACAACCCTTTACAACTGTTTTCTTCGTCCTTGAACTGTGGTCAGATGGCTTAGAAGAACAAATAATGTTTTTCTTTTAAAAATGTGGCAGCCCAATCCCTATCAAAGTCAGCCTTTTGTCAGTGTGTGGAGACTTGTAGTAGATAGGGAGAGCTGACAGAGTGTTTACAAGGAGAGATAGTTGCTGCTATACTATACAGTGCTGAACAGTGCTATATAAAATCCTATACACGGTGCTGTATTATGCTACATTACAGTGAAGTGCATTGTGATTGCTTACATGTTATTATGTACACCCCTCTACAATCATAAACCCTACAGCCCTCCCTAGGACTACTTGTTCTGTGTCAGTTGCTGCTTAGCTGGTGCCCCCTGACCCCCGTTGCATTTTTTTTTTTTTTACATTTTATTATTTCTTTTTACTTTTAGTTAGGGTTGGGTTTTATTTTTTGTAAGTTTTGCTGTTTAAGGTATGTATTTTTAATAAAATTTTGCTAGAGGGGTTTTTCTTTGTTATTCTGGGTCGGTTGGAAAACTTGTTCTTGACACAGCAAAAGCTACCCTTTGCAGCACATCACCGAACACTAGTGCTCTAATGTTTAGTGCAACAAAGCACCACATTCTCAAACCCCTATTGCAATAGCTGCTAAAAATCTAGATAATCCCTTGTAGACATCATGCCTATGAAGCCTAAAGGAAAAGCAGAGGTTCTTTATGCACAGCTAGTAGGGGGAAAGTATCTGTAGGTTCTGCATCTGTTAGACAAATCAGAGGTTGGGCTGCAACTTTGAGAAGCAGGGAACATCTGCCCTTTCTATATCTTAGTGACCTTGATTTAAAGCCATAGAACACAGAGGAACCTGTGACCTTGGATGTGTCTGGCAATGACTCTTCTCACTGAGCTACCTGAGATGCTGGCCAGCACCCTCTCTAATCCATCAGACAACCTTGCCTTGTGCCTTAACTTCTGCTGTACATTGAACTCTTTGCTCCTCCCATGAACTTCCTGATTTAAACCAGTTCTCCACATTTCCTGTTTGCCAGATTATAGTGCTCTCTTCAGCCAATATCTCCCTTTTGTCTTCCCTGCTGCTGTCCATATTTTGATACTACTTGTTATCGACCCTTGGCTTGTTCTTCGATTATGCTTCTGCCTGATCCCAACCTGAAACTACTCGTTATTGACCATTGGCTTGTTTTCCTTACCTGGTCTTCGAGTCTGACCCCTGATCATGACAGGAGGTCATGGTATGGCTAACCAAGTCTTCATAATTCCTCCTCCTCCCAGACACACATTTCCCCCCCCCTTTCTTCCTTTACAGCTAATCCAGCCTAGACATGTGCAGAATAGGAAAATGTGTTTAGTTTTGTTTCGGATACATTTGTTATGTTACTAATTTAATTTCAAGAATTAGTTTCAGAATTTGTTTAGTTTAGTTTTGTCTCATTTAGTTTCTTTTCATTTATTCATTTTCTGACAAATTCCAAATTTTCTGAACGTTTTGAATTCGAAAATGTATTTTGAGGAGGGAGGGGACAACAGACAGGGATTAGTGATTGCCATTCATGTTCCTGCAGCTGCAGCTTACTGCCTAGTGGACTTGAACAATGTCAAGGATAGGAATGATTAGGTGGCATACCATATCAAGGTGCCAGAGATTGTAGATAAGGGAATTGAGGAAGATGCACAACAGTAATTTGGAAGGATTTAAAGCGGTAGTAAACTTATGGAAAAATAAACTTTCTCCATGCAAGGTAAAGCCATGATGTGGTAGTACGCATCGCCCACTAGCACATTATGAAACACTTACCTTAAACTGAAGCCCTCCAGTAGCGTGCTGCCACTACTGCAGAGGCTTCTATCTTCACTCGGTCTTCCTTCCGGGTTGGCAGGCTGTGGCCGCTTGAATGGCCATGGTGTTATGATCTTACTCTCATACATGCACCCTGGGTATGCCGTTCCTTTTGAATGAACGGTGATGTCACTGCCTGCTGTTCACTGGAATATCTCCTGGATGGTGCACATTAGGAGATATAAATTTTACCTACCTTTATTATAAGCTTACCTATAGGTAAAAATCTCAGAGGGGAGTTTACTACCACTTTAATCTAGGGTAGGGTCAGCTTGCAGAGCATAAAGGAACCTCCTATTCCACCTGATGGCACCCTCCTGTGAGGGCTGGCCACTACTAGCCTGAGTGCTGCTCCACATAGGTTGAAAGTCTAGGCCTACCTCATGTGGTGCCCAGATGAGTGATAGATTTACTACACTTGATAAACAGCAGACAGAGGTTGCAAACCAGTCTGGGTCTGTTGTCAGCAGATGTGTGAAAAAGGATCTAGACTTCCAGATTATTTGAATCAGCACAGTGCATTGTGAAATTTTCTGTGAAATAATACACTCTAATTTTGATTTCTTGATTCAAAAAATATGTGTCTCTGAAACTGTGGTCTAATAAAAGAGTTTATATTCTGTAAATGGTGTCTGTACACAGTTTTTTGCTTTTTTCTGTAAAATTTCAACATGGTGACATGAAGAGGCTGAAATTTCGTGTTGACTTTTCTTGTTGAACAACATATTTAAATGTCAACCTCAACATGCCTTGCATGTTGGACAAGATGCCTTGCAGGAGGGAAGAGGCTTTTCCCCCTGCAAGGGAATCCTCTCATTGTTAAAGGAATGTGGTGTAGTATGGTATAGTATGTAGTATGTTTGAAAATAACAGTAATATTGGGTCCCCCTGAGAATTGATTTCAGACTCTTGTTTTGAAATACAGTCTGGCTGATCAGGAAAAGAGGAGTGGCATGCAGCTTCCTCCTGAACCATCCCAGATCATTTGATCTCAAATGACCAGTGAGCAGGGACTTGTGGGAATCTGGAGGCCATTTTTAAACGGGGGGGCACATATAGCCCCCCCCATGCTTACTTGAATGTGTAGGGCGTACATGTTGCTCATTCACATAAAATGTAAATAGTGAATCAAAATACTACACTATAGAAAAATTCCTTTATTAAAAAAAACAGTGTAGAAAAATAATTTAATGAAAAAATAAATAAAAATGTTCCACAATGTAAATTCAATGCTAATTACATTGTCCAGTGATGTAAATTGAGCGTCATTCATGAAAAACACTGATTGCTGACACAAACACCCTTTGACATACACATAATATATAAATTATTTTGAATCATTTCTAAATTATAACTAAGTTTACTATACACCCAGTGTTCATTCATGTGGTGGTGGTTGGGGGGGGAGGGGATATCTGGTTGTCCCCTTAACACATTGAGCCTTGCCAGGAGAGCCTTTTGGTAAGGTAACATCCTAACATCCCAATATTGAGGGCATGTAGCCTGGTATGGCTGGGGGGGGGGTGCATATGGGTCTGGTATGGGTTTTTAGGGGAGTAGCAAAATATATTTTAGGTTGTTCTTTGGTGGGGTGCTTTACACATAAAGTTTTTACTTTTTTTTCTTACAATTTTGAGCTAGTTTTTCTTTAACAATATGTTCCTTCAGTGATCTTCCCGCTTCTAAGATGTTAAACACAAAATTTTAATTAACTGGCATGGGTCACTGCACATCATTTCTACTATACTATATTATACTTATTATTTTTGAACCCAAGAACAAAAATGTTATTTATTGCACTTAGGTGTTGTAAGGTAAACCAGATTTCCAGCACCAGAAAACCAGTGTGGACCTACAGTATGCTTGTGCTCATGCACATGCGCATTGTATGCATGCTCATACTTCTAAGCAAAGGGACAATGTTAGATGTACCATTCCAATTTGCTGCGTACACGCACACGTACAAATGCGTATAGCAATTAGCGTGTGCACATGGCACCCAGCAGCCTTTTTCTGTCACTATGAGAAGTTGCTGAATGGTCTTCAGCTTGTTCCTGTACTCCTGAGAAACGCACACGTACACATGTGCAAAGCAATTAGCGTGTGGATTTGGTGCCCAGCAGCCTTTTTCTGTCACTATAAGAAGTTGCTGAATGGTCTTCAGCCATTTCCAATATTCCTGAGACCTTATCTGCACTTACTCAGACTTTCCCCTAGACTTCGCCTCTGCTCCTGCCACTACTTTGTTCATCAGATTATTCCCACCACAGCTTGGTTACTGGACTTTTCTTTGTCTGCTTATCCTGTATGGCTGTTACTGACCCTTGCCTGTCTCCTAGACTTGCTCTGTCAGTCAGTTTGGTCCCTTGTCACCCAGCTGTCACTGACTGCTATCTGCTTCCACCTTCTGCTTTGGTGTCCAGCTGCTTCTGCATCCTGTCAAGAGGACCTTGACTCCAAGCTCTACTCATTTAGGAAGCGGACATAACCAGCCAGCTACTACGACTCTCATACCACTCCCTGCCTTCACACTTTCTATCTCTACCTTCAAGAGTGTTGGGCAGGAGGTGCAAGAGAAGCCCTCACAACGTTCCATTCTTACCATGTGCATGATAGGTGTGGTGATTGCATTCATTTAAATTTTTCAAGAAATTTTTTGGCAAGTACAGAAAAAACACCTGTGGATCTTGCCAGAAGGGCACTGCCCTTTTGGCTTTCCTAAACTAAAATCACAGGCAACTTTCTCTTCCTTCTATGTTATCCTTTGGAAGTGGAGCAATCTATTATGGAAAAGATTGTTCCCTCCATAGGTACAATGGAGTGATTGAACATAGCTTCACTATACACTATATTACCAAAAGTATTGGGACACCTGCCTTTACGCGCACATAAACTTTAATCACATCCCAGTCTTATTCCATAGGGTTCAATATTGAGTTGGCCCACCCTTTGCAGCTATAACAGCTTCAACTCTTCTGGGAAGGCTTTCCTCAAGGTTTAGGAGTGGAAATGTTTAACCATTCTTCCAGAAGTGCATTTGTGATGTCAGGCACTGATGTTGGATGAGAAGGCCTGGCTTGCAGTTTCAACTCTAATTCATCCCAAAGGCGTTCTATCGGGTTAAGGTCCGGGCTCTGTGCAGGCTAGTCAAATTCCTCCACCCCGAACCCACCATGTTTGGACTTTGCTGAGATGTCAAGTTTATATGCGTGTAAAGGCAGGCATCCCAATATTTTGGTAATATAGTATATATTAACTTTTTGGCTTTGGGTTTAGATACACTTTAAGCTCAACTGTGCACAAAAATGCAACTAAGTACTCTGGACTGAAATCTTGACAAGCCCTTTTCTCATTGGTAAAGAAGCAGTTCTAAGCCATCTTGCATTGTTTCTAAAAAGCAAGAAATCCTAAATATGCATTTTAGTCAATATTGGCATTGTGTAAGTTAGGTGCCTCCTGCAATGTATACATTACATCAGATCAGAATTAGTGGAAGCCACACATTGTCAGTGTGAAATAATGCGGACAAGCTGTCTGGACCATGTGAATTCAGCAACCAGTACTGAACATGTGCTGTTTTCAAATGTAAATAAAGATTTCCTGCCTGTCATGCAAAGGTATTAAACCAATAAAGAAAAAGAGTGCTTAGTGTTTAACCATTGAGCACCTTAGATGCATTCACTAGATTACAGAGCAACAGAGTGAGATGGATAGTCTGGGAGAGGGGGAGGAAGAGGAGGGGGAGTGAACAGGAGGAGGCTGCTATCACATCACTCCTGCAAAGACAGAACATTTGCAAATTATCCATTTTATGGGTAATGTGAACAGTAACATCATTGCTACCATCCACTATTATCCTCTCGCTGAAACAATACTAGGGTAAGTGTGATTTCATGTCTGTTTTTTGCTCAATTCAATTGACTGTTGACCAGCGTTCTCTTAGCTCAATCCTTGGATCTTGAACATCGTAAGAGCAGCAAAGGAAATTTATAAACACAAACACATCTCAGTAGCTTAAAACATGCACGGGGTGGAGAGATGCATATTGGGTATGGGTCATCTAGTATTTTATAGGAAAATATAACATAGCTTTTATTCTATAAACTTGTGTTTCTCATAAATGCAACACAACAGCCAGAGACATTTAACAGTTGGTTCTCTCCCATATAGTATAATCACAAACAATACACATAAGAATAACAATACACGCTTTAAAACGTAATGTTGTATCATTGGCACAAAACAGCTAAAAGTCATTTACAAAGTGGATTCATTAACCAGACAGGAATTATAATTGGTTAAAAATGTGTTTACATTGGCAACTTCACATTGAATTAATTTACAGGACACCTATTGATATTGAGAAACAAATATTTTAATAGGTTTATCATGGCAGCAATCAAAGGGTAAATCTCTTTTCACATTGACAGGTTAAGCAAGAATCATGACAGCTGAAAAGACTATTCCTGTTATTAATGGGAAACCTGAGGATGCTTTGGATGCTGAAGCTTCAAGTCCCAAACTGGTCCACAGCAATGACAAGAAAGTCAATGAAAGAGGCCACTGGAATAATAAAGTGGAATTTGTGCTGTCTGTGGCAGGGGAAATTATCGGGCTGGGAAATGTGTGGAGGTTTCCATACCTTTGCTACAAGAATGGAGGAGGTAAGGAAAGATGACATTTGGCTGAGTTGCATATGATGTCAAGTGTTGGACAGTTCTCTTTGTTCATTAATATATTTTGTTTGTTCTTTTCCTTTAAAGAAAAAAAATGCTTTGAGCACATTGGATTAAAGTATGTAGTATTACAACATAAACTAACACTCATACATACAATAAACAATATAAACAACATGGGGTTATTTATTAAATGTTATGTATGCTAGAGTAGCATATCTTTTTTTTTTTCTCTTCAAACATCCAGTTGGGTACAGGCAATTGTTGATATCTAAAATGTTTGGAAATTTCCATACCCATGCTACAAGAATATAGGAGGTAAGGAAGGGTGACATTTGGCTGAGTTGCCTACAATGGCAAGTGCTGGACAGTTCCCTTTATGAAAAAAAAACAAACAGCTTGGAGTACATTAAATGAAAGTATGTCACATTACAACGTAAAGTAACACACATACAGAGATCAATATAAGCAACAAGGGGTGATTTAATAAAAGTAGCTATGTGTGCTAGTGTAGCATATCTTTTTTCTCTTCAAACATCCAGTTGGGTACAGGCAATTGTTGATATCTAAAATTTCATGAAAATATACATTTTCACTTTATTTTTTAACATTATTTTTAAAAACATCCACTCAATATTAATTAATAGATACAATTGCACACTGTGGGCACACCGAGTGTAAGCATGTATTTTTATATATTTGTAGGTGTGGTTTACTGTAATATGGTCTCACTTTACGGCACAGTCACTATGGTTCCTTGAGCATTTTCTAGATGGGATGGAAACTATATTATATTTATTATTTTTTAGTTTGTGGATCAATAGCTTCATATCCTAACTGTGTGATAGATGTGGTCTAGTCCAAACTAGCTAATAGGTAAAATAAAATGTACATTTGTATACACTAATGTGCTACTGTGAAATGTGTATTTTTTCGGATTGCATTAAATTTCACCAATTTTGTTTGTTTAGCTAATAGGTAGATGGTTCTATCCATATTTTTACAGCAGCCCTGAAGCGGGTTTGTGAGTTTATATTCCAAGGTAATACAAGTATTGAACTGAGACTGGACCCTATGCCAGGCAGTTAGAGATATGCTTTCTTAAATTTGATACATTTAAAGTATTTTAGAGTGAGTTTCCATTTAAACTAAATGTGTGTGTGTGTGTGTGTGTGTGTGTGTGTGTGTGGCAAACCTATTTGTAGGACTAGCATAAATATACTTAAACTTTAATATAATCTAGTTTTCTACATGGATTCTACATACCTGTGATAATCTTCTAGGAGAGTATGCCTAAGAAAAAATGCTACCAGATTTGATTGCATAACAAAAAAATATTAGAACCATTATAATAATTATTTTACACATTATTAATTAACCTTTTCTTACTATAAAATAAAAATATTGGAACTATAGACTGCATTTATTTCATTTAAGTATGTCATGTTAATAAGAATTGTATTTTTTGTTAATTACAGTATATTATGCTTCTATTTTTTTCCATCATGACTTCCATTAGCCTTTTCTGTTTGTTTTGTCAATAATTCACAATTATATAATTCAGTTACAACTTGTGTACCTAAATAGGTTTAGATGGTGGGGTTGATTTATTAAAAGCAAATAGGGTGTTTACTTTGCAAGGGTACTGAGGGTATACCTCAGTAAATGTGGTGAGATTTCACAATACAAAGAATATCCAATCAAGCTCTAGGAAAATCAAAAAGCATAATTTTTGTTTGCACATGATTGGATGATAGAAGTCAACAGAGCTTCGCCTCATTCACGCTCTTGCAAAGTGCAACTTCCCTTGCAAGCTGAACAGTTTATTTGCCTTTGGTAAATCAACTCCAGTGATTCAAAGGAAAAAGGAAACATTTTCGAGATTGTGCCATAAAAAAAGAAAAACAAGTATCAAAGTAAATAGAATATGACTTATAAATATAAAATGGTGGTTTTTAATTGTGATTTTTTTTTTTTGCAAATTAGGTAATGCTATGTTTGTATTTGCTTATTATATGTTGTATATGACTTGTACTTATGACTTGACTTGTAATGACTTGTCTTTACTTATAGGAGGTCAGATATATAAAATAATAATGTTGATGCTGATTTGGTAATTTTTTATAATATAAATCCGTGACATGGATATAGGAGCTTTTAGGGACTCTTACATTCTTCACTCAACATAACTGTAAACCATAGATTTTATGTCTCCATTATTAATCTGGAGTTAGCATGTAAAGGCCATTATATCAATGACCACAGTATGTTTGTGGCCAAGGAAAAGTTTGGTTTGTCAACACCCCCCTTTTGCTGTTAGCCTGTTTAGCTATCTCTCAATATAGTAAATTAAGTAACAGTTCACCTAACTTATGGAGACAGCCAAGCAAAATACTTTATAATGCATAGCTTACAACAGTAGCACCTACAGGAACATGTTTTCAGTCTGTTATATTTATTAAAACACTTTAGATTTGCATTTGCATGCACCAGACCATCAAAGATGGTGGTGTCAGTAAGGGAATAGGGACAGCAGTAAGGGGACTGAAGTTCCTCTTAAAATCTGAACTCCAACTTTACCTTCAGTTTTGCACAGTTGTACACGCTCCTCTCCAGTACTGAAATTGCTTATTCTGATTTCACTGTGCACTGTGAGCTTCTCCTGGTGTGCATTAGAACCTGCAGCAAGTCAGATAGAGCCAGTATTTTTCCCAGGCGGTAGGACATCCAGCATCCTCTATCCCTTAGCGCTTCACAGCATTGTGGTAGTTCACTGTAAACTACAGGCCGATATCCACAAAGGATGTCGGTACTTGTAGTTCATTCATAGAACTCTGTGAATGAATGACGTGGCCATGTGGGTGAAGCCTGGCACGGTCACATTGAGTTAAAAACTGAAAGCTAGTACAGAGAACTTCTCCCCTACTGCTGGGGGGGAGCAGCGGCTGCTGCATTGGGAACTACCATAGTTACATGTTCCACCCTAAAAACATGTTCCCAAAGGTGAGATTATCCTTTAACATCATATGTAGACATTACTTAGGGCAGTATGCATGCAAATGCAGTCTTCCTAGGAATGCCTGCTCCTTCAAACTAACGTGATCCATCAAGGCATTTTAATATTTGCTGTAACAGAGCTAAAGTTTCACTCACACTTTTGCCAATTTTTATGCAAAATTTGATGATAATCCATAACTCCAGATTCCTGACACCTATTTTCCTCCAGCAGAGCAATGCACACACATGTTATTTCTTCTACTACTCCCTAAAAACAGAGTCAACTGGTCCGTGACCCAGGGGTATGCAAGTTAGAACATGTCAGAACACGCTTGAGTATGAATGACTATGTGACTCAGCACCATAGTGCTAAATCACAAGTATTCTGGAAATTAAATTGTGAAATGTTAGATTGCAGAAAGACAGCATTAAGAGATTACTTGTTAATAATTTGCATTCATTTGTACAAGTAGTGATAAAAATGGTCAACTGGAATTTTAAAATAAACAGTTGTTTGAAATGTTTGGAATATATAGAACACTTCTAGTAAAGCTTGTTTATTGGGATCCAATGCCACATTCAAATAAATTTAGTAGAATTATTAAAACAATAACCAGATTGTTGTTACTTCTTCTCAAAATGTTCAAAAGGTTTGAGTTAGGTGAAAAAAATAGATCTTCTCTCATATTGTGTAGCATTTTATTTCCAGTTAAAAGCATGTGATGCTGGGACTGAGACACAATATGGCTTCCTGAAATGGGACAGGACAGACAAAACTATATTCTAGACCAGATCAGCAGTTATCCCAATTTTAAAAGTTATATATAGATACATATAAGTATAAGTGTTGAAACCTGTCAGATTGTTAGTGTTGTCTTTCTCTCCACTGGTGAGATTTACCCTCTTTATTTGTCATAAGGAAAGAAAGCAATGGGAGATCCAACATTTTACATTTGTCCCTGAAACAGAACTAGAGAACAGATCTTCCAAAGTGGACATCTGTTTCTGCCACAATTGACTAAGATCGGATTTTCTCATAGAGTTTTTTTTTTACCACTGCATAACTAAAACAAAAAACAAAACAAAAAAAACTGTTTTGATTTTAGACAATTTCTAAGATGCCCATAAACAAGCTGATGCTAAATATGAGTTACAGTTTTAAACATCACTTACCACAGTGAGACTATTTAGGGATTACTATTAGGCCGCGTACACACGGGCGGACTGTTCGCCCAACTTTGTCCGCTGAACAGTGTTTCAGCGGACAGTCCGCTCGTGTGTGGGCTTCAGCGGACAGTTTCAGCGGACAGTCTGACGAACAAAGTTTTTCGGAATTTCCGTAAGACTGTCCGCTGAAACTTGGTTTGAGCGGACAGTCCGCTCGTGTGTAGGCTTGTTCGGCAAACTAAGTCTCGCGCATGCTCAGAAAGAATTTACACGGCAAAGGTTGCATTGCAGTGTATCGGACGTCGAATTTCTCGTCCCGTCGTACGTGCCGTTCACGTCATCGTGCAAGTTTTCAGCGGACTGTTCGTTCGTCGTGTGTGGTCAAGTCCGTTCATGCTAATTTTGAACGGACTGTTTGTCAAACTGTTTGACGAACCTAGTTGGGCGGACAGTCCGCCCGTGTGTACGCGGCCTCAGTCTCTTTCTAGGGTCTTAGCTGGAAAATCTCTACAACCAAAATAAATTGGTAAAAATTTCACCATCTGCTCCAGGTGAACTGTACAATCCCATATCAGGTGCTGGCTCATCTTTTCTCCACTGAAGCAATCAATTGTACCAGCAATAATAGTGCTGTACACAAAGATGCAAAGTCATATTCTTCCATTATTAAAATAGCCAGTAGGAATGAGTTCTATTCTGACATGTTTTGCAATAGGTACAGCACAATGCTTTCTCCGTGCCTAGCATGAAACATGTCAGAATCAAACTTGTTACTGCTGGCTATTTTAGCAGAGGAAGAATACTATGTTGCATCTTGGTTTGTGGCATTCCGGTTGCTGGCAACTGATTGATCAAAATGGTTACACTCTTTCTATGCTATACTGTTTTTAACCATCATGGTTGAAAGTACAAAGTAAGTTTTGGCAGCACATAATCAAGAAAGGACTGGCAGATCTCTGACTTTCCATCACTCTCAGTAGAAGATGGGCTGGCTATGGTCACCAATGCATTTTGAGACGCCCGGCGACCCCTAATGAGATCTGCTCTTAGGTCTCCTACTAATGTGGCCCGTGTTCAGAAACTGATTACTAATTTATTTAGAACAGTCTAACATTATTAATTTGTCAGATTCACTTAAATTGAGGCTTGACCTCTGAATGATGTCAGGAGAAATAGCGAGGCAATTGTGAAGTGATCTGCCACACGTATCTCCCATTTAATCAACCAGCCGATTCATGCTGCTGGCTGGGATTAGTTCACAGTGTGTTCAAGCACTGCATGCCTCCTTCCTAACCAGAGTGAATTCCTTAGAGGAATAGGAAGATAGTAATGAAATAAGATTGTTAATGATGGAGGCTGAAAGGAAAAATGTCACCTGATAACTTTGCAATCTTTTATGTTTTTAAAAGAGAAAAAATAAGTTGCCTTCTGTAAATTGTCTTGCAAACATATAAAGTAATAAAACTAATAAGAAAAATATATACATGCAAAAAAATTTTTTAACCATTCAAGCCTTTTTAACAAAGGGTAAAAATGTTCTCCCTGTGCCCTAGTGTCACCATTTCAGGGAGAATCAGTAATTGGTAACCATCAATCATGGTGCCTGGATAATAGGGTTTTGAACTATTAGTAACTCTGTATCACAGCCCTCCAGGTACCAAAGATAAGACAAGGTTTATACTTACAGCTGAACTTCAGACAAAAGAGAAGAATCCCCTGGGTGGTGGACTTTTAAGGCACAATAATGTTTCAAAGGATTTTAGTAAGGTATATTAATAGTTTCAAAAAATTTGTTTATGAACTGTATAGAAAAAATATAAAAAAACATGGAATGTTTAAACACGTCTAAAATGTATACACCGTCATATGCATAAATGTACAATCAGAGTTCTAAGTTGTCTCCTTCTTCAGGGGTATAAGCAAGAAGAAACTTCTTGCTTATACCCCTGAAGAGGGTTCCAGCCCCCACTTCCTTCTGGCACACCCTCGGCGCCAGAAGGAAGATCACCTCACCCCCCTCCCTCTTGGCAATCATCTGGGACATGTCACAAGTCCCAGATGATTGCGTGACCAGTCACGGCGCACGTCGTGGCTCAGGCATGCACAGTGGATGCCCAGCAGTGAAGCCACAGCTAGGTGCCCACAGTTACAATGCTGGCACCGCAGAGCAGAGGGGGAGACGAGCGGGGCTTCGATCCCCCACATCTCTGGACCCTGGGACAGGTAAGTTTCCGATTATTAAAAGTCATCAGCTGCAGTATTTGTAGCTGCTGACTTTAAAAAAAAAGCGGAATTCTGCTTTAACTCCAGCAAAGAAAAATCAGGTCCTTTTTCCTTCCAGACAGGGATAGGCAAAGTGGAAGATACAGCAGCTTCCATATGTGTATTTTATCTGTGTATTTAGCTGTTTACCTGGGATTCAGCATTCGTATCTTTATCAGTTTTAGATTATTATTTTTGGAGCATGGTTAGTTACCGTAGCTATAATGTCAGTAGCTATACTTTACACCTGATGCATAAAACACCACATGTATCTGATCTGACCTGCACCTCCAGCCAAGTCATTGGTAAACTGTGAGTTTGAAACACAAAATTGAGTGATGGTTGAAAAGAGTATAAAATAAGAATATGAACCTTAAATACACAGATGTACATTATTGATGGCAATGCTACCATGTGGTGGCTATTACAAGTCTGCATCATTTTTTATTGTTATTTTATATGTAACGCACAAAAAATAGCACAATAAAGAAGTGTCCAGTAATGGTTTAGACATGGTTTACAGTATTCATCCATTAATGTATTCTATTTGCTATTTAACCTAAAAACTAGGAATTATTTCTTCCAAGATAAAGTTAGAGATTAATGCTGGCCATACACTATACGAAATTTGGTAATTTACTGTAGGCAGTTTGTTAATTGGCCAGTTAATGGGCACAAAATCGATAATCGTTGGGGTGTTTTTG
Source organism: Lithobates pipiens (assembly GCF_037356315.1). NCBI lineage: Eukaryota > Metazoa > Chordata > Amphibia > Anura > Ranidae > Lithobates > Lithobates pipiens. The sequence goes on from NW_027507785.1 coordinate 101,533,168, forward strand.
AGCCAAAAAAAACGAAGGACAAGTTTGGAAATTTTCTGCCGAACGAACAATAAATTAAAAATGTTATGTGTTTCCCATCCAAACTGTTTGCACTAGGTATATATAACAAAATTAACAAATAATTGATTAATTTATGTCCACTGAATGATTTATTGGTCATTACATGATGACACTATCGTTTGCTCTCACGGCCGAATGTAAATTTTTTGAAAATGGATTCGGCCACCGTTTCATGTAGTGTATAGCCAGCATTACTCAGAGCAGCGTTGAATAGATTGGACAGCCAGTCTGTAGGCAACAATACCAAACAAGTACACAGGGATAGTTAATTTTTTTTCTAACCACACCTTAATTTAAAACATTTACTATTACATTGTGGTCCTTGTGGTCCTTGTGATAAAATAACCTGCTTGTGGGATATGGAAAAAAGTTAAATAAAGTTCTTTTAAAGTCAACATAAGTTTTCTTGGGGTTCAAGACTTCAAGGAGTCTTGGATGCCTCGTCCCCTGTCTTGTGCTTTGATTTCATCCTATGACCCCTATGTCACTACAGGACTCAGCAGTGATGTAGGGTTTTGAGGATGGAACCACAGCGTTCAGAAGGTGACACAGACATCTCTGAAGTGTTAGATGTCAAAGAGTCTTATGAGGACTCCTGTGATGGAATAAAGGTAGAAGGCTGAAGAGGTGAGCGTAAGTTACCTGACAGGTTCGTTTTAAGATAATCAATGACAATAATATCATATATAGTATATTACTACTAGTATAGTAGATTTGATATAACTTTGTGATACCTTTAAGTGCTCAGATGGTGTGTTCTGTAACTACGTAAATTCAATATACAGATTAAAATACAAAACTTCATGGTAGAATAATAAACTAATCCAGAGATGGTAGGAGGCACAATATTTTTCACAGCAATGAAATGCACAAATGTATCTGTATCTTTGCTTTTATAATCACTGCACTTTCAGGTTCATGTCCTTAGTGTGCATTAGGCTTTCTATTTACCCAGATGCTTGACTGCACCAACTGTCCCCTTTATGTTGAGGTGCTCCCACACATGAAGTAATAATCTCAGGTCAGTGCATTATCTTCTTCCACACAGAAATCCCCATAGCTTTTTTTTTTTACTTTTCCTTAAATGAATTATAGGGCTAACTTCAAGAATCAGGTAGCTAAATGTACAACCTTAGAACATACCTTTTGATGGACATTAGTGTTCTTATAGTTTCAATTTATGATCCAGGCTATTTATCACTTTTATTGTCGGTACTGTAAACTAAAAATGCAGCCACTGCTTTACTATTTTTGGAAATTTAAATAAAACGACTATCCTCTCCAATTATCTGAAATGAATGGAAAAATCCTCACCCACTCAGCATACACAGCCATATCCATTCGATATAAAAAAAATAAATAAAAAAAAAGATATTGGCCTGTATGTGAAATTCCCGGCACAAAACAAAAACATGCATGAATGCAGTTTTGTATTCATTAATACATTTTTTTTTAATATAAATTCAAGCAGTGTAAGTACTTGCATTTGGCCTAGTATCATAGACTTGCAGTCCCCCTATAAAAGAGCTTAGACTAGGAGATGAAGAAGCAGCAGCTGTTCTGTGGTTCTCAAGTGATAAGAGCAAGCGTAGGTGTGCACCCCAAAGTATGAATTTATTCACCAAATAGGAAACTATGAACACAAATCAGGGATCTGCTTTAGGCATAAACAGCATTTTTTTCACAATTCATCTATATTTTGCAAATACCTTAATAATTGTCCATAATTACCTTTTTAGTGAATAAACCCCAAAGAGGGCAGAGTTCAGGCGTGCACTGCATACAGAGGACAGAGTTCAGGAGAGCGTTGCGTACAGAGGACAAAGTCTAGGAGTGCGCTATGTATAGAGGACTAAGTTCAGGAGTGCGCTTCATACAGAGGACAAAGTTCAAGAGTGCACTACATGTAGAGGACAATGTTTAGGAGTGCACTACATATATTGGACAAAGTTCAGGAGTGCACTACATATAGAGGACAAAGTACAGGAGTGCACTACATGTAGAGGACAAAATTCAGGAGTGCGCTATATATAGAGGACAAAGTTCAGGAGTGAGCTGCATACAGAGGACATAGTTTACGGGTAGGTTGCACACAGAGGACAGAGTTCAGGAGTGCATTGCCTACAGAGGACATACGCAGTGTACAGAGGGCAGATTTTAGGGCTGCGTTGCATACAGAAGGTAGAGTTCATGAGTGTGCATCTAACAAGCTACTTTACAAGCAAAAAGACTCTCCCCTCCTACCTTAGTACAGAGCTCCCTCACAAATTTTCCCCAACAGAGATCTCCTTCCACCCATAGGGAGAAGCGGCTACAACTACCTGCTTACATGCAGAGTGCAGACTAATGCCACCAGACTAGAGTGGCTGGGCACACCCACCTCCTTTGCTCTCAAAGAGATGTACAGGATAGGGCAGACTCTATGTGAGTTCCTGGGAGCGCTGCGCTGTTGTAAACACAGCCCAGCACTCCCAGCTTGAAGCACAGGGCCAGCTGGAGGTGGTACATTGCGGGTCACAGCAGAGTGCACTGGCCCCCAGCTCCTAGAAAGAAACTCCTAGGGAGGCAATGATAGAAAGGATTTAGCTGCAGCAGATGCAGCGCTGCTTCCAAAATAGGATGGATTACTACATGTGTGAAGCGCACTGTGCATTGCGTACACTTGCACCCCTTATGATATACCACTGACTCATCGGTTCATTAGGGTGCACTTACCTATAAGAGGAAGCATGATGTTAGAAAGACAGAGCAGAGTGAGCTCATCAGTCTGCTGCTTCTCTTTTCACTGCTCAGTCACAGTATGGGAGACGGACAACCATTTTATGTTTCCATGGCCATTTCATCATGGCTTGACTGATTGTTGTATCTAAAATATTAATTAAAAAAATGCTTTTTGCCATGAAAAAGGATTACTCTTTACAGTTTCTCTAAAAGCCTTGGCTTTATGAATATGGCAAAGAATGTGTAAAAACTAAATATGTAATTTAGAGACAGCAGCTAACTATATACTGTACTATATTCTTCCCTCTAAGGAGATTTTCCATAATTCAGCAGAATGCTAAAATTCTTTCACGGCCATCAATTCATTTATTCACTAACTTATTAAGTAAACTCAGCTGCCATTTCAATTAGAAACATTAGCTTACCACAACAGCGAAAATAACGAAAAAGCTCCTGCAACCTTCTATTCGAATGTGCAAAAGCTACTTAGACATGACCTTGCCTAATGACCTACCCTATATAGAAATTTGCCTCTGGAAGGAAGAGCGTGAAAGCAAAGGAACTATTTGTTATATCATTGATGTCATGCAATTTCTCATAAGGTTGTAGCATCTCACTAGTGTAGGAATTCTGCAATATGCAGATTGTTGTAGTTAGCTAGAGCAAGAAGCATTGGTGATTTATGATTATGAATATATTTTGAACAGCTTTTCCTGAAGACAAAACAGCTTAGTTTATCATAAAAAAAAACTTGATAGAAGGTACTCAAAAAAAAAAAAGAAGAATATTCCATTTAACATGAACTGCAGATAAACACAATCAATTAGGTAGGATTGGGTCAAAAAATATAGGCTTCACGTGTATTATGTGATCGACTGCAACCAGTAGACATGTGCATTCGTTTTCGTCCGAATGCATTTTCGTCCGAATTTCAGGTATTTTCGTTTTCGTTTTGACAAACGATAACGAAAGCACAGAATCCGAAAAACAAATAAATAAATGCTTTATTTTCGTTTTCCTTGTTACAACAGTTCGATATAGAATAGGAGATTCGACGTGACTCTGACAATAACAATCTTTGTCTATAGAACCTGTGGTCGAATGTGCCTAACCTTACCTCTATTAGTCCAAGATTATATAGAGAAAATATTCAACAGAGAAAAAAGATTTGACAGAGAGAAAAGATTCTGCAAGTTACTGTCCTAAAAAGTGTTTGGGGACCCGGGTCCTGCCCCAGGGGACATGTATCAATGCAAAAAAAAGTTTTAAAAACTGCAGTTTTTTCGGAAGCAATGATTTTAATAATGATTAAAGTGAAACAATGAAAGTGTAATATTCCTTTAAATTTCGTAGCTGGGGGGGTGTCTATAGTATGCCTGTGAAGGGGCGCATGTTTCTGGTGCTTAGAACTGTCCCTGCACAAAGTGTCATTTATGCAGGAAAAAAAGTCCTTTAAAATCACTCGCAGCTATTATGAATTGTAGGCTCCGTAATACAGAGAACGCTCATTGAAAGTCATTGATAAAATAAATATATAAATAAAAAAGCGTGGGGGTCCCCCAAATTCAATTACCAGGTCCTTCAGGTCTGGTATGGATATTAAGGGGAACCCTGCGTCAAATTAAAAAAAATTGACGTGGGGTTCCCCCTAAATATCCATACCAGACCCTTCAGGTCTGGTATGGATATTAAGGGGAACCCCATGTCAAATTTTTAAAAAAATTGACGTGGGGGTCCCCCTAAAAATTCATACCAGACCCTTTATCCGAGCACGCAACCTGGCAGGCCGCAGGAAAAGAGGGGGGACGAGAGAGCGGCCCCCCTCCCTCCTGAACCGTACCAGGCCACATGCCCTCAACATTGGGAGGATGCTTTGGGGGGTCTGCGACCCATCAAAGCACCTTGTCCCCATGTTGATGTGGAGAAGGGCCTCATCCCTACAACCCTGGCCGGTGGTTGTGGGGGTCTGCGAGTGGGGGGCTTATCAGAATCTGGAAGCCCCCTTTAACAAGGGGACCCCCAGATCCCACCCCCCTGTTTGAAATGGTAAGGGGGTACAAAAGTACCCCTACCATTTCACAAAGAAAGTGTAAAAAATTGTTAAATAAGACAAACACACTTTTGAAAAATTCCTTTATTAAAAATAAAAAAAATAACAAAAAAGATTCCAGCGGTGGTAATCCACTCTTGCTATCCAGCGACAGATGATATCTCTCCAGCGATGGTTGATATGATCCAGCGCAGCGAATCCATCCATCTTCTGTCTCCACGGAGGAGACACTGCGGGGATCCCGGTGGCCTGACGTTTGTTATATGCGGAGGATGGGGCCACCCGTCACCTGACCCCGCCCCCCTCTGATGCAAGGGGAAACCCGGGCTTCCCCGTGAGATATCATCCGTCACTGGATAGCAAGAGTGGATTACCACCGCTGGAATCTTTTTTTTTATTTTTAATAAAGGAATTTTTCAAAAGTGTGTTTGTCTTATTTAACAATATTTTTACACTTTCCTTGTGAAATGGTAGGGGTACTTTTGTACCCCCTTACCATTTCAAACGGGGGGGGGGGGGGGCGGGATCTGGGGGTCCACTTGTTAAAGGGGGCTTCCAGATTCTGATAAGCCCCCCGCCCGCAGACCCCCACAACCACCGGCCAGAGTTGTGGGGATGAGACCCTTCGCCACATCAACATGGGGACAAGGTGCTTTGAGGGGTCACAGACCCCCAAAGCATCCTCCCAATGTTGAGGGCATGCGGCCTGCCAGGTTGCATGCTCGGATAAAGGGTCTGGTGTGGATTTTTAGGGGGAACCCCACGTCAATTTTTTTAAATTTGAGGCGGGGTTCCCCTTAATATCCATACCAGACCTGAAGGGTCTGGTATGGATATTTAGGGGGAACCCATGACATTTTTTTTTTAATTTGACGCAGGGTTCCCCTTAATATCCATACCAGACCTGAAGGGCCTGGTAATTGAATTTGGGGGACCCCCATGCTTTTTTTTAAATGTATTTATTTATTTATTTTATCAATGACTTTCAATGAGTGTTCTCTGAATTACGGAGCCGACAATTCATAATAGCTGCGTGTGATTTTAAAGGACTTTTTTTCCTGCATAAATGACACTTTGTGCAGGGACAGTTCTAAGCACCAGAAACATGCGCCCCTTCACAGGCATACTATACACACCCCCCAGCTACGAAATTTAAAGGAATATTACACTTTTATTGTTTCACTTTATTCATTATTAAAATCACTGCTCCCGAAAAAACGGCCGTTTTTAAAACTTTTTTTTGCATTGATACATGTCCCCTGGGGCAGGACCCGGGCCCCCAAACACTTTTTAGGACAGTAACTTGCATATTAGCCTTTAAAATTAGCACTTTAGATTTTGAACGTTGGAGTCCCATAGACTTTAATAGGGTTCTAAAGTTCACACGAAGTATGCTATATACTAGCTCCGTCTAATCTTCTTTATACATTCGACAGACACCATAAGCCTTCAAAGACAGATTCGACCGTAATTCATGTGGATTTTCGGACGAATGCAATTTTTGAACGAAAAACTAAATAAATAAAAAGCGAATGTCGGGAGTAACTAAATTAATTAATTTTTCGGACGAAAACGAAATTCCGAAACGAAATATTTTACTCTGCACATGTCTAGCAACCAGCAGTTTGTATTTAGGCTAACATGTTTTCGGAGCCACTCCCTATTTTCATAGAATAATAGAAAGCCTGTCTCTGAAAGATAAGACAATTACAGAGTTCATGCATGGATCAATGTGGGTCCAGCATGCCTTGCTACCATTTGGTGCAGAATGAACCAATAGAAGACAGGCATTAAACATCACCCTAATGCCAGAGGCAACACAGTGAAATCAGATTGGGAAAATTGATAGGAGGGCTGCCATTGGTCTAAGCCATACTAATGTACAGCTATGATTAAGCGCCATTAACGGTGCGAAGCGCGTCAGTATCATCTGGACCTGTGTCTCTGATTGATGTATGGATCAATCTTAATTCAATAAAGGCATTATTTTAGAGTGTGGCCATCCTTTTTCCATTTTCTGCCATACTGGTGTACTCATAGAAGATTACATACCAACCAAGATGCCAACTGCTGTCACCCCTATCAAATGTGCCATTTATTGGATGAAAGAATTTTTTTACAGATTACATTGGGATGGGCTTAAGTTACATGGCTCAACTAGTAACAATGACATTTAACTGATGCTAGCCTTTTTTATACAGATTACATGGGGATGTGCATTAGTTACATGGCACAACTACATCGGAACATATGATACTTTTACTCATACTAACAATATTTATCGACTATGTCAGCCTAATATTAAAAATCATAATAATGATAACAACACATCATTCCACATGTTTCACAATAAAGTAGTATAATGAAAAATATAAAAAACGTATGGAACCAAAATAAATATTGATATAAAGACATGAATAAACATCTAAAAAGACATGTTAATATATGTTTAAAAAAACCTTTGAAGCGATCTATAGGTACATCCCTAGCATTCAGCACACTAGCAAAAATCTTATATACAAGCCCATAGATAACATACTGTACTGATCCTGATTTACTAAAGCCCCATACACACTATCAGATTTTCTGCTGATTTTTGTCTTCAGATTTACCAAAACCATATAATATGAGGTCAAACCTTAGGAGTTTCCATTTATATACAATCAGGCAGGCCCTTGCACTACATGGTTTTGGTAAAGCGGAAGACAAAAATCAGCAGAACATCTGATAGTGTGTATGGGGCTTAATGCGGAATAGCATGTTTTCTTTTCAAATGGAATTTTATATTTGCAAGAGAATTATCATTTAGTTTAATGAATGTAGGGAAGGTGTACTGACTTCAGTCATTCAATCATGTAAGGCAAAAAAATAACACATTTTTTTTTTAATTTTCCTTGTAGATGATTGGGTATTCTTTGCAAAGTGATTTTACTGCAACCATTAAGCTAGGAAAAAAATGCCCTTGCAGGTGAAAATTCACTTTGCAGAGTCAGCTGCTTAAAGTGTTAGTTCACCTTTACAGAAAAAGTAAAAAGGTGAACTAACAACATACATCCTCCTCAACCCTCCAAACCCCACTGTACTTATCTCAAGGGTTGCTGAGCTGTCAGTGTCTAAGTAGTCCAGTGATCTGGGGATTTGAAATTCCAATTCTACCCCCTCATCTCTGTGCATTGCTTCCGGGACAGACCAGAGTGATTCACCGTGCAGGTGCTGAACAATCAGAGTCAACCTGGTCCATCCCAGAAGCGCTGCACAGAGAAGAGGGGGTAGAATTGGGATTTCAAATACCCAGATCACTGGACTACTTAGACACTGATTTAAAATTTAAAATCCCCAGACTGCTGGAAAGGGTTCAGGGGCACTAACAGCTCAGCATCTCCAAAGTACAACTGGAGCTGGGGGGAAGTGTGGGGGATGTGGGGTGTTAGTCCACCTTTTTCATTTTTCATGGATCACCATATTTATTATACTTTTACAGTTCTAAATACTTTTTTGGGTCTGTCTATGACAATGATTATTATAAACTAGATCTCCTTGTAGTATTCTCTAATGTTTCTTACGTTGCTTAATAACCTTTTTTGGTGTGAACTTTTAACACCCTACCCCCCTATTATGGTTGTGCGCATTGTGAACATGAAAAGTTGTATGCGACAGCCAGGTTGTTCAGGTCCCAACATGCCAATATGTCACAAAAAGAGACATATCTGCATCGACTTTCCCCTTTCCTCCTCCTTCAGTTCATACAATAAATAAACTGTTGGCCAAAGCCAGAACCTTCTTATCAGATCCTTGAAAGGACAGATGCAGAGCCTCTCACGCCTATTAGCCAAATCCACACTTCAGTCTAGAAGCCCTCAAAAAACAGTCAAATTTGCAAGCTTGAGCAACCCGGAAAACAAACAGATACCCACCAGATCTCCCCCCAATTGTAAATACCTTAGCTGAAGTCTCTAGCAATACACATTTCTGCTTTGGTAGAATAAATAACTTCAGGGTATTTCATTACTCATTAAACAATAACAGTAAAGCCAGAATAAGGACATATTCATCTCCATCAGTTCATTGGTAACGTTTTAAGCCCAAGCACTCCTACCTTATACAAGATGGGGAGCCAATGAGACACATTATCCCTCCTAGATAAAGTAGACATCTGAAACCTATCATATTTATATCCATTCCGAAGACAATTCAATGCTGGACAATAATATGAAAGTTAGCAGACTGTAACATGTAGGTATTCAAAGATTTTAGCACCTATATAAAACTGAATCTGGGACATGGTCATAAACACAGTGATATCCCAGCAGCCACCACTTAGACTGGATGATTGGTCAAGTGATTTCTGTCAACATACCCCCCCCCCCCCCCAGAGGTCTAGAAAAGGGAACTGCAACCACAGTTGACAGCTCTCATTTTAACATCAAACCAAGGAACATCTGTCAAGTCATATGAGAGCCATCCTGCTTGTTGATTTGGACTCTGCAGAACCAGGACATGTTAAATATTCTCACCCTCAACACCCTCTTCCTTCTGTTGCTTGATATCTCTTTGTTTCTTTGCAATACCCTATTTCTGTAAATATTTTATTTGCATAATTTTTACCTTTTCATTATTAAACCATATTTTGAAAAGTGTTAAAATCATCTTGAATGTGCTGATGCAGAACTAAAAAAATCCCTGTTTCTTCAAAGAGTACTAGTGTAGTATAAATCTCTGGATATACCTGTTTGTGGTGACAGCATGTGTACAGGCGTTTATTTAGTCACAAATTGCTATTGCAAATTTTTATAATGTTTACTATTTTTCACAAAAATAAATGTTGGTGGCAGTTTAATGAGCTAATTGCATAGTTAACTGAACCAAGTGACAATCACTTTCAGTCTGTTGGCAATTAGATTGTGGTTCCATAAGCTGGAAAATCTTTGTGCAGGGTGAGGCTGTCATTGTTGAATATCAGTGACAGCGCGGTTGACCAGTCATTTGTCACAAGTTGGTGAAAAGAGCAGTGGTCTGACCCACATTTGTCACACCCCCTGTAACCTTCACTCCACTAATTCTGCCCTTCTGTGGGCCACTCAGACCCATCTACACTCTATGAGGGACAGGGCCTTCTCCTATTATGCCCCAAAACTCTTTCCTTCTTTCAAATCAAATCTGAAAATGTTCTTATTTAGTCAATTCTGTCCGTTTTCATTCCTTTTATTCTGTATCACTTGTTTTTAAAGCACTTTGAGAAGGTACCTTAAAGGTGCTATATAAAATAAAGTTTAACAATCATTTTTTTCTTATCATTAATATCATTATTATTGTTACCATAAGGAAGTGTAGGAATAAGTGGGCATGATGCTGCAGTGATGCTGCAGCTGTTCCCCAAAGACTCTAAGCCCGAGAACTGAGCGATCACATGACCGCTGATCATTCAGTTCTTGGTCCACTCTGAGCAGAGAGCAGTGACTGCCAGTCATCTCTCTGTGCTCTGTCCCTCCAGTGCTCACTGAAGAGCTGGGCTGGGTAGGAGGTTGCTGGCCAGGCATCTGGGTTGACCCCAGTATTATTGCTGGGATCCTTCCAGAGCCTGGATCGGCTCTGTGATATCAGCTGACAGCAGGCTTTAGTCCAATGTCAGCTAATTCTTAGTCACAAGAGTGCAAAGGTAAGTGCACTCCTGTGCTCCACAAGAAAAGTGTGACCGAAAAAGCTTTGGACATACTTCTCTTTTAATATAAAGCATTCTGTATTCTCTATATTTAGAAAGACACAGTTGTTATATCATGTGCTAAAACAGACACAGAAAGAATATTTCTTGTACTTGTTGCTTTTTTTTTGTTTGTGTCACTTTATGATCAAAATGTCATCTATATAACTTGTGAAGAGAATCAGATTTGCCCCAAAAGGGTTATTGCCCCAAATGTGAAACAATTTCCAATAACCCATAAAAATGTTGGCACAGCTAGGGGCAAATCTGCCTCCCATTTCTGCCCCCCCCCCCCCCTTATTTGCATGTAAAACTCAGCAATAGAGGACAAATAATTGTGGGTCAGAACAAATTTAATGTATTTATTCTTAAAGATGAGAAACATGAGAAAGAAAGTATTGTACAGCCTGGAGTCTGTATTGGTGTTTAATGCATGAAGGGGACACATCCAAAGAAACCCATAAACAAATGTCCAGAATCCCAGACAATGTAGGGTAATTCTAGTACTAGGGCCTGGAAAAACATCAATAAAGCCATTCAGATCATACATGATGCTGTCAATACTTGACATTTATCCATCTTCCCAGAAGTCTTTGCTGGATCTTACTCACTTTAAGATTATGATGAAAGTGCAGAGTAACCAAATGTTCTTAAGAACTGAATTTCCTTCTTTAGAAATGACACATAGCGTTAAAGCTTTCTGTAATATGTTTCTGATTACTTCTTTAACTGCTTGAGGACTAGCGGCAGGTTGGCTCCACTGCGTGAAATCAAGTTATTGTACATGATCTTGTGAGGTCCAGATAGCAGGCACGAGCAAGCTCCGTGAGTCCGACCACGGGTCCCGCGGACTCGATGTCTGCAGGGATACCTGCGATTGTCTCACGGAGAAGAAGAATGGGGAAATGCTGATGTAAGCAAGCATTTCCCTGTTCTGCCTAGTGACACTGATCACAGCTCCCTGTAATCGGGAGCGGTGATCCGTGTCATGTCACACATAGCCCATCCCCCCACAGTTAGAACACATCCCTAGGACACACTTAACCCTTGCAGCGTCCCCTCCTGGTTAGCCCCTTCACTGCCAGTCACATTTACACAGTAATTAGTGCATTTTTAATCGCTGTATAAATGTGAATGGTCCCAAAATAGTGGCAAAAGTGTCCGATGTGTGCACCATAATGTCACAGTCATGATAAAAATCGCTGATCGCCACCATTACTAGTAAAAAAAAAATATTCATAAAAATGACATAAAACTATCCCCTATTTTGTAGATGCTATAACTTTTGTGCAAACCAATCAAACGCTTATTGCTATTTTTTTTACCAAAAATATGTAGAAAAATACGTATCGGCCTAAACTGAGGAAATAAATTTTATATATATATATATATATATATATATATATATATATATATATATATATATATATATATATATATATATTTATTTTAGCAAAAAGTAAAAAATATTGTTTTTTTTTTTCAAAATTGTCGCTCTTTTTTGTTTATAGCGCAAAAAATAAAAACCGCAGAGGTGATCAAATACCACCAAAAGAAAGCTCTATTTGAGGGGAAAAAAGGACGTCAATTTTGTTTGGGAGACAACCATGCAATTGTCAGTTAAACCGAAGCAGTGCTGAATCACAAAAAAGTGCTCTGGTCTTTGGCCAGCCAAATGGTCTGGGGCTGAAGTGATTAACTGTAACTACTGGTTCCTTGGACAGCTTTGAAAAGGCGTTAATATCCTCCAATATTATATGTGCCTCATCTAAGTAGTCAATAATTAATAACTAATCCTCCTCAATTATCAGCCTGGCGATTAATTAAATCTTTTTACTCAATAAACGCTTTAATTTTTTTCTGCCTCAATCTTTGCTCCTGACCAGTTCTTCTGACCTTTATTTTAGATCTAGCACCTGCTCTAGTACATCATGTCTCTGTTTCTTGCTCATTAACCGCTTTGGACCAAGAAAGATTACTAAGAGACATTCTAACCTCAGACAAAATTATCCTTAAAGCGGGAGTCCACCGGGACTCTGCGTTTTTTTTTTTTTTTTAAAGCCAGCAGCTACAAATACTGCAGCTGCTGATTTTTAAAATAGTGACACTTACCTGTCCAGCGAGCCCGCGATGTCGGCACCCGAAGCCGATCTCTAGATCGTCACTCGGGTGCTGCCGCCGCCATCTTGGGTATGGGAATCAGGAAATGGAGCCTTTTGGCTTCATTTCCCGGTTCCCTACTGCGCATGCGCGAGTTGCGCTGCGCAATAAGGACGGTCCCCGCTGCCTCTGGGATCTGTGTGTTTCCCAGCAGGCAGCGGGGCACTTGCGGAAGGGGGCGGGCACTTGCGGAAAGGGGCGTAATCTACGCCCCTTTCCGCAGAGAGCTATCCCGGAAGTGGGTGCCGTTACCTGGATTATCCAGGTAACTGCACCCCCCCTCCCCCCTGAAAGGTGCCAATTGTGGCGCCAGAGGGGGGAGGATTCCGATGAGCGGAAGGTCCATTTTAGGGTGGACCTCCGCTTTAAGCTTCAGCTTTACTGGTATCAGGACTTGAAATTCTCTGCCCCGGACTTTATTTTAGCTTTGAATCTTCTACTCCACTACAATTTTATACATTTACTTTGCTTTTATCGATAGTGGTGCTCAGTGCTGCTGATAAGGCAGTACAACCAGCCCTGTTGTACTGGGCCCAGGCCCCATCAGCTAAACAGAGGGGCCCAGGAGGTGGGAGCAGAGTAGGGACATTTTTTAATTTTCAGGGTATGGGTCAAGTCAGCACTGCTTTTCTGCTGCACCCGGGGGGGGGGGGGGAGGTAAGGTGTAGAGTCATGGTTAGGGGGGCCCCATCAGGAGGGCTGTATGGCCCTGGTGGTGCTCCTGGCTGACTTAGCTGCCATATCTATATTTTGGGCATCTATAAATATATTCTTACCACAGTTCACAGTAGTTTGTTTTTTTAGTACTCAACATGCCAATATGTCACAAAAAGAGACATATCTGCATCGACTTTCCCCTTTCCTCCTCCTTCAGTTCATACAATAAATTATTATTGTTTGATTGATTATTTTTATTTGTGTCTTTCTTTTTTCTTTTCTTAACTTGATGTTAACTTGACTCGGGATCACATCGCTGGATGCAGGGGAGGACACAGTGAGAGTTACTTACCTTGTTCCCTGGATCCAGCGATGTCCTCCGCGCTGTGTGATCGAGCTGTCCTCCACTCGATTCACAGTGCCGAATGCTGCCGAGCTCCGTTCCCTGCGGTGTTATGACACACGGGAGCGGAGAACGGCGGCAAATTCATAAAAGTAAAAACACACAAAACACACACAGTACTGTAATCTTACAGATTACAGTACTGTATTAAAAAATACACACCCCCTTTGTCCCTAGTGGTCTGTGCAGTGCCCTGCATGCACTTTTATATTATAAATACTGTTTTTTCTGCCTGAAATTTGGAGATTGTCCATAGCAACCAAAAGTGTCCCTTTTTCAGTGTTTTAGGATTTGATTACATTATTGAATAATTTTTATTATTCTTTATTATATTATAAATTTTATCATACCCGGGATGTCTGCTAGACTCTGGTTTGAACAGATTTAAGAGAGTTATTCCTAAGAATTACAGGACTACAATATAAAACGCCAAATTTCCATGCAAAATAATTGTACCGCTTTCAGCACCTGAATCCAGACTGAATCATACCGCCAGGGAGGTTAAACGTTTCATCCCTGCCCTGAAAACGTGGAATATCAGTGTATGATTCCAAGATTTTTGTTCAATGCTATAATTCCCTTTTGGACCGCTCCTAAATTACATTCATGTTGCAGAATAATAGGATATATTCAATGTTAGGAACATTCCATGGAGTATATTTGCCAATAATCCTTTGGATCATTGTCTAAATAATGTCATTGTTCTCGTTGCGAGCACTGTGTAATTGAATTCAGTTTTTACTGAAAACTTCATAATAAAACTCATCAAAGGTATGCATAAAATATAAAACAGTATATTTACCCAGTCACTAAAGTCACATTTAAGCTTTAACATGTCTTATATAGGCTTTGACATATCAGATTTCCAGCTCTCATTAAAACAATACCTGGGGATCCTGACATAAATGTCCTTTTAGGGCACCTTCTGTTTTAGAGTGATAATACTCTGTCATTGTCTCCCAATTGTTCTCCTACCTTGTCATGCAGTCACCCAATAGAGATGACATATGGTCATGCTAGCACACATTGTGAAAGCATGTCCCACTGTTGTTACCTAAGTTCATCAGTCGCTCATCTTTGAAAGATTTCAATCCTGTAAACTTGTGAAACAATGGGGTTCTGTCTTTGCAAGATTGAATCAACTCTGTATAGCAAAAAAAAAAAAAAAAAAGGAAAAAGGGCACACCAGCCTAGTGCATTACCAATGGCACCATTTATTATAATAAAAGCGATGCTAACAGTGGTGAGCACAGAAATCTCTATACATTTTGTACACAAAGCAGTTATTTCGCTCATGTAGTTTGCTGTTCTGGTCAAACGATTTTAGCCTATAGTGTTAGAGTGTTTTTCTTATTTGCCAAATGTTCCTGGCTAAAGCAATATTAAACCCAATAACAAAATGTATTATATTGCAGCTTACCAATTCTTAGATGTGGTAGCTGCATTCATTTTTTAGTTTTTGTAAGGCTTTTTCCCTTATTTTCACCAGGTGATCTGGTGGTCAGTAATTCTATTATTTTTCAACTTCTTTAACCAGTTGCCGACCGCCGCACGCCGATGTACGTCGGCAGAATGGCACGGGCAGGCATAAGGGCTTACATGTACGTCCCTTGCCTCCCGCGGGTCGGGGGCCCGATCGGGCCCCCGCCCGGTGCCTGCGGCGGTCGGTTTTCGTCCGGGAGCGATCCGGGACGAGGGGGCGGCCATTCATTCATGGCCACCCCCTCGCGATCGCTCCCGACGAATAGAAATCCCCCGTGACATCACTTCCTCTCCTGTAATGTAAACACAGGAGAGGAAGTGATGTATTCTCTCCTCCGTGTCGGTATTTTTCGTTCCGACACGGAGGAGAGCGGATCGGTGAGTTGCACCAACACTCTACACACACAGTAGAACATGCCAGGCACACTCACACCCCCCCTTTACCCCCCGATCACCCCCCCAATTACCCCTGCCCCCCAGTCACAGTGACACCAATGTCATTTTTTTTTTTTTTTTTGCATTGGTGTCATTTGTGACTGTAATAACTGTTAGGGCAGTTAGAGTTAGCCCCCTTTAGTTCTAATGTACCCCCCTAACCCCCCCAATAAAGGTTTAACCCCGTGATCACCCCCCGTCGCCAGTGTCACTAAGGCTGGGTTCACATTGCAGCGGTTTATGAGAACGAATGTGATTCGCACCGCACTGCAGTGCAAATCACATCCGATCTCTGTGCGATTCGAGTTCAGCCATTCGCCGCACCCGCCACACCCGCCGCACCCGCCGCAAATTCGCACGGGACCCTTTTTTTGGCCCGCAGCAGAATCGGATCGCATGGGTGTTCACACCATGCGATCCGAGTTTGCAGATCGCACTGCGATATGCGAACTGATCTGGGGGTGTCAGTAACATTTCACTGACACTCCCAGCAGTTCGCATAGGGCAGTGTGAACTGCCGCCGGGAGGCATGCAATGCGGGAACCCGCCGCGGATTCGCTGCGTTTCCGCATCGCTCCAGTGTGAACCCAGCCTAATAAGCGATCATTTTTCTGATCGCCGTATTAGTGTCACAGGTGACGCTAGTTAGGCAGGTAGGTATTTAGGTTCGCCGCAGCTTTTTATAGCGCCAGGGACCCCCATATACTACCGCATAAAGCCCCCTGATTGCCCCCTAGTTAACCCTTTCACCAGTGATCACCATATAACTGTTACAGGTGACGCTGGTTGGTTAGTTATTTTTTATAGTTTCAGGGCACCCGCCATTTATTACCTAATAAAGGTTTAACCCCCTGATCACCCGGCGGGTGTCATTTGTGACTAATAACTGTTAGGGCAGTTAGGGTTAGCCCCCTTTAGTTCTAAGGTACCCCCCTAACCCCCCCAATAAAGGTTTAACCCGTGATCACCCCCCGTCGCCAGTGTCACTAAGGCTGGGTTCACATTGCAGCGGTTTATGAGAACGGATGTGATTCGCACCGCACTGCAGTGCAAATCACATCCGATCTCTGTGCGATTCGAGTTCAGCCATTCGCCGCACCCGCCACACCCGCCGCACCCGCCGCAAATTCGCACGGGACCCTTTTTTTGGCCCGCAGCAGAATCGGATCGCATGGGTGTTCACACCATGCGATCCGAGTTTGCAGATCGCACTGCGATATGCGAACTGATCTGGGGGTGTCAGTAACATTTCACTGACACTCCCAGCAGTTCGCGTAGGGCAGTGTGAACTGCCGCCGGGAGGCATGCGATGCGGGAACCCGCCGCGCATTCGTGGCGTTCCCGCATCGCTCCAGTGTGAACCCAGCCTAATAAGCGATCGTTTTTCTGATCGCTGTATTAGTGTCACAGGTGACGCTAGTTAGGCAGGTAGGTATTTAGGTTCGCTGCAGCTTTTTATAGCGCCAGGGACCCCCATATACTACCGCATAAAGCCCCCTGATTGCCCCCTAGTTAACCCTTTCACCAGTGATCACCATATAACTGTTACAGGTGACGCTGGTTGGTTAGTTATTTTTTTATAGTTTCAGGGCACCCGCCATTTATTACCTAGTCTCACTAGTGTACCCCTAAATTTAGGGGTGTCTACTTTCCAAAATGGGGTCATTTGGGGGGGGTTTGTGCCATCTTGGCATTTTATGGCCTTCAAAACTGTAACGCCCTTAGAAAGCCTGAAGGCGGTGCTTGGTTTTCGGGGCCCCGTACGCAGCTAGGCTCCCAAAAAGTCCCACATATGTGGTATCCCCGTACTCAGGAGAAGCAGCAGAATTTATTTTGGGGTGTCATTTCACATATGCCCATGGCATGCGTGAGCAATATATCATTTAGTGACAACTTTGTGAAAAAAAAAAAGTTTGTAATTTTCCCGCAACTTGTGGCAAAATATAAAATATTCCATGGACTCAACATGCCTCTCAGCAAATAGCTTGGGGTGTCTACTTTCTAAAATGGGGTCATTTGTGGGGGTTTTGTGCCATCTTGGCATTTTATGGCCTTCAAAACTGTAATAGGTAGTGAGAAGTGAACTCAAAAATTTACGCCCTTAGAAAGCCTGAAGGCGGTGCTTGGTTTTCGGGGCCCCGTACGCGGCTAGGCTCCCAAAAAGTCCCACATATGTGGTATCCCCGTACTCAGGAGAAGCAGCAGAATTTATTTTGGGGTGTCATTTCACATATGCCCATGGCATGCATGAGCAATATATCATTTAGTGACAACTTTGTGAAAAAAAAAAAAAAAGTTTGTAATTTTCCCGCAACTTGTGGCAAAATATAAAATATTCCATGAACTCAACATGCCTCTCAGCAAATAGCTTGGGGTGTCTACTTTCTAAAATGGGGTCATTTGTGGGGGTTTTGTGCCATCTTGGCATTTTATGGCCTTCAAAACTGTAATAGGTAGTGAGAAGTGAACTCAAAAATTTACGCCCTTAGAAAGCCTGAAGGCGGTGCTTGGTTTTCGGGGCCCCGTACGCGGCTAGGCTCCCAAAAAGTCCCACATATGTGGTATCCCCGTACTCAGGAGAAGCAGCAGAATTTATTTTGGGGTGTCATTTCACATACGCCCATAGCATGTGTGAGCAATATATCATTTAGTGACAACTTTGTGTAAAAAAAAAAAATTTTTTTTTTTGTCATTATTCAATCGCTTGAGGCAAAAAAATAAAATATTCAATGGGCTCAACATGCCTCTTATCAATTTCCTTAGGGGGTCTACTTTCCAAAATGGGGTCATTTGGGGGGGTTTTGTACTGCCCTGCCATTTTAGCACCTCAAGAAATGAGATAGGCAGTCGTAAACTAAAAGCTGCGTAAATTCCAGAAAACGTACCTTAGTTTGTAGATGTGACAACTTTTGCGCAAACCAATAAATATACAATTATTGACTTTTTTTTTTACCAAAGACATGTGGCTGAATACATTTTGGCCTAAATGTATGACTAAAATTGAGTTTATTGGATTTTTCTAATAACAAAAAGTAGAAAATATCATTTTTTTTCAAAATTTGCGGTCTTATTTACGTTTATATCGCAAAAAATAAAAATCGCAGAGGCAATAAAATACCATCAAAAGAAAGCTCTATTTGTGGGAAGAAAAGGACGCAAATTTTGTTTGGGTACAACATTGCATGACCGCGCAATTACCAGTTAAAGCAGCGCAGTGCCAAAGTGTAAAAAGACCTCTGGTCATTTACCAGCAAAATGGTCCGGTCTGAAAGTGGTTAAAGGGCTAGTAAAGTCCAGTCCTCAAACGGAAAAAGCTGGTCCCTCTGCTGGTTTAAGTCAAAGTGTGCTGGTATGCACCACATACTAGCACATTGTGACAGACTTACCTGTAGACGGAGCCCTCCAGCCCTGTCATGCTTTCATCTTGTGTCAGTCTTCCCGGTTTCCAATCTTCGGCCGATTGAGTGGCGACATCACTCATGGGCATGCACATGGGAGTCACATTGCTGTGGCACAAAGAGCGGTCTGCAAATATGATCTGAGCTGTGCATGTGTGGTTCATATCACATTAACCGCTGACAGGCAAGGAGGACATTTATGACAGAAGAAACCTCTAGGGTCTCTTCTGTTATAAAAAACTGTCAGTGGATTTTAAACACAAATACTTTACTACCACCTTAACAGATTAAGCTGTCTAGCAAAAATGACAGCTAGAGGGTTGAGACAAACCATTTACCACTGACAGGTGTGCTTACAATTGTTAGCTTTTATTCATTTAGTTAAAATCTCATTTAAAATTAAATTCTCTCAAAAGTAAAAAGATCTCTTGATGCAACTGCTGAAAAAGCATTAGCAGTAGTTTGGTTTTAAAGTTAAACCCTTCTATCCTTTACAGCCAGGGAAACTGGCATTTAGCCTCTATTTGATCTGCAGTTGCCATTGAGCTGCACATGTGATCATCTGTGCTACCAGCCATTTGATGACTTGACAGTATTGTTGAGAGAAAAAGCAACTAGTCATGCTCATAGGGGGCTTGCTTATCTTGCATTCTCTACCACAACCCATGCCCTACACCTCTGGGACATGCTAAACAAGTCAAGGAAACTGTCTCCCTGCCAGTCCCCCCTTTGCACCACTTGGGGGCTTCCCTTGGTTTATCCCCAGAAAACACCTCTAATTTTTCCTGACGTGGGCTGTGCACCAGGAGACAAGACGTGGAAGGTTCTTCTAGGGAGGGGTCTACTCTCCTTGGACACCCTGAGGGATCATTATGGGTAACTTCCCCCATGGATTACTGTTATAAACAACTTCATAATTTTGTTCACAGTTTAGTGCCTAAAATCCACCCACCATCTGCACTTACACCCTTCGAGAAGTTGTGTGTCACAGGTGACTCAGTCCCACATTCCATTTTGGTGCTTTACAAATTGCTTCAATCAGAGTAGACCACCAGAAAGCCCTTGTATATATGGGAGTAGTAGTTAGACTTGCACCATGAATTCCCTGAGACTCAGCTTGAGCACTTATACTGACGGAATCTCTCCAGCTCTGTCTATATAAAGATGCAGGGGAATAGCTATAAGCTGCTCCCACACTGTAGAGTTCCTTCTAAGGTGACTGTGATCTACTCATCTCTGTCTAGCACCTGCTGGAGGAACTGCGGTTAGCGTGGTACCTTTCTGCACATCTGGTGGAATGGCCCTAAACTACGCACCTTCTAGATTTACATTAGAGCCCAGATCAAAATAATTCTGGACATTGATGTCCCAAACTCCCCAATGCACTTTTAACTCTATGTTCATTCCATTCCTTTAAGCTGCTATAAGAAATGTGTTTTGCCACATTTCCTAAATTTCACAATGCATTTGATCCTGAGTTATTGGAAGAAAGCACAGGTTCATAGTCACTTGGATGAGGTACGGCTAGTGATCAATATAATGGAAGCATAGGTGGCTACGTGTACGGACAAATCTGAAAGGTTCTACTCTATCTGGGCTACATAGATTCACTATAGTTCAGGTACTTCGGGGTCCCAGACTCCCCCTTTGCACTTGCCACCAGCCCCTCCACTTGAAGCTTACCATGCTATGTCTGACCGATAGCTCTTTACATAGGCCTCACAGCCAGAGATTCTCATTTTTCGTAGAGATTACTTCTGAAACATTGTCCGCTGCTTGCAGTATTTGATCTACATACTACTTGTACTTGTTTTTGTTTGTATTCTCTCAGTGCACATGATCAATGTGAAAGGGGCCTAACTCTTTTGGGAAACAGTTAATCAATGGGTTTAGTTACACTTTAGTTTGTTAGTAAGGGCCATTCAAATCTAGTAGTACATCTAGCAATACCTTATATCCTGACTGATAATGCTGCAGTCCAAGGGTGTCTCCATTGTCCTCCATCCAGAGTTGGAGACACCCCAAGATAAGAAGTGTTTTTCTGGCTGAAAGAAAGGAAAAAAGCCTAGAAAAAGAAAACGAATGTAGTTACCACATTGGCAAGCTGCAAATTATTACATTTTTGGTTTTGGATTTAATACCGCTTTCAGGCTTTTTTTCTCTTAGGATTGATGTTCAGGGAATGTTATATTAACCCTGGTAAAAGCAACAGAAACAAACTGACATACAGTGCCTTGCAAAGGTATTCACCCCCCTTGGCTTTTTACCTATTTTGTTACATTACAGCCTTTAGTTCAATGCTTTTTTTAACCTGAATTATATGTGATGGATCAGAACACAATAGTCTAAGTTGGTGAAGTAAAATTAGAAAAATATATACATAAAACTATTTTTCATAAATTTAAAACTGATAATTGGCATGTGCGTATGTATTCACCCACTCTGTTATGAAGCCCATAAAAACTCTGGTGCAACCAATTACCTTCAGAAGTCACATAATTAGTGAAATCATGTCCATCTATGTGCAATCAAAGTGTCACATGATCTGTCATTACATATACACACCTTTTTGAAAGGCCCCAGAGGCTGCAACACTTAAGCAAGAGGCACCACTAACCAAACACTGCCATGAAGACCAAAGAACTCTCCAAACAAGTAAGGGACAATGTTGTTGAGAAGTACAAGTCAGGGTTAGTTTATAAAAAATATCCAAATCTTTGATGATCCCTAGGAGCACCATCAAATCTATCATAACCAAATTGAAAGAACATGGCACAGCAGCAAACCTGCCAAGAGACGGCCACATACCAAAACTCACAGACCGGGCAAGGAGGGAATTAATCAGAGAGTCAGATTAGAGACTTAAGGTAACCCTGGAGGAGCTGCAGAGTTCCACAGCAGAGACTGGAGTATCTGTACATAGGGTGACAATAAGCCGTACGCTCCATAGAGTTGGGTGTTATGGCAGAGTTGCCAGAAGAAAGCCACGTTTTGAGTTTGCAAAAAGGCATGTGGGAGGCTCCCTTTGTATGGAGGAAGGTGCTCTGGTCTGAGGAGACTAAAATTTAACTTTTTGGCCATCAAAGAAAACACTATGTCTGGCGTAAACCTAACACATCACATCACCCAAACAACACCATCCCCAGTGAAACATGGTGGTGGCAGCATCATGCTGTGGGGATGTTTTTCAGCAGTCGGGACTGGGAAATTGGTCAGAGTTGAGGGAAATATGGATGGTGCTAAATACAGGGATATTCTTGAGCAAAACCTGTACCAATCTGTGTGTGATTTGAGGCTAGGATGGAGGTTCATCTTCCAGCAGGAAAATTACCCCAAACTCACTGCTAAATCAACACTTGAGTGGTTTAAGGGGAAACATGTAAATGTGTTGGGAAGTCGTAGTCAAAGCCCAGACCTCAATCCAAAAGAAAATATGTGGTCAGACTTAAAGATTGCTGTTCACAAGCACAAACCATCCAACTTGAAGGAGCTGGAGGAGTTTTACAAGGAGGAATGGGCAAAAATCCCAGTGGTAAGATGTGGCAAGCTGATAGAGATGTATCCAAAGCGACTTGGAGCTGTGATAGCCACAAAAGGTGGCTCTACAAAGTATTGACTTTAGGGGGGTGAACAGTTATGCACATTGACTTTTTCTGTTATTTTGTCCTATTTGTTGTTTGCTTCACAATAAAAAATAAAAAACATCTTCAAAGTCATGGACATGTTCTGTAAATTAAATGATGCAAATCCTCAAACAATCCATGTTCATTCCAGGTTGTGAAGCAACAAAACACAAAAAACGGCAAGAGGGGTGAATACTTTTACAAGGCACTGTATCACACATATTACAAACATTGCTGGTATTATTTGTGATTTTGCATAAATGCTGAGACATTTGCAAAGCAATTCTTTTAAGAATAGACCCCATTGTGTCATCCTTGAACGCATCATCACTATAGTTTTATCATTGTATGAATACCTCACACCTAGAAGAAAATATTTGTTCCCAATACTGAGGTTAATGGCTTTAATTATCATATGATTCTAGTGGAACAGTGCATAGGGTCAAGGGGTTAGGAGAAAAGGATGCACCAAGCTATAACATTTTTTTATTGAAGTTTTTTTACTGTATTGTTCACCTACTGTAATATTACAACAGGTTGAAGCTACCATTATCAGGCAACATTTTCCTTCCTTTAGTTTTTCAAGCAGTGGCTTTTAATGTAAATCTGCCAGCACGGTGCGTCTAATGCCGCGTACACACAATCAAATTGTCCGGCAGACTTAGTCTGGCAAACAGTCCGCCGTACTTTCTAACAAACGGACTTGGCCACACACGGACACTCCGAAAGTCCAGCGATTTCTAACGCGATGACGTACAGCACGTACGACGGGACTAGAAAAAGGAAGTTCAATAGCTAGTAGCCAATAGCTTCCTTCTCGTACTTGCTTCTGAGCATGCGTCATTCTTAGTCCGCCGGACTAGCACACTGATGAACGGATTGTCCGCTGAAAGCCAAGCCCGGCGGACAAATTTTGAGTCAAAACTACTTTCTAAGTCCGCCGGACTTTACAATGAAAAAGTCCGCTGGAGCCCACACACGATCGAATTGTCTGGCGTAATGCGGTCCGGCGGACTAAGTCCACCGGACAATTCGATCGTGTGTACACGGCATAATACCACATTCTTGTTTTTATTTCTTTATCTGCCACCGATGGTATGGAACCTCCATGAACAATATCATCATTTATCATATTTATCATTTATATGAGCATATAGCAGAAAACATTTCTTAATTAGGGATAGGGGTGATTGAAATGAAATGGAAATGTGAGTGTTGAGCTACTTTTCCTTGGCTTTTTTAGGAGATGTGAGTTTTTTAATGGCATTCATCTGTTTTAATTTGTTTCAACTGGTGTTTTTTTATTTTATTATTATTCTTGTGCTGCTTTAAATTTTTATCTTACTTTTTTTGTTGTTTACATTTTTTTTCTGTTAAACAAAAATAAACTGAGTCTAAGGAGGGGACTGCATGGCACAGGAACCAGTTCAGAATAGTTAAAAGCCATTTTTATTTAGAGTTTATTGTACCCTTAAAAAACACCTAAATTCCACTTTACACATCTCAAAAGCATTTACCGAAATCAGATTTTCACAGAAATAGATTTAAAGGAAATGAAAACACACAATTGTCCTTATTCCCAGTCTATTACCATGTTCTTGGGTTGTTTACGAAAATTATTAAGCAACTTCCTATAGATGCTTATCTGACTTTTATTCACTCATGCAATGAAAAAAATAGATATAACTGGTTGCCATGGGAAATCGTTGCAGTTTATGATCCAATTTTATTTTTCATCCTAAACAAGATCATTGCATTATTAAGGAAAAGGTTAATTTACTCTCCAGTTTTTATTACTTTGCATTGTTTATTTTTCTTTTGCATCGTGCTTTACTCCAACCATGTGTATTTTCGCACCTCCCAGTATTCTCTGGTGCATGAATATGGTAAAAACAAATTATGTTGTCAGTTGTAGTAACATAACTACTGTTTGTGTGAGGTAGCATTGATGGGGTTGTTCCTGCTCGCATCGTGATTTAGCATGATACAAGAAGAGAATTTGAAGAGGGAGGGTGTAGAGGGGGAAATGGAGGGGGCTATGGGATAAAGACAATGACTGCAAACCTCCCAGTGTTCCTCTCTTCAATTTTCTTTTTTTTGTAACCTGCTGTTTAAATGGATTAGAAAATAAACACGGAGTGTTCATGGCAAACTAAGGCTTATAGCATCTTGGAATTTATAATAAAATACAATTTTAAAATACATCTGAAATCATTATTATATAAATATGATCTACTTAATTTATGTAATTATTTCAATGCATGTTGATAATTTAACATACTTGTTTTGTGAGCAGCCGTTAATGCTTGTTATATGTAGCGTGTGTTTCCAGCTTACTAGTTCTGTTTAACCACTTCTGCCCCAGAAGAATTTACCCCCTTCCTGACCAGGCCCTTTTTTTTCGATACTGCACTGCGTCGCTATAACTGACAATTGCACGGTCATGCAATGCTGTACCCAAATAAAAAAACAAAATGTACATCCTTTTTTTCCCCTACAAATAGAGATTTCTTTTGGTGGTATTTGATCACCTCTGTGTTTTTTATTTTTTGCGCTATAAACAAAAGAAGAGTGTCAATTTTGAAAAAAAAACACAAGGGGGTTATTTACGAAAGGCAAATCCACTTTGCACTGCAAGTGCACTTGGAAGTGCAATCGCTCTCAATCTAAGCCCTTGTACACACGGTCGGAGATTCCGATGGAATGTGTCCTATCGGACCATGTTGTCGGATAATCTGACTGTGTGTGGTATGCATCGCACTGTTTCCATCGGAATATCCGTTGGACCCAATTTTCCAACTTGTGGCGATCTGCAATTTTCAGAGGTACTGCGATATTTCGGCTGACAAATCGGACACTTTTGATACATTTTTGAGTGCAGTGACATTTATACAGCGATCAGTGTTATAAAAATACACTGATTACTGTATAAATGTCACTGGCATCGAAATTGTAATTATACGACATTGGATGTGCAGGCTGGAAGAAAATTATTTACTTTTCTGTTAAGATCATGTTATATAATTATATTAAGTTATGGCAAACAGTCTACACCAAAATGTCAGAAATGCCTTGCAATTTTCAATAAAAATCATTGAAAAAAATGTCAGTGGCAGGGAAGGGGTTACACTAGTGGGGGATCAAGGTGTTAACTGTGTATTCTAACTGTGGGGGGGATGAGACTGACTAGGGGAGGAGACCGATTGGTGTTCATATTTAGATCCCACACAGATCCCAGTTCCCGCTCTGTCATGAGCGATCGCACAGCAGTCAGCGCACCCGCCAGGCACTCGCATCGCCTCCTACAGCGTCTTAAAGAGCCGACGTACAGATATGACGGCTTTCTTAGGGGAGCCAACCTGCTGCAGTATAACTGTGGCAGCTGGTCCGAAAGCGGTTAAAGGGTAACCCCAGTTTTTAAAAAAGAAAAAAAAATGCTAGAGTATGGAACCCCCCCAAAAATGTAATTTCCTGCTTGTGTGATTGGTTCACACAGAAGTCTACACTGATATGAGTCAGATTTTAGGCATCCTCTGCAGCAAAAAATTAATTCTTAGCAAGATACTTCTTATGGGTTAATTTCTTAATTTCTTCTAATGGGATGCAGGCACTGCAGTGTTTCTCATCAGAACACTGAAAGTGCACCAGGTGATTATAATGAACCAGACCCTCCTATTCAGAATCAGTATCCAAAGGGCATGATCAAACAAACTGCTATTTCTTAAGAGCAGAACAAGGTAGAAAAATGTAGGAATTTACAATAAAGTTTATTAAAATCTTTGCAATTGATCGCCCCGGAGGAGTTTTTTTCTCTCAACAAAAGCAACACATCTAAGCACTTGGGTTTTAAGGCTACCAAATATAAGACAAATCATAGCCACATCAAAATAGACATGTTTTATTTTTACAGATTTTAAGAAAAGAAAATGTATTTAAAACAACACAAACTACCTCTTAAAAAGTAATTCTGATAATCATTTGTATTGGTGTACCCAAAGCAAATATCCAAACCTTTACACACTTATTACATTAGTAATCAACTGCTGTGTCCCAAAATTGGGCCATAAATCTTGAGACAGATGGAATCGTCACAGGGATGAAGGAGGAGAAAAGATGGGTCACAGACACTACACATTTTGCAACCTAGAAAGCTGCTTCTCCAGAAATGAAATGAAATACATATTAGAACCTGTAATTCAATATATGAAATATACTCAATATATGTAACAATAAATTCCCAAATTAACAAATTACAAAAACATAAATACTATATTCATATTACAACAACTGTATGCATATCATGTTTTCTTACAAGATGCAAGATACAAGATGCATGTGGTTATCCAGGTGTACCCATTGGCTCAGAACCCCCCCCCCCCCGAAAAGGCAGTGTCACCCCAGGATCCACACACAATCCCCAAAGAGAGATCACCGGAGCACACAGAGACACAACGGGCCACCATATATATAATGTTCATCAACATACTTTGGCTTATATCCATACCCCAGGTAGAATTTCATCACAGATACAATATAATACTGTGTAAAACACTTCCGTCTCTGGAGTCTGTGGATATTACTAATAATATATACATCAAATACACAAGTAGTACCCAAGTAAACTATCTAAGTTAAACTGATGATTGTATACAACCATTCTAATACAAATTACAAACAGTGTATTACAAACAGTTTATCATATCCATCTAAAGGTCACATTATAATTGCCCATTAGTTGTAAACGCTATACTACCAGGAACCAAGCTTTATACCCATAACTCAGTCTCCAATGTAATATATAAAGTATACATTTTTAAATACCTAACCCCAGAAACAAGTACTGAAATATACATAAAAAATGGAGCAAGCTGTTAAAACCTCAAAATACAGTATCAGAAAAATGTTAAAACTCTACCACCATCAGAGGCACACAACATGGCTGGAGGAGCAGCAAATGGAGGCCCAAGGCTTGTCCCTGTATATTCCCACTGAAGCCCACCCACTAGCACAATGAAATGGTTCTGATAAAGTCATTTCTGGTATTGGCAGCTTGACACACATGCTGGACCACACCCCCTAACACCCAGCTAAGCCAAGCAAAGAGAGGGTGGATCAACAAGCCAGCAAGCATCTGAGGAGAAGGAGGTAGGGGACCAAATAGCAAAACCAAGAACATGCCCTAACCTCAAGGCACCACCTCTGGAAACCACATATATCTAAAAACATAAAAAAATCTAATACGGATAACATCATCTCATTATATACTGTATATAATCATATTTCTGAAAAATAATTATTGCATATTGGCTGCATTCCAAAAGCTATAATCAGTGTACATTTAAATTCTATAGTGAAGCCAAATGAACCGTTGACCCAACTCCTCAACCCAAATAACATACATACACATACATGTTTACAAAAATGGCCCAGAGCTCAAAACATCATTTAGGCCAGGGGGATCCATTGCATACAAGGAATGGATCAACCTGGCTCATAATCAAACATGAATCCAGATATCCTGTCC
This sequence comes from Lithobates pipiens, assembly GCF_037356315.1. NCBI lineage: Eukaryota > Metazoa > Chordata > Amphibia > Anura > Ranidae > Lithobates > Lithobates pipiens. The sequence goes on from NW_027507785.1 coordinate 101,561,379, forward strand.
TTCCCTCTATACTCCCTGTTGAGCGCAAGAAATATATAGGAGGAGGGGGGCCAGGGGCAGGGCTGGACTGGGACAAAAATTTGGCCCTGGACTTCATCCAGACCGGCCCACTTTAATTTTGCAAACACGCAAAAAACAGTATATAAACTGTATGCAATTGGGCAAAAAAGCCCCTAGAGAGCCCCCCTTACATCAGGGTCCACAGAGAGCCCCTCCTTACATCAGGGTCCCCAGAGAGCCCCCCACTTACATCAGGGTCCCCAGAGAGCCTCCCCTTACATCAGGGTCCCCATATAGCCTTCCCCTTACATCAGGGTCCCCAGAGAGCCCCTCTTACATCAGAGTCCCCAGAGATCATCTGCCTTACATCAGGGTCCCTAGAGAGTCAACCCCTTACATCCGGGTCCCCACAGAGGCCCCCTCTTACATCCGGTTCCACAGAGAGCCTCTCTCTTACATCAGGTTCCCCAAAGAGCCTCCGGCTTACATCAGGTTCCCCAGAGAGCCCCTCCTTACATCAGGGTCACCAGAAAGAGGGCAAGTAGTGTGCCGGGACCCTGTGGTTGGGGACTCCTGGACTGACTCGGGGCTATGGGCTCCAGATTTAGGGCTATAGCCCCAAAAGTCCCCCCCCCCCAGCGATGCCTCTGGCTGTCACTGAAAGCGGCCCACTGAGCCATCGGCCCACCGGGAAACTCCCTATAGTCCCTATGGCCAGTACATGCCTGGCCAGGGGTTGCTGATAACAATATAGCAATCCCTGTCCCATGTTACTTTTTATTACTAGTGTCATCCCTTCTCACCAGACTGTGACTGTAATGTGTTTAAACAAAATTGTAACCAATTATGTAAAAATACCCACCACCTAATAGAACCATCCCTGTGATTCATAAACTGCTTAGATTCCTATGTTAACTGAGCAAAAGGACAAAGAAAAATCAGACTATATCTGTTCTGTAGTATGTTCCTAATTATGAACTTATTTCTTTTAGTGATCTACACTTTCCTACTGGCCTGTAATCCATTTAACGCTACTCTGTCTTTTAGATATTTTTTATCTTTATTTATAAAATAAGATTTCTTGTTATATTTATAACAATAAATATATACATTTAATTTCCTCTCTAACTTTCTCAACCTACATAATATTTATTAGCATACATACTGTATATTATCAGAGCAAGTTTGATGGATGGAGTCCACCAGGCTCTCCCATGGATCTCCACTTTTTTAACCACTTGCCTACTGGGCTCTTACACCCCATTCCTGCCCAGGCAAATTTTCAGCTTTCAGCGCTGTCACAATTTGAATGACAATTGCGTGGTCATGCAACACTGTACCCAAACAATTTTTTTTTCATTTTTGTTCACATAAATAGAGCTTTCTTTTGGTGTTTATTTAATCACCACTGGGTTTTTTATTTTTGCTAATTAAACGAATAAAGCCCAAAACTGATGGGCACTGTTGAGGCAGCACTGATGGGCATTGATGGGCACTGATAGGCTGCACTGCAGTGTCACCACACCAGTATAAGCTAGCAATGGTGTCCCTGATTGTCCCAGTGTCACCAGACCAGTGCAGATGCTACACTGAGCTATAATCCCTGACCACTCATACAGAGGTGACCACTACAGCACATTGGTTTTTATACAATTGGTTGATTTGTGTGATACATAATATGCAATGTCCAGTATATAATCAGCCTAGCCAGAGAAAAAGTCTCACACACGTGGTATCACCATACATGTTTTGGTGTATGTGTATGAGAAATATCTTAGTAAATTGACAACTTTGTGTAAAGGAAATCTATTTTCATTTTATTTTTGCATTTTCCAAAAACTTGTGGCAAAAAATTAAGTCTTCAAAAGACCCACCATGCCTCGTAAAAATACCTTGGGGTGTTTGCTCTCCAAAATGTGGTCAATTTGAGAGTGTTTCTTTTGTCATGGTACTCCAGGGCCTACAAAAATGTGATAGGTAGTGTGATATGAGGTTGCTTAGATCTCATGGTAGATGCATTTGTACAGTGAGTCCACAGAAAAAAGGAGCTATAGTTAAGGGCCTGGTAGCCCATTTTTATATAAAAAACAAAAAACAAATCTCTTAACATAGGGTTTCCCATGAAGGGGCTTCAGCTTTCACAAAGCAACAACGAGTAACGAAAAAATGCTAGCCCACCTGGATATGGTCAGAAGCTCCACCACTGTTGGCTCACCACAGGTTCCTCAGGTTCCCTTCACCTTAATTGCAGTACCTCAATGCACAGGCCCACTCCTGGGCTCTCAATAGCATTTTCCAGCTCCCCTCAAGCTTGCTGACTTCTCCAGAAACGTGCAGACTCCCTCCAGCCCCCTGGACTCACTAGCCTCCTCAGCTTTCTCAGTCTCCCAGATGCTCGCTTCTCTGCCTTTTGGCTAAGATCAAATGTAGTATCTGTTCTGATCAGTTACCAGTGGAGGTGATGTGCTATTGTCCCTGGCCTGCGGCAGTAAGATAGGGGTGGTGGTGGCTATGGAGATCCACTGGTGTAATGGTAACCTGGAAGGTTAGTATCGGTGAGAGCCGAAACAAGACTGCTTGATGCACTGAGGGCCGTCAATAGGTCTCCTGTAGAGAAAGCCGGAATGGTTACCTCCTGATGGGGATAGAGAGACACTGGTCTGGCTGAAGTCCAGGTCCTGAAAGAAGCCTGATGTGTATGTGCCCGTGGAGTGGCAGTCCAGGGGTGCCATAATTCTCACAGTGAACAAGGGTGTCACTATGAGTTTTAACGGCACCTAGATCACTGTACCATCACACTTTTTTCACACCTGCCTCTTGGGCCAGGCCTTTTGGCTAGGACCAGAGGAATTTTTATTTCTGGCTGGAAGGCCAGCCATTGTACTGCACAATGGCACTTATGTACTTTATGCACTTCCCTTTCCCTCATATTTATGTTTGTTTGTCACTTTTTCTTTTTGGTTGATTGGGTGTTGTACACGTTTTTTCACATTTGACTGGTAGGGTAAAGGTCTTTGGGCCTGCCCTGAAAGTCTTGGGAGGGGGTGGACATGGCCTTCTGGCTTGGTTCACCCTCTCTCATGGGGTCTCCTTTTGGGGGAGCCCCACCTAATACTTGGGTGGGTCTGTTTTCTGCAGACCTCCCAGAGAATGGGTCCATCTATTTTTGGCCAGATGGACCATCGAAGTACCCTAGTCCCCTCTTCAGAGAAGGACCATGTATACACCCTGTGCACATTTTGTGTTTCACTTTTTTGGCGTGCACTTTTTTTTGCACCAGGTGGAGTCTGACTGTGTTCACACACCACAGGCTTTACTTTTTTTTCTTTAAAGTCTCCCAGGCCCTTTCTTGGTCTCCCAGACTCTTGAAGCTGTCCAGACATTCCAAGTTCTTGTGCAAGGAATCCCCTTCACAAGAGTTACAGTCTTCATCAGGGACTTCCAGCTCTCCTGACAGGGCTCTGTCTCCAAACAGCAGAAACTTCCCTGAGCTATGCTCAGATCTGGGTTCTAACGATCCTGACAACATATGCACTCGCACAGGTTATATGAAAATAGCAAAGCTTGGATTGAGGGTTCCGACCCACCCAATACTCTTTGGAACCTTCAAGCTCCCAGCATTGATCTGGAACTACCAACTACCAACTATTGTGAACACAGAAAGAGAGAACTGCTTACTGTGTTCACAATAAACATGCCGGAGCTTCTTAAACTGCACTTTTGAGAATATTTTGTCCCTTTTAAATCAATTTGTTTAACATGTACTATGGCAACACCTCATATTATCACAGTAGTTAGGAAATTAGATGTTTAATTTATCCCCCAAAAATGTCTGAAGGTATTGCTTGTATTTTGGGCCCCTCTATGTGGCTAGGCTATGAAAGTCTCACACATTGTATCAAGGTAGTAGTTACATAGTTAGCAAAGTTGAATAAAGACACCAGTCCAACCTGAGTGTCTACAATTGTCCCCATCACTGTACATTGCACACTCACATCGGTCCCTACCCTCAAGGAGCCCACAATCCAAGGTCCCCATTTATATACTAGGGCCAATTTTGGACAGAAGCCAATTAACCTACCTGCATGTCTTTGGAGTGTGGGAGGAAACTGGAGTACACGGAGGAAGCCCACACAGGCACAGGGAGAACATGCAAACTCTAGGCAGGTAGTGCTGCGGTTGGGATTTGAACCAGCGACCCTTCTTACTGCTAGATGAGAGTGCTAACCACTACATCCCTGTGCCGCCCAAATGAATGTGTTTTGTTGTGCGTTTCTAAGTAAGCTATGCAGTGTCTTAGAAATATCTTATTAATTGACAACTTTGTGCAAAAAAAAAACATTTTCTTTCCTGAATTTTCCAGAAAATGTTGGCAAATAATTATATTTTCAAAAGACTCACTATGTCTTTCAGAAAATACCTTTGAGTGTTTGCTTTCCAAAATAGTGTCATTTTGTAGGTATTTCTACTGTCCTGTTGCTCCAGGGCCTCCATAAATATGTTAAGTAGTCAGGAAATTAGATGCCTAATATTGTGCTCCTTGAAAGCCCAAAGGTTCTCTTTGGATTTTTGGCCCCTCTATGCATCTAGGCTGTGAAAAAGTCTCAGAAATGTGGTATCCCCATACTCAGGAGACCTAGAAGAATGTTATTTGGGTTGTAAATATAAATATGCCTATGCTGTATATAAGAATGTCCATGGATAGATAGAAACAGTGTCAGTAACCCTACCCCTGCAGCAAGTTAATGAACTGGGCATGCATATACTACAGCTAGCCGATGTCGCCATAACACAAGTCTCCATTTACCTCACAAAAACAGAAGGCCAAGAAAGGAAAGAAAGGCTGCAGTGTGGGTCCCACAGCAGGCAGTGCATTAGGCAGGGCTTGTAGGCTGGGCTTGTGTCTTATCCCAGAACACTGTTGGAGCAGGCTGTACACCAGGAGAAGCATCTAAGGCAATGTGTGTGGCATGAGTTTTGCAAAAATAAACATATCTCCCCTCTACATTAGGAGGCATAGAAGTGGAATGCTATATAGTTTTGGATTGCAGATGAGTAGGGAGGGTGCAGCTCCCCTTTGATAATGTTTTAGATTCTGAGTGTTGTGTACAGGATGTTCTCATAATGTGGATCAAAAAAAAAAAACACACATTTTTGGATTCTGAATGTTCTAAATGATAGCAGCTCTTTGTTACAGCTATGCACTGTACAACATAATGGTGACAAAGCAGAGGTAGTAATTGCATTGGTAAATGCAGTCAGCAAGCTGGCCATGGAGCTTACACCTGTTCGTATTATTATGTTAAGTAGCATGCTAACATTTTGCAGTAAATTTGTGCTTATGAAGTAGTATGTTTGTTCTTTTTACTTACTACCTTTTCATAGTAACCTAAACTGAAGAACAATCTACTAACAGATTAGTGACTTACAATATATAGTCAGGCTTAGTAATGAGTATTACAGTGGCGGTCTGTAATGCAGGATGCAGGGGTGCCGCCCCCCTTTCCATGCGCCCGGCCCCCTAATCTACATGTGAGGCACCGGATGCATGGATTCATATGGGGGTTTTTCTTTTTTTTTAAGCACTTGATTAGAGCCAGAGGCTCCAATAGGCTTCAAAAAAGGGTGGTCTCAGGGCGCACAGTACTGCACCCCGAGCTCATCCAGTTGCTTGTGCCGATCGTCCGTCCGGGGGGGCTGGCGTTAGTTTTCCACTCCCCCCCAAAAATATTTAGCACCAGCCGTCACTGGTGTATAACATTATTAGTCTTTAGGTTTATTTTTTATCTAGCTGGTATGATCAAATTGATATGTTAATAATAAGTACAATGTTATATATAGCTTTAAAAACAACATATGGCAGCTGCTTTTTATATCAATTTGTGCGTTAGGACAACATCCTAAAGTACATGTAAATTCTAGCTGAATGACATTAAGGGATATTTTTTAAAAACATGTGTAGTAGCATTGGCCCAGCGGTCATGAATAATCTCTATAATATGTCTAATAGGTTTATTTCCTATGATTCTCAGTGCCATATAGTGACCACAATGTGATATTTTTTCTGATTAAATGATGGTCATAGGAAAAAAAACCCATAATAGACACATTACAAGGTTTATTTACATCAGCTGCGACATTCAGACAACTTTTTTTGTTTATAAATAAACCCTAGTGTGCTGTAGCATTGTGTATCACAAAAATTGTTATTAGAAAAAAATACCTGTTTTCATCTATTGAACTTTAATAGGGCTATTTGAGAGGTGTGGAATTTTCCACCCACTGCAGTGTCACTTCAGTACACAATATTGATGTATCACATGGTGGGAGGAACCACCGACCCCACCAACACAGCAGCATTCTCTTCTCCCAATGACACTGCCGACTCACGTGCATTCTTTCTTTGCTACAGTTTGCCCCATATTTACATAAAGGCCCTCCCTCTACTCCTTAAACAGTCTGACCTTAAACACTTCAAATGCATCAAGAATAAAAAAAAAAAAAAAAAAAAAAAAAAAAAATGATGTGGGCTTACAAGAGTTTTACAGGAGCAAAGATGTATTTGGGAGCGCTGGATGGGGGCGTGGCCGGATGTGGGAGTGAGTGAGTGAGAGAGTGAGAACGCTGGACGCCCGCTCCTAGCCTCCCCTAGCTCTCCCTCCATGTAAGAGAATCTCCCTGGTGGAGGTGGCGCTTACTCTGGGCTTCTACCTGGACCCTGTGTGGGACGTGGCGGCCCTGGTCGCCTGGCTCCGGAGCTTGTTGTACACCGCCGGGCGGTGCTTGGCGGTGGGTCTCGCGGGAGTTCGTGTCGGCGTGGCGCCAGCGTCATCAGAGGCGCGTCATCGGGAGCGAGCCGAGCAGAGGGAGCCTGCGGGAGCCCGAGGGAACCTCTCCAGCTGACTCGGGACGCGCTGAGAGCAGTGACTGCAGCAGCAGCTATTAAGAAGTCATTAAGAAGACCCGGGCGGCGGCCCGCAGCAATTCATAAAGAAGAAGCCTATGGCATCTACCTAGGCTGACGGTAAAGCGGCAGTGTGCGGTGGGGTGAGAGGCAAGTAAGGAGGAGGGGACAGTACCTGGGAATGACCATATGAACATGCAAATATATTTGTCTACCTCTACTACACACTAAGCCTGTTTGCTGGAAGATATAGGGTCCCAAGCCTTTGGAGCCCTTGGGATTTACTGAAAGGGCTGTCTCCCCTTCTTTTTCTTTTTTTTAGTATTGCAGTCTCTATAGCGTGATGAACTCTGTTAAATTATCTATGCAAATCCAATACAACATCTAGAACATTTAGAACCAGGCAAACTGTTGGGGGAATAGTCTTTTGGGTCCATGCTCAGCCTGTACGGTTACCCTGCTGTTACCTTGGCTTGGAGCCACCGCACTATTTCTTTTGCCTTACCGCATGGACTTGTATCACGCTGCTAACACCAGGTTTTTTGGGGGGCGATTCTATCGCAATTTTTTAACATCTCTATTTTTGGCCGCTTTTTTACCATGCTTAGTAAGCGGGCTAACGAGGATGGGATGATTGGCGAGGGGAATCAAAAAACTCGGGCTGCTAAAGAGAAAGCAAATCAGGCATCGGCTACTGTAGTAGCAAAACTGGAACGCTTTGCCCATGCAACCTCCCCTACCAGAAAAGGGCCCCCCCAGCCAGCAGTCCAAACAAAGACACAGGGGGGTACTGCGGAAAGGAGAAGTACCACTCAACTAGCATCTAATCCAGGACGATCACCTAGTGGCAGCAAGATACATGATGCAGCTACAGCAGCAAGCAAGATAGCACACAATATACCAGCGCTGGTGGAATCCCCTCCATTGGAGGGTGATGAGCCCACACTGCGTGATATATTGAAGGCAGTTAATGAATGCAAAGTGTCTATAGATGGCCTCGATAACCAGCTAGCCAGTATTAAAATTGAATTGCACTCCATGGGCCAACTACTGAGCAATACAGTGGCAAGAACTACGATTCTGGAAGGGAGACTGAGCACGATCGAGGATGACTTTTCCCCACTACAGCAAAAAATAAATGCACTATTGAAACAATCAGCCATACAGTCAGCAAAACTAGACGCGCTGGAAAATAACAACCGTAGGAATAATATCCGCCTGATTGGCCTCCCAGAGGGAAGCGAGGGGTCTAACCCCATAGATTTTTTGGAAATTTGGTTCAGGGAACTTATGGGTAACACCCCCTTTACCACTCTCTTTGCTATTGAAAGGGCCCATAGAGTCCCCGCAGGTCCGCATCTATCAGAGGGCCGCACCAGGCCTCTGATATTGAGACTCATGAACTACAATGATCGTACCATTTTATTACGTAGGACCAGGGAGCTGAAGGATGTTTTCTATAAAGGATCCAGGGTCTCATTCTATCCAGACTTCTCGCCAGATCTACAGAAACGGAGAGCTGAGTTTATCCCTATTAAGCGAACCCTCCGCCAATATAAGTTAAATTATGCACTGTTGTATCCTGCCCGGCTACGAATAACTGCTTTGGGCTCAACTCTTTTCTTTGACACCCCAGGAGAAGTGGAAAGATGGTTGGAGGAACATAAAAGTGATTTTTAGCCACTCTGCAATCATTGGGACTGGCTAAATAGGACTGGCTCCTTGGGAGCCCTTTTTTTTTTTTTTTTTTTTTTTTTTTTTTTTTTTTTCTTTTTTTTTTTTTTTTTGGGGATAACACCTGCACGAGTAACAATGTTAGAGATGTAGAAAACTTATATATGTTAGCTAGATTTAGCTTGAGGCATGGGATTATAATGTTTTTTTTTAGCACTAACTCGCGCCTCTTAGAAAGGAGGGATGAGTAAGGGTGTTAGTATAAATGTTGGTATAAATCGCACAATATAATGCAAATATCACTATATCCCTCACATAGGTATTGGAGGGGGTGTCATTGAACACCCCCCCCCTGTTTTTGTATAAAACCTGCACGAGTAACAATTCTAGAGATGTAGAAAATTTATTATATTAGCTAGATCTAGCTCGAGGTATGGGACTATAGTGTCTTTTTTTTTTTTTTTTTTTTTTTTTTTAGCACTAATCTGCACCTTTTAGAAAGGAGGGGTGAGCAAGGGTGTTAGTATAAATGTTGGTATAAACCGCACAAGATAATGCAAATATCACTATATACCTCACATAGGTCCTGGAGGGGGTGTCATTGAACACCCCCCCCCTGTTTTTTTTTTTTTTCCTCTCCTCCTTTTTTTCTTTTTTTTTTTTTTTTTTTTTTTTGGATGCAAAGGTGCACTGTCTTAATTCTATATAATATCTGCACTTGAAATAACTTTACTGAGCAGCACGGGGGAATTTTTTTATGAAAGTATGTGGTATGTTTTATAGGATCATTGATTAGTAAGGGGGGGTGAGGAAGGGAGATGGCAGGTACGTCATAACATAGTGTAAACACTATTAGAAATGCTTAATGGTTGGGCATCGAGGATGCCTCACTGAATACGCCCTGCCACTTTCCCTCCCCCCCCCCTCCCCTTTTTGTGTTTTGTATTTTTTGTTTTTCGTTTTATTATTTTTATTATTTTTTTTTCTCTTTTTTTCCTTTTGAGCCTAGGTGGCATTAGTGGCGGGGTACTGAGTGAGGTCGAGGTGAGACATTCCGGGGAGCCTAGGGCTCCCTGGGCTATTTGGGAGAGCGGAGGGAACGGAGTTGGGTGTCCAGGGTCCTGGGGAGTATGGAAAATCGAGCCACAATAGTGTCCCCCAGGGGATACCCTGATGGGTGGGCGGGTGGGTGGGAGGAGGTGGGGGGGGGGAGGAGCTGCTCAGGAAGTTGGGGGGGGGCGGGGGGATGGGAGGGTGGGGAGGATGGGTGGGTCGTAGGGTTAAGGGGACCACCTCGAGCGCGTATAGCCGATACAACGGAATTGGGGGGGGGGAGGGACAGTGGGCCCGTCGTGGGAGGGCGGGCCCCCTTCTCTCCCTCCCCCCTGTCCCGTCCGGTCTGAGTACTAACAGCACCTATGGGTAGTGCACATATCTTATCATGGAATGTGAGGGGATTGGGAGACCCAAAAAAGAGGGCAGCAGTTTTTCTGGAAACAGGAAGGGGAGGTCCTGGCTTGCTTTTCCTTCAAGAGACACACCTAATTCCCAGTACAGCCCCATTGTTAAGGAACCGGAGGTTCTCGGCATACTATCACTCTTTTCACACAACTTATTCAAGAGGGGTGAGTGTCCTTGTTAAAAGAGGCACAGATTTTCTGTGCAAAGAGTCCTCTATTGACAAAGAGGGAAGATTTGTTTTTTTGTTTGGCCTCCTGTCCGGGCGCCAATGTATTTTAGCCAATATCTATATACCCCCTCCTTTCAAACTGGAAGTAATGGTTAAGTTGACGACGTTCTGTCTAGATAAACCAGCTGTCCCATGTATAGTAGTAGGCGATTTCAACGAAACGCTGGACCCGCATATTGATAGATTTCCTGCTCCACTGGCGATCAAAATGGGGCGTTTGCAGGGCTTCATCTCCGAAATAGGTTTGAGCGACTTATGGCGAACACGCCATCCTCAAGTAAGACAGTATTCTTGCTTCTCCAGCACTTATTGCACACTATCAAGAATTGACATGGTACTGGGCAATAAAGCAGCCGCGGAGGTGGTCCAGGAGATAGAATATGGAGTAAGGGGGGTGTCTGACCACTCCCCCCTGTCCATGATACTGTCTCTGGGTATTAGACCAGGCCCAAGAGAGTGGAGGATTAACCCGGGCTGGCTGGTATTAATGGGCCCCCCAAGTTCCCACCAGGAAAAGTTAGAGGAATTTCTTCAAATAAACAGGGGCTCTGCCCCCCCGGGTGTGGTTTGGGACTCCTTAAAAGCCTACATTAGGGGCACATTGATACAACAAGTAGCAATTATTAAGAGGAAAACTCGAGACCAGGATTTAGCAATGAGAAATAAGGTAGCCCAGGCAGAACAAGCATACATAGCAGCACCATCGATTGCAAGTCAGCGGGAATGGCTGGACAGCCAACAAGTCTATAAAATAGCCCTCCTAAAAAAAGCTGAGAACAGGCGGATTTTCCAGCGCCAGCATTATTTTGGCGAAGGAGAGAGAGTAGGTAGAACCCTTTCTCTCCTGGTTCAAACTAACAGTGCTCCAACAGTAGCCCAGGTAATTAAGTCACCCACAGGTGTTCTGGTCTCCAGCCCCTCCGCAATTATGAGGGTATTCCACGATTACTATAGGAATTTATATAAATCTGTCATTCAGGGACAAGGTAATTCGGCGACTGATTTTCTACTTCGGACAGCAATACCAACTTTATCAACAGATGATAAATTTTCTCTCGAGCTACCACTTACGCTGGAAGAATTAAGGAATGCAGTGGCCGCAATGCCTAACGATAAATCCCCAGGGCCAGATGGCCTTCCAGTAGAAATTTATAAACGCTATGGGGAGGTCCTACTGCCGGAACTCCTCGTGATATTGAATCACGCATTGGAGACAGGGGAACTCCCTGACTCGATGCGTGAGGCTAATATTACTCTAATTTTGAAGGAGGGAAAGGATTCCCAGGAAGTTTCATCATACCGTCCGATATCTCTGTTATGTACGGATATCAAAATACTAGCTAAAGTACTAGCAATCCGGTTAAACACATACATCCACAAACTTATACACCCAGACCAGTCGGGTTTTATCCCGGGTAGGGCGACTAGTACCAACATTAGAAGAGTCTTCCTTAATGTCCAACTACCTAGAGATAATGAGGGGGTGGGGGCCATCCTAGCACTTGATGCCACTAAGGCCTTCGACAGTTTGGAATGGGGCTATCTGTGGAGGGTCCTAGAGAGGTTTGGATTTGGCCCCCTTTTTACCCAGTGGATAAAATTAATGTATAACAAACCTAGGGCCAAAATCAAGCTGGGTACTGAAACCTCTGAACCATTTCAACTGGAAAGAGGTACAAGGCAGGGATGTCCGCTCTCCCCCCTCCTTTTTGTATTGGCCATGGAGCCCCTTGCGGCCCTGGTAAGGTCTTGCCCGGACATACAGGGATTTCGGCGGGGTAGTTCCGAGGAAAAAATTGCCTTGTTCGCAGATGACCTTCTATTCTTTATTGGTGATGTGGACTCTACCCTGAATAGAGTGATCCATCTGATGGGCGAGTTTGGCCAACAATCGGGCTTAGAGATCAACTGGGACAAATCAGCTCTTTTACCACTGCTCCGGCATGGGGAACATGGGGCACCCCCAATGATAACCGGCCTGGAGTTGGTGACTAAGCTGAAGTACCTGGGCATTTGGATATCAGGGGACGTAAGTCAATATGCCAATGAGAATCTGGCACCATTATTGACGAAAATGAAGAGGAAACTTAATAGTTGGTGTGGCCTCCCTCTCTCGGTGGCGGGCCGCTGCAGCCTGGTAAAAATGATTTGGCAACCCCAAATACTTTACATTCTACACAACTCTCCAATTTGGATCAACCAGAAATGGTTCCAGGTCATGGACTCGCTTATTCGGCAATTAATCTGGAAAAAGGGGCACGCTCGGATAGGCTTACACACGCTGCAGCTGCCCGTCGCGGAGGGAGGGTTGGCCATACCACATTTGGGGGCATACTTCTTGGCCGCCCAACTCCAGCATCTAACAGGGGCAGGACTTCAAGAGGGGGGGTCCATAGGTCACAAGTTGATGATGATGGGAGCACCTCACAAACTGGTTCCCGAAGCTCTGGAGGCTAATGCCCTTTCTTATAGCTGCCCCACCAATACTCTAATGAGGAAGGTATGGCAGCAAGCAAAGCGTAAATTGGGATATGTGGGAATAACTACCTATACTCCTCTATGGGGTAACCGTCATCTGTTTGAATTAAATAAGGTCGACAAAGCTCCGGAATGGGATAGCCAGGGGATTAATAGAATAGTTCACCTTTATGAGGGGAACACAATGAAATCTTTTGAAACTATCAGCCAGGAATTCAATGTCCCTAATAGGTCATTTTACAAATATTTGCAACTGAGGCATGCAATTCAGGCCCAATATGGATCACTCACTATTGAGCGAACTGAAATACCCCTGCTCCAGGCCCTCATAGATCATGGACACGCAAAAGGTCAGATCTCGGGCCTATATATGAAGCTTAGAGGCAGTTTCTTGAAAGGCGAAGGCCCAGCCAAGAGTAGACAGGGTTGGATAGGGGATCTCGGCCCGATATCTCGGGAACAGTGGGCTAAAACGCTTGAACAGGGGCACCTGGCCTCTATATCTCCATCCCAGCGCGTGTCCCATCTGTTCCTCATATATCGGGCATATTACACCCCCCAGAAGTTATGGAAAATGGGGAGGAAAACCAGGGATGAATGTCCTAGATGTGGGGCACCGGGGGACCTCTTCCACATGGTGTGGAAATGCCCAAAGCTGTACAGTTATTGGCTAGAAATAGTTATTAAAATAAATAGAGCTTTTAAGACCACCCTGAAACCTGAGGCCAGGGCCTGTATACTGGGGATATTTGACGGGGTTAATATTCCTATGCCAATCAAGCCATCCGTCCTGAAGTGCTTATATCAAGCTAGGCGACTGATAGCAATCAATTGGCAAGCTAGAAACCCCCCCGATACTGGACAATGGGTCAACGCAATTAACTCCCTAATATGGTGCGAGAGAGTAATGCTTATAAAGCTAAACAATCTAAGAAAATTTGAGATATTATGGCGTCCCTGGCTGACTGATATGGGATTCCCCCTGGAGTGAGGTCAATATATGGATGGCCTAGTACCCGCTTGGGATTTTGCCCCCTTCCCTCTAATGCGGAGCCCCTTCCTTTTTCCTCCTTTTTTTTTTTTTTTTTTTTTTTCTTTTTTCTTTTTCCTGGCCTGCATGGAGGTGGTTGTCTGGCTGTGACTGGGACAGTTGTTGTCGGCATTGCGCGCTCGAGGTGGGGTGGGGGGTAGGGAGGTCTGGGGGGGGTAGGGCGGGGGAAGGGCATCATGGGGTGGCAGAGATGTGTAGCCGCTACATAGCAGTTTTAGCGCACTAGCCTAGCCACTAGCCAATATTATATCTAACATTCAGGTTTAAGCGTGATGTATGCTATGTTAGCGCCATTACTCAATCATATTTTGTCTTGTGTTTTGGAATGTATCAGGCTACGCCACCCCGGTATTGTAAATTATTATTTTTGTATTGGTGAAAATATTAATAAAAATTAAATAATTAAAAAAAAAAAAAGATGTATTTGGATCACATACTTTTATCCCTTTTTTACTTATCCCGACTGTAATTAATTTTGGAGTTTCTGTTTGGCCTAGTGCTAAGCAGTATTCTCAGCGGCCTCTATTCTGTTATCTATTTTTTTTGAACTTATTCTATTGAGTTTATAGAGGACTATTTAGGTTAGGTGCATTACTGTAAGGCTGCTTTCACACTGAGGCGCTTTATAGGTGCTATAGCGCTAAAAATAGCACCTGCAAAGCCCCTGTAAAGCGTCTCTCCTCTCACTCCAGTGTGAAAGCCAGAGTGTTTTCACACTGGAGCGGTGCACTGGCAGGGCGCTAAAAAAAGTCCTGCAAGCAGCATCTTTGAGGTGCTGTAGAAGCGGGGTAGCACCGGCAAAGCACCGGCAAATAGCCTTTTAACCCTATTTCGGCTGTTAGTGGGGGTTAAAAAACAAAAGAGTAAAACTTGCGCTTGGTAAAAATTAGTTGATAAGGAAAAAATCAATTTAAGAAAATAGCAGCCAAGCACAAAAAAACAGATACTAGGTCTAAATAACAGAAATGTGGAAAACAGTGCAGCGCTTAATATATAACATGTGACTGAATATAGTGAAACAATAGATCAGGGAAAAAACTTTCAAAGATGATGTTTCCAAAAAGTAAAACATCAATGATAAACAATACACATGTGCATATTGTGCAATAAACAAAGAAGCAATAAAAATGGATTATTGAACCAAAAAAAACACTTTTAAAGAGGACAAATGGTTATTTAAACTACAGCTTAATGCTGTGAAGCACAAACTTGTAATTAAGTGAAAAAAATAAACAACAAGATTGAAAAACAAATCAAAACAAATCCCATGCCTTGGATAAATGAAGTGATTTACAAGGCCCCATATATGTGAAGATAAAAGTTCATTAAATGAAACGTGAATGAAACTTTAAAGTTGGTCCCAGGTGTCACTGGTGTAGGTGCTTGACCACGTAAATTCTTTCACTGTACAGTTTAAGTAAGTAGTAAAGGCTTACCAGAGCCACCATTAGTGTGCGCAGATACGAACTCCCCAACGATTAGGATCGGACAAGATCGTTCCTCCGACACTCCTCGTGTAGATGGATGATTCGAATCACCTTTGGGGGTAGGAAGGTGAAAAATGACCCACACCTTCGGATGTTCCTTGAACGTCGTCCGTTCCGGTCAGTTCGAAAATTACAAGTTGGCGTATCACCAAATGGATGAAAAAGGAAAAAACGCCCAATCGTGTGATAAAGTCTAAAACACGTGAACTTTATTTTCCAACCATATAGACGTTGAAAGCTACAAATGACTCGATCGAGTCGCATAAAATTAAACGAAGAAAGTTGCTAGCAAAAATATAAAATCAAGCAGATAAAAATAGCACGAGATGTAGACGTATCTACCCGACGATCGTTTCGTCACAGATTGACGTCATCAGGCGTACCCCTGATGACGTCAATCTGTGACGAAACGATCGTCGGGTAGATACGTCTACATCTCGTGCTATTTTTATCTGCTTGATTTTATATTTTTGCTAGCAACTTTCTTCGTTTAATTTTATGCGACTCGATCGAGTCATTTGTAGCTTTCAACGTCTATATGGTTGGAAAATAAAGTTCACGTGTTTTAGACTTTATCACACGATTGGGCGTTTTTTTCCTTTTTCATCCATTTGGTGATACGCCAACTTGTAATTTTCGAACTGACCGGAACGGACGACGTTCAAGGAACATCCAAAGGTGTGGGTCATTTTTCACCTTCCTACCCCCAAAGGTGATTCGAATCATCCATCTACACGAGGAGTGTCGGAGGAACGATCTTGTCCGATCCTAATCGTTGGAGAGTTCGTATCTGCGCACACTAATGGTGGCTCTGGTAAGCCTTTACTACTTACTTAAACTGTACAGTGAAAGAATTTACGTGGTCAAGCACCTACACCAGTGACACCTGGGACCAACTTTAAAGTTTCATTCACGTTTCATTTAATGAACTTTTATCTTCACATATATGGGGCCTTGTAAATCACTTCATTTATCCAAGGCATGGGATTTGTTTTGATTTGTTTTTCAATCTTGTTGTTTATTTTTTCACTTAATTACAAGTTTGTGCTTCACAGCATTAAGCTGTAGTTTAAATAACCATTTGTCCTCTTTAAAAGTGTTTTTTTTGGTTCAATAATCCATTTTTATTGCTTCTTTGTTTATTGCACAATATGCACATGTGTATTGTTTATCATTGATGTTTTACTTTTTGGAAACATCATCTTTGAAAGTTTTTTCCCTGATCTATTGTTTCACTATATTCAGTCACATGTTATATATTAAGCGCTGCACTGTTTTCCACAGTGGGGGTTAAAAGCATCCCACTAGTGGCCGAAAAGCGTCGCAAAAACTACGATAAAGCACCACTAAAAATAGCAGTGCTTTACCACCGACGCCTGGGCGCTGCCAGTGTGAAAGTGCCCTATATCAATGTTTAATTTCATCTACCATTTTACCAACCATCTTGCCTTTATGTCAAAGATCTATCTATGTTACTATGCTACTGAGTTTTAATAATTCTACATCATTTTGTGCCTTTAGGCAAAATGGACACAATACTTTCTCATCTATCCACAAGATCATTAGTTAAAATACTGAAAAGAACTGGACTCCTACAGATGTTTGTGGATACACTTAAAATATGTTCTTTTTGTCTCCTGTGCTTTAACTATTTTATTATGCTTTTTCACATGTTTTTATGCATGCTTATATCCAGTTTAAGTTAATTACAGGGGAAATAGTACACACTTCTCCAAAGTTCCTAAATACTTTGCTAAAAGTATTTGCAACGCCTAGCTTTGAATTAGCCTAAACCCATAGACTGCCAATGCACCTATTTTTTTTTAAATCCTATTTTATTTTTTAAAATTTAGTTTACATTGTTTTTAAATGATATAAACAAGCAGACACATAAAGTATCTCACATTTTTGTAAATATTTTATATTTTCAGGTGATAACACTGAAGAAGTGACACTTTGCTACAATGTAAAGTAGTGAGTGCACAGCTTGTATAACAGTGTAAATTTGCTGTCCCCTCAAAATAACTCAACACACAGCCATTAATGTCTAAACCACTGGTAACAAAAGTGAGTACACCCCTAAGTGAAAATGTCCAAATTGGGCCAATTTAGCCCTTTTCCCTCCCCAGTGTATTGTGACTCGTTTGTGTTACAAGGTCTCAGGTGTGAATGAGTAGCAGGTGTGTTAAATTTGGTGTTATCACTCTCACACTCTCAAACTGGTCACTGGAAGTTCAACATGGCACCTCTTGGCAAAGAACTGTCTGAGGAACTGAAAAAAAGAATTGTCGCTCTACATAAAGATGGCCTAGGCTATAAGAAGATTGCCAAGACCCTGAACCTGAGCTGCAACACGGTGGCCAAGACCATACAGCGGTTTAACAGCACAGGTTCCACTCAGAACAGGCATCACCATGGTTGAACAAAGAAGTTGAGTGCACATGCTCAGCGTCATATCCAGAGGTTGTCTTTGGGAAATAGACTTATGAGTGCTGCCAGCATTGTTGCAGAGCTTGAAGGGGTGGGAGGTCAGCCTGCCAGTGCTCAGACCATACGCCGCACACTGAATCAAATTGGTCTGCATGTCTGTCATCCTAGAAGGAAGCCTCTTCTAAAGATGATGCACAAGAAAGCCTGCAAACATTTTGCTGAAGACAAGCAGACTAAGGACATGGATTACTGGAACCATGTTCTGTGGTCTAATGAGACCAAGATAAACCTATTTGGTTCAGATGGTGTCAAGCATGTGTTGGGATAACCAGGTGAAGAGTACAAAGACAAATGTGTCTTGCCTACAGTCAAGCGTAGTGTTGGAAGTGTCATGGTCTGGGGCTGCATGAGTGCTGCTGGCACTGGGGAGCTACAGTTCATTGAGGGAACCATGAATGCCAACATGTACTATGACATACTGAAGCAGAGCTTGATCCCCTCCCTTTGGAGACTGGGCCACAGGGAAGTATTCCAACGACTCCAAATACACCTCCAAGATGACCACTGTCTTGCTGAAGAAGCTGAGGTTAAAAGTGATGGACTGGCCAAGCATGTCTCTAGACCTAAACCCTATTGAGCATCTGTGGGGAATCCGCAAACGGAAGGTGGAGGAGCGCAAGGTCTCTGACCTCCACCAGCTCCATGATGTCATCAAGGAGGAGTGGAAAATGACTCCAGTGGCAATCTGTGAAGCTTTGGTGAACTCCATGTCTAAGAGGGTAAAGGTAGTGCTGGAAAATAATGGTGGCCACACAAAATATTGACACTTTGGGTCCAATTTGGACATTTGCACTTAGCGGTGTACTCACTTTTGTTGCCAGCTGTTTAGACATTAATGGCTGTGTGTTGAGTTATTTTGAGGGGACACCAAATGTATGCTGTTATATAAGCTGTACACTCACTACTTTACATTTTAGCAAAGTGTAATTTCTTCAATGCTGTCACATGAAAAGATAGAATAAAATATTTACAAAAATTGGAGGGGTGTACTCACTTTAGCTCAAGTTTACACAAGACAAAGTGCAATTCAGAACGAGAGTCATAGGTTTCTAGCTTGAGGCACATATTATCCCTCTCTTGAGGGAAAGCCTTTAAATCAGAGTGTGCTCAATAAGGGATTTAATATCACACAGCAAAACTGAACATTCTCTAAAGCTCCTGGACAAACACATTGTCATTGTGAGAGAAAGGAGCTCCTCCAAGCAAAATAGAATCCAAACAAGACCAAATTTGGTAAAAATATGTGTGGGGTACATCTGAATTGAAAATGAGTTTCAAAAATGATATGCATCAATTGAATTCTCTCTTTCACTCCTCAATGGAGGGGAGTGGGGGGAAACATACAAATCTATTAAATGGTCAATGACTTCCGTTGGCAATTTTTTTTTTTAAACACACAAAAAAAGATATGAGCCCCCCCCCCCCCCAAATCCACACCAGACCCTTCCCCAAGGAAGTTCATTTCCTGAACTAGACCAATTGTGAGGGTCTGTGGTGAGAAAAGCTATCAGACTTCACACCCCCCCATACGAAAAAGTAAGCCCCTGTACACACGGTCAGACATCCCGACCACAAAATCCATTGGATTTTTTCAGACGGATTTTGTCTGAAACTGGTGTTGCATACACGCAGTCAGACAAAGTTGTCGGAAAATCCGATCATTCGGAACGTGGTGTCTGAGTATGCGTGGCACTTTGCCCAATCAGAATTCTCTACAAATGATCAGAAAAGTCTGATTGGATTTTGTTGTCAGAAAATTTGAGATCCTGCTCTCAAATTTTTTCCGTCAGATTTT
The DNA here is from genome assembly GCF_037356315.1 of Lithobates pipiens. Lineage (NCBI taxonomy): Eukaryota > Metazoa > Chordata > Amphibia > Anura > Ranidae > Lithobates > Lithobates pipiens. The sequence continues at coordinate 101,580,948 of NW_027507785.1, forward strand.
CCAACAATATAATCCGATCGGACCTTTTCCGTCGGAATTTCCGATCGTGTGTACGGGGGCTTAGAGGTACTGGTTAATTCACTAAAAGAAAATAACAGAGCAAAAAAATGCATCCACACTGGGAGGTTTTTTTTTATTTTTTATTTTTATTAACCTCCCTGGCGGTACGATTATTTCGGATTTTAGGTGCTAAAAGCGGTACCATTATTTTGCATGAAAATTTGGCGTTTTATATTGTAGTCCTGCAATTCTTAGGAATAACTCTCTTAAATCTGTCCAAACCAGAGTCTAGCAGACATCCCGGGTATGATAAAGTTTGAAAAATTAAATCATAAATTATAATATAATAAATAATTATAAATAATTGTACCAAATAATAATATAACAATAATAAAAATTATTCAATAATGTAATCAAATCAAAAACACTGAAATTTGCTCAGTTGCAGAATTGTCACTGTCATTACTTTTCAGTATTTGATGACGGATCTCCCCACAAATCGCTATCGCTCAATTCTGCGAGTGATTCTAATTTATTATCGCTGTTTTCTAGCTGGTCTAAAATCATTTTTGATGTACAGTGACAGTTTTGGTTGCTATGGGCAATCTCCAGTTTCCAGGCATAAAGAACAGTTTTTATTATATAAAACTGCATGCAGGACACTGGGCAGACCACTAGGGACAACGGGGATGTGAAATATTTACATACAGCAATGTAATCTATAAGATTACATTATACTGTATGTATACTGTTTGTTTCACTTTTTGAATTTGGCGCCGATCTCCGTCCCCGTGCGTCGCAACGCTCGCAGGCCACGGAGATCGGCGATGTAATGCATCGAGCGAGACACGGCTCGCTCGTACAGCGGGGAGACAACGCTGGATCCGAGGGAGAAGGTAAGTAAACCTCCTCCTGGATCCAGCGACGCTGTCCCGAGTCTGACTCGGGGATACCGCTTTTGGTATGAAAAATCCACCCCGAGTCAGACTCGGGAATACCGTCAGGGGGGTTAAAGTCCCAGAGTATACATCCTTTGTCAATCATCTTGCACAGGTCCCTGTGTTTGATAGTGGGACTTCTGGAGAGTTGTCCTACATAACTGATGCTGGATCTACTTTATTGGATGATGTCCCAGTCTGGCTGTCAGTTATGGCAACCCATGCACAATGATCTTGCTCCCATTCCACAACTGTCAAAAAAACAACCAGTGATACTGACTAACATCATTGAACAAATAGGGTCTTGACCACATCTGGCCAATGACATCACCCAGGATGTCCATTGGGTTGCTTACAACAGACAGACAGGTAGTATGATAGTGATTGCTAGGACACAGGTACCACCTGAGTACTAGCAACCAATGACACTGTGGGGTCGCTTGCGTCCAAGCAACCAAGGATGTTTGTGGCATGCACAGAGGTAAAGTCATTCATTCAGTGACAGTAGTAATACATGACGGTAGCCAGAGGTTTACGCTGGCAAACAGGACATATATGGCATTGGCCATATTGTTCAATCACATACAGAGAACAGAAAGAGTTTGCAGTGAACCCTGAAGAACTATGAACATGAACCACATAGCTAATCTAGAGTGGAAGAGTCAAAGTGACTCAAAATGCAGGTGAGAGGATTATTGCACACATTTGTGCCAAAAACATTGGTAAATGTTACAATAACCTTTACCATAGTGTGCATTTTCTTGTGGGTTGTAGTCCGTTCAGAAAGGTGCAGGTGCCAATGAATTGTATAGCAAGCGAGCCACGCATTACCACGTGTTTTTGAAGCACACGGCAAAACATGCATTTTCTGTGCCTCTTGCCGTGTATTCAGAAACGCACAGATGTTACCTGAATGGCAGTGAATCAAGACGTGGAAATTATGACAGCACCCATTAAAATCTATGTATTTTCACTTGACCTGCGACTTTACATATCACCAGAATGCCACAGATCACTGAAAAGTTAAGACTAGTGTGAACCAAGGCTAAAGAAAATATTGTACGATGTATCAATAAAAATGGAAAGTTTAAAACTGCAACAAAGCAGTGACATAGAAAAGTCAGATGTATATAACAGCCATTGCCTTGCAGCCAAGAAAACTTCAAAAAATCGACACTGAACTAGCACAGGCAAAGACCACAAGGAATAACACTTTATACTTGAGAGTAGAGTGAGGGATATGATTTTGGAGTGCAGAGAGAACCAGATTGTCATGGAAAAATGGATATTGAACCTTCTGTACTATTTGCATGTTAGAGAAGGTGTTACCCTGTTCACAGAATACAAGGCATTCTGTGAATGGACAAGAAGAGAGGAGGTGTGTGTAAACAACAGGGTCTCCCTTTGTCCATTCAAATAAAATCTTGTATTCTGTGAACATAGTACACAGTACATAGTACAAAGTGTTGTGTGAATGGACGAAGGGAGAGGAAGAAGAGAGTAAACAACATGATCCCTTTGCTGTATTTAAACAGGAACTATCAATTGCAGTGCCAAAAGAAGAGAACTGTGTGTATTAACAGACATAAACAAAAATGTGATTTGTTTAGTAACCAGTAGTTCTCTGGCCCTAGCATGATCTTTATTAGAAGTAAATTATTTAACTCTTTCAAAAATTGTGTTTTTTTTTCCTGGTGTTCCACTTTAAAGATATTTGTTGTAACCCGTGTATGCCCAATTTTTTTATTTATCCATAGAGATAGGAGGATTTAGTGTTTGTGAGCAGTCCAGGACATGCTCATTCAATGCCCAGGGTGAAGGTGTCAAATTACACCAAATGGGGGGGCATCTGTTGGGAGAGTAGGGTGCGAGATGCAGCACACTGCACTGAAACATGTAAAATTCTATCTAGCTAGATATGGGGTAACAGTGATGTAGAAATTAATAGGGCCCATGTGTAGGGGTTGAGTAGTAAGTGACACAGAGTTCAGAGGTCAGTAGAGAGGCAGAGGTCAGTAGTAAGTGATGCAGAGGGCAGAGATTAGTAGTTATTTGAGGCAGAGGTAAGAAATAAGTGAAAAAAGTTTAGTGATCAGTAGTAAATGAAGTGGGGGGGTGGCCCCTCTGCCAGAAAACTCCGATCAGCGCTCTTTGCCATTGGCTGCAGCATCTTTGGGGTGGTGGAGGATCGGTGTATATGGTGTATGAGGTTTCATCCAATTTCTTTATTAAAAACATACATTAAATTATATGCAAAACTCGTTGATCAAAGATTAGACCCTATTATGCCACATCTCATACATCCCGACCAGGTGGGATTCACTCTGGGAAGGAAAGCCCCCGATGCCACACAGAAAATAACAAACCTCCTACATTATACAGGATCAAAAAAGATCCCAACCCTTGTAGCCTTGGATGGCAAAAAAGCATTTGACAGGATCCACTGGGGTTACCTGAAGCATACTCTTAAAGTGGAAGTAAACTCCCCTATCGTTTTCAGCCAAGGAAGCTGCCATCTTTGCCTCTGTTTAATCTTCAACTGCTATGGTGCTGCACATGTGATTCGTTATGACACCAGCCATTGGATGGTTTGATAGTTTGGCTGAGAGCACAGCCAATGTGCAGTTAGCATTCCCGGCATACCTTTTTATTTTAACTGTTTAAATCGATGGGTTTACTTCCAAGGCAACATCATATCAGCTATCCTTGCCCTGTATGCTAACCCTACCACCAGAGTCTTCACAAAATACCATTACTAATGGCACGTGCAAGGGTTCCCCCCTATCCCCCTTCATTTTCAAATTAATGATGGAACCCCTAGCTCAAATGATTTGCACATCCACCTGTATCTCAGGTATTCAAATTTCAGATCAGGAATTCAAAATTACACTATTCGCGGATGATATAATCCTTACCCTAACAGAATCGGCCCCATCCCTTGCAAACGTATGCAAAATATTGAATGTTTTTAACTCATAGTTCATTTTACAAGATTAATGACTCTAAAACAAACGTTCTAAGTGTAAAAGTACTGAAATCTACTTTGTCCCCTCCTCAAAACCAAATTTCCTTTTCATTGGGTGTCTACTTCCATACCATATCTAGGTATCTCTTTAACATCCCCGACCTCCAACCTATATACATACAACTACTTGCCATTTATTAACAAGTGCAAACAAGATCTCCAGTTGATATGCAAACAACACCTCTCATGGGCTGGCAGAACCACAGCCTTCAAATTGATCACTCTTTCAAAGCTTTTATACGTATATAGAGCTCCTTTGTATGGCTAAAACTGAAATCAAGGTGTCCTTACGCACCTATCATAAAAACAAAAATCCGCAGGAAGTATGAGCTTCCTCGACATCAAAGACTAATATGGAGCAGTAATTCTAGAACAAATGAAACCATCCTACTATCTCAGCTGCTCTAGCAGCTTGGAAATATTTCTCCAAGAACATATCTCCAATGGAAGATGACAAAGTCATTTCTGTTTCAATAGAAGCACTTAGCTTCATCCTCCCTACAATATCTCTCAAACACTAGCCACATATCAAACGCCAACCGTTAACCTCATTGATGCAACATAATCAAACCATTAAATTTCAAAACATACAAACCAAACATCAAATACCTTCACTAGGTTTATATACATATAGGCAAATAGACTCATACCTACAAAAACACAAAACTTTGGATGTCAAATTACCCCATAAAGCTCCAAATCCCCAAACACAAAAGGGATTACTATACTATATAATCTCCTCCAAAGTAAAACCACATTTGATAAAACAGCAGCATTAAAGAGGTGGGAAAGAGATCTGGAAAACTTATTTCTCTGACTCACAATGGCAGAAAGCCATACTACATAACCACAGTGTCCAAATGTATTAACTACTGGGAACTGTCACAAAAAATCCATCACAGATGGTACCTTACCCCCTTCCAAATGTGTAAATTTGCAAACCTGGATGCTGCCTCCACATATATCCGGTCTGGAAGAAAATATTCTCTTTTATTTCCGACATTACAGGTATCCTAACCAATCCCTCACCTTCATTAGCTATTCTCAGCATAGGAATAGAATCTGTTCCACAAAACTTCAGAACCCTGGTCATGCAAATAATATTTGCCGCTAGATTACTCATTATGCGCAAATGGTGAAGTTCATTAATTTCAAATATCTTTGATGTTAAGCACCAACTAAATTTAGTAAAAGATTATGAAAAACTTTCTGCTCTGAAAAACAACACTTATAACAAATACACCACTGCGTGGTAACCCTGGCTACAAATCCAGAATGCGCAATAGTAATGATGGGAGGGGCCCCTCCCTGAGAAAAGGTATTTATCAATTTATATTTACTAAAACAATTGCATTTCCATGTTCTGTGTACTTTTGGAGACCAAATATAGTGAATGCAGGGTCCTGGGTTAAGTAACACTTTAAATAACCAAAACTCGTCCTGTGCCCACACTTCCCTTTTAACCCAGTCATGTAGTCCCTCCGTTTATGTCTTGTGGTTTTACTCCGGGCCTAACTTTATTAATGTGCTTCTACGGAACCTTTTCCACATTATAGGGGCGGAATGATGTTTCTCTCATGAGTATATGCCTCCTTTAATACAAAAAAGTCTTGTGGTAATAAGAAAGTAGGCTTGTTTGACAACATCTATAATTCATAAGTGCATGCTGGTTACCAGTATGTTACAGTATTTTCCATCACACAATCCCCTATTTGATTCCCCTTAACCTATTTACTTTTGCTACTGGATAAAGATATTGATCCCTTTCTAAAAACGGTTCCCACATTTGCCCATATCCACTGGTGCCAAGGTTATTATTAAAACAAATATAAACATGTGAAATACGGTCTTGGAAATAAAAGTTGAGCTTTTATGAGAACCAGCGGCTATGAGCTTGTATATGATCCAAATGCTTTGTTTACATTTATTTTGTCTATCTGCTTCTGTACCACATCACAGTTAGGTTGCTGCTGTACATTTAAATTACACAGAACTAAAGAAGGTATTTAATAGGCTTAATTTCTGTTTGTGATCAGTAGGGATGAGCTTTGGTTTGGTCCAGCCATTCATTTGAGATTGGTTTGAGAAAGTGGCACTTCCTGGCCTCTAAACTCAGTTCAGGTGGCTAAGCTCCTTCTACACACGGAATCTGTCCACTGATCCCCACTGAGCAAGTGGGTGCAGACACAGCCTGTTCTCATTTTTGGGTGGCTGGATGTAAACAGACCGCTTGTCTGTTTACACCAGAATGCCATCCATTCCACTAGATGGATGGGGAATGAATTCCCATCCTGATCTGTTTGGACATCGGCGGGTGTAAACGGACACATGTCCTATGAATAGCCTAGTCAAAGTATTTGAAGTCCATGCATGCACATACTCACTATAATATATATATATATATATATATATATATATATATATATATATATATTATATTTTATATATTAAAAGTTGGCTGGTGTAGGTCCTGTTGACAAACTAACCTAGTCAAAGTTTTTAAATACTGTGCGCTTTTACTGTGCATTACGTTTTGGGGGCTTCTTTCAGTAAAATAATTACATTCTGTTGATTTCTTGATGTAAAAATTGATTGTGTGAATTTTATTGATGAATCATCCTAGTTGCATACTCATTGCTAAATTTTGGGGCATTTGGACCAAAATAAATATGCAATAATGTTGATTTTTTTTTTTTAAATCAAAAGCTAAATAGTAAGGTAACTAACTGTTCACAAATTTGTCTAGTCAAAGTGTTTAACCACTTAAGCCCCAGACCAATTTGCAGCCAAAGGACCAGGCCCTTTTATGCGATTCAGCACTGTCGCTTTAACTGACAATTGCGCAGTTGTGCGACATGGCTCCCAAACAAAATTGGCGTCCTTTTTTTCCCCACAAATAGAGCTTTCTTTTTGTGGCATTTGATCCCCTCTGCGGTTTTTATTTTTTGCGCTATAAACAAAAATGGAGCTACAATTTTGAAGAAAATGCAATATTTTTTACTTTTTGCTATAATAAATATCCCCAAAGAATATATATATATATATATATATATATATATATATATATATATCAATTCCTCGGTTTAGACTGATACGTATTCTTCTAAATATTTTTGGTAAAGAAAATCGCAATTAGCGATTATTGATTGGTTTGCACAAAAGTTATAGCGTTTACAAAATAGGGGATAGTTTTATAGCATTTTTAGTAAAAAATTTTTTTTACTAGTAATGGCGGCGATCAGCGATTTTTATTGTGACTGCTACATTATGGCAGACACATCGGACATTTTTGACACATTTTTGGGACCATTGTCATTTATACAGCAATCAGTGCTATTTAAATGCATTGATTCCTGTGTAAATGACACTGGCAGTGAAGGAGTTAACCCCTAGGGGGCGGGGGGGGTTATGTGTGACACGTGTGTGTTTTTTTTTTACTGTTAGGGGTTTACTGTTAGGGGCTTGGCATGTGATGTCACTGATCGTCTTTCCCTATAACAGGGAATAGATGATCGGTGACAGCCACAGTAGGAAGCACTGGGAGAGGTTTGTTTACACAGACCTCTTCTCGTTATTCAGCTCTGTGACCCAATCGCGGGACACCAGCGGTGATCGGGTCCACGGGTCCCGCAGCCATGGTCACGGAGCTCAGAACCGGGTCCCGAGCATGCCGCCGGCGGCGCGCATGCGACCCACGGCTGGGCACTTAAAGAGCAACGTACCTGTACGTGCTTGTGCCCAGCCGTGGCATTCTGCCGACGTAAATGTGCAGGAGGTGGTCCTTAAGCGGTTAAAGTCTGTGCACATACTTGATTTTATTTATTTATTTAATAATTGAATATGTGTGTGTCCTGTTGAAAAAAAAAAAGAAAAGCAGTCAAAGTGTTTAAAGATTTTGCATGCATAACATGTACATGCTACTCTATAACATTTTGGGCCCTTTTCAGCAAGATAGCTATATTCTAATATTGATTTATTGATTTTAAAAAAACTATTTTGGGCCGTGTTCAAAATGAGGCTCATTACCAGTAAATCAACAATGTGCACATTAATAATACATTATTTTGGGGGCTCTTTTAGGGAAATAATTATACTCTAATATTGTTATTAATTTAAAATGTCTGTTAGGTTTCTTGTTTAAAATGCAATCTAGTACAAAAGATTAAAGACTTTGCACTTTGTGGGAACTTTGTTATTTTGGTTTCATTAAGTCTGGTTGATGTACTCCTGAAAAAGTGGCCTAGTCAATGTGTGTGTACAAAGACTGTAGACAAATTCTCTACAATGTTGGGGCAGCACAGTGGTGTTGTGGGTAGCACTCTCCCCTAGCAGTAAAAAGCAAAAAGGATTGCTGGTTTGAATCCCAACCACGACACTACCTGCCTGGAGTTTGCATGTTCTCCCTGTGCCTGCATTGGCTTCCTCCGGGTACTCCGGTTTCCTTCCACAATCCAAAGACATGCTGGTAGGTTACTTGGTTCTGTCCAAAATTGGCCTTAGAATATGCATGTGAGTTGGGGACCTTGGATTGTGGGCTCCTTGAGGGTAGGGACCAACATATGTGTGGAGCGCTGTGTAAATTGATAGCGCTATATGGGTAACTTAAATAAATAGGCTTAATTGTAGACACACACCCACACTCATGCTGGATGGACTGGTGTCTTTATTCAACCTTACTAACCATGCTTTGAAGGCTTCTTCAGCATAATATTACATTTTTAAAATATCTGGTGTGGGCCCTGTTCAAAATGAGGCCTAATACAAGTGATTTGATACAGTCCTTTTAGGTACTATAATATTTTTGTGAATTTCCGGGCAAAAAATTATGCTCTGAAGTTGGCTTCTTGATTTGAAAATGGCTTGTGGGGGTCCTATGCAAAATGGTGTCTAGTAAAAGTGTTTAAATACTGTGTATATAGGCCCCTACAATATTTTAGGGTCTTACTTTTAGCAACATAACTACAATGTAATGTTGTTTACTTGATTTTAAAATGGCTGTTGTTTTTCCTGTTTAAAATGAGGCCTAGTGCAAATAATTAGATACTCTGCATGTAGGCGCTACAGCATTTTGGGATCTTTTTGTTCAGAAAACAATAATGTTGTAATATTGATTTGTTGATTTTTATGGCTTTTTTTAGCAGATAAATTACACTGTAATGTTGTTAAAATGGCTGGTTTAGGCCCCATTCAAAATGGTTCCTAGTGCAAACTATTACATATTCTGCAAGTAGACACTAAAATATTTTTAAAGCTTTTTTTTTTTTAACAAAACAACTATATCCTTTCTTGATTTTAAAATGCATTGTATGGGTCCTGTTCAAAATGGATCTTAGTACGAGTGATTAAATACTGTGCATTTTGAGGATTTTGGGGGATTTTTTTCTGGAAATAAAATACACTTAAATATTGATTGTTCCTCTTCAAAATCACATTGTTTTTTTAATCTTTATTCAATGAATGTTTTTTTTTTTTTTTTTTAATAAAACCTTTTTGGTATCTCCCTCCTAAACTGCAATCTACTAAAGCTTTTTACATAGCGTGTATTGAGCCTGTCCATGATTTCTGGACTTTTGTCCGTGATTTCTGGATGAAAAAGTGAATGAAAAAAGAAATCTAAAATTTGTAAAAAGAAAAAAGTTACACCCAAGCACTTAAAATCCCCTCCAAAAATTGTTTGGCCCGGGGATTGCTGGATGACGTCATGAAAATACAGGAAACACTGGTATCCGAGAACTGTGACTGCTGTGATATGCACATGAGAAATTTTTTATGTATACAGACAATTGTGTTTTGATGCTTGTGAGCACCTAAACAATGTGAGTGCTATTTTTATAAGAGTGTGTGAATAAAGTAAAACTTAAGGATAAAGTGCTTGTTTCCTTTATATGTGACTGAGTGGAGGAGGAGAGGAGAAAGAGAGCAGAGCTGGGAGGTCATTTTAAAGAAAAAGTGTCTGCATATATTTTATATTCAGGAGGACCCTCTATGCCGTAGCTGGGTGCAGAAGGAGGTGCCATACCACTTGGGGACCACCAGAGCAATTTTGCAGTGTACGGTATGTCCATTTAAAGGGGACATGAGCTTATTTTTACCAAACATAATCTGTAAGGTCAATGATCCCAGGTGAGAGCATAGTTGGTGAAGTTCGTGAAGGTGTGAGCACATTGGTGACAAGAGATATATATTGAAAACATTTTTTTTTACACTTTATATTATTCACTTTATGTTATTTGGTTTATATGTGGATTTATTTTGAATAATGAAGCGAAACACCATTTTAGAATTAATGTGTTTAGAGGGGGCTGCGGGGGGAGCTGCATGCAGAGTGTTTTTTACCTTACTGCATAGAATGCATTCTGCCTTTTTGGTTTTAATACTGCTTTAATCTAGTGTAATGAAAATGTACTCTTCCTCATATACCTAAAACAAGTGTGTCAGTTTTAGGCTCCTCACTTTATATCTCAAATGAAAAATAAAGTAATGCCTTTATGGGCTTGCAAAACATCATAACCACCAAATGTTTTAAATTCCTAATTTGTCAGAGTGGCTCATACGCCTGCAAAAAATCGCTGATATGGAAGAACTTATCATCCCGGCGAAGGACTCCCCCTATGAATTTGCAACTACTTGGGCTTGTTGGCGTCACTACTGCTCCACTGACCATTACAAACACCTTGTAGCTTCCCAGGTTTAACCCCTAACTGCACAAATGTCCTCCATGTCTCATGCTTCACTTCCTACTCCCTTTTCGTAGGACCCGGTCATTGAACCCCTGAATAGTCAATATATAACACCCCTCCAATGAGGGGAGAGAGTAAGGAGGATCCTCCCATCAGAGAGACCTTGCAGTGTTCTATTCTTCCTCCCTAATCTCAACAGGTCTTTATTCCCTACCCTCTCCCCCCTACAACTAATCCCTATCAATCTCCCCATCCCTTTTTTTTCTCTTCCCCCTCTCCCCCTTCCAAGTTCAGACACCAATTGATCCTATGTCAGGGGGTTGCATTGGCCATTGTTTTTAATCTCATCTCCGCATCTGTCTATATTCTTGACAAAAACTCCTCCCATAGCCAGTTATGTTTTGTACTTATTTACCCCCCTCCTCTTTCAAATATCTTCATTATTTGCTTAAGATTTGCCCAGTTACTTATTGTTTATTGTCAGATCCTTGGCACACAATGACTTCCTTGTCGTTACACAATGTCGACCTTTTGGTTAACCAGTTTGTTTATTTGTAATATTTGTTATGCCGATTCTTATAACACACAAATTGTATGAGCATTTGAGTGTTATATCCTTATACTGTAAAATCGTGTGGAAAACAGCACTGTCTAATATTGTGAAAGTGAAAATTGAAAAAAAGTGAATATGTAAAGAATAAAAAAGAAAAAATCCTGCTGCAACTCAATGTGAGATATACACAATACAATCCAAATCTATAAGCCAAAGCTGGGCTGATTTTTTTTGAAATTATATAGAAAACTATATACCCTTAAGTGAATATATACGTATATTACACGTGCAACTGCAAAGTATTAATCTTAACGTGCAACTAAAAGTTTAAATTGATTAAAATTACAATCTTAGTCATACAAATATTATTGTGAATTAACACACTAACAGTGAAAAAAGATATTTGTACCCCTCCAATTCTTGTGGACTATATATATATATATATATTTCATTTATTCACATTTTTTATTCTACAAATATCTTTTTTATTTTTTCACTTAGTGTGTTAATTCACAATTATATTTGTATGACTAAGATTGTTATTTTAACCAATTTGAACTTTTAGTTGCACGTTAAGATTAATACTTTGCAGTTGCACATGTAATATATATATTCACTTAAGGGTATATCGTTTTCTATATAATTTCAAAAAAATTCAGCACAGCTTTGGCTTATAGATATCCTTATACTGTATGTAACAAAAAATTTCTTTCAATAGATCTTGTTTGAAAAAAAAAAACCTAATTTGTAAATACACAATAAGAGACTTTGTCAAATTCATAAATAAGAAATATGTATAACTCAACTACAAAAAATATTGAAATAAATGAAGTTCAATCAGGTTTTAAAAATTAATACATGCCACTCTGGCTGCAATACTCACCTTAAATTCCGAGTTGCCCCCTTCAGTACCTCTTTTCCACAGGATGTCTTCAATCTGGCAGGTTGAATGATGCCCTGTGTCACTCGAGCCAGTCATGTGGCCTACTGGGTCCACTTTGTTTTTTTCCCAGGGTAGGCAAAGGAGGTTGGGGTTTGTATGGAGGGGGGACTTATAAAGGAATTTGGTAGCCCCTTCTAGGGGAATGATATCAGGGATACATTAGTACCTAAAACACTCTAACACCTTAGAAAAATTATTTTTATTATATTACTTTACAAAAAATAGTAATTAATGCCTCCTTAAATCCATCATCAATCGTGTTGTCCAGTAATGCCTTGTCAATGACAATGACTTGATGCCTGCTGATGTTTACCCTGCACTTCTTTTGATAAATGACAGATGTATTTGGTCAATAACATTTCTGGAAATAGTATCATGGGTCTGCAAGTGGCCAGGGTTCACCTCAAACTCAAGTCTGACCCAAACCTGAATTTCATCTCTAACCACGTGCTTCAGATGACTGAACAGTATGATAATATCATGAAGAAGTGACCATTCAGTACAGGTATCAGTGAAGAACAGGTGGAGTTAGATAGTATACAAGACATTCAGAATTTTTTTTATTATTGGGCTTTTCCGAGAGATGACCTTAAACATTTTGCAATCTTGCAAAAAAATTAAAATCAAGGTAAGAAAAGCTTATATTATGCAACCTATGCTTAAAAAAATCCTATTACTTTCCCACAGTATTAGAGCTGTTGTTACACTAGCAATGGTGTTCACAACTTGTCCATGATAAAATCTTAAAACAAAAAACAAATTGAAATAATGCTTGATTTCATATGCTGCTCCTTTGCTTGCCTTTTGAGTGAGACATCCCTCCACCAATGACTAAAATGCTGCAAATTGCAAGTCACCAGTAAGGGAGTGACATATAATCAAGTAAGTATTTACCTACCCTGTCTAGCCCTATATAGTGATCTTGTTGCTGGCTATTAGGAATAAGCAAATATGACTGGATTTGATTCACGGAGGAATTACCGTAATCAAAACCTGAACTGCGCAGGGATCTGGGCACTGCCATGGGTATAGGTAACCTTACAAAAATACTTTAAAAAAAATACTATATAGAGAGGAGAGGGTCCTTTTAATGGGACATTGTGGGTAACATGAGAAGAGCACAAATTCTTTAAATTACATTCTTGGGAGCTTATGCTTGGGAATATTCCCAAAATATTCAAAATATAGACTTCAGGTATGTGTGTGGTAGAAATTGACTAGCTTCAGAACAATATTAAAGTGGTTGTAAACTCTTACAAACCACTTTGACCTACAGGTAAGCCTAGATCAAGGCTTACCTGTAGGTCCAAGAAATATCTCCTAAACATACACGGTTTAGGAGATATTTGCTAAAAGACAGTGACAGCTATCTACGGCGCATGCGCACTATTGCCGTTAGCAGCATGCCGCTACTAACGGCTAACTTGAAGAGTGGCTGCAGAAAAAAAAACAAGTGGTCCATCGAGTCTGCCTATCTTTTAAAATTTATATTTGTTTGTTTGTTTTTGTTTTAAACTTTATTGAGTATAGATCTACAGTATGTTTGTCCCAAGCATGTTTGCATCCACTACTGTTCACTGACTCACTACCACCAAACTCACCTTGAACAAAAAAACATTAGGGTGTATTATTTGAGAGATAATAGCCACAAATATTGAACATCAGCTGGACAGAATGTAAACAGCTTGGCTAGGCCTTGATAATATGTCACAATATAGAACGGGGATACAAAGCAGCTTTTATCCTGAAATAGATATTAAATTATTCTACAACGTACAATGTCCTTTTGGCTAAGGGGTATATTACAGCATCTTGAACATGACAGAAGGCTGTTACTAATGATGATGCTGAAGGTGAAAATAGAGAATGTTTAAGTTACTTTCATGGGTCTCTGAACTTTGAAATGTGAGAATCTGTGGAGCCACAGGCAATCCTTTACAGACAATGATGTTTGCAAATGAGAATTATTTCACATAATGACAATCAGGCATCATCAAGGTCAAAAGTCAGAAAATGCTTTGAGGGCTCTTTTTTAAAGAGTGTATTTAAGAGTAAAGCCCAGTATACATGGGCCGAATGTCAGGTGACATTGGCCAGTTCAGTCAAATACATTCAGCCAGTATGTATGGCAGTCGAACGGCTGGCTTCTGTCAGACATCAGAGCATCAGTTTTATTTGTTCAAAAAACGAATGGTGTGTACTAAGCTTAAGGCCTCACACGCTTTAGCCATTTAGCCCCTGTGCATAAGATCCCAGGGTTGCAGTGTGGGCAAAAGGCTGTAAAACAAATGCTGCACACACACGATCTGACAATTTGGTCACGTGTGGGCTCCAGCGGACTTTTTCTTCCCAAAAGTCCGGCGGACTTAGAAATAAGACTTGCTTCAAAATTGTCCACCGGACTCGGCTTTTAGCGTACAATCCGTTCATCTGTGTGTTAGTCTGGCAGACTAAAACTGATGCTACTGCAGTTATTGGCCACTGGCTATGAACTTCCTTATTCTATATCATCACGTTTGAATCCACTGGACTTTTGGAGTGATCGTGTGGGACCAAGTCCGTTCACTTTAAAGGCTGGCGGACCTCAGCTGCAAAGTCTGGTGGACAATCCGCCAGGCTAAGTCCGCCGAATAGTCCGATCGTGTGTACGTGGCATAAAAGTAAAAAGCTGAGTTCAGTGCAATTGACAACTCATGAACAACTGGGCTAGTGATCCCGTGCCAACAGTAGGCATATTCATATACTTTAACATGGTGATGTATATATGATGGATACTGTATGTTCCACTTTGGGTTTGCCTTTGACAACACAAATTTAAAGAGTGACTCTATTTTTATGGGAAAGACATAGCAAATATAAAAAATAAAAAATCAATAAAGCATATAGCATTTATAGAATGCTATTATAAATTACATTTTCTTTACAATCTGCAGCTCTGTAGCTTTCTGTAAAATGCTGTGTGGGGAGGTGTCAGGAAAAGTCTGATCATTGGATCATTGGAGGAAAGAAGGATAAGTTTTCAGCATAAAACAAAAAAGAAAAGGAGGGCACGCCAGCCTTGTGCGTAATCACAAGAAGATTTATTAATAAAACCAGAATAAAATAATACTCATAAACATGTGGAGATAAAGCGCTTAGCATAGCCACCTAATTGTGATTATCAGTCTAGAACCAATAGTCTCCAGATAGCTATGGAAAAGACATCAGGGCTGCTGCCAGCTGATGCGTTTCAAAGTCATAGCTTCTTATTCAGAGCCTAGCAGAAGTGATCGCTTCGGTTGCCTCTTACTAAACACTCTGGACTATCTGTTTTCCAAAAAGAGGTAATTTGAGGGTACTGTCCTGGCATTTCAGGACCACAAGAAATTAGATAAGCAGTCTGTACATCAGGACTGATCAATTTTCAAATATATGTACCATAGATTGTAGACCCAATAACTTTCACAAAGAATAAATAATATAATCTGATTTGAGATATTTTACCAAAGAGATGTAACCGAATACATTTTAGCCTAAATTTATGGATAAAGATTATTTATTTGCTAAATTTTATAAGAGAAACCAAGAAAAATTTGAGTTTTTTCAAAATTTTCATTTATATAGCAAAAAGTAAAAGAAAACAGTGAGTAAATACCACCAAAAGAAAGCTCTACCTGTCTCAGAAACAATGATAACATTTCCATTTGGGTACAATGTTGCATTACTAAGTAATTGTCATTCAAAAGTGTGACAGCACTGAAAACAAAATTTACCTGGACAGGAAGGGGGAGAAATATACAGCTTGAGGGGGCTAATGTTGATAAATGTAAAGTAATGCACTTGTGGACTAAAAACATACATGCATCATACATTCTAGGGGGAGTGCTCTAGGGGAAGTCAATAATCGCAAAGGATTTGTAAGTACTGATAGATCATAGAATTAATAATAGCTTCCAATCTCAAGCTGCAATTTCTACACTAAACACTTATGTATTGCATCATGTACAAAGCATTAGTACACTCTTATTTGCAAGTACAGTTTTGGTCACCAGCTCACAAAAAAGGATATTGGTAAATTGGAGAGACTGCAGAAAAGAATGACCAAACATATAACAAGCATATAACATATAACAAGCATTCAGAAAATGTAAAAAAGTTGAATGGGCTTAATTTAGATCTAGTTCTAGCAACTTAGTTTGTTAAAAAAATAAAAAATAACGCTGAATGTATTGCAGAATTCATAACAATATAGATGGATATTACAAGTTATCCTGTAAGTTATAACACCAGAGAATGTTGATCTAGGGAATATCCGATTGCCCTAGGACATCAGGAAGGATTTTTCCCCCTACTGGAGCGAATTGGACCATTCATTATAAAGGTTTTTGCCCTTTTTTCTGGATTAACTGTGGGTAAAGGGCTCAGATTATGGAGGTTTTCTAATGATCTATTTTTTATTTCTATTGGTTGAACTCAATGGAATTGTATAATTTTTTCAACGTGACTATGTAACTATGCAATTTACCCTTTCCAAGTTTTTAGTAAATGTATTACACATACCCAGGGCTTTTTGTTGAGCAGGAATGAGGGAACGCTGTTCTAGCACCTCCAGCACCTCCAGCGCCTCTAGCACTAAATGTACAGTATATAATGGCAAGGGGAGCTGGGGTGTGCTGAAGGGTCTACTGATGCTGGCTGCTGTGGTATCTATTGTTGCTGGTGGAATCTACTGTTGAGGGAGGGGTCTAATGTTGCTGGCTGCTTGTGGGCATATTGCTGCTGTGAGATGTATTGTTGCTGGCATGGATCTATTGTTGTGTGGGTGTAACTCTTGTTTCTGGGGGTATTTTGTTACAGGGGTATAATGTTGCTGGGGTGATCTATTGTTGCAGAGGGGGATCTATTGTAGCTGGGGAATCTATTTTCTTGTTGCTATTAACACATTCAATAAAAATTACTTAGCACTACAAAATTATACTTGGTTCGGAATTCCCTAAAAGGGGCAGAACTAGGAGGTGGGTAGGGGGTCAAACAAAGGACAGTGCTCGGAGGTGAGTAGTGAGTGGAGACGAGAGGTGATTCGAAAGGGAGTAGTAACTGCATCTATTCTCTGAGAAAAAAAGTCCTGCACATACCTAGTTATTCCATCTTGGTAAATGCATTTTGCAATTATCTTTTCAGTTCTACTGGACCAAGTGAGGAACATGATCTGTAATGCTGCGTACACACGATCGAATTGTGAGGCGTAATTGGTCCAGCAAACAATCCGGCAAACAATCCGCCGGACTTTATAACGAATGGACTTGGCCACACACGGACGCTCCGAAAGTCCGCGATTTCTAACGCGATGACGTACAGCACGTACGATGGGACAAGAAAAAGAAGGTTCAATAGCCAGTAGCCAATAGCTTCCTTCTCGTACTTGCTTCAGAGCATGCATCATTCTTAGTCCACAGGACTAGCACACTGACGAATGGATTGTCCTCTGAAAGCCAAGTCCGACGGACAAATTTTGAGTCAAAACTACTTTCTAAGTCCGCCGGACTTTACGATGAAAAAGTCCGCTGGAGCTAACACACGATCGAATTGTCCGGCGTACTGTGGTCCGCGGCATTAGGCTTATTGTTTTATGTTTCTGGATTATTATTTTTATTCTTCAAGAAAATATGCTATTCTATAGAATACATCCTTGTACTCATTAACAATATCAGTACTATAGGATCAAATGACTGTGCATATTGAAAATCCTCAGCAAACAATACTAGCTTTATTCATTTGCCATAGTAATGTGCAAAACCTTGATGTGTATCTTGTCAAATGTCTTCTATTATTCAGTACATTTGTAGATTCTGGTAAACATGCACTTGTCAACATCAATTTGATTTTTCTTAACTTTAGGAACTTTTTCTATTGCAATGGATTCACGGGTATCACTTGCTAAATTGTGTACATTTCAAACCTGAATGTCTTTATTATTCTTCCTACTGTAATACCTGAATAGTGTGAAATGCTTTGATTGCATTTACAAAGACAGAATGCTTACTTGAGGAGGAAATCATTTCCATTCCATCAATATTAGATGCAGCATTAATATCTTTAGGATCTTTGAAGTGACATCGTGTAGCATAGTTGTTCCTCTTCTTGCATTCAAACTTATTTAACATTTTGTAATACAGTTTTGCCATATAAGTGATCTCTCATAGTCACAAGTTGATTGGACTTAAAGTGGTAGTAAACTGATTTGTAAATTTTACCTACAGGTAAGATTACAATAAGACTTACCTAGAGGTACAGTGAAAAAAAAATATTTACCATTTCAGATGTTACAGGCGCATATGCACTGTGCTCTGTTTTGAGGGCTCACTGAGTGTGCTGCCAATCCAGAGCACTGTTTTAGGTTTGGATACAACACGTATAAGTTAAGACCCCTGTTGGTTTTTCTTTTTTTTCTATCTGTATCCCTTGTGTGCCATAGGGGGGTTTCCCAGCAGGAAAGAGATCCCCTCTTTCAGAGAGCTGACACCAGAACAGGTTTACTAATTGGAAATTGTCTCCTCCTCTTCTGTCTCAATTACAACTCAAATAAAGATGGTGCAACAAAAACAATCTATTTATCCAGTTTTGTACCTTGAAACTAATGTGGCCATCATGTTTAATGGCATGCTTACTAACTTGTCAATGTTTCACATGTATTAAAATGTATTGTCAATTTTCTACCATTTGATTATGGATGATAGCTCTGGGGGTTATTTACTAACGGCAAATCCACTTTGCACTGCAAGTGCACTTGGAAGTGAAGTCGCTGTAGATTTGATGGGGACATGCAAGGAAAATAAAGAACAACATTTTAGCTTGCACATGATTGGATGATAAAATCAGCAGAGCTTCCACTCATTTCAGATCTTCCCCTCAGATGTACAGCGACTGCCAGTGCACTTGTAGTGCAAAGTGTATTTGCCTTTAGTAAATCAACCCCTATGTGTCATTGTACTGATTGGCAGGATTTATAACAGTATAATCTCAGGAAGACTTGTTTTGAAATAACAGTTTTTATAATGCTTTAGCAAATTTTGTATTATAGGGGCATTCTTACTGGATGGTTCACTACTTATTTTGCACAGCAGGAATCATATTATCTATGAAAAATAAATGTTAAAGCTAAATGTTGGGCACAAAAACTTTCACTAAAATATTTCTCACTATATTGCTTTTGCAACAATATAAATCCACTTTGTATGCAACAAATGCCTTTGCAAATCCACATATTACCTTGTAAAATCAGTAGCAACATCATCATTGTCCTGCACAAAGCCTGTACAGAGAGCAGAGCTGTAGGAGGAACCCAGCAGGACACACCCACTAGAGGCTGCCTGCAGAAAACTAGGAGGGGGTAGATATTAGACATGTGTGATTAGTTTTGTATGAAACAAAAATTTGTTTGAATTTCCGGAAATTCGTCTATTCATACGAATCCGAAATACAAATTTTTATGCATACGATTTCCGTACGAAATACGAAATTTTGTTTACGAATTTTGGATCCAAATTCATAACGAATATTCATAATTAATGAAAAGTTAACAAACCTAAAAGTTAAAAACCCAGAAATTCAGCACAGCACAGGGATGGTGAGAATCCCCTCATAAGGATAAATTCATCATAACGAAAATTCGTAATTGTTACGAAAAGAGTTAATGAACCTAAAAGTTAAAATCCAAGGAAGTCAGCACAGGGATGGTGGGAACCCTATGGGAATTTCTATGCTTACAAATTTTATACAAAATACGAAATTTCGTTAACGAATTTTGGATCCAAATTAACACAAACATGACTGGTGTTTTGTTCACAAATCAGAGGAAGTCAGGAGAGCATAGGGATGGTGGGAACCCATCATAATGATAAATTCATCATAACGAACATTCGTAATTGCTACGAAAAGTTATCAAACCTAAAAGTTAAAAACCCAGGAAGTCAGCACAGCACAGGGATGGTGGGAACCCCTCATAATGATAAATTCATCATAACGAACTTCCATTATTTTCAAATTTTTATGCATATGAATTCTGTACAAAATACGAAATTTCGGATCCAAATTCATAACGAAAATTCGTAATTAACGAAAAGTCAACTAACCTAAAAGTTAAAACCCCAGGAAGTCAGCACTGCACAGGGATAGTGGGAGCCCCTCATAATGATAAATTCATCATAACAAACTTTCGTTATTTTAATGAAAAGTTTATGAATCTAACGAAAATTCGTATTTCGTACCAATCCGAATTGAATTTCAATTTTTTTTTCATACGGAACGAAACGTAACAAAACGAAACAAATTTTTGGACGGTGCCCATCTCTAGAAGATACAATACCAAGCACCATACACAAGGAGAGCGAGAGAGCAGCAGTGCCTAGTCTTTATTGCAGTACGATTTTCACAATGGTTTATTGCACAAATCTGGAAGAAATACACACAACACATCAAGATTCAAGTAAGAATGCACATGCCTTTTTTATTGAGACAAGATTTACTTATCCCATAGTTCAGATTTAGAGTTAGGTTTGTGCCTGTACAGATTCAGGCCAGTGGTTATTTCTAAGGAGAGTGCTGTACCTACATGACTACGAATGTTTGCAAGGACCAAAGACCTGTGTATTCTGCTAAATAGGTGTTATAAATATATAAAGCAGCTGGAATTGGGTGTCTGCACTGTTTGATTTATTGTTGGCTTAACTGTGGAGATACATTTGACCGGTCAATGGAAGTGGTGGTTATCAGTGAGACACATTATTCTTTGGAGATTACAACTGGGTATTTGTCTATTTTTCACCTTGGATTTAGAGATGTCTAACATTTTCAGTTATTTTACAACTGCATCAATAATGCATTGCTGCCCATCGTTATATTTATCAGAAATATAACCTTAACTAATAAGTGTAATAAGTAGTCTTAGGCAATGTGACACTTGCTATTAAACATTAAATGATTTCCTTCATTATATAATCTTTGGCTTTGAGATATAGACTAGACCTTTTCTTGCTATAGTGACAAATGCAAATACTTGATAATACTGTATGTCTCTACCTGATTATACTACCAAGGTGAGATACGATGACGGGAATGTTTAGCCTGGAATAATGGTTTGTTTGCATTTTCTACTAGTATTTGCTGCTACATTCACATTTATTCAATTACAATTATTTAATTCACAATTTATATTATTATTACTATATCAAATAAAAATGATTTCTAATAGCATATGATCTTGGGATTGTAAATCTATTTTCGATACTTACCATTGTTTTACAATGTACATTGTGGCTGGTCTGTGTATAATTTATAATATTCTTTTGATCGTAAGTGGTAATTTGTCATTAAAGTAAACCTATGGTCAAACTAAAAAAATTACCTGAGTGAGGTAGGTTACCCATACTAGTATATCTAGACCCTGTTTTAAGTACCCACCCCCAAACATTCTGTAAATACATGTTGATTCCACCAGTAGAACCATTGGAAAGGCACTTCCTTTGATAGGGTGACTTCACTCTCCCATCTGTAGCGAAGTCCTTTTAGCTATGTCAACCATGCTTGAACATGCCAAACACACTTTTTCTCCCTAGAGAGTACTCAGAGAGTGTAGAAGTGTACAGGTATGTTAGGATTCTATGATCTTGTAGGCATTACAAACGTTTACATTTTTACACATGCTTTTACAATGTTTTTTTTGCAATTCCCCTTGAATCTTCAGAGATGTCAAATGTAGACGATAAATGAGTTTTAAGGACTGAACGTGACAGGCCTTTTTTTTAACATTTTTTAAGCAGAAGTAAAAAGGAACTACAGTTTTATTATAAAGATTTTAAAAAAAATCTCTGGAGTTATTTGGTGGCAAGCAATAACATAAAAGTGGAAAAACAGCAGTGCAATGCTTGTGAAAATCACATAATACTCCTACCAAGTGATTGAAACATGCATAATACAAAAATCATCACCATCAAATTAAACATTAATATAATAAAGTGCATAAAATTATGAAGTGAAAAGCCCCAAAGTGAAAGTCCATAAATGATTTGAACTGTCTTCTCAATGTGTGGCAGAAAGAAGCAGAGAATGTGTATCCCAATAGCCTCAAAGGCTTTCAGCAATAGGACCACCACACAGACCATCACTGTGTATAAAGGTGGGGGCTTACCAGACACAAATGACCCTCACTCAGGAGAGGGCAAGTGGCACTTGCTTTTATATTCCAGAGATATTTTCCCGCAACTGTTGTCAATAGACCTCCTTCATTGGATATTCAGAATCAAGGACATGATGGCTTGTTAAGTATTACTTGTTTCCTGCACTTCACCTTGGCTCTTGAAATACCACATTTCTGCCAATACCTTTTGATGTATTGTTTGGTGCCCCCCAATAGGATTATGATATACAGAGAAGCATTGTGAGTCCAAACAATATAGGATATATGAACTAACTAGTGTGGATTCCTTCCTGGGTGCAAAACCAGTCCTGTTTTTTTCCAGTGTTCTTGCTAGTTCATTGGTTGTGATGTGGACTCATAGGACTTTGCCATTATGGGAGTTTATCCCTACACAATCCTCTACAGGCTCATGTGACTTTACCAATCAACAGCCCAATTTATCTATAACATAACAAGCATAGTACATATGATGTGAATATATACATCACATAAAGGACCATTAACCACTTCCCGACCGCCGCACGACGATGTACGTCGACAGAATGGCACGGGCAGGCATAAGGGCTTACATGTACGTCCTTGCCTGCCCGCGGGTCGGGGGCCCGATCGGGCCCCCACCCGGTGCCTGCGGCGGTCGGTATTCGTTCGGGAGCGATTCCGGACGAGGGGACGGCCATTTATTCATGGCCACCCCCTCGCGATCGCTCCCGACGAATGAAAATGCTCCGTGACATCACTTACTCTCCTGTAATGTAAACACAGGAGAGGAAGTGATGTAATCTCTCCTCCGTGTCGGTATTTTTCGTTCCGACACCGAGGAGAGAGGATCGGTAAGTTGCACCAACACGACACTACACAGTAGAACATGCCAGTCATACTCACACCCCCCCGATCACCCCCCCAATTACCCCTGCCCCCCAGTCACAGTGACACCAATGTCATTTTTTTTTGCATTGGTGTCATTTGTGACTGTAATAACTGTTAGGGCAGTTAGGGTTAGCCCCCTTTAGTTCTAATGTACCCCCCTAACCCCCCCAATAAAGGTTTAACCCCGTGATCACCCCCCGTCGCCAGTGTCACTAAGGCTGGGTTCACATTGCAGCGGTTTATGAGAACGAATGTGATTCGCACCGCACTGCAGTGCAAATCACATCCGATCTCTGTGCGATTCGAGTTCAGCCATACAGATAGTATGGCTGAATTCGCATCGCACCCGCCGCACCCGCCGCAAATTCGCACGGGACCCTTTTTTTGGCCCGCAGCAGAATCGGATCGCATGGGTGTTCACACCATGCGATCCGAGTTTGCAGATCGCACTGCGATATGCGAACTGATCTGGGGGTGTCATTAACATTTCACTGACACTCCCAGCAGTTCGCATAGGGCAGTGTGAACTGCCGCCGGGAGGCATGCGATGCGGGAACCCGCCGCGGATTCGTGGCGTTCCTGCATCGCTCCAGTGTGAACCCAGCCTAATAAGCGATCGTTTTTCTGATCGCTGTATTAGTGTCACAGGTGACGCTAGTTAGGCAGGTAGGTATTTAGGTTCGCCGCAGCTTTTTATAGCGCCAGGGACCCCCATATACTACCGCATAAAGCCCCCTGATTGCCCCCTAGTTAACCCTTTCACCAGTGATCACCATATAACTGTTACAGGTGACGCTGGTTGGTTAGTTATTTTTTTATAGTTTCAGGGCACCCGCCATTTATTACCTAATAAAGGTTTAACCCCCTGATCACCCGGCGGGTGTCATTTGTGACTGTAATAACTGTTAGGGCAGTTAGGGTTAGCCCCCTTTAGTTCTAAGGTACCCCCCTAACCCCCCCAATAAAGGTTTAACCCCGTGATCACCCCCCGTCGCCAGTGTCACTAAGGCTGGGTTCACATTGCAGCGGTTTATGAGAACGGATGTGATTCGCACCGCACTGCAGTGCAAATCACATCCGATCTCTGTGCGATTCGAGTTCAGCCATACAGATAGTATGGCTGAATTCGTGTCGCACCCACCGCACCCGCCGCAAACTCGCACGGGACCCTTTTTTTGGTCCGCACCAGAATCGGATCGCATGGGTGTTCACACCATGCGATCCGAGTTTGCAGATCGCACTGCGATATGCGAACTGATCTGGGGGTGTCATTAACATTTCACTGACACTCCCAGCAGTTCGCATAGGGCAGTGTGAACTGCCGCCGGGAGGCATGTGATGCGGGAACCCGCCGCGGATTCGTGGCGTTCCCGCATCGCTCCAGTGTGAACCCAGCCTAATAAGCGATCGTTTTTCTGATCGCTGTATTAGTGTCACAGGTGACGCTAGTTAGGCAGGTAGGTATTTAGGTTCACCGCAGCTTTTTATAGCGCCAGGGACCCCCATATACTACCGCATAAAGCCCCCTGATTGCCCCCTAGTTAACCCTTTCACCAGTGATCACCATATAACTGTTACAGGTGACGCTGGTTGGTTAGTTATTTTTTTATAGTTTCAGGGCACCCGCCATTTATTACCTAGCCTCACTAGTGTACCCCTAAATTTAGGGGTGTCTACTTTCCAAAATGGGGTCATTTGGGGGGGGGGGGTTTGTGCCATCTTGGCATTTTATGGCCTTCAAAACTGTAACGCCCTTAGAAAGCCTGAAGGCGGTGCTTGGTTTTCGGGGCCCCGTACGCGGCTAGGCTCCCAAAAAGTCCCACATATGTGGTATCCCCGTACTCAGGAGAAGCAGCAGAATTTATTATGGGGTGTCATTTCACATATGCCCATGGCATGCGTGAGCAATATATCATTTAGTGACAACTTTGTGAAAGAAAAAAAAGTTTGTAATTTTCCCGCAACTTGTGGCAAAATATAAAATATTCCATGGACTCAACATGCCTCTCAGCAAATAGCTTGGGGTGTCTACTTTCTAAAATGGGGTCATTTGTGGGGGTTTTGTGCCATCTTGGCATTTTATGGCCTTCAAAACTGTAATAGGTAGTGAGGAGTGAAGTCAAATATTTACGCCCTTAGAAAACCTGAAGGCGGTTCTTGGTTTTCGGGGCCCCGTACGCGGCTAGGCTCCCAAAAAGTCCCACATATGTGGTATCCCCGTACTCAGGAGAAGCAGCAGAATTTATTTTGGGGTGTCATTTCACATATGCCCATAGCATGTTTGAGCAATATATCATTTAGTGACAACTTTGTGAAAAAAAAATAAAAAAAAATTTAAGTTTGTAATTTTCCCGCAACTTGTGGCAAAATATAAAATATTCCATGGACTCAAAATGCCTCTCAGCAAATAGCTTGGGGTGTCTACTTTCTAAAATGGGGTCATTTGTGGGGGTTTTGTGCCATCTTGGCATTTTATGGCCTTCAAAACTGTAATAGGTAGTGAGGAGTGAAGTCAAATATTTACGCCCTTAGAAAACCTGAAGGCGGTTCTTGGTTTTCGGGGCCCCGTACGCGGCTAGGCTCCCAAAAAGTCCCACATATGTGGTATCCCCGTACTCAGGAGAAGCAGCAGAATTTATTTTGGGGTGTCATTTCACATATGCCCATAGCATGTTTGAGCAATATATCATTTAGTGACAACTTTGTGAAAAAAAAATAAAAAAAAATTTAAGTTTGTAATTTTCCCGCAACTTGTGGCAAAATATAAAATATTCCATGGACTCAAAATGCCTCTCAGCAAATAGCTTGGGGTGTCTACTTTCTAAAATGGGGTCATTTGTGGGGGTTTTGTGCCATCTTGGCATTTTATGGCCTTCAAAACTGTAATAGGTAGTGAGAAGTGAAATCAAAAATTTACGCCCTTAGAAAGCCTGAAGGCGGTGCTTGGTTTTCGGGGCCCCGTACGCGGCTAGGCTCCCAAAAAGTCCCACATATGTGGTATCCCCGTACTCAGGAGAAGCAGCAGATTTTATTTTGGGGTGTCATCTCACATATGCCCATAGCATGTGTGAGCAATATATCATTTAGTGACAACTTTGTGTAAAAAAAAAAAAAAATTTTTTTTTTGTCATTATTCAATCGCTTGAGGCAAAAAAATAAAATATTCAATGGGCTCAACATGCCACTTATCAATTTCCTTAGGGTGTCTACTTTCCAAAATGGGGTCATTTGGGGGGGGGGTTTTGTACTGCCCTGCCATTTTAGCACCTCAAGAAATGAGATAGGCAGTCGTAAACTAAAAGCTGCGTAAATTCCAGAAAACGTACCTTAGTTTGTAGATGTGACAACTTTTGCGCAAACCAATAAATATACAATTATTGACTTTTTTTTTACCAAAGACATGTGGCTGAATAAATTTTGGCCTAAATGTATGACTAAAATTGAGTTTATTGGATTTTTCTAATAACAAAAAGTAGAAAATATCATTTTTTTTCAAAATTTTCGGTCTTTTCGTTTTTTTCGGTCCCCCTTACTGCCCTCCCCCCCGTCTGCCCTCCTTTCCTTCACCGGTACATTTTGCTGGAAGGCCATTTTGACTTTATTGAACTACGTAATGACTGTTATTCGTGTTCTGTAAACCAGTGTAAACTGCAATTATACTTAATGACTACGTGTATGTAACTTCTTTGCTATATTATGCATTGTATCAATTACCACCTGGTTTTCTGTTTTGTACCATGCTTGTTGTTTTCATCAATAAATTAAAATTGTAACCGTGAAAATTTATATTTGTGCATAGACCTTTGCATCCCCAGACCATAAACAATTAAAGTAACCAGAAAACATCAAAAAAGAGGGAGAGAGAAAAAAAAGAAGAAAAAAATAGAAGAGAAGAAAAAAAGGAAGGGGGCGTCCCCTTCCTCACGGACTTTGATCTTGGTTCCTCATGTTCAAATATGATGGAAAGCTAGGTCACAGGCAGAGTCTCAAAATGTCAGAGGTACATAAATTCTTCCAAGCCTCCCGTTTGGTTATAAATTTCAGATATTTCTCTTGTAAGCTCGTAGTCAGTTCCTCCATATGTATAATATAATTTATGGTAATTCAGACACCCATTCTTTAATACTAGGTATGACATTAGAATTCCAATGTCTTGGTATAACAGCCCATCCAGGAGGGTTTCTTAGCTGTAAGTAATTAAATTTGTATAATTTATCAAGAGAAGGAGACATGTAAACCTCTAAATATTTTAGGGAGGAAAGTTCCAAAAAAGCCTTCTCAGTTAGAGACAAATTGATATTTAAACAACTAGACTTAGTACCATCATTCTTGAAATTGCTAAGCCGACCAAATTGTTCCAGCTCCTACAAAATACATGGGAATGCCTTCCCAGGGTTGGTGAAATAGATCAGAAAGTCATCTGCAAAAGTACTTTACTTATATTGGGGGTGCCCTACCATTACACCCTGAAAAGAGTCATTCACTTTGAGAACAGCCACAGGATGTTCCATAGCTAATATATACAAGTAGGGAGCTCACGGTAAATTAGTGTGATGGTCAGTAGGAAATTGGCAGAAATTGCTCAGTGAACCCCAGCATTTGGAGGAAACCTAGGGTTCCATGGCACCCTTGTTGAGAAAGGGTGCCATGGAACCCTACGTTTTTACTTTATCTCTTTATTAATTTCTTTTCAATTTAAACAAAGCATACATCATTTCCTTACAATTAAAAACAGAAAAGCAGAAAAGGGGAAAGAACTTAAGTAAAGAAAAAGAACAAAACATAAAGCCCTTCTACGTCTTTCTGACCCCGACATTCCCCCCCTTCCCCTCTCACACTCACACCAACTTCCTCATCCTGCTATTTACCTACCTAGTATATATACTTTTGTTCATTTTCTCACACCACAGCTTCCAAATCTTATCAAATTTTTTAATGCCTCCCTGTCTTATGTATGCTGCCCTTTCCTTAAGGATTACCCCATTCATAGTCTGCACCCACTCCCCACTGGTAGGGGGTTCAGAGGACTGCCATTTCTGAGCTATAAGCTTCCTGGCTTGAAAAAGGCATCTTAATTTTGCTAGTTTGGTATCTTTGGGTTCACTACCTCCAGAAGAAAGGCTGGTTTAAACACACAGTGGGCTTAAAAAAAAAGGGGGGGGGGGAAAGGAGGGAGAGAAACACAAAAACGCCTCAACAAAAATTGTTGATTGTGTTGGACTTTTTAGGCATAATTGTATATGTATATATGTGAATACAACAAGGGGGGAGGAGAAAAGAATTTTGAATAAAAATATTTTATTTTTAAAAACAGTAAAAGAAAAAAAAGAATATAAATAAAACACACCAGGTCTTAATATTCCATATCCTATCCTGTCTAATCTGGTAAATTCTAACAATATCTATATGTGTTCCCATACATATCTAAACATATGAGCCCAAAAGAGACATTAACACTCAATATAAAGATTGATTAAAATAGACAAGATATTAATTGAAGAACTGGTCAGAGATATTCTGATGCTCTACATGTTTCGTGTTTTAGTTATAACGCTTCCTCCTAAAATAGAAAAAGTATATCAGTCAGACAATTTATAAAATATTTCATAAAAGTAGTTTCTAGTTCAAACACACAGTGGGGTTGACTTGATTTACTAAAACCGGAGAGTGCAAAATCTAGTGCAGCTCTACATAGAAACTAACTAGCTTCCAGTTTTTTTTTGTCAATGCTTAATTGAACACATTAAAATTAGAAACTGATTGCCTACCATGTACAGCTGCACCAGAAATTGAACTCTCCATTTTTAGTAAATCAAACCCAGTGACCCTTTTATGTGAAGTAGGAAATATTGTTTGTACTGCAATTGCCATATTGGTGTAGGAGGCAATGCACTCTTGTCTACACCCTCAGATCCACACCAATAAATTGGCTACACTACCTATTGTCTTGTCACAACATGCCAAACATAAACATATCCAGAAGGGGGAACCTATAGGTGCACTGGTATCTTAGGATCCTAGAAGTTCAACTGACTAATGTATTACAGAGATTTCACATTTTTATTTTGTTATTCAAAGAATGTAGGTTGGAGCTTCATGGCTTGCAAACCAATGTGTTTGTAAAGGTTCACATTCACCCATGTCAAGATCTAGCTAGTAGTAGTTAGTCACATATGAAGGATCTTCAACATTACAAAACAAGACCATTTGAATATGACTAACTACTACTAGCTATTGAGGAATAATAATAATTGTATTCATTTTTCTGCAAAATGGAATCTTTGGATTGTGGTGGACTTGTCCCAGAGGTGAATTTGAAAGGCTTTGTTTCCCTTTTACAGAAAATGTACACATACTTTCACTGACTATTTGTTTTAAATGTTTTGCCATCATCTGAATTCTGAGAAGTGTCAAATGTACAATAGGTTTCAAAAAAGTATTTTTAACTACAATAAACAGGTTAGGCATGTTATTTGTCAATAAGATTTGTTTTATTAAGGAATTTTATATTTTCAGCATATATAAAGGAAAAGACAGAAGGAAACATGACATATTCCACCTTTGATATATGTGGGGTAAACTTTATAAAAGGAACATGAAATACAAACATTTTGTACCCTAAACAGTTTGGAAATATATGCTCCTGTGGAATATAGGGGAAGACGCATATGAATAAAACAAGGACACAAATGTGAGGGGGTAGGGGACTAGTGGAGTTTGTGTGATAGGATTTCTCCTAAAAGGTTTTTAAAGAGGAAGTAAACTCTCCCACTCCGATGCTTCTTTTCATTTAGTCCATTATAATAAGTCATTATCAGATTATAGGCACTGTAATCCAGCCCAAATTGCATATTACTTACTGTTTAAAGAAACTTTAAAAAACGTGTTTCCAGGGGTTAGGCAGCACCATCTTAAAGCGGGATTCCACTGCTTTTTTTTTTTCTTACCTGTGTCACTGGTGGGCTATTGCTACCGTCGGTTAGCATTCACGATCGACGTGTTTTTGACCCCCGGCGTGACGATTCTTTTGCTTCGGATAACTTTTAAAAAAGTAGTCAGGCGTTTTCCATTTTAAGTGTGGGCGTCTGAAGCCCACAGGCATTTACTTCCTCTATTCTATGACGCTCGGCTCCCAGCATGCTCCGGTGGTAATGGCAGATACAGCTGCCTGCCCACTTTAAAAATGGCAATTTCGGACACGCCCTTGTCACGTGACCGGCGTCCTCCCGAAATCTCACGAGAATTCGCAATTTCATTGTCCCCCATGGATTCTTGGGAAATAGCTTAGAAATTTCCCAGGGACCATTGCGAGGATGATAACCACGCCTACTCCCACGGGAGGACAGCCCGGAAGTCAGCACAAACATCTGAAATATAAGGTAAGTACTGAATATTTTTTTTTTCAGGGTTCATTTAGGTAAGTATGCTATCATGTGCTTTTAATAACAAGAAGTTACATTTTTAGGTACAAAACCGCTTTAAGTATTGTTTTCTGAGTCCACAGTGGAGTGTATTTCCGCCCTTACATTGAGCACTTCCTGTACTGTTAACCAAGCCTCCTTCTCAATCCAAAGTTTCTATGGCAACCCCACTTCCCTGTTCATAGCTTACTTGTTTATTTCATAGTATTTACTTGTGTCGATGTCTAATGTTTCCCTTTGTCAGACTTATCAGCTTTAGCTGATAAGACTGCAGTAATGGCCAATATTTAGACTATGCGAGGTCACATGGTCACATGGTGTGTAGGAGGAAGCTCTTAATGATTAGCAGCCTCAGTGGTGTGCCGTAGGAAGTCCTGATAACAGATAGAAAAGACATAGAGAGTGTGCCTTAAATCAGGGGAGATCTGGGCATGCTAAGTGACTTCATTCTACAGAACAACAAGGATTACAACAATACTAAGCAAGTAAGGAGAGATCTACAAGCAGTGTTCATTAGGGTTTTTTATGCTGATTTACATGGAACAATGTTGTGGGGAAGGGTTTACAACCACTTTAAAGGCCAGCCAACCCACCCAGGGGGTGTACAATGCATCATAAGTAAATCTCTGTTTGACAATTCCCATAATATTAGTGAACACTGTGTCTTCCAATACTTAAGCTTGTAAATGTGTTGGGTTATATTTTTGTAATAAAAATTACTATTTAACTATGAGAACATCATTTTTTCTTTAATAAAACAATTCATGTGCATTCTAATTAATCATTATTATTATTTGTGTTGCTGTCTTTCAGGAGCTTTTCTAATCCCATATGTGGTGTTTTTTTTATTCTGCGGCATACCAGTATTTTTCCTTGAGACAGCACTTGGGCAATTTACCAGTGAAGGAGGAATAACATGTTGGAGAAAAGTGTGCCCTTTGTTTGAAGGTACAACATTATATCATGAACTATCACCCACGATTGCAATGCTTTTTTTTTCAGATTTAGGTCCTGAGCCATTTGTTTAATTTATCACCAGAGTAATTTTTACAGTGAAATTTAATCTTATCCTCCATGGAGCAAATATCATATAAAAGTAGATGTTTATGTACTGTAGGATAGGATAAATTGGAGCTCTGTATAGATGTGGACCAAATAAATACTGCCTGGAACATAAAATTATGAGAACATGGTTTTCAAAAGCTTTGTAAATATAAGCTTAAAGCAAGTTTTACAAAGCATTTGCAAAGCTTTAAGCAGCTGCATTAAGCCCCCTTCAGTTCCAATTTAGGCATGCTAACCAAAGATCATAATGGTATTGCCGACCGTCACTTCAAACATACTAGAAGTAGGCTTTAGCAGGCTTTCAGTAAAATGTATTTACAACAGGGTACAAACTTTTTAATTATGATCTTTTGAAAAATAAATCAATCAACTTCTAGTAACATAGTATGGCTCTAAAAAAGAACATAGTCTATTGATTTCAGTTCATTTAGTCATAGTTCATGCATTAACTCTAGACAAGCTTGACTATAGTTCCGGTTGCCAGCATAAAATTCTCACATTCTCTAACTCATGAAGGTGTATCCTAAAAAATATGCATTTATATCCAAACTGAGAATCAGCAGCTGTCTGCTCGGGGAGCTCTGAGAACTGAGCGATTGACGGTGTTTGATCGCTCAGTTCTCTGTGTTAGAGGCACCGGGGGACAGATGAAGCACTGGGCCGATGCTGCATCCACCTAGGTTAGTATGGTTATTAAATAAAAAGAAAACCTATCTCTTTGAACAATAAGGATGGTGATGAGTGTCCTTGTTGATCATTGACAGTTCCTCCAACTAAAAGCTTGTAGATATGGGCAATAAAATCTGAATGATCTCAGAAGTGTCTCAAATTGATCTCAAATGGAGGCTGCATTAGACGCGAGCCCAAAGCCCACCAACACAGACCTTGGATCTCATACCTCATTAATAAAAGTCTTTAAATACAAACTGTACAGTAAGTTATTTCCAGAAAAAACAATCAGATTGTTTCAGTTTTTAAATATACATTATCAAATGACTCATTGAATCTGATTGGTTGCTTTAGTAATACAGATAGTCCTTTTGAAGCAAACAAAAACAAAAAAAATAGGCTATTATGCTTGTATTTGTTCAGTAATTATAACTACATTTTTTAACATTTATTTTTAGGTATTGGATATGCTACTCAGGTGATTGAAGCACATTTAAATATCTACTACATCATCATATTAGCTTGGGCAATTTTCTATTTATTCAACTGTTTTACTACTGAACTGCCTTGGGCCACTTGTGGACATAAATGGAATACAGGTAAACCAATTTATGTATATTAAAACAATTAATTAAGGTTGATGGACCTGAAGAATTCCAGTGTTCATTTGTTTCACAACTTTTAGTGCTTTCATAGAAGATAGCATTGCAGGACTTGCTACTTTTATGGCAGACAACAATGTTTTTTTGTAATGTTGAGTGATATTTTATGTAGTCAAATTTTTACATGCAATGATTTTCTTAAAAGCAAATCTGCTATGGACAATAGGAAAAGCTTTCTAGGAGCACATTGTTCACATATCAGCTTCTATTATATTTTTAGTGCTATGTGGAGCCATTATTAAATGTACAAAAGAAACACTCCCTTCCATCAAAGACCCCACCTCCAAAAAAAAAAAAAAAGATATGCACAATAGTGTTTGAGTGCTATAATACTTTGAGATCAGACTGTGTGATGATACCATCCTAGAGGTTGTGTCTATTATTAATTGGGCTCAGAGGAAGTGGGTTAAGAAATGTTGGCCATCATTCAAACTGGAAGACTAAAGCCATCTAGCCATCTAAATATAATATATAATTACTTACTACTTTTTAAGAACTTTAAAGTGGTTTTAAAGGCAGAAGGTTCTTTACCCTAAAGCATTCTCTCCATTAAGATAAAAGAAACCTTCGTATTTATCGGAGTGTAACACGCACCGGCGCATAACACGCACCCCAAGTTTATGAGGGAATTTTAAGGAAAAAAACTTTTAGGAAGAAAGTTTAAGGAAAAAACTTACATTTAAATGCCCATCAATGCAGCCTTATCAGTCTCTATCTGCAGCCTTGTCCATCATTGCAGAATGATCAGTGTCATTTGCAGCCTTGCCCAGTCTCATTGCAGCCTGGCCCAGTGACTTTGCAGCCTTGCTCAGTCTCTTTGCAGCATGATCTTTTAAAATTAGCCCCGCTGAGATACACAGAGCCGGATGTCCTGTGTACTCGTGTCCTCTCGCAGTCCCGCCCAGTCCAGCCCCTTGGCTTGGCTCCTATGATGGACATAGCACAGGTCAAATGGCAAGACTGGGCATGCCTGCGAGAGGAGCCGAGTGGAGCCAAGCCTACCCGAGTACACTGTACACTCGGCTCGGTCTTTTTCGGTGGCGCTCGCTCCTCTTCTCCTCAGAGACAGCAGGGAGGTGGGACAGAGTGACCATGAGCACAGCCAAACAGAGCCGAGCTGAGTACACAATACACTCGACTCTGTCTTTTTCGGCACTCACTCCTCTTCCCCTCACAAACAGCGGGGAATGGAGTATAACACGCACGCGCAATTTTCCCCTGATTTTAAGGGCAAAAAAGTGCGTGTTATACACTGATAAATATGGTAATTACCTGAGCTCAATCCCAATCCTGTCCAAGAGCAACAGTGCTGCTCTCTCTTTCTTTTCTCACTGGACATAGAGGAAGCAGCCGGAGCCATTGAATCATGCTATTGTCAATAAAATCTTGTGAGGAGGGAGCATCAATAGACACACACATCCAGGCTAGAGATTGAGCAAGCATCTTGTTAAGGGGGCATTCAGAAGGGAGGAGGAGCCAGGAGCATGGGCAGGGGACCCCAGAAGAGGAGGATCGAGGCTGCTCTGTGCAAAACCATTACACAGAGCAGGTAAGTTTGACATATTATTAAAAAAAATATCAAAGCTTTAGACTCAGTTTAATATACTTTACAAAGCTGGTGGACATCTGTGTATAATCCTTATAACGTTCCTTCAACACTTCTTCGGCAATTTATATTTAGATGTGATAGTGACGTGTTTAGGGTGAGAGGGAGATGTCTGTATCGCTCTACTTGATTCCTTTGCCTTGTGGCTTTTCAGCTTAATAGGACCATACAAAGAATGTCAAAATAACCTTCAGATATTATTTTTTATAGTTCAAGGAATAGAAAATGTCACTTTTGGAGCTTAGACCAGATAAAATGCCCTAGTTAATACACACAAAATAGCAGAAATTTATTTTAGCATTATTAAATATGAAAACCTACAGCTCTTTCCACTGCAGCGATCATCTTGTTTATGGTCCATTGCATGTAGCATTCTATTTCTAAATCAGAAATTGCACCACTGTAGATATACATTTGAAAATACATTTGATATTTTACAATAAACGTTACATTAAGGAAGACCTCCAAGCAAATGTAAAACATTTAAAAAAGGTTATCCTAATATGTGGATTTGGCCACTACCTGCACTTCACCTAGGATTGCTTAATAGTAATAACCTTATTACCTTTATTCCCCAGAGTATGTTTTTCAAGTTTGAATAAACATTCTCATCATTACTATTCCTTTTTTTAAGACTTGAATTCTTCAAGCTAAATCTCTCCTGGAGAAATATTAAGATGCCATTGCTGACCTCCTTGCTAGTTGCCTGAATAAGCCTTCTGGCTTCTGTTAGCATTTAGCCCAACAGGATTTTTGTTGCCCGACTCAGTCCTGCTGCAAGAACTAGTTAAAATGTCACCATATATGCTATAGTTTTTTGTTTTTTTTCAGTCGGACTAACAGTCCATTTCTCTGCAACTTGAATTTCATCATGGCTAACAGTCCAATCAACAAAACTAATTTTTTCGAGCCTACACTTGTTAGCAGGTCTGTGGGGTAATGTGTACACTTTTTGCCCTCTAGGAGATGACAGTGGAACTGCTTACAAATGCTTGAGGTGGCATATCTGTGACTTGCTTGCTTTTCTCTTCATGACTTTCCAGGCAAGCAGCTTCTTCCCCGCCCATGATCAGATCATGTAGCATTCCTGAACTGGTGGTGCAGAGCATGTACCAGATTCCACCAGTCCTGGTGTATGTCACTACTAATGCCGTGTACACACGACCGGACTTTTTGACAGCAAAGGTCCGATGGAACGAGTCTGTCGGACAATTCGATCTTGTGTGGGCTCCATCGGACCTTTGCTTGCCAAAAAGCCGGCAGACTTTAGAAATAGAACATGTTTTACATTTTTCCATTGGAACTTCGCCAGACCGAGAAATCCGTTTGTGTATATGCTAATCCGACGGACAAAAACCGACGCTAGAGTAGCTATTGGCTACTGGCTATGAACTTCCTTATTCTAGTCCAGTCATACGTCATCACGTTCGAATCCATCGGACTTTGGTGTGATTGTGTGTGGCCAAGTCCGTTCATTCGTAAAGTCCGTCGGAACTCTGCCGAAAGTCCATCAGAAAGACCGTCGGACCTAGTCCCTCAAAAAGTCCAGTCGTGTGTACGCGGCATTACTGTTTGTTAAAAATCGGGATAAATTATGAAAATTGTTTATAAAACCAGAACAATATAAACAATGTTGTTGTTGGCTTAGGGGTTTGAGGAAATAAGGATACTGACAATGGACTCATGTAAAATACCTTTGTTTGCAGATAAGTGTGTGGAATTTCAAAAACTTAACATGACCAATGGAAGTGTGTCAATGTTTGCCAATGCCACATCTCCAGTGATGGAGTTCTGGGAGTAAGTACTATTTCTGATTATTTAGTTGCTCCCAGTTTGTTTTTGTTTTTTGTATGGTTTTGTGAGAAATAATTGTACTAGTACTGCAATATCTGTTGCTTTTTTTACATTTTATTTACTGCTTGATAATCAAAGGTATTTTGTGCTATGTTAAAGTTTTTTTTAAAGAGGAAGTAAACCCTGATGGGTTTTATTTCCTCTTTGTTTCCCTGCAAAGGTAAAGCATAATGGGCTACTATGCATCACATAGTAGCCCATTATGTGTCACTTACCTGACACAGGAGCCAGCGATGTCACCGCTGTCCCCTCTTCCATGAAGCGTCCATCTTCCTTCCGGGTATAATGGGTCCGGCGCTTTGATTGGCCAGAGCTGCAATGACATTACTGACATAACGGCATGATCGCGGTTAGTAGTGGCACGCTCAGTGCGCCTGCGCGCCGCTGTCTACGGCGCATGCGCCGTAGACAGCCATGCCTGTCTTTTGCAAATATCTCCTAAACCGTGTAGGTTTAGGAGATATTTCTTGCACCTAAAAGTAAGCCTTAATCTAGGCTTACCTGTAGGTAAAAGTGGTCTGTGAGGGTTTACATCCACTTTAAGCCATTTCTTTTTATTATTGCTTTGGTGTTAAGGGGATAGAACCCCCATGCCCATAAGGCTGGGTTCACACTATATGCATCCGCGGGGCACAGTAGGGGGTCCGGTGTGTCCCAGTTCACCATTTCAGGTCCAAATTTTTGGCTTAATTCGGACCTGAAATGGAGCCAAAGGCGCACAGGACCCCTGTGCAATCTGCTCCATGGCCACCACGGAGATGCGTGAACCAGTTCCATTGAGAGCCTGGCACGATCTCCTGTCATGCAAATTGGATGTGGAAAAACTGCATCCAATTCACACTAGTGTAAACCAAGCCTTAGGGAAATCTAGCCTTTCTTTCTATGTGCCCCAGTGACCACTGTTACTGTGACTGACATCCAAATTGTTGAGCTGTCATCAGAACAATAATAGAGGGAAATCTTCCAGTGGGGACAATTTTTCCAGGGACAATTGTCCAAGGGAGCATTTTATGAACTTTGGAGAGATTTCCTATCACTTCATGTTGTATCTATGAGACAGAAGTAAGGTGTCCCAATAGGACACAGATGAAAGGGGTTTTAACCTTTTCCAACTTGGCTAACTGTTACACTAATGTTTTTATGAAGGTCCTAAGATAAAATTCAGTATATATTCCAAGGTTTTTCCAATATCTTTAATTCAGGCACGCCATACAGGCTCAGGCCTGTTCCTTTGAATTTAAACTTAATCATTCTACAATAATATCATTATTAGATGCTAAAGGGCATAAACAGGGTCTTATATCACATCTGTATTGGGTACTATATAATAAGTTTCAAGATTCTGTAGACATCCTCTCAAGGGCTCAGTGGGAACGAGACCTGGGACCATTGACAGACAACCATTGAACAATGGCTCTGTCTGCGGTCCCTAGTGTATCGTTGTCCACTACGCAAAAACGAACAAAATTATTAATTTTACATAGTTTGTATTATACTCCTGAGAAACTATTTAAATGGAATCGTAGAGATTCCCCTTTGTGTCCTCGCTGTAGAGGAGCCCCTGCAAACTTAATACATATGCTATGGACATGTCCTAAACTCCACCAATATTGGCAGGGCATAGTCGAGACTATTAATAGTCTCTTTGGAATAAAATTACCATCAGAACCTGACATACTGTATGTTTTTTAAATATAATAGAGGAATCTAGTATTCCAGATGTTACCTATATTACAATAGTAAGAAGTTTGTTTCAAGCTCGTAAGTTAATAGCACAAAAAGGATTTCAGTTTATCCACCAACCGTGCAGGAATGGATAATTTAAAAAAAAAGAAACCGTACTAATAGTAAAATATATTTATCTGCATGAATGCTGTTAAGGCAAATTTGAGACTATTGCCGCGTACACACGTAGCGGACTATCTGACGGACTTAGTTTGGTGGACTTCCCGCCAGACTGTCCGTCGGACTTTCCGAACGGGCTACTTGCCCACACACGGCACTTTTTCAGCGGACTAATACGGCGTACTAAGTCTGCCGTACTATCCGCCCTACTTCTGAAATGAACGGACTCGCCCACACACGCGGAGGAAAGCCCGCTCATTTCGAGCATGTCTCCAGGTAGGCGGGGCCCGCGAAGGAGACGTCGCTGGCCCCGCCACCTGGTATGGACTTAAAGGGGAACCCCAAAGCCTAAAAAAATTGGCATGGGGGTCCCCCCAGGTCCACGTCAGACCCTTGTCCGAGCACGCTACCCGGCCGGCCAGGAAAGGGGGGACGAGCGAGCGCCCCCCCTCCTGAGCCGTACCAGGCCGTGTGCCCTCAACATGGGGGTGCCTTGGGGAAGGGGGGGCGGTGCGGCCCCCCACCCCAAAGCACCTTGTCCCCATGTTGATGAGGACAAGGGCCTCTTCCCGACAACCCTGGCCGTTGGTTCTCGGGGTCTGCGGGCGAGGGGCTTATCGCTATCCGGGAGCCCCCTTTAATAAGGGGGCCCCCGGATACCGGCCCCCCACCCTATGTGAATGAGTATGAGGTACAATGTACCCCTACCCATTCACCTGTAAAATAAAGTACAAAAAAAACACAACACACAAGATAAAATAGTTTATTGCACAGCTCCGGGGGTCTTCCGTCTTCGGGGGTCTTCTCGCCAGACTCCTCCGCTATCTTCTTCTAGCTCTTTTGCTAGCGGTGGAGCCCAGCTTTCTTCCTTGCCGCGGCCTCTTCTTCTGACTTTGGGGGTCTTGCCCCCCTCTTCGGTTCTTCTGCCGGGCCACCGCGCTTCAGTCGTCGCCGCCGCTGCCGCCTTCTGTACTTCTTCTTCTTCTCCTTCTTCTTCTCCTGGAGATGTTGACTCGACGTTCTCTCCGGCCGCAATGCCAGGGACGCGCTGCGCGGCGACTTATATAGGGACAAGGGGCGGGGTCATGGGTTGATATCACATGGGTTGATGTCACATGGTGACCCCGCCCCCTTACGATGTTACAGTCCCGGAGGATGCTGGGACTGTCGCCATGTGACATCAACCCACGTGACATCAACCCATGTGACATCAACCCATGACCCCGCCCCTTGTCCCTATATAAGTCGCCGCGCAGCGCGTCCCTGGCATTGCGGCCGGAGAGAGCGTTGAGTCAACATCTCCAGGAGAAGAAGGAGAAGAAGAAGAAGAACGGAAGGCGGCGGCGGCAACAGAAGACCGGGCCACAGCCTGTAAAAGAGCTAGAAGAAGGCGCGGTGGCCCGGCAGAAGAACCGAAGAGGGGGACAAGACCCCCGAAGTCGGAAGAAGAGGGCGGCGGTGAGGAAGAAAGCCGGGCTCCTCCGCTAGCAAAAGAAGTAGAAGAAGATAGCGGAGGAGTCCGGCGAGAAGACCCCCGAAGACGGAAGACCCCCGGAGCTGTGCAATAAACTATTTTATCTTGTGTGTTGTGTTTTTTTTTGTACTTTTTTCACAGGTGAATGGGTAGGGGTACATTGTACCCCATACTCATTCACATAGGGTGGGGGGCCGGTATCCGGGGGCCCCCTTATTAAAAGGGGCTCCCGGATAGCGATAAGCCCCTCGCCCGCAGACCCCGACAACCAAGGGCCAGGGTTGTCGGGAAGAGGCCCTTGTCCTCATCAACATGGGGACAAGGTGCTTTGGGGTGGGGGGGTCGCGCCCCCCCTTCCCCAAGGCACCCCCCATGTTGAGGGCACGTGGCCTGGTACGGCTCAGGAGGGGGGGTGCTCTCTCATCCCCCCCTTTCCTGGCCAGCCGGGTAGCGTGCTCGGACAAGGGTCTGATGTGGACCTGGGGTGAACCCCCACGTCGATTTTTTTCGGCGTTGGGGTTTCCCTTTAAGTCCATACCAGGCGGCGGGGCCAGCGATGTCTCCTTCGCGGGCCCCGTCTACCTGGAGACCCGCTCGAAATGAGCGGACTTTTCTCCGGGCGGAAAAAGTCTGCTCATTTCAAAAGTACGGCGGACTGGCATACACACGGCCGGATTGTCCGCCGAAATGCAAGTCCGATGGGAAGATTGGAGTGCAAAACTACTTTCTAAGTCCGCCGTACTTTCGGGTCAAAAAAGTGTGCCGGAGGCTACACACGGGGGGATTGTCCAGCGGACTTCAGTTTGCCGGACTTTTCCACCCGCTTGTTTGATCGTGTGTACGCGGCATATATGGAGAAGATAGATGGATGCTGAAGGCCCCTATTTTTAGGGGTGTTCATGGACTATTGAGGATATGTGTATTGGGACTGTATTTGGCTTGTTTGTGTGTATTGTATTTTGATTTTTTTTTTGTTCACTGTATTAAATCTCAATCAAAAATTTACTGGATTTGAAAAAAAAAATAATTAGTATATATATCAAACTTAGGCCATTTGTTACAGCCCTTCCCTCCCCTCCTGAGTAGAGAACCAAAAGGTATGTGACATTCAGAACTAGCTTCTCAAGTATAAACAGAAGGATAGAGAAAAATAGGGTTTCAGAATAGACATCCTGCTCTGTAAGACATGGTGTGCATCCCTTTGACTAGTCTGGCTTAGAGCAGCTTGTTACTGAGCCAACATACAGTTTTTGACTTTCACCAAGAAGCTTTTAAATCTGTTAGGTTGCTAATTTCACCTTAGCCTATAGAAAAATATTCTTAGAGTGATGTTATTTAAAGAAAACACAATTGCAGAAGTTGCAGCTCTTACTGAGTTAGTACATCAGAGAGGACTTATATCAGTATTATGCCATCTATACTACCCCTTTGTAAACTTACCAAACTGTAGAGTTAGTCAAGTAGATGCGATGGAAGGTAAAGTTGTGTTGGGAAGGGAAGCTACAGTCCAACTGTATGTTTTGGGCCGAACATCTCCATGTGTGTTTACTATGTTTGATATGCTGCCCAAAGTGTTAAACTAATGTCACATTATCAGATACCACTGACCAGCCTGAGAGTTTATTTAAAAGGCAAAACTTTTTTGCCTTGGTTTAAAAGGTGAAACCCCTTTTGGGCCTTTATTGTTGGTTATTTTGGGATATTCACTCTATCTATTTGTCCTAGTGACGATTGTCACTGGGGCTAAAAGTATGTGACAATCCTGAATTTTAGAATCTACAGAACAGGAAATAAGAAGAGAACTTTCACAGTGATTGGGTCAGGCTCAAAGACCAGTAGCTATAGCAATAGAGAGGCTCCCACTGGCTAGCATGATAGGTATACAAGCAGGTCACCCTGGTGGATGACGCAGGCTAATCTGAGGTGTGAGGTCTAAGTACTAATCTGTATTCACCAGAGCTCCTGATGGTGGAGATGGGTTTTGCTACATGTTAGTACCAGTTCACGGACCTCAGGATTGCCCCACCAGTAGATGAGCAAGCTGGGGCCCAGTAGCAGCTGTAGCAGGTAGGTATTAAGCAGAAGTGTAGTCAGCAAACAAGCAAAAGATCAGCAACAAGTGGTTGCAGGTTTGGATCAAGCAGAAGCGTAGTTGAGGAAAAAAACAAAGGTCTGTAACAAGTGGTAGTGAGAATAAGGACAGCTGCAGGTATGCAAAGGAGCATGATATCAGCTTAAATCAGGAAGTTTATGAGAGGAGCAAAGAGTTCAATGTTCACCATAAACAAGAGACAAGGCAAGAAAGCCCAAAGGATCAGATAGGGAGCTGTCCAGCATTTCAGCAGACTCAGCAAGAAGCGATGCTGTCAACTCAGCAGAGGTTGTGGGTTCAGATCCTGGTCCTGACAAGATCTTTTAGATGTTAGGCAAGGATAGTCTTACACACTACGGAAAATGTGTGATAGGACTTTGTTGTCGGCAATTCCGACCGTGTGTAGGCTCCATCACACATTTTCCATAGGAATTTCCGTCACACAAAATTTGAGAGGTGGATCTCAAATTTTCCGACAACAAAATCCGTTGTTGGAAATTCTGATCGTGTGTACCCAATTCTGACGCACAAAGTTCCACGCATTCTCGGAATCAAGCAGAAGAGCAGCACTGGCTGAACTTCATTTTTCTCGGCTCATCATATGTGTTGTATGTCACCGCGTTCTTGACGTTCATAATTCCTGACCAACTTTGTGTGACCGTATCTGCATGACTAGTTTGAGCCAACATCCGTCAGAAAAAAAACCTTGGGATTTTGCTGTTGGAATGTCTGATTGTGTGTACAGGGCATTAGGATTTTTTTTAATGATTAATAATCAGAGGTAGAGAACAGAGCTAAAAGTTACAGAAAGAGATTTAAAGTGTATGTAAAGGTAAAACGTTTTTTTGTTTTGGAAAGCATAGGAAGGTGTTATACTTTCTGCCAAGTTATATTCCAGTTTGTGTTACTGCTGGGGAGGTTTACCCATATTTATCCTAGTGACCACTGTTACCCTGACATAAAATCATGTCATGAGAGCAAGAGGTAAGCAGAGATTTTTCAATAGGAACAAATGTTCTAGTGACAACTGTCTTAGAGGTTATTCACTTTACTTTGAGAAATGTTCTTTCACTTCTTGTTGTGTCTACAAAAAAGCAAAGGCTAATTTATGCATATGTTTGCACGTGAAGGCAGTTTGCATGGTAACTAAGTGGAGATTGGAAAGTAATACCAGTGAAATAATATTATTGCATATAACTAGAGCTGTATTTCTGTATAGCCAACATACACCATGGTTTAGGAAAGCAGAATCAAGAGGGGCAGCACCAAGCCACTTGCATATAGCTTTGTTCACAGTTAATGATATATACATTGTATGTTCATGCTGTAAGTGGACATCCATGCAGTTTGCCTTAAAAATTGGGTAAGGGGCACACAGCAGTTGTGTCAGGAATCAGCAGCTGGGAGATCAGATATACACTATATTTTCAAAAGTATTGAGAAAATTGCCTTTACACGCACATGATCTTTAATGGCATCCCAGTCTTAGTCTGTAGGCTTCAATATTGAGTTGGCTCACCCTTTGTAGCTATAACAGATTCAACTCTTCTGGGAAGGCTGTCCACAAGGTTTAGGAGTTTGTTCAATGGTAATGTTTGTTCTTCCAGAAGTGCATTTGTGAAGTCAGGAACAGATGTTGGATGAGAAGGCCTGGCTCTCAGTCTCCACTCTAATTCATCTCAAAGGTGTTCTATTGGGTTGAGGTCAGGACTCTGTTTAGTCCAGTCAAGTTCCTCCACCCCATACAGCTAATTTTTTGCTTCCAAATCCGTATGCTTCATGTAAAGTCCCAACTTCTTCTCTTGCTTCGGTTTGACAGGGATGGAGGCAATTGTGACGTAACTGTCCTATGCCTCATACAAAGTCCCAACCCTTTTTCCTTTACACAGTTCCTCCACCCCAA
This sequence comes from Lithobates pipiens, assembly GCF_037356315.1. Lineage (NCBI taxonomy): Eukaryota > Metazoa > Chordata > Amphibia > Anura > Ranidae > Lithobates > Lithobates pipiens. The sequence continues at coordinate 101,624,719 of NW_027507785.1, forward strand.
ACTCATCTTTATGGACGTCAAATGACACCCGCCCAGGATGGGAGAACCCTCCTGCGGACATCATTTGACTATGGGCGGGGAAGGTAGGAAGTGTTTAAAGTGGATGTAAAACCAAAACATTTTTTTTATTAAGACTCATATCTATTACAGCAGAGGATGTAATTTCATCTGTGCCCAGTCTTGCCACGAAGAGTTAATCCAGCTCTGAACAATGCTCTTATCTTTCTTCAGTAAGATACAGAAACAGACACACAGAGAAAAAATAGGAGTCTGTTTATTCCCCCTTGCTGTGACTGACAGGTGATTTTCTTATCTCGAGAAGTGTGAGAGAGGCATTCTGTGTACTTCACATTCCCCTCTCCTTTCTTCTCCAGCTCTCCCCAGCTCTCCCAGGATTGGCTGCTCCACACCTCAGCATGATTGGGCATGCTGAAGTCATGTGGTGTCTTTCTTGGGTTTTGACTGATGTTAGTGATCATGGGGCATAATCCACGAGACCAGCAGAAGTTCAGTGTAAGAAATATCGATGCCTGGCCAAGGGGAGTGTAGAGATGGACTCCACTCACCGAACCCTGGACAACAGACCTGCCCACAGAATTTGGAGTAGTGCAGGGTTCCAAATAACTAAATGGGAAATATTTGACAGGTAAGGATACATGCAGTTGGCATGTACTGTATATCCTTATAGATCAGCACTATGGAAGTAATTTAGAAATGATGAGAGTGGGTTTACATCCACTTTAAAGTTCATGTGCGTGTAACGGCACCGGCCCCAATACTTTTGACAATGTAGTGTATATAGCTTTACCAAGAAATTGGGACAAAACCATATGCATATATCTTTAACCACATGACCTCCTTCATGACCAGGCCATTTTTTGCAATATGGCACTGGCACTGCGTTACTTTTACTGACAATTGCGCCATCGTGCAACACTGTACTCAAAGAAATAGAGCTTTATTTTGGTGGTATTTGATCATCACTGCGTTTTTTTTTTTTTTTGCGACAATTAAAAAAAACAATATTGTCTTATAGAAAATGCATCCAATAAAAAGAATTCAAAATCAAATTTCTTCATAAATTTAGGCCAGGGGTCTTCAAACTACGGCCCTCCAGTTGTTCAGGAACTACAATTCCCATCATGCCTAGTCATGTCTTTGAATGTCAGAGTTTTACAATGCCTCATGGGACATGTAGTTCAGCAATAGCTGGAGGGCCGTAGTTTGAAGATTTCTGATTTAGGCTAATATGTATTCTGCTACATGTTTTTGGTAAAAAAAAAACAATAAGCGTGTATTGATTGGTTTGTGAAAAAGTTATAGCGTCCACAAACTATGGGATATACAGTATGTATGGATTTTTTATTTGTTAATTTTCTTACATTAGTAATGGTGCCTATCAGGGACTTATAACAGGACTGCGATATTGCGGTGGACCATCGGAGACTAATTGACACTTTTTACACTTTTCAGGAACCAGTGACACTAATGCATTGATCAGTGCTAAAAATATGTACTGTCACTGTACTAATGACACTAGCTGGGAAGGGATTAAACATTCGGGGGCGATGAAAGGGTTAACTGTGTGTCTAGCCTGTGTTTGAGTACATTGTGTGCTGCTTTCACTAGGTGAAGAGATTGATTCTAGTCCCTGCTTTGCAGAGACACAGAATACATCCCTCCCCCCTTGTCAGAACTGAGATAAGCCTTGTTTACATAGGAATATCTCAGTTTTCTGTGTCTGGAGAACATCGAGTGCCCCTGCAGGCGCGACTTGCGACTTGCGCAGCCGAGCCCCCTTGCCACAGTATAACTACGGCGGGTGGTTGGCAACTAGTTAAAGTAGTAGCACACCCTAACACCAAAATCCCTGCATCTACACATGTCCACGATCTAACACTAACCTATCTAGCCCTGTAAAGAAGAAATCAGTATACATACCTTTTTTGAAGCCGATCCAGTCCGCTCTCCAGCGGCGGAAGCTCTAGAGAGCACACATCCGACAATGGCTGTGAAAAGAATGGGGAGTGACACCCCTATAGATGATTTACTATGGGGCTTCTGTTGTCGGGTGCCGCCTCTGCACTCACTTCCACAGAGAAGCCGCCGCTGACAGCTCAGCTTGGGATCGGCTCGGATCAGCTTCAGAAAGGGTATGTCTACTGATTTCTTATTTACAGGGCTAGATAGGTTAGTCTTAGATCTTGGATGTCTGTAAATGCAGGGATTTTAGTGTTAGGAACCAGGTCATCACAGGTTGACTGTGAGAGGGGCAAAATAATTAGCAAATTAACATTTAAAATAAAATGCATCAGGCCCATAGGGAGAGTGGTAAAAATAGAGACCATGGTGGATTAAAGTGGAGCTCCAATTTCAACACAAATACATAGCCCATACTGTATATCACATGTGGTCATTTCACCTGCCCTTTAATATATTATCTATAATGCTTATGGATTTAAAGCAGAACCTCCGGGATTTAAAAAAACAAAACAAAAAAAAAGGTATTTCTGCAGACCTATTTAATGTTAGATATGGCTACAAGGAGGCCTGCAGAAAATCAGCAGCACTATAATGCAACAGTGGTTGAAAAAAGTATTATATTTCAAAGATAAAACAGTTACATAGCACTATCATTTAATTAGAGTTAATATCTCCTTTACCTAAAGTGGGAAAGAGCAAAAGACAGCAATGGGGAGAAAGAAAGTAAAAATAACAAAGTGTCAAAGAGAACAGCGAGACGATCTGTGATTAATGATTGCATGTAAGCACACACAGTATGTGATGTGGATGTATGTTTCAAGATGAGAAGATAAAAGATGGCTATGCATTAGTTAGAGTTTGGCAGCTTTGGACCTCATTAAACCTTCTACATCTGCGAAGCCCCTATATTCTGCCACAATTTAATATCCCCCACTGCTGGTCACCTACCAGATCTCCCTACTGTGTGCAATTCTTTTTGAAGACTTTCAGGTAGCAACAGTCTCTAAATATAGACTGATGATCAGAAACATTCAAAGAGCTGAATAGGAAATGCCCAAGGGACTAATGTGTCTACAAAAGAAAGTGTAAAAGCACTGGGTCATAGAGTAGACTTATGAGCCTTTGGATCCAGGTATTAGGTAGACTGATGTAACCGCATGTGCTACCCTGCTGAAGGTTGGATCTCATCATCTATCTTAGGTTATTAGATCTTTGTTGCAGTCATTTTCAAAATACAGTTGAGCTTATTTGATCTTTTTACATCATATGATGCTGGTAGCAGGGGAAAAAAAAACACATTTGCTTCTAGCACTCTGTTGATAGAACAGTTGTTTAATGTGTAGAAATGTAGCCAAGCCAATCTGTGAGATGTGCCCAGAGCATAGAGAGTAGAGCCAAAAGGCTTATATTTATATTTTTGATAATCTGCAGAGCATGCCAGCATTGGCCCTGGTTTAAATAGTGATATTAAGCTGTGGTTCCTTTAGGATTCTGATTAATGTTTAATTACCACTAGGGAAACCTCCTTTCTAAAAGTGGTTTGTCTTTAATTGACATTTAGATATTACTCCTGCGATAATCTTCTGTGGTTTGCAGTTAGAGTTGGCATATTTAGAGATTGTACAGACACCTGTAAAAATATGAAGATATCTATTTACCATAATAGCACTTGAGTGCCAGTGTCAGGGGACAGGAGTGGTAGAATCAAACCTTGAAATGTACAAACTGGTTATTTTATCCTTATTTTTTATTCATTCTTCTTTTTACCTACGGACATTGCTGGCTAGATTCAACATAAGAATTGAATAGGAAAGAGGTACAGAGAAAGTTGTCAGAAGCAAACATTAAACTTCTCCAAAACTAACTTCATAATAAAAATATACAAAGTGTAAATTGGGTTTTATCATTGTACTTGATATTTATGTACTCACTTTTGTTGTCAGCGGTTTAGACATTACTGGCTGTGTGTTGAGTTATTTTGAGGGGACAGCAAATGCACACTGTTATACAAGCTGTACACTCACTACTTTACATTGTAGCAAAGCAGTGTTAATTTAATCGACTAAAATGACTAAAACATTTTAGTCGACTAAATGAATATTATTTTAGTCTAAATACGACTAAAATTGAGAGCACTAAACAAGACTAAAACTAAAATGGTATTTTAGTCAAAAGACTAAAATGGGACTAAAATTAAAATGGTATTTTAGTCAAAAGACTAATGCACGATCGGAATTCTCGTCGGAAAAAACTGGTTTTCCCGACGGATTTCAGACGGAATTCGGCTCAAGCTGTTTTGCCTACACACGTTCACACCAATTTCTGATCATTTATAACGCGGTGACGTACAACACGTACGACGTGACTAGAAAAGGGAAGCTCAATAGCCAGTAGCCAATAGCTTCCGTCTCGTAGTTGAATCTGAGCATGCGTGATTTTTGGCGTGTCGGAATTGCATACACAAGATCGGAATTACCGATAGAAAGTTTTTCCGTCTGGAAAATTGAGAACACGCTATCAATTTTTGGCTTGCGGGAATTCGGACAGCTAAATTCCGATGGAGCATACACACGGACGCATTTTCCGATGAAAAGTTCTCATCGGTCTTTTTCTGGCCAGAATTCCGATCATGTGTACGCGGCATAAGACTACAACTAAATTGAAATTTGACTTCAAAATTAACACTGGCCTTTAAGAGGAAGTAAACCCTGATGGGTTTACTTCCTCTTTTTTTCCCTGCAAAGGTAAAGCATAATGGACTACTATGCATCGCATAGTAGCTCATTATGTGTCACTTACCTGACACAGGAGCCAGCGAAGTCGCCGCTGTCCCCTGTAGTCCGCCGCATCCATGTTGCTTGTGGCGTCTCGCAGCTCCGACGAATCACAGCGGCGCAACCGCGATGACGTCACTCCCGCGCATGCGCACGGGAGTCGCGCCTCGCAGCTCCGCCGCTGTCATACGGCGAAGCCGCGATGACGTCACTCCCGCGCATGCGCACGGGAGTCGACAAATTTGGCAAATCCATTCTTGGATTTGCCGCATTTAGTGCGCATGCGCGCCGCTGTCTACGGCGCATGCGCCGTAGACAGCGGTGCCCATTTTCGGGCAAATATCTCCTAAACCATATAGGTTTAGGAGATATTGCTTGGACCTACAGGTAAGCCTTAATCTAGGCTTACCTATAGGTCCAAGTTGTTTGGAAGGGTTTACTTCCTCTTTTAGTGCATGTTCATACCTCAATACCTTAAATAATAACAGAGATTTTTCTCTCCAGCAGTATATAATGAGTTTGGAAATTGTAGAGAAATGTTAACGAATGCATTACAATTTAATTACACCCATTCGATTTCAGATGACTAAAATGGAGATTTTAGTAGACTAAAGGGCAGGACATTTTAGTCGATTAAAATGTACTGGAGATTTAGTCGACTTATTACGACTAAAACTAAAACAATTTCAGAAGACTAAAATGGCACTAAAACTAAAATACAATTTTAGTCCTAAGCCCCTGTACACATGGTCGGACATTCCGAGAACAAAATCCATCGGATTTTGTCCAAAACTGGTGTTGGATACACATGGTCGGACAAAGTTGTCGGAAAATCCGATCGTTCATAACATTATGACGTTATTTAGTTACGACGGGACTACGTTCAGGCTAGTAGCCAATAGCTTTGGTCTAGGAATTTGATCTGAGCATGAGTGGCACTTTGCCGATCGCAATTCTCTACAAACGATCGGACGAAGTCCGATCGGATCATGTTGTCGGTATTTTTCTTATCCAGCTCTCAAACTTTGTTAGTCGGACATTCCGATGGAAAAAGTCAGATGAAGCCCACACACGGTCGGATTATCCGACAACACGGTCCGATCGGACATTTTCCATCGGAATGTCCGACTGTGTGTACAAGGGCTAAGACTAATGCCGCGTACACAGGATTTTGGTCGGAAAAAGCTCTGATGGTTTTCCCAATGGAATTCCAGCAGTATTTCACTCAAGCTGTCTTGCATACACCACCAAATTCCAAGTGTCAAGAAAGTGGTGACGTACAACACGTACAACGGGACTTGAAAAGGGAAGTTCAATACTCATTAGCCAATAGCTTCCATCTTGTAGTTAAATCTGAGCAGGCGTGAGTTTTTGATTGTTGGAATTGCATACACACAATTGGAATTTCCGATAGAAACTTTTTCCGTCTGAAAAATTGAGAACCTGCTTTCAATCTTTTGCTGGCGGAAATTCCGCCAGCAAAAGATCTGTATGCCACCAGAATAAAATTAAAAAGTAACAATCAAAATGAATTTGAAGTGCAGATTTTCAGCTTTAACCGCTTGTGGACCAGCCGCCACAGTTTTACTGCAGCAGGTTGGCTCCGCTGCACGAAATAATGTTATTGTACGTAATCTCGCAAGGTCTGGATAGCAGGCGTGTGCCTGCCCGCCGCAAGCTCCTTGAGTCCGACTGCGGGTCTCACGGTTTTGATTTCCGCGGGGATATCTGTGATCGGAGAGGAAGAATGGGGAATTTCCCCATTCTGCCTAGTGACACTGATCACAGCTCCCTGTGATCGGTAGCGGTGATCAGTGTCATGTCACACATAGCCCCAACCCCCCACAGTTAGAGCATATCCCTAGGAAACACTTAACCCCTGCAGAGCCCCCGAGTGTTTACTCCCTCCCCTGCCAGTCACATTTACACAGTAATCAGTGCATTTTTAATCGCACTGATCGCTGTATAAATGTGAATGGTCCCAAAATAGTGCCAAAAATGTCCAATGTGTCCGCCATAATGCCGCAGTCATGATAAAAATTGCTTATCGCCACCATTACTAGTATAAAAAAAATTATTTGTAGACACTATAACTTTTGTGTAAACCAATCAATAAACTCTTATTGTGATTTTTTTTACCAAAAACATGTAGAAGAATACGTAACAGACTAAACTGAGGAAAAAAAAAACTTTTTTTATATATTTTTGGGGATATTTATTATAGCAAAAAGTAAAAAAAATTGCTTTTTTTTCAAAATTGTCGCTCTTGTTTTGCTTATAGCTCAAAAAATAAACACCAGAGGTGATCAAATACCACCAAAAGAAAGCTCTATTTGTGGGGAAAAAAGGACGTCAATTTTGTTTGGGAGCCACGTCACGCGACCACGCAATTGTCAGTTAAAGCAACGCAGTGCCTAATCGTAAAAAGTGCTCTGGTCTTTGGTCAGCCAAATGGTCTGGGGCTGAAGTGGTAAATTCAAGGGGTTGAACATAAATATAAAGTACAAATTTTAGGAACTACAACTATTTTTATACACAGTCCTCCCTATTTTCAGGGGCTCAAATGTAATTGAACAAATAAATGTAATCATAAATAAAATGTTAATTTTTAATATGTTGTTGAGAATCCTTTACTGGCAATGACTGCCTGAAGTCTGGAACCCATGGAAATTACCAAAGGCTAGGTTTCCTCCTTTCTGATGCTTTGCCAGGCTCTAACTGCAGTTGTCTTCAGTTGTTCTCTCACTTCACGTCTTTGTGACAATGTATTTATGCCAGTCTCTTTGTGCCTGGTTCCTTGGTTGTAGCCAACAGCATTTCTTTGTGATGTAGCTTTGAGTAAAGTTTCATAATGTCATGACCACCTATTTGATAGAATTTGATGGACTCGATCGCCGCGGGCATCCCCGCGATCGTCTCACGGAGCGGCCGAATAGAGCAAATGCTGTGTAAACAACATTTGTCTATTCTGCCTAGCAACTAGTGACGCTGATCTCTGCTCCATGTGATTGGAGCAGAGATCAGTGTACACTAAATGAAAGCCCAACCCCCCCACAGTTAGTAACACTCCCCTAGGAACACTTAACCCCTACACTGCCACCCACTGGTTAACCCTTTCACTGCCAGTGTCATTTACACAGGAATCACTGCATTTATGTAGCAGTGATTACTGTATAAATGACAATGGTTCCAAAAATGTGTCAAAAATGTCCGATGTGTCTGCCATAATGTCGCAGTCACAATAAAAATCGCTGATCGCCGCCATTACTAGTAAAAAAAAAAAATAATAAAAAATTATTAATAAAAATGCTATAAAACTATCCCTATTTTGTAAACGCTATAACTTTTGCGCAAACCAATCAATAATCGCTTATTGCGATTTTTTTTACCAAAAATATGTAGAAGAATACGTATCGGCCTAAACTGAGGGAAAAAAATGTTTTTTTATATATTTTTGAGGGATATTTATTATAACAAAAAGTAAAAAATAATGCGTTTTTTTCAAAAATTGTCGCTCTATTTTTGTTTATAGTGCAAAAAATAAAAACCGCAGGGGTGATCAAATACCACCAAAAGAAAGCTCTATTTGTGGGAAAAAAAGGACGTCAATTTTGTTTGGGAGCCACGTCGCACGACCGCGCAATTGTCAGTTAAAGCGACGCAGTGCCGAATCGCAAAAAGTGGTCTGGTCTTTGACCAGCAAATTGGTCCGGTCTGAAAGTGGTTAAAGTAAATTTGGTTCAGTGTATTTCTTTTATGATTAATATGCCTATTGAGAGGGGACAGTCCCTTGACAGTCATTTGTACAAGGAGGGTATATTTGATTTCAACAAATGAGCTGATATCACCTGTGCATTGTGGCTTGCTTTCCACCATATGATTTTGGGGATATTGTCAGCTGATACGATTTTTTTTCCTGGAGGTAGATAGTTAGTAGGGATGAGCCGAACACCCCCCGGTTCGGTTCGCACCAGAACTTGCGAACGACCCCCGCGTTCGTTACGAACGTTAGAACCCCATTGAAGTCTATGGGACTCGAACGTTCGAAATGGAAAGTGCTAATTTTAACGGCTAATATGCAAGATAGTGTCCTAAAAAGGGTTTGGGGACCTGCCTCCTGCCTCAGGGGACATGGGTCACTGCAAATTTTTTTTTAAAAAACTGCCGTTTTGGCGGGAGCACTGATTTTAATGACGATTAAAGTGAAAAAAAAAGTGAAATATTCCTTTAAATATGGTGCCTGGGGGGGTGTCTGTAGTATGCCTGTGAAGTGCCACGTGTTTCCCGTGTTTAGAACAGTCCCTGCACAAAATAACACGGAAATAACACCATTTAAAACTGCTTGCGGTTTTAATGTTATATCTGGTTCCTGCAATATGGTTGAAAATCATTGAGAAACATGGCATGGGTAGCCCTCCCTGCCCATTACCAGCCTATTTGGGTCTTGTACGCATATTAAGGGGAACCCCGTACCCATATTAAAAAAAGGAAATGCGTGTGGCCCCCAGGCCCTATATACTCAGAACAGCAGTATACAGGCGGTGCAAACAAGACAGGGACTGTGTAGGTTTGTTGTGTTAAGTTGAATCTGTTTGTCATTTTCAACCGGTACATTTTTAAAGTGTAGCTCCAGTCAAAAAAACGATTTTTAAGCTTTTTGGAAAACATAGGGAAGGGTTATCACCCCTGTATAATTTGTTTTGTCGTCCATCTTTTTTCATCTCACTTGCTGCTGTCTCCTTGCGTTTGCAAGTAGGAAATGTTTGTAAGTTGGATGTTTGAAAGTAGGGGCCTGCCCTATATTATAGCGGTATGTACTGGGTACAGAGCACGCAGATAGCACGCACTATCTCCTAACACTACTGACTGCAAGCTCTATTATTAACCACTTGACCACTGGGCACTTAAACACCCTTAATAACCAGACCAATTTTCAGCTTTCGGTGCCCTCACATTTTGAATGACAATTACTCAGTCATGCAACACTGGACCTATAGGAAATGTTTGTCCTTTTTTCACACAAATAGAGCTTTCTTTTGGTGGTATTTAAGCACTGCTGGGTTTTTTATTTTTTGTGCTATAAAAGAAAAAAAGACCGAAAATTCTGCGAAAAAATGAATTTTTCTTCGTTTCTGTTATAAAATTTAGCAGATTAGTCATTTTTTCTTCATAAATTTTGGCCAAAATTCATACTACTACATATCTTTGGTAAAAATAAGTACAAATTGGTGGATATTATTTGGTCTTTGTGAAAGTTATAGAGTCCACAAGCTATGGTGCCAATATCTGAAAATTGATCACACCTGAAGTACTGACGGCCTATTTCCTTTTTTTTTTTTTCCACAAAATTGTCATATTATCAGGTTATTTCACACACACAGCATATGCATACCACAAATTACACCCCAAAACACATTCTGCTATTACTCCCGAGTACGGCGATACCACATGTGTGAGACTTTTACACAGCGTGGCCACATACAGAGGCCCAACATGCAGGGAGCGCCATTAGGCGTTCTGGAGCACCCAGGCCAATTCTGACATTTCTCTCCTACATGTAAAAATCATCATTTATTTGCTAGAAAATTACAGAGAACCCCAAAACATTATATATATATATTTTTTTTTAGCAAAGACCCTCGAGAATACAATGGTGGTCGTTGCAAATTTTTATCTCACACGGTATTTGCACAGCAATTTTTCAAACGCGTTTTTTGGGGGGAAAAAACTGTTTTGTGCTTAAAAAACAAACAAAAAAAACAGTAAAATTAGCCCAATGTTTGCATAAAGTGAAAGATGAAGTTATGCTGAGTAAATAGATATCAAACATGTCACTCTTCAAAATTGCACATGCCCTTGGAATGGCGCCAAACGTCGCTACTTAAAAAATCCCCATAGGCGACGCTTTTTTTTTTACTGGTTACATGTTTTGAGTTGCAGAGGAGGTCTAGGACTAGAATTATTGCTCTCGCTCTAACATTCTCGGCGATACCTCACATGTGTGGCACATGCGAGCACATGGGGACATGGGCGCTTTAATTTTTATTTTATTTTTTTATTGTTCATTTTACTTTATTTATTTTAGTTTGACATTTTTTTCCCCAAAAATATATTTTTGATCACTTTTATTCCTATTACAAGAAATGTAAACATCCCTTGTAATAGGAATATGGGGTGACAGGTCCTCTTTACAGTGAAATCTGGGGGGTCAATATGACCCCACATCTCACCTCTAGGCTGGGAAGCCTGAAATAAAAAATAAAAAAAAGATTCTGGCTTTGATCGTACTGGCGAGTTGGTAGAAGCACCGGAGGGCGGTGAGGGGTGGGGGGCGTCTATGGCTGGGTATTTCAGGGTATCACCGAGTATGGCTGGGTATCTCTGAGTATGGCTGGGTATGGCAATTTATGGCAGGGTATTACAGAGTATTGGCAGGGTATTGGTGGGGTACTACAGAGTAATGGCAGGGTACTGCAGAGTATTGGGGGTACTGCAGAGTAATGGCGGGTACTGCAGAGTAATGGCAGGTACTGCAGAGTATTGGGGGGTACTGCAGAGTAATGGGGGTTACTGCAGAGTAATGGGGGTTACTGCAGAGTAATGGGGGGTACTGCAGAGTAATGGCAGGGTACTGCAGAGTAATGGGGGGTACTGCACTGCAGAGTAATGGCAGGGTACTGCAGAGTAATGGCGGGGTACTGCACTGCAGAGTAATGGCGGGGTACTGCAGAGTAATGGGGGGGTACTGCAGAGTAATGGCAGGGTACTGCAGAGTATGCACTGGTATTGCAGAGTATTGGCAGGGAATTGAGCGGTTAAATTCGGTGAGCAGCGATGTGGGCACTGCAGATGAAGCCCACATCGCTGCTGACACCGATCTCTTTCCCCTCCGCTGTACCGATCGGTACAGAGAGGGGAGGGAGGAACCGGCGTCATAACATGACGCCGGTTTGTTTCCAAGTGATCACTCCATCATTTGACGGAGCAATCACGTGGTAAACGGCCGCTATGAGCGGCCGTTTACCGTGATCCGTGATGCGCCGGGTCCTGTGGACCCGGCGGTCACGGATGCTCTCGAGTGCGCACACCTCGGGGCACGCGAGAGCAGAATTCTGGGAGGCCGTTAATTAACGGCCTCTCAGAGTTAAACAACCGCCCTGAAGCCGTTAATCGGCAATGGGCAGTTGTTAAGTGGTTAAAGCTAGATCACTAGCTATATAGGTGAGGTGAATATAGTGGTGTATACTGCAGTCAGGGCACAGACAACAACCACTACACAGCAGCAAGATAGGAAATCAGCCAAAAACGATCGGTGTGTACTGTGTTGAAGGTACACAGAACACCCACTGCTTCAGATGCTAAGTAACACACTACACGAGGCCGCCTCAAAGGCGGCCTTATATAGTGTGGGGCGTGCACTACACAGCCTGAGCTATGATTGGCCACAGGCAGGATGCCTGTGGCCAATCATGGCTCTCCTCGCTGCCGGCGCTGCGATTGGCCAAGCATGCGGGGTCACAGTGCATGCTTGGCCAATCATGGGGCAGCAATGCACTGCGCCACCGCAGTGCATTGTGGTCCGCGCGCGCGTCACTCGAATTTTGACGCGAACGGCCCAAACGTTCGGAATTCGCCGAACGGCCGAACAGCCAATGTTCGAGTCGAACGTATGTTCGACTCGAACACGAAGCTCATCCCTAATAGTTAGTAAGGTTGAATAAAGACACCAGTCCATCCTGAGTGAGTGTGGGTCTACAATTGTCCCTACCCTCAATCCAAGGTCCAAATTCATATACTAGCGGTCAATTTTGGACTGAAACCAATTAACCTACCAGCATGTCTTTGGAGTATGGAAGGGACGTGAAGTGGAACAGCTGATAGACAATGGTAATTAAGGCTACTTTTTGCCTTACATAAGGTGAGAGGCTAGGGGAATCACTCTGCATGAGCTGTCAAATAGCGGCTATTAAGGCTTATTTAGCCTTTTTATGAGTTCTTTATTTACATGGTCCTGTGCATGATACCAAGTTTTCGCCTTCCATTTGACGTGCCTGGAAACTATTTACTACTTGCTACTGATGGTCTGATGGTCTGGTATTGGAGACAAGACAGAGAACCTGCTATCCTTATTGGGCTGGTTTAAGCACATACGCCTATTGAGACTTGAGTGGCGTAAGCCCTGCTAAGTCCACACGCCTCCTCCATAATCACGGTGGTGGTGGTCTTTTCATTTCCAAGAGTTCACTTAATAGTGGGATTTCTACACCTATTCATTGGAATTACTTTTCACTTGGACTGTAACTGAATTTACACCTTGGAGAGTGTTTATGGACTAGTCACCATAATATTTATGTTGAACTTTTTATTTTTCTGTTTTGGTTCACTTATCACATATGATTGAAACCAGCACTTTATATACATTTAGGGCCGGTTCACACAGCAGGCGAGGCGAGGCGACTCCGACTTGCCTCGCCGCGACCTGCCGCGGCCTCAGCGGCGACTTGCAAATGACTTCTGTATAGAAGTCAATGCAAGTCGCCCCGAGGTCGCCCAAAAGTAGTACAGGAACCTTTTTCTGAGTCGGAGCGACTCGAGTCGCTCCTCTCAGAACGGTTCCATTGTACAGAACGGGGGCGACTTGCGAGAGCGAGGCAAGGCGAGTCGTGTATACATATATTTGTATTTATGCATTACAACATAGCGCTACATTTTTTCGTTTTTTTTGGAATGTGGAAGGAAAACCACACAGGGAGAACATGCAAACTCCAGGCAGGTAGTGTCGTGGTTGATATTCGAACCAGTGACCCTTTTTACTACCAGGCGAGAGTGTTACCCAGTACACCACTGTGCCCAACCCTAAGTGATGCGGATGCTTTTTTTTTTAAATGTCAAAACAATGTAATAATGTAAAAAAAAATGTTGCATATCTAAAACCATAAAACAAATTAAATAAGCATATTCGTTGACCTGCTAGAAAATGCATTTCCACTTCGTTTTCATCTCTTTGTGCACTTAAAAAAAGACAAAATCAGTAAGTACAAAAGTACCAGTGTAAAAAACAACCCTTGACAGTCACCAAGCAGTGCAGAAAGCACTGAAAAATTGTAATTCTTGTCAGCCCCATCACTTCTCATTATTCCTAACACATTTTTTTAAACATTAAAAGAAAAGAGTACGCTTTTCAAGGGCCTTGTTAAAAATATGCAATTCTTTAAGCTCTGAGTTGTCGTAGGTTTTGGAAATCTTAGAATTAGTGCCATGTCATAACAATGTCATAACAAACGTCTTGCTTTGATTTATGAACCCAGAGTGTGAAATAAATAAAAAACACCACTGAAATTATGTTGCACGCACCAGATATGTAGCAGCTAATATTATAAAATTATTTTGCTCGCTATTTCTCCTCCATGCTAAAAAGGTAAGTAAATATAAACCTTAAACAAGAAGTAGAATATTTAGTTCTTCCTCCAACCTTCTATGTGGGGAGATGGGCTTTAATTGATTTTGATTATACAGTGTCTTGAAAAAGTATTCCCACCCCTTGAAATTCTCCACATTTTGTATTTTGTCACGTTACAACCAAAAATGTAAATTAATTTTATTATGATTTTATTTGATAGACTAACACAAAGTGGCACATAATTGTGAAGTGTAAGGAAAATGATAAATTGTTTTTAATTCTTTTTATAAATAAATATGTGAAAAGTGTGGCGTGCATTTGTATTCAGCGCCCTTTACTCTGATACCACTAACTAAAATCTATTGGAACCAAATGCCTTCAGAAGCCACCTAATTAGTAAATAGAGTCCACCTGTGTGTAATTTAATCTCAGTATAAATACACCTGTTCTGTGAAGCCCTCGGAGGTTTGTTAGATAACCTTAGCGAGCAAACCGCATCATGAAGACCAAGGGACACACCTGACAGGTCAGGGATAAAGTTGTGGAGAAGTTTAAAGCAGGGTTAGGTTATAAAAAAAATATTCCAAGCTTTGAACATCGCACTGTCCAATCCATAATCCAAAAATGGAAAGAGTATGGCACAACTGCAAACCTACCAAGACATGGCCGTCCACCTAAACTGACAAGCCAGGAAAGGAGAGCATTCATCAGAGAAGCAGCCAAGAGGCCCATGGTAACTCAGTATTATTTGTAAATCATATTGAAAACCATTTATCATTTTCCTTCCACTTCACAATTATGTGCCACTTTGTGTTGGTCTATCATATACAATCCCAATGAAATATATTTACATTTTTGGTTGTAACATGACAAAATGTGGAAAATTTCAGGGGGTATGAATCATATTTGAAGGCACTGTATATATGCTGACAGTATGTATTTTGGTATTACTTGATACTATATCTGGTTCCCCACAGAACACGGAAATGCAATTATTTCTGTAAATATAGATTGCTAAATACCTTTTCTCATAAGCAGTATATAGCAGTCGTGTGACTTCTATCAGTGTCCAGCTGAGCACTGGTTAAAGCTCCTCTGGCTGTCCAACAAGGCTGCATGACCCCTACATTTCTTTCTGGACAGTTCTGATTGGCCCTGTGCCAAAAACAAAAAAACTCTCTAGCAATATATACCAAACTGAGCACGTGCAGAGTGCCTCCTAGGGCTCTGTTCTATGAACAGATGGATTGGGGACAGAAAAATAAGGGGATGATCAGAGAAGACAGGATCAAACAATCTTTTTACACAGTGCAGAGGATTTACACCCTAGGTTCCACAGTGAGCATAACAATCATGCTTTACTGCATATACAGACTGATTTTACTGCTGTGGGTTTAGTAACACTTTAAAACAAATCACCTTAAGGTGATTGTAAATTCAGAAGGTTTTTGAAATGAATGCATACTATGCATTAAGATAAGAAAACCTTATGTGTGCATCAGCCCCCTAATACTTACCTGAGCCCTCGATCTCGATCCAGCAATGTTGCAGGAGAGTCTAGCCTGCCTGGGACCCTCTCTCCTGATTGGCTGAGACAGCAGTGCAGTGCCATTGGCATTTTAGCTTCCACTAACTTACCTAGTAAAACTGCCACCTTTACTTATAGATTTACTAATAGATTACATTACTTGATGATGAGAAGGCGATCTGCCTTTAAATGCAGTGGAATGGATCTACTGTGCATAAATTTACCAAATATAAAATGGCAATCTATTGTACAGTACATATCCAATCCATTACGAGGACCAGTATTTAACTCACTGGATCTTCTTAAATGGCATTGTATAGTATACTCATTTTTATGGAGTAATTAAGCCCATAATGGAGGCTTTCATGTTGTAATAACTTGTTTTTATCTGATAAAATCACAAATATTTAAACAGTCTATGAACAAGCAGTACCTAACAAATTTTTAAATATTCAATCAAATTTGATTTGAAAACCAAAAAATCAAAACAAATAAAAACAAATCGAATTACTAATTACAAAAACAAATCATTCTAACATAACAAATATAACTAAAAAAAAATGTTTAACTTAATAGGGTTGTAAAGGAAGTTTTTTTTTATCATAATGTATTCTGTGTGCATCAGCCCCCTCATACTTATCTGAGCCCTCGATCTCGATCCAGCGATGTTGCAGAAGCGTCTCGCCTGCCTGGGACTCTTCCTCCTGATTGGCTGAGACAGCAGTGTGGTGCCATTGCCTCTCTCTACTGTCAATCAAAGTCAATGACCCTATGAGGAGAGAAAGGGGGCAGGGCTGAACCTGCAGCTCCATGTCTGAATAGACACACAGAGCAGCAGCTTGGTTGCTCCCATAGCAAGCTGTTTGCACTTGGCAGGAGGGAGGGGCCAGGAGAGACGGTGAGGGACCCGAGAAGAAAAGGATCTGGGCTGCTCTGTGCAAAACCACTGCACAGCGCAGGTAAGTATAACATGTTTGTTATTTTCAAATGAAGAAAACTGAGACTTTAGTATCAATTTAAAAGATTTTTTTTTATATATAAAAAAAAGTACAACTTTATCAGGGAAATTGTCCAATCAGTAAGTACATTTAAAGGAGTGATTGTTTCTTTCTGCCTTTAAAGTCCCACAACATGAAAACAAACAGAATCTTTGTGCTAAGGCAAATTAGAATCTCAATTAGTTGTACTGAGTAGTGAATGATACAGTCTTGTTTTCCTTTTGATCTGTTTGCATCACTCTTCCACAAATCCTTTTTTGTCGTGACTTGAAAATAAAAAAGTGTTACAAGAGACATTTGTTCACCCTAATTGCAAATATATTTCTTTGATTATCAGAATTTGAATTAAGTATTACAGATAGACTGGATACACATATTTGTCCTTAAAGAAGACATGACAAATAAAGTATTCTTATTATTATCTTCAATGTACTATGTACATTAAAGTAGATCTAAACTGAAACTGGATGACAATAAAGCACTGTGAAATAATAAACAATTAAATTGACACTTAACAATAATTGTATTCAATAAAAAAGAAAAAGAAAAAAAAAAAGACAGATATATCATTACCACTACATAATGGCCATGCAATCTTTTTTTTCTCATTTCCTACTGTTTTTCTGCCTTGAAATGTCTTCTCTGAGCTTATGAACCTCTCTTTTTTTCCCACTCACTTCCATTTGAAATGAGCAGTGCATGTTAGTTGCAGTCATGTGCCCTGCTGTATACATGCTATAAATCCCATAGACCACAGCCAGTGGGAGCTAGTCCATCTCAGGAGTGAGCAAGAGAGGGTGGCTTCTTACATACAGTGGGACCATGAAGAACAAATGTAGCCAACTTCTAACAGTAAGCATTATTGAGATAATACATCATTTAAATGATTTATTTAAACCAGAGTTTAGTGCCACTTTAGGATTTTTTTACCCATAAAAAAAGTTCCACTTTTTCTTCATACTTATTTGCATCTCAAGGCTGACAATCCCCTTCAGTCTCTATTGGCCACTTTATGTCTACATATACTTACTCTAGTGTGAGCTGCACATCATTGTTATATTCCAGCAGGGGGGATCCATTAAGGGGCGCACGGGCACCGCCTCCCCTTTTCATCGCCGACCGCCACCCCCTATTCATGCATCCGGCCCCTTTCAGGACATCAGGCGCATGAATTACAGGGCACTTTTTTTTTTGTTAAGCACCTGATTAGAGCCAGAGGTACGGTACGGCAAAGGTACGGTGCTTGCAAATAAATAAATCAAAGTCCCATAATGCAATCCTATAGTAAAATATGCCAAACAAGATAGAGAAATAAGAATAGTCTTTAGGGTGTACAGACCCCAAGCACCATTAAATAATATAGGGAACAACAAGTCCTTCGTGTTACAGTATATGCACATATCTTCGCCACTTCTACTCAGTAAGACTAGAATGCACATTCACCAGACCCAAATGACCCTCCCCAATATGCATTTTGGCAGGACAGGTTCTCTTTATGGCTTCACCATGATTTTTGAAGTCCTTAAGATGTTCTTAAGCTCAAAAAGTAGCATTTTATTACTCATAAAAGGATAACAACGTTTAAAAATGCAACTCACATTTTACAGTGCCTCAGAAATGGCACCCATTTATACAGCTTAAGAGGCTTTATCCCCAAATGCCTTGCTCAGATTGTTGTACATTCCAAGCTTCAGTTGTGATCTGGAAGTGACGGCTCAAACGCTTCGATGTACATTTCACCAAATATGGCATATACACTGGTTCCTGTTCGGAGGCACTGAAAATTTTTAGTTAAGGACATCTTAAAGACCTAAAAAATTGGGGTGAAGCCATAAAGAGAAACTGTCCTGGATAAACCAAAATGCAGATTGACCCTTTGTAAGGGGGGGGGGGGGTCATTTGGGCCTGGTGAGTGTACATTCTAGCCTTACTGGGCACAAGTGGTGAAGGATATGTGGGGATATGTCCAAATCATTTGGTGGAGGGGGGATTATGGTGTGGTGTTGTTTTTCAGGGGTTGGGCTTGGCCCCTTAGTTCCAGTGAAGGGAACTCTTAAGGTGCCTGCATACCAAGAGATTTTGGACAATTTCATGCTTCCAACTTCGTGGGAACAGTTTGGGGATGGCACCTTCCTCTTTCAACATGACTGCGCACCAGTGCACAAATCAAGGTCCATAAGGACATAAATGAGTGAGTTCAGGGTGGAGGAATTTCACTGGCCTGCTCGGAGTCCTGCCCTCAACCCGATAGAACACCTTTGGATGAATTAGAGCAGAGACTGCGAGCCAGACCTTCTACTCCACATCAGTGCCTGACCTCACAAATGTGCTTCTGGAAGAATGGTCAAAGATTCCCATAGACACACTCCTAAACCTTGTGGACAGCCTTCCCAGAAGAGTTGAAGCTGTTATAGCTGCAAAGGGTGGGCCAACTCAATATTGAACCCTATGGACCAAGACTGGGATGCCCTTAAAGTTCATGTGCATGTGGCGTCCCAATACATTTGGTAATATAGTGTATCTGCTACACATGCTTTTTATGAATTCCTTTAGTTCCACTGTGTAAGGAATAGTCTAAGCATTCACCCCTCCCCATGACACACCGGGAAACCCATGCAATAAGTTGACAAGTAATGAGGAGGAGAATGTTTATACTATATTTTACTATATACTATATAGAATTCAATATAATTCAATCTGCCATCCACAGAATATAAAAAAATGGCACCTTTCTCCCCAAGTTTCCTCTCTGCAGTTGAAGTTTATATTCCCCAGAAAGTGAACACAAAAAGCTCACACGACAGACTGTTGCACCCCACTATGCTACCTGTGCAGCTTTACCAAGCAAATACTCAAATGGGTCTTATTTATAAAGTAGTGAACATGACTCCCACTAGACGCTGGTGGCAAATAAATCATTCATTCAAAACATATGCACTAGGAAGATTCAACTACAGTGAATGCCTGGTGAATGTCAGGTCCACCTCACAAATAGATGCTGTACAAATAGGAGAGAACTTCCCTCTCTCAACAGGAATACACAAGTACTGTTGCTAATATTATTAATAATATATTACTTCTAAAAGAACCAAGAACCAAATACTCAGAATTGTATTGTTATACATCACACAAAAAGCAAGAAAATCAACACAAAATGTAACAGTTCCAAAATGGAGTGTACATATTTCACTCTTTATGAATCCCACTTTACATACTTTACATACCTCACTTTTCAAGGACCCAGGCATTCAGACCTTGCCTTGTCCTAGTATACACAACAAAATTCCAGTAAAGTAAAATGAATTCATTCACTTGCTTGTTTTTCTTGAGAATACATTTATTGTAAAGACAGATATGAGCAGGTGAACAGACGTCCTTGACAGGTTTTGCGTGTGTGTGTGTATTTACTGTTAACTGTATGCAGAAATTTGTAAAAGGTATTTATGTACCCCTGTACTCATTCCCCAGAGAAGGGGTGGCTATTTGAGTACCCCTAATTATAAAGGGGTTTTCAGATTCCACTGGGAAGAGGGAGAGGCACTTGCCCGCACTTGCCCTTCAACACTAGGACACGGGTACTTTGCAAGAGGGAGGAGGCTTAGTTACCACCCCTTGCAAGGTACCCCTACATTGAAAGGCACCTGGCCTGGTCTGGTACAGAAAGAGTGGTCCACACACTCACTGCCCTCCTTTTCCTGGACACCCAGGCTGCATTTCCAGGATAAGGGTTCTCAACTTCTGTCCTCAGGACCCAGTAAAAGGCCAGGTTTGCAAGATAACTGAAATACATCACAGATGATATAATTTGCTGCTCAGTGATTGCAGCATTCTAGTCTGCATCTCTCCAAGGTAATACTTCAAATCTGGCCTGTTAGTGGGACCTGAGGACAGGAGTTGAGAACCACTGGTCTGGATGAAGGAGAAATCCATCCTGTTTTTTTTCCCTATATTTAATAACTGTACCATAAATTAGTGGTTCTCAACCCTGTCCTCAAGTACCCCAACAGGCCATGTTTTGAGAATTTCTCTTAGCCCTTGTATACACGGTCGGACATTTCGACAACCAAATCCGTCGGATTTTGTCCGTTGGATTTTGTCCGTCGGATCTTGTCCGAAACTGTTGCATACACACGGTCGGACAAAGTTGTCGAAAAATCCGATCTTTCAGAACGTGATGACGTAATTTCGTTACGATGGGACTACATTCAGGCTAGTAGCCAATAGCTTTGATGTAGGAATTTGATCTGAGCATGCGTGGCACTTTGTCCGATCGGAATTCTCTACACATGATCAGAGTATGTCCTATCGGACCAGTTTGTCGGAAAATATTTTCAGCAAGTTTGAAAATTTGGTCCAACGGATATTCCGATGGAAACAGTCCGATGCATACCACACACAGTCGGATTATCCGACAACACGGCCTGATAGGACACATTCCGACGGATTCTCCGACCGTGTACACAAGGGCTAAGATAAAATAGCTGTCCAAAATACTAAGCAGTTGACTCTGATTTAAAGCACCTGTGCAAGATAAAGGCAAACCTGCAAACATGGCCTGTTGGGAGTATTTGAGGATAGGGTTGAGAACCACTGCCATAACACATGCAGCTTTAAGGCATCGCCAAAGCACATTATTTAACCACTCCCCGCCCGCCATATACTGTAGCAGAATGACGGCTGCAAAGTGGTTAGGTTATCCTGACTGGGTGTCGTATGATGTCCTGCAGGATAAGCCGTTTGCGCCCGCCCACGAGGGTGCGCAGCGCAGTGATTGATGGTTCTCAGATCTTGGTAAAGAGCTTATGACGTAGGCTCTTTACCATGTGATCAGCTGTTTCCAATCACAGTTGGTCACATCGTAACCAGGAAGTGCTGTTTATCAGCTCTTCCTCTATTCGCACTGAAAAGGAGTGGGTAGAGGAGAGCCGTTCAGTGGCTCTCCTGACACGAGGGGTCAGCGCTGATAATTAGTGCAGACCCACCAGAGATGCCCTTTAGAGTCCACCAGGAATTCCCACCCGTGCCCACCAGGGATGCAATTCAAGGATGCCAATTATTGCCCATTAGAGATGACAATCAGTGCTCATCAGTAATGCCTGTCGGTGCCTCCTCATCAGTGCCCATCAGTGCTCATCACTGCACATCTGTACCACCCATCAGTGCCCACCAGTGCCACATATGGGTGCCCATCAGTGCCACCTATGAGTGCCCATCAGTGCCACATAACAGTGTCCAATCAGTGCTGCATATCAGTGCTGCCTATCAGTGCCGCATATTAGTGCCTCATCATCAGTGCCGTTTTATCAGTGCCCATCAGTGCAGCTTCATCAGTGACCTTCAGTGAAGGAGAAAACTGACTTATTTACAAAATGTTATAACAGAAATTAAGAAACTCTTTTTTTTTCCCCAAATTTTTGGTCTTTTTTTATTTGTTTAGCAAAAAATAAAAAACCCAGTGGTGATCAAATGGCACCAAACGAAAGCACTATTTGTGGGGAAAAAATTTTGTTTTTGGTACAGTGTTATATGACCACGCAATTTTCATTCAAAATGAGACAACGCTTAAAGCTAAAAATTGGCCTGGGCAAGAAGGGGATATAAGTGCCCTGTATTGAAGTAGTTTAACTTGCCTGGAGGTATTCTCAAGTGTATTGAGGTATTCTCAAGTGTGGCCATACTCGGGATCGCATCGCAGGATCCAGGTACAGTTACTTACCTTGTCCCCAGAATCCTGCGGTGTCTTCCCGCTGTGTGTGTGAGCCGTCCTCCACTCGATGTATCACGGTGCCGGGCTTCGTTCCCTGCGAGCGTTCCAATGGAGAATGGTGACAAATTCAAAAAGTGAACAACACACAATACATACAGTACACTGTAATCTTACAGATTACATTACTGTATCAATTTATTTCACATCCCTTTTGTCCCTAGTGGTTTGTGCAGTGCCCTGCATGCACTTTTATATTATAAATACTGTTCTTTCTGCCTGGAAACTGGAGATTGTCCATAGCAACCAAAACCGTCCCTTAACATCAAAATCAGTTTTAGACCAGCTAGAAAACAGCGATAATAAATTAGAATCACTTGCAGAATTGAGCGATAGTGATTTGGGGGGAAATTCATCATCAAACACTGAAAGTAATGACAGGGACAATTCTGCAACTGAGCAAATTTCAGTGTTTTTGATTACATTATTGAATATTTTTTATTATTATTATATTATTATTTGTTATAATTATTTATAGTTATTTATATTATAATTTATGATTTTGTGTGTTCAAACTTTATCATACCCGGGCTGTCTTGTTTGGACAGATTTAAGTGTGTTATTCCTAAGAATGACAGGCCTACAATATAAAACGCCAAATTTCCATGCAAAACATTGTACCGCTTTGAGCATAAAAAATCTGAAATAATCATACTGCCAGGGAGGTTAAGGATGTGTGTATTTTTTTTTCAAGTTGGAATGAAACAGACTGGGTTGTTGTTGCGTTATTTAATCCAGGCAAAAATGCAAAAATAAAAAAATCAATTACAAATGCAAATTATTTGAAGCCAGAATACAATGTTGCTGCTGCTATCAATAAAATTGTACTATTCTGTAACACTGCATACAGCTAAAAGGCAACTTCCAAGCATTTAGTGTATTTCCCATGTTGCCTTCAAATTTACAAAAAAAAGGAGAGCTCTCTCCTCGCTGTATGGTATTTTAAAAAACAGATTTGCATTGGTACATGTCCCCCATGGCAGTGCCAGTCTTTTTATTTTTATTTTTTGTAATTTGCTTATTAACTCTTAAACATTTACTAACAGGATTCAGTTTCTATAGACTTCAATGGGGTTCATCGAACTTCAAGCAGGATTTGTCAAACCTTCAGTGAACCAAACCCAGCTCATTCCTAGTTAACAATACAGATTTTTTTTTCCATATCAGCCCTGGCCAGGTCATGTGTTCTTAGGATTACTTAAAAGTGAAGTACAGGGTTATTTAGAAAAAAAAATACATTTTTACTCACCTAGGCGGATGCAGCAATGATTTGATGCTGCATCTGTCCCCCGCCACCTCTGCACTGAGAACTGAGTTAACAAAGAGCAGCGGTTGCTTAGTTTTCAGCATTCTGTGAGCAGAGATCCTCTGACAGCCAGTCTCCAACTCTCTGCTCTGCCCATCCAGTGCTCACTGGAGTGCTGGGCTGTGGAGGGGGCAAGAGGGCCTGGCTCAGCCTCTCAGCATATTGCTGTGAGTCTGAGCCAGCAATCAGTCCAGGCTTCTGGGCGGATCTCAAACATATGGTCGGGATTTTTTTTCCGGAGCCTGGAACGGCTCTGACATCAGCTGCCGGCTGAAAATGGATTACAGAAGTTCAGAACAAACTGCACTCCTGCGATTCGTATGAGACATATAGACAAATTGCTTTGTCTATACTCTTCCTTTAAAATCTGTGGATGAGTTCAGCACCTTACAGACTAAAATTTTACTTTTTGGTTGCAAACCCTCACGTATACCCAGTGATGTGAATGGACTTGTCTACACACAATCACACCAAAGTCCGAAAGATTCAACCGTGATCACATACTATAAGGAAGTTCATAGCCAGTAGCCAATAGCTGCCCTAGCGTTGGTTTTCGTCCGTCGGACTAGCATACACACAAACTGATTTTTCGACCGGATTCGAGTCCGTCGGAAAGATTGGAAACATGTTCGAAATCTAAAGTCCATCAGATTTTTCGACAGCAAAGGTCAGATGAAGCCACACGCGGTTGAATTGTTTTTTTTTTTGTACTGTGTTTATATGCTATGTGATTTATAATAGGAACTAGTGTAATTTTAATACACACGCTATGCCAGAATAACCTTCCCCCATGTCTTGGCTCATCAATCTCATTATTCTCCTCCTAAAATGATTGTAAAGCTTAGTTGTTTTTATAAAGCATTATATTTACCTTAGCTACTCTGCACAAATCGTCCCCAAACCTCCACTTCTCGGGTCCCCCACCAATGCTCCTGGCTTCTCCCCTTCAGGTAGTGTCTTCATAGAAAGGCGCTTTCTATAGGGGCATTCGTGCTCACTTGCTCCCTGGCCACGCCCCCCACTTCGTTGTTACAGACTTTGATTGACAGTAGTGCATGCCAGTGGCTCCCACTGCTTAAGCAAATCCCAAGAGACCAGGAATTGAGGGGAGAGAAGAGCTGAAGTGCACAGCGCTGGATCCAATGAGGGCTCAATAAGTAAAAGAGGTGGGGGGACGGGGACATTGAGGGATTCAGATACCTAAATGCAAGGAATGCAGTAAGGTAAAAAAAATGTTTAGGCTTTAGAATCACTTTAAACTCCTAAATTGCTGCATAATTTTTATTCTTACGATCTTATTTTTCATTCACTATTCTTCTATCTCGTCAAACTATTTTCTCTGCTCTATAGTATTATTGCTGGTGCTCACTGTTATTCCCTTATCTATCTTTTTCCACTATGAACTCCCTGTTAAAACTGAACTATACTCAACTTCTATCCACCGCTGTGGTGACCTGGAGCTCCCCGCTGGCCGCTGTTATCTGCGGCTGGATTGGCTCATTCGCCCAGCCAAGATGACATCACTTCTGTGCATGCACTGGAGTTCATATTGTCATTGCCGAAATTTGTACACAGACACAGCCCAGTGTACAGGGCACAAAGGCAGGTAACAAACTTTAGGCTGCATTCACACCTGTGCGTTTTGTAGCTTGAAGCCTGAAGCTACAAAACGCTAGAGCGGAAAAAATCCATTATTCTCAATGGAGATGGTTCACATCTCCACTCCATGTCGCCTGAAGCCGAACGCCTGAAGCTCAAACAAGTTCCGGACACTTTTTTGTCGCTTGAATCGGGCAGATTGGGGCGTTTTTCTCCTTTTTACAAAACGCCGTAAAAAATGCTGCAGAATCACAGTAAATTTGCCCGATTATCTGACTGAAAACGCTACGCTCAGGTGTGAATGCAGCCTAAATGTAGGAGATCACAATCAGTGTGTGGTTATTCCCATTTAACAGTATATTTATTCATTGACTTTTGTCAAAGGGACATGTTGCAAAATGTTATTGATTACTGGCTGCAGCCAATCAGCTGTAGTCGCTAACTGGTGTATTCCGACAGTGGCACCCACCAAAATGTCCCAGCAGGGGGTTCCTCCATCAGCCTCATTTGTGTAGACAGAGGAATCTCTAAAATTCAGATAGATACAATGATTTGATTTATATATTTTTAACCTACAGAGCAATTCAGCTTTAAGCATTTTATTTGTGTGAATATGTTATGGGAATTTGACATATTTGTTGTTTGGATTTTATAAAGAAGTGTTTCATTTGCAGGTCTTGACTTTCCTGCGTTTCTTTAAATTCCTTTCATGAAATGACATATTGCCTCTAAATAAAGTGTGAAAGCTTCCATGGATAAAATACCCCAGACATATTCTGAAGCAATCCACATCGCCCTGCTTCTCACTTTGTACAGGAGAGAACGTGCACTTGAGGAACATGGTTTTTAGCTATAAATGAAAAAGCCAGTTAGCAGAGCATTTTTTTCCCAGGAGAAATCTAAGCCCTTTATGCCGCTGGGATGGAACAACATACTAGAGACAGTTTTAGAACAGCACTCACAGAAAGTGAAATAACAAGACCACACAGCCTTCAAAATCTATCTCATCCCGGTAATTTGCTCATGTTCATTTTAAAGGTGCACACAGCAGATTTTGCAATAAACACACAAGTTAAGTTACAGTTTAATAGGCTAGTATGCCTAAACCCGGG
Organism: Lithobates pipiens; assembly: GCF_037356315.1. Classification (NCBI taxonomy): domain Eukaryota; kingdom Metazoa; phylum Chordata; class Amphibia; order Anura; family Ranidae; genus Lithobates; species Lithobates pipiens. The sequence goes on from NW_027507785.1 coordinate 101,651,183, forward strand.
ACTTATTTAAAGAGAACTTTTCGTTATATGTTATCCTTTGGTTTGATGGGAGATGTAATTTGTAATATACTTAAAAATGAATTCCAGACAAATACACAGTTGAAATGTACATGTAAACAGTTGTATCTGCCAAAGTATTTGTAATTCTTTCCAGTTACTTTAAAGTTTTATACATTTCTGCCTGAAAAAAACTGCTTGGGGTGACATCAATTTTCATTTTAGAGTAATGAAACACAGTGGTGTGATCAGAACCGGATTTCTCAATAGGCACTGTAAGCATGTGCCTACAGGCGCCGGTCCCAAAGGGGCGCCCAACCAATCTGTATAAGTGTTTTGCCCAGGGCCCGCTACAGTAACATAAGGCAGCTTTGGGGAGGGAGTGTGGCCAGCCTCAGAATTGAAGACACCCAGAGAGCAACATGAAAAATGTGAGTGTGCTGTGTAGCCTGTGGACTCTGACTGATTGTACAGTGCCCGGACATCATACCACATTACACTACAGGTAATACACCCTGACATCGGCAGAGTCTCTTCTGTCATAAGGAATGAGGAGAGGTACAGGGTCAGGGGTGAAGAAGATGATTATAAAAAAGGATGGTGGGGGATGAGGAAGATAAGTGATTATGGATTATGGATAGCGGCTGCAGGAGGAAGGACGATGATGATGGAAGGAGGGATGAAGAGTGATCATGTGGTGATAATAGAGGGATGGCTGGCAAGTTAGGGAGATGAAATGATCCTTCTCTAGACCAAAAATAGTACCCTCCAGCAAGTAAAATCCTATGAAAATCTTCTCCAGGCCCTCAGCCCAGAAGCTGCTGAGGACCAGACTGCAATTTCTTATCTCAGTAACTCTTTCCCAGGAACAACACCCCCCCCCCACCCCAAGGGAGACTGGAACCCTCCTTGAAGAGGAAATGACCCTCTCCTCTGGCCTCCTGAACTTTTATCACCTCCACAACCACCTTCTGGATGTGTCCTTCTAGGGATTGGCTGGGACATGATACATATTCACAGTGATCATTTGAATCTCCCTGTCCTATACTCTCAAAACTTGTGATGTGACGAAAAGCAATAGATCGGCCACAGAGCACATTTATGTGTCTGTGGACCGCATGTCACCCCTTGTATATCAGGGTTGGTACCATGGGCGTCCGCAGCAGGGGGCAAGGGGGGTCAAGTGCCCCCCCTGGAATCCCCAAGGGGTTGCCGCCGCTGCCGCCATGCTGCATCCCCCGCTCTATCTTCTGGTTCACAGCGCTGGCTCTGTGTTCGGCGGCCGTCTGTAACACAGTCCCGCCCCCCCAGACCAGCTCGTGTGATAGTAGAGAGAATCACGTTCCGCCTATCACATGAGCCGGTCTGGGGGTGGCCCCTGAACACAGCCATCCAGCGCTCTGATCCAGAGGAGTAGATGCCCTTCCGTGTCACAGTGCCTGGATAGGAGGATTGAGGGGGGGGGGGGGGGCTGCAGTGCTCTCCTCCACCACCACACTCTCCTGCCCCCCCCAGTGCTCTCCTCCACCACCACACTCTCCCCCCCAGTGCTCTCTTCCACCACCACACTCTCCTGCCCCCCCCAGCGCTCTCCTCCACCACCAGACTCTCCTGCCCCCCCCCCCAGTGCTCTCCTCCACCACCACACTCTCCTGCCCCCCCCCCAGTGCTCTCCTCCACCACCACACTCTCCCCCCCAGTGCTCTCTTCCACCACCACACTCTCCTGCCCCCCCCAGTGCTCTCCTCCACCACCAGACTCTCCTGCCCCTCCCCAGTGCTCTCCTCCACCACCACACTCTCCTGCCACCCCCTCCAGTGCTCTCCTCCACCACACTCTCCTGCCCCCCCACAGTGCTCTCTTCCACCACCGCACTCTCCTCCCCCTCCCCCAGTGGTCTCCTCCACCACCACACTCTCCTGCCCTCCCTCCAGTGCTCCTCTCCACCACCACACTCTCCTGCCACCCCCCCAGTGGTCTCCTTCACCACCACACTCTCCTGCCACCCCCTCCAGTCCTCTCCTCCACCACCACACTCTCCTGCCCCCTCCCCCACAGTGCTCTCCTCCACCACCACACTCTTCTGCCCCCCCCAGTGCTCTCCTCCACCACCGCACTCTCCCCGCCCCCCCAGTGCTCTCCTCCACCACCACACTCTCCTGCCCCCCGGTGCTCTTCTCCACCACCGCACTCTCCACCCCCCAGTGCTCTCCTCCACCACCGCACTCTCCCCCCCAGTGCTCTCCTCCACCACCGCACTCTCCTGCCCCCCCAGTGCTCTCCTCCACCACGCACTCTCCTGCCCCCCCAGTGGTCTCCTCCACCACCACACTCTCCTGCCACCCCCTCCAGTGCTCTCCTCCACCACCACACTCTCCTGCCCCCTCCCCCACAGTGCTCTCCTCCACCACCACACTCTCCTGCCCCCCCCAGTGCTCTCCTCCACCACCACACTCTCCTGCCCCCCCCCCCAGTGCTATCCTCCACCACCGCACTCTCCTGGCCCCCCCAGTGCTCTCCTCCACCACACACTCTCCTGCCCCCCCCCCCCCAGTGCTCTCCTCCACCGCCACACTCTCCTGCCACCCCCCCTGTGGTCTCCTCCACCTCCACACTCTCCTGCCACCCGCTTCAGTGCTCTCCTCCACCACCACACTCTCCTGCCCCCCCCCCCACAGTGCTCTCCTCCACCACCGCACTCTCCTGCCCCCCCCCCCAGTGCTCTCCTCCACCGGCACACTCTCCTGCCCCCCCAGTGCTCTCCTCCACCGCCACACTCTCCTGCCCCCCCCCCAGTGGTCTCCTCCACCACCACACTCTCCTGCCACTCCCTCCAGTGCTCTCCTCCACCACACTCTCCTGCCCCCCCACAGTGCTCTCCTCCACCACCACACTCTCCTGACCCCCCCCCCCCCCCAGTTTTCTCTTCCCCTGTTCTTGCTGCTCTCCAGTTCTCCCCATCCTTCTTTAGCCACCATCCCAGTGCTCTCCCCCCAGTGCTCTCCCCCCGTTCTCCCCCCTGTCCCCCCCAGTGCTCTTCACTCCGCCCACTGCCCCCCCCTGTTCTCCTCCCACAGTGCTCTCCACTCCCCCCAGTCCTCTCCCCTCCGTGCTCTCCCCCGCTCTCCTCCCCAGTGCTCTCCCCCCAATGTTTTCCCCCCAGTGCTCTCCCCCCTGTTCTTTCCCCCAGTGCTCTCCACTCCCTCCAGTGCTCTCCCCCCCCAGTGCCCTCCACTCCCCCCAGTGCTCCCCCCCAGCACTCCCCCTGTTCTTTCCCCCCCAGTGCTCTCCCCTCAGTGCTCCCCACTCCCCCCAGTGCTCTCCCCCATGTTCTTTCTCCCCCCAGTGCTCTTCAGCTCTCCCCATCACTCTCCAGCCCCCACCCCAGTGCTCTACAGCCCCCCATTCTCCCCACCCCGTTCTTTCTGCCCCCCTGGTGCTCTCCAGCCCCCCCAGTGCTCTCTACCCTCCGTGCTCTCCACCCCTGTTCTTTTTGCCCCCCCCCAGCACTCTCCACTTCCCATCCCTGTACTCTCCACTCCCCCTGCATTTTGCCCCCACCCATGTTCTCTCCACCCCCCCCCCCCATAGTGCTCTCCAGTCCCCCGTGCTTTCCATTCCTGTTATTTCTGGCCCCCACTGGTGCTCTCAAGCTCCCCCCCATTGCTCTCCACACCCCCCTGCTCTTTGTACCCCCCCCCAGTACTCTCCAGCCCCCATGCTCTCCACCCCTGTTTTTCTGCCCCCCCCCCAGTGCTCTTCACCACCCCACACTCTTAGCCCCCCCCCAGTGCTCTCCACCACCACACACTCTTAACCCCCACAGTGCTCTCAGCCTACCGTGCTCTCTATCCCTGGGCACATTGAGGCTGCATTTGATGGGCACAGTGAGGCTGCATTTGGTGGGCACAGTGAGGCTGCATTGGTGGGCACAGTGAGGCTGAATTTGATGGGCACTGGTGAGGCTGCATTGAGCTCTTGCATCAAGTCTGCAGTCTCTGTCCATCTCCTGTAGCATGTCTGCAGTCTCTGAGGGAGTCTGGAGAGGAGTCAAGAGTGGGAGCACCGCCGGGTTGGGGGTCATGGGAGAAGTCAGACTTGTGTGGACTGTGGACAGGAGACTATAGGATAAAACCTCCAAGCTGGAGCCGACTGACTGAGCCCTGTACAGTGCACCTGAGAGGAGGTCAGTGAAAGCACCGCCAGGCCAGTCGGGGGTCCCTGATGTAAGGGGGGAGTGAATACGATAATGTAAGGGGCACTGATATAAATGGTTTCCTCCTTATATTAGTAACCCACCCCCCTTACCTTAGAGTATTCTTTCTGCAGAAGGTGCCCCCCCACGTTCTGAGTTTCTGGGGTCCCCCTTGATGGATGATCACTTACCACTATTAACTGGAATTTGAATATATATATATATATATATATATATATATATATATATATATATATATATATATAAAGCCCTATGTGATTTCATATTTATATCTAATACTCTCTTCATCAAATGTGCTTTAACCACTTGCCAACCGCCGCACGACGATATACGTCGGCAGAATGGCACGGGCAGGCATATGGGCGTATATATAAGTCCCTGCCTGCCCGCGGGTGGGGGGCCCGATCGGGCCCCCCCCCCGGTGCCTGCGGCGGTCGGCATTTCTTCGAGAGCGATCCGGGATGAGGGGGCGGCCATTCATTCATGGCCACCCCCTCGCGATCGCTCCCAACGAATAGAAATCCCCCGTGACATCACTTCCTCCCCTGTAATGTAAACACAGGAGAGGAAGTGATGTATTCTCTCCTCCGTGTCGGTATTTTTCGTTCCGACACGGAGGAGAGCGGATCGGTGAGTTGCACCAACACTCTACACACACAGTAGAACATGCCAGGCACACTCACACCCCCCCTTTACCCCCCGATCACCCCCCCCAATTACCCCTGCCCCCCAGTCACAGTGACACCAATGTCATTTTTTTTTTTTTTTTTTTTGCATTGGTGTCATTTGTGACTGTAATAACTGTTAGGGCAGTTAGAGTTAGCCCCCTTTAGTTCTAATGTACCCCCCTAACCCCCCCAATAAAGGTTTAACCCCGTGATCACCCCCCGTCGCCAGTGTCACTAAGGCTGGGTTCACATTGCAGCGGTTTATGAGAACGAATGTGATTCGCACCGCACTGCAGTGCAAATCACATCCGATCTCTGTGCGATTCGAGTTCAGCCATTCGCCGCACCCGCCGCACCCGCCACACCCGCCGCACCCGCCGCAAATTCGCACGGGACCCTTTTTTTGGCCCGCAGCAGAATCGGATCGCATGGGTGTTCACACCATGCGATCCGAGTTTGCAGATCGCACTGCGATATGCGAACTGATCTGGGGGTGTCAGTAACATTTCACTGACACTCCCAGCAGTTCGCATAGGGCAGTGTGAACTGCCGCCGGGAGGCATGCGATGCGGGAACCCGCCGCGAATTCGCGGCGTTTCCGCATCGCTCCAGTGTGAACCCAGCCTAATAAGCGATCATTTTTCTGATCGCCGTATTAGTGTCACAGGTGACGCTAGTTAGGCAGGTAGGTATTTAGGTTCGCCGCAGCTTTTTATAGGGCCAGGGACCCCCATATACTACCGCATAAAGCCCCCTGATTGCCCCCTAGTTAACCCTATCACCTGTGATCACCATATAACTGTTACAGGTGACGCTGGTTGGTTAGTTATTTTTTTATAGTTTCAGGGCACCCGCCATTTATTACCTAATAAAGGTTTAACCCCCTGATCACCCGGCGGGTGTCATTTGTGACTAATAACTGTTAGGGCAGTTAGGGTTAGCCCCCTTTAGTTCTAAGGTACCCCCCTAACCCCCCCAATAAAGGTTTAACCCCGTGATCACCCCCCGTCGCCAGTGTCACTAAGGCTGGGTTCACATTGCAGCGGTTTATGAGAACAGATGTGATTCGCACCGCACTGCAGTGCAAATCACATCCGATCTCTGTGCGATTCGAGTTCAGCCATTCGCCGCACCCGCCACACCCGCCGCAAATTCGCACGGGACCCTTTTTTTGGCCCGCAGCAGAATCGGATCGCATGGGTGTTCACACCATGCGATCCGAGTTTGCAGATCGCACTGCGATATGCGAACTGATCTGGGGGTGTCAGTAACATTTCACTGACACTCCCAGCAGTTTGCATAGGGCAGTGTGAACTGCCGCCGGGAGGCATGCGATGCGGGAACCCGCCGCGCATTCGTGGCGTTCCCGCATCGCTCCAGTGTGAACCCAGCCTAATAAGCGATCGTTTTTCTGATCGCTGTATTAGTGTCACAGGTGACGCTAGTTAGGCAGGTAGGTATTTAGGTTCGGCGCAGCTTTTTATAGCGCCAGGGACCCCCATATACTACCGCATAAAGCCCCCTGATTGCCCCCTAGTTAACCCTTTCACCAGTGATCACCATATAACTGTTACAGGTGACGCTGGTTGGTTAGTTATTTTTTTATAGTTTCAGGGCACCCGCCATTTATTACCTAGTCTCACTAGTGTACCCCTAAATTTAGGGGTGTCTACTTTCCAAAATGGGGTCATTTGGGGGGGGTTTGTGCCATCTTGGCATTTTATGGCCTTCAAAACTGTAACGCCCTTAGAAAGCCTGAAGGCGGTGCTTGGTTTTCGGGGCCCCGTACGCGGCTAGGCTCCCAAAAAGTCCCACATATGTGGTATCCCCGTACTCAGGAGAAGCAGCAGAATTTATTTTGGGGTGTCATTTCACATATGCCCATGGCATGCATGAGCAATATATCATTTAGTGACAACTTTGTGAAAAAAAAAAAAAAAAAAAAAAGTTTGTAATTTTCCCGCAACTTGTGGCAAAATATAAAATATTCCATGAACTCAACATGCCTCTCAGCAAATAGCTTGGGGTGTCTACTTTCTAAAATGGGGTCATTTGTGGGGGTTTTGTGCCATCTTGGCATTTTATGGCCTTCAAAACTGTAATAGGTAGTGAGAAGTGAACTCAAAAATTTACGCCCTTAGAAAGCCTGAAGGCGGTGCTTGGTTTTCGGGGCCCCGTACGCGGCTAGGCTCCCAAAAAGTCCCACATATGTGGTATCCCCGTACTCAGGAGAAGCAGCAGAATTTATTTTGGGGTGTCATTTCACATACGCCCATAGCATGTGTGAGCAATATATCATTTAGTGACAACTTTGTGTAAAAAAAAAAAAAAATTTTTTTTTTTGTCATTATTCAATCGCTTGAGGCAAAAAAATAAAATATTCAATGGGCTCAACATGCCTCTTATCAATTTCCTTAGGGGGTCTACTTTCCAAAATGGGGTCATTTGGGGGGGGTTTTGTACTGCCCTGCCATTTTAGCACCTCAAGAAATGAGATAGGCAGTCGTAAACTAAAAGCTGCGTAAATTCCAGAAAACGTACCTTAGTTTGTAGATGTGACAACTTTTGCGCAAACCAATAAATATACAATTATTGACTTTTTTTTTACCAAAGACATGTGGCTGAATACATTTTGGCCTAAATGTATGACTAAAATTGAGTTTATTGGATTTTTCTAATAACAAAAAGTAGAAAATATCATTTTTTTTCAAAATTTGCAGTCTTTTTACGTTTATATCGCAAAAAAATAAAAATCGCAGAGGCAATCAAATACCATCAAAAGAAAGCTCTATTTGTGGGAAGAAAAGGACGCAAATTTTGTTTGGGTACAACATTGCATGACCGCGCAATTACCAGTTAAAGCAGCGCAGTGCCAAAGTGTAAAAAGACCTCTGGTCATTTACCAGCAAAATGGTCCGGTCTGAAAGTGGTTAAAATGCATGGTTTTTCCCTTTCATGAACAAGAAAATAATGACTTTATGCTGTTGGGCTGGAATAATAATAATGCTGTGAGGCTGGTATGAAATTTTTTCCAGGGCTGGTTTTTGAAAGCATGGGTGTCCGCAAGGTTACTCAGGTGGCTGCATACCATGCCCATATAGCCTAGAGAATGTACATCTTTTTACATTGCAATACATCTGTTGTTGCCATATTTTTATCTTGATGAAAACAGCCTATACAGTGATAGTATGAGATCAAAATATGGCCACGACAGATGTATTGCAATGTAAAAAGATGTACATTATCTAGGCTATATGGGCATGGAACACAGCCGCCAGAGTAACTTCCAATACAAAGTGAAGATGAATTATCAGTTATATAACACATATGTATTACCAGTGGAAAGATTTTCATGAGATTGTCGAAAAGGGGCGGAGCATGAGTGGCCTTGAAATGATGCCCCCCCTTGGAAAAAGTTCTGCGGACACCCATGGTTGGTACGAATGGCTATCACAAGTATTAGGGGCGATAAGGGACAGCCTTGCCTGGTCCCTCTGGGTAATAACCCTGCAGTTGTACTCGCGCTTCCGGATAGGAGTATAATGCCGCAAATTAGGCCCATGAACCTCTGACCAAAGCCCAAGCAGTGCATGATGTTAAACAGGTAGAGCCAAGAGACTGAAACAAAGGCTTTTTGGAAATCGAGCAAAAGGAGTAGCCCTTCCTGATGAGTCCCCTGGACCCATCCTGATTGTAGAATTGATATGATGTCTATCGCTCTTCTGATTTGGTCTGGGCCCTGACTGCCTGGGATGAAACCCACCTGGTCTTTGTGAATATAAAGACTAATAAAAGGAGGCTATGCGGTTCACTGGGATCTTGGTCAAGATTTTCATGTCATTATTTATTAGCGATATGGGCCTATAGTTCTCCACCTCTCCTTGATCTTTGTGTGGTTTAGGGATAATGGAGATGTAAGCCGAATTAAGGTGCTTATCTAGGGGATACCCATTTGTTTTAGAAAAAAAGAAGCAACGTCTTGTAGTAGGGTGTGGAGAAGCCTTCTGGTCCAGGGGCAGATCTCCGTTTGAGGTTTTTAATGACACTTAGTACTTCCTCCACTGTAATCGGGGACTCTAGTGTGTCATGGTGCCTGGGTTCTAGTTAAGGGATTGGAAGAGAATCTAAAAACTAGTTTATATGGGACTCATTATCATTATTCCCTGTGCTATATAGTTTCTCATAGAAATGGTGAAAAGATTCCATAATGCGTTGCGTGTTTAGCATATGGTGATTACCCAAAACTCAAATTTTGGGTAGGGTACGCTGTCTTGGTTGGGGGGATAATTTGTCAGCCAGCTTTGTGCAGTGTTGCCAACAGATAGAAATTTACTGACACAACACCCAAAATTTACTGGCACCCAAAATTTACTGCCAAGTTTTTACTGGCATTTCCAAAATTACAGTTTTAAGTCAAAATCTCACTATTTAGGCTACAAACAAGTACAATATGAAATTAGCAATGTGATTTAAGGTAGATAATAAGGCAAAAAACATATTTCGTATTTTATTTTCGATAAAGTAAGTAAGTAGCTCAGGGACAAGACTCAGGAGGGCAAGAAATTAGAATGGGTGGCACACACATGAAATTGACTCTCACAGTGATACTGCCAGCAGTGCGCAAGCAGTACAAATTTCCGACACATGTCCACTCCTGAGTCACAGTTACAGTCTCTCTCCAAGCCAAGTGGTCCTTCCAGTCCAAACACCACTTCTGGCCTGCCTTGCTTCCGTCCTGCAGACCCACACACAATCAGCTCCGGCTGATCTGCTTGACTCCCTTGCACCATGACACATGCTCACAGGACATGCTCAGGTACCGTCTCCACCAGAGCCACCCGAAAACATTGTAGCATGCACTCGTATGGTCTCGGCTGGCTCCGGGCTGAGCATCACAGCCATATTTTTTTACTGACAACCTTTTCTTTTACTGCCATTTACTGGCAGGAGAAATTTGCCTATTTTTTACTGGCTGCCAGTAAAAATACTGATGGTTGGCAACACTGGCTTTGTGCCAATTGTGTCCCGCTGATGATAGAATTTGGCTCCACTCCATCAAATATGTTTTTCGGCCTTTGATGTACGGGCTAGGTTAAGGGATAAGCATGCTGATTCTAGTTTATGAAGATGACTCATGCATTTAAATTCCTTTTCAAGCCTTTCGATATGAATCATGTGTTCTTTTTTAAACTGAGTAGATAATTTAATTAATTTGCCCTGGATAGTGGCCTTGTAAGCAGCCCAAAGAGTTTCAACTGAGACCTCTGCTGCTTTATTCAGGAGGAAGTATTCCTTAATAGCTTTCTCAACTTCTGTAACCCTAACTGGGTCACTGAGCAGGAATTCATTGAGCATCCATTGAAGAAGGTTGGGATGGCTAGAGTTTCTTTAAAGGGAGAGAAGGACTATGGAATGATCGGACCACACCGTGTCTCTTATGGAGGACTTGACCAAGTCCAGGAGTTCAGAAGTGGAGATGAAAATGTGATCAGTGCCAGCATAGGACTGATGCAGGTGAGAAAAGTGGGTGTAATCTCTTTTAGTTGGATTCAGTTCCCTCCAAGCATCAGCCAGTCCATGTTGAAAGATTAATTTAGCTAATTTAAGACTCTTTTTGGGTGGACAAATAGGCTGGGACAAATAAGCTGGGCTCCGGGGGGGGGGGGGGGGGGTCTGGATTTGTCTAGTCCCTGGTCAAGGGAAGTATTTGAATCACCCCCATATACGACTGTCCCACCCACCATGGGGCCTAATGTTTTGAGCATCGACTGAAAAAATGCAGCTTGGCCCTGGTTGGGTGCATAATAAGAGCTGAAGAAATACAATTGGTTATCTATTGTGCCCCTTATGAGAATGACTCTGTCCTCCGGGTCCCTGCGTTCTAGTTGAGGCATGAATTTGCAGTTCTTAGAAATTAGAATACCTACTCCTTTAGTTTTATCCTCAGCATTCGCAAGGAAAAACATCAGGAATTTGGCATGTAAGAAGGAAGGACTATACCGCCTTGTAAAGTGGATCTCCTGAAGTAGGACAATATAATGTTTGACCGGTGAATTCATCCCCTGTGTATTATGTGAGGCAACACGCAGGGGAGGAGAGGGTAAAGCCATTGGGCAGGGGGAAAAGGCCCTCATCTGTTACACTGTCACCTACCTCAGAGAAGCCGTGGGCCAGTGATGGGTTTCGTTCCAGCAAGGCTTGAGTTCCCAGGTAGGAGCGGCATCAACAAGGGGATCCTGGAGGTCGACAAAAAAAGAAAAAAGAGGTAAATATCAGCAAAGAGAAAGAAAAGAAAGAAGAGGAGAGGGGGCTGTCAGGGCTGGCTTAGCCCTTCCTTCTCTGGGCTGGCCGCTCAGCTGTTGGCTAATTGCCAGCTCTCTTCTCTCTCCACAGTTACCAGCTGTTCCTGATGATGCTCGTCTGACCTGCCTACTTAAAGCCTTCCAGCTTACTTCACCTCTGCCTTTGTCTTGGTCACATCACTAGAAACCATCTCCTGCTGTTTGTTTAAAGACTGGCTTGCTGACATCCCTTCTGGCTCCTTATCCTGTTTGCTGTTGCTCTACTTGGATCCCTGACTTCTGGCCTGGCAGACTACCCGATCTGGTTACTGGACTCTGGCTATGCTTGACTACGCTTTTCCTATTTACCTTTTTATTTTTATTAATAAACAACTGTGATTTAATTGTACTTCTGTCTCAGTCTGATTCATGGTTTCTGACTGTAGGCGAAGGCCATGAATTCAGAAGATACAATCAATCCACTTGTTGGTAATATTTTTTCCAGATTGGATGAGCAAGATCACCGCATGGATCAGTTTGCCATAGCGTTACAAACGCTCCTGAATCGCACGGCTCACCTGGAATCCCCCACGGTGGCTGCTCCGGTACAACCTGAGTCGCAGGCCGTCCCTGCTGCTGCGCCAGTCTCTGTGCAGGCACCCGCCTCGAGTATTACCTCGATAAGAGGTATGTCTGGTTCTGCTCCGCTTCCCCAGCAATTTGGGGGTGATGCAGTTCAATGCAGAGGGTTTCTCAATCAAGTTGAGATATACTTCGAGAGGCTGCCCCAGGCGTTTCCCACGGACAGAAGCAAAGTAGGTTTCGTGATATCTTTGCTTTCTGAGAGAGCCTTGGCCTGGGCTAACCCTCTATGGGAGAAGCAAAAACCTGTTGTCTTGAGTTACCCTCAGTTTGTGGCCTCCTGTAAAAGAGTATTTGACATTCCCGCACGCTCCGCTTCTGTTGCCAAGTGCCTCATGTCCATCAAACAGAGTACGAGAACTGTTGCGGACTATGCCATTGAATTCTGTACTCTGGCAATAGAGGTTGCTTGGAACAATGAGGCCCTCATGGCTGCTTTTTTTCATGGTCTCTCGGATTCCATCAAGGATGAGATAGCAGCCCGAGATATACCCACTGAGCTGGAGAGCTTGATCTCGTTTGCCATCCTCATTGACTTTCTCTTAAGGAGCGCTTGCAGAAGCCTCCTGTACGTTTGCCTCCGAGCTGTGTAGTCCCACCCATGCCTCCCTCACCTTCCATGCCTCCTGGTACCGAATTGGTCAGTGAAGATGAATCCATGCACCTGGGCTTCACGCATCTCTCTGCAGATGAGAGAGCCTTTAGGAGGAGGGACAGATTGTGCCTTTATTCTGGCCAGACAGGTCACTTTTTGAAGTCTTGTCCTACCCGTCCAGGGAACGCCCGAACCTTTAGGTCCTGTCATGGACAGACCTTAGGTGGCGTTGTTTCATGCCCAGTTATCCAGAAGGATAAGCCCCTGGTTTTGGTCACCCTTTCTTGGGCTGAGTCGTCCATCGAGATACAGGCTCTAATCGACTCTGGGGCTGCAGGCCTGTTCATTGATGCTGCATTTGTTTCGCAGCATTCGATTCCGCTGCAGCTGCGTGACACTCCACTTGCCATTGAGGCTCTTGACGGTAGACCTATACAGCCTGTTCATGTGACTAATGAGATGGTTCCGTTGTCCATGGCCGTAGGGGTTCTTCACCATGAGATAATCCAATTCCAAGTTATTTCCTCACCCAGGTTTCCGCTGGTTATTGGTTATCCTTGGTTACAGAGGCACAACCCCTCTTTTGATTGGCTCCGTGGTGAGGTTCTCTCCTGGTCACCACAATGCAGTGAGGCATGCTTCCTGAAGGCATCCAAGGTCCTGTGCACCTCTTCACTCCCCTCACTGCGGGAGGAGTACTGGGATTTTAGCAATGTCTTTGATAAAGGTCAAGCCGGTAGTTTGCCTCCACACCAGTCTTATGATTGCGCAATTGACCTTCAACCTGGTGCCATACCTCCTCGTGGCCGGTCTTTACCCTTTGTTGGTCTTGGAGGATAAGGCCACAGAGGAGTATGTTGCTGACGCACTTTCTCAAGGTTTTATACGCAAATCCTCGTCTCCTGCTGGTGCTGGTTTCTTCTTTGTGAAAAAGAAGAGCGGTGAACTGAGACTGAGAATGCTTACCCGATTCTATTGATTACAGAGTTATTTGACCGCCTCAAGGGAGCAATGGTTTTCACGAAACTTGACTTGAGAGGGGCATACAATCTCGTGCGCATTAAGGAGGGCGACGAGTGGAAAACTGCGTTTAATACCAGAACAGGACTTCCGGTTCCGGCGCCACATGAGGAGGAGGTAAGCGGACTCTGCTCCCGCCGCATACCCCCTGTTAATCCGCTACAAGGCAGCTACACGCCTCGGGGATCCCTCCCGCTGCTAGGGGAAGGTGAAGAGCCTTGAATGGACCGCTTTGTGGAGCGGTCCGGGAACCGTTCGCTGGCCGCAGCGACACCCGCGTCGGCTGACGCGGCCGAATCCTCAGCCAATATGGCGCCGATGCAAGGCCTTGCTGAGCCATCACTTGCAGCATCTCTGCTCCCTGGCGCGGAGGCGCCTCCATCGGCTGACATAGCCCAGGCAGTGGTAGCCTTGTTAACCCCTACGCTAACTGCCTCAATAGACTCTGCTATTCACAAGGCCATGGAGCAATACAGGAACGAATTGCAGGCCCAGGCACAGCGTTTAACACAGACAGAGGAACGTATCTCCCTCATGGAGGATGACACCACTGCTCAAGCTGCTGCTCTAGCTCGCCTCACACGTACCACCAGAGACCTGTGGATCAAATTGGATGATTTTGAGAACAGGGCAAGAAGGAACAACCTGAGAATAGTGGGTTTGCCTGAGTCAGTAACTGCGGGACAACTCATGGACCTCTGTATGACTACTATCCCTGCTAGCCTAGGCCTCACTACCCCCTGTGTGGTGGAACGTGCGCATCGTCTGGGACAGCTCTCTGAACAGCGCAGCAAACCTAGAGCGGTCATAGCTAGGTACTTGAACTATGCAGACAAACATGCTATCTTGCAAAAGTTCCGCTCTCAACGCACCCTCACGATTGACGGCGTTAATTTACTTCTATTCGCTGATTATTCTGCTGAAGTCATGCGACTGCGTAAAGAATTCTCACCAATCTGTGCCTCTCTCTTCAAGAACCATATTAAGTTTACTTTGGCCTATCCGGCAATACTACATGTTACTCTTCCTAATGGCACTCGCCGCACCTTCAATTCACCCTCTGAGGCGGAACGTTTCACCAACTACCCTGCAGACATGGATACAACCCGAGATCCCTCGATGAGGAGTCCCTCTGCCGATCCGGCTGATACCTCCCAGGCCACTACTACTCATCAGCTGAGCCCCTCCAAACCACCATACAAGAGAAGTCGCTCCACTACTCAGCGCCCGCGTTCTGAGATCCGCTGAATCTGTATTTGGAATCATCCTGACTATACGCCCGGATAAGGGTACTGTTAGCAGTGTTTTCACTTATTGGTACTCACAGCTAATACACTTGTTGTGGGGTCCTCCGTGAGTTGGTTACCTATGATATTGTGCTTGCTCATGTTTAATCTGTTTGATATCATATGTTCCACATTTGTTTGTTTATAACTGGGTCTACTACCCATATTTTTTCACTTGTTTATGCTTTCTAGTATTACTTAGGGATGTTAGCCTGCCTATTTCACCTGCACGGTTGGTTTTCCTATACTTCTCATGCAGCATTCAGGCTGTTCATCTACAACTTTGGGGTTAACCCCCCTTCCCTGATCCCCAAATCCTCCCCTACTTCCCAGCCCGAGATACTGCTGGTTATTCTTGCCCTTCCATTGTCCTTCCCCCTACCCTCATCCCCCCCCGGGGCTCATATTCGGCCTATCCCAGGGGGCTATTGCGCCCAATGGGAGCCGTCTACCTTAGATGCAACCCATGTGGAAAAAGGTGAAGTGGGCTACGGCTACTCTATGGTGGATACACCTACTATGTTTGATTACATTCCGTACTGTATGGATCTGTCCTATTTCTTTCTTTTTCTTTTTCTTTACCTTTCACTTTTCTGTTGCGGCTTCTCTTTTCTCTCTCCCCTCTGCTTACTCATGGACACCCTTGGGGGTCTCCCTACATATGCGCACTCCTGGGTTCATTTTTGTCTGTTTCACTGTTGGATTAATTTCTCCTCGACCTACTATTACCTCACCTAATGGCCCCTATGGCTAATGCCTCTGCGGACCGACTTAATGTAATATCGTGGAATGTTAAAGGCCTGCGTTCACCCTCCAAGCGAATGAAAGTTCTCCGTCATCTTAAGCGGTTGAAGACTGATGTGGCGCTCTTACAAGAGACCCACCTGACTGACGGAGATCTTTCACGCCTTCGTAAATTGTGGGTTGGCGAAGTTTTGGGTTCCCCGGCCGTAGGTCGCAAAGCGGGGGTGGTTATTCTGCTTCATAAACGGTTGCAGTATACCACCCGTAATGTCCGTGTAGACTTGGGGGGTCGTATGATCACCTTACACCTGACCCTAGCTTCCAAAGACATTGCTATAACTAATGTTTATGCGCCCAACTCCCCCGACTTGTCGTTCTTCAGTGAGCTGGGAACCTGGATCTCCCAGGTGTCTGAGACTCACCACCTGATAGGGGGCGACTTTAATTCGGTTATGTGTCCCTCTGAAGATAGGACTTGCACTAACCCCCGCAGCCCTACGTCTTTAACTCAGACTAGTGGTACCACCACCCCCCTTGCCCGGACGTTCTCATCACAAAATTTCACCGATGTATGGAGACTGTCCCATCCAACGGAACGTGAATTCACGTTCTATTCACCCCCCCACAAGTCGTTTTCGCGACTTGACTATTTCTTTGTGTCCCCGGCACTTTTACCTCTGGTGAGTGACTCTGACATTAAGGACATGGCCATTTCCGATCACAGCCCTGTAACGGTTAGCTTGTTAAATGTTAAGCCTTCCTCTTCCTCGCCCATATGGCGCTTCCCCTCCTATCTGGCGAAGAATGAGGATTTTAAACACATGCTACTCACTAGTTGGTCCGAATATACAGAAACGAATGGCGAACATGTCCCCACTCCAAATCTTTTCTGGGAGGCGGGTAAAGCCTTCCTCCGAGGCAAGATTATTGCTTATGTGACACAATACAAGCGGCACTCAAAGCAAAACTATATTCAAGCTAGTGAAAAGCTTCGCTCCATGCACCTTGAGCTCCAACATAATCGAACCCCGGCTACTGTCAGGGCATGGCAGATAGCCAAGCAAGATTTTGATCTATGGGCGGAGAGGCAGGAGCAGATTGCCTCCTCCTATCTGTCCATGCGCCTCCACAAACATGGCAATAAGGCGGGTAAGCTTTTAGCTCGGCTATGTGCAGGCTTTAAAAGGCCGGCTCATATCCACGCCTTGAAGCACCCTGATGGATCTGTTGTTACCTCCTCTAAGTTGATCAGCCAACTACTAACTGATTACTACTCTTCCCTATATGCAGAAGACCCCATTGACCATACCATCGCTGACCAGGTGCTCTCGAGGGTGAGTTTGCCACAATTGACTGGACCTCAATTAGAAGCCATAAACGCCCCTGTTACCCTGGACGACATTCGGTCTACAATAAAATTGATGTCCCCTTCTAAAGCACCTGGGCCCGATGGCTATTCGGCCGAATTTTATAAACTTACCCGAGATTTTATACCGGCCACTCTATCCAAAGTTTTTACAGCCTTATGGGACGGTGGTTCCTACCCCCCCACGGGTTCTCAGGCTTACATTAAGTTGATCCCCAAACCGGGCAAAGACCCTTTGTGCCCAGGTTCGTATAGGCCCATTTCTCTTATAAATGTTGATGTTAAAATAATGTCTAAAATTATAGCATCGCGCTTAGCTACCATCCTTCCTACCCTTCTGCACCCGGCCCAATCAGGGTTCACTACTGGCAGGTCCGCAACATTAAATATCCGCAAGGTACTTCTGGCACTGGAAAAAGCGAAATTATACCCAGAACAAGATTTAGCCATCATTTCTATTGACGCCGAAAAGGCATTTGATAATATTAATTTTGCCTGGCTATTTAAGGTACTGCAAGCCTTTGGCTTTTCGGGTCCAGTCACGCACTTCCTCTACCAGATGTACAATGCCCCGACTGCCAGACTAGTTACTCCGGACTTTATCTCGCCCACCATCTCTCTCACCAAAGGGACAAGACAAGGGTGTCCCTTATCCCCTCTGCTGTTCAACCTGGCGATTGAACCCTTATCTAGGTTACTAAACTCTCCGGACGGTATCAGCGGTATTAAGGTTGGAGATCAAAACCTTCAATCTGCCCTCTTTGCGGATGACATTTTACTTTTTTCGTCTAATCCTCCGGCCGATTTTGTTAAACTCCGCGACCTATTCGCAGAATATCGTCTTTGTTCGGGATTTAGAATAAATTTTGGTAAAAGTGAAATCTTATCCTTAAATTTGCGTACGGCTGTATCCTGGCAATCTTCCTCGCCTTTTGCAATGGCACAACACCACATAACCTACCTGGGAGTGCGCATAGGTCGAGAACCCTCTTCCCTCTATACCCTCAACTACCCACCCTTGATTTCTAAGATTGTAAGGGAATTGGAGGTTTGGGCGGGGCTGCCGCTGTCACTCTTTGGAAGATGTCATCTCTTCAAAATGATTTCCTTTGCGAGGCTGCTCTATCCAATGCAAACCATCCCACTCCTCCTTAAACACTCTGATGTGCAGAAATTACATAAAGCTTTATCCGCTTTTCTCTGGGCCAACAAAAAGCCACGCATTGCCCTTCAAAAGTTGTGTCTTCCTAAGCCTGACGGCGGTGCGGGCCTGCCCAATATCCGTTTCTATAATCTTTCATGCCTCTTGAGACAAGGCCTTGACTGGATAGCGGGCAAATCAAGATATTCCAATCATCAGCTTGAGAAGGCGCTAGTACATCCTTACACGCTCTCAGCGATCCTTCACTCCAACGTTCATGCTTTGCCACCTCATCTTAAATGCAACATCCTTATTCGGGACACTGTAGTGGCTTGGAGAGAGGTCAGGAAGCTTCTGGGCTTACCCACAAATATTTCAGCGCATCTACCAATTCAAGGCAATCCCATGTTTCCGCCTTCCACCATTCATTCAGCTTTTGCTCAATGGGAACAGCGGGGTCTACTCACAGTGGCATCCCTTTACGAACAGGGACGAGGGACACCTAAATCTTTTCGAACTCTATCTCAGGAATTCTCACTACCCCCTCATCACTCGTTTTATCATCATCAAATGTTGAGCTACCTGAAGTCCATTGGAGGTCTACGTCAAGACTGCCTCCGCAAGTCGCATTTGGACTCTGTGCTTAGACAGGGCGATTATTCCATCTCGACCCTTTACTCTCACCTAATCAATTACCAGGCGGAAAAGTACTGCATTGCCCCTTTCAAACAATGGGCCTCTGTATTTCATGATGCTACCTTGCCGGACAGGATCCTGAAGGGATACAGGCTTATTTCCAAACTGGTTATATCAGAAAAGTGGAGAGAAACTCAATTCAAGATCATCCACAGAGCTTACTACCCGTTCCGGACTACAACTAAGGAGCCCTCGGAAGCCAAATGCCCCTGGTGCTCCCATGATTGCCCTACCCTACTACACCGCTTCTGGGACTGCGCCTTTATATCAACATTTTGGGACTCAGTCTTGGATTATATCCACCTTGTTACCGGGATGCAGGTACCTAAAGACCCGTTGATCTGCCTGTTTAGCTGCGACCCCCTACCCGAGTCGCTAGCCTCTCCAAGTCCAATCACTCTCTCGCATTGGTCCCACCTATGCCTCCTGGCGGCCCGCAGAACTGTTATGAACTACTGGATTTCCACAACCCCACCAAGTCTAACTGGGGTTCAACAAACCCTCCTTTCGCTGTTCCACATTGAACGACTTGACGTTATATCCTCCCATTTTGTTTCCACTCCCCGCTTCTTTACCAGATGGAGGGCTTATATCGAACAATCCTTTACCTCAGAGGAAGTTAATAATATCATCTCCCCCTTTCGCTATACCAGCTGGTACTTACAACGAGACTTAAGCAATGCATTGGGGAAACTCAAACTAACATCACCCCCGGACAATTTATCTCCCTCACAAGATCCCGATCTCCTACTGGCTCTACTACCGCTGGATAGGTCTGACCCTACCTCTTCTGCAATGAAGGAACTACATCCCTCGACACGCCCTTCTACATCTCTATAATTCTTATTGGACTCGGGATCCTGTATATGCCAAATGTTACTGTCCTTTTATGATCCTTAATGTAGGGGATTCCTATCTAGTTCTGCATGTTTAGATGATGTTGTTTCTCATCTTTAAGTTTTATTGTGCTACCATACTGCGGCTAGATTATGATGAGATCCTTGTCTCCCAGGGTGCTATTCCCTATCCCCCTATCTCCTTCTCCCTCCCTCTACCCACCCTCCCTCCCCCCTCTCCTTTATCTTCTCTCGCTTTCTTCTCCGCTTCCTTTTCTTACTTTCCTTTTCCACTCTTTTCTTTCTTAAAGCATTAAACTGCCTAATATTCTGGCCCTTGGGGTCGATGGAGGGTTATACTCCCTCTCTTTTGTACTGTTTTAATATTTCTTGTTTTTTTTTTACTGCTTCTGTAAGTTACTGTCCACTTCGATTGTCGTGTAATTGTTTACATTTGTCTTTTTGCTCAATAAAAATATATTTAAAAAAAAAAAAAAAATACCAGAACAGGCCATTATGAATACCTGGTAATGCCTTTTGGCCTTTGTAACCCCCCGGCAGTTTTCCAGGAATTTATTAACGATGTCCTCTGAGATTTGTTGCAGTTGTGTGTGGTGGTTTAGCTCGATGATATCCTCATATTTTCCAAGTCCCTGGAGAGCCACCACACAGATGTCTGTCGTGTGCTTCAGAAACTAAGAGAGAACAATCTCTATTGTAAACTGGAGAAGTGCGAGTTCCATGGTAAACGGTTACATTCCTGGGCTATGTCATTTCCACTGCTGGTTTTTTGATGGACCCAGAGAAACTTTCGGCAGTCCTACAGTGGCCTCGACCCATGGGTTTACGTCCTCTGCAGCATTTCCTGGGCTTTGCCAACTACTATCAGAAGTTTATTCGTAACCTCTCATCTCTGGTCAAGCCCTGACTGATATGACCAGAAAGGATGGAAAACCCACAAAGTTTGTCTCTGGAGTCCATTAAGGCCTTTGAGACTCTCAAGGCTGCCTTTGTTTCTGCTCCTGTGTTGGCACATCCTGATCCTACGTTGCCTTTTATCCTAGAAGTTGATGCTTCTGAGACTGGAGTTGGCGCCCTTCTGTCTCAACGTCCTAACTCTGAGAGCGCTATGCATCCGTGTGGCTACTTTTCCAAGAAATTGTCACCTGCTGAGTGCAATTATGAGGTTGGTGACAGAGAGCTGTTGGCGATCATTTTAGCACTGAAAGAATGGAGACATCTCCTTGAAGGTACCACCGTGCCTGTTCTTATTCTTACTGACCATAAGAATCTTACATTCTTGTCTGAGGCTAAGCGACTCTCTCCCAGAAGGGTGCGATGGGCTCTTTTCTTGTCGAGCTTTAATTACATTGTCTCATTCTTACCTGGTACTAAGAATGTAAGGGCTGATGCCTTGTCACGACAATTTTCCTCCACTTCCAAGTTAGAGTCGGTTTCGGTTCCTATGATTCGCACCAGTCTTACTTCTCCTTTGGGTGACAAAATTCTTGCTGCTCAGGTCCATGCACCTCCTGAGAAACCTTGTGACCGCTGCTTTGTCCCAGAGAGTCTCCGTACTGCTGTGCTCCAGACTTACCATTCTCCCAAGGCAGCTGGTTATCCTGGGAAGAATCAACTCATTTGGGCCATTTCCCAACAATTCTGGTGGCCTAGTCTACGGGCTGATGTTACTGTCTTCGTAGCTGCCTGTCCCGTGTGTGCACAGAGTAAGACTCCACGACACCTTCCAGTGGGCCTGCTACAACCCATACCCAATGGAGAGAGGCCCTGGACTCATCTGTCTATGGATTTAATTGTGGAGTTGCCCAACTCCCAAGGCAACACTGTTATCCTTATGGTGGTTGACCAGTTCTAAAAGATGCGTCATTGTATTCCACTTAAAAAGTTGCCCACCTCTAAGGAACTGGCTTCCATTTTTACTCCGAAGATCATTCGCTTACATGGGCTACCCAAGGTGACTGTCTCGGACAGGGGCAGTCAGTTTGTCTCCCGGTTCTGGCGAGCCTTTTGCGCACAGTTGGGAATCCAGCTTGCGTTCTCTTCTGCGTATCACCCGCAGTCTAATGGGGCCGCAGAACGAGCCAATCAGTCCTTGGAGCAGATCCTACGTTGCTATATTTCTGACCATCATAACAACTGGTCTGACCTATTACCTTGGGCAGAGTTTGCTCACAACAGTGCTTTGAATTCTGCCTCCCGATTGTCTCCATTTATGGCGAATTAGGGTTTCCAACCTTCCATGTTGCCTGACTCGTTTGTTCCGCAGAGTATTCCTGCGTTAGAGGAGCATCTTCATGGTCTTCATTCCACTTGGGTACAAGTCCAGGAGGCTGTGCGTCATGCTAATGATAGGTACAGACTCCATGCTGACCGCAGATGCCTGCCTGTGCCTTCCTACCAGGTTGGGGACAGGGTCTGGCTGTCATCTCGCAACCTCCGGCTTCGTGTTCCCTCATTGAAGTTTGCACCTCGGTTTATTGGACCTTTCCGTATCCTTCGCAGGATTAACCCAGTGGCTTACGCATTGAATCTTCCTCCTAGTATGCGCATCTCAAATGTGTTTCATGTCTCCTTATTGAAACCGTTGGTCTGTAACCAATTTACCACCTCGGTGCCACGTCCTCACCCTATTCAGGTTGAGAACCATGAGGAGTATGAGGTACAATCCATTGTTGACTCCCGTAGGTTCCGTGGGCGCATACAGTACCTGGTGCATTGGAAGGGGTACGATCCGGAGGAACGCTCCTGGGTTTCATCCTCTGACGTACATGCCCCTGTCCTCCTCCGCGAGTTCCATAGACAGTTTCCCCTCAAGCCTGATGGCCCTCCGAGGTAGAGGGGTCATTGGGGAGGGTGTACTGTCAAGGCTGGCTTAGTGCTTCCTTCTCTGGGCTGGCCGCTCAGCTGTCGCCTAATTGCCAGCTCTCTTCTCTCTCCACAGTTCTAGCTGTTCCTAATGATGCTCCTCTGACCTGCCTATTTAAAGCCTTCCAGCTCACTTCACCTCTGCCTTCGCCTTGGTCACATCACTAGAAACCATCTCCTGCTGTTTGTTTAAAGACTGGCTTGCTGACATCCCTCCTGGCTCCTTATTCTGCTTGCTGTTGCTCTACTTGGATCCCTGACTTCTGGCCTGGCTGACTACCCGATCTGGTTACTTGGCTCTGGCTATACTTGACTACGCTTTTCCTATTTACCTTTTTATATTTATTAATAAACAAGTATGATTTAATTGTACTTCTGTCTCAGTCTGATTCATGGTTTCTGACAGGGGCCCTCTTGGAGCTCCAGTGGACAGGAGAGACAGGCTACCTCACTTTCTACACAACTGACAGTCAATTCAGCCTCTGTTAGAGAGGCTAAAGTCCCACCAAATGGGAATGGAAAAACCATAACCACTGGGTAGGGGAGGTGCATAAACATACCACCCCGGGCCTAGACACATCAAAACTTGTTAACAGATGAAAACTGAAGCTGTAAAATCTGACTACAACTCATCTAATGTAGTAATTAAATCATAAGCGACCCACGTTGAATAGGTTGGAGGAAGGAATGGGGAGGGGGGATTGCGGAAGCAAAATAGGTGGGATAGGATGGTAGGGGGAAGGGATGAGGTAGGGTGATCAGGGGCATTGGGGGAAGATCAAAAATATTTTATCGCTATATGGTGTGGAAAAACCATACGGAGGAAGAGTTCATCTGGTACAGTCCAGTCCCAGAACTTTGGAGTCTCAATTGAGTAACGTTGAAGGGGACTGGATGATGTTAAGTGTTCAAACAGGCAGAAAAAAAAACTAAAAAATACGAAAGACAATATGACGGTATCTCGGAAAGGTTCATGGCTGAACGGATCAATTTCCAATGTCTTGATAGGACCAGAAAAGGGTGTGTGTCCACTCAGTCCTCTTCTGAAGTCAGGGAGGTCTGCCTTTCTTGGATCGCTTGAAGTTGGATTTGTTCCATACTGGGAAAATGGGACTGGATGGTGTCTGATGTTTTGTGGCTCCCGATTGGCAGTTCTGTGTTGTTTGAGGGGGACCCAGTGAGATTCATTTCAGTCCCAGCAGAAGTTTCTCACCTTCCTGGAGACTGGAGAAGGAATAAGTTTTGGATTTGAAGGCAAACTGGAGCAAATGGGAAGGCCCACCAGTACTTGATTTCTTTCTGTGAAAGAACCGTAAGCAGGGGTTTTGGGGACCTCCTCCTTTGAATGGTCGAGGGAGAAATGTCCGCAAAGATCTGGACTGGATGATTTTGGCATATGAATGGTGTTTGCGTGTGGGATCTTTTCATACTCTCCTCCTTTAGAGTGTAGAAATGAAGCTTCATCACTACATCTTTAGGGGCTCCGTCCTTTCTCGGGGGGCCCAAAGCTCTGTGTGCTCTGTTCAATTCCAGTTTATGTGGCTGAATGTCAGGGATAAGGCCCATAATTAAGTCTTTGACTGCTACTGTAACATCTGTGATAGACTCCAGGAGTCCCCTTATTCTGAAATTATACCTTCTTGATCTGTTTCCAAGATCATTGATCATGGTCCAGCTGCTCCTGCAGTACGTGAATGTGGTCAGAGTTTTGATTGGCCTTGGCAACTGTGGCTTTCAGCTTGTGCTCCATGGTTTACATCCTGTCTCCTAGGTTCTGAAAATCAGCCTTAATGTCCCCTGTTATTTTGTTGCAGTGGTGGTTAGGCCCCTCAAGTAATTCCAAAAGTTTGTTGAACAGGTCAGAAGTGTTTATGAGGGTTTCTGAGGTACCTTGCCTAGGCTGGTGTGGAGAGGCTGAGTAGGCCTCAGCAGGCCCCATAGGCGAAAGAATGTTATCCTCCATAGTGCGGTCTATGAGCGACTCTGTGGAGGTCGGGAGAATGCCACAACATGGCCGATACTCACAGCTTGGCATCTGCAAGGGGTCCAGAGCTGAGTCCTCTGTGCGTTCCTCCTCCATGTCAGCACAGGACTGTGCTGCGGCCGCCATCTTGGGAACAAATGGCTCCGGAATCAGGCTAAATCGTGGCCGTAGGTCTCTTCTGGCATGTACCAGCTCATGGGGGAGCTGATAGTGTGGTCTGGTGCCATCCCGCTAGTTACAGGTGGTTGCTTGTGCATCGTCAGGCCGGGGTGGTGTGAAGCTTCAAGCTTAAATGGCTATCACGGAGCCCTCCGCACATGCGCCTCCTAGCTTTCTTTTTTCCATTTTTTTAAATTTTATTTTCACCTGGTTATCCTGCAAATAATATGCTGTATTCATCCTAGTGTGGCTACTCTCTCTCCTCCACTGTATCTATGAAGGGTATCTATGAATCAGGTATCTATGAATTCTGATCTCTCTCTGCTTCCCTGTAAGATCGGGGATCTGTCTGTTTACATTGACAGATCATTATTCTGGCTCTCTTTGGAGCCATCGTGGGTGGCTGGTGGACATCGCAGCTGACGGCCATGCGTCGGCTCCAGGGACGCAGCGCAGGCGTGCGCGACCCCGGCGCAGCACGCGTGCCAATGTACAATGACAGCGATTCGCGCAGTCATGCCAACCTCCTGCAGTACAACTGCAGTGGGTGTTCGACAAGTACTTAATGATCATCAATTAATGATCATCAATTTCATAAGTAGGTTGAAACACAGTCATTAATTAAAACAGAAAACAGATGTGTAGGAAGCATAAAATCGGGGGAGGAACAGCCAAATTCTGCTACTAAGGTGAGGTTGTAGAAGACAGCTTCATGTCGCAGTTTATACACCATGGCAAGACTGAGCACCGCAACGAGACACAAGGTAGTTATACTGCACCAGCAAGGTCTCTCCCAGGCAAAGATTTCAAAGCAGACTGGGGCGCAGTTCTTAGATGCAGTGGTTGGCCAAGGAAACTTAATGCAGCACATGAAAGACACATCATGCATACTTCCCTTCAACATCAGAAGATGTACAGCAGTACCATCAGTACAGAATTAGCAGAAACCAGTGAAACCCTGGTACACCCATCTACTGTCCAGAGAAGTCTGGCCAGAAGTGGTCTTCATGAAAGAATTGCAGCCCAAAATCCATGGTTACTCTCAGCTCTGTGCTGATGGCTCTGCTGGACATCTTTCATTTGCTGCATTACGTTTCCACTGCATCTAAGGTCCTCAATGTTGCCCAATCCATAGTGTCCCTTAAGGCTGAGAGATACAGGCAGATACTTATCCATCATGCCATACCATCATGGAGGCATGTGATTGGTCCAAAAAGTATTCTGCAGCAGGACAACAAGCCCAATTTTACAGCCAATGTCATTAAGAACTATGTTCAGTATAAAGAAGAACAAGGAGTCCTGGAAGTGATCGTGTGGCCCCGACAGAGCCCTGATCTCTGGAGACAGGAGGATTTGAGGCAGCTTACATCCACAGAAGATCTGTGGTTAGTTCCCCAAGATGTTTGGAACAACCTACCTGCCAAGTATATATATTATTCTTTGCTGTAGTTATTCTGTGCCAACCCTGTAAAACAACACAAATCATTATTGTACGGCACAGCATGTTTAATGTCCATATTCATTGGGGGTCACAGTCAAAAATCACTTGTCATAATGTAGCCATATTCTTTACCAGTTATAAAAAAAGTGCTAATTAGCACAGGGCTTACTCCGTGTAAAATGGAGCAACCTCTAACAGCTAATAACATTTCACTTGCCTTTTAAGGTTAGCTTGCATGACAGATAAGATGTCACATGGAGTCATATTTCCCAATTTTTGCAGAGTGGCAGGTGATAGAGTGAAACGTACAGATGTAGAAGTATGTTTTGTGTAGATAACTATCAATGCAAAGTAGCAGCTCAAAAACAAAACAAAAAAATTGTTTAATTAGCAAATATTTCAGAAGGTAAAGCAAAGTATTCTGATTTAGTGGGAATAATTTGTCTCCAAGTGACCCTTCTGTGAGCCACAGTCATCCGTGCACAGTATGATAACTCGATTAAAACTGACATGAACTACATTAAAAAACGAATTCAACTTCAGAGCGACAGAAAAAACAAAACAAACAAAAAAAAAACATAACTACAGGCTTTTTCTCTAGCACTAAAGGTTTAAAAATGAAGGCACGGGCAATGTAATGCACAAATGAATGTTTTGTACAGATTATTATAATCAAAATAAGACAATTTCTGCATAAAACCCATATGAAGGAGAACCTAGCAAAATACAGTATTTATATTTATATATTGTTAGATTTGGGTGATTAGACTCAAGTGGTAGGTGAGTTTTCAATGAGTACGTCAGTCCCAAATGGTAGTTTTAAGGGCATGTTAGCTCACTTTTATTTAAAAGAATGGAAAAGTTCACAAAAAGCATCAGTAGTCTACGCAGGGCTTTCACACTGGAGTGGTGCACTGGCAGGATGCTCAAAAAAGTAATGCAAGCAGAATCTTTGAGGCGTTGTAGGAGCAGTGTATACGCTGCTCCTACAGCGCCCCAGCCCATTCAAATCAATGAGCAGTGGTGCGGAAACACTGGCAAAGCGCAGCTACAGCTGTGCTTTTTACCCTTTTTCGACCATTAGCGGGGGTTAAAAGTGCCCTGCTAGCAGCCGAAAAGCTCTGCAAAAATGACGGCAAAGCACATCTAAAAATAGTGGCCCTTTACTGCCGAGGTCCTGCGCTGCTCAGTGTGAAAGTGCCCTAACTCCTGGAAAGGTTGGGAGTCCACCTGACTCCCATGCACAGACCTCCTGTCTGTTGGGTGGAGCTCTGAGCCATAGTCAGGTCACAATTAATAGTCCAGCACACAGCTGTGCAATCAGTGTGCCTGCCTCTACAAAAATCTGCCGTAAACCAGCAATCTTCTAGCCCCGGGTCCCACTGCTACATATCCTCCCCTTTGTTTCGAACCAGAGTAAGGGACACATAAACCCGCACTATGCATGTGACACCTCTGTTTCCGGGTATGTTTCCACCAACACTTCACCTTGACATCTCTGTGCCAACTATCAGCAGCAGGAGTCCTAACCTTCCCAACCTTCTTTTTAATAAAGGGGCACTCCATCCACATTTTTTGGGTGTGCTTCAAAAGCAGCTCTTCCTGAACTGTGGGCTCCCACTAATCTCTCTACTATCCCTTCTACCTTTTGGCCTTGGGATCCTCCATTTCTTTTTACCTCCCCCAGGACTGTTGGGGACCCACTTCCATGACAACTGTCAGGGCCTGACCTTTCTCACTACCTGACTCAACACTAAGCAACATCATCTGTTTCTCAGGTTCACTAACCCCTGTGTGGTTACCCTTGGCAACCCAACCATATGAGATTAACACCACATCCATCTGTTTAACCTCAATAACAACTTTCCACAATGGATTACTCAGCTCAATATTGTCAGTGTCACCAGGACCTCTTGTTCCCTTGTTTTGTTAGGATAGTGTCTGTGGAGAGACCACCTACAGGCAAGCAGTTATTCCCAATGGGACCTTCCCACAGTTTCACATCGCCCCCTGTTATCAAACACTCCAATAGTGACTGTCCTACCAACGAACATTTTTGGCCACATTTTTGCACACCAATCTCTTTAACATTTCTATGTCCTTTGGTACCTCAACCAATACCTTTGAGCTATCCAGCAGTGCTCTAGAGTGCTTCTCATACACCACATTAGTCAGGGCCGTTTTTAAGGCAGGCCAAAATGGGCAGCTGCCATGGGCCCTGTCAGCAGCTTCTTCATACTTGGTAACTATCCCAGTTTAAATTCCCTTGTCCCTTGAGGTTATAGTCCCATGCTGTGTCCTGATAACTCAGTGTGAAGTTCTGTTACTAATGCTGCCCAGCTCTGCCCTATTGTTGTGTACAGATGACTCACCTACAGACCCTGTGTTTATATGTAAATACTGACATTGATATGGAAATAGTGACAGCATTCATATGTAAATAGAGGCAGACCAACAGGATTCTTATGTAAATAGAGGTGGCATTCATATGTATATCATACCCCCCTGAGGTCATATCCACCATCACCTATACTGAATGCTGCCCACTGGGGAGATAAAGGGGCATTCTTGAAATTCCTGCCTAAAACTGTGGTCATTAAGCCTATCATCAGCCTGTTCAGCAAAGATAAGCAAATTAGTTGGGGGGGGGGGGGGGTAGTGTGGGGTAGGCAGAGAAGGAATTACAGTTTGGGGTGAACAGAAGAGTAAAGAGGAGATGTATAGAGGTAAGTAAGGTGGGTGCAAAGATGAGCAGAGGAGGCAGGTAGAGTTAAAGGGGAGTGAAGAGGATGGAGGAGGTTTGGGGTGCAGAGGTTAGCATGGGTTTAAGAATGCAAAGGTGTACTGATAGGGTGGCTAAAAATGTAGGCCATGTGTAGGGCAGCCCATTCATTTCAATACTCTATACGCTACAAATGCAGAAGAAACTCCGAAATCCTCTTCCAAAATCACTCAATGCCAAAGCACATGTCAGCAAATGCTGAGGGTGTTATTAACAATTAAGGGAACTGCTGTGTATCTGCTAAAGGCCAGCACATTTCTGTGATGTCAGGAAAGCGATTTTGCATGCATTCCTGACACACACAAATGTGAACGCAGGCTAAATGCCTCAGTTACATTGGTGGTCAGTGTAAATCTTCTCATTACATTGGTGCTTGTGTAAAACTCTTCATTCACACTAGTGGCCAGTGTGAATGTCCTCCTTACATTGGTGGTCAGTGTAAATCCCTCCTTACATCGGTGGTTACTGTGAATGCTTATATTACATTAGTGGTCAGTGTAAACCCCTATTACATTGGTGGCCAGTGTTAAAACTCCTCTTTATATTGGTAGTCAATTTAAAAAAAAATCAACATTGACTTTGATCACACCCTCCCCTCCCCCAGCACTGCCACTGAGATCCCTAGTAGTTTTCTGTCTATTAATGGGCCCCCTCATCTCCCCAGTTCATGGTGTGCAAGCAGTGAGGAGATGATGTGCTGTAACCTCTAGCAACCAATCAGTATGCAGTAATAATGTCGAGTAACCTATAGCAACCAATCAGTGAGCAGTATGGATGTACAGTAATCTCTAGCAACCAATCAACAAGCAGAAATTATGTGCTGTAACCTCTACCAACCAGTCAGTGACTGGTAATGATACACTGTAACCTCTGGCAACCAATCACAATCACTGCCTGATCTGATTCAGTAAACTGATTTAGAGTCTAGCTGCTTTTTATTGTATGTCTCAAAGCAGGAGGAGAGGGAAACTGCACAAATTTCAACATGGGTTTACACACTTCCCCGTTACAGTTACCCACACTGTTATTTTCTGTCAGAGTGTCTCCGGGTACCTCAAACTGCACCTCTTTTTGAGTGATGGACAGAATTTCCACTACTGCAGCGTCTGTTCCAGGCCCTTCCTTCACATGAGGTCTAGCGCTTGAGATAGTACACAAGCCATGTACCAACCACTGCTTAGACCGCACCAGCAGGAATGCCTCTCATCAAACCGACATACAAAGAGAATTCCAACATGTCTGTAATTTCTGATTCCTCTAGCAGTTCCCCTGAGCTCCTTCTGCACACAACTGCCACTGGAAGCACTTTTGCGGAGAACTGTGAGACCACTTTCCACAAAAGTAACCAACATTGCAGTAATAATTTTTTATCAACATTGCTTAAATCACCTGTACCACCTCCACTGATTGGCACTACGCAGTACCATGCTGCCCATCTGAGGTGGATACACGCATGCCCACAGTGAAAAGGTTTTTACCAATTCCAACAACATCTCAGTTATTTCTAAACATCCCACATCTAAACATAGAACTTTAAGGACTCTTCCCTCACTAGCAATGTGGAGGGGCTCAATTGCTAAGGTTCGAGAGTCTGACACACTTAAGGAGACCTCCATCGCAGAGGTAACTGACACAGCTTGTGGCTGCCCTTGAGCACTGCAAAACAAATGTGTCATACTCATCCTCTCATTTTCAGCAACACTGAGTCTTTCCAAGTCCTTATACATTACACTGTCACTCTGACACTCAACATTACTCATTTGTTTTGCTGTGCACAAAACCTCTGGCATGTACGCACCCTTATCTGATCCTGCTGACTGGAGAGGGTTAACGTCTGCAACAGCCAATACACTTGTGAATACTGGCTCTGCAGTCTCTCCACTGGTCACTGCAGCAATAGTGTCCACCCCACTATTACCTTCAGAAATTTCTTTCCACCATGCTAATACCTTTATGGTTAGGCGATCCCAGTCTATCCTGCTTGTGCTCCAATCCACATTCCTGCCTTGTATAGGTTGTGTTAGCACATTAGCAGTTTGAGATTGTAGGATACAATCACAACACACTCACCCGTCGGTAGACATCAGTAGCCCACGCAGGGGGTTCCACCATTACTGTAACTGGCACAATCATAATATTTCAGCCTCCTGGCTTACTCTCTTGCCACATGGCTGCTTCAGGCCTTTAGACTAGGCCTTAGGTCTGCTCCTCTGAACAAAATAGTTCCTAATGCCACATACACACAACTGGACTTTCCGCCAGAATAAACTCTGACGTTCTTTCCAACTGAGTTCCGACTGAACGGACTTGCCTAAACACGATCAAACCAAAGTCCGTTCATTTCGAATGTGATGTCGTACGAAGGGACTAAAAAAGGAAGTTCAATAGCCAGTAGCCAATAGCTGCCCTTGCGTCGTATTTGGACCGCTGGAATAGCATACAGACGTACGGTTTTCCCGATAGGAATTGATTCCGTCGGAAAGATTTAAAACATGTTCTATTTCTAGGTCCGTCAGAATTTTTGAAGAAAAAAGTCAGATGAAGCCCACACATGATCGGAATATCCGATGAAATTATTCCGTCTGACCTTTTCTGCCAGAAAGTCCAGTTGTGTGTACACATTATAGTCAAGCACTTTCATAGCTTACTCACGATCAGCTCCTTGCTAAATCTGCCTCCTGCAGCCTCTCCTGGAGAGGTTGGGAGTCCACCTGCCTTACATGACCTCCTGTCTGTTGGGTGGAGCCTTGAGCCATAGACAGGTCACAATTTATAGCCCAGCACACAGCTGTCCAATCAGTGTGCATGCCTCTCCAAAAATCTGGCGTAAACCAGCAATCTTCTGAGTATATGGGGGTCCCACTGCTACAAAAAAAAAAAAAAATATATATATATATATATATATATATATATATATATATATATATATACACCCCCCTATTTAAGGCCTTCTCCCCTGATCGCTCAGTTTGGCCAGGCAGTGCGTGCTAGGAAAGTCTTGGTGGTTCCAAACTCTATACACTATATTGTCAAAAGTATTGGCACACCTGCCTTTACACACATGAACTTTAATGGCATCCCAGTCTTGGTCCGTAGGGTTCAGTAATGAGTTGGCCCACTCTTTGCACAAATCAAGTTCTATAAAGACATGGATGAGCGAGTTCAGGGTGGAAGTTGACTGGGCTGCACAGAGTCCTGACCTCAACCTGATAGAACACCTTTGGGATAATCCAAACTGCGAGCTAGGCCATCTCGTCCAACATCAAGAGTTGAAGTTGTTATAGCTGCAAAGGGTCAACCAACTCAATATCAATACTGAACCCTACAAGCTAAGACTAGGATGTCATTGAAGTTCATGTGTGTAAAGGCAGGCATCATATAGTATATATATATATATATATATATATATATATATATATATATATATATATATATATATATATTTCTAACTGCATGCAAAGTTGTAGACTGGCACATGCTGGTGGAATGACAATTCTCCTTTATTTAGTACAGGATTAAAAAAACAAGTGTACTTTCTTGCTTACATGTTTCAGCCCTGTGTGGACCTTAGTCATATAGGTCATGACTTAGGCCCACGTAAGGCTGAAACGTGTAAGCAAGGAAGGACAATTGGTTTTTTAAACCTGTGCTAAATAAAGGAGTATCGTTATTCCACCAGCGTTTGCCAGTCTACAACTTTATACTTCTGTTTGATCAGCATGGTCATGTGGTCTTTACTTATCAGATATAACAAAATACTTGTTATTGTAATTGTTTGCAGAGCACCTATCCAAGTGTGTTTTTTTATCAGAAGATGTGTAAGGTCCAATGTCAGTGGGCTTTTATTTGCATCAGAACAGCTTATTTTCTCATAAAAGTCAATGAGAATGCAGCATAGAAAGAGATCAAATGTAGGTCAAAGGGAGGTCAAATGCACCTGTCAATGAAATCTGAATGATGTCAGAAGCATTGCAAATCCATGTTAAATTCTAGTGCAATGCACCTAAAAGCAGACTGCATTTGCCCATCAGAAAAAGCCAAACACAGATCCTTAGTAACTCATCTACACAGAGGATGATTGAACCTCTCAGAAATATTCTTGTATGCAGAAGTTATTGGTGTTACATAATCTGTTTTTTCTTCTATAGACGAAGAGTTTTGGCAATTTCAGATGGGATTGAGCATATTGGAGAGCTCCGATGGGAATTAGCACTTTGTCTTCTCGCTGCTTGGACTGTTTGCTATTTCTGCATTTGGAAAGGAACAAAGTCTACTGGAAAGGTTAGAGCCAAATTTATTTCCTTTATTTACTAAGGATAGTAAGAACAATAGATGTTTCTTGTTTGAAGTACAAATGCAAGAAGATCACGAAGTGTGCAGACTGGTAAGTATTACAAATAAAGGGATATTGCAGGTCTACTGTAGCACTCCATAGCACATACAGTATAACAGATAACCAGGTTGTATAGGATGTATAAGGGTGTGATTTGAAGGCTAAATTCACCTCTTACTAAAAGATAATGATATTTTTTTTGCAAGGTTTTGCACCCACTATCAGCAGATTGCAGGTGCAATTTCAGGCTCCTGCACAGTCTTCCTACAGCTTTTAGCTTGTACTTCTGTAAGGTAAGGTTGTCCGCTTGCAAGCTGGAGGGGGTGTGCATGAACTACGAGTGTGCTAATCAGTACATGCACAGCCCAATTAAACTACAGGTCTGTCTACTCTGATGGTGTAATTTTCTGTCTGCTCTGGTGGTGTAATTTTCTTATTTACAAATTGAATGATGTGGGCGTGTAGACAGAGCCTCACATAGCCACGCTGTTTTCAAAATGTGACATTGGGTGCAGGGAGAGGACTCCCCTGCCCCTTGTTACACCCTAAATATGGATTTAACATATAACATGCTCCAGCAGGTGAACTTATCCTTTATTACAGGTCTAGGATAAGCAGATCATTCAAATCTATATATAACGAAGATTCTACCTTTTGTATTTCTGTCGGGGCAGAAATGTCGGGGCAGATTGTATACATTTTTAGCCTAATCTTTATTTTTAAACTGTTTGAAACTTGGCTAATCCAAACTTAGTGCTGAATCGAATTTTAAGTGATACTAAACACACAATGTTTAACTGCTTGCCGCCAGCCCACCATCATACTGTATGACAGCAGAGCGGTGCAGCTCTTGTGGGGGCGCGCAGCACGGCGATCGTGGCAGCGCCGTGTCCTAGCTCTTTAAACATGTGATCGGCTGTGTCCAATCACAGCTGGTCACATGTAAACAAGGAAGTGCCAGTAATCGGCACTCCTCGCCTCACACTGACAGAGTGTGTGTGCGAGGAGAGCCGATCAGCGGCATCTCCTCACAGGGGAATATTTAGGAATGTAATCAGTGCACTGATCATCAGTGCCCTGATTACAACAATAAAAAAAAGTGTAAAAAATAGTGCCACCAATGCCAACGATCAGTGCCCACCACTGCTCACAAGTGCCAACAATCAGTGCCCATTAGTGATGCCAATCAATGCTGCCAATCAATGCCGCCTATCAGTGCTGCCCATCAATGCCCATTACTGCAGTCAATCAATGCCCATCAGTGTTGCCCATCAGTGCCACCCATCGATGCCCATCAGTGTCAATCAGTACCGCCTATCCATGCTGCCTATCAGTGCTCACCAGTGCCACCTATTAGTGCCCACTAATGCCACCTATTAGTGCTTAACAGTGCCCACCAGTGCCACCTAACAGTGCCCATCAGTGCCGCCTATAAGTGCCCATCGGTTCCGCCTATCAGTGTTCATCAGTGCCACCTGTCAGTGCCAGTAAGTGCCGCCTCATCAGTGCCCATAAGTGCCACCTCATCAATGCCCACCAGTTCAGCCTATCAGTGTCCATGAGTGCCACCTCATCAGGGCACATCAGTGAAGGCTAAAAATTACTTAGTTACAAAATTTACTGACAGAAAAAAAGTGAAAAACTTTTTTTTTTCAAAATATTGGGTCTTTATTTGTAAAAAATAAAAACCCCAGCAGTGATTAAATGCCACCAAAAGAAAGCTCTATTTGTGTGAATAAAATGATAAAAAAAATAGTTTGGGTACAGTGTAACATGACCGTGCTATTGTCATTCAAATGCGACAACACTGAAAGCTGAAAAATGGCTTGAGCAGGAAGGGGGTGAAAGTGCCCTGTAGGCAAGTGGTTAATTTCCATTGTTACTTTTGTTTCTGAATTGTGTGGTTTGTTTCTTTCTGAATTGAAATTCAAACAAAATTCTCATGACTGCTGAGGTGCAATGAGCCCAGGCCATAAAGCGTAACATCTGCATAACCACCTTTTAATCCTTGCCCCTTCATCCCATTGAATAACACATATACAACTGTTAAGTTGGAAAGGGCAAGGCCACAGCTTTATTTAAATCCAACACATAACATCATAACATCTGAATACTTCAAACAGTGTCTGTCAAAGTTATACTGTGAGCACATAATTCCAAAGAAGGGGAAGGAGATAAGAAGGGGCCTGTCCTTACCATAAGTGCTGGACAGGCCGTCTGCTTCCCATTTCCGTCAAGAGCATATCCCCATAACAACCATTTTAAGCTGGCAAGGTTAAAGACCGCCACCCGCCCTTCAGTGAACAACTGACGGGCGCCCCACCGCAGCCAGCACCTGTTCTACACCCCAAATTGCAGTCCCAAATTGAAGATGTCCAAACCAATTTCATTGAGGTAAACCCCATCCGATCTTAATAGGTCAGCATTAACACCCTCCAAATCTCTGTGATGGATGACAAATCTTCCAATCTGTCAAACAAACTTGGCAACCTGGGCATTGACTTTTCGACGGAATCGTTCCAACCTGGGGCCTGGGATTGCCCGCGCCCATATGGAGTGAGGGACCATTTCCGATCAAATGAGAACCAAATTGGGGAAGACAGCAAAACAATGGGCAACATCTCGCTTGATCGCGGTAATCAGGTCCACAGAATGCATGTAACCTACGTCATTACCGGCAGCATGGAGTACCAAGACAATGGAACCGGACACATGTGCACGGAGTCAAAGGCATTCCGGAAGAACCTGTGACCATCGCAGCCCCCGCAGCCCGAGCCAGCGGACCCTGGCGAGATCAGAGGCAAAACCCAAGTTCTTACCGTAGGTCCGGACTTCTGCACGGCGAGCAGCCCAATAGATGAAGGAGTCACCCAGCATCCATATCAAGGCCGGGCGGCAACCTGAAATATTAACACAGCAGATGTGGACGGACATACAACAAAAAATGGGATGATTCCCATCTACCCAGGAGCTGAAGTTCCGTATCGGAAAAAAACCCATGCCAGAAGCAGCGGTCGCCGCGCCGATGCGAAATGAGTGCATCGAAAAATCGCGTGAGGGGAGGCCCAAAATCTCAAGACAATGACGGAAAACTCTTAAAAACTGAAACTTACTCAGATAGGAGGAGTCAGAGTGCACGAAAAACGAGAGGGAAGGAGGGTGCTCAGACATGAAGAGGGAAGTCAAAGATAACGGGCAAAAGGGGCCACCGCAAGGGTACAAAACTACCCTCCGGCCCCTGCCAAGGCTATCGGTCTTAGAAGTCCTCAACAGGACCAAAACGCAGCGCTCCGCAAAAGCAACATCCGACGACAGGATGCCACCCGTCGACGGCGTGGACCTCAAAACGAATTCGCTGAGGCGAAAAGAGCCGAAAAATGCCCAGGAGAATGCAACTCAAAACAGCACGGTCTCAAACACCGAAGAGCATACAGACGGCAACACTGAGAGAATGCCCGAGAGAATCTGGGGGGATACCGGGCGCCTCGAATCGGGGAATGGGTAACCCGTTTCCAACCCCGCAGCATCCGTCGAACAGGAAAAGCTTTGTTGATATCCTCCCAACCAAGGAGCTGAAACCAAAAGGACAGCACCGACAAAGAAGAGGAGACGGTGGAACCCGCAATGCCCTTCTGCAGCAAGTGAACTAAATAAGCAAACAGTGCCATACGTCTGTCAGAAGATGAAGAAATGTAAAACTCACCACCCGAGACTTGAAACTACTCATGCCATACCTTGCAGTATGACGCCCCCATGTCCGCGCAGACAACGACGACCAAAGGAGGTTCAGCAAGCATCGGAAACGAGGTTCCATAAGTGGGCCGGGCAAGGGCTGCCCCGGCACATGCTTAGCCTTAACACAATTGTTAAACTGTAAACACTTCATCACCATAAACCGCAGCAACAAAACGACTGGGGGGGAACTAGCTGACTGCTTGTTCACAACCTGGACCACACTCATATTATCAGACCAAAAAAACACCTATTGGTCACGCAACCGTTCACCCCAAAGCTCAATCGCAACAATGATCGGAAAGAGCTCCAGGAGGGTGAGGTTACGCAACAGATCCATGCGGGCCCATGAGGCTGGCCAACGCTCAGCAGACCATGTCCCCTGAAAGAAAGTGCCGAAGCCACAGGAGCCTGCTTCATCAGTGTATAGCTCCAGCTGCGAGTTCAGCACTTCCGTAGCCAACAAGACTGGCCATTGTAGGATTGAAGGAAGGATAACCAGATCCCCAAGTCGGCCCGCATGGGCCTGGTGATCTGAACATAGTGGTGAGGGGCTGTCACCCCTTTCATGGCCCATGCCAGGTGCCTGCAGAAGACTCTACCCATCCATATAACTCTGTAGGCAAAAACTAAATGATCTATCAGAGATTGCTGTTGTTTCAACTGCAACTTTTTGGCACTTTTGGCCAAGTGGACCAAGGAAAGCCTGGCTAGCTTGTCTTTTGGTAACCGAAAAACCATCACCACCGAGTCGACTTCTATGCCCAGAAACGATAAAACGGTCACCGGACATTCAGTTTTGTCAAGAGATAGTGGAACGGCGAAACGCTGGCAGGAATCTTGAAAAACAGCAAGCAGCCGCTGGCACCGATCACTGTCCGCTGGGCCCACAAAGAGAAAATCATCCAAGTAGTGCAGTAAAGACTGGCAACCCACCTCCTGGGCAACCACCCACTCAAGGAAGCTGCTGAAAAGCTCAAAGTAGTAACAGGATATGGTGCAACCCATGGGTAGGCACATGTCGAAAAAATAGCTTCCCCGAAAGTAGCAGCCCAGGAGGTGGAAACAGTCCGGGTGGACTGGGAAAAGGCGAAAGGCGGACTCTATGTCTGCCTTAGCCAGCCATGCCGACCGACCAGCAGCCCTAACTAGCTTAAGCGCCCTATCGAAAGAGGCGTACTGGACCCTGCATTCCTCCCTGTCGATTGTGTCATTGACCGAGGAGCCAGAAGTGTAGGACAAGTGATGGATGAGGCAAAACTTACCCTCCGCCTTCTTCGGGACCACACTGAGGGGGGAAACCCTCAGGTTGTGGAAAGGGGGGAGGACAAAGGGGCCAGCCATCTGTCCCAATTCCAATTCCCTCCGAAGCTTCTCGGCAACGACGGACTCAAATTCGGCCGCCAATTTTAAATTGGACGCCATGGTAGGCGTGTCTGATGGGAAAAAGAGAATCCAGAAACCACGATCCAGGCCATCACTCAGGATCAGCGCCTCCCTATGAAGGGGGTACTGGTCTAGCCACGGAAGCATCTATGAGACGTTCACTGGAATCCTCTGGTTTAGAAAGGTCATGCTTTGCCCCCAGTCTGGGCATGGCCTGTTTGCCCCTCCGAAAACACTGGCTGGCAGGGTGGGCACCCCCACAACCCGAGCACTCGTGCTTGAAACGGCACGCAGTGTACCACTTGCAATGGCTTTCGTTAAATAACCAGCAAATACCCTTTTTTGGAGCGGCCAACGCTCCGGGATGGGAAGCGCCGGCCACGGACTGAAAGGACGAAGGCCTGTGGGGGCACATAAGCAGCAACCACAGGCTGCCGTCCTGAAAGTTGAAACAAAAATCCTTCCACGCCACCATCTTTTGACGAAACTGAGTGTCATAGCGAAACCAACACTGTCCGCCATAAACTTTATAAGCACCCCACATGAGGTCTAGGTAACAAAAAAGTGAAGTGGCCAACTCTGGAAAACGCTCGCAGAGCACTCCAGCGTAGGCGCAGAACCCTTGGAGCCAGTTCCCAAACTGCGTGGATACGTCTATACGCCGAGATTTGTCGATCGTCTCCCTGTCTGGCGGTACGAGCGCGAGAAAGTCAACGGATTTGCAACGCCATATCTTCTCTTTCACCTGTAGGCGAGACCGCCCACAGAGCACTGCCCGAAGCGGAAGGGAGGTGAGGCACCGGACCCAATACCCCCATACTGGACAGGACAGATTTGACGACTGAAGCGATGCGTTCCTCTGGCGTGCCCGATACGGAAGCGTCAGTCGACCTCCCCCAAATCAAATTACAGTCATACTCACTGAGGCGCGGAGGCAGGTTCGATGAAGGGCAACCAGCAGTGGGACCCAGCGGGACATCCGGTGCCAGAACAGCCATGGGAGGCTGAGGTCCGGGACGACCGTCACCTGGAGGAACAGAGGGGGAGACAGAGCAATGCTGATGGATGGCAGGGTCCTGGGAAGGGGGTCCGACCCCCGACTCTGGGGAGTCTGATTGGCCAAGGACCGCGGCTGTTTAACCACAAGCTTGTCTGCTGGCACAATGAGGGTGACCCGGAGCGCGTACCACCGCCAGCCCGGGCCTGGAAAAAGAGCCCCCCGCCCTGCCGGGCGCAGGGAGACAATGCTCCATTGAGGCGGCAGGTGGCCTCCCTGATCTCCCGCCCGACTGTACACAGGGAGGCAAGCCCAAACCGGAGAGGGGGTTGGGGCAAAATGAAACCCACCCGCCCCTTTGGGCACAGGGAGGTGGTGGTGAGCAAAGAGTGTTGGAGGTGGGTGAAGCGCCGCTAGGGGAAAACCATCTCCTGCCCTGGTGGGCGTGGGGAGTCCACGGCATACAGCTTGGGAAACACCCCGATCACCCACCCAGCCGGGAGCAGGGGAACAAGGCGCCGTGAGCCCGGACAGATGGGATGTTGGCGACAACCGTGGATCTCCCGCCCTGCGGGGCGCAGGGAGATTCCACTCATGCAACTGTCGCGCGTCTCTGGCAACGCTGGTGGTGGAGATCCCTACCCCACTAGGCTCAGGGGGAACCATAGCACAAGCATATTCTGGCCGACCTGACCTCCCGCCAAGCTGGGCGCAGGGGGATTTGGGGAAGACAGCAAGGGATTAAGGGAGGCAGTGCACGAACCTGAATCTCCCGCGCAGCCGGGTGCAGGGAGATCATTGGCATCACCCTGTAGTGTGGCAGTGTGATTGTAAACTAAAGACTCTACTGCCCTGCAGGGCGCAGGGAGATCATTGGCACCCCCCTGTAGAGTGGCAGCGTGATTTTAAACTAATGACTCTCCCACCCTGCAGGGTGCAGGGAGAGTCATACCATGCTGCAGACCAAAGGATGGAAAGCTCCTGTCAGCCCCTTCTCCCACCCAGCCCGGCGCAGGGAGAAGAGGATCTACCAGGGGCAGCATCGCCGGCATCCAGTCCTCAGCGGAACTGCCGTCAAGTAGGCCAGGGCGGGCGGCCGCTGAGGAGATGCGCACCCACTTGCCGGAGTGCCCGGAGGACCTGCGCTCCAGGGATTGAGGACCCCGGTCGGCCGCCAACACCCCTTCCGCCGTGGGAGCGGGCTCATGTAAGGCGGCGTGTGACACACAGCCCAGAATCGCTTCAGCTCCAGCCTGGCCACTAGTCACCGCACTGGCAGGAGAGGGGGCAGTATCAGGAACAGCCCGCATGGAGCCCCGTCTGGAACAGGGGCTCCACGAGCGGGCCTGACGCGAGGAGACCCCGGCAGCCTGTGTACCAACAGGTGGGGGGACCGCCGAGAGGGGCCCAGGTGGTGACGGATGGAGGTGCCACGCTTCCCTCCCACAGAAGCGCTGGCACCTGGGGCATACAGTGTCATAAAATTGATGAGAAGAGGCCCCAGCAGAACTGAGGCTCAGCCGGGAAGGTGGGCGGTTCCGTCTCTGGGCCCTGGCCTCCACGGGGGGGGGGGGGGGTTCGGAAGGAGGGGGGGGGGGGAAAAGGGGCAGGAGGAGCAGTCCCAGGGGAGAGGAGAGAAAAAGCCAGTCAGCCTGACCTTGTAGGGCCAATTCACAGACCCTGGCCAGAAGGAGCTCGGTGTCCATGGCTGAAGGAGCATGGTCAGCAGCGCAGCTCTTCCACACCACGCTTCCAGAAAGATCCGGACTTCTTGGGGGCAATACTTTTGTTGAGCTCAGGCCCAGCTCAGTCCTCCTCCCAACCAATCTCAGTGACCCCATGGTCACTGTCCCCGCCCTGGTCATGCCCCCATCAGTCAGGGCTCTCTTTCCCTAAATGGGTCAAGAGGCCTTCATTACAGTTGAATTTCCAAATAGAACATTAATGAAATAAACTTTAACAAAATAACAAAATGAATTTGAATGTTAGAAGCATCCAAAAGAAAATGAATGACTCTAATTCATTCAATAATAGCTGATTGTTAAGGAGCAGGGCAGTCTGCCAGCCGCCGTATCTTTAAAAACTGATAACTCATCAGCGGTCAGCGGTATTTTCCTCTGACAGCAGAATATAAACACACCAGTGCCAGCATTAACCGCTTGCTGCCCGACCGACAGAATGGCTCCCTTGCATGAATCGCTCACTTTAAGGGGAATAGGGGGCATGTGTGTATGCCCTTCGTGGTACTAAAAACCCGTTGCACATGCCCGGCAGTCGCAATGTCTGCCACGTATCTGCGGTCGCACCTGCAAGAGCCAGAATGAGGATCTGTGTGTGTAAACACACAAATCCATGTTCTGGCACGGGAGGAGAGACAGATTGTGTGTTCCTAGTATATAGAAACACAGATCGGTCTCCTCCGCGAGGCAGTCCCATCCCCCCCACAGTTAGAACATGCTGAAAGAACACATTTAACCCCTTGATCGCCTCTAGTGTTAACCCCTTCCCAGCCAGTGACATTGATACAATAATCAGTGGTTATTTTTAGTTCTGATCACTGTATAAATGTCAGTGGTCTCAAAAAAGTGTCAAAAGTGTCTGATCTGTCTGGCATTACTATTAAAAAAAATAAAAAAAAATTAAAATGCCATAAATCTATCCCCTATTTTGTAGAGGCTATAACTTTTGCCCAAAACCAATCAATATACGCTTATTGCAATTTTTTTAACCAAAAATATGTAAGACTTAAACTGAGGAAAAAATATTTAATTTTTTTAAAAAGTGGGGGTATTTATTATAGCAAAAAGTTAAAAATATATATAAATTGTCGCAATTTTTTGTTTATAGCGCAAAAAAGAAAAACCACAGAGGTGATCAAATACCAGGAAAAGAAAGCTCTATTTGTGGGGAAAAAAGGACGTCAATTTTGTTTGGGTACAGCGTTGAACTTGTCAGTTAAAGCGGCGCAGTGCCATATCACAAAAAATGGCCCGGTCAGGAAGGGAGAAAACCCTTCCAGGGCTGAAGTGGTTAAGAATGTGGTGATTTGGGGCAACTGTACCATACAAGTATGAGGTGATGTTTTGCAAACTAAAGGCATTTTTATCTCAGTCACAAATTCACACTGCTGGCCTGGAAACACAAAAGAAAAAAAAAAACTAGCAAATTATATTAACATAAAATATGCCTTCCCCCAAAAATAAGTGTGCATATATTCTTTAGCTAGCTTTTATATATATATATATATATATATATATATATATATATATATATATATACAGTTGTGCTCATAAGTTTACATACCCTGGCAGAATTTATGACTTCTTGGCTATTTTTCAGAGAATAGGAATGATAACACAAAACATTTTCTTCCACTCATGGTAAGTGTTTGGCTGTGGCTTTTTAAATCATAATCACAACAGAAACTACCCAGATGACCCTGATCAAAAATGTACATACTCCAGTTCTTAATACCGTGTATTGCCCCCTTAAACATCAATGACAGCTTGAAGTCTTTTGTGGTATTTGTGGATGAGGCTCTTTATCTTCTCAGATGGTAAAGCTGCTGATTCCTCTTGGCAAAAAGCCTCCAGTTCCTGTAAATTCTTGGGTTGTCGTGAACTGCACATTTGAGATCTCCCCAGAGTGGCTCAATGATATTGAGGTCAGGAGACTGAGATGGCCACTCCAGAACCTTCACTTTATTCTGCTGTAGCCAATGACAGGTTGACTTGGCCTTGTGTTTTGGATCATTGCCATGTTGGAATGTCTTTTTTTTAAAACATACTGCATTCATCTTGTTATCAATTTTGACCAAATTTCCTGTGCCTTTGTAACTCACACATCCCAAAAACATCAGCGATCCACCTCCATGTTTCACAGTAGGAATAGTGTCCCTTTCATCATAGGCCTTGTTGACTCCTCTCCAAATGTGGCATTTATGGTTGTGGCCAAAAAGCAAAATTTTTGTCTCATCACTCCAAATGACTTTGTGGCAGAAGGTTTAAGGCTGGTCTCTGTGCTGTTTGGTGTATTGTAAGTTGGATACTTTGTGGCATTTGTGTAGTAATGGCATTCTTATGACGACTCTTATAACAGCCACACCACATGTTTTCAGAGAGTCCTGTATTTAACCTGAAGTTATTTGTGGGTCTTTCTTTGTATCCTGAACAATTTTCCTGTCAGTTGTGGCTGAAATTTTAGTTGGTTTGGTTTCAACAGAACCCCTCATTTTACACTTCTTGATTAGAGTTTGAACACTGCTGATTGGCCTCTCCCTTTCGTGTTTTATATAGTTCAAATACCTTTTCCCACAGATCCCTTGACAATTCTTTTGCTATCCCCATGACTCAGAATCACCGCAGCACTGGTTGAAAGCTGCAAGGGTCTGTCGTTCAGAATTGCATCGACCTTTTATTCACACACACTAATTACAAGCAAATAGATTATAGGTGAGGATGGTTACCTTTAGACCCCTTTCACACTGGAGGCGTTTTTCAGGTGCTTTATGCCCCATACACACGATGAGATTATCGGACGAATGATCGTCCGTTTTTTATTGCATGCTAATCTCAGATCAAATCTGATGAGTTTACTAAAGTCCCGAAAATTCCCGCACGACAGAAAAAAAATTCGGAAGTGATGTCATGTGTTGTAATGCATTTGTATTGCATTTTCGAACAATAGCTGTACTGATTAAACGAAAATCGTACGATTTGGCATCGTACGAAAAAAAATTCCGTGCATGTCCAATGGAATAATATCGGATGTACTGTTCTAATCGGCTCTCGAAAGCTCTGTACTAACGATCCGATTATCGTACGATCGCTTCGAAAGCGGTATTTTCCGTATGATTTTCGGATCGTGTGTACGGGGCATTAGTGCTGAATATAGCACCTGTAAAGCGCCTAAAAAAAGCCTCAACATGGGGGGTGCCTTGGGGAAGGGGGGGCCGCGCGGCCCCCCCACCCCAAAGCACCTTGTCCCCATGTTGATGAGGACAAGGGCCTCTTCCCGACAACCCTGGCCGTTGGTTGTCGGGGTCTGCGGGCGGGGGGCTTATCGGAATCCGGGAGCCCCCTTTAATAAGGGGGCCCCCGGATACCGGCCCCCCACCCTATGTGAATGAGTATGGGGTACAATGTACCCCTACCCATTCACCTGTAAAATAAAAGTACCCCAAAAAAAAACACAACACACGAGATAAAATATTTTATTGCACAGCTCCGGGGGTCTTCCGTCTTCGGGGGTCTTGTCCCCCTCTTCGGTTCTTCTGCCGGGCCACCGCGCCTTCTTATAGCTCTTTTGCAGGCGGTGGCCCAGTCTTCTGTCGCCGCCTTCCGTTCTTCTGTCGCCGCCTTCGGTTCTTCTGCCGGGCCACCGCGCCTTCTTATAGCTCTTTTGCAGGCGGTGGCCCGGTCTTCTGTCGCCGCTGTCGCCGCCGCCTTCCGTTCTTGTTCTTCTTCTTGTTCTTCTTCTTCTTCTCTAGGAGATGTTGACACGTCGCTCTCTCCGGCCGGAATGCCAGAGCCGCGCTGAGCGGCCACTTATATAGTGACAATGGGGCGGTGTCACATGGTATATGTCACATGGGTTGGTCACATGGGTTGATGTCACATGGGGACTATGACATTGTAAAGGGGCGGGGTCACCATGTGACCAACCCATGTGACATATACCAT
The DNA here is from genome assembly GCF_037356315.1 of Lithobates pipiens. Taxonomy (NCBI): domain Eukaryota; kingdom Metazoa; phylum Chordata; class Amphibia; order Anura; family Ranidae; genus Lithobates; species Lithobates pipiens. The sequence goes on from NW_027507785.1 coordinate 101,696,052, forward strand.
GTGACACCGCCCCATTGTCACTATATAAGTGGCCGCTCAGCGCGGCTCTGGCATTCCGGCCGGAGAGAGCGACGTGTCAACATCTCCTAGAGAAGAAGAAGAAGAACAAGAAGAAGAACAAGAACGGAAGGCGGCGGCGACAGCGGCGACAGAAGACCGGGCCACCGCCTGCAAAAGAGCTATAAGAAGGCGCGGTGGCCCGGCAGAAGAACCGAAGGCGGCGACAGAAGAACGGAAGGCGGCGACAGAAGACCGGGCCACCGCCTGCAAAAGAGCTATAAGAAGGCGCGGTGGCCCAGCAGAAGAACCGAAGAGGGGGACAAGACCCCCGAAGACGGAAGACCCCCGGAGCTGTGCAATAAAATATTTTATCTCGTGTGTGTTTTTTTTTTGGTACTTTTATTTTACAGGTGAATGGGTAGGGGTACATTGTACCCCATACTCATTCACATAGGGTGGGGGGCCGGTATCCGGGGGCCCCCTTATTAAAGGGGGCTCCCGGATTCCGATAAGCCCCCTGCCCGCAGACCCCGACAACCAACGGCCAGGGTTGTCGGGAAGAGGCCCTTGTCCTCATCAACATGGGGACAAGGTGCTTTGGGGTGGGGGGGCCGCGCGGCCCCCCCTTCCCCAAGGCACCCCCCATGTTGAGGGCACGCGGCCTGGTACGGCTCGGGAGGGGGGGCGCGCTCGCTCGCCCCCCTTTCCTGGCCGGCCGGGTAGCGTGCTCGGACAAGGGTCTGTTGTGGACTTTGGGGGGACCCCCACGCCGATTTTTTTCGGCGTTGGGGTTCCCCTTTAAGTCCATTCCAGGCGGCGGAGCCCGCGACGTCTCCGTCGCGGGCCCCGCCTACCTGGAGACGCGCTCGTAATGAGCAGACTTTCCTCCGAGCGGGAACAGTTTGCTCATTTCGAAAGTGGCCTACACACGGGCGGACTGTTCGCTCAAACAAAGTTTCAGCGGACAGTTTTTCGGAATTTCCGAAAAACTTTGTTCGTCAAACTGTCCGCTGAAACTGTCCGCTGAAGCCCCACACACGAGCGGACTGTCCGCTGAAACACTGTTCAGCGGACAAAGTTGAGCCAACAGTCCGCCCGTGTGTACGCGGCCTCACTCTCTATGAGATAGTACCGTATTTGCCGGCGTACAAGACGACCTTTTACACTTAAAAAAACTGAGCAAAAAGGAGGGGTCGTCTTATACGCCGGGTCCGCTGCTGGGATGCCTTCTGGCTGTCCGGTAATACTGTATGTAGCTTCGGCTACATACAGTATATACCACTGAACCAATCCCAGTGAGCGATGTATTCAAATGAATACAGAGCCTGCTCGGATTGGAGCAGCAATCTCTGCCTATCCGAGCAGGCTACACACAGTAGCCTGCTCCATTGGCTTTGAGAGTGAGGTGCGGGCTGATGATGTAACAGCCTCCGCCAATCCCAGCAGGCTTTGTATTCATTAATAGAATACATTGCTCGCCGTGATTGGCTCCAGCACCAGAAGGAAGAAGGAAATGGCTCCAGCAAGAACGAAGAAGAAGAGGGATATGAAGCGTCGGAAGCCTCGGAATCGGGGGTCGTCTTAAACGGTGAGTACGGGCAAAACATTTTAACTGTGCAGGTTTTTAGGGGGTCGTCTTATATGCTGGGTCGTCTTATACGCCGGCAAATACGGTATGTAGATCAAAACCACATAACAATAACTAAAAGGAGAACAAAAACAATAACAATTATTTTTGCATAAATCGTTATAGTAATAAGTAAGAAGTGCAAAAAATTACTGCGCTAATCTGCTAAATACCACAAAGAAGCAGCTACATATGAATGTGACAAAATTCATAAATGTGAAAGAGCAAAAATGTAGCGCTAATGATGAAGAAAATAATAATGTATAATAAAGTGCATAAATCACAAGTGTTGATAACAAATGTTATGTGATAAAATATAAATGAATGAACATCGGCATATGACAACCGAACTAGAAAAACGAGAGTCCGCAAAGAACTATATAAACATAAAACAGTCCAAAAAAAGTCAGTCCCAATAATCAATATGTCTGTCACAACCACGATGATGTAATTTAAGCCAGAAATGATTAGTGGATCTCTGAAGCAATGACTTTGATGGTATAAATAAAGGATGGGTACTCTTACCGGAGCTAATGGACCTATGTGTCAGCGACACCAGGTCGAACGAGCGTAACTGGATAAACACACAATCATGCAGAGGCAGTGCAGCAGGCCACCAGGGGTCCCTCAATCGATGTAGAATGGTCCACAATGACCTCAGGAAATCCAGACTTCTCTTGATGGAATCAGGAGGATGGAAGGAAGGCCGCCAAACAATGAATCACCCACCAAAGGTTCAAACCAGCTCATGAGCAGGTAATATGGAAAACAGAAGGAAGAATGCTTCCAATGGTGTAGGTCAAAAAAGGATGGCCATTTATTTGCATAAAAACCACATACAAATAAAGCAAAAAATAAAAAAATAATGATCACAATATATAAAAAGGGCAATATGGAGAGCGGAGAAACCAGGATCATACACTTCATAGTTTGGCGTATCGTCCAAAGCTACATAGTCCTAGCTTACTTTGGTGGTGATAATACTTGTATCGATCTAAGGTCAGAGTACCTTTGGCCAATCTAGTTGTTCAATGGGGCAGAGTGGCCTGCCACTAATTATACTCTATGGAGCAGGCCAGGTGCTCCATTTGCGTTCAGAAATTTGCATAGAGTCCATGAGAGTGTGGTGTATTTGTTTCATTACGTTTATAGACTCCATTCGAAAAAGCACCTGGGACCACAAAATCGTAGGGGTTTGCCAGTTCAAAGCTATTGCCCAAGGGATAGCACTAAATAGTGTGTGCACAAGCTTTTGATCTGTGGGGGGGGGCCTCTGGAAGATCTAAGAACAGAATACATAGTTGATATGTCAAAGTGATATGTGTTCCAGTTATTTGGAGCACCATTGTAGCCGCCTGTTGCCAAAGAGATCTTAGGGCCTTACAGCTCCAGAAGGTATGGAGGAGTGTATCCCTTTCCCCACATTCTCTGAAACATGTGTGTGGAATGGTAGGATAAATTCTATGAATTCTAACAGGGGTGTAATACCATCTGGTGTGCAGCTGTACAACTGTTTCCTTTATGGTAACTGAGTGGGTACCATGTCAAGCCAATCCTCTGCAGGATATTCTTGACCCATTTCCACTTCCCACCCTAGCATTGCCGAGGACTTTGCAGCACTGTGGTGGTCATTGAGTTGTAAGTATAGGGTAAAAATTGTCCCTCTATCTCTCAACCCCTCATGACACAGCTTTTCAAAGGGTGTTCTAGATTCACCCCTTACTTGGGTGAGGGTATTTTGGAAGAAGTGGCAGATCTGAAGGTATTTGTAAAATTCAGAGTTGGGTAAGGCAAAATTCTTATGTAGCAACGAGTGCAAAGTCATCAGGCCTTGCGTGGACCAATGTATAAATTCTAATTCTTCATTAAAGGCAGGGGGAGTTTGGTTTGCCCACAAATAAGGTCAATTGGGCAGGTATAGAGAGAAGCCCGAACTTTTCCCTATAAAGGGTCCAGAGATAGAGGGATTGGCCAATGATTCCGTTAAGCCGGGCAATATCTCTCTGGCTGACTGCATTTGACCACAACAGGCCCGGTAGGTAAAATTACTTAAAGCGGGAGTCCACCGGGACTCCGCATTTTTTTTTTTTTTAAAAGCCAGCAGCTACAAATACTGCAGCTGCTGACTTTTAAAATAGTGACACTTACCTGTCCAGCGCGCCCGCGATGTCGGCACCCGAAGCCGATCTTTAGATCGTCACTTGGGTGCTGCCGCCGCCATCTTGGGTATGGGAATCAGGAAATGGAGCCTTTCGGCTTAATTTCCCGGTTGCCTACTGCGCATGCGCGAGTTCCGCTGCGCAATAAGGACGGTCCCCGCTGCCTCTGGGATCTGTGTGTTTCCCAGCAGGCAGCGGGGCACTTGCGGAAGGGGACGGGCACTTGCGGAAAGGGGCGTAATCTACACCCCTTTCCGCAGAGAGCTATCCCCGAAGTGGGTGCAGTTACCTGGATTATCCAGGTAACTGCACCCCCCTCCCCCCTGAAAGGTGCCAATTGTGGCGCCGGAGGGGGGGAGGATTCCGATGAGCGGAAGGTCCATTTTAGGGTGGACCTCCGCTTTAATCAAAGCCCTTTCAAATTGGAGTCATGGTATATGAGTCGGGGATGTATGCCATTGTGCTAATCTTTTCTGGGTTCTATTCATCAATAATCTACTCAGGCAAGGCTTTTTGCCCTGCCAGACAAACTTCAGCAGTTCAGTTTGTGTTGCTTCTATGGTTGATCCAGATACATACAGTGGTAGGGCTCTAAAGTAATATAAGAGTTTTGGGAGTATCATAATTTTCACCGCCTGTATACAACCCAGGAATGAAAACGATATAGGAACCATTGGGTAAGTAATCTTTTGATGTTAGAGCATGCCTGAGGCTAATTGTATGTGTACATTTGTCTTAGAGATGGTGCCAAGCAAGTACACAGGTATTGTAGGGAATCCAAGCTCCAGGAAAATTCAACCCAGAGGGAAGCCACCAATGGGTGTGTCATTTAGATGGGTTCACTCCTAATCCCGATAGGTGATAGAAGGTGTTGAAGGCGGTAAGTAGATTAGGGAGGGAGATTAAGGGGTCTGTTAGGAAGAGAAGGACGTCATCAGCACATAAACTTAATTTAAATTCCTGATTGTTCTTGATATATCCTCTAACGTTGGGGTTGCTGGTGATATATTAGCCCAAAGGTTCTATTACGAGGGCAAATAAGAGAGGGGATAGGGGACAGCCTTGGAATTGCTGATCTTTTTAAGGAGCTGCTAATTGTGTCTAATATAGTTGGGCTTTTAGTGGTTATACACACTGATAAAAGACTCCTGGGAAACTTGCCTTTATAGGCAGGGGCCTAGCACAAAAGAAAATCCCCATTACTGGCCCTGAGACACATGACCATAGTTCAAAGGTGTAAGGGGGGCTGTGATTGGGCAAATGTTGTTACCACATTGTATAGCCCCCCACTCCCACTTCTTCTTGGATATGACAGTCATCTTCTGTGTCCTGTTGTTGAAAAGAACTTACTGATATTGTGTGTCACTTTTCTCCCTGCCAGAGGCTGGCTCATGACCTTCCTGGCCAGAGGTCTTAAAATTCAGAATAAAGGAATGTCTACACACAGATGCACTTCCAGCACTTTACTGCACTTAACTTCCAGTGACATATCACATTTGACATGCTATTAAAATCTCTAGCGCAGAGCACCACATGAAAGGTTAGACCAGGTTTTCTCAACAAGGTTCCATGGAACCCTAAGCTTCCTCCAGAAGTTGTATTGAGTTCCTTCAGCAATAAGTAATTTCTGCTTCTCAGATGAGTAAAAACAGATGCTAATGATCTTTTTAGCTATCTGTAAAGTGGGATTCTTCCAAATGACATCAAATGTAGGGAACATTCTTCCTACTGACTATCACGCTAATGTACTGTGAGCTGTAAATTTAGAATTATTAGCAGGGGTTCCCAAACGCCAAAATGTTTTTGCAAGGGTTCCTTAATGATAAAAAGTTTGAGAAAGGCTGGGTTAGACATTCTGAAGCAATCATTTTAGTGCAGAGCATAAGCAAGCACACATGTTTTAGTTAAGCCATCTTCCCTTTCCTCCTTGGGAGCACTATCTTACTGGGACCACCCCCCTGCATATCCTAAATCCACAGCATTTAGCTTCCTTCACTAAGTCACAGGACTCATAACTGGTGCTTTTATTAGTATACCCATCTCTTTATAGTGTCCCTTTTACAGCCTTGTCCACCTGGGGATGCTCTAAGATGAAAAACTCATTCCCAAGACTCCACCACTGCCCACACATGAGAACTCTGTTGAGGGCCCCAAGTCCTTACTCACCTGTCTACAGGACCTGCAGAAAAAGGTCAACGGGGACAGGGCAACTACAGCTATTCCTTCACGATTCATACCACCTCACCTGTGAATTCAGCCCTACACAAGGCCCTTTAGATCAGCACAGTATAGGATTACATCTTTGCATCTCTGGAATGTCCTACTACTATACCCCATCTATTCTGGGTCCCACCCACAGCTGGTATTTATACGGGCAATAACTCTGACCGTTACATGAATTGGGGAGAGATTTCTTTAAAAGGGAGCTGACTTCTGCTTACAACTTTCCCTATACCATGCCATACTGGAAACAGAGACATCCAGTGGCAAGCAAGCTCTCTGCACCCATGTTAATGAATGTTAATTGGTTGCTATAGAGGCGAATGCCTGCTTTAGTTTGTTGTTTGAAATTTGTAGTTTGCAATCTACAGCTTTTATTTCAAGGGGTTTGTTTGGGGAGGGGTTCAATTTAAAACTGTCTTATTGTTGACCAATTGTACACTGGTCTATCCTCTGTGAACATGCCATTCTTTTAGTAAATCATCTAACTGGGCTCTTTGTCTCTAGTAATTGTGGGCTTACAATTGCTGTTTAAAACTGTCCATCTGCTGGCCAATTTTACACGGTCTCCCCTATATCTTTAAAGGATCATCCGGGATCCCCATCTGTTTGTTTACATTACTGCACCCAGGGATCTGTAATCCATCAATGAGATTCTCCAGACCTAAACCCTATTGAGCATCTGTAGGGTATCCTCAAATGGAAGGTGTAGGAGCGCAAGGAACATCTACCAGCTCCATGATATAATCATGGAGGAGTGGAAGAGGACTCCAGTGGCAACCTGTGAAGCTCTGGTGAACTCTATGCCCAAGAGGATTAGGGCAGTGCTGGAAAATAATGGTGACCACACAAAATATTGACACTTTGGGCCCAATGTGGACATTTTCATTTAGGGGTGTACTCACTTTTGTTGCCAGCGGTTTAGACATTAATGGCTCTGTGTTAAGTTATTTTGAGGGGACAGCAAATTTACACTGTTATACAAGCTGTACACTCACTACTTTACATTGTAGCAAAGTGTAATTTCTTCAGTGTTGATACATGAAAAGATATAATAAAATATTTACAAAAATGTAAGGGGTGTACTTTTGTGAGATACTGTATGTATGCTCTGGATGATGTAGATCACTTCGCTAGAAATTGTGATTGACGCTGAATTACATGGGGGACATTTATAACATCTTGTTTGCATTTATACTATTATTTCAGTTAAGTAACCTCTACAGGGTGTGTGTTTATTTAAAAATGGAACTCTTTGGGTTCCTTACCAAGGGTGCTTTGCAAAGGAGAGCGCCTTGTCCCCCCGCCCCCCAATTGTAAGCTACCCCCTTAAAGTTGAAAGGCATATGGCCTGGTTTGAAACAAGGAAGAGGGGACCCACATGCTCACTGCCCTCCCTTACCTAGCTACCCAGGTAGACTGAGTTGATTTTTTTGGCAACCCCACACCATGTTTTTATTTTTGTAAAAATCATATTGATCTATAACACAATGTTCAGCGTTTGGCTTTGTACAATGTCAAATGTTTTTGTTTTTTAACTAGGTATTAGTGTAGTTATATTACTTTTGTCATTTGTTTGCCCTACCTTGTAATGGTGAACTCACATGTTGTGGCTTCAGATTGCTTATGTCATTGCAAATCAATTCCCATGTGTTCATATGTTCAGTCACCTATCTTGTCCCTAGTAGCTAAGAGTAACTAAGAACTATAAGTACTAATGTGATGAAAATTAATCTCTTCCCTACATTGCTCTACCTGTGTCAGATCTATTTACTATGCCATTTCACCTGCAAAACACCAGACAAAAAGATAAAGGGACTGTGTGATATGTACAGTGTTTTTTTTTCATAGGAAGTGTTGTTTTTTCAACTTAACACAGAAGTCATACATTAACCTATGCAGTGCTTTGCTAAATGCCTCATGTTTGCTGATGAAAGAATGTGAAGACTGACTCTACTACTGTATAGACTACGGTATGTGTACAGGGTAAAAAGTGACACCATGAAACTACATTATCAATACACATCTTATGCAGAAGAAAGGCATAATATGCATGTAGGAAGGGTCTCTACACCACATACAAAGATTCTCTCTCAGCTGCATGGTATATTCATATATTTTCACATTTTGTTTTGCATTGTCCCCAATGAGCACAACAATATTGTGCCTATTAGCATTGAAAAATGACCAAAAAAAATAACTAATTCCTATATACTTCAAAAGGGTTCTGCGCTCAGTTCTGAGACTTCAAGCCAACAAAACCTGGTCAGATCTGTTTATCCCCATTGTTAATTATACCATGTGTTTTAAAAAGCAAAGCTTTCCACCAGCGGGTACGTTTTGTTTTAAGGCTCATTTACTGCTTAACATTTTTTGAGCCTCTCAACTTTTCTTATTTCAGTGTTTAAGCAAAAGCAAATCTAACACTTCCAACATGTTATGGGCATTGGTGCTTCTAGATGTACACAAATGCTCTTTCATAATTGACCCGAGAAAATCAGGAGATCAGGTCTAAGGACAATATACATATAAAAGATTAAAAGAAGAGCTTTTTACTTGTTATGTCCTTCATATGTCTTACTTTCCCATTAAGTGACATGGTGACCAAACACAGCACAGACCATTTTTACGCAGGCCTGATATGGTGATGGCTAGGAGAGAAAACGCATGTGCTGTGTAAGTGCCAAACACAGCAGGACCCTATGTACTGGTAAAATAGTGGCGGTCAAATGGTGATAAATGTGATGAATGTGCACTTTAGAGTTTCAATCAGTTCTGCATATTTAGGACTGTTGTTCTGGTATTAGGCCCTAAACCATCATTATCTGTGATGTTATAATATCGCATTGTGTGAATTCATGTATCTTTCTTCCACTTTTGCATTATATAGTCAATGTTCCAATTAATGTGAAAGTCATTATCTATCCTGCTAGGCAAAACTGGAGTCTGTTAAGGCCCATTCACACGTATGCACTGTGTGTTACTACAATGCAGACAACATGCATACCAGAGTACTTAGAGTATTTATTTAATCAGGTTATTGAAAATGCTGCAAAATTATTTTTTATTTCCCTAAATGCACTAATAATATACTTTCAAATGCCCCTGCACTGCATACTTTGCCATGTGGTATGCTGCATCCCAAAACAAAACACACTGTGTGAAAATACTAAAGCGCTGCTATGGGTGTGAATACTAATGAAGTGAACACAGAGCAGCTGCACTATTCAAAATGATCTCAAGCATAAAGGTATAGAATTGAACAACTGTATTTTTGGACTTTTTCATATATTTTATGTTTGAATCTATTTATCAATTTATTTTTAATTTAACAATTGATTTATGCACATGTCACCTTATGTATACTATATATAAAGCATATGTCCTTTATTTGAGCTCAGGGTGGAAAAATAATAGTATACTATAACAAACAAGGTTATTTCCAGTGGGGTAACCTACTAGAAACTTCAAATAAAAAAGAAACAGAGAGTTGAAAGCACAAGAAAGGTCTAGGTTTTGCTGTTGGGGGGATACTGTATATGAGGCCTAAGGTTTTGCTCTGTAATTTTGCCATATTAACCATCCATCATAAAATAGATTTTGGGAACCTTTGTTGTATGCCATTGTCTGTTCAAAGCTGTATGACATAAATTTATTTTTTAACCTCTGATTAGCTTGGGACACATTCTGATTTCCAGTGTTTTGCAATTTGGGTGCGAGCTATTGATAGTATAGCTAAAGATACATATTTCATATGTGGGTGGAGTTTTTCCATGTCTATGCTAAGTAGTGCTTGTTCAGCTTTTGCTCGTAGGGTTATACCCATTATTATTGAGAGCAGAGACTTTTCTCTGGCTAGGGCATGACCAGAGCATATGTTTTAGGGTTCCCACTTGACCACAGCCCTTCCAGCAGGTGTTGTCTCCATTTTTAGTGAATTTGGATATGTTGTAGGGGGTTAAGTACCATCTCAGGTGCATTTTTTGGACAGTTTCCCAGTGGGTTATGCATTTGGACCCTGAATAGTTTTGATATGATTTGATAGCATTTTGCTATTGGTCGTCAGAGAAGGAGGCATTTAGTTCTTCTTTCCATTTGTAGAGAGGGGGAGATTTGAAGAAAGTAATTGCACGGAGTTATAGAAGAGGGATATGCCCTTCTTCTTTGGTGGGTTAGCTGATCAGAAGGACCACAGTTGTTCAGGGATAATTAAGTTAGAAACGGCATGTTTAATGATGTATGTTGATAGTCTGGCTTATTAGTGAAAATCCTTTTGTGGGATGTCTTTTTTAGAAGTTAATGTGAAAAATGGGATTCATTTCCATTATGGATGGGTATGGAGTTTCTCTGCTAGTGGTTCCATTATCAATGCAAAAATCAGAGGGGAGAAGGGATATCCCTGTCTGGTTCTGTTTTTAATATTAAAACCCTTAGAGAATAGTCCCTCTACGAACATGAAGGCCAAAGGGGTAGAATACAGTGCAGAAATCACTCTGCATATCCCCCCCATCAAAGCCAACTTTACGGAGGACCTGGGACAAGTAGCCCCAATGGACCCTATCAAAAGCCTTCTCTGCATCTAGCGTAAGGAGAAGAGAAAGTTCGCCAGAAGTCTCTGCATCTAGCGTAAGGAGAAGAGAAGGTTCGCCAGAAGTTTCTACGTGGTGGGTAAGATTTAATATCCTTCTTGTCATGTCTGGTACTTCTTGACCCATCACAAATCTGACCTAGTCTTGCTTGACTAACAAAGGGAGCAGTTTTGAAATTCTCATGGCTATAATTTTGGCATATATTTTTAGGTCCACATTTAGCAGGGATAACGGTATAAAGTTTTGTGGAATGACCTGTTCTTTCCTAGGTTGAAGGAGTGAGCAGGTAATGAAGTAGAGTCTATGAATTCAGCAATTCCTTCTGGAGTTGGTTGAGGGGTAGATGTGTCTTTTCTTAAATTATAAACGTTACTATAGCATGTACTATATGCAGTATGCAGTAAGGCATCCACAATATGTTATGCGTTTTGGAGTGTAGAACATGTAGTCAGATTTTTCCAAAAGGGTATTTTTTGTTTAGCAATCTTTTGTTTGACTTTGTTTGCTAAGAGCTTACCCGCGCTGTTGCCATGGTAGTAATTGTTGAGTTTTAATGTCAGCATATGGCGGTCAAACTGTGGCGGTCAGTAGCTGCCTCAGTTCATGTCTCACTTGTGATAATTTATTATGGGTAACATTTGATGTTTTTTTGTTCGTTAATGCATTCAAGCTCTTGTATTTTTGAGAATAGACTACATAGCATCCACATCCTCTGTCTCTTAGTCACAACACTCGTTTTCAATAATAAACCCCTCAGACACACCTTACGTGCATTGCATAGGGTTAATGGGTCCAAAACCGAGTGTATTTTTAATTCAAATAATTATTTTATATGTTTCTTTATTGTGTCTCTGTCTCTGTCTGGATTTGACATCAAAAACACATTGTTTCAGCACCTATTTGCTTTTGTTTCACTATGACCCTTTCCCTGCACGATGGACACAGGAGCAGGATTTGACTACTTATGTCATGCACATCAGATTTAGTAATAGATTGCAAGAGAAATTTGTCCACTAAAGGAGATAAATTTGGGAGTATGATAAATGCATGTGCGAATCAAAAGTATAGCCTTTTTCAGATGAGTGTTGGCGATGTGACCACTTGTTGTAAAAACAAATGATTCCAGCCAGAATCAGGGCAGAGATTTATCTTCTATATCTTGGGGGTAGATAAACTTGGGTAACTTATTCAGGTAGACAGAAAAGGGACCCGTCCTGCATTAGAAGCTAGAAAAATGAAGCTGAGCTTCTCAACCTTCTTCTGATTTTGGATGCAATTTGTGTGTCTGGGAGCCATCAGATGTTGAGATTAAAGGGGTGATAAGTGCCCACTCTTGCAGCAGTTGAAGGCCTTCCTCCATAGTGGAAATAATGAACGAGTCCTTTCCTTTAGTGATTTGTAGCTTGGCGGGAAAGTTCCATCTATATGTTATATTGTGGTTTATTAGCACTTTATTAATCGTGGCTAGATTTCTTCTGTGTTGGAGTGTGTATTGGGAAAGAAAAAAGAAAGGCCTTGCATGCATTCTGGCCAGTTGTCAGATTTTCTTGTGAAAGTCATCAACTTCTCTTTAGACCTGTAAAAGTGTTTTCGTGCTATAGTGTCTCTGGCAAGTGTTTTGGCTTTGGGAGCCTTTGGATTCAATCTATAATAAGTTCTTCTAAAGGAAGGCCTGGGAGGGCCTCATGTATTAAATTAGTAAAGAAGACCTGTAATTCGTGTTTTTTTGAAGGATTCAGGATTCCTCTGATTTTGACGTTATTACGTCTTGATCTATCTTCCAAATCGGCCAATTTGGATTTGCTCCAATCCAATCTTCTCTCTCATTGCGGGAATCTACAAGCTCATTGAATGTTATGGCAAAGTTGTTTTCAATATGCAGGTCTCTGTCACTGACCTCTTCTATTTCAGATTTAAATTGTTGCATTAGGGACAAGATGTCAGTGTGAATTGTACTTCTTAATGATACCAACATGTTCTTTAGGGTTGTATCTATAACTGGCTGGTCATTTGTTGGAAAGTCCAGTAGTGAGTCATGCAGCTCTCTAGTGTCATCCATAGATGGGGAGGAGGCATGCTCCTCTAGTGGGGAGTCAGGCATGAGGGATAGCTTTGATTTCATTTTGTCAGGGCTTGTGGAGGTGGATGAAGCCCTGGAGTATGTTTTATGGCCAAAGAAATGTTTGGGATAAGTTCCCTTGTTACTTGTGCCTTCTTCCTCTCTCCCCTTCATGCAGCCATGTGATAAAGCTGAAGAGCTGCCAGCGCTATCTTGGCCTCCGCGCTGGGCTGATGAGGAGAAGAAATCTGGCATCCTACTCAGTTTCCTTTAGTCCTTTCTCAATTTGGACATGTTCTCTAGAGTTGCCTGCAGCTCGCACGCCCAAATTGCCGGTTTTCAGAGCTCAGGAATGTTATAGATTCCCTCTGGCAATTGTCTACTATGCAGAGCGGTGCAATTAAGTTGGCATATTCGCTGAATGCTGGCCATGCCCCCCTACATTTCCTTTTCCATAACTGTACTATCCCATTTGAGTTTGAGAACTGTCATCACAGGCTCAGACCTGTGTAAACATTGCTTTCTTTATATTTGTCCTATTTTCAGTCTGCAATGAACAATGTGGTTCAGTTGGGGAACCTGCACTTAATCTTCATTTGCTTTGGTCAGCAGGGTGTGGGACTCAGTGGAGATCTTACATTCACTGACTAAAAAAGAATGCAAGGAACAATAAGAAAAAAATCCCCACCCATTGTGACATCATTGCCTTGATAAGGAATGTATTTGTTTTAGGTCCTACCATAATAGGACAGTATAGTAATTTCTTATTAAGGCAATGCTATCACAAAACATGGGTAGTCCTTAACATTAATTCCCTGCCCTTATGTAGCGCTAACCCCGCAGGAGCCTCTGAATTTATACCTAGTGTTTTTTAATTAGTAATTGCCCCACAGCTAGGCACACAGTTATGGTCATTGTTCAGAGTCATTAACCAGTCTAGGGGTATGCTTTTTGATACGTTATGAAAACTTGAATTTGGATAGGTAGAGGGTAATTTTAGGATACTCCTGTAACTCCTAGTAACAAAGTTGAGGACACGAATAGATCTTTTTTGAATGTGAACATTCCCTCACTCAATTATTTTTTTTTTTAAATAGCCAAAAATTAAAAACGCAGGTAAACAAAATGCGGATAAATGCGAGTTACCGTGTTTAGCCGCATTTAGGCATGTTTAGAAGTGTTTGAAACATAAAATGCCTCTAAACTCAGTGTCTGAACTCATTTTTTGCTTTCCAAAAAAGGCCTCTAAACTCAACTGCCTAAAAACAACATTAAATGAACCTGTATACATGTACACATAAGATAACATTGGATGTGTTCAGGGGCAGCTGAAAAAAGCATCCAACTGCCTTTGAATATCTGTTTACCAGCAGCAGTGTACATGAGGCCTTAGCCAATTATTGTGTTCACATTACAATGAAGACTTTTAAATTTGACTCAGGTTTTCAAGAATAACCTACAGGGTATGTTTCTTTTAGCTTGTTTTTCTTTGCAGTTCATGGGGAAAAAAATGCAGATAAAACGTAATTGTTTTATAAACAGCACTAGAGAGATAAAATTAGAATTGATTAACATAATAATATACTAATGTAATCAGCTTGCAGCTGAATTATGTATTTCTAAGAGATTAATGAGCTGATGACTGTCGAAGTGTCTAGGAATAATATTGCCAGGAGAGATCTTTAGTCGTGCAATCCATTTTCAATCACAAATGCAGGAGTCTTTCAGATAAACATGGATTTGATTCAGCTAGTAGTAGTTAGTGACATTCAACTGGACTTGTTATGTGTTACTGAAGACATTTTGTAACTTATCAAAGCCACATCTTTAACACTTCGAAAACAATTTCCATGTGCTATCTAATTAAAGGATTTACACCTAATAAGTGTTTTAGACACTAAGGATGAGCCAAACACCCTCCGGTTCGGTTTGCACTAGAACAAAAAATTCAGATGGACACACGAACACCATTAAAGTCTATTTGACACGAACATGAAAAATCAAAAGTGCTCATTTTAAAGGCTTATAAAGGCTTTTAAAGGCTTATATGCAAGTTACTCTGTGCTCTCACATTTTGAATGACAATTACTCAGTCATGCAACACTGTACCCATATGAAATTTTTGTCCTTTTTTTTTCACACAAATAGAGCTTTCTTTTGGTGCTATTTAATCACCACTGGGTTTTTTATTTTTTGTGCTATAAAAGAAAAAAGACTGAAAATTCTGTAAACAAATGACATTTTCTTTGTTTTTGTTATAACATTTAGCAGATTAGTAATTTTTCTTCATACATTTTGGCCAAAATTTATACTACTACATATCTTTGGTAAAAATAAGTACATATTGGTGTATATTATTTGGTCTTTGTGAAAGTTATAGAGTCCACAAGTTATGGTGCCAATATCTGAAAATTGATCACACCTGAAGTACTGACGGCCTATCTCATTTCTTGAGACCCTAACATGCCAGAAAAGTACAAATACCTCCCAAATGATTCCTTGGACATTCCAAGGTTTTTATTTAGAGGCATGATGAGTTTTTTTAAGTTGTCATTTTTTCCCACAATTCTTTGCAAAATCAAGATTTTATTCCTTTTTCTTCACAAAATTGTCATATTATCAGGTTATTTCTCACACACAGCATATGCATACCACAAATTACACCCCAAAACACATTCTGCTATTACTCCCGAGTATGGCAATACCACATGTGTGAGACTTTTACATAGCGTGGCCACATACAGAAGCCCAACATACAGGAAGCACCATCAGGCGTTCTGGAACACACAGGCCAATTCTGACATTTCTCTCCTACATGTAAAAATCATAATTTATTTGCTAGAAAATTACAGAGAACCCCAAAACATTATATATATATATATATATAATTTTTTAGCAAAGACCCTAGAGAATACAATGGTGGTCATTGCAACTTTTTATCTTGCACGGTATTTGCGCAGCAATTTTTCGAATGCATTTAAAAAAAAAAAAAAGTTCTGTGCTTAAAAAAAAAACAGTAAAGTTAGCCCAATGTTTTTGCGTGAAAGATGAAGTTACATCGAGTAAATAGATACCTAACATGTCACCCTTCAAAATTGCACACGCTCGTGGAATGGCGCCAAACATCGCTACTTAAAAATCCCCATAGGCGACGCTTTAAATTTTTTTACTGGTTACATGTTTTGAGTTACAGAGGAGGTCTAGGGCTAAAATTATTGCTCTCGCTCTAACGTTCGCAGAGATACCTCACATGTGTGGTTTGAACACCGTTTTCATATGTGGGTGTGACTTACCTATGCGTTCACTTCTACATGCGAGCACATGGGGACAGGGGCGCTTTAATTTTTTTTTTTTTTATTGTTAATTTTACTTTACTTATTTTAGTTTGACATTTTTTTCCTCCCCAAAAATTTTTTTGATCACTTTTATTCCTATTACAAGGAATGTAAACATCCCTTGTAATAGGAATATGGCATGACAGGTCCTCTTTACAGTAAGATATGGGGTCAGTAAGACCCCACATCTCACCACTAGACTGGGAAGCCTGAAATAAAAAAAATAAAAATGATTCTGGCTTTGATTGTATTGGCGAGACGTTAGAAGCACCAGAGGGCGGTGGGAGGGAGGGGACATCCCCTCTCGCCTCCTGTACGAACGATCAAGCAGCGGAACAGCTGCTATGATTACTCTTATGGTGTAGGGAATCGCTGGCTGAAAAAGCTGATATCTGAATGATGCCTTTAGCTACAGGCATCATTGAGATATCCCCGCACAAAGTCAAGGACCTCATATGACGGCCGGCTGGCGGGAAGTAGTTAAAATGCTTTTTTTTTTTTTTTTAACACAAAGTTGTCCATTTATACAATATTTCTAACACATAGCATGTACATAGCAAAAATGACACCCCAAAATAGATTCTCCTACTACTCATGAGTACGGTGATACCACATGTGTGAGACTTCCACAGCCTGGCAACATACAGAGGCCGAGTACAGCCGAGCATGGCCGAGCATGGCTGGGTATCACCGAGTATTGCAGGGTATCACCGAGTATGGCTCGGTATTGCAGGGTATCACCGAGTATGACTGAGCATGGCCGAGTATGGCTGGGTATTGCAGGGTATCAGAGTATGGCTGAGCATGGCCGAGTATGGCTGGGTATTGCGGAGTATCACTGGGTATGGCTGGGTATTGCAGGGTATCACCGACTATGGCTGGGTATTGCAGGGTATCACCGACTATGGCTGGGTATTGCAAGGTATCATGAGTATGGCTGGGTATTGCAGGGTATCACCGTGTATGGCTGGGTATTGCAGGGTATCACCAAGTATGGCTGGGTATTGCAGAGTATGGCTGGGTATCACCGAGTATGGCTGGATATGGCAATTTATGGCAGAGTATTGGCAGGGTATTGCAGGCTATTGCAGAGTATTGCTGGGTATTGCAGATTATTATTATGCACAGGTGTGCAAAATTGTGACTCATTTTTGTTGTGAGATGGAGAGAGTAACAAGTAAAAGTGACAGAGAAAAATATATTTTACCAAAACATCAAAACATTCCAAATTCTAGCATCCTTAAAACCAAAATAATTATAGTAGAAGAAAAAATGTTGCAAAGGAAAATTTATTTCAGGCAAAGATACATTTCATCTAAACGGATTTATTTGGGAAAGTTACAATTGCACCATTAGAATCAATGGCTAAAACTTGCACTGGACTATAATAGCGCCAATTTTCACTTCCAATTTTTTTTTTTTAACACAGCGCTCATTTTGGTATTTACTATAGCACCTTGTAAAAAAGACACTGGAGCTAAAATGAGAGCTATTTGCAGGTCTGAGCATGCTCAGTTATGTTGGCACCTAATTTATCTCTTCTCAGACTTTACACACGGTCGGAGATTCCGATGGAATGTTTCCTATCTGACCGTTTTGTCGGATATTCCGACTGTGTGTGGTCTGCATCGGACTGTTTCCGTCAAAATATCAGACGGACCAAGTTTTCCAACTTGCCGGTAAAATTTTCAGACAAAATGCTCCTATCGGACATACTCCAATCATGTGTAGCCTACTCCGACAGACAAAGTGCCACGCATGCTCAGATCAAATTCCTAGATCAAAGCTATATGCTACTAGCCTGAACGTAGTCCCGTCGTAATGAAATAACATCATCACGTTATGTACAATCAGATTTTCCGACAACTTAGTCCGACCGTGTGTATGCAACATCACA
The DNA here is from genome assembly GCF_037356315.1 of Lithobates pipiens. NCBI lineage: Eukaryota > Metazoa > Chordata > Amphibia > Anura > Ranidae > Lithobates > Lithobates pipiens. The sequence goes on from NW_027507785.1 coordinate 101,713,938, forward strand.
TCCAGACCTCTTCAGGAATTAATCCGTCGGAATTACTCTGACGGATTTGGTTGTCGGAATCTCCGACCGTGTGTACAAGGGCTTAAAGATGTTTCAGTGTAGAAATCACACAGTTTAAAAGCAGATTATCTTTAAATAATATACTACATATTTCAGTAACATTTAGGTAATTACATCATGTTCTAAACAATATTTCCATGTGCAATTCTCCAGGTTTTAGCAGGGTAATGCTGCATACACATGATCAGACTATCCGGCGGACAATCCGCCGGACTTTGCAGCGGAGGTCCGCCGGACTTTTTGAACAAGCGGACTTGCCCACACACGCCCGGACTTCTCCAGCGGACAATCCGCCGGACTATTGGCAGGGGTCCGCCAGACTTTTCAAATCAACGGACTTGCCCACACACAGAGTAAAGTCCATTCATTTTGAACGTGACTCCAGGTAGATGGGACTAGCGAAGGAAGTCAATGTCGCTGTCTCCATTGGCGAGATTGACACCTTGCTAGCCCCGTCGCCTGGTATGGATTTTAAAGGGAACCCCTACGCCGAAAAAACGTCATGGGGTCCCCCCAAAGTCCATACCAGACCCTTATCTGAGCATGCCGGTCAGAACCGTACCAGGCTACGTGCCCTCAACATGGGGGGGTGCTTTGGGGAAGGGGGGCCCTGCCTTTAATAAGGGGCCTCCAGATCCCCGGCCCGTCACCCTATGTGAATGAGTATGGGGTGCATCGTACCCCTACCCATTCACCTGAGGGAAAAAGTGTCAATAAAAAAAATACAGGTTTTTAAAGTAGTTTATTAGACAGCTCCGGGGGTCTTCTTCTGACTTCGGCGGTCTTCTCGCCGGGCTCCCCCGCTATCTTCTGCTCTTTTACTGCTCTTTTACTAGCAGAGGAGCCCGGCTTTCTCCTTCATCGCTGCCACCGGGACTCTTCTTCCGACTTCGGGGGTTCTTCTGCCGGGCTCCTCCGCTATCTTCTTCCAGCCCTTTTACTAGCATTGGCCAGGTCTTCTCATTCGTCGCTGTCGCTGCCTTCTTCTTCTTCTTCTCTTCTTCCGATGTTGACATGATGCTCTCTCTTGCTGTAATGCCAGGGACGGGTTGCGCGGTGACTTATATAGGCATAAGGGGCGGGGTCACCAGGTGATGTCACATGGTGACCCCACCCCTTATGATGTCACAGTCCCGGGGGATGCTGGCTGGGCTGCGTGCTCGGATAAGGGTCTGGTATGGACTTTGGGGGGACCCCCATGCCGTTTTTTTCAGCGTAGGGTTCCCCTTAAAATCCATACCAGGCGACGGGGCTAGCAAGGTGTCAATCTTGCCGATGGAAGCGCCGACATTGACTTCCTTCGCTATTCCCATCTACCTGGAGTCACATTCAAAATGAATGGACTTTACTCCGTTTGTGGGCAAGTCCGTTCATTTGAAAAGTCCGGCAGACTAGCACACAGACGAGCGGATTGTCCAATGGAAAGACGAGTCCAGCGGACAATTTTGAGTCAAGACTTCTTTCAAAGTGCACCGGAGCCCACACATGGTCGAATTGTCCGTCGGACTAAGTCCACCGGATAGGCTGATCGTGTGTACACAGTATAAGGGTTTGGGTGCTATTTGGTTTCGGGGAACTATAGTAAATTTGATTTTGGGAGTATTTTTTTTAGCAGCACTACAGTGAATACCATTTTAGTGCTAATTAGCGCTAATTACCACAAATTACCGCAAATTACTGCAATTAGGTGTTTTTATGCAATTAGGTGTTTTTATGAAAAGCATAAAGCTTAGCAAACTTGCGTGGACAGTCCACAGTTTTAGAGTGATACAGCAGACAGGCACCTTACACCAGAAAATAGTATATCAGTACCTTTGCTTTGAACATTGAAGATAGAAACAGCATACTTTCTTGCAACACAATTTTAATGCCTTCTTTGTAAAAAGCACAATTTATGAGTAACCAGGTTGAAATTTGCAAAAAGAGGTTCCTTTTTCATAGATTCAGGAAGGACAAATTTTACAGATTTGTTACATTTTTAAACCTATTAAGACTGTCCACTATTTGTGACAGAAAGAGATCAAGCAGATTGCACCTTACAATTAATTAATTTTTTTTCCACGTAGAAGATGGAGAAAATGTTGATACTTCCAGTACCTATAGCCCTTTTTTGAGGGGCTACTATTTCTGAAAAAGAGAACAGACAGGTATAACTTTAAATAATAAATTAGACTGTATATTTGCACAGACACAATATAAATATTGTACATATTTCTGACAGTAAGGATTCTCATCCTTCCTAATGAAAGGCCAATTTAGAGACAGAATCGGCTTATTTCAGCCTGAAATGTTAAAGAATACTGTATTTAGGTGCACATCAATAATAGAAATTGCATACATTTTTAGAACATAATCTAATCCTTTTTGAAATTAGGCACATATGGTGGCAGATTGTCAGATTATTTCTGCCAGCAAATAAAACATTTATTTTTTAGGCCATACTATATTTTATAACTATTTCATGTATTTGATACAATTTTTTTAAGAAAAGGCAATTTAGGAGGCAGATAGATTTATTTCAGCTAGCAATTGTTTTTGCTGACACATAATTTCGAATGCATACCGATTTTATGTACAGAACATAAATAGTGCCCTTCAGAGGCTATTCCAAAGGGAGGGATCAGGCAGGTCCCATCTGTAAATCCAAAAATTACATGTTATTTTCCCTGGGACAATGAAGAAAAATGTTTTGAGGAATTGTCTGTACATATTTCAAAGCACGTTTTATGAGCCAGGAGGAGAACAGTGAGAACAAGCAGTTTTTTATTTGAGGAATTACTGCTAGTTTATAACATTTTCTTGTTCAATATCTTTTTATTGTAAAGAATAAAAAGTATACATAACATCAATAGCGCTAAAAGCACTGGTAATAACAAAATAATGTAGGTTCACAAATAACTTCACAGCTATACAAATGAGTATAGACAAAACATGGTGCACTATGGTGCATTGGAACAAATGGTTTTAATTATGAGTATAGAGAACATGGAGGTTCAAGTCCACCGAAAACACCCATTACAAAAGCCCATAGGTCTGAAATAAAAACGCCATCTTGTCATCCAATGTCTTGAGGTACCAGTAGTCAGAAGTTAGTACCCCAAGTACTACTGAGACAAAAAATTATAATGATGAAAAAGATAAGCAGGGGATGAGAAAGAAGAAAAGAAGGGAGTAAGAGAAGAAAACAAAGAGGGGAGAGAGGTCAATCTTAAAACCAGGTGATAGACATAATGAACGATTCTAAATAGGCCTCGGTTGTCAGGGTTCGAGGAGAGAAGAATCAAAGTCAAATGGAAGATAATGGTCCACCCATGGTTGCCAAACTCTACAGTGTTCAGGGATCTTATCTAGTATGGTAGCCTAAATTTTGCAATGAATCATTGCTTGAGTTATTATATTTTTGGTCTCAAGTACACAGAGTACTGAGGTCTTCCAGGCCTTTGCAATGGTTTGTTTAGAGGCAGTCATAAGTTATTCCAAGTGCACTTGTAGGTCAGAGGCCCACTTGGAAGCATAAAAGGGCAGCACTGGCGGAGGTGTGTTAAGTTACAAATGGCCTCACGGAGAGACAAGCTGGTAAGGGATGAACAGGTGTGAGTGTACGTAGCAAAGAAATGGGAAATCTGAAGGTATCACAAGCATTGCCTTGAGGGAAGACTATTTTGTTTTTGGAGAACAGGGAAAGATTTTAGGCCTGAGTCAGTGGTCAAGTCGATTAGACAGGGTAAGTTCAGAGAGTGCCATAACTTAAACAAAGTTGGGTCAGGATAGGCAGGATAGAAGGCTGGGTGGAGATAAAAAGAGACTAACGGACTATGGAGTGAGGCTTAAGGGGAAGCTTCAGTTCAGGGAGAGAGAATGTTGTGTGATGGGATTAGTTAAAATCCCTCTGTCTTCATGAGGTATCCAGAGGATATTGGAAACTGACACCGGTCTTAAATCTATAGCCTCCAAGCCCACCCATACAGGCACTTCATCCGTAGCATGATAGAGTGTCAATTGGGCCAGCTGGGCTGCTTAGTAATATTTGAGGAAATTCTGCACTCCCAAGCCACCCTGCAGTTTACCCCTTTGAAGAATAGAACTGGGGACACTAGGTTTGGTGGAGCCCCAGATATACTCATGAACACAACATTGGATGACTCGGAAAAAACATAAAGGTATCGAAATCAGGATAACTCTAAAGATGTAAAGGATTTTTTGGAGTAGGGTCATCTTGACCACCGTGATACGTCCAAGCCATGAGATGCATAAGGAACACCAGCTAGCCATCAAGAATGTAATATGGAAAAGCATGTAGAGGTAATTTGTATGGTATAGGCGGGCAGGAGAGCTTGTCAACTTGATACCTAAGTAGGAAAGGTAGTAGGTGGTCCATTGAAAATGAAAGTGGTCCTGGAGGTGAGATACCTTTTCATTTGGCAGCGACACATTGAGTGCCAAGCCTGACACTTGGGCAAATCTAGGCCATAATACTTTAAAGAATGTGTATTCCAAATGTTAAAACTGAGGACCAGCATGAGCAAGCAGTATATTGTCAATTTTTAATGATGATGTGTTTCAATTCAACCCAAAAATTATTAGTGCTATATGTTGTGATGTCAGCCTCTGGAAATAAGTGGCAGAAGTTCCTCCTCTATATGTTCCATCCTCTGCTATCTCTCTTTGAGGGCAAGACAAGCTTTGCAAATCTCCCCTTGTAAAGTGAAGCAATAAGGGTTGCCAATGATTAATGGTCCCTCTTCCTCATGCCACACATTTCTAAACCTTTCTGTAGGCTCTGGAGCATGTGAAAACCCATACGCTGCAAATTACTGGAGGCCTGAAGAAGGAGCATGCTCCAAACATGGGCCATCTTGACTAACACCCACCACTGCCTCTCCATCTCCCTGGTGATACTAGGCTGACTACTGCCCCAGATCCCCGGAATCCACCAGTGCGATCGGCAACGTGGGATGCCGCAGGTGACAACCCTCCACCCGGACTTTGGCATAAAACCTGGCTATTTATTTATCAGCCTTTTATTCTCTACTACCATGTGAGTGTGTCTCTTTTAGACTTACACCATTTTACCAAATGCTGCCCTTAGAGTGGCGCCACTTTTTCTTATCTCTTCCAACCCACAGAGCTGCTTTTTACTCTGACAGCTGGCTACCCCCCAATTACAATGCTTTCCATCAGTGCATATGGACTATTTACCCTGAACTTTTACTTATATCTACATGCATCTTTTCACATGCATGAATATATACTGATTATTATAATACTTGTCTGTATAATTTATGTTACCTCCCTACAGTTCTCCCTTCCATAGCACTCAACAAATAATTCTCTTTTTTATCTCCTCTTCCTTCTGCTGCACTGCCTCAAATGACCACAATGTCATACAGTATGTGCTCCAGCAGGAATGCAACTGATATAATGTTGCTGATGCATGCATTGTCATGACTCATGACAATGCGTGATTGTCATGACTCACGATTCTTGCTGCCTCCTCTGAAATGGTGACAATATAGTGCCTGCATTCAATATCAGCAGCCACTGGCTTAAAGAAAAGAAGCCCAGTTTCCCCAAGCTTGTTCTTGTGCCATATTAGCACAGGTACTCATCCATGGCCCTCTGCTGCTACAGTGTGACCAAAGTATATTTCCCCTTAGTGGAATTCCCACTGCATCTCACCCAGCCAAACACTGCCTGAAATGGTTAGAAATCATTTTGGCCTGCCTCAGATGGTACCTATCCAGGAACTACTGCATCACCAGATTGATAACATGTGCCAGGCAAGGCATGTGTGCCAACTTTCTCTGCTGGAGGGTAAACAGCAGGTTAGTGCCATTATCACACATCACCATTGATTGAAGGACTAACTCTATGCCTGCCCCTGCAGAGGTGAAAGCATCTCTGCCACAGCAATGAAGTTGTATTTTTATTGCCCCGCCCAACAATTCCCCTTTGACTTGCAAAGGCAGCGTAGGGGGGTTTACATGTGGCAATGCAAGTGTAAATGAGGTCTTGATCCCCTCCTCCCCAGCAACATATACTGTACTTACTTTTCCTTTATTGTCCTGCCATTCTCTTTAGTGCAGGAGCTGAAAGAAAATAAATGGTACTTCCAGGTATGGATGATCAGGTGATTTATCCCATGTGACAATGCTGGGCCAGTCTGTGCTGCGTCAAATGGGGAGTCAATAGCCCTATGTAAGTTATAACTTCTGTAACTTATAGTTTAAACCAAACTTTCCTTACAGAAGCTGCATGGGGTGGTGTGGCAGTGAAAGGACTGTGTGTATAAGCTACTGGGGAGTTCTACAATATAATAAACCTTTTCCTTTTTTACTACATAGGCAAAACACAGGTCCACTTTAAATGAACAGGGAGACCATTATACAAGTTGTGATGGTTGGAAAAAGTTAAAAAGCTTTATTTTCTTTAGATATTCTCTTATTTACTCATCACATCCATATCAATGACAGCACTACCATCTGCAGGTTGTAGGAGCACAGAGAAGAAGAGCACATTTGAATATGTTACTACAGGAAAATATTGTTTTAATTTTTTTTTTTTTTGTTTTTTTATCTAGAGTATGTATTTTAAAATGATAGTGCCTCATAACATAACACGTAATTTATGTGTTTTAATAATTGTAAGTTGTAGATAATACATCTATAGAATTTTTATGCATGTTGAAGATTGCCCTTGTTCAAAAGTCTTTCTAAACAATATACATTTAAAAGCCACTAGCTATTTATTACTCCGCTGCCTTGGATAATAAGCACTATTCACACTAAACTTCCCCTTAATGTGACAGCTATTCAATCAGATGCTACATCTTGATATCAACACAGACTGTGTCCTCAGTGTTTGCTGCTTAAAATGTACTTTTAACTAGCGATACCGAGCCTAATGTGGTCAATGAGGCGCAAGGACATCGAAAGCGACAAATGAACAAAATAAAGAGGTGTAAAGAAAGTCCTTGTGAGGGAGCAGGAAAGGGAAACTAAGAAGCAATGATTATATCTTTGGAAGTAGCCTTTGTTTCAACTTGAAGTAATTTCAAATAATAGCCCTTCAAGGCAAGGCTTCGACAGTCAACCCAAGATTGATCTCCACATTCACTGGGAAAATCTGGAGCATTCCTGAGTGGAATACAGAGTTCCCACTCTTAAACTCGCTGGGAGAGGCTGTAAAATAGCAAGAGAGAGATCTCTTGTGTCTATCATTCTTTAAGCTCTTTAATGAATTCATTCTGATTAACCAGGGCCTCAAGTGTTTCCAAATGTTCAGGAGAGGTCGATAAATGCTAACAATGCATCAAAGCAAATCCCCATTTATTTGTTTTTACAGCCAGGTTTTACAAATAAAAAAACATGGTTGTACGCATAGAGAAGACATAGTTTCACTTCCATCTCCAATGGTATATGGGAAAAAAGAACATTTATAGTTAAAGCTGAACTGCATTCAAAAAGCTAATACAGAGGAAACACATACAGTGTATTTTACCTAAAGTAAATTACAATGGTCACAAACCCAATAATTATCAAAGACTAGGTTGCTGCTCATTTAACAGTGACAAACCCTATTAATATATATCAAAAAGTTAAAAGAAGGGTGCTACCTATAAATTAAAGGCAATATAGTGAAAATTAACAATAAGGTATACATCAAGTAATACAAAATGTCATATGTAGATCCATATAGTAAATAAGTCCAGAAAAGATAAAAAAAAAAAAATAGGTGTCCAATCACCTTGTCCCTACATATTAAATAGTGCTCAAATCTTAATAAAGGTGCTTCACCCAAAGTGCAAAAAATCAGTATACGCTCACCAGAACTATTCGGCTACCGCATGGCCATCAAGCATGTATATATTTATTTCCTATATATTTCAATTTCTCCACTAGATATGCAAACTCCTCTTCCCCGAATTTGGTACTGTAAAAAGGCTCCAAAAGGGATCACAAGAGGGACGTATATAGTGTAATTTTGTTTAATTAAAGCAACAAATTAAAATCACAATTTTATCCACTCACATGTTTACAGGAATATACAGTCATAAGACATGTGCAACTACCCCGGCTGATAGCTACTACCCCGTTCACCAACAGTAGGATTCGGGATGTGTTCCACCCAGGAGAAGTGATGTAAGGAAGGGCTCTAGTCATTGCATGTCAGACCTGCGCTTCAATGTATTTCGTGCATGCGTGCGTTATCAGGAAGTGAAGCCTACGCTATTTTCTAGGAGCCTTAAATCTGATCTCATGTATTTTAATTGGTCTATTCAGATATTTCAATCAGTTCGGCTGGGGGAGCTACATTTTTGAAATATCTGAATAAACCAATCAAAATACATGAGATTGGATTTAAGGCTCCTAGAAAATAGTGCTTCACTTCCTGCCTGTCCCTCCCTCAGCCTGTGACTGGACAATACAAGAAGAAGCAGCGAACTGATAAGCTCACCTCTGTGTCACATTGCTGGCATCTCCTATCAGCGTGTTCTTTGTCAGAACTTGAGCACTACAGCAGAATTGATTGTCTCTTGTGTTGTTTCTCCCTCTCGGGGTCTGATCTTTGCTTTAAAGGGTCTGTAAGAGGTTGGATATTTACAGCTTAAAAATGCCCTTTTATGTTATTCCAAGTGTCCATGCACACATAGGCTTTTTTTTTTTTTTTCCACTCAGTGAAATCAATTTAAAAACCGTGGGACCACCTCAGCTTACCGCTCAGCGTCCCTTCCATGCAGTCACATCATAGTGGCAATTTTTTTTTTTTTTTTTTTTTGAGAGTGTTAATGCCAGGCTAACAACTTTCATAATAACCGTATCATCCCTCTCGGTATCACACTCCCATCTTATCCCCCTTCTTGTTCTTGCCTCGACCCCCCCCCCCCCCCTCCTTCCTATCTGTGGACCACCTTATCCTGTTTTCCCTGTGAGAGTTTTAATTTCTATCTAGTTTGTACTTTATTGTATCTTGTCTACACCTATTTTAGGGCTTTCTCAACCCCTCTGAGATGAGCCATTTCTTCCTAAAATCTACCCAACACTTCCATTTCTCTATGATTGGTGTATTACTCCGCTCTTCCAAGCTGACTCTCAAACACTCCATCTTATAGGTCTTTTCTACCGCATCCACCCATTCCCACATTGACGGGGCCTCCTTCTCTTGCCATTTTTTCGGTATTAGTTTTTTACCTGCATTCAGCAAATGGGGAATCACCGATTCCTTATATTGTCTGAGCCCAGTTTTTGTCCCATGGAATAACACTACCCAGGGATCAGCTTTCACCTCTTTGTTAGTAATCTCTTTAATGAAGGCTAGGATTTGGTTCCAGTACGGTTTTATTTTTGGACAACTCCACCACAGATGTGTCATCGTGCCCAACTCTCTACATCCCCGCCAACATTCCCTAACACCGTCCCGCTGAAATTTGCTTTTCCTCTCTGGGGTGTAGTACCATCTCGTCATACATTTGAAACTCATTTCCGCAGTTCCAGCATCTACCGCTGAGCCATGCACTAATTTAAATATTTTCCTTAATATTGTGTTATCTGGTTGTGTTCCTAGTTCCCTCCCCCATTTTTTGATGTACGCAGGTACCCCCAGCTCTACTCCCTCCAACAGCGTTCTATACCATCTCGAAACAATTTTCTTTGACGTCTTTAATGAACATAATTGTTCCAAAGGAGTTAAATCTTCCGCTGTTCTAATCTGTGAGGGGAGTTTTTTAATAAAACTTGAAAGCTGTGCGTACCTCCACTCATCAATTATCATCATCTCTTTTTTTTGTGCCAACTCGTGATATGGTGCTATCCCTTCCCCTTTCATTACATCTTTTAATTTTACCTCTTCCTTGACCCAGTTTCCTCCTATCTCCTGACACCCTGGTAAAAAAAAATTATTGTGCTTTAACGCTATAAGTGGTGAATTGTATTTCCCATTAAATTGCCTATATATCTTATCCCAAATCCGCAACGTGTTTCGTGTAATGTTGTTCCCTTCCAAAAATACACTTCTCTCTTGTGGTGGGTTCCAAATTTGCTTCTCCAATTTTGTTCTACATAATTCGTGTTCCAATCTCACCCATCTTTTCTCCGTGTTATCCCTTCTACTCCATTCACTCACTCTGGACACTACAACTGCTTCATAATAAGTCTGCACGTCTGGCATTGCCACTCCACCCCTATTTTTTGGTTGTCGAAGTGTCGCGAAGGCCACCCTAGCTTTTTTATTTTTCCAGACAAATTTCATTAGGATGGTTTTTAATTTCGATAGGTATACATTGGACAAAGGTATTGGGAGCATCTGAAACCTATATAAGATCTTAGGGAATATTATCATCTTTAATGAGTTTATTCTCCCCAACCACGATAGTGGTCTATAACTACACCTTTTACATTCTGCCTGTATCTCATCTAATAACGGAATGTAGTTACAGCGGTACATTTTCCTTTCTGTTTTTGATAGTTTTATCCCTAAATATTTCAGTTCGCTCCTCCACTGGATTTTCCAATTCTGTTGCATACTTTGTGCCTCTCGCTTGCTAATATTAATATTCATTATCTCCGATTTTGACCTATTGATTTTAAAGTTTGACACTTCCCAATATTGGTCTAGTAGATTTAATAATTCTGGCATAGATGTCTTGGGGTTGTTTAAATACAATAATATATCGTCCGCAAAAGCGGAATATTTGTATTCAACTTTTCCCACTTTCACCCCCTCTATTCCAGGGTCTCCCCTTATTGCCGCTAAAAGTGGTTCCAAAGAGAGCACAAATAGGAGGGGCGAAAGCGGGCAACCTTGCCTTGTACCCCTCTCCATCTCAAAGGACTCTGACTCACACCCATTAACTTTTATACATGTCTTTGGGTGGTCGTACAATACCTTCACCCTCTGTATCATTTTTGGTCCTAACCCCATCTTCTCCAGTGTCTTAAACATAAACCCCCAGTCTACTCTGTCGAAGGCTTTCACACATAGGCTTTTAAAAGCTACAAAAAAAAACCCAGGGCCGGTGCGTTTCTGGAGCAGCAGCACCACAGCTGTAAAAAAGCTTGACACTGCTAAATGCGGCTAAACACATGTTAATGCTGTATACAGTGCTAAGGCGCATCAAGCATTTTTAAAGCTGTAGTAATTGGATTTTAGAGTGGAAAATAGAAAAGGGCAGAGAAACCCTGCTTAGCGCTAATGCGGCTAAACGCGCATTAAAGCAAATTCAAAACATTTCTAAATGCGTGTTTTTACAGCCACTTTTTCCTGCCATTGGTACTGGCTTTCCAGCTTGTTATTTAAAATGCCCTGTGTGCACGAGGCCTAATTATTCAGGGAAAACTCAAGGAAAGTGCAAATATCCCCATTTTGTCAATGAGATATTTTCAGGAAAAAAAGCACGATTAATTTATGAACTGTGATATACACCAATCAGCCATAACTTTATGACCACCCACCTAATATTTTGTACTTCCCCCTTTTGCCACCAAAACAGCCCTGACCCATTAAGGCATGGACTCCACTAGACCTCTGAAGGTATGCCGTGGCACCAAGCATTCAGTATAAGATCCTTTAAGTCAAGTAAGTTGCAAGGATGGATCGGACTTGTTTTTTCATTACACAAGTTTTCAATTTGATTGAAATCTGGAAAATTTGTAGGCTAAGTCAACACCTCAAACTCGTTGTATTCCCCAATCCATTCTTGAAACATTTTTGCAGTGTGGCAGGAGGTAATATACTGCTGAAAGAGGCCCCAGCCATCAGGTAATATTGTTTGCATGAAGGGGTGTACTTGGTCAGCAACAATGTTTTTGTAGGTGGTAAATGTCAAAGCAATATCCACATGAATGGTAGGACCAAGGGTTTCCCAGCAAAACATTGTCCAAAGTATTACAATGCCTGCACCGGCTTGCCTTCTTCCTATACTGAATCCTGGTGCCATCTCTACCTCAGGCAAGCACTAGGTGATTCATCGGACATAGCCACCATCTTCCTGTGCTCCATGGTCCAGTTTAGATTCTGAACTGCCCATTGTAGGTGCTTTTGCTGTAGACATGGGTCAGCATGGGCACCATGACCAGACTGTGGTTATGCAGTCCAATACACAATAAACTGGGACACCTGATTTTACTGCTTTCAACAAATCAGGGACAACGTGTTTACTTGCTACCTAATATATCATCCCCAATTTGACATGTCATTGTAACAAGACAATCCCTGATCACTTAATCTGCCAGTGGTAATAAAGTTATGACTGATCTGTGTATGTAATTACATTTTTCTTTATATGATATTCCTAACATACACAGCAAACTGGCTTAAAGTAATAAAGAGAATTTTGGAAAGAAGAATTGATTTACATGTCTGTAGTTCCATCTGTCTGAAGCTCTAATACAACAATAATAAAAACATATATAATAATAATAATAATAGATCTATAACTCCAACAATAAAGTTGACTTTTATAGGGCCCTTTAATATTTACAGTAACTTTTTTGATGTGCATTACCACACACACTTTTTGCGTATTCTGTACATGCAGGTATGTGCACATTTTTTTTTCTTCATGTATTATGCAAAGTGAGGGAGTTATAATTAGGATAGGGATTTACCATGTTGTAGATGCATTCTAACGCAAAAAAAGCTGTTTGAAAATAAATGATACATTTTACCACCAATGTAAGGTGTTTCTGTGAACCATTGTATGTATAAAGCAAGAAAATTTAATTAGTTACTGGCTAAAAAAAGAAAAAGAGAAAAAACGACTTAAGAAAACATGATTTGGGTAGTTTCAATGTCTGGAGGCATGATTGGCTAGTGTCAGAAACCATTAATCAGACTGAGACAGAAGTACAGTTAAATCTCACTTGTTCAATAATAATAAAAAAAGTAAACAGAGTAAACGTAGTTAAAACATAGCCAGAGTTCAGGAACCGGAACGGATAGTCAGACAAACCAAAACGTCAGGGAGCCAGAGATGAGCGTAATAGAACAGTAAGCAGGATCTAAAGGCCAGAAGGTATGTTATCCAAGCAAGTCTTTAACAGCAACACAGGAGAGCGTCTCTAGAGATGTGACCAAGGCAAAGGCAGAGATCATCTGGGCTAGACGGCTTGAGTAGGCAGGACTGACGAGCATGATATCATCAACAGGTGACTCACTGTGGAGAGAGAGAAGAGCTGGCAATTAGCTGGCAGCTGAGCAGCCAGCTCAGAGAAGGAAGGGCTGAGCCCAGCCCTGACAGCCAGAAATAGACCAGTGGAGACTGAACAAAGAAACACTCACATGTTCTTCAATGGTATAAACTTACAATGAAAATGTTTTAGCGTTTGGTATTTAACAGCTATTTATTATACCTGTGCAATACAATATGGAACACAGGATTTCCCTAAAAGATGTGACTAATTTGGAAACTCATCCAGATATTTCAAAATCACTAAAACGGAGGAATACTATGCATGAACAGATTTTATCCTAATTATAGGCAGATGGAAGATGTGACTAAGTAAAGTTTTTTCCCCCCCTGCAACACACCAGTACATTTAGAATTGCTTCACTATAGTCACAATATAGCATCTGATCCAGTAGATATGTCACTGAAGATAATTAACAGTATCAGAGAAAAATTTGTAGCTCATTTACTCACCATGGTCAGATGCAGACATAGACCCCTTTAACTTGTTTTCAAACAACTCCCTGAGTTTCTGGACAAACTTTGGGAAGACAGATTTCTCAGCTTCTCTCCCTCAGCAGCTCAGAGAGGGTCACTTGGCAAGGGACTTGTAACCAGGTGAATGACCCTCCACTGTAAGAAATGGTATGCAAGTAGTGGGGCAGGAGCCAAATACCATGCAGCTGGTCTGGAATACCCAGCTACAGTGGTTAACACCTCCCCAATTGCTACCAGAGCACTCCAGTTCCATTGAGGTGACACTTTTTCTTCAGACGTTGGGAGCCTCCTGCTTTTCTCCTATGTTACCAGAGCTACCCTTGGCATCACTGATAGGGATTTTGGGTATGAGGATAATTGCAAGCAGCTGTTTGTTTTTGGGACTATTTTACTTAAATGAAAAGTATAGCCAAAGCCCTTTTTTAATTCATTCTGCACTCCTTTTACCTGTTTTCAGTTGACAGTGGTCTAAAGCCTGCTTTTGGCTGACATCACTTAGCTGGTCAAGCCTCAGGAAATATACAGACTTTACAGTTGGTATCCACCCAGATGCCTGTACCGGCAGCTGGCTCAGCCTCTCAGCATGCTCCACAGTGAGCGCTGGAGGGGCAGATCAAGGAGCTTGTGATTGACAGTCTCTGCTCCCAATGGAGGGGGAGAATGTAGCAATCAGCAATGTTTGATCATTCAGTTCTAGGGTTAGAGCAAGCGGGGGACAGCTGCAGCTAGGATCAGTGCTTCAGCTATCTAGGAGAGATGCAAGATTTATTTATTTTTTCTGTACTTCCGCACTTCTCTTTTAAATAGTGATTCTCAGCTAGGCTCTTTTTTCAAATATGTTCTTATAAAGACCATGCTATACAGCCACATGTTAGCCTGATTTATGTAATTTGTTTTTCTAATCTGTTTTGTATTATACTGTTTACCTATTCTGTTAAAAATTGCGTACATTTTTATGACGTAAAATCTCTCTATATTCACTGTGAAGAAAGTACAAGATATTCACTCTCCTACGAATATGAAGTTTGGCAGCAGCTGTTTTAGTTAAAGCAAACCTGTTTTCTATTTAAACTTTTAAAAATAAAAGTGCCAAATCCAGCAAAGTGCTAAGCACATTTGTGAAGCATACTGCTGTGCTTCACAAATATACAATTTGTTTTCTACTGCTGCTTTATAAATCGGCCCATTAAACTGAGATTTACATTCAACTTTTAAAATGGTGTCCAAGTTCCCTTGAATAGTGCAGTACTTAGTATACCAAATGGCAAGAGAATGAGGTTGTGGGGAAACTAGATTATCTGTTTCTCTGAAAAAAAAAAAATTGACAGCACACTTACGATTTTATGGCATCTAAGAAGAAATGGTGATAGCCTGACAGCATGCTGGTGGTAATTGTGGACCCAGAGACCGAAACTAAAGAAGACCTGGAGCTGTGACTGAGAAATGGATTAGGCAGAAAAGAACATTTTGAGACCACAGCAGAAGGTCTGGATGGGTTTATGTTTGCCATCTACAGAATAACTCTCATGTACTTTGTGCCTCTGAAAAGTTTTACATATTAGAATCAGGTTTTTAAATTGTATTTTGTAGGTAATGAGGAGCCAGTATCACTCCTAAGAACCTTATGTCCCGTACACACGATCGGACATTCTGACAACAAAATCCATCGGATTTTTTTCCTACGGATTTTGGCCCAAGCTTGTCTTGCATACATATGGTCGCACAAAGTTTTCGGAAAATCTGATCGCTCAGAACGCGGTGACGTAGAACACGTACGACGGGACTGTAAAGAGGGCAGTAGCCAATAGCTTTTGTCTCATAATTCTAAGCATGCTTGGCACTTTTTGTCCAGAATTGTCTACACACGATCGGAATTTAAACGATCGTATTTTGTTGTCGTAAAACTTTAGATCCTGCTCTCAAACTTTGTGTGTCGGAAATTCCGATGGAAAAAGTCAGATGGAGCCCACACATGATTGGATTTTCCGACAACAAGATCCAATCGCACATTTTCCAACCCGAAAGTCCGACCGTGTGTACAAGGCATTGTAGTGTCCTCCCTGTCAACTCTTCACCAACATGGATTTGACTTCTCCAAGAGATTTTCAAAGAAGAAAAGCATTGATGTATCACAGTATAATTCCCCTACCCCAGCTATTTTTCTTAGTTTTCCTTCCCACCCGGCCAATGTACATATACGGCCGGGTGGGAGCCTTCTACTTCTGACTGGACATTTCTGAACGTCCTTCAGAAGTAGGGGGATCGCATGCGCGTGCCCACACAGCGGCGTGATCCCGATGCGCTTGTGTCACCCGGACACGGCCCATCTCGAATCGGCAGGAGGGCTCTGTGATGGGCCCTCCTGATCACATGATGTCCAATCACAGCTGTCATGTGATGTAAACAAACAGCCGGTTGCTAGGCAATCGGCTCTCCTCTCCTCACACGGAAGTCATCGATGAGGAGAGGAGAGCAGATCGCTGCAGCCAGTTGGTGATCAGTGAGTATGAGCTGTTTTTCACAGCTTTTTACTCACTGATCACCAACCTAGTCTAAAACACAATGTAAACACAATGTCCCCACACATGTCCCCAAAACACACATGTACCCAAATAATAAAAACACATGTCCCCAATAATAAAAACACATGTCCCCCACATATGTCCCACTAAAATCACATGTCCCAATGATTATCTCCACACATATGTCCATGATCACCTGTACACATCTGTACATGATCATTTGCGTACATATGTCTATGATCACACAAACCAATTATTATACACTTAACGGAATTTTTTTTACCAAATACATGTAGCAGAATACATTTTGGCTTAACTTTATGAAAAATTAGATTTCATTGGATTTCTTTTAAAATAGAAAGAATAAAATAATGTTTTTTTTTCCAAATTTACGCTATTTTTTCGCTTATATCGCAAAAAATAAAAAACTGAGTCATGAATAAATACCACCAAAATAAAGCTCTATTTGTGCAAACAAAATTATAAAAATGTCATTTGGGTACAGCGTAGCATGACCGCGCAATTGTCATTGAAATTGTGAGAGCGCTAAAAGCTGAAAATTGTGCTTTATTGTAGTGGTTAAAAAATTTCCTTCTTCCTGTATAGTCAGGTTAATTTTTTTTTATTTACTTAAAATGCTATTATCTTCTGTACTCATAGGGGGGGAAGAAATCTTCTCAGTGCTGGAACCTCAAAGAAGATTTCAAGAGTGTGCCCTACACAATTTTCTAATGGGGCAAGGTGCCCTGCAGAGCCAAACTAGGTGCTTACTACAGGACATGAGGCTGGAATTGGGGTTGTCCTGTCTTAGTGGCAACACTGGCTGCCCAGGGTGCTATTGCTGCAAATATTAAATAATCAGTGCAATTATATGTTTTGCTAAACTATCAAGTAAAATACAAATACCAATAATATTGTGGTTTATAGTGTATTTCCATAGCTTCCCTTTGCATATTTTTATCAAAATGTGGTTACTTCATGCTCGATTTATATATTGGTTATTCAAAATAATGTTGCATTTGTCTTTGTTTCCTAACTAGAAGTAGAACATATTAAATTCTCACGTGGGTGTGTTGGCCCCAGTGCAGAAACTGTAGGGAATTCAATATATTGCCAGCAAACCTTTTGTATATACTTCAAAGAGTAACATTCAAATGAACTAAACAAATCAGATGATAAACAACTTTTTATTTCCAATTAAATAATTTGTGTTTTTTTTGTGAGCAGAGAAATTCCTCTTGCTATTAACTACGTAATGTCCGATGACTGCACAATATCAGTAACTAGACCTGCTATGTAATATTCATAGAATCATGTTAATCCCTTGACAGCTGTTTCAATCCGGATGCTGTATAACAAAGACATGCAATATAACTGGGTCATTTATTAATTAAAACACATTAGCGTATTTCATTTATAAAGGGATCTCAAGCAACATTGCAAATATGTTGCATAACCTATTATGTTTTTTTTAATCTACGCTTTAAGGGCTGTCATCACAAGCTTAGACCAATAACCCATCATATTGTTTCTGTGCAGCTTGCCTATGTCAGCACTGCAACTGCAGATAAAGACTGAGCAAAGCAAAGGATTTAGCGGGAAAGACATTTACATACCTGTTGAATTCAATATCTGCAGTGCCAGAAGCCAGAAATGATTGATCACAAACTGCTAAAAGCAGGCAGCCCCTGCCACATGTAAAGGTAAAAGTATAGAGTGGACAAATCATGACTCCAGAGCAGAGCTGAAAATTGCAGGAAATGCAATGAAGCCGAGAAATCATAGTTTGTGGTTGGTGGATCTCAAGACACTTATTTGCAAAATTTGATCAAATTATTTCTATTTTTTCTGTCCTTGTTTGCCACTATAATGTGAATGTAGACAGGCAAAATATAAACAATACAATATTTAGAGTGGCCTGGGACTGATTACAGCTCTCAAAGCACAATGAAAGTAAAACTAGGGGTTAATATTTCTAGTTTAAGAATTTCTGGATGCCCTTATATATTAAAAGAGCTAATGTATTTTAAAGTGAAGTTATCTATTAAGAACCCTATATATAAAGAGCATTTTTTTGTGTTCATTGAAAAAAAAAACTACTTTTTTTTTATACCTGGTAATTTAAGATCTAGATACAAAAAATAAAATAATATTTTGTTTAATAACAGTAGTATATACATCCATAGAGATATCCATACTCATATTAGAAAGAATCTGAAAATTGTTTTTGCACCGTCCAATTGAAAACATAGGATAGCCTCCTTTTATGTCAGAATACCATAGATAAAGTAGGTAGATTGTATGACACTAGCAGAAAATCTGACAGTGCTTCTGTTATGCTATATTCTCCAACCTAAGGTGCTCAAAATACAATGTGGTAATGCATGAATCGCACTCCTATGAACTAAGCCAATGCATCTGCATGTTGCATTCTTAAAATAAGGCCAGGATTAAGCCGCAATGGTGTGTGTTGGCAGGACATGCAAAATAGGAGTGAGTGTGATGTAATGCCCATCTTCCTGGGTGTTTTTTTTTTTTTTTTGGACCTGAAACATTGACATGATAGAACTACTGTCTGTCATTGGAAATACACATATACCGAGACCTACGGAGAAAAGGGGTACCCAATACCTCTACCCTACAATCATCTGCAATTTCACACAGTCCCTATTCTTGCTCTTTCTAATATCCTGAAAAGTCATGGTGCACATCAATTCATGAATTGGATGCAGAAAAAAAGGGTTTGTTTTTTTATTTCCGCATTTTTTTTTTCTCTTTCAGTAGATACTTCAATTTTGTATTTCATGCAGAATGTATGGGCTTAAAGCTGTATGCCATATGATTCTAACCTTATGATATTTCTTATACAGGTGGTCTATGTCACTGCAACTTTCCCCTATGTTATGCTGCTAGTTCTCTTAGTCCGTGGGGTCACTTTACCTGGAGCATCAGAAGGAATTAAATTTTACTTGTATCCTGATTTGTCTCGACTCTCAGATCCACAGGTGAGAAATCAACTGCCTATTATTATGCTCTTATCAAAAGGACTGTCTGCTATAATGTACTAGGGAATTGGCAGTACAGTACAAATTCTAATGCATATTCATGAATAGGGGTGCAATTTGGGTTTGAGGTGACCCCTGCAGGTCCAGGATTTATGTTTCAGTGAATTTGTATGCCGATTCATCTGGGAAGATTTTTTTTAAACCATAATTCACTGGAAGACCTTCGAGGTAGGGCCAGCTGGATAAGAAGGGTCAATAAGGGAGATTTTGGTTAAGCCAGTCGCCCCATTATAAAAGCATGGAGGGCACAAAGCAGCTATAGTGTCAGTAAATTTAAAACTGCTGTGGGGAAAGCATAGGGAAAGCTGAAAAATTTCACTGGGAGAAACTACACTTTAAATCTGATTACTGATACTTTAAATCTGATTAGCTCTTTAGACAATAATTACCTTTGCTGACTTTTTTTTTTTGTAGTGTTGGGGACTTATTTGTCTTTCATTTTCATTTGTGGTTGATTTGAAGTCTGTAGTAAGATTTAGCTGATGTTTCATCCACAGTAAGCTTGTTTCCCTGCTGTAAGGCTTTCTTTAAAAATACAAAATAAAGGTCTTTTGGTTTGAAGGTGGTATTGTTTTTAAACTGGCCTTTTATTTTATGTTGTGATAGCATCTTTATTTTGGGGTAAACTGCCTTTTCCTTTCTTTTGTGCTTTTATTTTAAGTCGATAGGGACTTTTTTTTTAAGTGGCTGGTGCTCATAGCACTATATGTAGTATAACAAAATTCAACAGAATATGTACAAATGAAATCAAGGCTGCAAAAATCCAAAACAAATGACAGATTGAAAAACATAGTAGGACAAACTCCCCAAAAATATTCAAATGTATTAATAGTAAAAAAGGTCAGGTCTGAGCATGTAGGCCCTTTACAAAATAATCTGGAGTGGGTGACTGGGGACAATGAGAAGGCATTTTTTAAAAATACCTTTTTAAACCAGATGGCATATACTGTACCTATGTGTCCTAAAAGAATTGCGCTCTGTCATTTCAAAGCCATTGTTTATCCTTTTTAATGCAGTGCCTGTATTTAAAAAGGATCAAAGTCTTTACCAAGTAACTCTAGACCTGTTAGTTTACCTTCTATAGTTGGGAAGATACTGGAGAGTTTAATAAAGAGCCACATAGATGGGTTTTGCTTGAAAGAAATATGCTTGTTTGAAATAAATATTTTAACTACTTCCTAACCGGCCAATGTACATAAATGGCGCTCTCTCCTTCTGAGTGGACTTTCAGGAACATCCCTCAGAAGGAGGGGGATCGCACGTGCTCGTGACGGCGCAGTGGCGCGATACTGATGCGCTCGTGTCGCCCGGACATGGCGCATCTCCGATTGGCAGGAGGGCTCTGTGATTGGCCCTCCTGATCATATGACAGCCATGTCCAATCACAGCCATCACATGATGCAAACACAGAGCCGGTTGCTAGGCATTAGGCTCTCCTCTCCTCACACAGAAGTTGTGGGTGAGAAAAGGAGTGGGGATCGCTGCAGCCGGCTGGTGATTAGTGAGTATGAGCTGTTTTTTACAGCTTTCTACTCACTGATCACCAACCTAGTGTCCCCACACAATGTCCCCAAAACACATGTCCCCAAAGCACATGTCCCCAAAACATATATCCCCAAAACACATGTCCGCAAATAATAAAAACACATGTCCCCCACATATGTTCCACTAAAATCACATATCCCAATGATTATCTGCCCACATATGTACGTGATCACCTGCACACATCTGTACATGATCATTTGCGTACATATGTCCGTGATCACACAAACCAATTATTATACACTTAACGGAATTTTTTTTACCAAAAACATGTAGCAGCATACATTTTGGCTTACATTTATGACAAAATTCAACTTCAGTTTTACTGGATTTCTTTTAAAATAGTAAGAAGAAAATATTGTTTTTTTTCCCAAATTTCCACTCTTTTTTCCCTTATATCCCAAACAATAAAAAAGTTGTGAATAAATACCACACGAACAAAACAATAAAAATGTAATTTGGGTACAGCGTAGCATGACCGCGCAATTGTCATTGAAATTGCAAGAATGATGAAAATTGGCCTGGGAAGGAAGGGGGCGAAATTATATTTGGTACAATGTATGCACAGTAGATCCGTTCCACTGCATTTAAAGGCAGCTCGCCTTCTCATCATCAAGTGATGTAATCTATGAAAATAAAGGTAAAAAAGGTAAATCTATGAAAATAAAGGTAGCAGTTTTATTCAGTAAGTTAGTGCAAAAGCTAAGATGAGCACACAAAGTGCAGTAATAGTAACCCTAATGCAGCGTACACACGACCGGACTTTTCGACGTGTGGGCTCCAGTGGACTTTTTCTTCCCAAAAGTCCAGCGGACCTAGAAATAAAACTTGCTTCAAATCTTTCCGACGGACTCGAGACCGGTCGAAAAATCTGGTCATCTGTATGCTAGTCTGACAGACTAAAACCGACGCTAGGGCAGCTATTGGCTACTGGCTATGAACTTCCTTATTCTACGTCATCACGTTTGAAAGTCTGGCAGACCTCAGCTGCAAAGTCCGTCGGATTGTCCGCTGGGCCAAGTCCGTTGAAAAGTCTGGTCGTGTGTACACGGCATTAGTCATGCCAAACTAGATTAGTGGAAGGTTATTTCAATTTGATTAATATGAATAAGAATAACTTTAAATTGTGTATCATAACTTGCTCTTACCATATGCAGATATGTTCCCAAAAACTGTTTTTTTTTTTGGGATCATACAAAAGCTGATAAGGGCCTGCCAGATAACATTGTCCCCTCCTCTGTGACCAAAAGGAACAAAAATGTTTTGGTGGAGTTGGAAATGTCACATTTGGCCCATATTTTCAATGTGGTCCTAACTGTGTATGACCATATCTATGGAATGGTAAGTTAAGCCTGTAACAGATGTGGGGTCTAATCAGAATGATCACAAGATTTTCATATAGTGTGTACACTATTTCAAGAGCCAATTAAGATCTTCCAAAAGAAAATTACTGAAGGAGAAAACTGCAAAATGTTTCTTGTTATTGATCAGTAAGAATGAGCCAAACACCTCCCAGTTCGGTTAGCACCAGAACATCTGAACAGGCAAAAAAAGTGGATGAACACACGAACACCGTTAAAGTCTATGGGACGCGTACTGGGACACACATTAACCACTTCACTGTCCCCTAGTGTTAACTCCTTCACTGCTAGTGACATTTTTACTGTAATCAATGCAATTTTAATCACACTGATCGCTGTATTAATGCCAATGGTCCCATAATTGTGTCAAAATTGTGCGACGTGTCCGCCATAATGTCACAGTCACGATAAAAATTGATGATCACCGCTATTACTAGTAAAAAAAAATTAATAAAAATGCCATAAAACTGTCCCCTATTTTGTAGATGCTATAACTTTTGTGCAAACCAATCAATAAACGCTTATTGCGATTTACTTTACCAAAAATATGTAGAAGAATAAGTATCGGTCTAAACTGAGAAAAAAAAAATTATATATTTTTTGGGGGATATTTATTATAGCAAAAAGTAAAAAATAATGTGTTTTTTCAAAATTGCCGCTCTTTTTTTGTTTATAGCGCAAAAAATAAAAAACGCAGAGGTGATCAAATACCACCAAAAGAAAGCTCTATTTGTGGAAAAAAAGGACATCAATTTTGTTTGGGAGATACATCGCACAACCACTCAATTGTCAGTTATCACAAAAAGTGGTCTGGTCTTTGGCCAGCCAAATGGTCAGGGACTTAAGTGGTTAAAGTGAAAAAATAAAAATGAAGTATTCCTTTAAATATTGTGCCCAGGGGGGGTCTCTATAGTATGTCTGTAAAGTGGCGCAGTTTTCCCGTGTTTAGAACAGTACCACAGGAAAATTACATTTCTAAAGGAAAAAAGTAATTTAACCCTTTCCCGCCGAGCGTACGCAGATATGCGTACTCGGCTTCCGGGGGTATACCGGGATGATGCCCCCACCTGCAGGCATCATCCCGGTACCGTTTTTTTCAGCAGGCGATTGGATATCCAGGCATAACAACCGATGCGGCTAAAAGCCGCTCGACTGTTATGCCGGAGGAGCGGGAGGGGACGTCCCCCCCTCCCGACGCCTCCCGCCGCTGTTACCGGTGCTCCCGCTCGATCAGGACCACCGATTCAAGTTGCTCTGCCTTCGGCTGCTAGGGGAGGAAATGGAACGAAGCTGTAATCGGCTTCGTTCCAGTCTCCTCATAGTAAACACGGAAGCAACGTCATGACGTCACTTCCCGTTTACTCGGCTGCCAATGGCGTCAGTTTTAAAAAAATATACGGTATTCAGAATCGCCGTTTTCGGCGATCTGAATACATTGAAGTATAAAGGAGGGGTGGGGGGTCTTTTAGACCCCCGATCCCTCCATAAAGAGTACCTGTCACCACCTATTACTGTCACAAGGGATGTTTACATTCCTTGTGACAGCAATAAAAGTGATCAATTTTTTATTTTTATTTTTTTAAAACAATTTAGTCATTTTAAAATAAATAAAATAAATAAAAAAAAATAATAATTGTTTAAAGCGCCCGCCGTCCCCGCAAGCTCGCGAAGCTAAGAAAACGAATACGGAAGTCGCGCCTGCGTATGTAAACGGTGTTCAAATCACACATGTGAGGTATCGCCACGATCGTCAGAGCAAGAGCAATAATTCTAGCACTAGACCTCCTCTGTAACGCTAACCTGGTAACTGTAAAAAAAATTTAAAGCGTCGCCTATTGAGATTTTTAGGTACCGTACTTTGTCATCAATCCACAAGTGCGCGCAATTATAAAGTGTGACATGTTTGGTATCTATTTACTCGGCATAACGTTATCTTTCACATTACGCAAAAAAAATGGGCTAATTTTACTGTTTTTTTTTTTTTTAATTCATGAAAGTGTCCCTTTTCCCAAAAAGTTGTGTTTAAAACACCGCTGCGCAAATACCGTGTGACATAAAATATTGCAACAATTGCCGTTTTATTCTCTAGAGTCTCTGCTAAAAAAATATATATAATGTTTGGGGGTTCCAAGTAATTTTCTAGCAAAAAAATATGGATTTTAACTTGTAAACACCAAATTCCAAAAATAGGCTTAGTCATGAAAGGGTTAAAACTGATCACGGCTGTAATGAATTTTCGTGTCTCTGCAATGTAAATAAAACTCATTTAAAAAAACAACATTGCCCCCCCCCCCAGTCCATTACCAGGCCCTTTGGGTCTGGTATGAATATTAAGTCACACATTTACCTCACCGGGTGGCCCCTCCCCTTAGCTATATGACAGCTGTCATCGAGAAGAAGCATCACTCGGAAGGAGAGGCGGAACTGTTTCTGCTTTTTTTTTTCCGGTCCGTCGGGCTACGTGGATTTAAGTCGCTGGACATTTTTATTTTTTTATTTTTTTATAAAAGACTTGTCCCAAGCTGTCTCTTGTCTTTTTTACAATTTTTGACACTTTTTGGTGAAATGGTAGGGGTATAATGTACCCTGTTACCAATTCACATAGAGGGGGCGGAATCTGGGGGTCCCCCTGGTAAAGGGGGCTTCCAGATTCTGATAAGCCCCCTGCCCACAGACCCCCACAACCACCAGGCAAGGGTTGTGGGGATGAGGCCCTTGTCCCCATCAACTTAATTTTGCAAATAAGTCATTTTTGTTCATACATTTGGGCAAAAATTTACACTGCTACAACTCATTGGTAAAAATAACCCAAATTAGTGGATATTATTTAGTCTCTGTGAAATTTATAGAGTCTACAAGCTATGGTGCAAATCATTGAAAATTGATTACACCTGATGCACTGATGGAATATATCTAATTCACATGGGGGGGGGGAGACGAGGATCTGGGGGTCCACTTGTTAAAGGGGGCTTCCAGATTCCAATAAGCCCCCTGCCTGCATACCACCGGACAAGGGTTGTGGGGCTGAGGGCCTTGTCCCCATCAACATGGGGACAAGGTGCTTTGGGGGGCTACCAAAAAGCACCATCCCCATGTTGAGGGCATGTGGCCTGGTATTGTTCAGGAGGGGGGCACTCTCTTGTCCCCCCTCTTTTCCTGCGGCCTGCCAAGTTGCATGCTCAGATAAGGGTCTGGTATGGATTTTGGGGGGACCCCTACACCTTTTTTTTTTACATTTTGGCACAGGGTTCCCTTTAAAATCCACACCAGACATGAAGGTCCAGGTATGGATTTTAGGGGGACCCCCACGCAATTTTTTTTTTGAATTTTGGTTTGGGGTTCACCTTAATATTCTATATTCATACCAGACCCAAAGGGCCTGGTAATGAAGTGGGGGGGACCCAGTGCTGTTTTTTTTATTGAGTTTTATCTATATTGCCGAGACCCGACAATTCAGTACAGCCACGATCAGTTTTAAATTACAATTTTTCCTTTAGAAATTTTGCTATGGTACTGTTCTAAACACAGGGAAAATGCGTCACTTTACAGGCATACTATAGACACCCCCCAGGCACGATATTTAAAGGAATATTTCAATTTTATTGTTTCACATTAAGCATTAAAAAAATCACTGCTCCCGAAAAACTGATGTTTTTCATGTTGTACTAACCCCTGAAGGGGCTGCTGAATTTTTCTGGGCTTACCAATTACCTCCTCCAGCTCAAATGTTGTTCTTGTCTAGGGGTTCCCAGGGTTGATGACCCAGTAACTGTAGAGACCGACACTTGAATTCCTTGTTAGGATTTTTATTTTGCATAAGACAGTTGAACAAACTCAGTCTCTAAGTTGGGAATAGAGGGTATCAGGGTAAAGTTTAGCTCTGGTGCTTGGAACTGCTGACTTCAATAAAAGTCTCTCTCTCTGTACACAATCCAGGGAATAGCCACTCGCAACTGGATTCTTTAACCGCTGGATAAATCCTTAAGTTTGGGTTTAGCAGCCAACAGGTAATTCTAGCTTTTCAAAGTCTCTCACACAGACTTGGTTGAAAACTTAGTTATAACTGGAAGGCTAGAAGTAGGAACCTTTCTTACTGTACCAGAATCTTTCAGCCGGTACGGCGATACTGTAAGAATTGTGGATTCAGTCATTGTGCATGGCAGCTCAGCTTCGAGGCTCTTACCGAGCAGCCAGCCTTGTGCGTGGCTCTCTTACTGAAGAGTCCTCCCCTGGTTGCGCGTAGAGTTGCTGGGCCTCTCCAAACCCGAGATGGCACCGGAACACCTTAGAATCCTCCTTCCAGTTACTGCGCCTCAAACTAGCCAGTTATGAGGCTCGGAAATGGATGGATCCGCACCCCGGGCCATGAGGGCCCCTGGGGGCTGGTTAGGAGGACCAGGACCACGGAGTCAGCAACAACTTCTGGGCCGGAAACCCAGAACCACGTGACTTCAGCACCTTAAGTACCCTCTCCCGGATTACGCAGTGAGACAAACGCGCCCACTGATTGGCTCCGAGATGAAGATTGGTACCCAGTGCGTCCAGCCAGACTGCATTCTAAAGCCACCCAAAGGTGTACAACCCCACCTATGACCAGGCAGAACTTCTATACAGCCCAGCCAAACTGATGCCAAAGTACAATTTAGCACAATTTACCCCAAAACTTACTATAGTTTTGAGCAAAAACTAAATTTAAAGCGGGAGTCCGCCAGTAGTTCCGACGTTTTTTTTTTTTTTAAAAGCCAGCAGCTACAAATACTGCAGCTGTTGACTTTTAAAATAGTGACACTTACCCGCCCAGCGTGCCCGCGATGTCGGCACCGAAGCCGATCTCTCGATCGTCTCTCGGGTGCTGCCGAGAGACGATCGGGTATGGGAATCAGGAAGTGGAGCCTTTCGGCTTAATTTCCCGGTTCCCTACTGTGCATGCGCAATGAAGAGGGAGAAGAACTCTTTTTGCAATCAAAGGATCAGTTCAAAAGCGGTTCACCAGTAAAATCGGGGATCTGGCAAAACTAAGTCTTTTCCATGTTCATCCACTGTAGTGATAAAGTACACGGTGCTGTCTTTATCTGGTGTGCAAATGACCACTTTGTCCGCATAAATGTGCCGACCATAGCTCCAGTGTTGCAGACATCCCAGAAAATGTTCATACATCTCCAGGCAGAATGCCTTCTTACGAAATGGCTTTGGAACCTTAAGGTAGTTCCAGACATGTTCCGCATACCACTTCTCACGATTTTCCTCAATAATGTCCACGATTTCCCTGGGCACATAAGGAAATTCAAGTCCATACTCTGTTGCGACCAGCTTGTTCAGAAGTCTCTGAGACCTGGCAAGTCTTGGCAAATTGTGAACAGTTCCATCCCCAGGGGGTATGCACAAATTTGGGGACTTTTTTACTAGGGCCGTAGCATCCTTTGCAAGCGTTGGTAAGTTTACAGGTTTTGGCAACAACGCACCTGTCAGGGAAATAGGAGTTACCTTGTGGGACGCGATCATGTTAACGCGCGTCAGCGCCCACGAAGACGCAATATGATTCCCAGACGAACGCCTGATGGAGCCTCCGATCGAGTACGCGTGCGCCGGGTAGTACGAACGCATTACGTTACACGGCGTAGGCGTACGAACGCGGTGGCGCGCTCACGACGTAATCCAAGCGCCGTGCCTATTTAAACGTTCACCTGACAGCATCACATTGCTGGTTTATCGTCAGCTCTTCCTGAGTACCCGTGCCTGTTATCTCTGCTACCTGATCTCCTGTTACCGACCCGGCTTGTTTGACCTGCTTCCGATTACTCTCCTGGCTCCGACTTCTGGCTTGTCCCTGATACTCCTTGTCTGCTCCCGGCACCCGACCTCGGCTTGGCTTGACCTCCGTTCCTGGTCTCCAGTTCAGTTTCCATCCTTCTTACCTCCGGATTGACCTCCCGTGTTTGACCTTCGGCTTGACCCTGACCCCGCCTTGGACTTCTTGCACAGTTGCCTCCAGAGACTGGTCTGCTCAGCATTTCCATCTACTGCTGCTACCCGGCAACCTGTGCTACTGTGGGCACTGCATCCCTGTGCCATCTCCAGGGTTGCACTGCACTCGGCCGCAAGGGGAGCCCTCTCAGCATCTCGGCCTCCTTACCTCGGTAGTGACAGTATAAACCAGCCAAATGTCAGAGGCCGACAGAGGCAACTCCCCGATAGAGGCCATCTTCGATTGGAGGAACGTCTGCAGCACCCTCCTGAGCCATCTGTCCTCTCTGGCCAAGATCCTAGCGCTATAGTCTCAACCTCTCCCGAGCCACGAGTCCCTGCACCAGAATATTTTCATGGGGACCGAAGAAAATTTAGAACCTTCAGGAACTCATGCTACTTGTACTTCTCTCTGCAGCCTCAGACATTTACTTCTGAAATGACCAAAGTGGGTTTTACCATCTCACTACTAAGGGACGATCCCCAGACCTGGGCTCACGGCTTACTAGAGCAACGCAGCTCTTCCATTAGTACCTTGGATCAGTTTTTTCAAGCTATGGCCCGCCTATACGATGATCCCTTTCGGACAACTACAGCCGAAGCAACCTTGTACTCCCTCCGCCAGGGCGAGCGGCCTGCAGAAGATTATACAGTAGAGTTCCGTACTTGGTCTGCAGATGTCGGCTGGAATGAGGCAGCTTTAAAATATCAGTACCGGATGGGGTTGTCCGAGGTCCTCAAGGACGAGCTAGCCAGATTGGAGGTTCCCCCAACACTTGAGGAACTCATCCAACTTACCACACAGCTTGATAGGCGCCTACGTGAACGCCGGTCTGAAACCACTTGGACCTTTAACTCTACCCAGGCTCCACCTCCGGCCTGCCCAGCGGCATCCTCTGTTCTGAATGGCCCGTTCCGCTCTCCCTTGACCACTGAAGAGAGGCTTCGCCGCCGTCAGGCACATCTCTGCTTCTATTGTGGGGAATCAGGACATCGTATTGACCACTGTCCCACCAGGCCAAGTAAATCCACCCTCTGCACTCCATGTCATCTCCAGGTAACGAAACCCGCTTCAACCCACATCGCCCTTCCTGTCACATTGACGATGTCAGGTCAGGAGATCCACTTACAGGCAATACTGGACTCTGGGGCCTGCAGCTGCTTTCTGGACTCAACCCTGGCTAAAAATCTTGCTCTCCCGCTTCTCTTGAAAAAACAAAAGCTGACTGTCCGTCTGGCCGACGGCTCCCTACCTAGCTCTGGCCATGTCACCAGGGAAACAAGACCCATCCTAACGACCACAGATTCTGGTCATCGGGAGTTTATCAAGTTCGACGTCCTGTGTTCTCCCATGTTCCCTGTCATCCTAGGAATCCCGTGGCTTCAGGCACACAATCCTCGGATTGATTGGTCCAAGAAAGAAATAGCCTTCACTTCAGCTTACTGCCAACAACACTGTCTGGACCCCGAATCTAGAAACTTGCCCAGCTGTTTGACCGTCCAACCCGTACTCAGTCCCGCTCCTAACATACCAGCAGCGTACCAAGAGTTCAGGGACGTATTCGACAAGAGAAAGGCGGATATCTTACCTCCGCACCGTCCCTATGACTGCCCCATCGAATTATTGCCGGGAGCTCCCATTCCCTTCGGCCGGATTTTTCCTCTCTCCGAGACTAAACTTGAGGCCTTAAGACAATATATAGATGAGAATCTGGCAAAGGGGTTCATCCGTCCTTCCTCATCCCCTGCTGGTGCGGGCATCTTTTTCGTAGAAAAAAAGGACAAGACTCTGAGACCGTGCGTGGACTACAGGGAACTAAATAACATCACCCTCAAGAACTGCTACCCACTTCCGCTCATCCCAGAACTTTTCCAAAGGTTCCACACTTCCCGCATTTTTACTAAGCTTGACCTACGTGGAGCCTACAACCTCGTCCGTATCCGGAAGGGGGACGAGTGGAAGACGGCATTCAGAACAAGATTTGGGCATTTCGAATACTTGGTCATGCCCTTCGGATTGTGCAATGCCCCAGCAACTTTCCAGCACTTTATTAATGACATCCTCCGGGAGTACTTGGACCACTTTGTCGTCGCCTACTTGGACGACATTCTGATCTTCTCGACCACTCTAGAACTCCATAGAATACATGTTAAAAAAGTGTTAGGTATTCTCAGGACCCACGGACTATTCGTTAAGGCCGAGAAATGCGACTTCGAAAAAGAATCTATTCAGTTCCTGGGACTCATCATTTCCACAGGTGGAATCGCCATGGACCCCCAGAAAGTGAAATCCATCCTAGACTGGCCCGCTCCTTCTGACAAGAAGGCTGTTCAAAGGTTCATTGGGTTTGCTAATTTCTACCGGAGGTTCATAAGGAGCTTCTCCACCATAGTAGCACCCATCACGCAGACCACTCGTCAACATATCAAGTTTCTCTGGACTCCAGCAGCACAATCTGCCTTTGACCAACTCAAAACCCTCTTCACTACCGCACCTATCCTGCAGCATCCAGATCCCGCCTTACCCTACGTTCTGGAGGTCGATGCCTCAGAGGTGGCCACAGGAGCAATTCTATCCCAGCGACAAGGTCCCAAGGCATTATTGCACCCTGTAGCCTTCTTTTCACGGAAGATGAGCCCCCCAGAGAGGAACTACGATGTAGGTGACCGGGAGCTTTTGGCGATCAAGACCGCCCTTGAAGAGTGGAGGTATCTCTTGGAAGGTGCCGCTCACCCCATCCTGGTCTTCACCGACCATAAAAATTTAGAATATCTTCGCACAGCTAAACGTCTGAGACCCCGACAAGCCCGCTGGGCTTTATTCTTCTCAAGGTTTAACTTTCATGTGACCTACCGTCCAGGATCAAAAAATGGCAAGGCAGATGCCTTGTCCCGGATGTTCCCAGACTCCTCAGAGAAGATTACACCTAGTACAATTCTGTCTCCCCAGAATTTCCTACTAATGCAACCGGACCTAAGGGCTTCGATAGCACAGGCCTCTAACCAATGTACTGACATAGAAGCTTCTTCCTTGAGAAGTCAAGACGGGCTTCTATGGCACCAGAACAAAATTTTTGTGCCTCAGCAGGCCAGGTTACTCGTACTAAGGACCTTCCACGACCACCCACTGGCCGGCCATTTTGGGGTGCGGAAGACGATTGATCTTGTGCAGCGGTCCTTATGGTGGCCTACCTTAAGATCCGACTGTAAAGAGTACGTTGATTCCTGTACAACCTGCCAACGAAACAAGGGGTCTAACGCTAGACCCTGGGGCCTGTTAAGGCCGCTACCAGTCCCAGAAAAACCGTGGAAGGAAATCTCTTTGGACTTCATTGTGGAGTTGCCCCCTTCTGAAGAGCACACTACCATCTTGGTAGTGGTGGATCGCCTATCTAAGATGGCGCACTTTCTGCCTATGAAAGGGACCCCCTCCGCCTTGGATACCGCAAAAATCTTCATTAAGGAAATTGTCCGCCTACATGGTGTACCCGACAGCATCGTATCAGATAGAGGGGTGCAATTTACCTCCAGGTTCTGGAAAGAGCTCTGTAAGTTGTTATCGATTAGAATATGTCTATCCTCAGCCTACCACCCACAGAGTAATGGACAAACAGAGAGAACCAACCAGACGCTCGAGCAATATCTGCGATGCTTTTGTTCTTTTTCCCAGGATGATTGGGCCTCCCTGCTCCCTTGCGCGGAATTCGCGTACAACAATTCAGTGCATGCCTCGACCAACCAATCACCCTTTTGGGCAAACTACGGGTTCCACCCTTCGTTCTTACCCAATACCATTCCTGAATCTACGGTCCCAGCCATTCAGGATAGAGTAAACCTTATCCAAACGAACTATCAGTTGCTCCAGGATACCATGAAGAAGGCTCAGGAGGAATACAAAAGACATTATGATAAGAAAAAGAGAATTAACCCTGCCTTTAAGATAGGGGACAAAGTGTGGCTCTCTGCTGTGAACTTAAAACTGTCATGTCCTTCTCGGAAGTTGGGACCCAAGTTCCTGGGCCCTTTTGAGATTAGATGTGTAATTAACCCTGTAGCATTCGAACTTGCTTTGCCTAATTCTCTTAGAATTCATCCCGTTTTCCATGTCTCCCTTCTCAAACGTGTCATCTCCAGTCCTTTTTCAGGTAGAGAAGAAGTGCCCCCGCCTCCGGTTCAGGTTGGTGATGAAACCGAATTTGAAGTCGAATCTATCCTTGATTGTCGTCGGAGAGGTAGGACAATCCAATTTCTAATTAAATGGAAGGGGTATTCGGCTGAGGAAAATTCTTGGGAACCTGCAAGTTTTGTACATGCACCTAGACTCATACACAGGTTTCGATGTCTTCATCCTGAAAAATGGGCTCGTTTAGGCATCCGGAGGCTGCCCCTTGGGGGGGGGCACTGTCAGGGAAATAGGAGTTACCTTGTGGGACGCGATCGTGTTAACGCGCGTCAGCGCCCACGAAGACGCAATATGATTCCCAGACGAACGCCTGATGGAGCCTCCGATCGAGTACGCGTGCGCCGGGTAGTACGAACGCATTACGTTACACGGCGTAGGCGTACGAACGCGGTGGCGCGCTCACGACGTAATCCAAGCGCCGTGCCTATTTAAACGTTCACCTGACAGCATCACATTGCTGGTTTATCGTCAGCTCTTCCTGAGTACCCGTGCCTGTTATCTCTGCTACCTGATCTCCTGTTACCGACCCGGCTTGTTTGACCTGCTTCCGATTACTCTCCTGGCTCCGACTTCTGGCTTGTCCCTGATACTCCTTGTCTGCTCCCGGCACCCGACCTCGGCTTGGCTTGACCTCCGTTCCTGGTCTCCAGTTCAGTTTCCATCCTTCTTACCTCCGGATTGACCTCCCGTGTTTGACCTTCGGCTTGACCCTGACCCCGCCTTGGACTTCTTGCACAGTTGCCTCCAGAGACTGGTCTGCTCAGCATTTCCATCTACTGCTGCTACCCGGCAACCTGTGCTACTGTGGGCACTGCATCCCTGTGCCATCTCCAGGGTTGCACTGCACTCGGCCGCAAGGGGAGCCCTCTCAGCATCTCGGCCTCCTTACCTCGGTAGTGACAGCACCACTAACAAATGGGGTCTCCGCTCGTGGCGTCGCATTCCCTGAGGTAAGGGCTAGCCAGCCCGAAATGTCAGCACAGATAGCGGCCACATCATCCCCACATGCCCATAACAGTTCCTGAGACATTCCGTCAAGCAGTTCTTCAACATTCTCAACTTCAGAAGAGCAATAGGAGGAATCTAAATCAGAGTCCGGTGATTCCTCTACTAACACATAACCTTTTTCAGTCCCTTTCCCCACAAGTTCCCCAGGTTGCTCACCAATAATTTGGGTTGATTTCTCTCGAGTGATCGTTTTCTTCTGATGTGCTGCAACCGGACTGGGGTGTGGCCCTTTCTTGCAGTTACGGGAAGGCTTTCACGGGGCCACTTTCTCCAAAGCAGGCTAGTGGTCGAAGCTGTGTCCATAACCTCAGTAGTAGATTCTCTGGCCCGAGAATAAGCATTGTCCTTGTTTAAGGAACCAGCAACGGTGCATGAAGCCGGTACAGTAGGCCTCACAGCCGGAGCATACACGACAGTCTCCTCGGTTGCCATATGATAAGCATGAGGCTATTCAGTAGACTGCTCCACTTTAAAAGCATAGTCCCGTACCTCCGACAGAGAGCAAACGGTCGAGGACATGCGATCAGGCCGTCACATCCTCCACAAAGTATACAGAGGGCCTCAACATCCCTGGCGGTATAGAGTATGAACCACCTCTCCCACGCTTATGCACCACAGTGAAAGTCTTTGCCTTAGTAAAGATGGCGCAGTCCAAAACTTCACCCTCTATTCCAATAAACTCACATGTAACAAACTCACATGTATGTCTTTCTCTGTTGCAAGAGGTAACGGCAAATCCCGGACGAGCCCCCACATGTAGCACTAACCCCGAAGGAGCTGCTGAATTTTTCTGGGCTTACCGATTACCTCCTCCAGCTCGCACGTTGTTCTTGTCCAGGGGTTCCCAGGGTTGATGACCCAGTAACTGTAGAGACCAACACTTGAATTCCTTGTTAGGATTTCTATTTTGCATAAGACAGTTGAACAAACTCAGTCTCTAAGTTGGGAATAGAGGGTATCAGGGTAAAGTTTAGCTCAGGTGCTTGGAACTGCTGACTAATAAATAGTCTCTCTCTCTGTACACAATCCAGGGAATAGCCATTCGCAACTGGATTCTTTAACTTCTGGATAAATCCTTAAGTTTGGGTTTAGCAGCCAACAGGTAATTCTAGCTTTTCAAAGTCTCTCACACAGACATGATTGGAAACTTAGTTATAACTAAAAGGATAGAAGTAGGAACCTTTCTTACTGTACCAGAATCTTTCAGCCAGTACAGCAATACTGTAAGAACTGTGGATTCAGTCAATGTCCATGGCAGCTCAGCTTTGAGGCTCTTACTGAGCAGCCAGCCTTGTGCGTGGCTCTCTTACTGAAGAGTCCTCCCCTGGTCGCGTGTAGAGTTGCTGGGCCTCTCCAAACCCGAGATGGCACCGGAACACCTTAGAATCCTCCTTCCAGTTACTGCGCCTCGAACTAGCCAGTTCTGAGGCTCGGAAACGGATGGATCTGCACCCCAGGCCATGAGGGCCCCTGGGGGCTGGTCAGGAGGACCAGGACCATGGAGTCAGCAACAACTTCTGGACCAGAACTTAGAACCACGTGACTTCGGCACCTTAAGTACCCTCTCCTGGATTACACAGTGAGACAAATGTGCCCACTGATTGGCTCCGAGATGAAGATTGGTACCCAATGCGTCCAACCAGACTGTGTTCTAAAGCCTCCCACAGGTGTACAACCCCACCTATGACCAGGCAGAACTTCTATACAGCCCAGCCAAACTGATGCCAAAGTACAATTTAGCACAATTAACCTAGTTAAGAGTACTGGCGCTACATTTAAAAAAGATTTTGCGTTGATGCATGTCTCCTGAGACAGGACCCGGGTCCCCAAACACTTTTTTATGATAATAACTTACATATAAGCCTTTAAAATTACCACTTTAGATTTTTCACGTTCGTGTCCATTGACTTTAACGGTGTTCATGCGTGCTTGCGAATTTTTTGCCTGTTCGGTATTTTCTGATGTGAACCGAACCGGGGGGTGTACGGCTCATCCCTACTCTTTACATCAAGAGAATGGCTTCTGCAAAGTATGAGCTGAAAGTGTAAAATATACTCCCTCAAATCTCATGAGTCGGTTCTGGCCAACTCAGTAGAAAAGGCCTAGATTCTTTTCTAAAGGCACAAAATATAACCAGGGCCTCTTGGGAGATCAGGAAGGAATTATTTTCCCTCACTGGAGCAAATTGGATCATTCTTTAAAGGGTTTTATTTTGCCTTCCTCTGGATCGACTGTGGGTATAGGATAGTACATAAGGAATGGGGAGAGTAAAGTCATAGAGGTGAGAATGGTCCTAACATTTTATAAACAAGAAATATAAAACTGACATTGACATGAGGTTCAATTTTTATCAGGCAGAGTTATTTTAATTCTAGAATTTGTTTTGCATTTTGCTGTACCTTCATTGGATCTAATCAGTACCGATGTCGGTACAGATGTGCAGCTTTGTCTTGAAGAGAGTGGATTTCCTCTGTCCCAAGGCAAATGCAACACAAAAATTGAATGCAAATGCAACCCATATTCAAATGTCCATAACCCCAAGTATTACAAACACAATAGAAATGTGATGTATATGCTCTCTGAATGAAAGTGTAAATGTACCCTGATAGCATTCGTTTGCAAACTATTGTGCCTGCAAAAATTATATAAAGTATATTAACTGCTTTGTATTGCATTGCGGAACATTGTGTTTGTTTTGTGCTTCTTTTGGGTCCCTGTGTCAAATCAGCAGTAACTTCTATTGTGGATTATGGTGTAGAGCACTGTACTAAGTTTAGACGCTGTGAACAGGGATTAACTATACTATTGTGCACTACACAATAGTTTCCAATACAAGTTATTGATAATTTTGTGTGATGAGGTGACACTCTTTCTAAATTGCACCCCAATGCATCTTCTAAATGCACCTACATTGCAGTTCAGGACAATGCACTGCAACAAACTAACATGTGTTGCTTTGTGTTGCCATGTGCTGTGCTACAAAAAATTAAGCTTTGATGCATTAGATAGCCCATTCTTTAGAATTGGTTGCATTGCACTAAGCCAACAACTGATATTGCAGACATCCCTCCTACTCACATCGGACTACATGAGTTTTTCCCCAGTTATTCCTCTGCACATGTACTAGCACGGAAAATCCATGCCTTCTTCTCTGCACAGAAAATATGCCATTTGTCTCATCAACATTTAAACTCTGTAAATGACAGGCCTGGGTAATATTTTGTGCCACATCTACATGCTTTTTCAACATGTGTACTTTCATGAGAAGACAAAGGCTACACTAAGGGCATTTCACAAATGTCCCATATACTTCAACTGTGGCTGGTACAGATGGCAGTGCATATGTGTGTTCTAGGAAAGATGTGGAGGACAGTGGGCTTGACAGTGGACAGGATGCAGCAGGCGGTGGTATCAGAACTAGAGAGGGTACAATGGATGATAGGATCAGCACTGGAGAGGGTGCAGTGGATGGTGGGATCAGCACTGGAGAGGGTGCAGTGGATATTGGGATCGGCACTGGTGAGGGTGAAGTGGGTGGCGATTGCGGCATTGCAGAAACTTCACACAATAAATGCCTTTCCATATCCACCCTGCGTATAATTGTTCTTTTACAAAGATGGCAGTAATAATGTCCCACTGGCCGACACGGAAGCCTGCACCTACATAAGATTTTGTTTGTAATAGAAATAACGTATTAATAAGGTGAAAACAAAATATAAGCAAGTCATACAACTTTATTCATGTGCACATTTATAGACTTTAAACTTTAAAATCTACCTTACTATCCCCTGTTAAAAAACAAAAAAAAAAAATATATATATATATATATTTATGGTGTAGAGCCATCTGACCGATACGGATAAGGATGACAAACAAGGATAACATAACTCGCTTACTTGAAATGGACCTGAAAGTGTGCCCTGGTCTAACGTACGGTATACCAAAATAAGGGGGCATACCTCAAAAATGAAATGAATATGAAATGATGAAATGAGTACTCCCATGAGGAGTATGCTGGAGAGAAGCCCTGATAAAAGGGCGGGTGGGCGGGTATCGCGCACTGGAACCGACGAGGAAGGATGGGCGAACGGCGGGTTATATACACGACCGGGCTCCTCCCATAATTTCAGGCCACCATACTGGCCTTTCTATTTATGGTGTAGAGCCCTCTGACCGATACGGATAAGGATGACAAACAAGGATAACATAACTCGCTTACTTGAAATGGACCTGAAAGTGTGCCCTGGTCTAACGTACGGTATACCAAAATAAGGGGGCAAAACACTCAGGTAGGGAATACATTTTATTGAACCAAGACTGTTACTGGGTGAGTTTGACGAAGGCCTGGGCCATCTCCACTTGCGGATTGGGTATGTAACGGGCAAAACAGGAGGACTTCCATCTACCCAACTTTTTGATAATATGGACCGGGACCCCTTGGCGGGAGGCCGTCGAAGCTGCCCCGATACGAAATGAATGTCCAGAGTAGTGGGCAGGATTGAGGTGAAGGATGCCCAGGAGTATCCTGACATGTTCCATGAACTGGGCTGCGTTGAGAGGTTTCGTGTGGAAGGGCAGAAGCGGGCCAGTCCCTGGTTGATCGGCCAAAAGGGTCAACAAGCGGGTGAGAACAGTGACCGGGCACCAGCGGTTGTAGGTTTTATAGAAGTGAATGTCCGTGCCTGATCCAAGCTGCTGTGTTTTGGAAACCGCTAAATGTAGGATGAAGTGGTCCTCGAACCTGATTAGATGGTGCTTGCACAGCATGCGTGCCGAGGGGCTACTGCAGGTAAACTCGCCTGGTCGCAAGAAGCCGTAGAAGGCCAGATGTATGGCTGCTTGCAGGACGACACTAACGTGGAGACCGAAAGGTGAAAAGGCCAGAATATCTGACATGTCCTTGAACACTTCACCTGTGATAGGCAGCCGTTTGGTGCTGGACACCGGCCGACGCTTCTGAATGCCGCGCATGAGAGCCCGGACGGCGTGGTAAGTGAACAAGGAGGGCTTAGTAGGGTCCTGAAGGGACGTGAAATGTTGTACCCCGGCCAAGTACAGCCGGATCGTATTAAAAGACAATGCCAACTCCGAATGGCAGTAAGAAATGAAGGCAAGGACTTGTTTGACCCGGGAGGACTCTGTGCTGTGAGACGATGCGAAGCGGCTAAAGGCCCTCCAGGCTGATTGATAGGCCTTGCGGGTATTGTTTGAGAGGGAGAGATCAATGAGTTGAGTTGCTGCTGAGAGGTGTGGGGCTAATCCAAGGTCAGTTGAGACCAGTCCGGGATAGCCGCTGATGTTGGTCCGGCTCCGGGCACCTGGTCAAAAAACGAAACAAAGTTAAAGCGGGAGAGGGCATCCGCTGCCTGATTAAATTTACCGGGGACAAAGGAACAATGAAGGTTGAACTGAAACAACAATGAGAGCTGGGTCAGTCGCCGCAGGAAGGACATAATCTGTAGAGACCTGGACCTGCCTTTATTAATGATCTCCGCAGTGGCCAGGTTATCTGTAGAAAAAACCACCGTCTGGCCCGACCAGCTGCGGCCCCACGTGTGTGCAGCGGCTACAATGGGATATAACTCGAACAGGGAGGACGTCTCAGTGAAGCCAGGAATAGCCAGTATCTGGGGAGGCCAGGGGGCTGCGAGCCAGAGGTTGCCAAAGATCGCCGCAAAGCCCGTGGAGGCCGCCGCGTCGGTCACCACCCGAGGTGAAAGGGAGGACACGGAGGGGACGAACAGGGACACTCCATTCCAGGAAGATAGGAATTCCTCCCACATGGCAAGGTCTGCTATAGCTGTGGAATCCAGGCTAAGTACTTGGTCCGGGTCCTGAGAGTGGGACAGTAAGGCTAACAGGCGTGACACGAACGAGCGCCCCTGAGGGATGATGCGCATGGCAAAGTTAAGCATGCCCAGAAGGGATTGAAGCTGTCTCTTGGTACAAGTCCTGGCACGGGTGAAGTCCCTCAGGACCGTCCTGATGCGGGTCAGTTTATCCGGGGGAAGGCTGGCCTGCATAGTGTTAGTGTCTAGGCTGACCCCGAGAAAGGTAATGGCCTGCGATGGCCCCTCCACCTTATGCTCGGCAATGGGGACGTTAAGATTATTGAAGACTGCCCTCAACTTACCCAGATCTTGTGGAGGAGAGCCGGGTGACTCTATTAGCAGGAAGTCATCCAGATAATGAATGACTTCCTGACACTGGGCTACGTGCAGCAAGATCCATGCGAGAGCCTGCACAAAAGTGTCGAAGAGCCAGGGACTACTCTTGGATCCGAACGTGAGTTTAGTGGCGAAGTAGTACCGCTGCCTCCACTTAATGCCATGCCAGCACCAGAGGGATGGATGGATGGGAAGAAGCTTGAAGGCGTTTGAGATGTCGGCCTTGGAAAGCCAGGTACCTGTGCCTGTTTTAAGAATGACCTGGATGGCCATGTCTACCGATGCATATTTAAGGGAGAACTCCTCAGAGGGGATAAGGGAATTGAGGCTGGGGACCGTGGAGGAATGAGGCGCTGACAAATCATAAACCAATCGGAGTTTATTAGAGAACTTGCCCTTGACAAGCCCAATAGGGCTGACTCGCCAGGTGTTAAATGGGGGCTGTACGAAAGGGCCGATGACAAAGTCCTGGTCTAACTCAGATTGCAGCAGTAGGTCAATGGCTTGTTCATCCGTGGCTGCCGACCGTAGGTTCTGGCATTCGTGCGTGATGTGAGGGAGAGAGACAAGTCCAGTATGAAAACCATGCGTGAAGCCCTGGACGAGGAAGGCAGATAGTGAGGGGGTAGGATGACTGGTGAGGTAGGCACTAAGCCATGAAACGTTGAGCCGGCATAGTCAGGACCTCTTGAGCGGCTTGAGCTCACACATCAGCCGGGGGTGAGCTCTATGACACTGGGTGCACACATGGAGCAGCCTACACTGGCTAAAATTGCACGACCCACTGTTGTAATTATTGCAGATTGGTGCACCGCCCATGGTTTTGACTGGGCGCCCAAGCTTATCGGTCTGTGGCAGGCGTGCCGGTGCCTGTAGGCCCTGAGCGGCACTCGAGGTAGATGGACCGTCTAAGGGCGGGGCTGCCACTGAGCTAGCGCACCAAGCTGAAGTATGAGTTGCTGACTGGCAGATCGCACACAGAGGGGACCGTAGCCCCGCGAAGTGGCGGCAGAACAGCTCAGTATCCATGTTGCTCCAGTCCGTCGGAGTCTGGAACTGGGAGAGCCTGGCAGCTGCTTTAGCAGAGAAGGAGCGGTGGTAATCATAGAATGAAAACCCGCCGTACTTGTAACCCAGGTCAACTACCACATGGAGGTACCGATCCAGCTCCTCCCTCCTGCCAGGGGAAGCTGAGCAAATGATGTCCCTCATCATGCCGAAAGCCAAGGTAAACTCGGTGATAGAGAGTTTCCTGTCCAGTCTGGAATCCTTGGCTTTGAGGACCACTGAAACGTCCCCCCAAGTATACGCCTTGTTCTCTGCCAGCTCATGAATAGAGATGAGGAGAGAAGCCAAATTGACGTCTTTGCCCTCTAAGATGTCCTTCCTGATGTTAGCTGACACCAGATGGGATGGGTACACTATTGGTGCACACCCGGAGATACCTGCGGAAGGATTAACAACTGGCTCGGATGCTGGTACTGGCAGAGGAACGGCGGGGTGGGTCTCGAGGAGGGCCACTCGATTCTGCAGTTCTGACATTGAGGTTGTGAGGGACGACACCAGGGTGTGAAGCTGTGAGATTGAGGAGGCGATGGAGCCCAGGGAGGCCTGCTGGGCAGAAGCCTCAACCGCCGCAGGGGGAGGAAACAGGAGCCTGAAAAGCTCGGCCTTTCTGGCTGTTGCTGGAAAGGGCACGCCCCTGCGTCTTAGCTCGGCTGTGAGCCTGGGAATGGTCCACGCTCTGAAGGCCCTTTGGCTGCCATTCTCTGAGACAACAGATGGAGATAATGGAGCCGTGAGGTCCTCGCTGCCAGCCTGGGACATGGTGGCAGAATGCGGGTCTGGCGAGGCTATAAGTCCTCTGATCCGGGTTTTCTCCTAATATGGACCTATAGGGGTGACATGGATTACAACTGGTTGGAGACTCCTAAAGAAAATACATTTTCCTTCTCCTTTTTTTTTTTTTTTTTTTTTCCTAAAGAAGGATGATCGTGCTGAAGAGCATCTCCTACCAGAAGATATGCTTACCTAAGGAGGCACCGTCCGACCAGGT
Organism: Lithobates pipiens; assembly: GCF_037356315.1. Taxonomy (NCBI): domain Eukaryota; kingdom Metazoa; phylum Chordata; class Amphibia; order Anura; family Ranidae; genus Lithobates; species Lithobates pipiens. Next base: position 101,755,529 of record NW_027507785.1, read on the forward strand.
GCAGGCTGGACCTACTGAACTCGACTGACCTGAGGAGATGAAGGTGAAGTTTTGTTTGAGACTCCCACCTGACGAACGGCTAGCTAACAGTGGAGGTGAGATTTAGACATGAGATGAAACGACAAAATGAAAGAAACAAATGAAATCTCCTCCTCCCTTTGCTTTCCCCCTTTAATTTTTTTTTTTTTTTCAACTCCATAGCGAATGAGGCTGACGAGCAAGGGCCCCCCGATAAAATCCAACGTTGAAGAATCAACTGGACTAGAAGCGGGAAGCGATGAGTGACCGTGAAATGAGTGAATCTGCCATGACAGAGATCCGAATCGCCATGCCACGAACTTGCGACCGAGCACGAAACGGATTCTGGAGCATGTACTGAAATGAGGCCAATCCTGGGGCACGCCGGGACGAATTTGGTCCACGAATGTGACTATTCGTACCGGAACGTGATAGGTGAAAATGAAATGAAACCCATGACAAAGACTGGAATCAGAAGGCAAGCCCATGAACCTAACAGATGAATCCCGTCTTTGGAGCATGTACTGAAATGAGGCGTAGCAGCTGGGCACACCGGGACGAATCGGTGCATAAATAAATGCAACAGGATTCGAATCGGAGCATAATAAGTGACAGAAATGATATCCCATGACAGAGACAAGATTCCACAACTGGACTGACGGTAACAACAAAGAATCCGACTCTGGAGCATGTACTGAAATGAGGCGTAGCAGCTGGGCACACCAGAACGAATCGGTGCATAAAAAGCGACAGGATTTGAACTGGAGTGTAATAAGTGACAGAAATGATCTCCCATGACAGAAACAGGATTCAACGACTGGACTGTAGGTTACAACGAATCCGTCTCTGGAGCATGTACTGAAATGAGGCGTAGCAGCTGGGCACACCAGGACGAATTGGTGCATAGAAGAATGCGACAGGATTCGCCTTGGAGCGTAATAAGTGACAGAAATGGTATGCCATGACAAAGACAAGAATCAGGGACCGTGCATGATCCTGCGAGTGACTCAGTCTCTGGAGCATGTACAGAAATGAGGCCGAACCCTGGGGCACTTCAAAGCGAATCGGTGCACCGGAGGTGCGACAAGATTCGCGCCGGAGCGCGGCTAGTGACAGAAATGACTTTGAAACGGTAGAAATGAGTAGGACTGAAATGATTTGAACGAGACAACATGAGATACATAACACAACTGTATGAATGATGAGACATGTCGAACTGGGGCAGACCAACCAATACGTGCGGACTGCTTGCTTTTGTCGTAACAAGCAGTCGGCTGTGAGTCGAACGATTCGACCGACACTGAGACATGTCGAACTGGGGCAGACCAACCAATACGTGCGGACTGCTTGCTTTTGTCGCAACAAGCAGTCGGCTGTGAGTCGAACGATTCGACCGATACTAGAATGGAGCCGAACGGTTCCGAATGTACCTGCGAACGAATCGCCTGACGTGGCGTGATAGACCGAAGATGATAACGACTACATCGAAAGTAGAAACCGTGACATGCGTACGAGAGCCACAATAAAACATTTGAGCGGTTCGTGAGTTCAGGGAATGTTTGCATTTGTAATACATAAAAGGGGGTGCCGAAGCCCTACCTGCGACAGCCGGCCCGACGTGTGAGACAAATACGATGGCAAGACGACACTCCGACGGCGAAACCCACGGACGCTGATGAACGGGAAGATGGTCAAGACGGAGACGAACAAGGCGGGAACTCACGAACGGGCTCACTGCGTCTGGTCTGGATAGTCGGCCCTTGATATCTGACGTATCAGGTATCGCGCACTGGAACCGACGAGGAAGGATGGGCGAACGGCGGGTTATATACACGACCGGGCTCCTCCCATAATTTCAGGCCACCATACTGGCCTTTCTATATATACTTTCTGCTATAAATAAATAAATAAATAAATAAAAATGTTTATTATTACATTTTGTCTTAAATGTATTCTGCTACATGTTTTTGATACAAAGAAAAATCCCAAAAAGTGTAAATTGATTGGTTTGCTTGAAAGGTATAGTGCCCACAAACTATGGGATATGTACTGAAAGTTTTGTTTTATACTATAAATAGCGAGATAAACGACTTATAGTGGAACTGTGATAGTGCAATCTGACACTAACTGCCGCTGGGGAAAAACTGACTATATGCCACTGACATCACCAGTGACACTAATACAGAGATCAGTGCTAAAAATATGGCACTGGCTGGGCAGGGGTTAACATCTAGGGGGATCAAGGGGTTAATTATGTTATTTAACTAGGTGTAATATGTGCACAGTGTGCTGCTTTATACTAATGATCTCTCAATTTCTCATCACTGACAGATCACTCCCTCTGTACAAAACCCTGTGTTGAATTTCAATACAGAACTCTAAGCTGTGATTGGACACAGCTGAACAGCTGGTCCCAGGTTTGAATCATTGGCCGGGACTTGCCGAACAGACTCCCGCTGTGTACAATCACAACAGAAGCTAGGTGCAGCCGAACATGCATGCACCCTTAACCTGGGAGTATTCAGTTACGTACCAGCACTTCGCTTTGCCTACAGCGGCCACCCATCCGCAGTACAATGTAGCCAGTCAGTCATTAAGTGCAACATTTTGCACCAGAACATATATGGTTTTTAAGAAGATGTAGGTTTAATGCCGACATAACTTTGAACTGTACAACTTATTTTGCGTGGAGATCCATATGTGTCTTAAATTATTCTTGACCCTGTTAGTTGGCATGAAGGTGGGGCAAAAAAGGACATGTTTTGCATTCTTCTTCCAACATAAACATGAACTTCAATGATCACCAAAAATATAAATTGGTAAATGTTAACCATTTACTTACTGGGCAGTTAGACCCCCTTCATGCCCAGGCAAATTTTCAGCTTTCAGCACTGTCACTATTTGAATGACAATTGTGTGATTATGCACCTATAGGTGGCACTAGTGGGTATTCGCGCGTCAGCGGGCCTCCCTTCTCTGAGGTCGGAACAACAATCAGATCTTGAATCTCCTATCCCCCCCCCCCCCCAGGAGATTGCTGCAACAGTAAAATCTTTGCCCAATGGGAAAAGCCCTGGTCTGGATAGGTACACGAAAGTGTACTATGCCAAATTTCTCCCTCTACTGCTAAATCACTTATGTTGGTATTTGAACTTGTTCACCAATGGTAGTTTGTTCCACCCGAAGCCTTGTTGGCTCATATCTATCAAAGCGACCATCCGATATCACTGCTCAATGTGGATATCAACATTTTTGCTAAAATTTTGGCGAACCGCTTTAAACACCTCTTACCGTCTATTATACACCCTGATCAGATGGGCTTTATATCAGGTCAGAAAGCTACGGATAACTCAATCCGGGCCACTCAGCTTATTTATTGGGCATGTACTCCCTACCTTACCTCATCTTGTCTACTGATGCGAAAAAGGCATTTGACTGGGTTGACTAGTCATACCTGATATTCATGGCAGCATGTGAGGGCTTGGGCCCTCACATGCTGCAATGGATTATGGCTCTCTATATAACTCCAAATGTGATTGTTGGGTAAACGGCCTCTTCTCCTTTAGGTTCCCAATATGGCACAAGACAGGGATGTCCCCTCTCTCTTCTTTTTGCTCTGATCCTGGAGTCATTTCTCTGGACAGTTCGGGCAAATACTGATATAAAGAGGATAACTATGGGGTCCACTGAACATAAACTCTCAGCCTATGCTGATGATGTTCTGTTTCATCTCACAGACTTGTCTCGTTGCCGAACCTTATACGGGAACTTCAGCTTTTTGGGTGAATATCACATTTTAAAATCAATTACACTAAGTGTGAAGTGTTGCCTATTACCTTACCTGAAACACTGGCTTCTAACTTATAGGAGGCCTTCCCTTTTACTTGGGCTAAATCCTCCATTAAATATCCCGGGGTTCAACTCACTGACCGTTTAAGACAATGTAGTATGCCAACTACACTACACTTTTGAACATGGTGTGTAGAGACCTGCAAAGCTGCACAAAGACAACCTTCACCTGTCTAGGTCAGGTTAATATAGTTAAAATTAATATCCTTCCTAGAGTGTTTTTCCTTATGCAGATGTTTCCTGTCTCTCTCCCTAAAAGCTTCTTCGCCCAATTTCAGAGCTTGTTGGTCGGGCCCATATGGCATAATAAAAAAACACAGTTGGCCATGTACCTACTTCAGAGATCTAAAGAGGTGGGGGGGGGTCTAGGCCTCCTGGACATACAATGATACTATAGGGCCATAGTATACAAACGTATTCTAAACTGGCGCTTTCATACCCGTTCCAAACTGTGGGTCTCACTGGAGAAAAGTCTGGCATGACATAACCTTGCATATGCCTCTTGGCTGTCCTGGGAACACAGAGGGTTCACAGAGTTGGTTTCCCCACTGACTACCCATGCTTTATGGGTCTAAGACTGCGCTAATGCCTTCTATTCATTGGTTCCTGCTGACACCAATAGGTGGCTTCCTGTGGTTTCCTCCTGGGGAAAGCATGGCCTTTTTTGGGTCTTTGGTCGACGATGGTAACCCTAGTTATGGCAAGTTCTTGGACAATGGTAAGCTGATTCCCTGGAGACCCTCAGAGATAGATTTGGACGCTTCCCTATGGACCAGAGGTTATATAAACAGTTACACCTTTTTTTATGGCCCAATGAGGTTCTATTAGGCAGCTCTCTACTCTGACTGTTGATTTAAAACGAGCCTCATATGATCACCTCATATGATCTCTGAACTCTACAAGCTTCTGGGCTCTGCCCCCACTATGCCAAAGCCAGCCTTTATCTGGGAGTGGGAGGGTGACTTGGAGCAGAAGTTCTCAGTTGAACAAATAACACTCATGTTTAAAGCATAACTCTACTTTGGAGAAAAAAAATCCCTCTGGGTGATCGATGTACATTGCAAGGATTATAACAAACCTTGTTGCAGATTCCTACCTTTTGTTATTCTGAAGAAATCCATGTGCTTTTCTCTGTGCCTCTGTTCTGAGTGGGTCTAATGGGAGTGGTTTCATAATTACCTGTCAGATGTGGAGCTACAGGGCACTAATGAGGAAATCTTGTGGGCATGCAAAAGTTCTCCCCTGTGGTGGGGTTTTACATCTGGACAACAATATGTCTATGATATAATAAAAAGATATATATGCGAGTAGGGTTACTACAAACGCAGAAAATCGGGCAAGCTTATTATTTCAAAATATTTATTGATTAAAAACGAGGATATAAATGACTAACATGATAGTCAAGATTTAAATCTCCACTTGGCAATTAAAAACATATATTATGGATGCACATATATAGACAACATGAACTATGTCACATAAACACCGTACATCTATATATACAATGTAACAATGACCCTGACGCGTTTCAACCCTCACAGGGGTCTTCTTCAGAGAATCTGTCTATTGTGGAAGAAAAAAGACAACTATGAATAGATATAAAACAAAATTGTTCATCATACCATGTTAAGAACAATTCGCTTGTAAGCAATATATACATCTATCATCACAATGTTGTATATTTAACAAAAAATGTGCATCATACACCATAAAAGATGTGGTTCACAGTGGGAATCCTCATCAGGGAACACGTGGGGCTCAAAACATTCCTCTCCTGCCCTGCAAAGATGCGCCAAAGGTCATAAATTGAGCCCCCGTCACAGGAGAGGAAAGGAGAGGGGAAGAAGAGAGTCCAGAAGTGTGGCTTACGAGAGATCACATGTATAGGTCCACCTCCAATGTAGCACACGGAGGGGAATATAGGTATCGGTAGTCAGAGGCAGGATGGGACGCACCCGCAACAGGACGTAAAACAAACTGATTAGGCTGTTATCGACTCCAAAAGTAATGGAGAAGATCCCCAATACTAGTAATAAGTGAGGGAACATAAAGTAGCATGCCATAATAAGTGTCCAATGAGACTGAAGCTGGTAAATAACACCGTGGGTGAGAAGAGAAGTTGAAAAGTGCACTCAATAGACAATGTAGACACCATTGTTTTCAATGAGTGGTATCAAGGAGAAGTGAAAAGCTGAAAGTAGTACCATGAGGTGGAGAAAGGAAGTATGATGTGATGAACAAGAGAAAACATCCAAGTATGGATGTGGTGTGAAGTGCACCAAAAGAGAAACATATGTAAATTTACCTAAATGCGTCATACAATGAAGGAATTTTTTAGGAAATGGACCAAAATGCCCACAGTGCAAGTAGAGGGGAGACTGTCCGGTCCCAGCCTCAGGGGTCCAGAGTATGCTCACCCCCCACCCTTAAATGGTTCGATAGGGTACAGAGGACCCAGGTCTGTGAAGAAAGTAATGGAAGCAGTAATGACCATAGTGATAAAGGCGTGTGGAAGGCAACAGGGGTCCAAAGGGTGATCCAAAGAGTGATCCAAAGACTTACCCAGGTGTACAAAGGAATCTCAGCGACTACTGGTCTCCTTGGTGAGGATAGATAGATTACCCTCCCTCATTGTCAGATAAATATAGTGTATGGCTGAACCCACCTCAGCTGTGTCCCTTTTAACAATCTCAGATGGGCCCCACCCATTCCCTCCTCCATCCAACAAACCCGCATGGTCGCCAAATATGGCCGACCGCATGTGGTCTCCCCGGCGTTCCGGAAGTGGCATCGCCGGAAGTGACGGGAATGGCAACAGTTCAGGCGCACAAGTGTGACGTCAGCACGTCACGCACATCCGCGATTATCACGCATGCGCGATAACGTGCCGCGTCCGAAGCTGTTCCGGAATGCCGCCGGCCGGGCAACGAATCCCAGGGAAGCGGGCGGTACCTACCCGCCTAAATCCCAGGAGCCTGAGGGGAGGGGCCGGTTCGCGCTCCGGTCCAACCCCCTGTCCGGCCGGGAAGCCACACAGCTGCAATCCGCCCTCTAAGACAATGACAAAGGTCGAGGCGCCATCTAGAGGCAGAGAAAGAGAAGGCATTTATAATGGCCACACGTATCGGTGTCCATCAATGCCACCTCATCAGTGCCACTTCATTGGTGCCACCTCATCAGTGCCCATTAGTGCCGTCTTATCATTGCCCATCAGTGTAACCCCATCAGTGCCCATCAGTGAAGGAGAAAACTTACTTATTTGCAAAGTTTTGAAACTGAAACAAAAAAACATTTTTTTTTCAAAATTTTCGGTGTTTTTTTATTTGTTGTTTAGCAAAAAATAATCAAATGATCAAATACCACCAAAAGAAAGCTCTATTTGTGGGAAAAAAATGATAAAAATTTAATTTGGGTACAGTGTAGCATGACTGCGCAATTGTCATTCAAAGTGCGACAGTGCTGAAAGCTCAAAATTGGTCTGGGCAGGAAGGTGTTTAACCACTTGCTTACTGGGCACTTAAACCCCCCTCAGTCCCAGACCAATTTTCAGCTTTCAGCGCTGATGCACTTTGAGTGACAATTGCGCGGGCATACAACACTGTACCCAAATGAAATTTTTATCATTTTTTTCCCACAAATAGAGCTTTCTTTTGGTGGTATTTAGTTACAGCTCGGAGTTTTATTTTTTGCTAAACAAACAAAAAAAGATGCAAAAAAAAAAAAAAAAAAAAATCATGTTTTAATAGTTTGTTATAAAATTTTGCAAACGGGTCATTTTTCTCCTTCATTGAAGTGCGCTGATTAGGCGGCACTGATAGGCTGCATTGGTGGGCACTGATGGGCTGCATTGGTGGGCACTGATGGGCTGCATTGGTGGGCACTGATGGGCTGCACTGGTGGGCACTGATAGGCATAGTTAAGGCGGCACTAATAGGCACAGATAAGGCGGCACCGATGGGCACAGATAAGGCGGCACTGATGGGCAAAGATGGGCACAGATAAGATGGCACGGATGGGTGGCACGGATAAGTGGCACGGATGGGTGGCACGGATGGGCACTGATAGGTACCACAGATAGATGGGACTGATGGGCACTGATAGGTGGCACTGATAGGTGGCTCTGATAGGTGGCACTGCTGGGCACTGATGGGCGGCACTGCTGGGCACTGATGGGCGGCACTGCTGGGCACTGATGGGCGGCACTGGGGTGCAGCACCTTTGAGGCAGATTGGGTGGCACTGTGGGTGGCACTGTGGGGTGGCACTGTGGGTGGCACTGTGGGTGGCACTGTGGGTGGCACTGTGGGTGGCACTGTGGGCACTATGGGCACTGACAGGGGGCACTGACGGGGGGCACTTACTTTTTCTTTTATTTTACTTCAGGATGGCACTGCGGGAGGCAGGTGGGCACAGGCAGGTGGCAGGTGGTCCCTTGTATTGATGGCCGTGATCGGGACTGATGTCCCGATCACGGCCGCCGGTGATCGGCTTTTTTTTCTCTCCTCGCGCTGTCAGCGCGAGGAGGAATAATAGCCGATTACCGGCTCCGTTCTATCACATGATCAGCTGTCATTGGCTGACAGCTGATCACGTGATAAGGGGTCGGGATCGACCCCTTACACGGATCGGTGATCAGGCGAGTCTCACGGACTCGCCGATCACAGAGCGCGCCGCGCGCGCCCCTCAGGGGGCGCGCAGGCCGCTCGTAACCAGGACGACGTCAATAGACGTAGTCCTGAAAATGTAGGTCCGCGCTAATGCCGTCATTTGGCAATAGCGCGGATCTGAAGTGGTTAAGGGCCTGGTATTGAAGTGGTTAACCACCCGGGTTATATAGAAAAAACAAAGAAAAATAACACGGCACCAAAGGTTTGGAGAGCGCCATTCACCCCCAATTGCAAGGAAAAAAAGAAAAAGGTCTCCCCTGTGGTGGGGTTTTACATCTGAACAACAATATGTCTATGATATAATAAAAAGATATATATGCGAGTAGGGTTACTACAAACGCAGAAAACCGGGCAAGCTTATTATTTCAAAATATTTATTGAATAAAAAAGAGGATATAAATGACTAACACGATAGTCAAGATTTGAACTCCACTTGGCAATTAAAAACATATATTATGGATGCACATATATAGACAACATGAACTATGTCACATAAACACCGTACATCTATATATACAATGTAACAATGACCCCCAATTTTTTTCTTTGCAATTGGGGGTGAATGGCGCTCTCCAAACCTTTGGTGCCGTGTTATTTTTCTTTGTTTTATCTTGTGGGCATGCATTCTTTTAGATGAGTTCCTATTGAAAGTATCTCTCAAAAAATTAATTTTTTGTTGCAATGGATGCCTGAAATCTGACTTCTATCTTAGGCAGACTTTGGGGAAAATTTGTGAGCCAATCACACAAGCAGGAATTTGTTTCTGGGGGGTGGTCAGTACACACTCTGTGTACAGAACAACTCCAGGTAGCTATATTGCAATGTATTCTCAGAAAATTACATTGGCTGCAGATTGAAAAGGAAAGGTAATTTTTAATAACATCCCTCTATCTCTGGCTCGCTTCCTCCTGCCCTCCCATTGCGCCACTACAGGAAAAGTGCATTACCCCACCTCCTGAATGCAGCTAAACTACTTATACCTATCTACTAGAAATGTCCACAGGTGCCCACTAGAGATGATTAGCTCAGGAAAGTGGTCAAGATTAAGGAGGCAGAGGAGTGGGTGGCGACATGTAAGGATATATATGCAAGCTTTTTACTAGTATCTGGGCACCTTGGCAGAAGTACATCACGGATCCTGACCCAGTGCCGTCCAGCCTAGAGGTTGCATTGTTGGAGCTGGCAGAACCTTCACTGAGAGTACCTACTTGAATTGTGATGCTAATACCTGAACCCAATCTTTACATTCCTTTCTAGTTTTTTTTTTTTTTTCCTAGGATCCGGATCATTGTGGGAGATTATATTATATTATTTTCTAATCTCCTTTTATTTTTATATGATGTGTTTTTTTTTTTAAGTTCTTGTTCTTGTATGTTGCACTAGGTGAAATTCCTGACCTATAATTCCATTAGATTAGCGGAGTTTCCGCCTGTGAGGTCCTGGGATGGGCATAGATGGCTGTGTCCCTGGATGGAGGTTTGATGGAGGCCTCGTTGTCCCCCGACTCTGGTGGTGGAGTCGGTGGGGTCCCCTGTGGTCATTCCACAGCGGGGTGTCCGCAGATTTTAGAGTTGACTATCAGCATGAGTCACATGTTTTATACAGTCAGAATGCTTGACCTAGGGGGGTCACATGGGGGTAACCCCCTTAGCAATGTTGCTTTATATTTCTCCCTTTTTTCCCTGGTTTCCCTTCCCCCTTAATACCCTATGGTTTTGTAGCCCTATATATCGATGCACTTACCTTTGTTATCTTGTTCTCAAACCCTCATAAGTAGGGCATTGTTGGCTATGCTGTATTCTATGTGTTATAAATAAAGATTACAAAGAAGTCCTTCAAGCAAGTTACAAGTCTGGGTCTTATCATGTCTGATCACATGATGGCAACTTTATACCTAAGTTAGAAGCTCTATAGGAAGAATATATATATACGGCTTCTAATGACAGAGTACGTTTGCCTTTTAATTCAATGTAAATCATACTTTTAGTCTTCAATATTTTATATTTAATAAAGTAGGTCCTGATTTTTTTTTTATGGAACAGACACTATATTGCCAAAGGTATTGGGATGCCTGCCTTTACATGCACATGGATTTTAAAGGCATCCCAGTCTTCGTCCGTAGGGTTCAATATTGAGTTGGCCCATCCTTTGCAGCTTAAACAGCTTCAACTCTTCTGGGAAGGCTGTCAACAAGGTTTAGGAATGTGTCTATGGGAATGTTTGACCATTCTTCCAGAAGCACATTTGCGAGGTCAGGGACTGATGTGGACAAGAAGGCCTGGCTCACAGTCTCCACTCTTATTCATCCCAAAGGTGTTCTATCGGGTTGAGGTCAGGACTCTGTTCAGGTCAGTCAAGTTCCTCCACCCCAAACTTGCTCATCCATGTCTTTATGGCCCTTGCTGTGTGCACTGGTCCGAATCATTTGGTGGAGAAGGGATTATGGTATGGGGTTGTTTTTTAGGGGTTGGGCTTGGTCCCTTAGTTCCAGGGAAGGGAACTCTTAAGGCATCAGCATACCAAGACATTTTTGACAATTTCATGCTCCCAACTTTGTGGAAACAGTTTGGGGATGGCCCCTTCCTGTTCCAACATGACTGCACACCAGTGCACAAACAAGGTCCATAATGAGGGAGGAGGGACGTGACTGGTCTGCGCAGAGTCCAGACGTCAACCCAATAGAACACCTTTCAGATGAATTAGTGCAGAGACTGTGAGCCAGGCCTTCTCGTCCACATCAGTGCCTGACCTCACAAATGCGCTTCTGGAAGAATGGTCAAACATTCCCATAGACACACTCCTAAACCTTGCGAACAGCCTTTCCAGAAGAGTTGTTTAAATTGCAAAGGATGGGCCAACTCAATAATAAACCCTACGGACAAAGACTGGTATGCCAATAAAGTTCATGTGCATGTAAAGGCAGGCATCCCAATACTTTTGGTAATATAGTGTATTCTAATAATATGCATTGGAAGTTTTTAATGCATTTTGCTACACTGTTTTATTCCAGCCTCATGTGTCTCCTTGACTTAATAGAGCTTTAATGTCTCGCATTTCTTGTGGCATTGGTGTTGTCTACCAAATAAAGAGGTCAAAAATGACAATAACAAATTGGCATTGTTTGTCTATTGCCCCATTTTGTATTCATTTCATGTCTTGTGTAAACAATGTATTATTGAGGTACAGACATATACATAATGAATCAGTTGACATTTTGCTGTGTTTCTATTGAGCAGAACAATGTATTATGAAGTGCAAGATCTCATAGCCATCCATCACTGCGACAACTTTCCTGTCTCTATGACAGCTTCCATTTAACTGTAGATGTGATTTATATCCTACTTATAGTACATAATACATTGTAATTTCGATGTAGTAAATGGTGGAATGTTGATTCTCGCATCATTGGTGGAGAGCAGCTAACAATGAAAACAAGTAAAAAATGAACTAATTCTGCATTTATACTTTATCCTTAACCTAAAATGAACACTAGCACCTTACTTTCCCCATACCCAAAACATAGCATTTAAAGAGCACCTGAACTGTAAAAGGGATACAAAAAGATAGGACAAAGAAAAAGTAATCAGTATTTCATGTGTGTTCCCTGCAGCTGATCTTTTCCCCATTAGTGGCTGACTATACTATTCCTTGTATATCTGTGTGGATGAGGTCATCTTTGTAGAGGAGCAGGGCTTCCATTTCTTGTGTCAGAGCTGTCCCCTGATAACTGGTAATCTGAGGACCAGTAGGGTAATATTTGAGACCCCTTTCACACTGGAGGCGTTTTTCAGTCGCTATAGCGCTAAAAATAGCACCTGTATAGCGCCTTAAAAAACCGGCTCCATTCACTCCAGTGTGAAAGCCTGAGGGCTTTCACACTGGAGTGGTGTGCTGGCAGGGCATCACAAAAAGTCCTGCCAACAGCTTCTTTGGAGCAGTGAACTTACCACTCCTCCACCGCTGTTCCCCATTGAAATCAATGGGGCAGCTCTGTGATACCACCGGTAAAACGCTGCTCTGGCGTTTTGTGGGTGGATTTAACCCATTTTCGAGTTAAAACCGCCCCGCTAGTAGCCAAATAGTGCCTCTAAAATGACGGTAAAGCGGCGCTTTACCGCCGACACCCCCCATGGCTCGCTGTGAAAGGGCTCTAAAAAGCAGCAGAAGTGGTGGAGAGAACACACAAATGCACAGAATAAATTATTTAGAAGCAGGATGATCCTTGAACTACAAGGACTCAGGTACAGCTTTCACCCCAGCAAGGAGAACAATGAGCAGCACAGTAGTGGCAATACCAGATCTCCCTCCAAATCTCATGAAACTGACAGTCAGGGTCAGCAGTGCCTGAGCTGATCTCATACTGCAGATATACAGCTTTAAGGCCCCTTTCACACTGGGGTGGTGCGGGCGTTCGGCGGTAAAGCTGTGCTATTTTTAGTGCTGCTTTACGTCATTTTAGTGGTGGTATGCGGCCGCTAGCGGGGCGGTTTCTAACCCCCGCTAGCGGCCAAAAAAGGATTAAAAACGCCCACAAAGCGCCGCTGCAGCAGCACTTTTGCCGGCGGTATAGCCGCGCTGCCCCATTGATTTCAATGGGTAGGAGCGGTGAAGGAGCAGTGAATACACCACTCCTTCACCGCTCCAAAGATGCGGCTAACAGGACTTTTTTCACCGTCCTGCCAGCGCACCGCTCCAGTGTGAAAGCCCTCCGGCTTTCACACTGGAGTGAAAGGGGCCTTTTTTTTCAGGTGCTACACAGGCGCTATTTTTAGCGCTGTAGCGCCTAAAAACTGCCACGGTGTGAAAGGGGCCTTAGGCTTTATGTTCAAGCCTCTGTGAAGTTTGTATTTGTAGAAAAAATAAAAAAATAAACAAACACTTAGCCAAAACCACTAATGTGAACCTCTGAAGTTCAAATATCCTGAATACTGGACCAATAAATAGTGTAAAACAAAACTGGTACATTGTTCCTTTAAATTCAAAATACTAATTTCAAATGCAACAAAAAAGTGCAAAAGCTAGTGACACAAACAATTGTGCATGTAATAGTGCATACCCAAAAAGGATTAACAAATATATACGTAATTGAATTGTGTATGTGATTAGTGATGGCCGAACGGTTCGCCCGGCGGTCGTTTCGCGGCGAATTTCCGACATTCGCGGTCCGCACGTTCGAACGCCTTTTTCCGTCGTTCGCCGCGGCGGACTTACGTGTTTAATGTATACAAGAACTTTAACCTTTGGTGACACGTTTATCATGTGATACAGGACAGCCAATTGAGACATGACAGCACATGGACACTTGTACATTCCCCCTAACCTATAAATACACCCGATCCGGTGGCCATTTTACATTCTTTCTTCTGTTACGATAGGGACAGGTTCCTGTGTGGAGTAGGGAGAGATAAACCACTAGCTATTTGGTACACAAAAGTTCTTTTCAGGACTGGTATAGGTGTTAGGTGTTGATAGGTTTGCTGTGCTGCTGATTCTTGCAGCAGCCTGAGTGTCTTTTGTTAGTTTAGAGAAAGGGAAAGGACGGTGTATGCTACAGGGACAGCCAGATTAGTCTTTCATCATCATCATCATCATCATCATCATTAGCTGTTACTATCAAGGTCCACAAAAGAGCTGTTCCAGTAACCACTAATCGTTCTCTTTTTTTGCCAATTTGTATAGGGACAGGAAGGAAGCAGTGTTGTCAGGCAGTGAGGGTAATTTTAAAGACTTGCTGTTATTATTAGTTCCACAAAGGTTCTTTTCAGGACTGGTATCAGTGGTACAGTAATAGGCTTGTACATGTATAATATTCTTTCTTCCAAATATAGAAAGGATATTATACTTGACTGCTGCCCTTCTGCTGCAGTCTGCTAAACATTCACAACTCACTTGTTCCACAAAAGTTCTTATAAGGACTGGTAACTTGGTATAGGGTGCTACGGTACATAGGCTTGAGTGCGGTACAGTCTGCTGTTCTGTAAGGACCGCTATCGGTCCACAATAGATAGGGTTGACGTGCACCACTGCTGACCGCTGCCCTATACTGCAGCAGTCCTTCAGCGGTATAGGGACTGACGTACAGTCTGCTAATCACTAACACACAACCTGCTTGTTCCACAAAAGTTCTTATAAGGACTGGTAACTTGGTATAGGGTGCTACGGTACATAGGCTTGAGTGCGGTACAGTCTGCTGTTCTGTAAGGACCGCTATCGGTCCACAATAGATAGGGTTGACGTGCACCACTGCTGACCGCTGCCCTATACTGCAGCAGTCCTTCAGCGGTATAGGGACTGACGTACAGTCTGCTAAACACTAATACACAACCTGCTTGGTCCACAAAAGTTCTTATAAGGACTGGTAACTTGGTATAGGGTGCTACGGTACATAGGCTTGAGTGCGGTACAGTCTGCTGTTCTGTAAGGACCGCTATCGGTCCACAATAGATAGGGTTGACGTGCACCACTGCTGACCGCTCACCTATACTGCAGCAGTCCTTCAGCGGTATAGGGACTGACGTACAGTCTGCTAATCACTAACACACAACCTGCTTGTTCCACAAAAGTTCTTATAAGGACTGGTAACTTGGTATAGGGTGCTACGGTACATAGGCTTGAGTGCGGTACAGTCTGCTGTTCTGTAAGGACCGCTATCGGTCCACAATAGATAGGGTTGACGTGCACCACTGCTGACCGCTGCCCTATACTGCAGCAGTCCTTCAGCGGTATAGGGACTGACGTACAGTCTGCTAAACACTAATACACAACCTGCTTGGTCCACAAAAGTTCTTATAAGGACTGGTAACTTGGTATAGGGTGCTACGGTACATAGGCTTGAGTGCGGTACAGTCTGCTGTTCTGTAAGGACCGCTATCGGTCCACAATAGATAGGGTTGACGTGCACCACTGCTGACCGCTCACCTATACTGCAGCAGTCCTTCAGCGGTATAGGGACTGACGTACAGTCTGCTAATCACTAACACACAACCTGCTTGTTCCACAAAAGTTCTTATAAGGACTGGTAACTTGGTATAGGGTGCTACGGTACATAGGCTTGAGTGCGGTACAGTCTGCTGTTCTGTAAGGACCGCTATCGGTCCACAATAGATAGGGTTGACGTGCACCACTGCTGACCGCTGCCCTATACTGCAGCAGTCCTTCAGCAGTATAGGGACTGACGTACAGTCTGCTAAACACTAATACACAACCTGCTTGGTCCACAAAAGTTCTTATAAGGACTGGTAACTTGGTATAGGGTGCTACGGTACATAGGCTTGAGTGCGGTACAGTCTGCTGTTCTGTAAGGACCGCTATCGGTCCACAATAGATAGGGTTGACGTGCACCACTGCTGACCGCTCACCTATACTGCAGCAGTCCTTCAGCGGTATAGGGACTGACGTACAGTCTGCTAATCACTAACACACAACCTGCTTGTTCCACAAAAGTTCTTATAAGGACTGGTAACTTGGTATAGGGTGCTACGGTACATAGGCTTGAGTGCGGTACAGTCTGCTGTTCTGTAAGGACCGCTATCGGTCCACAATAGATAGGGTTGACGTGCACCACTGCTGACCGCTGCCCTATACTGCAGCAGTCCTTCAGCGGTATAAGGACTGACGTACAGTCTGCTAAACACTAATACACAACCTGCTTGGTCCACAAAAGTTCTTATAAGGACTGGTAACTTGGTATAGGGTGCTACGGTACATAGGCTTGAGTGCGGTACAGTCTGCTGTTCTGTAAGGACCGCTATCGGTCCACAATAGATAGGGTTGACGTGCACCACTGCTGACCGCTGCCCTATACTGCAGCAGTCCTTCATCGGTATAGGGACTAAGAGTTTTGTCACAGGGTCATTTAAAAAATGACAGGCAGAGGAAGAGGCAGGCCCTTCCGCAGGGGTGGTAGGGGTAGGGCAGGAGCAACAGGCTTGAGCCAAAGTGGGAAGTTGCAGAAGGTGCGTTCAATTACTTTAAAGGATGCACCAGACTTGGTTGAGTGGCTCGCTCAGCCTTACTCTTCTGCACCCTCCTCATCCTCTCGATCTGCACCCTCTTCTTCACTCTCTGCTATGTGCACCCCCAAAGACACTACCACCAACAACACGACCACCACCACCACCACCACATACCTTCCGCTTGAGTCACTGGAATTATTTTCCGATCCATATCAAGAGGACATTTCTGATGCGCAGCCACTCTTGGTATTGGATCAGGAAGAGGAGGTAGCAACAAGCGCTACTCAGCAGTCTGACGCCAGTACCCAGATCAGCCCAAGGAGGAGGTTGGTCCCCGGTGTTGCTGCCTACTCCGAGATCTCTACTTATAGCGGTGGGGAAGGTGACGTTGATGATGACGTGTCTAGTGATGTCACGTGGGTGCCCACAAGAGAGGAAGAGGAGGGGAGTTCAGAGGGAGATATGGACCAGCAGATAGGGAGGAGAAGCAGCAATGACTTACATTGCACAGCAGGGACAAAGCAGACTGCAAATGTATCAGGAGCGAGTCATCGACCATGTACGGTCACATCTGGCGCTCCCAGGACACCGGCACATGGCTCCGCAGTGTGGGCTTTTTTTAACGTGTCCGCTGCTGACAATAGCGTTGCCATCTGCAATCTTTGCAGTCAACGCGTTAGTCGCGGTAAGCCCAATACTCACCTAGGGACGACCGCCTTAAGAAGGCACATGAGCAGCCATCACCGAGCCCAGTGGGAGCAACGGAACACACAAAGCCACACTGCAGGCTCTCACCGTCCAGCCTCGTCTTCTACTTCTCCTTCTCCTCTCTCCTCACAATTGTCCTCCACTCCACCTTCCATCACGCCAAGCTCACATTTTTCTGCAAAAAGGCAGGCTTCCGTGGGCCTAATGTTTGAGCGTAAAAAAATGATGACGCCGGATAACCCTCTTGCCCAACGGTTGGCGGCTGGCTTGTCAGAACTCATAGCCCGCCAACTACTGCCATATAAACTGGTGGACTCGGAGGCCTTTCGCAAATTTGTGGCCATTGGAACACCACAATGGAAGGTCCCAGGAAGGAAGTATTTCTCAGAGAAGGGCATCCCAGAGCTATATGGCCATGTTCAGCGGCAAGTGAATGTATCTCTGGCACACAGTGTCGGTGCCAAGATACATCTGACCACAGACACGTGGTCTAGCAAACACGGGCAGGGAAGGTATATCAGTTTTACTGCCCACTGGGTGAACCTTCTGACGGCCGTCAAGCATGTAACCCGTGGCACCCGTGTAGATTTGGTTTTACCGCCACGGATTGCATGCAGGCCTGACTCTTCTTCTCCTCCTCCTACTCCATCCTCCTCCCTCTCCTCCTCAGCTGCCTCCTCCTTTTCCGCTGCTAGCGTCTCTTCCACTGCACCGCCCAAGCTCCCCAGAACCTATTCCACATGCCAGGTGAGACGTTGCCATGCCGTGCTGCGTCTGTTGTGCCTGGAAGCAAAGAGCCACACTGGCCCGGCACTCCTTTCAGCTTTGCGTTCACAGGCAGATGAGTGGCTAACACCGCTCAATTTGACAGTTGGTAAAGTGGTGTGTGACAACGGTGCCAATCTGCTTAGCGCATTGAAACAGGGCAAAATCACGCACGTGCCGTGCATGGCACACGTCTTAAACTTGGTCGTGCAGCGATTCCTTGTCAAATACCCTGGGGTCCAGGACATCTTGCGGCAGGCAAGGAAAATCTCGGCCCATTTCAGAAGATCTTACACGGCCATGGCTCGCCTTGCTGACATTCAGCGGCGACACCATCTGCCGGTCAGACGTCTTATTTGCGATTGCCCGACGCGATGGAACTCAACCTTCTATATGCTTGATAGGCTGCTCCAGCAGAAACGTGCAGTTAACGTCTACCTGTATGAACTCTGCGAAAGAAACGGTTCTGGGGAGCTGGGTTTTTTTTCACCGCGCCAGTGGCTGCTCATGCGCGACACATGCAGACTTCTGCGGCCATTTGAGGAGATCACCAAACTGGTCAGTCGCAGCCATGGCGCCATCAGTGACATGGTACCTTATGCCTTCTTTCTGGAGCGTGCATTGCGTCGTGTCATTGATCAGGCTGTGGAGGAGCAGGAGCGGGAAGATGAGGAAGTCGCAATGCTGGATGAATTCCCAGGGGGGGCTACTCTATCTGAGACAAGTCAACAACAGGAGTCTGATGAGGAGTCAGAGGAGGATGGTGCCGGGGCGGATGAGCAGGAGCAAGAAGAGCATGCTTTAAACCTTTCTGGGATCCCTGTTGTGCGAGGATGGGGAGAGGAGAATGAAGAGGACGACATTATCCTGGATGATGAGCAGGAGCCAGGCCACCACACCGCTTCCACTTTAGTGCAAATGGGGGCCTTCATGCTCCAGTGTTTTAATAGGGACCCCCGTATAAAAAGCATGAGGGTCAAGGACCAGTACTGGGTGGCAACGTACTTAGACCCCCCGGTACAAACACAAAATGGCGGAAATGTTACCGCCGTCGCAGAGGGCTGTCAGAATGCAGCACTTCCAGGCCTTGCTTCGAGAAATGCTGCATTCTGCTTTTGCGTGCGCTGGCAGAGGAGCAATTCCCACTCCCAGAGAAGGATTTGCGGGTACCAATCCAACAGCGCCTGCAAGAAGAGGCCGGTTTGAAGATGTGTTGGTGACTTCGGATATGAGGTCATTCTTTCAGCCGACCCATCGACAGGTGTCATCCGGATCCAGCATCAGGGAACGCCTAGACCGTCAGGTGTCCGACTACATTGGGTTAACGGCCGATGTGGACGCTCTGAGGAGTGATGAACCCCTAGACTACTGGGTGGGCAGGCTTGACCTCTGGCCAGAGCTTGCCCAATTTGCAATCGAACTGTTGGCTTGCCCCTCATCCAGTGTCCTGTCCGAAAGGACGTTCAGCGCAGCAGGGGGGATTGTGACCGATAAGCGTACTCGCCTAGCTCACCACAGTGTTAACTACCTCACATTTCTAAAAATGAATGAGGCATGGATCTCGGAGGAATTCAACACATGTGACCAGTAGACCATGTATATGTCTATAAACTATTTTTTTAATCAAGCACACAGACCTTCTTAATTCATTTGGCTCACTTCCTTGACCCAAAAAAGCACACCGTACTATATGCCCCTACCCTCCTCTTTGAAGAGGTTGAGCGGTGTCATATTTCTACTGGGGCTGCTTATGATATCCCTGTGCTGTGCTGACTTCCTCCTGGGGGTTCTTATTATGAAGGGATCACACTATCCCTGTGCTGTGCTGACTTCCTCCTGGGGGTTCTTATTATGAGGGGATCACACCATCCCTGTGCTGTGCTGACTTCCTCCTGGGGCTGCTTACGGTGCTGCTGTCAGTGCTGTATGTCACGGTGCTGCTGTCAGTGCTGTATGTCACGGTGCTGCTGTCAGCGCTGTATGTCACGGTGCTGCTGTCAGCGCTGTATGTCACGGTGCTGCTGTCAGCGCTGTATGTCACGGTGCTGCTGTCAGCGCTGTATGTCACGGTGCTGCTGTCAGCGCTGTATGTCACGGTGCTGCTGTCAGCGCTGTATGTCACGGTGCTGCTGTCAGCGCTGTATGTCACGGTGCTGCTGTCAGCGCTGTATGTCACGGTGCTGCTGTCAGCGCTGTATGTCACGGTGCTGCTGTCAGCGCTGTATGTCACGGTGCTGCTGTCAGCGCTGTATGTCACGGTGCTGCTGTCAGCGCTGTATGTCACGGTGCTGCTGTCAGCGCTGTATGTCACGGTGCTGCTGTCAGCGCTGTATGTCACGGTGCTGCTGTCAGTGCTCTGTATTACGGTGCTGCTGTCAGATGCCTCTATCACGGTGCATGTGTCATTCCGGTATGTCACGCTGCTGGTGATCATCTCCTGCACCCTCTTCTTTGCCTACCCTGGTCCCTGACCTTCCCTCTCCTCCATTGCCTTCATTAGCTCCATAGTCCTGAATTGTTAGAACAATTTCCCAAATAAAATAAAAATGCTTGTAGTTATCGATCCCAAATTCACCTCATACATGTATTATGTCATTGTCCAGATGGTGGGACTACGTTTTACCCCCTAATAATTACCACGTGGCCGCAAATTCGACATGAAGGTTTGCAAAGTTCGCCTCCCATTGAAGTCAATGGGGCCCGCGGCGAACGTTCGGTTTCGCGAACGTTTGGGTCCGTTCGCATTTCGCGTTCGCGAAACGTCCCGTCGGAAGTTCGTCCATCACTATATGTGATATCTCTTATAAATAAAATAAAAATCAAAAAATCAAAAACCACATGTATAATAATAAAGTGCAAGTGTAAATGGCCAATGTACAATATATCTGAATAAACAGACTTTTATGAATTAAATATTAGAGTCTGTCATATGATATATCTTGCCAAAAAAAGTCCATTCAAAATAAACGGTGATAAAGTGTTTATGAAAAGTTCCAGTGCTCAAAGTGCTTCATGTATTGAAAAAAGTGGCTTCTTACCAGATGACATGGATCTTAAATGATAGATATCAAACACGCACAAGCTCCTTCTCCAAACCGGGCTTTTTAGCAAGTCACTTCAGCTTATGACAAACTCAATGGTGGATAGAGAGAGGCCACCCCTATGGCTCACAAGACCACTACTCACACAGACATATGCGGAATATAAATAGGAAAAACCTCATAGTATGATACTGTTTAAGTAGGCTTTATTAGCCACTTCAGCCCCAGAAGAATTGAACCCCTTCCTGACCAGAGCACTTTTTGTGATACAGCACTGCTTTGCTTTAACTGACAATTGTGCGGTTGTGCGATATCGCACCCAAATAAAATTAACGTCCTTTTTTCCCACACATAGAGCTTTCTTTTGGTAGTATTTGATCCCCTCTGCGGTCTTTATTTTTTGCGCTATAAATAACTAAAAAAGTGTAAAGTTTGAAACAAAAGCAATATTTTTTACTTTTTGCTATAATAAATATCCCCAATAAATATATAAAAAAAAGGAATTTCTTTCTCAGTTTAGGCCTATATGTATTCTTCTACATATTTTAGGTAAAAAAATCGCAATAAGCGTATATTGATTGGTTTGCGCAAAAAAAAAATAGATTCTACAAAATAGGGGATAGTTTTATGGCATTTTTATTATAATTTTTTTTTTATTAGTAATGACGGCTATATATCTTTTTTATCATGACTGCGACATTGCAGCGGACACTTCGGACACTTTTGACACTATTTTGGGACCAGTGACATTTATACAGCGATCAGTGCTATAAAAATGCACTGATTACTGTGTAAATGACACTGGCAGGGAAGGGGTTAAACACTAGGGGGGGATCAAGGGGTTAAGTGTGTCTTAGGGAGTGATTCTAACTGTGGGGGGATGGACTCACTACAACATGACAGAGATCACTGTTCCCAATGACAGGGAGCAGTAGATCCCTGTTATGTTGCCAGGCAGGACAGGGAAATGCCTTGTTTACATAGGAAACTCCCCATTCTGCTGCTCCGTGTCACAATTGTGGGCCCCCGGCAGACATCGGGTCCGCGGGACCCGTGGGCACTCTTATGGAGTACACTGCGGGAGCGTGCACTCCTTAACTTGCATCTTAAAGAGGACGTACAGGTACGCCCATTTGCCCAGCTGTGCCATTGGGCCGACGTACATCGTCATGCGCTGGTCAGCAAGCAGTTAAAATCACACTTACATCAAAGTCATGGATCACCAGCAGTATATGAAAAGAGGCGAGTCGGCATCAACCAACCTGCCGACATGTGATAACATCACACGCAAGCGCCGCCAAACGTATTTCCCCAAAAAGGGCATCCTCTGGGATTGGAGAAGTTTGTACTTGTGTCTGTGTTCCTATTAACCACATCCCCATGTTTTGTACAAGCATCACAGGGAAAGGAAGTGAGGGTAGATTTCTCTATTGGGGTCTCAGACAGAAATCTGACAGAAATGTTATTTCTTCTCCACCTTATTCAAAACACACACAAACACACACACAAACTAATTTGTTTAGAGTTGAATTTTTAAATGTTTTTACATTAAGCCTAGGTTCACACATATGCAATGCAGGAACCAACACAATTCCAGTGCAGGTTCCTGTGCATCTCCCCCACAAGCAGTTCATACTGCCCTCTGCGAACCGCTGCAGGTGTCAATAAAAGTTAATGATACCCCCAGATCGATTCACAGATTGTGAAATGTAGATTAGAACCGGATTCGGATCACATGGATGTGAACAGCCATGTGATCCGATTCTAGTGCGGGGAAAAACGGGGTCCTGCACTATTTTAATGTGAATCTAATGCGAGTTCAGCCATATAACTGTATGGCTGAACTCGCATTGCACAGACATCGCATGTGATCTGCACAACAATTGATGCTAAGAGACTCTCAGCTGTTAATGTTCACTTCCACCATTACAACTGCAAGCTCTTTCTCTGATTCAAAATCTCACACATGATTTCTCTGCCCTGATGCAGTACTGTAGCTCTGAGCTCAGCATTGAGAGTTCACTCCTGTGATGGTGGAAATGAATTGTCATAGCTGGATGCCTCTTAGAAATGTCCTAGCAATAAGGCAAGATAGGAAGATAATATCCCTGGGTGTTTTTCAGTCAGGCTTCAGGAGAAATGTACATGGCCTACACCTAAAGCAAGGGCATTATTCAATTGTGGTCAAAGCTGCACTGTTAGATTTATCTACAGACATCCCTTACCTGCGTAGGCAGGTTTTTCTTTTTTGGCAAAAAAGTGAACTATGCCTTTAACCGCTTAACCACTTAACAACCGGCCCATAGCCGAATGACGGCTACAGGGCGGTTGCTTAACTCTGGGAGGACGTACTATAATGTCCTCCCAGAATTCCGCTCTCACGCGCCCCCTGGGGCGTGCACTCAAGAGCATCCGTGACCGCCGGGTCCACAGAACCATGCGCATCACGGTAAACGGTAAACGGCCGCTCATCGCGGACATTTACCCCGTGAATGCTCCGTCAAATGACGGAGCGATCACTTGTAAACAAACCGACGTTCCTCCCTCCCCTCTCTGTACCGATCGGTACAGTGAGAGGGGAGAGATTGGTGTCAGCAGCGCTGTGGGCTAGATCTGTAGTGCCCACAGTGCTGCTCACTGACAATTAACCCTGCAATGCCTTGCCAATACTCTGCAATACCCAGCAATGCCCTGCCAATACTCTGCAATTCCCTGCCAATACTCTGCAATGCCCTGCCAATACTCTGCAATGCCCTGCCAATACTCTGCAATGCCCAGCAATGCCCTGCCAGAACTCTGCAATGCCCTGCCAATACCCTGCAATACCCAGCAATGCCCTGCCAATACTCTGCAATACCCAGCAGCTCCCTGCCAATACTCTGCAATACCCAGCAATAATCTGCAATACCCAGCAATACCCTGCCAATACTCTGCCATAAATTGCCACACTCAGAAATACTGAGCCATACTCGGTGATACACAGCCATACTCGGTGATACCCTGCAATACCCAACCATACTCTGCAATACCCAGCCATACTCGGTGATACCCTGCAATACCCAGCCATACTCTGCAATACCCAGCCATACTCGGTGATACCCTGCAATACCCAGCCATAGTCGGTGATACCCTACAATACCCAGCCATACCCAGTGATACCCTGCAATACCCAGCCATACTCGGTGATACCCTGCAATACTCAGTGATACCCAGCCATGCTCGGCCATGCTCACCCATGCTTGGCTGTACTCGGCCTCTGTATGTGGCCAGGCTGTGGAAGTCTCACACATGTGGTATCGCTCTACTCAGGAGGAGTAGGAGAATTTATTTTGGGGTGTCATTTTTGGTATGTACATGCTATGTGTAAAAAAAAAAAGCATTTTAACCACTTCCGGCCCACCGCCCATCATATGACGTCCTTGGCTTTGTGTGGGGATATCTGAATGATGCCTGTAATATATCAGCTTTTTCAGCCGGCGATTCCCTACACCATAAGAATGATCATAGTACCTGTTCTGCTGCTTGATCGTTCTTACAGGAGGTGAGAGGGGACGTCCCCCCTCCCGCCGCCCTCCGATGCGTCTACCGACTCGCCAATACGATCAAAGCCAGAATCATTTTTTTATTTTTTTTATTTCAGGCTTCCCAGCCTAGAGGTGAGATGTGGGGTCTTTTTGACCCCATATCTCACTGTAAAGAGGACCTGGCATGCCATATTCCTATTACAAGGGATGTTTACATTCCTTGTAAGAGGAATAAAAGTGATCAAAAAATTTATTTTTGGGGAAAAAAGTGACAAACTAAAATAAATAAAGTAAAATGAACAATTGAAAAAAGAAAATAATTTTAAAGCACCCCTGTCCCCATGTGCTCTCATGCAGAAGCGAACGCATATGTAAGCCCCGCCCACATATGGAAACGGTGTTCAAACCACACATGTGAGGTATTGCTGCGAACGTTAGAGCGAGAGAAAACAGAAAATTGTTCCATACTTACCGTAATTTTCTTTTCCTGGTGCCTATCCATGGCAGCATACCTGTGACAAGCTCCGCCTTGGCTCCTCCCTCAGGACTAGTGAATATTATAAAAGAAAAGGTTAGTACAGCCCCCGCATTCTCGTTAATATAGAATACCGAGGGTGGGAATGTATGCTGCCATGGATAGGCACCAGGAAAAGAAAATTACGGTAAGTATGGAACAATTTTCTGTTTTCCTGGTGCCTCCATGGCAGCATACCTGTGACAAATAACTAGCTGAGACGGGTGGGATAATGCTTAGAGGTTTATTTAAAGAATTTAATATTTAGAAGAGGCTAAGGCCGAAGTGATTGCCTGTCTGCCAAACTCCACTGAGGAGAGAGCTCCTGGGTCCACCCTGTAATGTTTCAGGAATGTGTGTTGGGATGACCAGGTTGCTGCCCGACAAATAGTTTCGATCGACACATTCGCTCTTGCCGCCCAAGAGGCAGAGACCGCTCTTGTGGAGTGCGCCCTGACCGCTGAAGGGGTCTCTAGTCCCTTTGTCCTGTACACCTTGTGGATGAGTTTGACGATCCATGAAGCGATCGTTCTGGCTGATGCCTCCTTTCCTTTACGTTTTCCCCAGGGAATTATGAACAGTCTGATGGAAGCCCGGAATGGAGCTGTGGCTTGGAGATAGCATTTCAGAGTGGAGGCGATGTCTAATTCATGAAGAGTGACAGAGTCCTGTTCAGAAAATGTTGGGAGTGCCCAGGGTTCTGACATGCTCAAGGATGAAGCGACCTTGGGAATGAACCCTCGTATTGTTCTAAGTTCCACTCTATCTGGGAAAAAAATAATGTGATCCTGATCTGCTCCCAAAGCTTGAAGCTCTGACACCCGCCTGCCGGAGGTTATGGCTATCAGAAAGGCTAATTTTAAAGTTAGGTTCCAGAGTGATATTGAGTCCGAAGGGGCAAAGGGTGGATTGGCTAAGGACTCCAGGATGACCGTAAGGTCCCAAGTGGGAAAAGATTGTTTAGACGGTGGTCTGATCTTCCTGACGGCCTTAAAAAATTGGATTAACAATGGGTCCTCCGCCCATCTTCTACTGGTTGCTGCTGAGATCGCTGACACCTGTACCTTCAAAGTACTCAATGCAAGACCCAGGTCCAGGCCTGCCTGCAGGAACTCAAGAATTTGAGATGACGAAGGGGAACCTGGATCACAGTTTCTATCAAGCATGAAGGTCTTGAAGTTGTTCCATACTTTATCATATATGTTGTTTGTGGATGGTTTTCTTGTCTTGAGCAGGGTTGCGATCACCTTGTCGGAGCACCCTAGGGATTGGAACCTTTCCCTTTCAGTTGCCAGATGTGAAGGTCCAGCCTGCGGGGATCTGGGTGGGTGTGACATCCTTGCGACAGGAGGAGGGGTACTATTGGAACTTTGACTGGAGGACTGGTGCTCAGATCCATTGCCGTAGGGAACCAAGGCCTTCTTGGCCAGTATGGCAGAACCGCTATCACCGTCGATGTCTCCCTCACGAGTCTTGACAGGAACCTCGGTATGAGGGGCCGTGGGGGAAAAGCGTAGGCCCGATCGCATGCCCACGGGGCTGATAGGGCATCTGTTGCCTCCGCCTGGGGGTGCGGAAATCTCGAGATAAACCTTGGAAGTTTGGTGTTGGATGCTGTCGCAAAGAGATCTAGCTCGAGGGGCCCCCACTGGATCATTATCCAGTTGAAGATTTCCGGGTGTAAGGACCACTCGTTGGTGTCTGCGAACCTGCGGGAAAGGCTGTCTGCCCTTGAGTTGAGATGGCCGGGCAGATAGACTGCCCTCAGGTCCTTCAGATTCCTTTCGGCCCAGAGGAATATGGGCTCCACCTCGTTCAGGAGGGATCTGCTGCGCGTTCCCCCTTGACGGTGCACATAAGATACCGCGGCCCTGTTGTCCATCCTGAGGAGAACTGGTTTGCCCGAAATCTCGAACTCCAGGGCTAGCAGTGCAAGATAGGCCGCTCTGAGCTCCAGGACATTGGACACCACGCCTGCTGCATTGAAGGACCATCTCCCTTGTACTGAGGTCTTGTTGGAATGTGCTCCCCAACCAGCTGCGCTGGCATCGGTAGTAATTATGATCCAGTCGACATGCCCTAGCGGGCGAGACTTCAGAAGCGACTGTCTCTTCATCCACCAATGTAGACTCCTGAGCATCCGGGTTGTCAGGTGTATGGGTTGGGATAGATATCGTTTGTTCCACATTCTTAAGAACTCCAGCTGAAAATGTCTCAAATGCCAGTGGGCCCAGGGGACCATAGGGATGCATGATGACATCCGACCTATCAGGCTCAAACAATTTGAGGCTGTCAGGTAGGATCTCAAGCTCACCTTCTTCATCTGTTGGATAATGGAAGATACCTTCTGAGGAGGGAGAGACACTGATCCTTTCATTGTATTGAACAGGGCTCCCAGATAGACCATCTCTTGGGTCGGAGAGAGAAGACTTTTCTCGTAATTTATCTTCCAACCGAAATCCACTAGTGTTGTTAACAGGATATCCCTGTGTTCTAATAACTGGGTTGGGTTCTTCGCCAGGAGTAGAAGGTCGTCCAGATAGTGATACACCCGGAGCCCCAATTCTCTCAGAGGTGCTATGATGGCAATCAGGGTTTTTGTAAAGACTCTGGGTGACGTGCAGAGGCCAAACGGAAGGCTCCGAAATTGGAGATGTACTTGCCCCACCGCAAATCTCAGGTATTTCTGGAACGTAGGGAGTATAGGTATGTGTAAGTAGGCGTCTTGCAGGTCTATTGAGAACATCCAATCCCCTGGTTGGACTACGCGAATGATCGTCTGAAGAGACTCCATCTTGAACTTTTCCAGAAAAATGTAGCGATTTAGCCTCTTTAGGTCTATCACAGGTCTCCACCCTCCGTTTCTTTTGGGGACTAGAAACAGGGTGGAATAGAAACCTGAAAATCTCTCGGATGGAGGCACTGGAACTACTGCCCGTTGTTCCTGTAGGGAAAGAAGAAATCGCTTCAGAGCTTCCGCCTTTTGAGGAGATCTTGACACCCTTGTCGGAGAAAAATAGTCCTTGGGGGGTTGGCTTAGGAAGGACCAGGAATGACCGTGTTTGACTGTTGCAACCACCCAGGGATCCCTGCATTTTTGTTCCCAAATCTTTGAGAACTGTTTCAACCTGGCCCCCACAGGGATCACTTGGGCTGGCCTGGCGTCAAAAAGATTTTGATGGCTCCTGTGGGGTAGGTACCGGCCTCTGCCTCCTGGACTTGAGAAACGTCGACTGTGTGCTCTTCCAGTTGTGCCTGAAGCCTTTCCCTTGTCTTGATTGTCGGTAGTCCCTATTTTTGGAATATTGGAACCTTGGTGCAGAGGATCTGAAACGTCTAGATCGCCTGTCTTGAGGAAGTAGGCCTGACTTTCCGCCGGTGACCCGAGAGATGGCTTTGTCGAGTTTTTCCCCGAACAAGGCTTTACCGTCAAAAGGTATCTTGCACCAATTTTGCTTCGAGGCAACGTCCGCTGCCCATGGTTTTAGCCACAGTGCCCTTTTGGCCATTACTGTGTGAAGCATTGCCCTTGCGGAGCAACGAATGGAATCGATGGCGGCTTCTCCAATGAAGTCGGCTGAGAGCTTCAGCTCATCCAATGCCCTTATTATCTCTTCTTTAGGGATATCCTGTTGGATTGCCGACTCTATATTATCTGTCCAGACGCGTAGTGCATTGGACACTGATGTCAGAGCTATTGCAGGTTTACAGGCATATCCTGCCATCTGATAGGCCTTCTTAAGGTCAAGGTCCATCCTTCTATCCAGAGGGTCCTTGAAGGAGGTTGAATCATCTAGGGGTAAAGTGACGTTCTTGGCCAGCCTTACCACTGCGGCATCTACCACCGGCGGGCCGTCCAGCATTTTGGAATCTGCCTCGGAGAGAGGGTATAATTTTCCCAATCGATTGGTGGAAAGTCTTTTGTCTGTCCTCCCCCATTCTTCCTCGATCACCTCCCTGATTTCCTCCATAAGAGGGAAGAAGGAGATCTGGCGCTTAAGGAAGGGGAAGTATGATTTGGACTTCCTGACCTCCACGTTGGAATCCTCCCAACCGATTGCTTGTTTAACGGCCTGCACATAGGGCTGGACCATGGCAAAGGCAAAGCCAGAGGCATCTGCGTCATCTGAGGAATCCTCTGAAATGGCCATTTCGTCCTGATACTTAGAGGAGGAGGGAGGGAACAGACGACCACTTCCACTGGTGGATGGACCAGGAATGGGGGCCTCAGCCATCAGCTCCTGAGGAGGAGATGCCGGTTGTTGTGTCGGCCTTGTAGCGACCAATTCCGTAAGGGAGTCTTTTACTGCCTTTTTAAGGAGATCTGCCACCTGTAGGCTCTCAGACTCTCTGTCTGCTGCATAGTCTCTAAGGCAGTCTCGACAAATTAGTTTGTCCGGAAGTGGGGAGCCTCCGCAGGCCTGACATCTGGTAGGTCTAGGTCTCGGGGAGCGCGAATGATGGCGCCTCTTAGCTGAAACTTTCCTGCCGCTTCTGTAATGCCCATGTCTGGGTGACCTGTCTCTGCTGTGACAGGAATCATCATCGTCATCTCCATATCGCCTTGAGGTCTTCTTAGACGTCTTCTGGCGTACAGGACTGAAATACAAAAGTATCGTCCTTAGTGCACTCTTTTTTTTTTTTTTTAAACTTACCTGGGCGTAGGTCCTTACCTTGGGAGTAGAGTAGGATCTTGAGCGGGCGGCGAAAGGCTCATGTTTAGGCGGCTTAGCAGAGATAACGGCTAGGAAAGAGTCAGAGGAAAAAAGGCGTCAACCAGTCGTGCGCTGATTCACGGAAAAGAAGGGAATTTGCCTACAAAAGTGACGATTCCTACCCCCCGTTACTGTGTGTTGTGTTTTTGTGTTTTTTTTTTTTTTTTTTTAAATCCATTTTTTATATATATATATATATTTTTTTTTTTGGAGGCTCCGATTTAAATAATTTTATATATTAATAAATTAATTCTTTTTAAGTGAAAAGAGACATTCCATCAGAGCTATACCAATATATTCGGATGATCACATGTACAAAAACAAATGCATTAAAACATGCCTTACCTTAACAGGGGTGGGAATAGCCTGGAACTCTAGAGTGTAATTCTCTTGCTGACCACAGGCATTTCACCTGTGTTGCTGGGGAAATAAATAGGAGGAGGGGAAGTGATGTCGTGCTAAAGCTCCTCCTCTGACACTCTGAGGGCAAAAAGAACCATTCGCCCTCAAAAAAGATGGCCGCCGAAGCTTCCGACGCTACCACGCACGCGCCGAACGTCAAAACTGACCGTCGAAACATACGACCCGCCGGCGCATGCGCAGACGACGGCGGGAACGCTAGACTATTATAAAATGACACAGACTCGCCGCGCGCGACCCCTAGTGAGTCAGGGAGTGACAAACACACATGGGAAAGGAAAGGGGGGCCTGCTAGGACTATGGGGACCGCGGAAACAGAGCGCAGGAGAGAGGAAGGACAGATGAGACTGGAGGGAAAAAACAAACCTCAGGGACAGAGCAAAGCTGCTACCTCTGCTGCCATAGACTGGAGCCTGAACGCCCATACTGCAGGTAAAGCTCTTACTTAAGAGACAAACTGCTTGTCCCAAAAGATCCTACAGAAGGGACTTCCAACCTTATAAGCGCATTTAGCTGCCCAAGAGAAGGAACCGCGTCCGGGAGAGGCTTGAACCCGGACGGACGCTGCCGAATGCAGAAGGTAAGGACGCCGACCAGGATTCACTGCCATGAGGTATGAGGAAAAAAAGGAGAATGCGGGGGCTGTACTAACCTTTTCTTTTATAATATTCACTAGTCCTGAGGGAGGAGCCAAGGCGGAGCTTGTCACAGGTATGCTGCCATGGAGGCACCAGGAAATAATTTTAGCCCTAGACCTCCTCTGTAACTCAAAACATGTAACCAGTAAAAAAAATGTAAAGCGTCGCCTATGGGGATTTTTAAGTAACGACATTTGGCGCCATTGCATGAGCGTGTGCAATTTTGAAGGGTGACATGTTAGGTATCTATTTACTCGGCGTAACTTCATCTTTCACATTATGCAAAAACATTAGGCTAACTTTACTGTTTTTTTTTTTAAACGCATTCAAAAAATTGCTGCGCAAATACCGTGCTAGATAAAAAGTTGCAATAACCACCATTGTATTCTCTAGGGTCTTTGCTAAAAATCATATCTAATGTTTTGGGGTTCTATGTAATTTTCTAGCAAATAAATGATGATTTTTACATGTATGAGAGAAATGTCAAAATTGGCCTGGTTGCTCCAGAACGCCTAAAGGTGCTCCCTGCATGTTGGGCCTCTGTATGTGGCCACGCTGTGTAAAAGTCTCACACATGTGGTATCGCCATACTTGGGAGTAATAGCAGAATGTGTTTTGGGGTTTAATTTGTGGTATGCATATGCTGTGTGTGAGAAATAACCTGATAATATGACAATTTAGTGAAAAAAAAAGGAAAAAAAATTTTGATTTTGCAAAGAATTGTCGGAAAAAACGACAACTTCAAAAAACTCACCATGCCTCTTACTAAATACCTTAGAATGTCTTCTTTACAAAAAGGGGTTATTTGGGGGGTATTTGTACTTTTCTGGCATGTTAGGGTCTCAAGAAATGAGATAGGCCATCAGTACTTCAGGTGTGATACATTTTCAGATATTGGCACCATAGCTTGTGGACTCTATAACTTTCACAAAGACCAAATAATATCCACCAATTTGTACTTATTTTTACAAAAGATATGTAGTAGTATAAATTTTGGCCAAAATGTATGAAGAAAAATTACTAACCTGCTAAATTTTATAACAGAATCGTAAAAAAAAAATTTTTTATAGAATTTTCGGTCTTTTTTCTTTTATAGCACAAAAAATTTAAAAACCCAGCAGTGATTAAATACCACCAAAAGAAAGCTCTATTTGTGGGGAAAAAAGGACAAACATTTCATATGGGTACAGTGTTGCATGGCTGAGTAATTGTCATTCAAAATGTAAGAGCACCGAAAGCTGAAAATTGGTCTGGTTATTAAGGGGGTTTAAGTGCCCAGTGGTCAAGTGGTTAAGGACCGCCCCACATACATTTATTGTGGCAGAAGTAGAGCACCTTTAGAGCAAAATCCCCTTCCTGAATGTGACTACCTGTATGAGCCCCGCTACCGCTGTGATTGGACATAGTGGGAGCCAATCAGTGGGTCTGGAGGTTGCGATGTCCACCCAGAACCTGACAATAAATCATACAGAGGCAGAACGGTGGTTTGGCTATGTAAACAAGGCAGACCTATGTTCTGCCAGAAGCAAAAATGGAGAGCTCATGTTTCTGCTAAGCAGAAACATGAATCTCTGTTTTCCTTTAGTCAAAGCACTCCCCCTACAGTTAGAGAGCACACATAGGGAACACATTTAACCCTTTGATTGCTCCTGATGTTAACCCCTTCCCTGCCAGTGTCATTTATGCAGTGACTAGGTCCGAAGGGATGAGTCTGTCGGATAATCCGATTGTGTGTGGGCTGGTCCGATCGTTTTTCCAAAAATGGATCCAACAGACCTAGAAA
The DNA here is from genome assembly GCF_037356315.1 of Lithobates pipiens. Lineage (NCBI taxonomy): Eukaryota > Metazoa > Chordata > Amphibia > Anura > Ranidae > Lithobates > Lithobates pipiens. The sequence continues at coordinate 101,788,125 of NW_027507785.1, forward strand.
TAGAACATGTTTCAAATCTATCTGATGGACTCAATTCCGATGGACTAAAATCAGAAAACCATTCATCTGTGTGCTGGTCCGACGGACCAAATACAATGCAAGGGAAGCTATTGGCTACTGGCTATTGAACTTCCTTGTTTAGTCCCGTTTACGTCATCACATTCAAAATGAACGAACTTTAAAACTGACTTAGTCCATACGTGTGTGGCCAAGTCCGTTCTTTTGGAAAGTCCGTCGGACCTCCGCCGAAAATCCGTCGGGAAAACCGTCGGAACCTAGTCTGCCTGAAAGTCCAGTCGAGTGTACACGGCATTAGTGTCAAATTTGTCAGCTGTAATGTCGCAGTCCTGCTAAAAATTGCTGATTGCCGCCATCACTAGTAAAAAAATAAAATAAAAAATAAGTCCCTAAATCTATCCCATAGTTTGTAGACGCTATAACTTTTGTGCAAACCAATCAATGTGCATTTATTGGGATTTTTTTACCAAAAACATGTAGCCGAATACATATTGGCCTAAGTTTAGGAAGAAATTCGACTTTTTTTTACATTTTTATTGGGTATGTTTTATAGCAGAAAGTAAAAAAAATATAGTTTTCATTTTTAAATTGTTGGTCTCTTTTTGTTTATACGCAAAAAAATAAAACACAGAGGTTATTAAATACCAGCAAAAAGCTCTATTTGTGGGAAAAAAGGACATCAATTTTATTTGGGTACAGTGTCGCATCGACGGCGCAACTGTCAGTTAAAGTACTGCAGTGCCGTATTGCAAAAAATGACCCGGTCATGAAGAGGTTAAAACCGCCCAGAGCCCAAGTGATTAAAGTACTATAGGTACTTAAATCAGTTTTGATGTTATCCTAGTGTGATCCTATACATATCAGTATAGCAAAGAGAGATGGACAGTGCTTTACTTCTTCTACAGTAAAATAGTGAAAAGGGCCTTCGCGCTACTATTCAACAGGTAAAACTAATAAACAGGGTGAATATACCTCTTCATGAAAATCAGTGTATATAAATATATATATATAAAATAGGTCATAGGGGGGCCATATAATGCATGTAGACTGTACTGTTGTTGCGAGGAAAGTATTCACAGAGATGTGCAGCTCAAAAAAATAATAAACATGGAGAGAGAGGGAAGGCTCTGATAGTGTAGTAATTAATTAAAATATTAGAGTTTAATTGAAGAAAATGATAAAATCGGACTCTCACATCTAAACAAAAAAGAACAGCACAAGAAGCAAAACTGTGTGTGGTATGCATCAGACTATTTCCGTCGGAATATCCGTCGGACCAAATTTTCAAACTTGCTGGAAATATTTTCCGACAAACTGGTCCGATAGGACATACTCCGATCATGTGTAGAGAATTTCGATCGGACAAAGTGCCACGCATGCTCAGATCAAATTCCTACATCAAAGCTATTGGCTACTAGCCTGAACGAAGTCCCATCGTAACAAAATTACGTCATCACGTTCTGAAAGATCGGATTTTTCGTCAACTTTGTCCGACCGTGTGTATGCAACAGTTTCGGACAAGATCCGACGGACAAAATCAGATGGACAAAATCCGACGGATTTGGTTGTCGAAATGTCCGACCGTGTGTACAAGGGCTTAGAGGTGCCTGGATCATTGATACAGATAAACATTTTTAGGAATCCTTTGGCAGTTAAAACACTTTTGAACTGTGATTTTTTTTGCCTGGAGGTCAGCCTTAACCACATGCCTACCAGCGCACAACAATGTACATCGGCACAATGGCACGGCTGGGAAAATGGGCGTACAGGTACGTCCCCTTTAAATCGAGGCATTGTGTGCGCATGCACCATGAACTTCGTGAACGTTCTTGTGGGCACCGATGACTCGATGTCTGCCGGGGGCCCGCAATCGTGACACGGAGTAGCAGAACAGGAAGATGTCTATGTAAACAAGGCATTTCCCTGTTCTGCCTAGCAACATGGCAGAGATCTACTGCTCCCTGTCATCGGGAACAGTCATCTCTGTAATGTTCTAGTCAGACAATCCCCCCCCACAGTTAGAATCACTCCCAAGGACACACTTAACCCCTTGATCCCCCCTAGTGTTTAACCCCTTCCCTGTCAGTGTCATTTACACAGTAATCAGTGCATTTTTATAGCACTGATCACTGTATAAATGACAATGGACCCAAAATAGTGTCAAAAGTGTCCAATGTGTCCGCCATAATGTTGCAGTCATGATAAAAATCGCAGACCACCGCTATAACTAATTACTGGACCTCCAGATGTTGCAGAACTACAAGTCTCATGAGGCATAGCAAGACTCTAACAGCCTCAAGCATGACACCCAGAGGTAGAGGCATGATGGGACTTGTAGTTTTGCAACAGCTGGAGGTCCGCTAATTGCCTATCCCTGCCCTATTTTGTAGACGCAATAACTTTTACCCAACCCAATCAATATACGCTTATTATATAATATGTAAAAGAATACCTAAAGTGAGAAAGAAATTCGTTTTTTTATATATTTTTTGGGGATATTTATTACAGCAAAAAGTAAAAAATATTTCTATTTTTTCAAAATTGTCGTTCTTTATTTGTTTATAGCGCAAAAAATTAAAACCGCAGAGGTGATCAAATACCATAAAAAGAAAGCTCTATTTGTGTGAAAAAAGGACGGCAATTTTGTTTGGGTGCAACGTTGCATAACCACGCAATTGCTAGTTAAATTGATGCAGTGCCGTATCGCAAAAAGTGCTCTGGTCAGGTAGGGGGTAAATCGTTCCAGGACTGAAGTGGTTAAACCAGCCATAAGTCATAAGCCTTGACCTTAACATAAACATAAAATAACATAAACGCTTAACCTGAACTCTAAAACCTGACTTCATAATCCCAAAACCCTTAAAATGCAAATCTCGCCTTAGCAAACTTTATACATTGCAATAGCTTTAGAACACTTGCTAACTCCCATTTTTGTTCTGAACAAACATCTGTTTGTTTAATCATGTCTTTTCCAAACTGATTTATGCATAGGAGAGCCAGGCTTCATTATAACCACCTGAGAAGACCTCAGTATTCTAATGAAGAAATCTGCATTACCTGTAAAGTGGCGCATCTGTGTGATGTGTAGAACAGGGGCGTAGCAAAATTACATACCTAAGGGAAAAAATGTAATGCAAACTTGCTCAAGGCTGTAATGTATTGCCGACTCCCAGCAATATAATTGAAAAGCAAAGATAAAACCACGCCCAAATTTAAAAAAATAATTGGCGTGGGGTCCATAATCCATACCAGACTCTTATCTGGTATGTTGATGGGGACAAGGGCCTCTTCCTGGCAACCCTGGTCATTGGTTGTCGGGGTCTGCGGGTAGGGCTTATCGGGATCTGGAAGGCCCCTTTAACAAGGGGGCCCCCAGATCACGGACTCCCCTATGTGAATAGGTATGGGGTACATTGTACCCCTACCCATTCATCCAAAAAAGTGTCAAAAATAAAATGCACTCTCATAGTGCTGGACGGGTGAAGGCATATCAGGTGCAGCGATAGAAAAAAAAGTTCAGAGGAATCCTAGGATGTCAGCCATAAGCGCTGGGCGTCAGTGGGAGCTGAAGCCTCCAAGAGACTCGGGAGGACGCCGGCAGGGTCCCTCGGCATAGAGGTGTTTTGGAGCTGTCAACCTAGGTACCACCTACCACCGTGTTTGGCTAAACTCTGTGTAACCCGTCACTCCCTGTATATATCTGCTTTTGTTTCAGATTTTCTGGAGGAGATTGTAGGTCAGGTATTTCTCATTTGGTTTCCCAAAAGCTAGAGACTCAAGTGCCGCTGCCACTGAGTCTCGTTTTACTGTGTGCAACATCACAGCCTCTGAAGAGCTGTGGGTATTACTTGGTCTGTCTGCTACCCCACTCATCCCTATTAGGTGTTGGAGCTTTGCTGCCAGATAATATAACCATGGGTTTGGCAGGGCAAGGGAGGCTTACCCTTTTCATCAATGACCATTAGGGAGCCCGTAATACACTCCAAATTTCGTTATGGTCGACATGGCAATCATGTACTGCCTTAGGCAGAAATGCATGTGCCAGTGCTGTCTGCCATCCACATTCTGGTGGTAGAGAACTGGAAAGCGGAATATCTCAGCCGCCAACAGATACATCCAGGAGAATGGTCTCTGTACCCACAGGTGTTTATGAAGATTTGCCATCGGTGGGGTACACCGGATGTAGACCTGCTGGCATCCAGGTTCAACTGCAAGATTCAGCAGTTTGTATCCAGAGCAAGAGATTCACTTGCAATTGGAATAGATGCTCTGGTAGTTCCCTGGACTCACTTCTCTTTGATTTATGCATTCTCCCCATTCCTCTTCTGCCACACCTTTGAAAAGAGATGACATCAGTCATTCTGGTAGCTCTGGCCTGGACCAGGAGGGCCTGGTACCCTGAGGTAGTGAGATTAAGAGTAGACAAGCCTTGGATGCTTCCGCTCGGGCTTGATCTACTGTCACAGGGGCCTATATTCCACCTGAATTTATGCTCGCTGAATTTGACAGCATGACTATTGAAGCCAGGGTGCTAGGAGATCGTGGTATCCCAGGACCAGTGGTAACTACATTGGTGAATGCCAGAAAGGCGATCACCAGGAAGGTTTATCACAGGGATTGGAAGGCTTACATTGCATGGTGTGAGGCCAAAAGTTGGCATCCTTGCAGATTTTTGGTAGAGAGAATTCTCTCTTTTCTTCAGTCAGGCTTAGATAAAAGATTAGCCTTGACAACAATTAAAAGGCAGGGTTTAAGCCTTCTCAGTGTACTTCCAGAAGCTTTTGACTTCACATTCTCTGGTCCGAACTTTTCTTCAGAGAGTGACTCACTAATCGCCTCCCGTTAACTCACTTCCTTGCCCTTGGGATTTCAATTTAGTTTTGTCGGTGCTACAGGATCAGCCTTTTGAACCAATTAACAAAGTTCAGTTAGTTCTCTTGACATGGAAGTTGGCTTTTCATTTTGCAATTACTTTGGCTAGAAGGGTCTCCGAATTGGCAACCCTTTCCTCTGAGCTGTATTTGATTTTGCACCATGATAAAATGGTGCTGCATCCTTTTTGCCTAAGGTAGTTTCTGAATTTCATTTAAATTAGGACATTGTTCTACCTTCATTTTTCTCTCAGGCCGCGTACACACGGGCGGACTGTTCGCCCAACCTTGTCCGCTGAACAGTGTTTGGGCGGACAGTCCGCTCGTGTGTGGGCTTTCAGCGGACAGTTTCAGCGGACAGTTGGACGGACAAGGTCTTTCGGAAATTCCGAAAAACTGTCCGCTGAAACTGTGTTTGAGCGAACAGTCCGCCCGTGTGTGGGCTTGTCCGCTGTACTTTCGAAATGAGCGGACTGTTCCCGCTCGGAAAGTCCGCCCATTTCGAGCGCGTGTACAGGTAGGCGGGGCCCGCGAAGGAAACGTCGCGGGCTCCGCCGCCTGGAATGGGCTTAAAGGGGAACCCCAACGCCGAAAAAAATCGGCGTGGGGGTCCCCCCCAAGTCCACACCAGACCCTTGTCCGAGCACGCTACCCGGCCGGCCAGGAAAGGGGGGCGAGCGAGCGCGCCCCCCCTCCTGAGCCGTACCAGGCCGCGTGCCCTCAACATGGGGGGGGTGCCTCGGGGAAGGGGGGGCCGCGCGGCCCCCCCACCCCAAAGCACCTTGTCCCCATGTTGATGAGGACAAGGGCCTCTTCCCGACAACCCTGGCCGTTGGTTGTCGGGGTCTGCGGGCGGGGGGCTTATCGGAATCCGGGAGCCCCCTTTAAGAAGGGGGCCCCCGGATACCGGCCCCCCACCCTATGTGAATGAGTATGGGGTACAATGTACCCCTACCCATTCACCTGTGAAATAAAGTACAATAAAACACACAACACAGAGAAAAAGTATTTTATTGCACAGCCGGGGGTCTTCCGTCTTCGGGGGTCTTCTCGCCGGACTCCTCCGCTATGTGTGTGTAGCTCTTTTGCCAGCGGAGGAGTCCGGCTTTCTTCCTCCCCGCCGCCGGCCTCTTCTCCCGACTTCGGGGGTCTTGTCCCCCTCTTCGGTTCTTCTGCCGGGCCACCGCGCCTGGTCCGGTGGCCCGGTCTTCTGTCGCCGTCTTCTGTCGCCGCCTTCGGTTCTTCTGCCGGGCCACCGCGCCTTCTTGTAGCTCTTTTACAGGCGGTGGCCCGGTCTTCTGTCGCCGCTGTCGTCGCCGTCGCCGCCGCCGCCGCCTTCCGTTCTTGTTCTTCTTCTTGTTCTTCTTCTTCTTCTCCTGGAGATGTTGACTCGACGATCTCTCCGGCCGGAATGCCAGAGCCGCGCTGTGCGGTCACTTATATAGTGACAATGGGGCGGTGTCACATGGTATATGTCACATGGGTTGGTCACATGGTGACCCCGCCCCCTTACGATGTCATAGTCCCCATGTGACATCAACCCATGTGACCAACCCATGTGACATATACCATGTGACACCGCCCCATTGTCACTATATAAGTGGCAGCGGAGCGTGTCCCTGGCATTCCGGCCGGAGAGATCGTCGAGTCAACATCTCCAGGAGAAGAAGAAGAACAAGAAGAAGAACAAGAACGGAAGGCGGCGGCGGCGGCGACGGCGACGACAGCGGCGACAGAAGACCGGGCCACCGCCTGTAAAAGAGCTACAAGAAGGCGCGGTGGCCCGGCAGAAGAACCGAAGGCGGCGACAGAAGACGGCGACAGAAGACCGGGCCACCGGACCAGGCGCGGTGGCCCGGCAGAAGAACCGAAGAGGGGGACAAGACCCCCGAAGTCGGGAGAAGAGGCCGGCGGCGGGGAGGAAGAAAGCCGGACTCCTCCGCTGGCAAAAGAGCTACACACACATAGCGGAGGAGTCCGGCGAGAAGACCCCCGAAGACGGAAGACCCCCGGCTGTGCAATAAAATACTTTTTCTCTGTGTTGTGTGTTTTATTGTACTTTATTTCACAGGTGAATGGGTAGGGGTACATTGTACCCCATACTCATTCACATAGGGTGGGGGGCCGGTATCCGGGGGCCCCCTTCTTAAAGGGGGCTCCCGGATTCCGATAAGCCCCCCGCCCGCAGACCCCGACAACCAACGGCCAGGGTTGTCGGGAAGAGGCCCTTGTCCTCATCAACATGGGGACAAGGTGCTTTGGGGTGGGGGGGCCGCGCGGCCCCCCCTTCCCCGAGGCACCCCCCCCATGTTGAGGGCACGCGGCCTGGTACGGCTCAGGAGGGGGGGCGCGCTCGCTCGCCCCCCTTTCCTGGCCGGCCGGGTAGCGTGCTCGGACAAGGGTCTGGTGTGGACTTGGGGGGGACCCCCACGCCGATTTTTTTTCGGCGTTGGGGTTCCCCTTTAAGCCCATTCCAGGCGGCGGAGCGCGCGACGTCTCCTTCGCGGGCCCCGCCTACCTGTACACGCGCTCGAAATGGGCGGACTTGTCTCCGCCTTACGTGGGCGAGTCCGTTCATTTCAAAAGTTGAGCGAACTGTTTGCCCAACCTTGTTCGTCAAACAGTCCGCTCGTGTGTGGGCAAGTCCGCTCATGCTAATTTTGAGCGGACTGTTTGCCCAAACTGTTTGACGAACAAGGTTGGGCAAACAGTCCGCGCGTGTGTACGCGGCCTCAGCCTGGCTTGCCAGAAGAGAAGCAGTTGCACCCTTTGGATGTGGTTCAGGCAGTCAGGGTCTACCTGGAAAGGTCTGCAGGCATCAGAATTTCTGATGCGTTTTTTGTTTTGCCGGAAGGCCCCAAGAAGGGTCCAGTGGCTTCTACGGCATCCATTTCACTTTGGATTCGCCAGTTAATCATTCATGCCTATGGCCTGAAAGGTAAAGATCCTCCCTTCGGAACCTCCTGGGCTTTTTGTCACCAGGTGTCACTGGCGCAGATTTACAAAACTGCTACTTGGTCTTCTGTACATACGTTCACAAGATTTTATCAGGTGAATGTTAAGGCAGCAGAGGACTCGCTTTTGACCGTAGTGTCTTGCGGGCTGCTGTATAAATCTGATGTTGTTTTCATACAGTGTGTCTCCCTCCCCTCAAGGCTATTGCTCTGGAACGTCCCAGGTAGTAATTTATATGGTTGCTCTGTGTCCCATGATGCACGAGAAAGAACTTCCTTACCTGTAAAATCAATTTCTTTGAGTACATCACGGGACAAAGAGGTCTTTCCCCTCTCTTTTAGGGAGTTCATTGCTTTCTACAAAACTGGATTACTTCCTGTATGTGATGGGTTATATAGGGGATTACTTCTTGTTTTTGGTTATTCTACCAGTGTCTAGTCACCTATAGGTAGCTCATAACCCAGGTACTCAATAAAAATTTAATTATAAAAAAGTGAAGGGAAATCTCCCCAACGGGGCACAAAGAGCAGATAAAAAACGAATAGGTTTTAAACCTGCCCTACTCTATCCAAAACTAGGAAAAACATCTTAGCCCTTGTACACACGGTCGGAGATTCAGACGGAATGTTCTTCCGGAATTATTCCGTTGGAATTACTCCGATGGATTTGGTTGTCGGAATCTCCAACCGTGTGTACAAGGGCTAACATTTGGCTATACATACATTTTATTAGCTGCCCAAAGCAACAACTCCTAGTGGCACCGCTTCACAAAACAGCAACACGTAAGCTGGAACATGGCTTGAATTGTGAAAACAGGGACAACACTTTTGTACTGTTTCCAGATTCTTTACTTTTTCAAAAGCTTAGAAGAAGGCTTCATTTTCACTTGACCTATGATTTCTGCTGGCTTCTGCTTACATTAAGAAGCATGTCTGTCAAAAGACGTTCCCCTTTCCAGCAAGTGGTGAATCTCGGAGATGTAATCAGCTGTGTCTTATTGAGCATGACAGCGTTGGAACCATTTAAGTCACTGAGGCAAACCAAAATGCAGTTTTAATGCTCTTTTGAAATGGAAAACCATGTATTTTATAAGAGCAAGAAAGGAAAACATGTTATCATAAAAACAATGCATCTATGAAATTACAGTGTTAATAGAACATAACATATATTAAACAGAAGAAACTGGAATAAGGCTTGAATCACACGTATGCATTTTTAGTGCTTTTTGTATTTTGCAGATTTGCACTACAGAACGTTTTTCATTGAAAACCATGTTAAATGGACTGTAGTGCAAATCTGCAAAATGCAAAAAGCACTAAAAATGCATAGGTGTGAATCAAGCTTTATACCAGTTTCTTCTGTTTAATATATGTTATGTTCTATTAACACTGTAACTTCATAGATTGTTTTTATGATAACATGTTTTCCTTTCTTGCTCTTATAAAATACAATAGGTGAATAAGTGGAAGGCTTGATTCTCACTAATGCGTTTTTTTGTTGCATTTTGCAGAAATGCAGGGGCATTTTTTAAAATGGGTTCCTATGAAACATGTTCACATCAATGCATTTTGTGCCTCTGTGTTTTTGGAAAGGGTCTAGGACTTTTTTTCCTGCAAAATGCAGCATTTTGCATCTAATAAATTTCAAAACGCAAGTACCGCGTTTTTTTAATGCGATTTTGCAGAGATTTGCATTTTGCGATTTGTATTTCTTTCAGCTGTACATTCACTGTATATAACTGCTTGCTAAGGAGGGGGCCGGGAAGCCAGACACCTTGCCCTTAACTTCCCCGCTGAATGTTAAAAAAAGAATTGCCAGCTAAAAAGAATTGTGAAAAAAAATAGCGTGTGGTCCATACCAGGCCCTTGGGTCTAGTATGGATTTGGAGGGGACCCCCCCCCCCCCACACACACACTGGCATGGGGTCCCCCTCAAAATCCATATCAGACCCTTATCAGAGCGTGCACTATGCCCCGGGTGGTGATGTCGCAAGGGGATGGCCACACCCCCCATCGTTATTTAAGAAAAGCTTAACATCGGCGCAGACAGATCAGCGGGAAGTAGCATCAAAGGAGGATCGTTGGTGGCAGAGGAAGAACACCGGGCAAAGAAGACAGGAGAAAGAAGAAGAGCGGAAGAAGAAGCGGGAGAAAGAGATGCTCGAGGAGGAAGATTCGAGAGAAGATGGAGGAAGACCGGAAGAAGATATTTTTAATAAAAGACTTGTCAAAACTGTCTACTGTATTTTTTCACAATGCACTACTTTTTTTTTTGGTGAATGCGTAGGGGTAGAATGTACCCCATACTCATTCACATGGGGGGTGGATCAGGGGGCCCCCTTGTTAAAGGGGACTTCCAGATTCGGATAAGCCCCCTGCCCACAGACCCCGACAACCAGTGGGCAAGGGTTGTCAGGAAGAGGCCCTTGTCCCCATCAGCATAACTTTTTTTTAATTAAATGAGTACCCAGAAGAAATTACACTGAGATTAAAGGAATTTGTGGAAATTAATGAAGGGATAGCTTCAGCAGGGGTGACATGGGATACAGCTAAAGCCTTCCTTAGGGGGTTACTAATAGAACAGGTTGCAAGAATTAAGAAGAAGAAGAGGCCTGGGAAGAAAATCAAAGAAAGGAAGTAATGGATTTAGAGAGACACTATGTATCAGATCCAACTTTAGAGAAACAAAAATTATGGTTGGTGAAGCAGCAGGAATATAAGGGAGGCTGTAACAAGAAGTGCGGAAAATAAGAGACTTCAATGGAGACAGAACTCCTTTGGAGAAGGGGAAAAATGGGCCGTCTATTGGCACTCTTGGTGAGAACTAATTCTACTCCTTCTGGTATTTCCTCGATTAGGACTCCCAGAGGAGAAGTTACGTCCGACCCTGGGGTGATTATGGAAACCTTCTTGGAGTTCTATGGGGAACTATATAAATCACAACAGAGCCCAGATATTGGTGGGTTGGAGAGGTTCCTGCGGAAAATAGAATTACCCACTCTTTCGGAGAGCGACAGGAACTCGATTCCCCAATAGAGTTGGAGGAACTGACACAGGCATTAGCTGGTATGTCCAATGGCAAGGTCTCCGGACCAGACGGGCTGCCGCTGGAAATTTATAAGCAATTTGGGGGGGCTTTGCTCCCAGAACTCCGAAAGACAATGAGGTGGGTAGCTGATGGAGGAGGGTTGCTACTATCGATGTCGGAAGCTATTATTACAGTTTTACAGAAGGAGGGGAAGGATCCCTTGGAAACATCAGCATATAGACCAATATCCTTACTGTGCTCTGACGTTAAAATAGTGGCAAAGGTCCTAGCATCTAGGGTAAACAAATGCATATCAAAACGTATTCATGAGGATCAGTCAAGGTTTGTTCCGGGTAGATCCACAAGTGTTAATATAAGAAGGGTTTACATGAACCTCCAGGTCCCATTGGAGGTCGCTTGCTCGAGGGCTGTTCTATCCTTGGATACAGCCAAGGCATTCAATAGCCTCGAGTGGGGCTACCTCTGGCGGGTCCTGGTAAAGTTGGGTTCGGTGAACAATTTATCCAATTGTTAAAAATGTTATATAGAAATCCAAGTGCTAAGTTAAAAATCAATAATGACTTTTTTGGAAAGGATCCCATTGGAGAGAGGCACGAGGCAAGGGTGCCCGTTGTCACCCTTGCTATTTGCATTAGCGATGGAACCCTATGCATGCACAGTAAGGTCTTTAACGGAGATGCGTGGATTGCAAAGGAAGTGTGGGGAGTAAAGGATAGCTTTATACGCAGATGATGTTCTGTTCTTTCTGGGGGACTATCTGTATGGCTGAAAAGGCATCGCACGGACATCGCCTGTGATTTGCACTGCAGTGCCATGCAAATCACATGTGATCTCGCACCACACACTGGTGTGAACCAGCACTTTCAGTTTTAAACCATAATTGCTATCTAGGGGCAAATCAGATTGTAAAATTTCCCTTTCTATTTTTCAAATTTCTATTTGTGCTGATTCTTTAAAGGGCAACTGTAAAGTTGTCAATAATTAGTTGCCCCCACCATCCTGATTTCTTCCCACTAGGGGTCAATACAAACAGATAAAAACAAGTAACCATGTACCTCTAGCTATCACATGCAATCCAGCTCTAGAAGGGATAAGAAAGGTAATCAAAGATTTACAACTCATCATCACAGAGGAAACTCTGTTGGCAACAGTTCCTGGTAACTTTCTTTTCTTTAATTTGAATTCATTAGGTCAATTAGAGTGATTTTTTTTGTCAGAGTAGGCAAGCCTTGACAGATAAAACAACCCTTTGTAGTTCGAAATGTTGTACTCAAAGCAATTGGACCTTTAGCCTTTAACAACGCCTATGACTTTTAAGCTAGACTTAACCCTTGTAAACACGGTCGGAAATTCCAACCACAAAATCCGTCTGATTTTTTCTGACGGATTTTGTCCGGAACTGGTGTTGCATACGCACGGTCGGACAAAGTTGTCGGAAAATCCGATCATTTGGACCACGTTCAGCCTAGTAGCCAATAGCTTTGCTCTCGTACTTTGATCTGAGCATGCGTGGCACCTTGTCCAATCGGAATTCTCTACAAACAAAGTCCGATCGGATCATGTTGTCGGAAAATTTTATATCCAGCTCTCAAACTTTGTTGGTCGGAAAAAGTCAGATGGAGCCCACACATGGTTGGATTATCCGACAACACGGTCCGATCGGACATTTTCCATCAGAATGTCCGACCGTGTGTACAAGGGCTTACACCTGTCGAATTTGTTAAAAAATTTTAAATTTTCAGAATGTTCATTTGATTATCTAATGCCCCATACACACGATGGGTTTTTCCAACAACAAATGTTGGATGTGAGCTTGTTGGCTGAAAGTCCGACCATGTGTATGCTCCATCGAACATTTGTTGTCGGACTTTCCGCCAACAAAAGTTGGCTAGCAGGTTCTCAAATTTTCCACCAAAAAAACGTTGTTATCAGAATTGCTGATCATGCGTACACAAGTCCGACACACAAAAGTTCACACATGCTCGGAATCAAGCAGAAGGAGTCGTACTGGCTATTGAACTTCCTTTTTCTCGGCTCGTCGTTTGTCTTGTATGTCATCAGGTTCCCACATTCGTAATTGTTGACCAACATTTGTGTGACTGTGTGTACGCAAGACAAGTTTAAGCCAACATCCTTTGAACAAAAATCCACGGTTTTGTTGGCGGAAAGTCCGATCATGGGCATAAGAGTTAAAGAGGATAATTCAACAATCAGTTTTGACCTGAGGGATCAAAAGGATGACATGTTTTTGTTGAAAAATGGAAACAAACTATTTTTTTTTTAAATTGTATTTGCTCCTAGCATAAATTGTACAAATTGTCACTAGTGTCATGCACAAGCACTTGTCAAAGTTAATACAGAAATAGAATGTTTGTTCTACGAAAATCGAGACATTGACATGGTACTTGAGCTAAAAGTAATTCAAAAATAGATTTTTATACTTTCTTGTACAGAAGTTAAAATGAAATTCTACAGAAGGCCAGCCTAAGGCTATGGTTGCTCTGGTGATTAAATCTCTTTACTACTAAGGGATTCCAGTGCATGTTTCATTGGATTGCAAAATGAGGATACTGCCAAAAAGTAGTTACATTTTTCAGTATCAAAGATCCCCAGTGTAGTCGTAGCCCCCACAGAACACAGAACTGAGGCTTACTGGCTGCAGAAAATAGTTACAAATAAAAACATTCCTTCACAACAGTTTGCAAAGGATAAACAGCAGTAGCATTCCAGAGGGCACGGAAAAGCTTCTGTTTATATGCAGTTACACAAAATAAAACGTGATACTAGTGAGCTTGGATTGCGAGAAGGAGCAGTAAATTACAAACTAGGTGTGGAATCACTAAGCAGGAAGCAATCCTTGCATAAATTATACAAATTTGGCTGCTGTCATGTTTTTACTATACATAACAATGAACTATACGTAGAAGTAATGAATGTTAAAAATGTACATGCACCGATAAAATTTGTTACACCAAGCCTATCCGCGTACACACGGGCGGACTGTCTGGCCAACTTAGTCCATCAGACAATCCGACGGACAGTCCGTCATACTTTCGAATGAACGGACTTGACCACACACACCACTTTTTGAGCGGACTAATACGGCGTACTAAGTCCGCCATACTATCCACCCTACTTTTGAAATGAACGGACTCGCCCACACACGCGGAGGAAAGTCCGCTCATTTCGAGCGTGTCTCCAGGTAGGCGGGGCCCGCAAAGGAGACGTCGCTGACCCCGCCGCCTGGTATGGACTTAAAGGGGAACCCCAACGCCGAAAAAAAATCGGTGTGGGGGTCCCCCCCAAGTCCACAACAGACCCTTGTCTGAGCACGCTACCCGGCCGGCCAGGAAAGGGGGGCGAGCGAGCGCCCCCCCTCCTAAACCGTACCAGGCCGCGTGCCTTCAACATGGGGGGTGCCTTGGGGAAGGGGGGGCCGCGCGGCCCCCCCACCCCAAAGCACCTTGTCCCCATGTTGATGAGGACAAGGGCCTCTTCCCGACAACCCTGGCCATTGGTTGTCGGGGTCTGCGGGCGGGGGGCTTATCGGAATCCGGGAGCCCCCTTTAATAAGGGGGCCCCCGGATACCGGCCCCCCACCCTATGTGAATGAGTATGGGGTACAATTTACCCCTACCCATTCACCTGTAAAATAAAAGTACAAAAAAAAACACAACACACGAGATAAAATACTTTATTGCACAGCTCCGGGGGTCTTCCGTCTTCGGGGGTCTTCTCGCCGGACTCCTCCGCTATCTTCTTGTAGCTCTTTTGCTAGCGGAGGAGTTCGGCTTTCTTCCTCGCCGCCGGCCTCTTCTCCCGACTTCGGGGGTCTTGTCCCCCTCTTCGGTTCTTCTGTCGCCGCCGCCGCCTTCCGTTCTTGTTTTTGTTCTTCTTCTTCTTCTTCTTCTTCTTCTTCTTCTTCTCCAGGAGATGTTGCCTCGACGATCTCTTCGGCCGGAATGCCAGGGACGCACTGCACGGCCACTTATGTAGGGACAAGGGGCGGTGTCACATGGCTTTATGTCACATGGGTTGGTCACATGGGTTGATGTCACATGGGGACTATGACATCGTAAGGGGGCGGGGTCACCATGTGACACCAACCCATGTGACATAAAGCCATATGACACCGCCCCTTGTCCCTATATAAGTGGCCGCGCAGTGCGTCCCTGGCATTCCGGCCGGAGAGATCGTCGAGGCAACATCTCCTGGAGAAGAAGAAGAAGAAGAAGAAGAACGGAAGGCGGCGGCGGCGGCGACAGAAGACCGGGCCACTGCCTGTAAAAGAGCTATAAGAAGGCGCGGTGGCCCGGCAGAAGAACCGAAGAGGGGGACAAGAACCCCGAAGTCGGGAGAAGAGGCCGGCGGCGAGGAAGAAAGCCGGACTCCTCCGCTAGCAAAAGAGCTACAAGAAGATAGCGGAGGAGTCCGGCGAGAAGACCCCCGAAGACGGAAGACCCCCGGAGCTGTGCAATAAAGTATTTTATCTCGTGTGTTGTGTTTTTTTTTTGTACTTTTATTTTACAGGTGAATTGGTAGGGGTACATTGTACCCCATATTCATTCACATAGGGTGGGGGGCCGGTATCCTGGGGCCCCCTTAATAAAGGGGGCACCCGGATTCCGATAAGCCCCCCGCCCGCAGACCCCGACAACCAACGGCCAGGGTTGTCGGGAAGAGGCCCTTGTCCTCATCAACATGGGGACAAGGTGCTTTGGGGTGGGGGGGCCGCGCGGCCCCCCTTCCCCAAGGCACCCCCCCATGTTGAGGGCACGCGGCCTGGTACGGTTTAGGAGGGGGGCGCTCGCTCGCCCCCCTTTCCTGGCCGGCCGGGTAGCGTGCTCGGACAAGGGTCTGTTGTGGACTTGGGGGGGACCCCACGCCGATTTTTTTCGGCGTTGGGGTTCCCCCTTAAGTCCATACCAGGCGGCGGGGCCAGCGACGTCTCCTTCGCGGGCCCCGCCTACCTGGATACCCGCTCGAAATGAGCGGACTTTTCTCCGGGCGGGAAAAGTCCGCTCATTTCAAAAGTACGGCGGACTGGCATACACACGGGCGGATTGTCCGCCGAAATGCGAGTCCGACGGACAGTATTACGGAAATTCCGAAATACTTAGCCCGCCAGACTGCACGCTGAAAAAGTCCGCTGAAGCCCACACACGAGCGGACTGTCCGCTGAAATGTGTTTCGGCGGACTAAGTTGGCCAGACAGTCCGCCCGTGTGTACGCGGCTTTATGAACACTGCTTGCAGATATCTCCTTACTTGCTCAGTATTGTTGTAATCCTTGTTGTTCTGTAGAATGAAGTCACTGAGCATGCCCAGATCTCCCCTGATTTAAGGCACACTCTCTTTTTTTAAATCAAGTAAGTTTTTATTACAAAATAAAAATGGTACAAGCCATACATAGACAGAAAGTGGAGTCGTACAATAATGCTGATTCCTTGGCCGAACATTGACCATAAGACCACTTGGAACAATTGTACAGAAAATCAAAACAGAGATAATGGTAATACAGTACACATAATGCATCCGACTTGTGAAGCAGCAGAAACCAAAAGGAGTGCAATCTAAACGAAAAAAAAAAAACAGAACAAAGAAAAGGGGAAACAAAACGAAGACAAAATGAAATAATATTCCCTCTGAGACCACATCATACTTTGCATCAGCCATATAAGGCACACTCTCTATGTCTTATCTATCTGTTATCAGGACTTCCTACGGCACAACACTGAACTCTGCTAATCACTCAGAGCTTCCTCCTACACACCATGTGACCATGTGACCTCACATACAGTCTAAACTGCAGCCAATCCTGCAGTCTTATCAGCTGAAGCTGATAAGTCTGACAGAGGGAAACATTAGACATCAGCACAAGTAAATACTATGAAATAAACAAGTACGCTATTAACAGGGAAGCAGGGTTGCCATAGAAACGTTGGATTGAGAAGGAGGCTTGGTTAACAGTACAGGAAGTGCTCAATGTAAGGGCGGAAATACACTCCACTGTGGACTCAGAAAACAATACTTAAGATGGCTCTGCCTAACCCCTGGAAACAAGTTTTTTAAAGTGTGTTTAAACAGTAAGTAATATGCAATTTGGGCTGGATTACAGTGGCTATAGTCTGATAATGACTTATTATAATGGACTAAATGAAAAGAAGCATCAGAGTGGGAGAGTTTACTTCCTCTTTAAGACTCTTAAAATTAAAATAACATGAAAATAAATCAGACCTTTAGCACATAAGAGTACATTTTAAACAAATCTTCCTATTAGGTGTAACTCATTGGTGGGAGTGAATCCACATAGCACCCTAAGCCTTCTAGTATGGTCAACACATTGGTTTGTTAACACTATTTTCAAGTCCATATTGAAGACTACTGTACATGGCTCAACTTTTGTCAGGTTCAGCATGAATCTGCCTAAATCTGAACTGTGGGTGCCTGACTCAATTATTCAAATGACTTTTATTGAAAGATCTGGCTATAAAGCCTTCCAATCAGATGCATACACTGTTCGGGCCAGTAGTAGTATCTTTAACTTTAAATACTGAAATTATATGTAGATACTCTGATAAAGATGCTTAATCGGGTTGATTTATCAAATAAGTACAGACTGTTTATTTTGTAGGGAATTTACATTTTCACTTAGTGTATGTGATTTCTTACTAAATAAATAACAAGATTGATAGATACTGTAGATAGATCGATAGATAGATAGATAGTTAGACAGACAGACAGACAGATAGACAGATAGATAGATAGATATTTTTTTACAGGGAAATAAAAATATAAAAACATCTGGATACTCTGTTGGATCAAGACAGACCTATCTATTGCTTGTTTTGAATTTGTTGTAAAAAAAAAATGTTCTGTAGGTTACACTGCTTTTGAGAACTTAAGCCTCATACACACTCATCACATTTTCTGCTGATTTTTTCCTTCAGATTTACCAAAGCCATATAATATGAGGTCAAACCTTAGGAGTTTCAATTTGTGTGCAATAAGGCAGGCCCTTGCGTTACATGGTTTTGGTAAATCTGAAGACAAAAATCAGCAGAACATCTGATAGTGTATATGGGGCTTAACACAAAGAATGCCAACACAGTTGAAATTAATCAAAAACTAAAGAATATCTGAGCTGGCTCCTAACAACCTGAATGCATGTAACATTGTGTTCTTGATATAAAACAAAATGTTGTTATTTAAGCTGTGTAAAAACACTTCCAACTAAATTTGATATTTTTTCTTAAGTGTACTGAGCCTTTTAATTAAAATCAAGACTTAAAGTGAAGGGCCACCCTGAAATAAAAAAAAATCATTAAAAATTAGAAAAAAATCTGAAAAAAAAATGATTTTTTTTTTTTAACTTACCAGAAATGCCTGTTGCTAGGCACATCATCCTAATCTGCCTCTTCCTCCTCCTCGGAGATCTTCTGTCTTCTCTCCTCCATGCGGCGTCTTCTGGGTAATGGGTCGCACTGTGTTCTGGGAACTGTGTGTCCCAGAACACAGCGCGGCCCATTCACAAAGCACTGTGCGACTCGCGCATGCGCAGTAGGAAACGGGCAGTGAAGCCGCAAGGCTCCACTGCCTGTTTCCCTTAGCCAAAATGGCGGCGCCGGGACCCGAGAGCCGAGGTACGGGTCAGCCTTGGGCGACCGACATCGCGGGTGCCCTGGACAGGTAAGTGTGCTTATTAAAAGTCAGCAGCTACAGTGTTTGCAGCTGCTGACTTTTACATTTTTTTTTTTTAAACCGGCCCTCCTCTTTAAAGCGGTAGTAAACCCGCAAATTTTATTTATTTTTTTTAAACCTGCAAAGCAAAAGGCATAATGAGCTAGTATGCACCGCATACTAGCTCATTATGAAATACTTACCTTCGAACGAGGCCCCGACATCTGGCCCGATCTACACCGAGGGAGCTGACATGCTCCCTCGGCGTTTCTTCCAGGTATCGCGGCTCCGGCGCTGTGAGTGGCCGGAGCCGCGATATCGTCACTCCCGCGCATGCGCGCGGGAGATTTCATTCCGGCCGGTCGGCCACTGCCGGATTTTCAGGCCGAGAATCCCCTTGTGCGCATGCGCCGCTGCAGTCAGCGGCGCATACCGAGGGGAATATCTCCTAAACCGTACAGGTTTAGGAGATATTTTTTTTACCTACAGGTAATGCCGCGTACACACGGGCGGACTGTATGGCGTACTTAGTCCGTCGAAACACATTTCAGCGGACAGTCCGCTCGTGTGTGGGCTTCAGCGGACTTTTTTAGCGTGCAGTCTGGCGTACTAAGAATTTCGGATTTTTCGAAATTATGTCCGTCGTACTTTGGTTTCAGCGGACAATCCGCTCGTCAGTATTCTAGTTCGACGGACTAAGAATGGCGCATGCCCAGAAAGGATTTAAACGGCGGAAGGTTGCTTTGCTGTGTATTGGACTTCCTTTTTCTAGTCCCGTCGTACGTGCTGTACACGTCATCGCGCAAGCTTTCGACGGACTGTTTGTGCATCTGTGTGTGGTCAAGTCCGTTCAGTCCAAAGTACGACGGACTGTCCGTCGGATTGTATGACGAACTAAGTACGCCATACAGTCCGCTCGTGTGTACGCGGCATAAGACTTATTATAGGCTTTCCTGTAGGTAAAAGTTAAAAAATTGAGTTTACAACCACTTTAAGTATGGAACCTCGAGGAGTAGTTTAAGGTGGTGTATGGATATCTTGTATTGATTTTTACAGTATAAAGCTACCTGATGATTGCTAGTTACTTTTAAATACAATTTTAAAATACATTGTTTCAACAGATATTTATTTTATTTGATAGGACAGTTACGAATGAGTGTGAATAAACTCTGATAACATCAAGATATCTTGTCTTAGCATTTAGATAAGCCTGCATCTATCTATCTTTCTCTTTTTGTGGATATCGGATATCACTAAATTAGAATATACAAACTTTCACTCCGGGCATTTTAAATTAAACTTTGAAATACCCTTATACTTTAGGCCTCTCTATTTGATAGAAATGCTTAGTGGATTGGGGAATATAGGACATTTAGAGCTTGAGTGGCTGTATGCTGTATCTAGAGGCATAACTAGAACATTCAGGGCCCTGGTACAAAAAACCTGAAGGGCTCTCCTGACCCCCCCCCCCCCGACTCTAAACCTGGGGCCCATTCCACTGATCCCAGGGCCCTTTACTCCCATGACATTTTGCCATCCACAGAGTACTTTTATTTTATGGAGCACATTTTTTACTGCACTCCTGCATCAGTGCCCCCAACATCAGTTTCTCCAGAGTGCCCCCTGACATCCTCCAGAGTGCCCCTTTAGTACCTCCAGAATGCATCCTTAATACTACTGTACTAAGGGGGCACTCTGGAGGAGGATGTAAAGGGGCCCCTCTGGAGAAATTAAAGGGGCACTTTGGAGGTACTTTGGTGGCACTCTGGCAAGGGGTGTAAAGGGGCACTCTGGAGGCACTGAGGGGTCACTCTGAAGGTACTAAGGGGGCACTCCAGAGAATTCACCACCAGACCTGCCCCCCGCCACCCGAATAGTAGCAGCAGTTCAGAGCCTACACTGCAGCACAGCCATAGCACTCTTCTCCTCTCACGGTCATACGGACAGGAGAAAAGTGCTTGGTTATTGCAGTACAGACCAGCCGCCTGCCCTTCAGCCCCCCCCCCACAGTGGTGGAATGCCAGGGCTCGATTGCAAGTGCAACCTTTGCAACCCTGGTAGTTCCACCACTGTACTCAGGTACTGCTGCAATGTACAAGTTCTTTCCAATAACTTTTCTCAATAATCTGTTTATCTCTAACCCCTGCTATTAAAGGAAATAAATGCTTATACAGCCTAGTAGAAAAAAACATAGCAGTTCTTAGATGTTTTAAAGACCCATCACTTCTAAATTTGCCTAGGATGTTTGAATGTAAGGCAGACCATAGACGGTGACATTTTTTCCTGCAACCAGTTGCAGAAAAGCAATTCACATGATTCCCCCTTTAACACAGACAGTGCTGACAGGGGAATGCCTCCTACTAAGCAATTGTCTGCTCCTGAAGGCGGGCAGGAGCGGGCAAAGTAAGCCGTCCCTGCTGGGAGAAGATATTGATCATTGCTAGCGGCTATATCAATCGCTAGCGATAATTGCAAGTTAATTGATCAAGTTGAGCAACTTGGTACAGTCAGCCTGCCCACACACAGTTCAAATCTCAACTGGTTCCTACTGAAACGGCCAAGATTCAAACCATCTATAGCCAGTCTAAGGGGTTATACTGAAAGCAGAGAAAGAGATAACTACACATTAACCTCTCTGGCAGTAATCCCGAGTCTGGCTCGGTTGGAAATTTACTAGCAGGAGCGGTAACCCCGAGTCAGACTCGGGATCGCTTCGCTCGATGCAGGGGAGGACGCAGTGAGACTTACTTACCTTGTCCCCTGGATCCAGCGATGTCCGCCGTGCTGTGTGATCGAGCCGTCCTCCGCTCGATTCACAGTGCCGAATGCCGCCGAGCTCCGTTCCCTGCGACGTTACGGCTCACGGGAGCGGAGAACAGCGGCAAATTCAAAAAAGTAAAAAGACACAAAACACACACAGAACTGTAATCTTACAGATTACAGTACTGTATTAAAAATTACACACCCCCTTTGTCCCTAGTGGTCTGTGCAGTGCCCTGCATGCACTTTTATATTATAAATACTGTTTTTTCTGCCTGGAATTTGGAGATTGTCCATAGCAACCAAAACGTGTCCCTTTTTCAGTGTTTTAGGATTTGATTACATTATTGAATATTTTTTATGATTCTTTATTTTATTATAAACTTTATCATACCCGGGATGTCTGCTAGACTCTGGTTTGAAGAGATTTAAAATCGTTATTCCTAAGAATTACAGGACTACAAAATAAAACGCCAGATTTCCATGCAAAATAATTGTACTGCTTTCAGCACCTAATTCCAGACTGAATCATACCGCCAGGGAGGTTAAAGGCCATAGGAAGTACACTACCAGTGACTCTGTAAGGTGCTATCAGGATTCATCTTTATTGCAGTACTATTTTTACTTTACATATGCAAATCTTTTTCTACCCAGGTCTCATCAATAATACTAGCAATTATTTCTGTTAATTTAACTTCATAGGGCATGCACTTTATAAAATGCTTGATCAACTCTAGATGTCCTGTAAACATATTTTTTAACTAAAAATGTCTGTACACTTCCCATTTTATTATACATAATCTCATGAACACGTTTTTAGCTTCGTCTGCCAGGTCAACTTGATATACTATTTTGCTATTTTGGATAACATAAAATACATTATTTTTAAATTGCTTTATTCAACATTTAATTTATAAATTAATGAAGCCTGACAAGCATGACCTATAAAAAAAAAACTATGTTATCATAGTTTTGTACAATCCCTAAAATTTGAAGAACATGTTTGTGAAAAAAGAAATGGCCCTTTAGGTTTAGCAAGGTTGTGTTTTTGTTTCTTAAGTAGGTCAAAATGTACTTTAGCTTTTATGCTGTTGAATGTTGATTACAAAAGCCATTGAACAGGCAAATGCAATTTGTGTGTTTAGTCTTCATATTTATATCTTTACTTATTCATTTTTAGCAATTCTTTATTTTTATTTTTGTTTCTTTTTTGGTCAACAGGTGTGGGTGGATGCAGGTACCCAGATCTTCTTTTCCTATGCCATCTGCCTGGGATGTTTGACTGCTCTGGGGAGTTATAATAACTACAACAATAACTGCTACAGGTAATATACCATATTCATAGATAAAATTGGGAAATAATTATATTAATTGCATGTAGAAATAAAACAAAGAAATCCAAATGTGAAGCCAAAAACTGTGAATTCAGTGATTCTTCGATTATGAGGGAAAATGACAGATGTTGATCATTAATGATCATTAATGATAAATCACACAGCACCTCGGTGTGCAACAGAGGGAGGCTTACCAGAATCATATCAATTAAGAGTGGTCAACCAGCACTTGTGTTTCTATCCAAGATATCCAGATTTCCTCAAAACCAGATGTCAAATGATTGTACTGCTGCGTTGTAATAGCTAGCTATAACAGTATATACTTGGACATAGTATCCTGAAAAAGAATGCTCCTGATGAGGTCATCTTTGATGAACCTAGTAGAGCAGAGATGGAACACATGCCACTACGCATATGTGATCCTGACACGGCCATCTTGGATTCTGGAATATGAGATGTTTTATATGATATGAAGTGCCTGGTTGTCATCTCTTCATTGTAAGGGCATTCACCGCATTCAATTGGTGTTTTAATTGGGATTACACTATGGAGAGCATGTCTTTTTCTTTTTCACAATACTATGTCCAACTGAATATATATGCACAGCAATCTATTATAACACAGCAGTACCATCGTTTGATATGTGGTTTTTAGGAAACCTGGATATCTTGGATTGATACACAAGCGCTGGTTGACCACTCTTAATTGGGGGTCATATGATTCTGGTAAGCCTCCCTCTGTTGCACACTGAGGTGCTGTGCAGTTTATCATGAAATTGGAGTTCCAGCCGTTTCTATGTTTATTAAAAGTCAGCAGCTACAAAAAGTGTAGCTGCTGACTTTTAATAAACACACACTCACCTGTCCCATGGTCCAGCAATGTAGCCGCTCAAAGCCTTGGTTCTCTCCCCCACCTCTCCCTGACGCTGGCATCACTGGTGTGGGAATCCAGCTGTAACAGTTTCCACCTGCACAGCCAGGTGCACACTACGCATGCGTGAGTCACGCTGCGCTTCTTAACCTCCTCGCGCCAGCCCTATAGCCGAATGACGGCCGTAGAGCAGGCGCGTTCGTCCGGGCGGTCGTCCCTGGACGACCTGATGTTTACTTCCGCAATGCGCGCCGCCGCGGGCGCGCATCGCGGAAGTTCTGTGTTCGCCGTGTCCCCCGGGGACAGGCAAACACAGATCGCTGTAAACGGCCAATCACAGCGGCCGTTTACAGCGTGATCGGCGTGTCCAATGGGAGATGATCTCATATGTAAACATATGAGATCATCTCGCAGCGCCGCTCTCCTTCCTCGCACAGACAGTGCGAGAGGGGAGAGATGAACGGCTGCAGCGGCAGCCGTTCTGATTGTGGAAAAAAAATAAATTAAAAAAATGAAATAAAAAGTGCCATCCGCCCCCAGCAGTGCCATCCGCCCCCAGCAGTGCCACCCGCCCCCAGCAGTGCCATCCGCCCCCAGCAGTGCCATCTGCCCCAGTGCCATCCACCCCAGTGCTACCTGCCCCCAGTGCCATCCACCCCAGTGCTACCTGCCCCCAGTGCCATCCACCCCAGTGCTACCTGCCCCTAGTGCCATCCACCCCAGTGCTACCTGCCCCTAGTGCCATCCACCCCAGTGCTACCTGCCCCCAGTGCCATCCACCCCAGTGCTACCTGCCCCCAGTGCCATCCACCCCAGTGCCACCTGCCGTCAGTGCCACCTGCCCCCAGTGCCACCTGCCCCCAGTGCCACCTGCCCCCAGTGCCACGTGTCATCAGTGCCACATAGTGCCATCTGTCATCAGTGCCATGTATCAGTGCCATTTGTCATCAGTGCCACCTGTCAGTGTCACGTGCCATCTGTTGTCAGTGTCACGTGTCATCAATGCCACTTATCAGTGCCATCTGTCATCAGTGTCACGCGTCATCGGTGCCATGTATTAGTGCCATCTGTCATCGGTGGCACATATTAGTGCCACGTATTAGTGCCATCTGTCATCGGTGCCACGTTTCAGTGCCACGTGTCATCAGTGCCACGTATTAGTGCCACGTGTCATCAGTGCCACGTATAAGTGCCACGCGTCATCAGTGCCACATATTAGTGCCATCTGTCATCAGTGCCACATATTAGTGCCATCTGTCATCAGTGCCACCTGTCATCATTGCCAGGTATCAGTGCCATCTGTCATCAGTGTCACGTGTCATTGTCCTGGTGCTTCAAAAGTGTAATAAATAGTCAACAAGTTAGATGTGTAACTTATGTTCCTAGAACACATGATGGCGCTACCTGCATGTTGGGCCTCTCTATGTGGCCAGGCTGTGAAAAAGTCCCACACATGTGGTATTGTAATACTCAGGAGGAGTAGCAGAATTTTTTGGGGGGTGTCATTTGTGGTATACACATGCCACGTGAGAGAAATAACCTATTACAATGACAATTTTGTGGAGAAAAAAAAAAAATGAAAAATCTTAATTTTGCAAAGAATTGTGGGAAAAAAATTACAACATCAAAAAGCTCACCATGCCTCTTACTAAATACCTTGGAATGTCTACTTTCCAAAAAGGGGTCATTTGGGGGGTATTTGTACTTTCCTGGCTTGTTCGGGTCACAAGAAGCGAGATAGGCCACCAGTACATCAGATGTGATCAATTTTGTGCGATTCGCACCACAGCTTGTAGACTCTCTAACTTTCACAAAGACCAAATAATATCCACTAATTTGGGTTATTTTTACCAAAGACATGTAGCAGTATAAATTGTGACCAAAATTTATGAAGAAAAATTAATAATTTGCATAATTCTGTCACAGAAACAAAGAAATATGCGTTTTTTTTCAAAATTTTCGGTCTTTTTTCATTTATAGCGCAAAAAATAAAAACCCCAGAGGTGATCAAATACCACCAAAAGAAAGCTCTATTTGTGGGAAAAAAAGGACAAAAAATTCATTTGGGTACAGTGTTGCATGACTGAGTAATTGTCATTCAAATTGTGAGAGCACCGAAAGCTGAAAATTGGTCTGGGCAGGAAGGTGTTTAAGTGCCCTGTAAGCAAGTGGTTAAATGGCTGGGGAATATTTTTGGACCTGTGATGTGTCCCAGAAGACTGCAGGGAGGGAGAGAAGAGAACTTCCACTTGAGTCACCTAGGCAGCCTAATTGGAAGTGGGGGCTGGGTACCTGTCAAAAGTAGGTACCCCCCCCCCCCCCCCCCAAAAAAAAATTAAGTGCCAAGAAATGACATGCTAAGAAGTTTGGTATCAACATCTGTAATTTCCCTCATAATCGAAGAATCACTGAATTCACAGGTTTTGGCTTCACATTTGCCTTTCTTTGTTTTATTTTTTCAATTTGCGGTGACACATAATAGTTTGATATATTTACATTGCACTTTTGTATTGCACATACTATTTAATTTATCTACCTGCACTATTGTTCGGTGATCTTTATTATGCTATGTATTATGGTATTGTGCTAGCTGCTATGTTTTTAATATCCAATAGACCCTTTTTTGTTTTTAGTTCTTATGGGGGGAGGGGGGTGTAATTTGACAATAAAGCATAGAGTTATATGCAGTCTTGTAACCGTCAGAGTCTAATATAATCTATGTTTTGAAAAACTAGTGTTCCAATTAATCACTTTTACCCCCTTCCTGACGAGAGCACTTTTTACAATTTGGCACTACGTAATTTTAACTGACAGTTGCGCGGTCATGCAATGCTGTACTCAAACAAAATGTGCGTCCTTTTTTTCCCATAAATAGAGCTTTCTTTTGGTAGTATTTGATCACCTCTGTGTTTTTTTACATTTTGCTATAATAAATATCCCCAAAAATGTTTTTAAAAAACTAATTTCTTCATCAGTTTAGGCTATTATACATTTTTCTACATATTTTTGGTAAAAAAAAATCACAATAAGTGTATATTGATTGGTTTGCGCAAAAGTTATAGGGTCTACAAACAATGGAAAAGATTTATGGCATTTTTATGGCATTTTTATAAATTTATTCATTTATTAGTAATGGCGGTGATCTGAGATTTTTTGCGGTACTGTGACATTGCGATGGACAGATCGCACACTTTTGACACATTTTTGGGACCATTGACATTTATACAGTGATCAGTGCTATACATATGCACTGATTTCTGTGTAAATGTCACTGGCAGGGAAGGAGTTAACACTAGGGAGCGATCAAGGGGTTAAATGTGTGTTCCCTCAGTGTGTTCTAACTGTATAGGGATATGACTGACTAGGGGAGGAGACATATCGTTTTTCCTACTTAGTAGGAACAAACCATATGTCTCCTCTTCCCTGACAACACAGGGATTTGTGTGTTTACACGCGAATCGGGTCCCCCGCCGTGCAGGGCGTGCCCTCTGGCGGCTCTTAAAGGGAACCCGTATATGTACGAGATTTCACGCAGTGGGGCCATTGTGCCACAGTAAATGTGCGTGAACCGGTCGGGAACCGGTTAACTTATAAAAGATAGGATTTTACTGACAAACCTGTACTTAAAAAAAATTAAAAAGTTGATGAAGTTATAGTGATCATTTAAATATTTACATATGCTTAATCAGCAGTAAACAAGCTTTAAATCAAGCCATATCTGGCCCATGTAGCAGCAAGAACTGTGAATCTTCAGATCTTATATCACAATCACTGAAGTTGATTGTTTAAAATAAAAGTGTTGGATGCAATCCTAAATGCACAAAACATACCGGTAATATTTATGGATTGTTAATCCAGGGAATATCCAATTGCTTTCAGGGAATCAGTAAGGATTCTCCATTCCCCCCGCTAGAGCTTGGACCATGCTTTATAGGGTTTTTTTTGCTTTGCTATGGATCAACTATAGATATATATGTATTTGGAGTTTTTCTGTTTTTTATTTATTTATTTCTCTATTGGTTGAACTAGATTGACTTGTGTCTTTTTTTCAACCTGACGAATTATGTAACTATGTAACTCAGCAGCACAGCCCCTGCTCCCAGCAGTGACTCCTTCCAAATTTTTAATTCCTAATGTAAACTTTGAACACAAGCTCTGGGGGAGCATAACCTATACTCTTAATAATAATAATAATAATTTGAATTCAGCTTTCAGTGCTTCTGCTGTGAACTTTGAGGAAGAATTGCTCCACAGGGCCTGCATCTAGAGATTTAGTGAGAGCTCATGTTAAAGCTCATTTACAACTTATTGAATATACAGCGGGTAAAATAAGTATTGAACATGTCACCATTTTTCTAGGTAAATATATTTCTAAAGGTGCTACTGAGATTAAATTGTCCCCACATTTCGGTAACAACCCATGCAATCCATACACACAAAGAAACCAAAACAAATACGTTTAGAAATTAAGTTATGTGTAATAAAATGGAACAGGGAAAAAGTATTGAACACACTAACTGAAATGTATTTACTACTTCGTACAAAATCCTTTGTTAGTAAAGACAGATTCAAGACCAGTGGTGACTGGTGCTCAAAATTTTTTTTTGGGGGGGGGGGGCGCAAAAAAACTAAAAAATATTCTGAAAAAAAACCCATCAATTGCCGTCACTGTACTATCAAACGCAGCCACTGTGCCATCAACCACAGCCACTATGCCATCAATTTCAGCCACTGTACCATCAAACGCAGCCACTTTGCCATCAAATGCAGCCACTGTGCCATCAATCGTAGCCACTGTGCCATCAACCACTGCCACTGTGTCATCAACCACTGCCACTGTGCCATCAAAAGCAACCACTGTGCCCATCAATTGCCACCACTAAAAATACTACAGGTGGAAGCTGTCCGTCACTTTGGAATGCGTCACAAAGCAGGTCAAAACCCTGCAAATGAAGCGCCTGGTCTGCAATCTTGTGATTGCATTGATGTGGCGCTTCCCATAGTGCACTGTGTCCGGCGCCCGAACACAGTGCACTTTGCCAGTTCCCGACCAGCTCCTGTAAATATATGCGTTGGCAGAATGACACGGCTGGGCAAAGTAACGTACCCGTACGTTACTTTGAATTGTCCGCCGCGCGCGCCTGCCAAGAGCTCCGTGACCGTGGTCGCGGGTCCCGTGGACTCGATCACCGTGGAGATACCTGCGTTCGTGTCACAGAGCTCAAGAACGGGGAGATGCCGATGGAAACAGCATCTCCCCATTCTGCCCATTGACAGCACACTGATCGTCTGCTCCCTGTCATCGGGAGCAGCGATCAGTGTGGTGTCACACACAGCCACGCCCCCATACAGTTAGAAACACGCCCCTAGGAACACCCAACCCCTACACTGCCACCTAGTGGTCAACCCCTTCACTGCCTGTGACATTTTTACAGTAATAAATGCAATTTTATAGCATCGATCGCTATATTAATGCCAATGGTCCAAAAAATGTGTCAAAATTATCCGATGTGTCCGCCAAAATGTCGCAGTCATGATAAAAATCGTTGATCTCCACCATTAGTAGTTAAAAAAAAATATTAATAAAAATGCCATAAAACTATCCCCTATTTTACAGACACTATAACTTTTGCGCAAACCAATCAATAAACGATTATTGTGATTTTTTTTACCAAAAATATGTAGAAGAATACATATCGGCCTAAACTGAGGGAAAACTTTTTTTTATATATATTTTTGGGGGATATTTATTATAGCAGAATGTAAAAAATAATGCGTTTTTTTTAAATTGTCGCTCTTTTTTTGTTTATAAAAAATTTAAAATAAAAACCTCAGAGGTGATCAAATACCACCAAAAGAAAGCTCTATTTGAGCCAATTTTGTTTGGGAACCACATCACACAACTGCGCAATTGTCAGTTAAAGTGACGCAGTGCCGAATCGCAAAAAATGCTATGGTCAGGAAGGGGGTAAATCCTTCTGGGGCTGCAGTGGTTAAAGCACATTTTTTCTATTTTTTTTAGTTTTTTTTTGTGACTGCTGGGTGGGGGGTGGGCGTCACCCGTGCACCCACTATGGACAGGCTGCCACTGTTCAAGATGCCTCCTGTATGGAGAAACTAGTTGCATGCATTGCTCAGATGTGATTTTGGCCCATTCTTCCACACAGTCTTCAAATTGTGAAGGTTCTGTGGGTCTCAGCTATGAACGTTAAGCTTTAGTTCTTTCCGTATATTTTCTAATGGATTCGAGTTAGGTGATTGGCTGGGCAATTCTAGCAGCTTTATTTTCTTTCTTTGGAACCTTTGTTTCCTTGGCTTTGTGTTTGGGATCATTGTCTTACTGAAATGTCCACCCTTGTTTAATCTTCATCATCACCTCAAAATAACACAACACACAGCCATTAATGTCTAAACCACTGGCAACAAAAGTGAGCACACCCCTAAGTGAAAATGTCCAAATTGTCCCCAATTAGCCATTTTCCTTTCCCGGTGTCATGTGACTTGTAAGTGTTACAAGGTCTCAGGTGTGAATGGGGAGCAGGTGTGTTAAATTTTGTTTTATCGCTCTCTTTCTGGCACCTCATGGCAAAGAACTTTCTGAGGATCTGAAAAAAAGAATTGTTGCTCTACATAAAGATGGCCTAGGCATAAGAAGACCCTAAAACTGAGCTGCAGCATGATGGCTAAGTCCATACAGCAGTTTAACAGGACAGGTTCCACTCAGAACAGGCCTCTTCATGGTCGACCAAAGAGGTTGAGTGTACGTGCTCAGCGTCATATCCAAAGGTTGTCTTTGGGAAATAGACGTATGAGTGCTGCCAGCATTGCTGCAAAGGAGTACAAAGACAAGCGTGTCTTGCCTACAGTCAAAGATAGAATAAAATATTTACAAAAATGTGAGGGGTGTACTCACTTTTGTGAGATACTGTATGTGTATGTATATATATATATATATATATATATATATATATATATATTTAGAAAAATGGTGACATGTTCAATACTTATTATACATGCTCCATGTAAATACTAGAATAGTTATAGCCTGACCACTGGTTCACTGCAGGTTTTGCCTAAATACAATAAGGCTTGTAATTTAGAATCACTACAATTCTGCCCGCAATCCCTAATCACAGCAAATCACGGGATTCCCGTGCGATCCCTGTCACTTCCAATGGCACCCAGTCGGAGCACGATTTTGCCATGATCGTCGCCTGATGAATCACGGTAAAAATCACGCAAACAGAATCGCGGGATGCCTGTCGCCCAAAAGAAGTTCTTGCACTTCTTTTGGGTGATGATTCAGTTTGCGTGATTTTACCACTATTAGTCAGGCAACGATTGCAGCAAAATCAAACAGTGATCGGGGTGCCATTGGAAGTGATGGGGATCGCATGGGCTTCCCACTATTTCCCGTGATTCGAGATCGTTTACAGAATACTGGACACCTAGATGTGAACGCAGCCCAAAGCCTAAATAATTCTACAGGTTTTCATTGTAAAAGAGAATGGAAACCTTTCTGTGCCCATGTTTTAACTATTACATTTCAAGTGGTAGTGACACAAATAGTAGATAAAATACTATTGATTACACATTATATATTAATTACTTGACATGTTACATTATTATTAATTAGTTGAAAGGTTTAAATAGGTTCACATTGAAAGAGTAGTATTGGTATCAGTAAATCGTTTCCATGTTTACAGTAATAAATATAAAACTCAGCCAAGATATTGCAACCCTTTTAATGACAGCAGGATCTACCACACTCAGAAAAGGTGAAGTAGGCAGGAGGAGAAGTTACAAATGAACTCAGCATTTGGGAGTTAAAGCAGAAACATATACATTAGAAACACGCTACCATTTGACTTCCAACTTTTTCTTTTGGCCCTGATTGCCTTGCTTATCAAGTTCAGCTACTATACTATAGCTTTGTGGATAATGAAACAACTAAGAATTGGTTGCCAAAAAACATAGTTATGGAGTGGACCGCAGTTATACAAAGATACAACAGGCAGCTTTTTTCACAGAAAAAGGCAGAAATATTGTACAGATACAATGCACACTGTATGCTGTCACAAGTCAACAGGAAACCCCTTCTTTTCTGTGTGGTGGTTTCTTCTGAGAGTGAAATCAAAGGGATGGCTGCTGTTTCCCCATGGACGATCTAATTTTTTTCACACCTG
The DNA here is from genome assembly GCF_037356315.1 of Lithobates pipiens. Lineage (NCBI taxonomy): Eukaryota > Metazoa > Chordata > Amphibia > Anura > Ranidae > Lithobates > Lithobates pipiens. The sequence continues at coordinate 101,819,846 of NW_027507785.1, forward strand.
CCTCTAGGGCTGAGCCTTTTGGCTAGGACCAGGGTAAATTTTTATTCCTGGCCAAAGTGCCTAGCCATAGTATTGCACAATGGTCACTCTTTCACTTCTCCCCACTTTCCTATTTATTTAACTCTGTGTTTGTCACTTTTTTGTATTTTTTTGTTTGGTGTTCACGTTTGTCACTGTCTGATTAGTAGGGTGTGGGTCCTTGGGCCTACCCTGAACATCTTGGGATGGGGGTGGACATAGGCCTTTTAGCTTGGTTCGGCCTCTCTCAGAAGGTCTTGCCCTCGGGGGAGTCCCACCAAGTACTTGGGTGGGTCTGTTTCAGCAGACCTTCCAAAGAAAGGGGGTCCTTCTGGTTTTTGGACCCAAGTGAAGTACCTCAGTCCCCGTCTGGAGCCTAACGCCCTGGAGGATAAGGGTACGGTCCTTCCTTGGGAGGATTAATGTAACACCTGTTGCACGTTTTGTGTCACTCTTTGTGTGCATTTTTTTGCCACCGGGTAGAGTTTTTGGGTGTGTTTCACACGCCACGGGCTTTAAAAAAAATAAATAAATGGACTCTCTCATTGGAGTTTAGGTTTAACTGCTGGCTATTCTCTGACCCTCTATAGATACCCACAGGGGAAAGGAGGGTAGGTGCCAGGTAACAAGGAACTGGAGTATGAGAGTGACACCGTGCACAGAGAAGTTGTAAGGATGGATTAAGTTATAGGGCTGCGAGTACAGATGAGCACAGCATGGCTTGAGACCAAGGTTGCAGAGATAGTGCAGCAAAGTTTTAAGGATTTTTGTGTAGAGTTGGCATAGCAGAGATCTCCACTGGACTGCAAGGAAAAAGATGGCTCAGCAGAGCATCAGGCTGCAGGTGCCAAGAAGACCCAATGGAGGTTCCTACTGTAGATGCTGTGAAAAACACCTCATCATATTCAGCCTCATTCTTCACCCACTGTCTCTGTTGCAGATCTGTAGCACCCACAGCCCCTGTGGCACTGACAGGGATGGTGCAGTGGAGATTTGAGGCTGTGGGTGCAGAGATGGCATAGCAGAGGATCAGACTATGGTTGCTGCACTAGACTTCAAGAATGAGCGCATACACTGCAAATGCGTCGCCTTTCTGCCACTTCGCATCCTGGAAGTGACGTCATCATCAGCTCCCTCTGCATTTCGGGACTCCAGGAAGTGTTGGAACCTACCGGCGCAGTCCTCCCGAGTGCCATACTGCAGAAGCCATCCTGATGTCCAACTTTCCAGATGCTTTTACACTATTGTGCTTAATGCCTTTTGATGTTTTATCCTTGCAAGTACCAGTATTCTTACCTGTATTCAATTACCTTACTTACTTACCTACACTCAGATTGGTGCTTGTGCTTCCTCCTCAATAAGGGGAATAGAGGATGTGGTGCACACACACACAGAAAGGTAGTCCTCAAATTGACTGTTGGTTTTATGCAATGTGAACACAGATGGAGATTAAAAATACTCGGCACTGTATAGGATTGCAGCAATTACCTCTTCCTGCAAACACTGTGTGATCTCTCCCTATCTACTCTAGATTTCCCTAATGGCTGGTACACACAGGCTGCATATTGGCCGGTATCGGCCATTTCAACAGAAACCATCTGGCATTGGCCCAGTGTGCATAGCAGCCTGTCCGACAGAAGCTGGTCTATCAACAGGCTTCTGTCAAACCTAGGTGCTGAAAAAACAGCATAAGTGCTGCAGACCCTGATCAGTGTGTTCTGGCAGGGGGGGCAGTCCCCCTGTCAGAACAAAAGCTCAGTGGGGGAGATTGTGAAAAAAGAAGATACCGGCGCTCAAATAATATTCTAATTATACACTGGTAGGCTGCAATCCAAAAAAAAAACCTTCTATGAAGTGGGAAAAAAATATATATGTGTCTAATTGTGAAGTGTGCCCCCTATCTAACCATTAGTGGAAACAACCAAATAAATTTATATTTTTAACTGTGCTCAAAGTTTTTTTTCCTGTACATACAGCCCAAGCCAATACCACTGCTTGTTATTATACTATTCAGTGCTTCAATACCAACTTATCCAACTTGTACATAAAAACTACATGCATATATAAACACTATATAAGTGCAATATAGGTGCACTCTAAACACAAACACAAAAGGACCTCCCTATCTCAAGTCCATACACACTCTCAATCTCAAAAATGTGTATGTAAGAGTGGGATACGTTTCCCCAGTCCCAGATTTTATAGAAGGGTTCCTCAACAGTCCTCCAAATGTTCACATGTGTAACTTCTCACCACAGAACAAGCTTGGTGTCGACTAAAAGACACAGGAACATGTGAGTGCAATTGGTTATTTTAGTTTTTTATAATAAAAGTTGGAACGTTTTACACTATGTTGGTTCCATATATATTTTTTATGAGCTTGCATAACTGGTGGATTGCTGACTGGAGAACAAGCGGGTATAAGGAGTGGTTATCCATTGAATGAACCGAAGGCGAAATTCCATTTATATTTTGGTGAGTTGCCATTTCCTAAGGTGGTGGTGGCACGAAGGGTGTTCTGTGGTGAGAAGTTACACGTGTGAACATTTGGAGGACTGTTGAGGAACCCTTCTATAAAAACTGGGACTGGGGAAACGTATCCCACTCTTACACACACATTTTTGAGATTGGGAGTGTGTATGGACTTAAGATAGGGAGGTCCTTTTGTGTTTTGTGTTTAAGTGTTTGAGTGCACCTATATTGCACTTATATGGTGTTTATATATGCATGTATTTTTTTTATGTACAAGTTGGATAAGTTGGTATTGAAACACGGAATAGTATAATAACAAGCGGTGGTATTGGCTTGTGCTATATGTACAGGCAAAAAAAAACTTTGAGCACAGTTAATAATATAATTTTTTTTGTTGTTTCCACTAATGGTTAGATAGGGGGCGCAATTCACAATTAGACAGTGGGGGAGATTGCCGCACTAACATCACTCAGTTAATATAGCAACTGCTTCATTTTTTTTCTCCATGGGTTGAACGGAAAAAAACTTCCCATGTGTTCTAGCTTAACACACACTGATTGTTGCAACAGCGCTGGAACATTAGGAAAGCACCCAAAATTGGCCCTTTTAGGCCATAGTCCAGAGGCCAGGATGGTAATTGGCAATGAACTACAGTATTAGTTTGCCATATTCCAGAACTGCAAATGACTTGGGTTCAGATCAAACTTATGCATGTGACTTGTACCTTTGTGCAGACTTCTGAGAAAATTTGTGATCCAATCAAAGCAGAAGGACACTTCTGGGGGCGTTATGGATACCAGATGTGTACAGAACACCTTCGGGTTGCTGCATTACATTTTTTTATTGGTATCTCTAGAAAATTAAAGTAGTTGCACATTAAAATAGAAAGGCAATGTATAATAATATTAATATAATATTATTAAATTACAAAATGGAAAATTCCATTGAAATAGAAATGTAGCATATAATAAAAGTACATTGCCATATAGAATTTTTTTATGCTGTATTAATTATTTTTTATGAAAGGTTAGTTTTCCTTTAAGTAGGGAAGGTTTAGATGGCTTGTCAGACTTATTTATTGTCAGTGTTGCTTCTATTAGGATTGAATAGAAATCTCCTCAGTGAAAGAAACATTATCAAAAACCTGACAAAGCTTCTATCTATCTATCTATCTATCTATCTATCTATCTATCTATCTATCTATCTATCTATCTATCTATCTATCTATCTATCTATCTATCTATCTATCTATCTATCTAGCATCTCTCTTTCTCTCTATTATTCTTTTGGTTGTAATTTAGAATGACAGATGCAGAAAGAACTAGGCGTCTGTCTAGCTGATGAATGACTGTGACTAATTTGTCAAGCAACTGGTAATATTTTTTTTAATGACTCTATACAGTATATGACTACATAAAAATTCCAATTGAATACCTGAGTTACGAAGACCCAACATTACAATAAAAAATAGCCAAGCTACTTATTGATTTGTTATTACCAAAATCTTGTCAAAAAGATTTTATTGAAGATACAATAGAGTATTTGGCATTGACAATAGGTTAAGCACATAATATACAACATAAGTAATGAAGCTCAGAGTTCTATATTCAATACAATGTAAAATCTAAGTTAAAATAGTGACACTGAACAACTGAAAAGCAGTTTTCATTATTTGACAATTGCTCATGATTTTAAAAAAAAATTGTACTATCTTGGAGAATTTCTAGCAATACATGTATATATAGATTTTTTTTTTTTTTAAAACAATAAGCTTTTATTGGATCTTAGATATAACTGTTGTACAATAATACTAACATTTGTACCGGAGTATCATATTAAAATATAACAAAGTATAATTGAGTTCAGTGGTATAGTATATTACTAGTAAAACCAACAAAATTGCTTTGTGATCAGCCGATCATTACATCGATGGTCTATTTAGAAATTCCCTGAGTTTGTGTAGAAAAATCTATTATTTAGTTTGAAAAGAAGAATGAAATTGTGGGCCTCTGAGAAGTGCCCTTAAAAGTATAGAACAGAAATTAAAGAAAAGAGAAGGAGAGAAGAATAAATAAAAATGGGAGAAGAATATTGATTGTTCACGATTCTTTATACTTATAGGGGGTTGTTTACTAAAGGCAAATCCACTTTGCACTGCAAGTGCACTTGGCAGTAAAGTCATTGTAGATCCAAGGGAGACATGCAAGGAAAATAAAAAACAGCATTTTAGCTTGCACATGATTGGATGATAAAATCAGCAGAGCTTCCACTCATTTCAGATCTACCCCTTAGATTTAGAGCAACTGCACTTCCAAGTGCACTTGCAGTGCAAAGTGGATTTGGCTTTCATAAATAACCCCCTAAAGGTCTATCTCTGGGTGAAAGTGGCATAAGAGTCAAAGTATTTAAAGATGATCCACGGCTGCCATAATGTATTGAATTTTTCTGTATTCCCTTGTGTTGTTGCCCTGATCTCCTCCATGCCTTTGAGGAGATGTATCTCTTCCAGCCACTCTTTGATTGTGGGTGCGGTGGTGTCTCTCCAGTAGTGATGGACGAACTTCCGACGGGACGTTTCGCGAACGCGAAACGCGAACGGACACAAACGTTCGCGAAAACGACCGTTCGCCGCGGGCTCCATTGACTTCAATGGGAGGCGAATTTCGCAAACCTTTAGGTCGAATTTGCGGCCACGGGGTAATTATTAGGGGGTAGCACGTAGTCCCACCACCTGGACAATAGCATAATACATGTATGAGGTGAATTTGGGATCGATAACTACAAGCATTTTTTTTTTATTTGGGAAATTGTTCTGACAATTCAGGACTATGGAGCTAATGAAGGCAATGGAGGAGAGGGAAGGTCAGGGACCAGGGTAGGCAAACAAGAGGGTGCAGGAGATACAGAGCACTGACAGCAGCACCGTAATACAGAGCACTGACATCAGCACCGTGACATACAGCGCTGACAGCAGCTCCGTGACATACAGCGCTGACAGCAGCTCCGTGACATACAGCGCTGACAGCAGCTCCGTGACATACAGCGCTGACAGCAGCTCCGTGACATACAGCGCTGACAGCAGCTCCGTGACATACAGCGCTGACAGCAGCACCGTGACATACAGCGCTGACAGCAGCTCCGTGACATACAGCGCTGACAGCAGCTCCGTGACATACAGCGCTGACAGCAGCTCCGTGACATACAGCACTGACAGCAGCTCCGTGACATACAGCGCTGACAGCAGCTCCGTGACATACAGCGCTGACAGCAGCACCGTGACATACAGCGCTGACAGCAGCTCCGTGACATACAGCGCTGACAGCAGCTCCGTGACATACAGCGCTGACAGCAGCTCCGTGACATACAGCACTGACAGCAGCTCCGTGACATACAGCGCTGACAGCAGCTCCGTGACATACAGCGCTGACAGCAGCACCGTGACATACAGCGCTGACAGCAGCTCCGTGACATACAGCGCTGACAGCAGCTCCGTGACATACAGCGCTGACAGCAGCTCCGTGACATACAGCGCTGACAGCAGCTCCGTGACATACAGCGCTGACAGCAGCTCCGTGACATACAGCGCTGACAGCAGCTCCGTGACATACAGCGCTGACAGCAGCTCCGTGACATACAGCGCTGACAGCAGCTCCGTGACATACAGCGCTGACAGCAGCTCCGTGACATACAGCGCTGACAGCAGCACCGTAAGCAGCCCCAGGAGGAAGTCAGCACAGCACAGGGATGGTGTGATCCCCTCATAATAAGAACCCCCAGGAGGAAGTCAGCACAGCACAGGGATGGTGGGAGCCCCTCATAATAAGAACCCCCAGGAGGAAGTCAGCACAGCACAGGGATGGTGGGAGCCCCTCATAATAAGAACACCCAGGAGGAAGTCAGCACAGCACAGGGATGGTGGGAACCCCTCATAATAAGCAGCCCCAGTAGAAATATGACACCGCTCAACCTCTTCAAAGAGGAGGGTAGGGGCATATAGTACGGTGTGCTTTTTTGGGTCAGGGAAGTGAGCCAAATGAATTAAGAAGGTCTGTGTGCTTGATTCCAAAAATTGTTTATAGACATATACATGGTCTACTGATCACATGTGTTGAATTCCTCCGAGATCCATGCCTCATTCATTTTTAGAAATGTGAGGTAGTTAACACTGTGGTGAGCTAGGCGAGTACGCTTATCGGTCACAATCCCCCCTGCTGCGCTGAACGTCCTTTCGGACAGGACACTGGATGAGGGGCAAGCCAACAGTTCGATTGCAAATTGGGCAAGCTCTGGCCAGAGGTCAAGCCTGCCCACCCAGTAGTCTAGGGGTTCATCACTCCTCAGAGCGTCCACATCGGCCGTTAACCCAATGTAGTCGGACACCTGACGGTCTAGGCGTTCCCTGATGCTGGATCCGGATGACACCTGTCGATGGGTCGGCTGAAAGAATGACCTCATATCCGAAGTCACCAACACATCTTCAAACCGGCCTCTTCTTGCAGGCGCTGTTGGATTGGTACCCGCAAATCCTTCTCTGGGAGTGGGAATTGCTCCTCTGCCAGCGCACGCAAAAGCAGAATGCAGCATTTCTCGAAGCAAGGCCTGGAAGTGCTGCATTCTGACAGCCCTCTGCGACGGCGGTAACATTTCCGCCATTTTGTGTTTGTACCGGGGATCTAAGTACGTTGCCACCCAGTACTGGTCCTTGACCCTCATGCTTTTTATACGGGGGTCCCTATTAAAACACTGGAGCATGAAGGCCCCCATTTGCACTCAAGCGGAAGGTATGTGGTGGTGGTGGTGTTGTTGGTGGTAGTGTCTTTGGGGGTGCACATAGCAGAGAGTGAAGAAGAGGGTGCAGATCGAGAGGATGAGGAGGGTGCAGAAGAATAAGGCTGAGTGAGCCACTCAACCAAGTCTGGTGCGTCCTTTAAAGTAATTGAACGCACCTTCTGCAACTTCCCACTTTGGCTCAAGGCTGTTGCTCCTGCCCTACCCCTACCACCCCTGCGGAAGGGCCTGCCTCTTCCTCTGCCTGTCATTTTTTAAATCACCCTGTGACAAAACTCTTAGTCCCTATACCGCTGAAGGACTGCTGCAGTATAGGGCAGCGGTCAGCAGTAGTGCACGTCAACCCTATGTATTGTGGACCGATAGCGGTCCTTACAGAACAGCAGACTGTAACGCACTCAGGCCTATGTACCGTAGCACCCTATACCAAGTTACCAGTCCTTATAAGAACTTTTGTGGACCAAGCAGGTTGTGTGTTAGTGATTAGCAGACTGTACGTCAGTCCCTATACCAATGAAGGACTGCTGCAGTATAGGGCAGCGGTCAGCAGTAGTGCACGGCAACCCTATGTATTGTGGACCGATAGCGGTCCTTACAGAACAGCAGACTGTACTGCACTCAGGCCTATGTACCGTAGCACCCTATACCAAGTTACCAGTCCTTATAAAAACTTTTGTGGACCAAGCAGGTTGTGTGTTAGTGATTAGCAGACTGTACGTCAGTCCCTATACCAATGAAGGACTGCTGCAGTATAGGGCAGCGGTCAGCAGTAGTGCACGGCAACCCTATGTATTGTGGACCGATAGCGGTCCTTACAGAACAGCAGACTGTACTGCACTCAGGCCTATGTACCGTAGCACCCTATACCAAGTTACCAGTCCTTATAAGAACTTTTGTGGACCAAGCAGGTTGTGTGTTAGTGTTTAGCAGACTGTGCGTCAGTCCCTATACCGCTGAAGGACTGCTGCAGTATAGGGCAGCGGTCAGCAGTAGTGCACGGCAACCCTATGTATTGTGGACCGATAGCGGTCCTTACAGAACAGCAGACTGTAACGCACTCAGGCCTATGTACCGTAGCACCCTATACCAAGTTACCAGTCCTTATAAGAACTTTTGTGGACCAAGCAGGTTGTGTGTTAGTGATTAGCAGACTGTACGTCAGTCCCTATACCAATGAAGGACTGCTGCAGTATAGGGCAGCGGTCAGCAGTAGTGCACGGCAACCCTATGTATTGTGGACCGATAGCGGTCCTTACAGAACAGCAGACTGTAACGCACTCAGGCCTATGTACCGTAGCACCCTATACCAAGTTACCAGTCCTTATAAGAACTTTTGTGGACCAAGCAGGTTGTGTGTTAGTGATTAGCAGACTGTACGTCAGTCCCTATACCAATGAAGGACTGCTGCAGTATAGGGCAGCGGTCAGCAGTAGTGCACGGCAACCCTATGTATTGTGGACCGATAGCGGTCCTTACAGAACAGCAGACTGTACTGCACTCAGGCCTATGTACCGTAGCACCCTATACCAAGTTACCAGTCCTTATAAAAACTTTTGTGGACCAAGCAGGTTGTGTGTTAGTGATTAGCAGACTGTACGTCAGTCCCTATACCAATGAAGGACTGCTGCAGTATAGGGCAGCGGTCAGCAGTAGTGCACGGCAACCCTATGTATTGTGGACCGATAGCGGTCCTTACAGAACAGCAGACTGTACTGCACTCAGGCCTATGTACCGTAGCACCCTATACCAAGTTACCAGTCCTTATAAGAACTTTTGTGGACCAAGCAGGTTGTGTGTTAGTGTTTAGCAGACTGTGCGTCAGTCCCTATACCGCTGAAGGACTGCTGCAGTATAGGGCAGCGGTCAGCAGTAGTGCACGGCAACCCTATGTATTGTGGACCGATAGCGGTCCTTACAGAACAGCAGACTGTAACGCACTCAGGCCTATGTACCGTAGCACCCTATACCAAGTTACCAGTCCTTATAAGAACTTTTGTGGACCAAGCAGGTTGTGTGTTAGTGATTAGCAGACTGTACGTCAGTCCCTATACCAATGAAGGACTGCTGCAGTATAGGGCAGCGGTCAGCAGTAGTGCACGGCAACCCTATGTATTGTGGACCGATAGCGGTCCTTACAGAACAGCAGACTGTAACGCACTCAGGCCTATGTACCGTAGCACCCTATACCAAGTTACCAGTCCTTATAAGAACTTTTGTGGACCAAGCAGGTTGTGTATTAGTGTTTAGCAGACTGTGCGTCAGTCCCTATACCGCTGAAGGACTGCTGCAGTATAGGGCAGCGGTCAGCAGTAGTGCACGGCAACCCTATGTATTGTGGACCGATAGCGGTCCTTACAGAACAGCAGACTGTACCGCACCCAAGCCTATGTACCGTAGCACCCTAGACAGACCAAGTTACCAGTCCTGATAAAGAGCTTTGTGGAACAAGTGAGTTGTGAATGATTAGCAGACTGCAGCAGAAGGGCAGCAGTCAAGTATAATATTCTTTCTATATTTGGAAGAAAGAATATTATACGTGTACAAGCCTATTACCGTACCACTGATACCAGTCCTGAAAAGAACCTTTGTGGAACTAATAGTAACAGCAAGTCTTTAAAATTATCCTCACTGCCTGACACACTGCTTCCTGCCTGTCCCTATACAAATTGGCAAAAAAGAGTAGGCTGGAACGATTAGCTGGAACAGCTCTTTTGTGGACCTGATAGTAACAGCTAATGATGATGATGATGATGATGATGAAGAAAGACTAATCTGGCTGAGCTGTCCCTAAAATAGCAGCATACAGCGCTCTGTCCCTTTATCTAAACTGACAAAAGAAACTCAGGCTGCTGACCTAACACCTATACCAGTCCTGAAAAGAACTTTTGTGTACCAAATAGCTAGCGTTTTCTCTGTCCCTACTCCACACAGGATCCTTTCCCTACAGTGACAGAAGAAAGAATGTAAAATGGCCACCGGATCGGGTGTATTTATAGGTTAGGGGGAATGTCCAAGTGTCCATGAGCTGTCATGTCTCAATTGGTTGTCCTGTAACACATGATAAACGTGTCACGAAAGGTTAAAGTTCTTGTATACATTAAACACGTAAGTCCGCCGGGGCGAACGACGGAAAAAGGCGTTCGAACCCGCGGACGGCGAAAGTCGGAAATTCGCCGCGAAACGACCGCCGGGCGAACCGTTCGGCCATCACTACTCTCCAGTGCCTCGGTATCACTGTTTTTGCTGCTGTGATTAAGAATCTGGTAAAGGAATTTTTGTATTTTCTCAAGGTGCAATTGGTAATATTTATAAGACAGCAAGCAGCGTCTAAATGGATTTTCGTTTTTTGTAATGTGTTTTATAATCTTGATTATTTGGATCCAAAAAGGTTTAATCAAGTCACATTCCCACCAGATATGGTAGAGAGTGCCTGCAGCTCCTCGTCTGAATGGACACAGTTATTTTTTTTTTTTTTATTCCTGTCTGGAGTTCAGCGTTAAAAATGTATATAATTTTTAACACCGAACTCCAGTCAGGAATAAAAAATAAAAAATAACTGTGTCCATTCAGACAAGGAGCTGCGGACTTCCCCCAAACCCTTCTTTCCTTATTGGCTGACTGACTTTGATAAACAGTGCATGGCACCGCACTGCTGTCTCAGTCAAGGAGAAAGGGGAATCCCGGGCAGCCGACACACTCCTACAACATCGCTGGATCTAGATGGGGCTCAGGTAAGTATTAGCCCTTGTACACACGGTCGGACATTCTGACAACAAAATCCGTCGGGTTTTTTTCTGACTGATTTGGTCCGAAACCGGTGTTGCATACACACGGTCGGACAAAATTGTCAAAAAATCCGATCATTCGGAACGTGATGACGTTCGTTCGTTAATACGGGACTACGTTCAGGCTAGTAGCCAATAGCTTTGGTCTCGTAATTTGATCTGAGCATGCGTGGCACTTTGTCCGTTTGGAATTCTCTACAAACGATCTGACAAAGTCTGATCGGACCATGTTGTCGGAAAATTTTATATCCAGCTCTCAAAATTTGTTGATCGGACATTCCGATGGAAAAAGTCTGATGGAGCCCACACACGGTCAGATTATCCGACAACACGGTCAGATCTGACATTTTCCGTTGGAATTTTCGACCGTGTGTACAAGGGCTTAGGGGGGCTGGGTTTTTAACTTCATCACAATGAATAATCATAATTATTATGACAATAATAAAATGATATTAACAAACATTCTTATTTGTCCGATTCTGAATCTCCCATCAACTACCAGTACCAGTCTCCCACTCCCATATTAAAAAAGGTCATTTTCCCAACCCTCACCCTCACGCAGCAGATGAAAACCTCTGATTGGTCAACATAACACCAGTAACGTTTCCGTTGTAATGGACTTAGAATCTGAAATTCATCATCGAAATTTTGTATACAATTCGTAAGCATAGAAATTTGTATTTCGGATGCCTCCGAAAGTACAAATTTTTGGAAATTCGTACGAAACGAACCGCACATGCCTAATGTGAATGTTTTTTCTAAAGGGATGATTACATGATCTGTGCCATTATCATCAATTCAGTGGCTCTCGATCTGTAGACAGAAAACAGAAAATGAAAGGCGTGCCACTGGCTAAAATGTCAAATTTCTTATTTTGTGTGATTTCACATGCATGTAACTGCACCTAAAATACACAAGCCCTATGCGTGTTTAGGCTATGGACATATCTGCTGTACCTGGGGAATATTTATGAGTATTATATACAATCTGAGAACTTATGCATGCCAGATTTACTATGAACATCAGAGATTTAAATGTGTATATTTCTCATCTTGCTCAATAAATTCATCAAAAGCATGTATTCTAACAATGAATGGTGTGAAACATTCTGTGTACTGAATGCTTGAATCTTGGTCACAGCTGCTCATTTTCACGGTCAATTGTCAGTAGCTACTAGACCTCATTAGAGGAATGTTAGGAACCAAATTAGATTTAGAGAAATGTCATTGCTTATTTCACTAATTTGATCGTTTCTGGTTTGTGTTACAGAGACTGCCTCCTGCTTTGCTGCCTGAACAGCGGCACCAGCTTTGTGGCTGGTTTTGCCATATTTTCTGTCCTTGGATTTATGGCTTATGAACAAGGTGTTCCGATTGCTGAAGTTGCTGAATCAGGTATTTGACGTTCTGTAGCTTTTTTCCATGTATAAAAAAAGCTGTGTTCACTAACACATAATACGTGAGGTATTTTTACTATTGTGCATTCCTTTTTACAAAATAAAATAGTAATTTCAATAAAAGTGTATCAAAAGCCATTTAAAAAAACAAACGGATAGAGTAGGGAAGGAGTAAAACACTTTTAAATATTAAGTTCACCCTTTATAACATGTTACGTTACCCTCGTACTCATGGTGTAACATGTAACTTGTTACTGCTGCAACTGCAACCCGCAAACCCCCCCCCCCGAGTCCCTATTGTGACAGTGAGTTGGGAATCTTCTCCCTGCTCCTATTGTCACATTTAAAAAAAGACCCAGCCATGTGGGGCTCTGCCCACCTGGCTGCATCATTCATTTACAGAGTTCTGTGAATGTGAGAACTACAAGTACTGACAGCCTTTACAGATGTCAGCTTGTAGTTCTCAATGAACCAACAGGGTGCTGTTGAGCAAACTGCCTATTCCATATGCACTAATGCTCCCCCCCCCCCCCCATACCATCAGGGATGCAGGCTTTTGCGTGCTGATAAAAAGCCAGACGGTCCCTTTCCTCTTTAATCTGGACGATTTGGTGCCCATGGTTGCCAAAAAGAATGTCAAATTGCAATTAGTCTGATGACAGAACAGTTTTCCACCTTGCAACAGATCATTTGAAATTAGACATTTCTGTATCATGTTCAGATATGGCTTCTTCTTTGCATGATATAGCTTTTTGAATGGTAGAGTGAACTGCTTTTAATGCAGTGCCATCTGAGGGCCTGAAGACTGTGGGGATCCAATATTACATTTTGACCTTGTCCCTTGTACTCAGAGATTTCTCCAGATTCTCAGACTCTTTTGTTGATTTTATGTACTGTAGATCATGATATATTTGTTTATTAATTTTATTCATTGTAATTTTACATTGAGAAACCTTATCCTGAAATTGTTCGAAAATTTTAGATGCAGCTTTTCACAAATTGTTGATCCTCTGTCCATCTTCTGAAGCATGCTGTTTCTCTAAGATGTTCTATTTATACCCAGTCATGTTACTGACCTGTTGCCAAATAACCAAATAAGTTGCAAAATGTTCTTCTAGCTCTTCCTTGTTGGTACCACTTACTTTGCTTTTTATTGCCATGTAACAACTTTTTTGAAATGTGTTGCTGCCATTAGGGATGAGCCCAATGTTCGACTCGAACATCGGGTGTTTGTCTGTTCGCCGAATAGCGAACAATTTGGGATGTTTGCAGTGAGTTTGAAAGCCGCGGAACACCCTTTAAAAGTCTATTGGAGAAATCAAAAGTGCTTAATTTAAAGGCTTATATGCATGGTATTGTCATAAAAAGTGTCTGGGGACCTGGATCCTGACAATTTTTTTTTTTTTACATTTTGGTTCGGGGTTCCCCTTAATATTCATACCAGACCCAAAGGGACTGATAATGGACTGGGGGGATCCCATGCCGTTTTTGTTCAATGACTTCTTTTATCTGTATTGCCGGGACTGACAATTCATTATAGCTGCGAGTACTTTTAGATCTTTTTTCCTTTAGAAATGTCATTTTGTGCAGGACTTTTCCCATGTTTAGAACACACGGGAAACATGCACAACTTTACAGACATACTATAGATGCACCCCAGGTATGAAATTTAAAGGAATATTTCACTTTTATTGTTTCACTTTAAGCATTATTAAAATCACTGCTCCCGAAAAAACTGACATTTTTAAAACTTTTTTATGCATTGATACATGTCCCCTGGGGCAGGACCCGGGTCCCCAAACACTTTTTATGACAATAACTGTCATATAAGCCTTTACAATTACCACTTTTGATTATTCATGTTCGTGTCCCATAGACTAATGGTGTTCGTGTGTTCGAACACATTTTTTGCCTGCTCGCATGTTCTGCTGTAAACCAAACCGGGGAGTGTTCGGCTCATCCCTAGCTGCCATCAATTACAAAATTACCTTTTTTTTTTTTTTTATGGTAAATTTTCTCAATTTAAACATTTAATATGTTTTCTACTCTCTATTGTGAATTGCATTCTGTTTTTATGTAGATTTTACAAAGCATCCCAACTATTCCATTGCGCTAACTGTATGTTTATGGTCGTTGTCCTGCTGGAAGGTGAACCTCCGCCCCAGTCTCAAGTCTTTTGCAGACTCTAACAGGTTTTCTTCCAAGATTGCCCTGTATTTGGCTCCATTTATCTTTCCATCAACTCTGACCATCTTCCCTGTCCCTGCTGAAGAAAAACATCCCCACAGCATGATGTTGCCACCACCATGTTTCACGGTGGGGATGGTGTGTTCAGGGTGATGCGCAGTGCTAGTTTACCACCACAGCTAGCGTTTTGCTTTTAGGCCAAAAAGTTCAGTGTTGGTCTCATCTTACCAGAGCACCTTCTTCCATATGTTTGCTGTGTCCCCCACATAGCTTTTCGCAAACTGCAAACGGGACTTCTTATGGCTTTTTTTCAACAATGGCTTTCTTCTTGCCACTCTTCCATAAAGGCCAGATTTGTGGAGTGTACGACTAATAATTGTCCTGTGGACAGATTCTCCCACCTGAGCTGTGGATCTCTGCAGATCCTTCTGAGTTACCATGGGCCTCTTGGCTGCTTCTCTGATTATTGCTCTCCTTTGCTGGCCTGTCAGTTTAAGTGGACAGCCATGTCTTGGTAGGTTTGCAGTTGTGCCATACTCTTTCCATTTTTGGATGATGGATTGAACAGTCCTGTGTAAGATGTTCAAAGCTTGGGATATTTTTTTAGAACCTATCCTGCTTTAAACCTTTCCAAAACTCTATCCCTGACCTGTCTGGTGTTCTCCTTGGCCTTTATGATGCTGTTTGTTCAATAAGATTCACTAACAAACCTCTGAGGGTTTCACAGAACAGCTGTATTTATACTGATATTAAATTACACACAGGTGGACTCTATTTACTAATTAGGTGACTTCTGAAAGCAATCGGTTCCACTAGATTTTAGTTAGGGATTTCAGAGTAAAGGGTGCTAATTACAAATGCACGCCACACTTTTCACATATTTATTTGTAAAAAAAAATTGAAAACCATTTATCATTTTTCTTCCACTTGCCAATTATGTGCCGCTTTGTGATAGTCTAACATATAAAATCCCAATAAAATACATTTACGTTTTTGGTTGTAACATGACAAATTGTGGAACATTGCAAGAGGTATGAATACTTTTTAAGGCACTGTGTATGTATATACATATATATATATATATATATATATATATATATATATATATATATATATATATGTATATACTTTTTGTTTTGGATAAAGTAGGGAAGGGTTAAATCCTCTGTTTTTTTTTTTTTTGTTTTTTTTTACTGTGTCTTCCTTTCACTACTTGCCCTGGAGAAACAGCAGTAAGTGAGAGAGAAATCTCCACAAAGTGAGTTGAATTGTCCTCTCAAACAGGAGTCCTCTTTGGAATATGTATCCTTGCATCTTGTTCTGGTGACAACTGTAAAATGGTGGCTCCCCAACACTTTTTGCCTTGATGACAGCTGTGGCCAGGACAAAAAGGAATGAATCTACCTAGCGAGGATAAAAGGAAAAACAGACGTGCTCTAATCCTTCCCTACTCTATCCAAAATAAAGAACACAATATTTTGCTTTGTTGTTCACTTTAATAATGAAAAAAAAAAAGACTTTATTTTATATTATTAAGCACAACTACAGGTACATAGAACAATCAACCTGATTTAGATTTAATTACTTACGTCAAGGAAGGGTAGTAACTGACAGGTTGGTTAAAGATTCCTGTTAATTTTAGTTCTTTGTCTTGATATTTGCTTCTACAATAATCTGGAAAACACCTACATTTGCTAATCAATGTGAATTTCTGTGCTTGTAATCCTCACTGATCATTCCTGATGTTCCTCTTTGAAACCTATCGTTTTCATGCAGAGACTGTAAAACCCTTTAAATAAACCCTTAATAGTGTTGTTCCATCGCCTACTAATTTATCAGAGTTCTAACATTATTATTGGCCTATGGTACATTTCTTTTTATAGGTTGTATTCTTAGAAAGCAATTCAATGACCTGTTAAATCAAAAACTGCAAGAAAAGAAAGTAGTTCAAAGTAGAAAACATCTATCTTTGGACTTATTTCATGCCTTGGATGGTCATCAGTTGTCCTGTGTGACCCAAAAACTGTGAACACCCAATTAATCAATAAGAAGCAAAAGTAGGAAACGATTTCTTTACAATTTTTCAGTTTGTTATAATTTTTTTTAAAGCAACAGAGATGCATTGTCTCCAAGTTCCAGAACTCTATTGTTGCCCCAAATAAACAAATACTGTAAATATCTTTATTAAATATCCAAAAACATACAGTACAAAGACCTTGTTGGCGTGCTTCAGCTGAACTACGTCAACCAGGTTTTACATTTTTGCACTGTATGTTACTGAATATTTAATAAAAATACTGTATATTTTTATTTTGGTAAACAATGGTGAGTGCTGGAACTTGAAGACTGAAACAGCATAAGTAGAGGTGTAGCCTACGCACCCAACCACACTTGCCTGGACAAAGAAGCAGAATAGTCGAGCAGCACTAACTTACAGCTGTGTGAACAAAATGAATGTATCCCAGATGTATACATCTTTATTAAAACAGTTAATTGTAATATTATTACAAATGTATTGATATTAGAAGAATGATCATTGATAGAACTGTTTGTTAAATGCCGAATATAAGGAATTCTACCCACATTGTTGTCAGGGCCATGCATACACAGCTCAAAAGCCTTAATATTCAAGGTATGAGTGCTTACCAAAGGGTTATTTTGGATTTCTCTTGCATTTTTTGTAAAAATATAACATTTGAAAATGCATGCTAATCAGTAGAGATTTTCTTCGCATTTGCTCAAATTTTAATGTGCTACTTTTGTTTGCATAAAACATTATTTTTATTTGAGCTGCATATTTGTATTTATAATCAAATCTTAGCTATTTGTATGGTATGTAAGTATCCTTATTACAAAGTCAAATAATGGTGTGACTGCCCACGATGGATGTTTCCTAGTGTAGAATTAGTGTAATTTCTGAATCTAGACACCTTCATTATGGTCTTGTGAAAGAGGACACACAAGGGACACATACTGCTGTGTGAGAAACCAGAAGGGGATTCCATCCTTCATTATCCATCACATTGAAATCAACAACTCTTACCATATCAATTGATGCTTTTCCGTGCAAATACTGCCATTAATGATTCTTTTTTCAGGACCCGGTCTTGCTTTTATCGCTTACCCAAAAGCTGTCACCATGATGCCTTTGTCCCCATTATGGGCAGCCTTGTTTTTCATGATGCTCATTTTCCTGGGACTTGACAGTCAGGTAAAAAATTCTAAATGTTTGCATTATTTAATTTGTTAAATAGTTTATGTTTTTTAATTTAAGATGTATATGGAGTAGTGTTTCATCTGACAACAGTGGCTACATTCTCAAAAATTCTCCAGCTAAAAGCCAATATCTGCATAGAAATTGCGATTTGACTATTTAAGAACAACATCAGAATGTACAACAAATACAAATAAGTATTGTCTCCTAGATGGAAAGTATGCCCAGCGCATTTCAGGAAATTGTCCTTTCCTCAGGGTCGGTTCCTTGTGGAACACAATGTACATCTATAATAAAACATAAATCAACATTGAGAATCATATAAACAGAATGCGTGAAGTGAGCATTGTTAAGGGCAGGGGAGTGCAAGAAAATCATGATCCCAACGCATGCAAGATTAACAACGCCACCACCACAATAAATAAATAAATATATGTATATATATATATATATATATATATATATATATATATATATATATATAACCTGATGAGAGAGAAGAAAATAGCTTCACTGCTGGGTACAAGCTGACTTGAAATGAAGATGGAATCCAAAACATAGAGATGAAAAACTCCTGATTAGCACCACATAGTGATCACAACGCCAATACGTTGAGGAAGTGGCTGTTACGTGGTAGCCAGAAAATATGGATAGAAAATGGCTGTGTGTGAACAATTAAAGCTGTCAGAGTGCATGATGGATGCCAATGCTGGTGCTAAAGGATAATCTTTTCAAATAATTTTTATTCAGAATTTAACAGAATTATGATTACAACAAACGCATGAATACAGAACATACAATGATCACAAAGTAGAAGGAGTCAGAGGAAAGCTATTCAACACATTGTACACAAAAATAACAAAGTACTGGTCTTATATTGCAGGAGGAAAGAAAGTCGGCTAATAGTATGTATTTCCATATGATCAGTACTGGTATAGGGGGAGGAATATAGAAAGGGTGAATAGGGAAAGAGGAAAAAGGAGAGAGAGGAGGGAGAGATGAGAGGGGGGTGGGGGATGGTGGAGAACAGCGAAGTCGAGTTAGTAAGATAGAATATAAGTGGGCAAGATAAAGATCTCTGGATATAAACATACCTAGGTTCGTTAAAGAAAAAAAAACTGGTAAGTCAACAACATTTGCAATCAGCTAAAGGATAATCTTGCATGTGCTGGGATCATGATTTTCTTGCACTCCCCTATATAGATCAATACTTGTTTTTTTTTTACCATTGCTCAGTTGCCCTTAAAATCCCAATCCTCCTTGGGGGACCCTTTCTCACATATTAGGTCTCCTTATAGGGTTGATCCATCACTAGTAGGGATGTACTGATACCATTTTTTAATCGGCAAATACAAGTACCAATACTTTTGGTCAAGTACTCACCAATACCGAGAACCAATATCTTTGCGGTACAATTTGAGCCCATACAAAATTAGTGGACACAAATCACACAGCAAAGAATTGCAAGCAATTTGAATAGGAATGCATGCGATTCCCTCCACCGCTCCTGTGTGAACCCAGTATAGAAGGGGATGCACCATCTAGTGCAACAATTGGCAGTTTATTAAATCAAAATCTGTATAGTGTTCCTGTCCTGCCGGTGATAAAAAACCATGGCTAATTGTGGTGATCACAAGGCTGGAGGAGATGTTCTCCAACAAGCTGACATCACTTTCCCCTCTATACCGACAGGGGACCCTAAAATTCTCCAGCCCTTTAAGAAGCACAAGCGGCTGTGATTTTCTATCATTGATGGGATGGGGACACTATACAGGTTTGGATTTGACGAGATATGTATATTAATGTGAGTTGTTATAACATTTTTATGAGTATGAGCGCAAATACATGGTATCGGTGCAACCCTAATCACTAGGGTCACTATTTCTGTTATATTAGCTATTTTACATAAAGTACCTAATGAGAATCTTCGGTTGGGTCGGGCTTTGTTTTTCAATACTCATTAGTTTTATAGCACATATCTTCCAGGAGGTACTCTGCTATTAGCCATGTATTATTTATCATTTAACATTAAATTGTTTCATTTTTTTTTTTCTACTCTGTTATCGTGGCTTGTTTCTATTAAGGTCCTTCTTGTTCTAAATTCACTTTCAAAAAAATCAGCACAAGGGATGGTACTTACATGTCATGGTTGAAATCTTCTGTCCTCTGCTCCTCCCCTATAACCCGCAGCTGTAATCTTCTGGTGCTGGAGAGGTTAACACTGCTGAGTTACCAGTCACAGGGATGTGCTGACTATGCCCTCTCTTTCAACCCTCTCTACCATTCATAGAAGCTGTACTATAGCTTCCATTCATGAAAAGCCTTCAATAAAAGGAGGAGGAGAAGCTTTAATTCATCCATCCATCCATCCTCCATTCAGGTGAGCTCATCAGTCTGCTGCTTCTCTTTTCAATGTCCAATCACAGACTGGAAAAAGTCAGAGAAATGTAAATGTGATTGAACTGCAGCAGTTAAAAATACCAACAATTAACATATCAATCTGACACCACCTTTATACTTGGGCAAGTTATACTAAGCTAAATTGGTGCAAATTAAGTGTCCATGAATAGTGGGCTTAAAAAAAACACCGGTTCCCTTGGCAGAAAAAAATACTTATAAAGAGCATATTTGTACAAGCAATTAGCATTTTTTTTCTGCCAGAAAACGCCTCTCAAAAATGCAATGCAGAAGTATTTTTTATTTTTGCTTCTAAACACTGGGTTTAAAATATGCCTCTAAACCAGCTATTTTCAACCAGGGCACCTTAAAATTTCTTCAGGTGTGCCTTGACAAAATGTCTAAAATGTGCCCCAAAAGTGTATGCAAGCAGGTGGGTGGATGAAACCTGCCTTTTAGTTACCCAAAGCTACAAGTTTTATTTGTACACCATTACAACCTTCTAGCTGTCAACCTCCTAGCGACCAATGACATCATTAGTTGATAAGAAAGATGTCAGTTGTCTGCATATCATCCTTGTTTGACTCTCCCTTCTCTCCATCAGCTTGGGGTCACATTAGGTAGGTGATGAAGAAAAACCGAGGGAGAAGAGAAACATAGCCTGTACCAGTTTGCAAAAGTGTATTTGCTTTGGAAGACTAAATCACCTCTAACATTGGGTGTCCTACATGTATTGATGTTGCTGCATTATGTAAAACTATTAGAATGGAGCGCATTTGGCGCAATAGAAATCCCATATAAAATCAAATCAAATTGTTTTTACATTTTAGATTGGGGTGCTTTAAGACATCATTTTGGGGGGTGCTTCGAGATTGTCCATAATTTTAAAGTGTGCCTTTACTGAAAAAAAAGCTTGAGAAACATTGGTCTAAACATCCTAATGTGTATTGACACAGGATAACATTGAGCTGCTTCTACAGGCAAAACACAAAACTCCTGTAGAAGCAGTGGCGTAGCGTGGGTTGTCAATGGGGCAAGGCAAGTATTTAGTGCCCCCTAACATGTGGACTTTTAGCACTCCCTTCCCTTCCTACAATAATACTGACCAGCCTGATTCCTACACTGACCACTACACTGACCTATCTGATTCTTACACTGACCTACCTGACCACTAAACTAACCTACCTGATTCCTACACTGACCTACTTGACCACTAAACTAACCTACCTAATTTCTACACTGACCTACTTGACCACTAAACTAACCTACCTGATTTCTACACTGACCTACTTGACCACTAAATTAACCTAACTGATTCCTACACTGACCTATTTGACCACTAAATTAACCTACCCAATTCCTACTCTGACCTAACTGATTCCTATACTAACCACTACACTGGCCTACCTGTCCACTACACTTACCTACCTGATTCCTACATTGACCTACCTGTCCACTACAATGACCACTACACTACCTTGACCACTACACTATCCACTACACTACACTGACCACTACACTGCACTGACTACTACAGTTCCACTACCCACTACACTGCACTGACTACTACACTACCACTACAGTACACTGACTACTACACTGACCACTACACTGCACTGACCACTACACTGCACTGACTACTACACTGCACTAACCAGTACACTACACTGACCACTACCCTGACCACTACCCACTACACTGACCACTACACTACCCACTACACTGCACTACCTACTACACTACAATGTCCACTACACTGACCACTACACTACACTGACCACTATCCGCTACACTGTCCACTACACTACCCACTGCACTGACAACTACACTGCACTGACCACTACCCACTACAACACACTGACCACTACACTATACTGTGCTGACCACTATACTACACTGACCACTACACAGCGTGACTCTAACTGCTTGTTTACTCTCTCTCTAGCTGGCTGCTTCTTCTCCCCAGACCATCCCCCCCCCCCCCCCCGGCCAGCAACATGACTTGTCTCTCATGAGGGAATCTCACCTGCTTTTTGTCTTCCATCTATGATTGATCTGCTCTGTCACACTGACAGACTGGCTGCCACAATGGGGAAATGATTGGAGATCCAGAGGAGAGGAGGATGAGGAAAAGAAGGCGGGCGGGTCACATAAAGGCAGAGGCGGGACTCCAGGAGCAACCTTTGCGCATTTGCCACCCGACATCGCGGACAGGCCAGCCCCGCCACTGCACATGACCCCATTCGCCCAATCACAGGGTGCTGGCCATCCTGCCTGAGATTGATTGAACATGGCGGCCAGAGTGCAGGGACAAAGTATATTGGAATTCGGACAAAGTAACACACAATGGCTTTGGATTTCACCCCCCAAAATGTTGCGCCCAGGGCCACAGCCCCCCTCACACCCCCCACACTACGCCACTGTGTAGAAGCAACATTTTTAAGCCCAGCGTGCATGGACCCTTCAAACATCCCCTAAGCACTTTTTTTAATAGTGAAAGTTTGTCAACTTTGCTATTTAGGAATTATGAATATCATTGGATATTAATAATACAATCTTTATACTTGCAGTTTGTGTGTGTAGAGAGCTTGGTAACTGCTGTGGTGGACATGTATCCAAAGATTTTCCGAAGAGGTTACAGACGAGAATTGTTAATCTTAGCACTTTCCATTGTATCCTACCTTCTTGGCCTCATAATGTTAACTGAGGTAAGATTATTTAAAAGGGTGTCTTTTTCAGTATTGTTCCAGTTTTTTTCCAATTCATATTGCAGTAGAATAGTCTGTAACATTAATTAAGCTGTTGTCTTTAACAAACAATAGTTCAGTTAAGTGTAAGATCATGTGGACTATGACGGGCAATAAACATTTCAACCTGATTACAATCTTTCTACTACAATTTTTATGTTGACCAAAACTCTATAATGCGAGGGCCTGTGTAAACAATGCATTCAATTTGTACGCATTCAAGTGGGCCTACACATAGTTTTTTTTTTACACACACATACATGATAGGTTGAACTGGATGGACTGGTGTCTTTTTTCTACCTCACCAACTAACATAGTAATCAGTTTATCAATATATTCACCCAAGATGTACACAGCTTTCATCCAATTTCCATATTTTACAAGTCAATTTGAGAAATGTGTGAATCTTGGGTTAAAATTGTGTAATTGTTGCTTTAAAAATGTGATAACAGGCCCAATAATTGTGTTATGTGGAGACGCCACTTCCGACAGGACAGTATTCCGACAGGCCAGTATGTCTCCCAGGCCACACCCCATGATGTGTTTTGCTCCGTCCTCTTGGCTTATTCATAGAGGTCTATGGAATCAGGTTGTAGTGTTATCAGTTTAGGAGACATATACAGAAAGTGGTGAATGATAAATGTGCCGATCATTCACTGGTTTTCAGCTAGATGTCCGGGGTTCTGCAAATACATAGTTACATGGTCAGTCTGGCTGAAAAAATACACAAGGTCATCTAGTTCAACCAATGGAAGAAAAAAAGAAATAACTAAACATATATATATTGTGAGGGGTTAGCTCGGCAGCGGGTGTGTATGACCCCCTGGATGGGTTCACAACACAAAGTCAGGCACAGCAGACAGCGGTGTAGGTTCAAAAAACAAAAGATCCGGTTTATTTATGCTCCATGCAGTGATACATATAACAGCCAAACAAAATAAAACAAGAAAATAAATCCTGGTCAGCTTGACCTCTAACTACACACGTAGACTCCCTGTCTAACAACTGGGTACAGCCTTGTGCTGCCCCAGTCCCTGTCTCTATTGTAGGGGTTTGCCACACAGGCGTTAACTCACCGCACAGAACAGATCTCAGACTCCCCAGTCTATACACACAAAACTGGTTCCAGGATGGAGCATCTCCCTATGCATGCTGGGGTTTTTTGTAGAGGTCTTAATGAGCCCACTTACTACAGCTGGGCTCATTAACTCTTCCCCTCTAATTGTAAAAGTCTGCATAAAGCCTGAATCTAGGACACACATATTTCCCATCCTGGATACAACCAGGTGATTTTACCTGCGTGCTGCCACATACCCCCCCCTCTTGTTTCAACCTTGGGGTTGTAACACAAGCAGCCAGACACGCATGTATCCGAGACAAAGCATCCACATTCCCCATTTTAACACCAGGGCGATGCTTAACTGTAAAGTTAAATTCTTGTAGGGCCAGGAACCACCTATTTACCCTTCTATTGGTCTCCTTGTTTTGAGCCATCCACTTTAAAGGAGCGTGATCAGTCACCAGGTCAAAGTGCCTACCTAGCAGATAGTACCGTAGGGAATCTAGAGCCCACTTCACTGCTAAACATTCCTTCTCAATCGTGGAGTAATTTACCTCATGGGACTTCAACTTCCTGCTGAGGTAAATGACTGGGTGCTCTTCCACGTTCCAGACCTGGGATAACACTGCTCCTAACCCAACGTCTGATGCATCAGTTTGTACCACGAAGTCCTTAGAGAAGTCTGGTGAGTACAACACTGGCTGGCTACATAAGGCTGTTTTTAAGGACTGAAATGCTTCTTCAGCCTCTGGGGACCATTTAACCATGACCGACTCTTTCCCTTTCGTCAGGTTGGTGAGGGGCACAGCCTGAGAAGCAAAATGGGGAATGAATCGTTGATAATAGCCAGCGATTCCCAGAAAGGCTCGTACCTGTTTCTTGCTGTTGGGACGTGGCCAACTCTGTATGGCCTCGACTTTATTGACTTGGGGTTTTATCACCCCCCTCCCAATAGTGTACCCAAGATATTTGGCCTCCTCCTGTCCAATGGTACACTTCTTTGGATTGGCCGTAAACCCAGCTTCCCGGATAGAGTCTAGGACTGCTTGTACTTTTGGCAAATGTGAGACCCAGTCTGTGCTATGGATAATCACATCATCCAGGTAAGCTGCAGCATATTTCTGATTGGGCCTCAGAATCTTATCCATTTTCCGCTGGAATGTTGCCGGTGCATTCTGTAACCCAAACGGCATTCTCTTATATTGGAATGCCCCATCTGGGGTTACAAACGCAGTTTTCTCCTTGGCCGACTCGGCCAGGGGAATTTGCCAATACCCTTTGGTGAGATCAAGAGTTGTCATATATCGGGCTGTTCCCAGCCGGTCAATCAACTCATCTATACGCGGCATGGGGTAGGTGTCAAATTTTGTAACTTTATTTAATTGTCGAAAATCGTTACAAAACCGCCAGCTCCCATCAGGTTTGGGCACTAGTACGATAGGACTGGACCAGTCACTCTGGGACTCCTCTATCACACCCAAATCCAACATCCTTTGAACCTCCCCACGTATTGCCTCCCGTCGGGCCTCTGGTATTCTATAAGGTTTTAGTTTTACCCTTTCTCCTGGCGGGGTGATAATGTCATGCTCTACGCCAGATGTTTGTCCCGGAAGCTCAGAGAAAATCTCTTTGTTACGAAGTACAAACTCTTTAACCTCCTGTTGTTGGGCTTTCGATAAGGAGTCTGCTATTCCAACCTCAGGAACTAAGCAATCAGGCTGTACTTGTGACAAAGTCTCTGCGACTAGGGATTCCCTATCCCTCCAGGCTTTCAGCAGATTGACGTGATAGATCTGCTCCGGCTTTCGCCTCCCTGGCTGTCTAACCCTGTAGTTCACCTCACTAATTTTTTCAATTACTTCATATGGACCTTGCCATTTGGCCAGAAATTTGCTTTCAACCGTAGGGACTAGCACCAAGACCCTATCCCCCGGGGAAAAAGTACGTGTCTTGGCCCCACGGTTGTACACTCTCTGCTGTGCTAACTGCGCTTGGGTTAAATGTTCCTTTACAATTGGCATTACCTGTGCAATTCTATCTTGCATCAGGGCAACATGCTCAATCACACTCCTGTGAGGAGAACTCTAATTTTCCCAAGTTTCCTTGGCGATATCCAGCAGCCCTCTTGGGTGTCTCCCATAGAGCAACTCGAAGGGTGAGAAACCCGTAGAGGATTGGGGTACCTCCCTAATGGCAAACATCAGATAGGGTATTAGACAATCCCAATTCTTTCCATCTCTATCCACCACCTTCTTTAACATTTGTTTTAGGGTTTTGTTGAATCTTTCAACCAACCCATCTGTTTGGGGGTGATACACAGATGTACGCAATTGCTTCACTTTGTACAACTTGCATAATTCTTTCATAACCCGGGACATAAAGGGTGTACCTTGGTCCGTAAGCAGTTCCTTACAAATACCCACGCGGCTAAAAACAAGAGATAGCTCTTTGGCTATGGTTTTGGCCGAGGTATTTCGAAGAGGAATTGCTTCCGGATAACGGGTGGCATAGTCCAATATAACCAAAATGTACTGATGCCCCCTAGCGGACTTCATTATCGGACCTACCAAATCCATTGCGATCCTTTCAAAGGGGACCTCAATGATAGGAAGAGGTACCAGCGGGTTACGGAAATGTGGCATAGGTGCCGACTTCTGACACACAGGGCAGGAGGAACAATAATTTTCTGTTTCCTTCATGACCCCAGGCCAATAGAATCTCTGCAGTACCCTCTCTCTGTTTTTTTCGGTCCCCAGATGACCTCCCAGAATGTGCCCATGGGCCAATTCTAACACCAACTTCCTGTAAGGTTTGGGCACCACAAGTTGCTCAATGGTTTCTTCTGCCCTTTGAGCCACTCGATACAGCAGGTCCCTTTCCACAGTGAAGTAC
Organism: Lithobates pipiens; assembly: GCF_037356315.1. Lineage (NCBI taxonomy): Eukaryota > Metazoa > Chordata > Amphibia > Anura > Ranidae > Lithobates > Lithobates pipiens. Next base: position 101,846,802 of record NW_027507785.1, read on the forward strand.
GGGTAAGTGCAAGTCTTATCTGGGTTCACTAACTCGCCATCTATTTTCACCACATTTTCCCGTGCCTTTATTAGGGTGGGGTCTTTTAACTGTTCTGTGGCAAAATTTTCCCTGTGAACCTCAAGATCCGAAAACTCCACAGACGGCATGTTTTCATCTGAGGATGTTGGCTCCTCCCCAGTTTCTCGAGTTTCCCCCGCCAATACCGACAAGGGAAATTCAGGAGAGTCCTCACCACTCCCAGAGGAATTCTGGTCATCTTCCTGGTCTATAGGGGCACCAGTGGGGGGCTCAGGACAATCCCAGAGTTCCCAAAATTTTGGAAAATCCCTTCCCACAATAGCATCATGTGGTAAGTGAGACACTAACCCCACCTGATGAGAGAGGTTACCTTTGGGGGTCTCAAAAAACACTGAAGTTACAGGATACTCTCGGGTGTCCCCATGCACACAAATAACAGCCACCCTGTTCTTCCCAGAGACCTCTGTAGTAACTAATTCAGCTTTTATCAATGTTACCAGGCTACCTGAATCTAGCAACACATCAACATGCCTACCATTAATACACATTTTACATAAATGTCTCTCAGGTCCCCGAATGGCAGTGCATGCAACTGTCGCAAACAGTGACTGACGTCTCTCCCTTATAAAGTCACATTGCATAGGCTCATCCACAACTGGGCAATTGGCTGCAATATGTCCCTCTTGCCGGCAGCGGTAGCAAATAATCTTTTTCGCTGCCTCTTGCAGCATGGGCTTCCTGGGCTGCTCCCGCCAGACCTTAGGTAGAACTCCCACCCTCTCACTCTCTCCACCCTCACCCCTTGGAGTCATCTTACCCGCCACTGGGGATGATCTGGTCTTAGGGGGGAAAGTCCGTGAGTCCCTGGAAGAGGTGGTCAGGTTCTCTGTAGCCAAGTACCTCTCAACCAGATCCACAAGTTTATCTGCATTTTCTGGGTCTCCATGGCTTACCCATTTTTGGATGGCAGTAGGAAGAGCTCTCAGGAAACGATCCATAACCACACGTTCCACAATGTTTGGTGCAGTCAAAGTCTCTGGCTGCAGCCACTTCCTGCTCAGGTGAATGAGATCATACATTTGAGACCTGGGAGGTTTTCCAACCTGAAAAGTCCAGTTATGCACACGCTGAGCCCGGACGGCCAGGGTGACACCCAGCCGTGCCAATATTTCTGCTTTTAGCACCACATAGTCTTTTGCTTGGTCAGGCTCTAGGTCATAATAAGCTTTCTGCGATTCCCCAGTTAACAGAGGGGCCACCAGTCCAGCCCATTGCTCCTTAGGCCACTTTTCCCTTTCAGCAGTCCTTTCAAATGTGGTCAAAAACACCTCCGGATCATCCTCTCCAGTCATTTTTGTCAGTAAACGGCTCACACCAAAGGATGCGGTATTATTGTACCCACTTGCTTCATTGGTCTGCGGACGTTGCTGTATTAATGTCTCTATTTTCTGTTGAAAATTCTGCTCTTGCTTCTGCAACAGGTCTATGAAGCGGGCTTCAGATCGCTGCTGGGCTTGTTGCTGAGCTTCCAAACTCTGCTGGTGAGCCTTCTGCTGATTTTCCAAACTCTGCTGCAAAGTTGCATTTATCTGCTGCTGGGCTGCAAGGCTCTTTTGTAAACCTGCATTTGTTTGCTGTTGATTTGCATTTGCTTGTTGCTGGTTTGCATTTGCTAGAGCCAGCTGTCTCAGTATCTCCTCCATGCTGGCCTTAACAAAAAAAAAAAAAAAATGCCAAAATTCCCCACCAACTGTGAGGGGTTAGCTCGGCAGCGGGTGTGTATGACCCCCTGGATGGGTTCACAACACAAAGTCAGGCACAGCAGACAACGGTGTAGGTTCAAAAAACAAAAGATCCGGTTTATTTATGCTCCATGCAGTGATACATATAACAGCCAAACAAAATAAAACAAGAAAATAAATCCTGGTCAGCTTGACCTCTAACTACACACGTAGACTCCCTGTCTAACAACTGGGTACAGCCTTGTGCTGCCCCAGTCCCTGTCTCTATTGTAGGGGTTTGCCACACAGGCGTTAACTCACCGCACAGAACAGATCTCAGACTCCCCAGTCTATACACACAAAACTGGTTCCAGGATGGAGCATCTCCCTATGCATGCTGGGGTTTTTTGTAGAGGTCTTAATGAGCCCAGTTACTACAGCTGGGCTCATTAACTCTTCCCCTCTAATTGTAAAAGTCTGCATAAAGCCTGAATCTAGGACACACATATTTCCCATCCTGGATACAACCAGGTGATTTTACCTGCGTGCTGCCACAATATATATATATGTATATATATATCTCTCTATATATATATATATATATATATATATATATAATCCCATACCCACAGTTGATTTAGAGGAAGGCAAAAAAAAGAAAAAATACAGCAAAGCATGATCCAATTTGTTCCAGCAGGTGAAAAAAATCCTTCCCGATCCTCCAAGAGGCAATCGGATGTTCCCTTGATTAACTTTACCTATAAATGTTAGTACCCAGTTATATTATGTGTATCTAGGAAAGAATCCATGCCTTTCTTAAAACAATCTACTGAGCTGGCCAGGACCAGCTCTTGAGGGAGTCTATTCCACATTTTCACAGCTTTTACTGCGAAGACGCCTTTCCATATTTTGAGATGAAATCTCTTTTCCTCCAGACTTAAAGAGTGCTCCCCTTGATCTCCTCTTCTCAAGAGAGAATAAATTCAGTTCAGCTAATTGTTACTTATAGAGGAGGATACATAGATACAGTGAAGCCAACATCTTCTTACTTTTTATACACACATATAGATAGATAGATAGATATATAGATAGATAGATATCTATAGATCTCTATCTATCTAATGCAGCCATGATGAGGGGTGATTTGGGGTGTAACATGTAACAACTGACTCCCTTATATAGACATTTAAAGCCGGACTGCACTGCGGAAAAAAATATTAAAAGCCAGCAGCTACAAATACTGCAGCTGCTGACTTTTAATAAATGGACACTCACTTGTCCCAGGGTCCAGCGATGCCGGCAGCTGAGGCCGATCGATCGCTCGGCTCTCGGCTGCTGCCGCTACCATTCTAGGTGAGGGAAGTGAAGCGGCTTCACTTCCCGGTTCCCTACTGCGCATGCGCGAGTCGCACAGCGCAATAGGAATTGTCCGCGCTGTCTCTGGGACCCGTGTGTGTCCCAGCAGATAGCGCGCAGGGACAGGAAGAGGCATAGACTCCCGTGGGAGTCTATGCCCGGGAGTGGGTGTAAATACCTGTCTTTGACAGGTATCTGTACCCCCCTCCCCCCTGAAAGGTGCCAATTGTGACACCGGAGGGGGAAGGGTTCCGATCAGCGGAAGTTCCACTTTAGGGTGGAACCCCGCTTTAATGAATTGGCTTGAAGGGATAGTAACAACAATTTGCATACGTAATCTTTTTTCTTTTCTTTGTTTTAAGGGAGGAATGTACGTCTTCCAGCTTTTTGACTCATATGCAGCCAGTGGAATGTGTCTCCTGTTTGTTGCAGTGTTTGAATGTATCTGCATAGGCTGGGTTTATGGTAAGTAAATGTGGCATCTGCATCAGATTGACATAATATACTGTATCAATCAGTTCTCCTACTTGTTCTGCCTGTCACAGGGGAATAAATATAGAACAACGGATGCCTTTAAAATAAATGTGTAGTGGTATTCTACATACTGTCTTTTTTATTTATTATAGTCAGAAATTTAAAAAAAATTTTGTCAGTTAACCGCTTGACCTCCAGAGAATTTACCCCCCATTCATGAGCAGGCCCATTTTTTGCAAAACAGCATTGCTCTACAGTACTTTAACTAACAATTGCACGGCCATGCAATGCTGTGCCCAAATAAAAGTGATGTCCTTTTTCCCCACAAATAGAGCTTTCTTTTGGTGGTATTTGATCACCTCTGTGTTTTTTATCTTTTGCACTATACACAAAAAAAGACCGTCAATTTTGAAGAAAAAAAATAATAATTTTTACTTTCTGCTATAAAACCTATCCAATAATAAAAATTAAAAACACAGAATTTCTTCATAAATGTAGGCAAATATGTATTCTGCTACATATTTTTGGTGAAAAAAATCTCAAATAGGGGAAAATGTACTGGTTTGCACAAATGTTATAATGTCTATAAACTATGGGATATTTTTATTTATGTTAATTTTTTTACTAGTAATGGTGGTGATCAGCTTATGGCGGGGTTGTGATATTGTGGCAGGTAATCTGACACTAACGGAGAATTTTTACACTTTTTGAGGACCAGTGGCAGTAATACAGTGGTAAATGCTAAAAAAAATATGAACTGTCACTGTACTAATGACACTGGCTGGGAAATGGTTAACATCAGGGACAATCAAAGGGTTAACTGTGTGCCTAGCCTGTATTTTACTATACTGTGTGAGGTGCTTTTACTGATGGAAGAAATGGAATTGTGCAGGGAAACAAATTCCATTCCTCCCCTCCTGTCAGAATAGCAATCTTCCTTGTTTACATAGGCAGATTGCTGTTCTGTCTCTCTGCCTAACCATCAACAGGTGGTGGAGAACATCACAGTGGAAGCGAGCCATTGGCAACGCGCATGGGCGCCCCCTACCCTTAAGAGTCGGATCACACACACATATATATATATATATATATATATATATATATATATATATATATATTTATGGTCGAAGCCCTATGGCCGATACGGATATGAACAAATAGACTTGCCATAAGATTTACAACATGAAAGGGACCTGAAGTGTGCCCTGGTTTGATGGTCGGTATACCAAAATAAGGGGGCATACCCTAGATTAGAAATGAATATTTTGTGAAGAGAAATTAATTTGAGAAATGCCCTGAAAAGGGGATGGGAGGGTGGGTGCCGTGCACAGGAAACCGACAAAGACCACAGGCGAGCGGGCTGGTTAAATACCCCCCAGGCTCCTCCCATAAATTCAGGCCACCATACTGGCCTTCCTACTTATGGTCGAAGCCCTATGGCCGATACGGATATGAACAAATAGACTTACCATAAGATTTACAACATGAAATGGACCTGAAGTGTGCCCTGGTTTGATGGTCGGTATACCAAAATAAGGGGGCAAAAACATTCAGGTAGGGGTGTAGTTTTATTAATTTTAGCTTCATTAGTTGAGCAAGTTTGGTGAATGCTTGTGCCATTTCCACCCGAGGATTGGGGATGTACCGGGCGAGGTAGGCAGGGTTCCAACTGCTTAGTCTCTTAATGACGTGACTTGGGACCCATGCCAAGATGCTGCCAAGGGTGCTCCAATACTAAAGAGTGACCACGGTACGGACCGGGGTCGAGGTGTAGACTGCGTAGAAGAACCCGACGTGTTTGGAAAACTGGCAGGTACACAAGTGTTAGCACGAAAAGGCAACAGGGTACTAGAGTTTATGCGTTCCGGTAGGAGTGACAGTAGGTGGTCGACCATGGTTACTCGACACCAGGCACTGTTTGTTCTATAGAATTGGACGTCTATCCTGGAGCCAGATTGCTGGGTTTTAGATACTGCAAGGTGGAGGATGAAATGGTGTTGGTAGCGAGCCAAGCACTACGCAGAACTTGGCCTGCGGGATTGCTGAAGGTGAACTTGCTGGGCCATCAGAACCTGTAGTAGGCTAAGTAACTGGTTGTTTGTATGAGCAGGCTGGGCAGAAGGCCAAATTGCGAACTAGTGAGATAGTAGACCTGTCCCAGAAGATGACAGCCTGGAATGAACATACAATGGACATTAAACTGGTGCCGCCAAGATAACTACAGCAGTCTGCGCAGGAAGGACATAACCGAGAGCGGTCCAGACCTGGCTTCATCAACAATATCAACCTCGGCCCAGTTGTCGGTGGTGAAAGCCACGGCCTGTCTTGTCCTGACATGACCCCAGAGTCAAGAGGCTGTCATGACCGGGTATAGCTTGAAGAGGGAGGAAGTCCAGGTAAAGCCGGGGTTTAGGAGTATCCCTGATGCCATGGTTCTGTAAACCAGTGGTGGCCAAAAATTGCAGCGAAGCCTGTGGAGGCTGCGGCATCTGTCACTACCAGGGGTGACAGAGGCATCGTAGATGGTATAAACCTCGCTATACCAATCCATACAGTAAGGAACCTTCCGACATTGATAGGTCTGCTATTGCCACGGCATCTAAATTAAGGATCTGAGAGGGGTCGTGTGTCCGTGAGAGGAAGATCAGGAGGCGTGATATAAAGATTGACCCTGGGAAATGGCCCGTATTGCAGATTTGAGCATTCGTCAGGTGGTGTCTGTGTAGAACCTGGCTACCAGTGCTACTAATGATAAATTGGCTAGGCCATGGAAAACCACAAAGGGCCAGGTAGATGGCTGCTTGGATGACTAGACTGGGGAATGTGCAAGGATTTTATGTGTCCCTAAAGACGGCAGTTGTGATGGGCGAGCATTTGCCGTTGGCTATGGGCTGATGCCTCTGGATGTCTCGTAGTGGGGATCTTACTGTATGGGCCGTAAAGACAGATGGCTCTCCGGGTCCTGTAAGGATAAGAAATGCTGAACGCTGGCTAGGTATAGCCTGACCGTGTTACGGGAAGAAGCCAGTTGCGTGTCAACACGATCCTGGTGCAGGACGGAAGTTGAACTCAACTGTCCTAAGGGAGAGATGACAGACAGGAAACGGTGAGTGGCTTGTAAGAAAAAGCCACAGGAGACAAGTGGCCAATTAAGTGCTGCTGAAAATGACGTGTAGCCAGTTTGTGTGCCACTGAGAATGTGCTTGCAAAAGAATGATTGCAAGAAGTTATGCTAAGTCGCGTGCCTTGGCATGATTGCAAAAGTTGTGTTTAAACGTGTGCTTGCGACAATTGCGCGGGAGTTTGTCACTGGAGATGTGTTTGTAGTGACTGTGAGAAATTTGTGTTACCGCATGTGCTTGCGAAGACTGCAGGAGTTGTGCTTGAACGTGTGTTTGGATGCGTGCTTGCAACAATTGCAAGATGTTATGCTAGGATGCGTGCCTGCCACGATTGCAAGGAGTTACACCAGGATGGGGGCTTGCCATGATTGTAAGGAGTTATGCCAGGATGCGTGCCTGCAACGATTGCAAGGAGTTATGCCAGGATGCGTGCTTGCAACGATTGCAAGGAGTTATGGTAGGATACATGGGTAGCCAGGTCGAAAAAGACAGAAGTCCATCCAGTCCAACCACAAATCAAATAAATAAAGTATCGCACAACCCAACATACCCACTTCTACACCCACAGCTGATCCAGAGGAAGGCAAAAAACCCCAGCAGAGCATAGTCCAATTTGCTACAGCAGGGGAAAAAATTCCTTCCTGATCCCTCAAGAGGCAATCGGATTTTTCCCTGGATCAACTTTAGCTATAAATATAAGTACCCCGTTATATTATGTACATTTAGGAAAGTATCCAGGCTTTTCCTAAAGCAATCTATTGAGCTAGCCAGAACTGCCTGCTAGCAATGATTGCAATAAGTTTGTGCCTGGACATCTGCTTGCAACGATTGCAAGAGGTCTATGCTCGAATGCATGCTTGCAATGATTGCAAGAGGTCTATGCTTGAATGTGTGCTTGCAATGATTGCAAGAAGTCTATGCTTGGATGCGTGCTTGCAACGATTGCAAGAAGTCTACGCTTGGATGCCAGCTTGCAACAATTGCAAGAAGTCTACGCTTGAATGCGTACTTGCAACGACTGCAAGACGTCCATGCTTGAATGCGTGCTTGCAATGATTGCAAGAAGTCTATGCTTAAATGCGTGCTTGCAACGATTGCAAGAAGTCTATGCTTAAATGCGTGCTTGCAACAATTGCAAGAAGTCTATGCTTGGATGCGTGCTTGCAACAATTGTAAGAAGTCTACACTTGGATGCGTGTTTGCAACGATTGCAAGAAGTCTACGCTTGAATGCGTACTTGCAACAACTGCAAGACGTCCATGCTTAAATGCGTGCTTGCAACGATTGCAAGAAGTCTGTGCCTGGAAATGTGTTTGCAATGATTGCAGGGAGTGTATGCTTGGGTGCGTGCTAGCAGCGATTTGCAAGAAGTTGTTTCTTGGATGTGTATGGAATGAGTATCGAGTTGATCGCATGAAATAAATCTGATGAACCGTTTTATAGTGTATGAATTTAATCTAATATAGATCAGACCGTGGAGAGTACAAAATGAACACGGGACGAATTGATTTGCCGCTGAGGCGACTGGAATTGAAACGGGTTGTAGTGTGTATGAAAATGAAACTGAGACGAATCTTTGTAACTATATGTAACAAATCCTGATAGGAACCGGTCGTAAGATGTATGAAAGGAAACCAACATGCATTGGATTGTGCGACTATCAGGGGGAGTAGCAGTGAGATGAAGGTTTTTAACAAACGAATCGAGACCCTCGGCTGAACTTTGAAGCACGAAGGATCGATGTATAGTGAGTTTCGGACTTGGAGGAATGACAGGCAACATGCGAACGATACCTGTAATGCTGAAATGACGGGTGCGAAACAATGTATTGGTATGAGTGGATCAGACTCAAGTGACAAGTGTGTGAAATGAATGAGTGAAATGTCTGCCGTGACATAGGCTGACAGCGATAAACGACGTTTCAGACGATAAGTGACGAGTTGAACTGTGGTGAAATGCGACCGAGCCAATTGGGAACAAAACAACTGGAGCACACCGGAACGAATCGGTGCATGTCGGATGCGACCGATTCGAATCGGGGCACGGTATATGACGGTCAAATTAATGAAATATCTGTTATGACAGAGGCATAAGTTGGTCGTGCCGTGACTGCGACTGATGATGAACCGAACTCTGGAGCATGCACTGAAATGAGGCTAAAGCACTGGGGCACACCGTAACGAATTGGTGCATCACGTATGCAACTGGATTCGAAACGGAGCGCGGTATGTGGCGGTGAAATTATTTTGATTGCCATGACAGAGGCACGAATCGATCATGCCGCTGTTGCGACTGACCGTTAATCGTGCATGCTCTGGAGCATGTACTGAAATGTGGCTGAAATACCTGTGGCGCGCCAAGACAAATTAGTGTACGATGCGACTGGATTCGTATCGGAGCGTGATACGTGACAGTGAAATGATTTCCCATGACAGAGACATGAATCAGAGAACCGAAACCTGCAACCGATAATGAATCCTGACTCTGGAGCATGTACTGAAATGAGGCCGTAAGCAACTTGGGCACATCGGAATGAATTGGTGCATCACGGATGCCACTAGATTCGAATCGGAGCGCGGTAAGTGACAGTGAAATGAGTGACAAAAGTTTGCCATGACAGAGGCCTGAATCGGTCGTGCCGCAATTGCGACTGACCACGAACGGGACTCTGGAGCATGTACTGAAATGGGGCCGAAAAATACCTGGGGCACGCCGGGACGAATTGGTGCATCGTAGATGCGACTGGATTCGTATCGGAACGTGATACGTGACAGTGAAATGATTTCCCATGACAGAGGCACGAATCGGTGCGCCGCAACCTGCGACTGACAACGAACGGGACTCTGGAGCATGTACTGAAATGAGGCCGAAAAATACCTGGGGCACGCCGGACAAATTGGTGCATCATAGATGCGACTGGATTCGTATCGGAACGTGATACGTGACAGTGAAATGATTTACCATGACAGAGGCATGAGTCGGTGACTCAACAAATGGGACTCTGGAGCATGTACTGAAATGAGGCCGAAAAAGCAACTGGGGCGCACCGGGACGAATTGGTGCATTGTGGATGCGACTGGATTCGAATCGGAGTGCGGTAGGTGAGAGTGAAATGATTTGAAATTATCTGAAATGGTTCGGCTTTGACATGGCACTGACCAGTGCCCATCAAATCCATGAGAAACAACGATTAGTCTGTGAAGCATAAAACAGTGAGACACGCCTAAACAAAGCTGTGTCTTTGCGTCGGTGTGAGGTACACAAACACAAAAGAAATGTTTGGTATGATAACGTTACATGTAGTATACAGACGTCGCGGCTGTGTGTAGGGTTTTACGAATAACTCGTAAGTTTGATATCGAGGTTTAGTGACGAGACATTTACAATGTATGAAATGACAAGTCAACCGAAAAAAACCCTACCTGCGACAGCCGAATCGACGCGTTAGTACGTGAATTGCAAACGGGAACGAGGACCTCGGACAACTACGAAACGGTAACTCACGGACGCTAATGAGTTTCGAAGAGTCGGCCTAGTGAAGTCGTACCGCGCACAGGAAACCGACAAAGACCACAGGTGTGCGGGCTGGTTAAATACCCCCCAGGCTCCTCCCATAAATTCAGGCAACAATACTGGCCTTCCTACATATACTGTATATGTGATCCAGCGAACAGTTGCCACCCTGTAGCAGTAAAACTGCTATAGAGCAGACTTTAAGTGGTTAAATATGAACTATTGAATATTATTATGTAGTCTTCTATTCAGCCAGTGAGTGGCGCTCTACTTCTTCTTTTCATATGTAAAGTATAGTACTCAGTTATGAATAAAGCTTTTACTTACAGAACTCAATGATTCATCACAGCAGTGCCTCATCCCTTATCAGAGGTCTTATGCCCCGTACACACGGTCGGAAATTCAGACGGAACAGGTCCGATGGGATTATATTGTTGGAAAATCCGATCGTGTGTGGGCTCTATCGGACTTTTTCTGTTGGAAATTCTGACGGAAAAAATTGAGAGCAGGATCTCAAATTTTCCGACAACAAAATCCAATCAGACTTTTTCCGATCTTTTGTAGAGAATTCCGATCGGACAAAGTGCCACGCATGCTCAGATTAAATTACGAGACCAAAGCTATTGGCTACTAGCCTCTTCGGTGTCCCGTCGTACGCAATGAACGTCACCACGTTCCGAATGATCGGATTTTCCGACAACTTTGTCCAACCGTGTGTATGTAACAGATTTTGTGGTAGGAATGTCCGACTGTGTTTACGGGGGCTTAGGCTGGCAAATATAGAAACAATTCCTGATGAACTGGCTGAAATTCAAGATATGGGTGGCCCTGAAAGCACCACCTGGCTCAACAAACTTGATTTAAAAATGCACTGAGCCGGGTGAAAAATGATCAGCAAAACAGTGATTGCAGCACCACTGTACTACTGTAACCTATAAAATAAAATGAAAAATGTAAGTGCAGCGCTATTAATCTATCATGTGAAATATCGAGTGATATCAAATTATATTCAAATAAATAAATTGATATAATAATGTGTTCAATTAAAGTTCATATGCTGAAACTTTTCTGCGTTGAATTATTGTGACTTCTCAATTCATATTTTATCCACCACTCTGCAAATCGTGCCTTCAGCAGCTTATATACACACCTTCACTAGCTGTTATAACTACTCACCTCATACATGAGTCAGAAAGACTCAAAACAAGTTCTTTCTTTCAGCTATAGTCTCATCTCTTCCACATCCAACCAGCTACTCTGTATCCACTTTCCAATCAGTAGCCTCCCAGGGGGATCGCAAGAAAGATCTCTCTTATATATTGCCCCACTGCTTTTCTCCTTCCTTCACACCGGCATTATTACTCGGTATTCCTGATAGGATATGGCTCCACATTCATGCAACAATAAATAGAGGCTACATAGTGCTTTCTGTTTGCAACATTTATTAAAATTGCCCCAATTAAAAAAACACTTACAAGATATTCAGTTAAAACAAGCTCTGTATAGATATGTGCACACTGAAATAATTTTTTGGGGAATTTTGCTTTCGTCCGAAAAATACATTTATTTAGTTACTCCCGAAAATAGTTTTTTATTTATTTTGTTTAGTTAAAAAATGCATTCATCCGAAAATCAAAAAAAATTAAGGTCAAATCTGTCATTGAAGGCTTATGGTGTCTGTCGAATGTTCTAAGAAGATTCGACAGAACACATTATTATATCAATGTATTTATTTGAATATAATTTGATATCACTGGATATTTCACATGATAGATCAATAGCGCTATTTTTCATTTTATTTTATATGTTGGTATGGTGAGGTGAATTCACTGGAAGTGTACAGCAGCTGTAGAGTACTAATTAGTATACTTTATAGTTTATTTATAGTACATAACACTTTAGGTAGATGGCGCTAATTTTCAGAACAAATGGAGCTGCGCTGAAAACTAACAAATTTGAACATGCATCTATAAAGTGAAACAAAGCACGTATTAAAAATAAATAAATATAAACCACAATACACCGTAGTGCAATAACCCAAAAAATTGGTATAGAAAAATATATAAAACAAATATGATAAAAGACTATTATTAATAATAATACAAATAGTGATATTAATAGTAGAAAGAGTCCACTCCTTAAGGCTAGGTTCACATTGCTGCGATGCGGGAACGCCGCGAATCCGCGGCGTTTTCCCGCATCGCACACCTCCCGCCGGCAGTTCACACTGCCCTATGCGGACGGCTGGGGGTGTCAATGTTATGTTAATGACACCCCCAGATCCGTCGGCATATCGCAGTGCGATCTGCCGACTCGCACAGGAATCGGATCGCATGGTGTGAACCCCCATGCGATCCGATTCCGTTGCGGACCCAAAAAAGGGTCCCGTGCGAGTTTGCTGCGGGACCGCTGCGAGTTCAGCCATACTATCTGTATGGCTGAACTCGCAGCGCTACGGAGATCGGATGTGATTTGCTGTGCGAATCACATCCGGTTCTCCCCCCGCAGCAGTGTGAACCCAGCCTAAAAGGACCCGGTGTGTGAATAATAAACACCCACACACCAATACACGCATGTTTAAATTTGTTAGTTTTCAGCACAGCTCCATTTGTTCTGATAACTAGCGCCATCTACCTAAAGTGTTATGTGCTCTAAGCGCATTTTTTTCCACAGATGGCGCTAATTGTCTTTTATACACTACTACTGTAACCTCTGTTCTGGTTACCATCAGTCTGAAGGTTCAACTAGACAAAGGGAACCTCAAAGCAAGTTGCTTCTGTTGTACCGTCACTTTAACTAACCTTAAGTACTCTGAGATTCCTTTTCATGTATTAAGTATCTATTTGTAAAGCAAAGCTTCTAGATATAATAGGGCCTAAAGGAAAAAAAAAAAAAAACAATACAAGGGATATGACTTACTATAAGTGCAATGTGTTCCTTATGCTGCTGGCTCCTGCTTTAGTTAAAATGTCCCATTATCCATCCTCCAATGGAGGAGGTGGGTGGAAAGGGCAGGCATATGCACCACTCTTCATGAGTGTATATGCCAGGTTCCTTTGCTCAACTACCCCCCCCCCCCCGCCTTTTCCCGCACCAGAAGATTTAGGGGTGGGATTGGGGGAGGAACCTTACAACAAAAGCAGGAGCCAGCAGCACAAGGGACACACTAGATTCATAGTAAGTCATGTATCTTCTGCCGCTGGTGTTTTTTTTTTTGTAATTAAACTTATGCCGTGTACACACGTATCAGACTATCCGGCGGACTTAGTCTGGCGGACAAACCACAGGACTGTCCGGCAGACTTTCCGAACGAGCTACCTGCCCACACACGGTACTTTTGCGGCGGACTAGGTCCGCCAGATTATCCGCCGTACTTTTGAAATGACTCGCCCATACACATGGAGGAAAGTCCATTCATTTTGAACGCGTCTCCAGGTAGCCGGGACTGGCGAAGGAAGCGTAGCTAGCCCTGTCACCTGGTATGGAGTTAAAGGGGAAGCCCTACGCCGAAAAAATGGTGTGGGGGTCCCCCTCTAGGTCCATATCAGACCCTTATCCGAGCACGCTACCCGGCCGGTCAGGAAAGGGGGTGGGGACGAGCGAGCGCCCCCCCCCCCCCTCCTGAGTCGTACCAGGCCACATGTCCTCAAAATGGGGGGGCTTTGGGGAAGGGGGGCTGCGCGGCCCCCCCACCCCAAAGCACCTTGTCCCCATGTTGATGAGGACAAGGGCCTCTTCCCGACAACCCTGGCCGTTGGTTGTCGGGGTCTGCAGGTGGGGTGCTTATCGGAATCCGGGAGCCCCCTTTATTAAGGGGGCCCCGGATACCGGCCCCCCACCCTATGTGAATGAGTATGGGGTACAATGTACCCCTACCCATTCACCTGTGAAAAAAATGTAAAAAAAAAACACAACACACAAGGTTTAAAAATAATTTATTGCACTGCTTCGGGGGTCTTCCGTCTTGGGGGGTCTTCTCGCTGGACTCCTCCGTTTTTTCGGCGTAGGGCTTCCCCTTTAACTCCATACCAGGTAACAGTGCCAGCGACGCTTCCTTCGCTAGTCCCGGCTACCTGGAGACGCGCTCAAAATGAGCGGACTTTTCTCCGGGCGGGAAAAGTCTGTTCATTTCAAAAGTACGGCGGACTAGCACACACACGGCTGTATTGTCCGCCGGGCTAGCACACACACGGCCGTATTGTCCACCGAAATGCAAGTCCAGCTGACATATTTAGGTGCAAAACTACTTTCTTAGTCCGCCGGACTTTTGGGTAAAAAAAGTCCGCCGGAGCCCACACGCGGGGGGATTGTCCGGCTGAAGTCCGCCGGACTTTTCCACCAGATTGTTTGATCGTGTGTACGCGGCTTTAGGCTTTAAAATAAAAACAGTTGAAAACAGATAAACCTAAAGAGTGTTTCCCCTTTTGCAACCAATTTGGGATAACACCTTTTTATATTTGTTACATGTTCCCTTTCACATATTACAACTTACAAAGGAATTTACATTTTGGCTTTAAATGCTTGTTTCAGAAATCTCCAGGACTGAAAATCCTGCTTAGCTTTCCTTTCCATGTAATGTTTAGGAGGGGGACTGTGAAGTGAATATTTATCATAATTAACCCCGGCTGTACTGTGCTGGCAGATCTCATTATCAGTTGTAAACTAGTTTTGAAAATTGCCAGCCCTAACAAATAGTTAAAGATCTAGAACAGAGGTCTCCAAACTTTCTAAACAAAGGGCCAGTTTTGTGGTCCTTCAGACTTTAGAAGGGCCAGACTGTGGCCAGCCTGAATAGAACATTTTCTGGCATCAGTGGGAGTAAACAGTGCTCCACCTTTGGTATTAGGGGGAGGAATAAGCCCCCATTATTCGTGTCAGTGAAAGAAATGGTACCCCATTGTTGATGTCAGTGGCAGGACTTATGCTCCATATCTGGCGTCAGGAGGCAGAATAGTGTCTCATATCAGTGGAATGTGATAAAGGGCCAGATAAAGGCAATCAAGGGGCTGCATCTGCCCCCCCCCCCCCGGCAACATTTTGGAGATCCCTGATCTAGAAGCTGACCCTGTTGGTCAATGGGAACAGAATTACTGTGAAATTATCCAGAGTAGCTTGTAGTCTGCCTAGATGCCTGCTCCAAAAAAACATCCAAAAGGATTTTTTTTTAAACTACTTTCAGGTATGCTATGTTAATAGGAACACATAACAAAACATACATTGAAGTTTTCTCAAATTTACTTTAAATAAATACTTTAAAAATAAATTTGATACAAATGCATTGAAGTTTCCCTAGAGTACCTGCTTAGGTAGAGTATGGTTTGAAACAAAATACACCCAAATCTGTTTACAGGCTTCATAACGATTACTGCCAACGCTAATGACATCTATTCACATTTCCAAAATAATCCCTTATACAGTTTGAAGAATTAGAAATTCTTATACAGCCCCTTTCTCTCGCTAGCTCCGTCTTTAGAAGAATTGGGCAAACACCTTGCGTTTGATAGGATGAAGAGAAGGAATACAAATTGGTACCTTGGCTCAAAGTTAGATCTAGCCTATTGCTAAAATGCCATTAAAATGCCCCAGCAGAGATTTTGATAGAGTAGTAATTTAGCGGCAGTGGGAGGAACTACTGTGTGACATAGACTCATTTTATAGCACATTAATTGTCCTATTATAATTGCATACTCAAACAATGCACCCAGTAGACAATATCAGGAGCTTGTCAGGGATGAGTCAGGCTTTTGGTACTTTGTGAAAAAATTGGCACTTACTGCTTATATATGCTTGTTGTTGTTTGTCCTATCTTTGCCACTTTCCTTGTGGGTGGAGGTATCTCTGGAATGTAATATCCCAGTGCCCTTTTGACTGCCCTGCTGCTTTCTAAATTAAAATTACATTATTTTGTAAATGGGTGGCTGCTTCCTAAATCAATGACAGCAATGATGTGTGTACATTTTTTTTTTGTTATTTTACTTGACAGCATAAGCAGGAAAATAAGGGTTTGATTGACTGGGATACTGAAGCTTGCTGCACGACTTAACTGCAACAAATATCATTGTTGTCACTGCATCCTAAAACCCAAAGATATATGTGTGCATGCAATAGGTCTCTTATGTAAAACCCTGGGAGATATCAGTCAAATGGATTAACAAAAAAATGATTAAGGTCAGTCACATTTTGAGAAATTATTTGGACTTCAGATTCTTAATCATTATCTCTAACAAAATCCTTTTTATGGGAAGGGTTCTCTATCAAGTTTTTTTTTTTTTTTGTCTGTTTTTCCATTGGAGAGATTCAACCCTCTTTTGGTGTTGGTGACCACTGTCACCAAAAATAAAAGTAAGGGGTATGTACATTTTTAAAGTTGTTCCCAGTACTAGCGGTGATTCTGGTGATAACAGTCTTATGCCCTCTACACACGGTCGGACTTTCCGACGGAATATGTGCGATCGGATCGTGTTGTCGGAAAATCCGATCGTGTGTGGACTGCATCTGACTTTTTCCGTCGGAATTTCTGATACACAAAGTTTGAGAGCTTGATCTAAAATTTTCCGACAACAAAATCCGATTGTTTAAATTTTCCGATGGTGTGTAGACAATTCTGACGGACAAAGTGCCACACATGCTCAGACTAAATTACGGCACGAAAGCTATTGGCTACTGGCCCTTTTATAGTCCCGTCGTATGTGTTCTACATAACTGCGTTCAGAACGATCGGATTTTCTGACAACTTTATGCGACCGTGTGTATGCTAGACAAGTTTGGGCCAAAATCAGTCGGAAAAAATCTGACAGATTTTGTCGTCAGAAAGTCCGACCGTGTTGTGTACAGGGCATAATGTTCCATTCACACCTATGCAGCTTGGCGTGTGTTTTTCTGTGTCTGTGTTTAGGTTTATTGCATTTAGGGCAGCCCATTCAATTCAATACATGCGACATACATACAAATGAAGTTCAGGTACCTTTATTTTTAAATTGCATCACACTACAATACAGGACAATAAGTTACCATGCATTGCATTGTGATTCAGCACAAGTGCATTGGCTGGTGCATTTGGGGGGCCAGTGGGAATTTGCCAGATCATGGCATGTTTTTATGTGTCGCATATACTGTAGGGGAAATACCTTTACTTTGATTTTTTCTCAAACTTGTGTTTCTAGGACAAATAGTGAAAGGAACTTTTCCCAATGGAGGATTGACCCACCCCATACACTGATCTACTTTACCTACTCTAATATAAAACTTAAAAAATAAAAAATATCATGTTTACTGTAACAATTTAACTGTACAGGGTTGTGGTACCATACTTCTTTAAAGTGTTTGTTAACCCAAAAGAAAACAAATCCTGTTTCTTTAACCACTTACAGACCGGACCATTTTGCTGGTCAAAGACAAGACCACTTTTTGCGAATCGTCCTTTTTTTCCCACAAATAGAGCTTTCTTTTGGTGGTATTTGATCACCCCTGCGGTTTTTATTTTTTGCGCAATAAACAAAAATAGAGCGACAATTTTGAAAAAACGCATTATTTTTTCCTTTTCTTGTTATAATAAATATCCCCCAAAAATATATAAAAAAAATTTTTTCCCTCAGTTTAGGCTGATACATATTCTTCTACAAATTTTTGGTAAAAAAATCGCAATAAGCGATTATTGATTGGTTTGCACAAAAGTTATAGCGTTTACAAAATAGGGATAGTTTTATGGCATTTTTATTAATAATTTTTTTTTTTACTAGTAATGGCGGCGATCAGCGACTTTTATTGTGACTGCGACATTATGGCGGACACATCGGACATTTTTTACACATTTTTGGGACCATTGTCAGTTATACAGCAATCACTGCTATATAAATGCAGTGATTCCTGTGTAAATGACACTGGCAGTGAAGGGGTTAACCAGTGGGTGGCAGTGTAGGGGTGTGTTACTAACTGTGGGGGGTTGGGCTTTCATTTAGTGAACACTGATCTCTGCTCCAATCACATGGAGCAGAGATCAGAGATCAGCATCACTAGTTGCTAGGCAGAATGGAGAAATGCTGTTTACAACGGCATTTCTCCATTCGGCCGTCCCGTGAGACAATCGCGGGTATGCCCACGGTGATTGAGTCCACGGGACCCGTGACCGGATTCATGGGGTCCCGACCAGCGTGCAAGCACACCGCTGGCATCGCGCTCGCGATGGCAGGGCGGCATTGAAGATTGGACGTACCTGTACACCAATATGCCTGCCTGTGCCATTCTGCCGACGTACATCGGCGTGCGCTGGTCGGGAACCGGTTAAAGCATGTTATACAGCCTCGTGCTTGTGCTGTGTGTGTAATTTGCCCCACTATATACCCTAAAAATCCTGGTTAATCCTACCTGGCTATGCCCTCCCCTCTGCAAACTGACCATCATAATCATGGCTGCTGAGCCCTGACATTGTGGTCACTTTGTGCTTTCTGTGTCTGTCTCTCCTCAGTCCTTCTTCCCCCTCCCTGCTCGTACCAGCGCTTCCCCTGCCCCTGCTCCTGCTGCTCTCATATTTGCTTTTATATTGTCTTATCCCTGCTGTACCATAATAACATGTGTGGTGGTATAATGTAAAAAATCTGCCTATCTGTACCTGTATAAGCTCAACTCCTGGCGCTCAGCTGATTGTCAGCATTCTCTCTCTCTTCTCTCCCCCTCCTCCCCAGATGACGTCAGTGGGAGGGCTTGGCCTCGCCCACTGCAGCTGTAATCCAGAGAGAGAAGAGAGGAATCAGCTGAGCGCCAGGAGTGGAGCTTGTATCGGCACAGATCAGCAGATTTTTTACATTACATAGACACAGGGACACATCTTATTATGGTACACAGGGGATAAGACCATTTAGTAGAAGTGGGTTAACAGCCACTTTAAGCATTTATTCAACTTGTCAGCAAGCATGCAGATTGAGAAAAGTAACATACAGATAACAGTGAGCATCATCACCAACTATAACTGTGATGAAGAGCAATTACCATTTTTTCTATAACTGAGTGAGTGCAGTCTCTGCTGCACTTGGATTGGGACTGATGATGGTACTTAGTAACATATTGTCGAATTATAGAGCACCAGTGCACTGTGAACAAAATTGTGCTACTGTGTTGACATGTTGTGTCTGGTGACAGCACCCTGTTGAGTTGACCATGGAAATGGCCAGATAGGTATATGGGAAGAAGGAAGGTTATGCATGGCAGTATGTGGTGGCCTGACAAAACTCAGCAAAAAATAAAAATGGTGCAACTATCATGCACCTATCTACAACTATCTACAAAATGATTCGTTTATGAACTGCTGCTGGCAGACGACTGTGATGGTTGGCAAACTGGCAAACACTAATGGACAGACCTTGGGGTGAATTGTCAGGTGAAATAAGGTTGCAGACTAGGTACATTAAATTATATCTAACTTGGAAAACACCACTGAGTAAGATTTCAATCAACGGTTATATGAACTGTAAAATACAATAAAAAGTTAAGACCAATGGAGTATATGTTAGCGTTAGAATGCAATCTTTTTGTAATGTATAGTGACACTGACTGCTATATATTTTTTTTTCATAGAGAGGTGTATTATAGATCAAATAACATTGAATGATTACTATAATTTGGCTGCAATTCATGAATGTATTCTATATTTGCAGGAAGCAATCGGTTCTACGACAACATTGAAGATATGATTGGTCATCGTCCTTTTGTTTTAATTAAATGGTGTTGGATGTTCTTCACTCCTGGAATTTGTGCTGTAAGATTCCAATCTTTTTAAACACTAACCCATCCCATTTTAACATTTTTAACATGGATAAATCCTTGAAATTATTTTCCAGTATTGGGGTACCTTTGCTAATAATTATTATAGCTAAAGCTCAAGAAAAATTTGTGTAATAGTCAGAAGGAAAAATGCTCCTTACATATGTTTTTAGCAGGACAAATCCCTTCATACAGATAGCAAAAAAGATCATTGGTGCCAGTGGTTACATATCTGAGAGGAAGAAATTGCCGATTCATCAAGTAACCCCTAGCAACCTCTGAACTAATTGAACTAATTATAGGGCTTCCCAGGGGACATTCCTTGTCCTTATGCACCTCCAGGAGAGTAAATTACTAGCATCCTATACATAGTGGGTAACCAAATATCTAGCTTCTTAGTTGCATATAATATGTGACTGTTTACCTTTGTCTATTAATACTTTCAATTTGTTCAAAAATAGGAAGGGGCAGGGTTCAAAATCATGTAAATCTGATCATCTGATAATGGTCATTCTTTAAATGAACCTGTATTATTTAATATCACCATCTCTCCACCTTTATCAGCTGGAGGAATTATGATATCTTATTTTACAATCTTTTTAGACAATTCTTTATGTAAGAGGCATTATAAGGGTGGTTTACACTGTTGCACTGTGGCCAAACCGAAGCACGGCATTGTGAAACTGCCCTACATACTTATCCACTTTTTTTATATAATCTAGAACCATACATTTAAACATCTAATGATTATTTAATTCATTAGGATTTAAAGCCTATCGCGTAACCCACTTGGTGCTACTTGGTGATGTGTGTGCACTTATATTACCATATACAAATTCTACAGGTTGTTTGTCAGAAGGATATTGTACTTCTCAATATTTAACTTATGTATATAATTATGGACACCAAAATATGCCTGAAATTTATTAAGAACCTTCTTGGGAAATCTTCTAATCCTCATAATTTTCTTGTTTCTGCCTAAAAAATGAGAGGAATAATTATGGGCTGGTGAATACAGTTCTTCATATTGTCATTGGAAAATCTATTGTGTAATGGAGTCAAACTATCAACCATTTTATGCCACAATTCTCCCGGTTATAAGGAAGTCTGCCCTTTCTAATATGGTGTCCAGCTTCTTGCCAACCCTTGGGCATCATCTGACATCTTGCAGCTAGTATATGCAGTCCCCTAGTTTTAGGAGAATCAGATCTCTGGATAAGTTACCCAATTTTATTAACAGGCCATTTTTTATGATACAGAACTGGGTTACTTTACCTAACAATTGTGTGGCATTGCAATGCTGTACCCAAATAAATTATGTAATTTTTCCCCACAAATAGAGCTTTTTTTTGGTGGTATTTGATCATTACTGCGTTTTTTTTTTTTGTGCTATAAACAAAAAAAAAACCTGACAATTTTGAAAAAAAAAAAATATATTTTTTACTTTCTGCTATAAAACATTTGCAATCAAACTAATTTAAAAATTTAGGCCAATATGTATTCTGCTACATGTTTTTGGTAAAAAAAAAATCCCAATAAGCCTATGTTGATTGGTTTTCGCAAAAGTTATAGTGTCTACAAACTTTGGGATGTATACTGGAAAATTTATTTTTTATATACTAGTAATGGTGGTGATTAGATACTTATAGTGGGACTTTTTAAATTAATTTAGACTTAAATTGACACTAACTGGCACTTTTGACACTTTGCGGGAACCGGTGACACTAATACAGTGATCAGTGCTAAAAATATGCACTGTGACTGTATTAATGATACTGGTTGGGAAGGGATTAACCATCTGGGGTGATCAAAGGGTTAACTGTGTGTCCAACCAGTGTTTTATTTTTCTATACAATGTAATGCTTTTACCCAGGAAAGTGATGGATTTTATTCCCTGCTTTGCAGGGACACAATATCCACCACTTTTACGCTGACAGGATAGGCAGAGCTCTGTCCTGTGTCTCTGCCCAACGATCGTCAGGTGCCAGGTGCCAGTGCACCCGCAGATTGTCTTCTGCTTTGAGTAACCACAGCAGATGCAGCCTGCCGACTGGGTGCGCGCGCCCACTGTAGACTGAAGTGTGGAATCATGTATTTATATATATATGTGATTCTGAACAGAACGGCCGCCCTGTAGCAGTATATCTGCTATGCGGTACTCAGTAAGTGGTTAATATTGTTTCCTTTCTTGGTCTGCCATCTCGTACATATTTTTTTCATCGTTATCTTCTGTAATTCTCCAGTAATTCCTTAACTTTGGTATTCAGATGTTCCTGCAGCTGTTTAGAAAATGTACCCATGTCTTCTAATTTAGAAAATGAAAGAAGTTTTTCCTTAATACTTTTAATTTCAGTTTCAAACATAATTTGTTTCTTCTTCCTCCTTCTGATCAAAAAATTAAAAGCTTTGTAAGGGGGAGGGGGGAGTTGTTATAACGTCTTCCATGTTTCCATTCTCATTGGTAGCCAAGCAAGGGTCACATGAGAGGTCTACATCTGGGTGGGTTCTTCTGGCTACTCTAAGCACCTTGTACTGGGTTACTTTTACTACACATGGGGTACAATTTACTCTGTGCTATTTTCATCAGTGCCCTTGGATAACTCTAAGGCTCACATAAGGGAACACGAAACCTTAAAGCGGTTTTGTTTTTTTAAAGGCAGCAGCTACAAATACTGCAGCTGCTGACTTTTAAAATATGGACACTCAACTGTCCAGCTGTCCAGATCTGTCGCTCGGCTCTCGGGTGCTGCCACTGCCATCTTCGCTATGGGAATCAGGAAGTGAAGCTGCAATGCTGCTGTGCATGCACGAGTTGCGCTGGGCAATACGGACGGCCCCTGCTGTCTCTGGGATCCATGTGTTTCCCAGCAGACAGCGGGGAAGGGACAGGAAGTGATATAAATACCTGCAGATGCGGCAATCTATGCCTGGAAGTGGGTGGAAATACTTGTATTATACAGGTATCTGTACCCCCCTCCCCCCCTGAAAGGTGCCAATTGTGGCACTGGAGGGGGGAGGGTTCCGATGAGTGGAAGTTCCACTTTAGGGTGGAGCTCTGCTTCAAGGCAGGCAGATGACCGTACACCGTGTACACTTGCACCGTAACTGGCCTGCAGTTAACTCTCTGTCCCAATGACAATGTATATCTTCCCAATAACAAAATCATCATTATCATTTATAGAAATTGTTGAACTACTAGAGTATCAACATGTGCTGGACCCCAAACACATTCATGAAATACCACCAAATTCTTCTATTGCAAAGTGTGGTGGCAACTTTATACGTGGTATAAAATGTAGCAGTAACATGAAACTGATACTTTCTTTTTGTATACCTTAAAGTAGTTGTTAAGGCAGAATTTTTATCTTAATGCATTCTTTGCATTAAGATAAAAATTCTTCTGTGTGTAGCAGCCCCTCTCAGAACCCCAATACTTAACTGAGGTTCATCAAGATCCAGCGATGTAGAAGTGTCTCAGCTAGTGATGGACAAACTTCCGACGGGACGTTTCGCGATAGTTCGCGAACCGTAACGTTCGCGGCGGGCCCCATTGACTTCAATGGGAGGCGAACTTTGCAAACCTACAGGTCAAATTTGCAGCCACAAAATAATTACTAGCTGTGCAAACATAGTCCCACCACATGGCCAATGACATAACACATGTATAAGGTGAATCTGGGATCGACAACTACAAGCATTCTCTTTTTATATGTGAAATTGTTGTAACAATTCAGGACTGTGGAGCGCATGAAGGCAATGGAGGAGAGGGAAGGTCAGGGAATGCAAAGAAGAGGGTGCAGGAGATGATCACCAGCAGCGTGACATACAGCAATGACACCTGCACCGTGATAGAGTCATCTGACACCAGCACCGTGATAGAGAGCACTGACATCAGCAGCGTGACATAAAGCACTGACACCAGCACCGTGATATACAGCACTGACACCAGCACCGTGATATACAGCATTGACATCAGCAGCATGACATACAGCAATGACACCTGCACTGTGATAGAGTGATCTGACACCAGCACCGTGATAGAGAGCACTGACATCAGCAGCGTGACATAAAGCACTGACACCAGCACCATGATATACAGCACTGACACCAGCACCGTGATGGAGAGCACTGACATCAGCAGCGTGACATACAGCAATGACACCTGCACCGTGATAGAGTGATCTGACACCAGCACCGTGATAGAGAGCACTGACATCAGCAGCGTGACATAAAGCACTGACACCAGCACCATGATATACAGCACTGACACCAGCACCGTGATGGAGAGCACTGACATCAGCAGCCTGACATACAGCAATGACACCTGCACCGTGATAGAGTGATCTGACACCAGCACCGTGATAGAGAACACTGACATCAGCAGCGTGACATAAAGCGCTGACACCAGCACTATGATATACGGCGCTGACACCAGCACCGTGATAGAGAGCACTGACATCAGCAGCCTGACATACAGCAATGACACCTGCACCGTGATAGAGTGATCTGACACCAGCACCGTGATAGAGAACACTGACATCAGCAGCGTGACATAAAGCGCTGACACCAGCACTATGATATACGGCGCTGACACCAGCACCGTGATAGAGAGCACTGACATCAGCAGCGTGACATAAAGCACTCACACCAGCACCGTGATATACAGCACTGACACCAGCACCGTGATATACAGCACTGACACCTGCACCGTAAGCAGCCCCAGGAGAAAGTCAGAATAGCACAGGGATGGTGGGAGCACCTCATAATGAGCATAGCACAGGGATGGTGAGAGCCCCTCATAATATGCACAGCAGAGGTACAGCCCCAGGAGGAAGTCAGCACAGCACAGGGATGGTGGGAGCCCCTAATAATAAGCAGCCCCAGGAGGAAGTCAGCACAGCACAGGGATGGTGGGAGCCCCTCATAATGAGCATAGCACAGGGATGGTGGGAGCCCCTCATAATATGCACAGCAGAGGTACAGCCCCAGGAGGAAGTCAGCACAGGGATGGTGGGAGCCCCTCATAATAAGCAGCCCCAGGAGGATGTCAGCATAGCACAGGGATGGTGGGAGCCCCTCATAATAAGCAGCCCCAGGAAGAAGTCAGCACAGCAAAGGGATGGTGGGAGCCCCTCATAATGAGCATAGCACAGGGATGGTGGGAGCCCTTCATAATATGCACAGCAGAGGTACAGCCCCAGGAGGAAGTCAGCACAGCACAGGGATGGTGGGAGCCCCTCATAATGAGCATAGCACAGGGATGGTGGGAGCCCCTCATAATATGCACAGCAGAGGTACAGCCCCAGGAGGAAGTCAGCACAGCACAGGGATGGTGGGAGCCCCTCATAATAAGCAGCCCCAGTAGAAATATGACACCGCTCAACCTCTTCAAACAGGAGGGTACGGGCATATAGTACGGTGTGCTTTTTTTGGACAAGGAAGTGAGCCAAATGAAGAAAGAAGGTCTGTGTGCTCGATTAAAAAAATCGTTTATAGACATATACATGGTCTACTGGTCACATGTGTTGAATTCCTCCGAGATCCATGCCTCATTCATTTTTAGAAATGTGAAGTAGTTAACACTGTCATGAGCTAGGCGAGTACGCTTATCGGTCACGATCCCCCCAGCTGCGCTGAAAGTCCTTTCTGACAGGACACTGGAAGAGGGGCAAGCCAACAGTTCGATTGCAAATTGGGCAAGCTCTGGCCAGAGGTCAAGCCTGCCCACCCAGTAGTCCAGGGGTTTATCACTCCTCAGAGCGTCCACATCGGCCGTTAACCCGATGTAGTCGGACAACTGACGGTCTAGGCATTCCCTGATGCTGGATCCGGATGACACCTGTCGATGGGTCGGCTGAAAGAATGACCTCATATCAGAAGTCACCGACACATCTTCAAACCGGCCTCTTCTTGCAGGCGCTGTTGGATTGGTACCCGCAACTCCTTCTCTGGGAGTGGGAATTGCTCCTCTGCCAGCGCACACAAAAGCAGAATGCAGCATTTCACGAAGCAAGGCCTGGAAGTGCTCCATTCTGCCAGCCCTCTGTGGCGACGGTAACATTTTCGCCATTTTGTGTTTGTACCGGGGGTCTAAGTACGTTGCCACCCAGTACTGTTCCTTGACCCTTGTGCTTTTCATATGGGGTCCCTGTTAAAACACTGGAGCATGAAGGCCCCCATTTGCACTAAACTGGAAGCGGTGTGGTGGCCTGGCTCCTGCTCATCATCCAGGATAATGTCGTCCTCTTCATTCTCCTCTCCCCATCCACGCACAACAACAGGGATCCCAGAAAGGTTTAAAGCATGCTCTTCTTGCTCCTCCTCATCCGCCCCGGCACCATCCTCCTCTGACTCCTCTTCAGACTCCTGTTGTTCACTTGTCTCAGATAGAGTAGCCCCCCCTGGGAATTCATCCAGCATTGCGACTTCCTCATCTTCCTGCTCCTGCTCCTCCACAGCTTGATCATGCTCCATAAAGAAGGCATAAGGTACCATGTCACTGATGGCGCCATGGCTGCGACTGACCAGTTTGGTGATCTCCTCAAATGGCCGCAGAAGTCTGCATGCGTCGCGCATGAGCAGCCACTGGCACGGTGAAAAAAAAACAGCTCCCCAGAACCTGTTCTGCCGCAGAATTCATACAGGTAGACGTTAACTGCACGTTTCTGCTGGAGCAGCCTATCAAGCATATAGAAGGTTGAGTTCCATCGCGACGGGCAATCGCAAATAAGACGTCTGACCGGCAGATTGTGTCGCAGCTGAATGTCAGCAAGGTGGGCCATGGCCGTGTAAGATCTTCTGAAATGGGCCGAGATTTTCCTTGCCTGCCGCAAGATGTCCTGGACCCCAGGGTATTTGACAACGATTAGCTGCACGACCAAGTTTAAGACGTGTGCCATGCATGGCACGTGCGTCATTTTGCCCTGTTTCAATGCGCTATGCAGATTGGCACCATTGTCACACACCACTTTACCAACTGTCAAATTGACCGGTGTTAGCCACTGATCTGCCTGTGAACGCAAAGCTGAAAGGAGTGCCGGGCCAGTGTGGCTCTTGGCTTTCAGGCACAACAGACGCAGCACGGCATGGCAACGTCTCACCTGGCATGTCGAATAGGTTCTGGGGAGCTTGGGCAGCACAGCGAAAGAGACGCTAGCAGCGGAAAAGGAGGAGTCAGCCGAGGAGGAGAGGGAGGAGGATGGAGTAGGAGGAGGAGGAGAAGAAGAGCCAGGCCTGCATGCAATCCGTGGCGGTAAAACCAAACCTACACGGGTGCCACGGGTTACATGCTTGACGGCCGTCAGAAGGTTCACCCAGTGGGCAGTAAAAGTGATATACCTTCGCTGCCCGTGTTTGCTAGACCACGTGTCTGTGGTCAGATATATCTTCGCACCAACACTGTGTGCCAGAGATACATTCACTTGCCGCTGAACATGGCCATATAGCTCTGGGATGCCCTTCTGTGAGAAATACTTCCTTCCTGGGACCTTCCATTGTGGTGTTCCAATGGCCACAAATTTGCGAAAGGCCTCCGGGTCCACCAGTTTATATGGCAGTAGTTGGCAGGCTATCAGTTCTGACAAGCCAGCCGTCAACCGTTGGGCAAGAGGGTTATCCGGGGTCATCATTTTTTTACGCTCCAATATTAGGCCCATGGAAGCCTGCCTTTTTGCAGAAAAACGTGAGCTTGGCGTGATGGAAGGTGGAGTGGAGGACATATGTGAGGAGAGAGGAGAGAGGAGAAGGAGAAGTAGAAGAAGAGGCTGGATGGTAAGAGCCTGGAGTGTAGCTTTGTGTGTTCCATTGCTCCCACTCGGCTCGGTGATGGCTGCTCATGTGCCTTCTTAAGGCGGTCGTCCCTAGGTGAGTGTTGGGCTTACCGCGACTAATGCGTTGACTGCAAAGATTGCAGATGGCAACGCTATTGTCAGCAGCAGACACGTTAAAAAAAGCCCACACTGCGGAGCCATGTGCCGGTGTCCTGGGAGCGCCAGATGTGACCGTACATGGTCGATGACTCGCTCCTGATACATTTGCAGTCTGCTTTGTCCCTCCTGTGCAATGTAAGTTATTCCTGCTTCTCCTCCCTATCTGCTGGTCCATATCTCCCTCTGAACTCCCCTCCTCTTCCTCTCTTGTGGGCACCCACGTGACATCACTAGACACGTCATCATCGACGTCACCTTCCCCACCGCTATAAGTAGAGATCTCGGAGTAGGCAGCAACACCGGGGACCAACCTCCTCCTTGGGCTGATCTGGGTACTGTCGTCAGACTGCTGAGTGGCGGTTGTTGCTACCTCCTCTTCCTGATCCAATACCAAGAGTGGCTGCGCATCAGAAATGTCTTGATATGGATCGGAAAATAATTCCTGTGACTCAAGCGGAAGGTATGTGGTGGTGGTGGTGTTGTTGGTGGTAGTGTCTTTGGGGGTGCACATAGCAGAGAATGAAGAAGAGGGTGCAGATCGAGAGGATGAGGAGGGTGCAGAAGAGTAAGGCTGAGTGAGCCACTCAACCAAGTCTGGTGCGTCCTTTAAATGAATTGAACGCACCTTCTGCAACTTCCCACTTTGGCTCAAGCCTGTTGCTCCTGCCCTACCCCTACCACCCCTGCGGAAGGGCCTGCCTCTTCCTCTGCCTGTCATTTTTTAAATGACCCTGTGACAAAACTCTCAGTCCCTATACTGATAAAGGACTGCTGCAGTATAGGGCAGCAGTCAGCAGTAGTGCACCTCAACCCTATGCATTGTGGTCCTATACCAGTCCTTAAGGAATAGCAGACTGTACCTCACTCAACCCTATGTACTGTAGTACCCTATACCTTACCAGTCCTTATAAGGACCTTTGTGGAACAAGTAGGTTGTGAATGATTAGCAGACTGTACCTCAGTCCCTATACTGATAAAGGATTACTGCAGCAGAAGGGCAGCAGTCAGCGGTAGTGCACCTCAACCCTATGTATTGTGGACCTATACCAGTCCTTACGGAATAGCAGACTGTACCTCACTCAACCCTATGTACTGTAGTACCCTATACCTTACCAGTCCTTATAAGGACCTTTGTGGAACAAGTAGGTTGTGAATGATTAGCAGACTGTACCTCAGTCCCTATACTGATAAAGGACTACTGCAGCAGAAGGGCAGCAGTCAGCAGTAGTGCACCTCAACCCTATGTATTGTGGACCTATACCAGTCCTTACGGAATAGCAGACTGTACCTCACTCAACCCTATGTACTGTAGTACCCTATACCTTACCAGTCCTTATAAGGACCTTTGTGGAACAAGTAGGTTGTGAATGATTAGCAGACTGTACCTTAGTCCCTATACTGATAAAGGACTACTGCAGCAGAAGGGCAGCAGTCAAGTATAATATTCTTTCTATATTTGGAAGAAAGAATAGTATACGTGTACAAGCCTATTACCATACCAGTCCTGAAAAGAACCTTTGTAGACCTAATAGTAACAGCTACTGATTAAACTGACTGTCCCTCACTGCCTCACACACAGCTTCCTGCCTGTCCCTATTTAAACTGACAAAACAGAGGCTGCTGGAACAATAACTTGAATAGCACTTTTGTGGACCTAATAGTAACAGCTAATGATTAAACTGACTGTCCCTGCAGCACACAGCTTCCTGTCCCTCTCTGTACACTGACAAAAGACAGGCTGCTGCAAAAATCAGTAGCACAGCAGTGCCTCAAACCTATATCCTGAACTACACCTAACACCTATACCAGTCCTGAAAAGAACTTTTGTGGACCAAATAGCTAGCAATTTGGGTCACTGCACTCTCTCCCTGCTCCACACAGCAACCTCTCCCTATAGTGACATACGAAAGAATGTAAAATGGCCGCCAGATCTGGTCTATTTATAAGTTAGGGGTAATGTCCAAGTGTCCATGTGCTGTAATGTCTCAATTGGCTGTCCTGTACCCCATGATGGATGTGTCATCATCATAGGTCAAAGTTCTTTTACATAGTAAACACGGAAGTCCGCCGGGCGAACAGCGGCAATAGTCCGCCGATCGGGCGGACGGCGAACAGCCAAAATTCGCCGCGAAACGACCGCCGGGCGAACCGTTCGGCCATCCTTAGTCTCAGCTACCTGAGTGAGCAAACAGAAGAAAAATCTAAATTAAATCAAATTTGAATAACCTTTGGCTTCAAAAAGTTAAATACACTTGAAGAAAATTAACAATAGTCAGCAATATATTTACTTTACAAATTCATTTTCAAATTCAAATTTGTTTTGAACTCAAATATGAATTCAATTAAAATTAGATTTGAAATCAAACAAAATGTCCTTGATTTTGGATTAATTTAAATGTATTCCTATTGTGATTCAGAAATTTGGATACATTCCAAATATCAAAAGGTTTGTCCAAATTTAGATTCAAGAGGAAACAAACCACACATGTCTATTGGTGAGGAGTTGGAGTGTTGGCAGGGAGGATGAGAAGGAGGCATAAGCACGTGCAGGGGGTGTGCTGGGTGTGCCAGGGCACATCCTAATGCCCAGGCACACCCCAGGGCTTTTTTGCTGTAAGAATTTACAAAAACATAATTTTAGCTCCTCCACTAATGGACACTGGTAGTGCTGTGAGTGGAATGCCTAACTATCTTTGAGCACTGCGACCACCTGCCACGGACTAAACAGGCAAGTGGCTGCATTTTCCAATGCTGCCTTTGTAGTTCCGGCTTCAGTTTCCCTGACAGCGGAATATCACTCCATCGCCTGCTGTCAGAGATGCTGTAGCCGGGACTATAGAAGCAGCATCGGATAATTCACGCCTGCTTACTCGACAACCAGTGGCTGCAGTCCTCACAGGAGGATTTCTGTTTGTCTGGCTGAGTTGGGGCTTTCACAGCTCCAGTACTGGTGGGCGGAGCAGGAAGCAATCATTATCATGTTGTTCCAAGCACTGCTTCCTGCCCAGCACACACAAGAGCTCTCCCTGGGGCTGAGGACAGATGGCAGCCTGCATCTTCTTCACATGAGTCCCGACCTTCTCTGCCTTTTACACTATACTATTTTATGCTGTAAACCTGCCTTGCACCTTGCAGGGAAGGGTAACTGAAAGCAAAATTACATTTTTTAATAGATTAGGAATTGCTAGGCCTACTGAGGTGCTACATAGATGTATGCCATTTACACATATCTTATTAAAAATATATTTTTTAATAAGATATAATATGTACATGGCATACATCTATGTAGCACCTCCGAAGTCCCAGTAATTCCTAACCTAATAAAAAAAATCTAAAAAAATCCTAAAAAGCAAGGAATGTGATTTCATAACACAGCCCAACTTCAGGAAAGTAAAGAAGTCCATCCATGCAGTGTGTGAACATGGGGGGAGGTGGAGGGGGGGTGGGGTCAGCTCTTTCACTTACCTGATTCCAAGCTCTCTTTTTTCACCCAATCTGTATGTATCCCTCCCCATTAGCCCTTGTACACACGGTCAGACATTCTGACAACCAAATCCATTGGATTTTCTCCGACGGATTTTGTCCGAAACTGTTGCATACACACGGTCGGACAAAGTTGTCGGAAAATCCGATTGTACATAATGTGATGATGTTATTTCGTTATGACGGGACTACGTTCAGGTTAGTAGCCAATATCTTTGGTCTAGGAATTTGATCTGAGCATGCGTGGCACTTTGTCCGTCGGAGTAGGCTACACATGATCAGAGTATGTCCGATCGGAGCATTTTGTCTGAAAATTTTACCGGCAAGTTGGAAAAGTTGGTACGTCGGATATTCCGACGGAAACAGTCCGATGGAGACCACACACAGTCGGAATATCCGAAAAGAAGAATTAAGACCGCTAGAACAACTATGTCAGGAGGATAAATTAAAAAAAAAAAAAAAAAAAAAAGTGTCGGTCTAATTTATAAAATAATCTCTGGGGGGGACGAACAGGAGGAGCCGTCATTCATTAAAAAATGGGAAAAGGAACTGGGGGTACAATGTAACACCCTAATTAAAAAGAAAACACTAATATTAACTCACTATGCGGGGGGAGGGAATAAACTGATAGAAACAAATTATAAATGCATAGCAAGATGGTATGCTACCCCTGACAAATTAGCTAGGTTTAGAAATGACCAATCGCCGGAGTGTTGGCGAGGATGTAAGTCTATCGGGAGTATGGGCCATATCTGGTGGGATTGTCCCATAATCAAAGAATATTGGAAGAGGATAATTGAATTAGTAAAAGTGGTGACGGGAAAGATAATTAGACTGGACCCATGGACGGTGCTATTCCATGGGACAGAGGAGACAATAAACCAATATAAAGCATCTTTAGTCCCAATCTTACTAGATATTGCAAAAAATCTTATCCGAGAAAATGGCGAGAGAAAGAAGGGCCCAAAATCCAGGAATGGATTTGTAGGGTATCTGAAGTACAACATATGGAAAGCGGGGAGGGAGATGTTGAGGACGTAGCCACAAAGGAGGAGAATGATAGGAAGTGGGTCCCTTGGGAAGATTTCAAAAAATCATGGCGATATGTGGAGGAAATAACACAGGAATAACATCAGGAAAGGAAATGTTGAAGTGAGGTTTAAAGTTACACCCCGAGGGAAAGTAACCAGGAACAGAAGGGGGGGTGGGTAGGGTTAGAGGAGAGTTTAGTGGGATGGGGAGAGGAGGAAGACCAAACGAGTCTGAAACTGGACGTAACGCTGTGGGAACTGGGGGGGGTCTCCCTCCTCTCCTTATACCCACAATAGGACAGAAAGTTAGAGGGCTTGGGGGGTGGGGGGAAAATAGTGTGAAGAAGTAGGGGGAGGGATGGTAAGGATTAAACTTAAGGGGATAGTACTGGTTAACCTGATGGTATTTTCTTTTTTATGTATTTAAATGAATAAAGCATCTGAATGATAAGATTTAACAAAAAGATAAGCTACAATGATGTGAAGTGAAGACGAGGATTATTAAAATGAACGTTAAGTTGATTGGTTCCTCGCAGATAATTTCGCTGAAGTAGCCAAAAAAAAAAAGGAATATCCGACAAAACGGTCTGATAGGACACATTCCGTCGGAATCTCTGACCGTGTGTACAAGGACTTTTTTTATGGTGTATCATGCAACATCTCCATTCTGGCATTTCTGCTCTGAACCAACAGCTGCAGAGTAAGCAAAAGGGCATTATCCGATGTCGCCTCTACAGTCCCGGCAACAGCATCCCTGACAGTAGGTGCAGTGATATTCAGCTGCACTCCGTCTGCTCTCCCAAGCCTCATTTACTTTCACAGGAAAGCTTTATAGAGGTGGGCAGATGTCTCAACACTTGACACAATTATAATGTAAAAAAAAATAGGAAACAATTTGTCAACAATCCATTTCCTCTAAGAACGATATGCTTGGCTGGACCTCCACCTTCAATGTTCTCAGGAGGCAGGAGTGATGCTCAGTGCTTCCTGGCAGTGTGGGGAGCTCAAAATCCTATGAGAACACATTCCTGCTTGTTAGAAGAGTACATTATCATGGGACTTTGAGCTCCCAAATGTGTTGGAGGCTGGGGCTGCATGTTTGTTTTTGTTTTATTTTTTTTGGGGGGGGGGGGGGGGGGCGGCAAATGGTTTGTTTGCAAATGGCTTTTTAAAGCTAGTTCTGTTGGGGGTAGGGTGGGAATATGTAGGGGCTCATTCACATGTACTATGATTTCTGAAGATAAATTTGCGATCATATCACTCTTCATAGAACATTTAATCCCTTGAACTCCACATTGCACTTGTAGAGTGCCGCCATTCACTTGAATGGGTCACAGTTAGTGGGGGCTGCACCTGCTCAAAGCAACAGGGGATATAATTGCAGCTGTGTCATGTGAACATGCCCAACTCCTGCCTCTACAGCTAAAAGGTGGTAGTGGTTGAGGGGCTGTAAGAGCACGACTCAACAGCAGGGTTTTACTGCACCTCAACCGTTGTGAACAATTAAAGGTTTTATTATTGGAAAATTTAATTTTTTTTTTACATTGATAAGTGTTTATTTAATGAAAACATGCTTTTTTACATTCTAACATTTTTGTCTACATAATTTAGAAGAGGTGTGTGTATATATGTATATATATATATATATATATATATATATATATATATACACACACATGCATATGTGTTTGAGCTTTGGGGTGCATACCCCAATGCAATAGGCTGTGCACACCTATTGGAGGAGAAGTATTGTGTTGCTGTCAGTAAGGAGGAGGATTGGGATGCTGATAGTGAGTAGGAGAATATTTGGGGCTCCTTCAAGGGGGGAGTTGTACCCTTCCCTGATAAAATAAAATCAAGGAATTTACTGCCACTATCCCAGAGGGAACCCAAAATCCCCCACTTTGAGGATTTGAAGCCAACCCTTTCACAACAGAGGGGAGAAGAAATCAGCAGCAAATGAAGGGGAGCAAGGGAGAACGGCAGACAGCAGAAACTAGATTTTCTACATAATCCTCTGACCATAGGCTGCCTCCTTTTTGGGCACCTCTGGTCAAGTTAATTATTCTGTTGATTGTGAAAAAGATTAATGTAACTTTGGAATAGAACACGAAATATAACAAACTGAAAATAAAATGCGGACACCCTCTCAATACTTATATAACAAAAATTCTAACTTCAAATGTTTTATGTAATTACCTGTCAGTCTTTCTGTTGAAACTTTGTTATATTTCAGATTAATCAATGGGTATTTTTTGTAATTGTAGGGAGTACACATTTGGAAGTGTGCATGTATTGCACAGATGTATTAAGATTTTTTTTCTAAAGAATAACTAAAGAGAAAAATACTTACAGTACATTAATTTCAATGGAGGTCCCTCCCTCAAGAGGTCCCTCGCTGGCACAGCATCTTTCTGCCTTGGCTCTTCCAGATTTTGGTCTTCATCCATAATGATTGGCTAGTGCCGGATGACATCATTCACATGCATGTACAGAAGTGACGTCATCCCGATATGCTGGCAGTGTGCTGGAATTTAAACTGAGCTGTACATGTACAGCTCAGTGTATATTTCACAGAGAACAGACAAGTAAGATTATTTTTTTGCAGAAGAGACAGTGGGGTGGATTTATTACAGGCAAATAGACTCTGCACTTTGGATGTGTAGTTGCTCCAGAGTTTAGTAAATTAGATGAAGCTCCGCTTTGCAAAGAATACCCAAACACATACAAGGAAAAAAACATCCAGTTTTACCTTTCACGTGATTGGATGATGGAAGTCAACAGAGCTTCCCCCCATTTACTAAGCTCTGGAGCAACTGCAATTGCACTTGCAAAGTGCACAGTCTGCTTGCCTTTAAAAATCCACCACACTGCAACAAAGAGCCTGCTTTTTGGCAAAAATTAAAAAGTGCATTTAGTTCTGCTTTAAGATACAACTTCAACAAAAATTCGATTTAGCCATGACTATCCAGTCTCTTGGTTTTTATCTATCTACCATGAATAAGTCTTCATTATAAAGAACTAACATAAAAAACAGCCATCAGATGTCTGTTTCACTTTACTGGTAAATATATCTTTTATGTTTTAGAAACAGGTGAAGTTGAATAAAAAAAATAAAAAAAAATCCACTTTCTTGCATCTAGCTCTATATTTGTATGACGGGAAATAAAATGTCAGCTGAAGAATTGTTATTATTTGATGTTCAATAAATTTGTCTTTCTTCTTCTTTTTCTTTTCATTGAATAAAAGGAGGTCAGTAAGATCTAAAGTGAGTGGCAGCAGCTCTACATATTAAAATAGTGTTTTTTTTTGTTTTTTTTTAATTGTTATAGTATTTACCGATTTAAATTTTTTTTTTCTTGTAAGACCACCTCTGTCCAAGTGAAGCATTTGCAGGCAGGGGGTGGCAGTGTAAACCAGATATTGGCTTAAAAAAAAGAGAGTCCTAGGGCAAAACACCACCTTGCCCCTATGCAAAAAGGCTATCTGTTGTTCCACAATGCAAGGGGGAATGTAGGGGAAAAGGCAGGTAGTAGCATAAATATGAGCAAATAGTTCTGCTGCCTCATAATTTTCTTCACAAGGGAAAACAAATCAGAAAAGCAGTCTGGAGGGGGACATCGACTGTCATGGACTGGCAGTTGTGTATGTTGTATTTGTTGCAGGTATTTACTTTTTTTTTATTTATTTTTTTATTTCTATTTAAATTGTTAATGTTTTTCATTGTATGGCCATCCCTGCCCTGGTAAAGCAACAACAAGCAGGGACAGCAATGCAAACTGGATACTACCTTTAAGAAAAGAAGTCCTAGACTTCAACACCATCTTGTTCCTATACAAAAAAAAGGGTTACTTTAACAATAACTCAACCAGCTCAGTCACTGACCTTTCAAAGGTGATGGCTGCAAGGAATCCAATCTTTTAGGTGATAGCCCTTGTACACACGGTCGGACATTCTGACAACCAAATCCGTTGGATTTTGTCCGACGGATTTTGTCCGAAACTGTTGCATACACACGGTCGGACAAAGTTGTCGGAAAATCCGATTGTACATAATGGTAAAGCAACAACAAGCAGGGACAGCAATGCAAACTGGATACTACCTTTAAGAAAAGAAGTCCTAGACCTCAACACCATCTTGTTCCTATACAAAAAAAAGGGTTACTTTAACAATAACTCAACCAGCTCAGTCACTGACCTTTCAAAGGTGATGGCTGCAAGGAATCCAATCTTTTAGGTGATAAAGATGGTCGGACATTCTGACAACCAAATCCGTTGGATTTTGTCCGACGGATTTTGTCCGAAACTGTTGCATACACACGGTCGGACAAAGTTGTCGGAAAATCCAATTGTACATAACGTGATGACGTTATTTCGTTATGACGGGTCTACGTTCAGGCTAGTAGCCAATAGCTTTGGTCTAGGAATTTGATCTGAGCATGCGTGGCACTTTGTCCGTCAGAGTAGGCTACACATGATCGGAGTATGTCCGATCGGAGCATTTTGTCGGAAAATTTTTCCGGCAAGTTGGAAAAGTTGGTCCGTTGGTCCGTTGG
The DNA here is from genome assembly GCF_037356315.1 of Lithobates pipiens. Lineage (NCBI taxonomy): Eukaryota > Metazoa > Chordata > Amphibia > Anura > Ranidae > Lithobates > Lithobates pipiens. The sequence goes on from NW_027507785.1 coordinate 101,883,762, forward strand.
AATATCCGACAAAACGGTCCGATAGGAAACATTCCGTCGGAATCTCCGACCGTGTGTACAAGGGCATAGAGGAAAGCATTATGTCTCTAATATTAAAAAGGCCACTACTGAAGCATGTTGAGTCTTTTTAATCAGGTAGACACCAATGGTCTCTAAAACAAGATAAAAAGTGACATGAACTTTGATAGAGCTGAGAGCAAAACACTAGTCCAGACCCAACCATTTTATCACCTGCCATCTCTATATTTTTGTCCTTATTTTGTTCTATATGTGGTTTGCGACCTCAAACCAGGGAAGAGCCTGCCCATGCTCTGGGACAGTGTGTTGGCAAGCCCAGATCACAATCAACGGATTGCTGGCCCACAATCCCAGAGCATCATAGTGCATCTAGCCAGCGCCAGCAGCAGAGGAAGCAGGTGGCCACAGAGAGAGCAAGAGCCACATAAGCTGATGCTTCCCTTGTATTGCTGGCTCCTATCCCAGGTGGCGTGATACCAAGTACACTTTGTCTGAGACCTTTCTAGCAGCCTGGAGAGCAATGCCAGCAGAAGCTGGAAGAGGAAAAGAAGGTCAGTTTATTAAACAACACATACACTATGCTTTTGCATTGGGCATATGAGCACCTATGAAAGCGCAACAACTATCAGGCTGCTTTCACACTAATCTGTGGGTGCAGCGTAGGGCACCTGTGGGTTAGCTACATTAAGCCATAGACTTCTATTATATCCTGCAGGTTTGGTGCACATTCAAATCTCCTGAATGCTTCCCTGTCACATTCTGTTTTACACCTGGAACAGTGGTGCCCTGTCAGTAGGGGGCACTCGGGCGCTGCCCCCCTCAAAGCTGTGTGGCCCTTTAAGAACATCTGGTCACAGATCACTGAGCTGTCCATTAGACGCTCGACTGGTGCAATCGGGTGATTGCAGCTGAAAAGCTTGCCATGCGTCCTGTTTATCCTCCCAGTCCCACTCTACATCAAATCATTAATGATTCCATTTCACCCTGTAGGCAGACCCGTCAATTCTGGTTTCCCCACCACTCGAAGAGCATGGCCTGACTGAATGGACAGTAAGCTAAGTTACTTAGCTAAGCAGAACTGTCCGTCCTTCTAAGTGTCGCTAGTGGGCCTCAGCTGGAGATAGAGGATTGATAATGTTGATGATTTTCCCAGCACTGTCAGCCAACGCTCCGCATAGTCGTACATTACACAGCTTCCCCACTTCTCTCCCCACCAGAACAGGCAGTGCAGACTGGGCCTGAGCATGATCACACAGCTGGAGGAGCAGAGAGACAGAGAGATAGAGACATATGATGTATATCTGCACTGCTGCAGTCACAGTGTTGATGGAGAAAGGTCTCCATATACAGTCAGGAAGGAAGAAGTGGGCGTATATAGCTGTATAGTTTGACTACAGAACAGGAGGAAGGATCATCATCATACTATCTCTCAGTCTCTCTGCTCCTCCAGCCGCATGTATACCCTATCTGTAATGCTGAGCTGTATACCCTATCTGTAATGCTTGGCTGTATACTCCATCTGTGATGCTGGGCTGTATACCCCATCTGTAATGCTGAGGTGTTTACCCTATCTGTAATACTGAGCTATATTCCCTATCTGTGATGCTGGGCTATATAGCCTATCTGTGAAGCTGGGCTGTATACCCTATCTGTGAAGCTGGGCTGTATACCCTATCTGTGATGCTGGGCTATATACCATATCTGTGAAGCTGGGCTGTATACCCTATCTGTGATGCTGGGCTGTATACCCTGTCCTGTGCTTCTGGGCTCTATACCCTGTCCTGTGATGCTGGGGTGTATACCATGTCTTGTGATGCTGGGCTGTATACTCCTTACACTATTGGTGAAATACAGGGAACGGAGTGGGTGGATTCTATAGGGGTGGGGCTTATGAGAAGTGGGAGTGGTCAACAAGGAAGGACGGGGTCTGGTGTCCCTATCCTAAAATTTCACCAGCCACCACTGACCTGGACAGGAGCGGTGGTGGTGGCGGCATATACAGGAACCTATCCTTTCCATTTTCAGCCTGCGGCCACTGAAATAGACATAGAGTCCTTGTAAAAAGTCAATGGCAGTGTAAGTCAGTGTAAAAGTGCCATCCACTCTTTCTTTTTGTGATTATGAATAAACAGTAGGTAAACATGCAACGACGACTGATCCCACAGAAATGATGATCCTGGTTGTTGTTTAAAATCTTCATTATGCTATTCAAAATAAAGCCTTTGAAATTCTGAACTGTTTGATTTCAATGTGGCCCTTGATCTTCAAATGGTTGAGCACCCCAGCACCATAAAACTGGCTAACAGCAGCACAAAAACCTATATTAGGTCCAAATTTAAAACTGACAAAAAGCACAGGTAGATGTTTTACCACAAGGATTAAGAGACCTCAGAAGACACAACAGTGTTCAGTAGTGTATAATTGTAATGAAGTAGTAAAGCGGCCAGAAGTAGGACAATTTTAGTTGAAAAGGTGAAGGTTCCTTTAAATAGCTAGGAAAAGCATTAGCCAGCATCAAACACTATTGTCACTGTATTCAAGAATATTAGCCCAGACAAAATGCTCAAAAAGTGTAAAAAGAGCACATAGTGCTCTCCATGTAAAAAAAAAAACAGTTCCTTATTTAAAACAAATACACTTACATGCAGTGAAAAAGGGAGCGGATCACCACATAAAGTCTCCATTGGGAAGCTGCTCATAAATGCAGCCACATGCTGGCAAGCACTCACATGCTAATCAACAGTCCAAAGAACTACGTGGTCTGCTTGATCTGGGGAGCAAAGCAGGAAACTAGGATAAGATTGGAACTATAAAACTGATCCTGTCTTAATTTTATTTTTTTCCTGTATTCATGGCAATGGTGATGGAGGAATAAGTTAGTTGGAGGTTATAGTTGCTGTTGTGACTGAACAGTGCAATGCTCTGGAGTTGTGAGGAATGGGTTAGATCTCTCATTTTATCTTTGTTATATATGACCATATTAAGTTACTGCCTGTTAAAGTCTCAGGGCACTTTTACATTATGTGCTAGGTTTAAGTTAAGGATGTAGGCAGTTTTACCCATTTATTTGGTTCTCAACTTTTTATTTTTTACCATATATTCGGGTGGGATCAGAAGATAGGGAAATGGAAGCCCTTGTGTTTTTCACATCTCCAACAAAAGGGGGAGCACAGTGGAAAGAGTTTATGTAGAGTTTTGTGGGCATGGTACTAGCAAAAGGGATTTTAAAGCCTGCTTCCTGAATTGTACTGGAGATGAAGGCACTGCTGGAAAGGGAGTATGTTTTTGCTGTAATTTTGAAACGTTGTGACTTGGGAAGCATAGGTAGAAGAGAAACCATATGAGGCATGGAGAAGCCCAGTGTATATTAACAGAATGTAAAATGGCACAAAAGATGTTTGGAGCAAACCACCAGAAGATAATCAGTTTTCCTACTGAGCATATCCGTTTTAATTTGATTTGCCCAACTCTGGTTCTAAGAACGCATACAGATCAATATTATCCCCTATGGACAACATAAAATAGTCCTTAACTATTCAGTAACAGCTCTGATACTGGAGCTGATAAATATTTGTTGGTCCTGATTGGTGGTGTGATGTTATTGGTATAACAGACCTCTGTGTTGTCCCATAACAAACCAATCACATTCATGTATTTGCTATTTAGCTTTGATTTACCACAGCAGATTAGAATCTGCATATTGAAAAGTTTTGATAAATTTGATTATATTTATGTATGAACGTTGTTTTTTTATGAATGCAGTTTATTTTAATTTTTATTTTAGAGCATATTCATATTCTTCTTGGTGAAGTACAAACCTCTGAAGTACAATAATGTATATACATACCCACCATGGGGTTATGGAATAGGCTGGATGATGGCCCTTTCATCAATGGTGTGCATTCCACTGTGGATAATCGTAAAGGTGTGGAAGACTGAAGGAACTTTATCTGAGGTAAGATGATAATACCACTTACAGGACATCTGGATTCGTCCTTGCATACATTGTTTATATCAATCTTGCAATCTAAATTTAACAAAATATGTTATTTTTCATACTATGTAAATACCATTTTTTGCTAAATCTACAACTTCAGTGCCAATTGACAAGTTGTTTCATTACTTCACAACAGTTTTACTCATTGGAGTTCTTCCAGGATAGTCTCCAGCTCTGGCTTTCTGGTGCTGTTCTCACTTTTACTTTTATCTTATTCGGGGTTAAACTTAAAACCAGTTTTTCCCATTAACTTACCCAATGTTGTCCTGATAGGATGTAATACGCAGCGTATAAACAGATACATATTATCCTGCACCATAGCCAACTCTTTTTTTTCTTTTTTAACCACTTCAGCCCCGGAGGATTTTATCCCCATCCTGACCAGAGCACTTTTTGTGATTCAGCACTGCGTTGATTTAACTGACAACTGCGCGGTCGTGCGATGTTGTAACCAAAGAAATTGACATCCTTTTTTTCCCAACAAATAGAGCTTTCTTTTGGTGGCATTTGATCTCCTCTGCGGTTTTTATTTTTTGAACAAGAAAGGGCGCCAATTTTGAAAAAAAACTCAATATTTTTTACTTTTTGCTATAATAAATATCCCCCAAAAACATTTTCCTCAGTTTAGGCCGATATGTATTCTTCTAAATATTTTTGGTTAAATGAAAAAGTGCAATAAGTGTATATTGATTGGTTTGCGCAAAATTTATAGCGTCTACAAAATAGGGGAACGTTTTATGGCATTTTTATTTATTTATTTATTTATATTAGTAATGGCGGTGAGCTGCGATTTTTATCAGGACTGCTCCATTATAGCGGAGACATCGGATATTTTTGACTATTTTAGGACCATTCTCATTTATACAGCTATCAATGCTATAAAAATGCATTGATTACAGTGTAAATGACACTGGCAGTGAAGGAGTTAACCACTAGGGGGCAGGTAAGGGGTTTAAGTGTGTCCTAGGGAGTTGTTCTAACTGTTAGGGGGTTGGCTTTAACACACAGGACAGTGATCACTGCTCTCGATGACAGAGGGCTGTGATCTCTGTCCTCTTACTAGGCAGAACAGGGAAATGCTTTGTTTACAAAAGCATCTCCCTGTTCTTCCTCTCTGTGACACGATCATCATGGGCACCCGTCAGACATCGAGTTTGCGTGACCCACGGTTAGGTTCATGCAGACCGCGGTGGGTGCACGCCCGCGACACCGCTTCTTAAAGGGGACATACCTGTATGCCCCTTTGCCTACCAGCGCCATTCTGCCAACGTACATTGGCATGCGCTGGTTGGCAAGTGGTTAAAGCCTATAAGGTGCAGGTTATACTTCTGTTATATGGAATATAGCTTTGTGGTGAGTCATATATTTATGAAGAGGGTACCATACCCTTGAGACATGTTGGCTTTAAAAAATAAAACAAAATAGTTAAGTGTAATGAGGTGTATGTCACCTCCTAGATTGCTGACTGTTCTTCACAATTTACACATTTATTCATACTAGGGAGTAAAGCAAAAGCATTCCATTATAAGGCTTCATGTACACATAGCCTACTTTGACCGCAGGCTGTGGGAAAACACAAAATGCGGCAAAATCTTAATTGTACTGTGATTTTGCGCCGGTGGTCAACACATTCCTATCCTTCTTCCACGATTCTTCTGTATTCAGGAAAGGGAGGTTGAACCTCCTGTAACCAAAGCAGTGCCTTAACTCTGCAAAAAGCCTATGTGTACATTGACACATAGACTTTCATGAAGTTGAGATTAGAAGCTTTGGGAGCTTTGGTGAAAAAAATGCCAAAAACTCCTAAACTCAAGTTCAGGAGCTGTAGTGTACATGAAGTGTAATTCCGTGTACACACGATTGCAATTTTGGTCGGAAAAAGCTCTGATGGTTTTCCCCACGGAATTATGATGGGATTTTGCTCAAGCTGTCTTGCATACACAAGATCAAACCAAATTCCGACCGCCAAGAATGCAGTGACGTACAACGGGACTAGAAAAAGGAAGTTCAATACCCAGTAGCCAATAGCTTCCATCTGGTAGTTGAATATGTGTGGTTCGGCCAGCAAAATTCCAAAGTAGCATACACACGGCCGCATTTTCCAATGAAAAGCTCTCATCGGTCTTTTGCTGGCCGAAATTCTGACCGTGTGTACGCAGAATAAGAGTTGCAGTTCTTTTACACACAAACTGTATGTCCAACCATTCTTTTCCTTGCATATTATATATTTTCATACTGCAAATAGATTCACAGAATACAAGGTCTTCTGTTCATGGACAAGAAGATAGGAGGAGCAAAGAAATGATAGAGTGGCTTTTGTGTAAGGGAGCCACAAGTGTCCTGCCAAAGCACCAGAGGTATAGTGAAAACTGTACTGCCCAGCATGAATAAAATTGTATATTGTAAAGAACATCCAGTGATCAAATAGGTTGTATATGCTTAAAGTGGTTGTAAAGTCAGAAGTTTTTTGTGTGCAGCAGCCCCCCTCAGCCCCCTAATACTTACCTGAGCCTTTCTCTATCCAGGGATGTCTACAAGTGGCTCGGTCACCCCGGGACTCTCCCTCCTAATTGGCTGAGACACAACATTGGCTTCCACTGCAGTCAACCAAAGTCAGTCAGCCAATGAGGAGATAAAGGGGTCGAGCCAAGGTCTGAAATGACACAGGGAGCTGTGGCTTGGCTCGAGTGCCCCCATAGCAAACTGATTGCTGTGGGCCACTCACAAGTAGGGAGGGACCAGGAGAGCCAAAGAGGGACCCGAGAAGAGGAGGATCTGGGCTGCTCTGTGCAAAACAAACTGCACAGAGCAGGTAAGTATGACATGTTAGTTTTTTTTTTTTTAAAGTTACTTTACAATCACTTTAACTATTTCTTACCCAGTAGATTTTAAATAAACCCCTGTCGCATTTTGAATGATAATTGCATGGTCATGCAACACTGTACCTATATAAATTTTGTATATTTTTTTTCACACAAATAGAGCTTTTGATTGGTGGTATTTAATCACCACTGGGTATTTTATTTTTTGGAAAATAATACTTTTTCAATAGTCTAAAATATATATATTTTTAAATAGTTTCAAATAAAAAGCAGCTCTGACTATCCAATACTGTTCCTCACAATAATTGCTTTCCTCCACTGGATGTTCTCAGTCTTCTGGCTGACACCCAGTGTCATTCATCCAAGAAGACGGAGGATATAATGTGGGAGCAGGCTGTCACAGACAGTGCGGACATGGTACCCTGTGCTCACAGTGTAATATGACAGAGAGTGATGCAGACGTCATTACATAAGTGCATCTCACTGCATTGATGAGGAAAACTGGGAGAAAATCCAATGGAGAAGAGGACCCTGTGCTTTACATGGCCAGCCAGAATACATAAAAAATAGTAAGTATGTAAGTATAACAAAACTAGCAGGGGTGGTGGGCCAGGAGTTGGGGAGAGCACTGAAGGGCAGGAAGGGTGAATCCTGAGGTTGATGGGGGCTTTAATGCCACTTTTACAAAATAGAATGAACATTCAAATTTAAAATGGCTGCTCTTTGCTGGCATTTTCTTTTGTAAACATTTATTAGCTTGACTTGCCTTTTTTTTACATTTGTGTAAAACTATCTCAAAAACTACATTTTTTGCAGAGATTCAAAAAGTTGATAATACCCAGTCCAGACTTGAAAATGAGAGGGCAACTTGCAGCTGCTGCCTGTACAAATGCTGTCAACGACTGTGACGCCAGGCTTACAGGTGATGGAACCATATCGGCCATTACAGAAAAAGAAACTCACTTCTAAAAGGATATTTTATTTTCTGGCTGTTGTTTTGTAAAATAAGAATATGAAAAGGATAAAATATTATTACACGCAGACTAATAGAGGCTCACTTGTTTCACACAGATTTTAACATGTTTAATTTCAAAGTGCACATTGTATACTGTTTAAAGTGATTTTTAATTATTATATAAGTGACTGATTACAAAAAAAAAACAGTATTGTATGTTCTTTTAGTGCCAAGTTTATGTAATAATGTGATACTGGTCAATGTTTTATATAGAGCTTTAGACACATGTATAGTGTGTTGTAAAATTTTTATACTTGGATTTTATGAAGCATGGTGTTTGTATAGAAACTTCTTCTAATCTACTGTACACAAAGTTGACCATTCCAGTTTTTAATGCATGCCTGTAAAAAAGCCTCTTTTCAGATTTTCCAAGTTCTATACCAATACCCTTTTTCAACACTCTTCCTTTGAATGCCAGTGTATGTCCTGAACCATCACTGTGGTTTTGGTTTGTCCAAGGTAAAATAAAATAAAAATGTGCTACTTATTGCTAATTTATAACTCAGTATATACCCGTAATGTCTTACCCTCTTATATTGTTGATTCTGAACATTCTCTACAGCGGCACGCAAATCTGATAGCAGAGTCAAAATGATCAATGACATAAACAAAATGTTCTGTATATACTGAACCTTGAAGTATCTATCTATTGCACCTATGGATTGTTTCAGATTTTGTTTTTTGCCATAGTTAAATACAAACAGAGACCTTGGAATGCAGCTGTGCAAAAGGAATGCTTCTTCTTTACTGCCTCTCCACTAAATTCTGTAAGCACAGCTATTCATGTAGTTCTTTTCAAGCACAATATAATCTATGAACCTTTATTTTTGGGCTTATGCATTAAAAGCCTACACAATGATAAGGGAAGAAGAAAGGAATTGAATCGTATTTACAGAGTAAATTACAGCAACAAAGTAAATGTGTTGTTGGTTGTAATGAAAGAACATCCCTAAATACACTTATAACTTATTTTGTTATTTTAATTATATTATGAACTTTTATTGCTTTACTTGAAATTTGTATATCTTTTTTTTTTTTTAGAACGTATATAAGTAATATAATAATATACAGTTTCTAGCCCAGTAAAAAAATAATATTCTTGAATAATGAAAGGAATAAGTACGTTGCAGTGTTTTCAGACATGATCCTATTTGCGGAGAAGTGGTTTGCTGGATAAGATATCTGTCATGTTCACACAGAAGTTTGTATCAGCAAACTCAGAGATCAACAAACTCCGACATGACCATTCAGTGGTGCACTGATTAACCCTAGCTGTTATGGTCATTTTCAGTGAACACTATTGAATATATTGCATAATAATAGATACATTCAGCAATGTTGCAGAACATTTGTATCAGTAGTGAAGGTTTGTTTTAGAAAGATATATTCATCTTCATATGATTTAAAAGTAGTATACCATGATAAAAAATAAGCAGCTCCTGACCCCTGAATTAAACATACATAAAGAAACCTGTTTTTTTAATACAACATCACCATTAGTGAAGTTAGTGAAGTTATCCTTGAATAAATCCCCACTTCCCTGAGTACAGCCCACCTGGGATAAAACTTGGCTTCCTCTCCAATTTAGTATTTATTTTTTTGCTTTGACAATATCTCAGATGACTCCTTTTTTATATTGCATATGCGCTGCAGCCTCATTCATTTCCATGGGCAAGCCATACTCATGCAAGCTCCCAATGGTCCCTCAGAGTACAACTTATTCATAGGAATGAAAGGGGTGGGGATGCGCATGCATAGTATGAAGAGGAAGTGGCCAGGATCTTGCCAAAGTAAATATTAATGATCAGGTAAATATTCAAGGAGCTGGCAGAGTTAGTAAAGGACAGGTTCACTAAAGGTCCATTCAATTTGGTTTCAATGTAAACAGAATCATTGCCTTTAAACTTTTGTGTGGCTCTAGAATCAGAAGGTGGCTACTGTTGTTGGAGGGCAGGATTACTTCTTAAACGGGTGTCTTCCTTGATGACACATGACATTTTTAAGCTTTTGCCCTATCAGTTTTTATCTGGTTGAGAATGTTCTCACTTCAGTAGCACTATCTGACTATAGGTCACATTCCTGTTCAAGGGTGGTGACTTGTTGAGGAGCTTGAGGAGCTGAGGAGTTGCTGGTCACCTGTACTTCCTAGTCTGGTAAGTATTAATAAACACATAAAGCATACTTTATACTATATGTTTATATGTAAAAAAAATTAAATGTACCTTATGTAGAGGTAGACTTAAAAAAGGCAGATTAGTAAAAGTTCCAGAACAGTTGCAATTTGATTTACTAAAGGCAAATTGACTGTGCACTTTGCAATGTGCAGTTGCTCCACAGCTTAGTAAATGAGGTAATGTTTCACTTTACAAGGAATACCCAAGGAAAATAAAGCAGTATTTTTAATTAGACACAATTGGATGATAGACTTCAGCATAGTTTCTGTTCATTTACTAAGTTCTGGAGCAACTGTTCTTGCAGAATGCAACTGCACTTTGCAAAGTGCACAGTCTATTTGACTTTAGTAAATCAAACCCCTTATGTACACATTTATGCATTGGTCATTTAAAGGTAGACAATCTGTACATAATGTTAGCTTTTTTATGTGACTGAATCATATGGACTTAAAGTGTATTTCCATTTTCAAAGCCACATTTTTAGATGCTCTTTTCTGGATACCCCAGTTTCTGAAAAACCCTACTTAGTTCTCTTTGTTTATGAGGGGACTTATGAGCTGCTTTTCCAATAATTAATCCTGTCTCTACTAGACTAGTTTTGAACACTGTCTGTCCTAACAAAGGGTTAAAGATTTAGAAGCTCATGAAATTCTAAGACTCATACTGAACTTGTAGAGGGATGATTGCAGATAGCCATGATTCCTTCTCCTAAGAAACATCTAAAAGGTAAGAATGATTTTTTTTTGTTTTTTTTAGGTATGTTTTGTGAACAGGAACACATAGCACAAAACACATGTGGGGTTTTCCAAAAGTTGACTGCAAAAGTTGAAATTCACTTTAAGTAAATCTGATCTGTCCTATAAAGTGCCAAAGGCAACAACAGTGCCTGAAAGCAACAGTCTTCAAATTAAGTCCTGCTTCCCTTTGGAGTACCTTGAAATCTAGACACAGGTTGAACACAGGTCATTCATTTCTTTTCATATTAAGAATATGCCCCATCATCCTTTGGCCCCATGCTGTTTAACTGTCAAAGCTAGAGTCTCAGTGACTTTTAAAGGCATATTTATTTGATAGTGGAAAGACCAGAGGCAGAGTGTCAGAGGAGGTGGACTTAACCTTAACTTAGGGCCATATGTACATTCTGGGCCTAGAATCTAAGGGGCTCCACTGGGACACAAATACCAATTTAAACTCTTATGCAAGTAAGTTGCCTGCCCATCAGCACTATTATTTTTTTTTTAGGCCAGATGAAGTTTAAAAAGTTTCAAAATGAGCAAACACAGTGGCAGTATAGTAGTCACTGATGTAACTACAACTAAATTAAACCTTATTGACTGCTATGTATTATTACACTTATAACAATACTACAGTATTTTCAGCCTAAATAAAATAACATATATAATAATATTCAAATACCTCTATACTTTTTTAATAGTATTATGCAGACATCATTAGAAATTTGATTATTTGGAACTTATTTTACATATTGGGGTTGCTTTGTTGCAAATGGTAAAATGTCCATGAATAAGTTGTCTATCAGAAGTCTTGTATACAGTTTGCCATGATCTGTTATATATCAAATGTCTTTCTAAACATAACTTTACTTATATACTGTATATTTAATATATAATGTATTGATTAAGTGCAATACATTTACCTTTAATGACATTTCATGTATATAGAATTATACTTTTAATCATTATTTATGGCAAATCTGTTTAAAAAAACACCAGCTGAAGATTTCCAATACAGAATATCAATTGTATACATTATTTTTTGCTTTAATCAATTCAATATCAATTAATAAATCACTAAAATTTTACTTTTTTAAACTAACATTGCATTTAAAAATGAAAAACTGCATTTGAATTCGGTGCACAGTTTTATTCTGTGCATGAAAACATATAACTGCTTAAAAAATGTTTAGTAACTTGACTGTTAAGGTTTTCAAAAATAATGCTAACTATACACAAATTGTGTGCTTAAAACTCAGAGAAATATAATTCTGTTATGGTGTAATACATGATATAGGATATATAATTCAGTTATGGTGTTATATGAAATATTTTAAACACAAGTGACAAATGTTTATTAGAAGCTATCATTGTTTTGTCCTTGTTAATACTGTAGAACACAGAATTATAGTGATGGTGTTTTCTATTACACAACAAAAATGATGCTGCCAAACACAGTGTGCATTTATTTTCACATAAGTTCACTAGAAAATCAAAGAGACAGATAAATACATATATTAATAATATATTCATATATTCAATAATATATTGTAAATACATAGAATTGTGGACTAAATCAGCTGTACCATTATATTTTTAAGCATTATATTTTTATTTAAAAATAATTTTACAACAATAGTTTTAGTATCATAGCTAACATAATTAATTCATAGGTCATAAATTGTTAATTTAAGTCAAAGAAATAATGCATTTCTATATTTTTGTTACACATATCATGAGCACAAAGTAAAATGTAATGATTCGTTAGCTGCTACTTGTAAATTGGTAAAAGCAAATTCAAAGTTGAAGTTTTGGTGTATTTGTTATAAATATAGCAAGATTTTTACCTCTGTACAGCTGAACTCAATATCCTTTAGTGCCCAATTAGATAAAAACCTTTTCTAATACTTATAACTCTTAATCTTAATCTAAGCTTCCCATATTCCCACAATGGGTAAGCCAAGATAAAGAAAAAATGTAAACTATGAATGACAATTGACAAATTGTTAAAAATTGAAAACTTGGACTAACAATATAAACTGTTGTCCTGGTTAAAATTGCAGCAAAAAAAATAATATATATTAAAATGCTAGTTGTATCTGTAATTATACAGATTGTAAATTATTTTATAAAATTTCACAATCATAAGTTAATCAAAGTGCATGTAATGACAAAGTTTTTCTTTTTTAGTTTTTGGATACAGTAGGGGAGAATTAGACATTCTGTCAAGTTTTTTTTTTACCCCTCTGTTCTCCTGCCACAGAAATAGAAAGTGAAGGGAAGTCCAAAATGTTATAGTAGACATTAAAGGAAGAGGACGTTGTGGATTTTCCTTTAATTTGTTGTTGGATTCCCGGGACAAGAAGTAAAGTGAAGTCTCCAGAACAGGACACAGAAAGCACAAAAGCTTGATAGGGGTTATAGCCCTTCCCTATTCCATTCAAAATCAAACAAAAAGGTTTTCCTAAACATATATTTCAAGCATGATATTTAATGTTTAACATGAGATCAGACAGATGATTAAAATTAATGTATTCCAAACATGTTCAATCGGTTAATATTACCCAATGTGTGTTTGTGTTCATGTCAGCATTATGAAAGCTATATTTTGACACCAACTATATCCATGTCAAAGAATATAATTAACTACCAAAGTACAAACTTCCAAACTACAGATAGTGGCCTGTATTAAAACATGACTGGCTGCTATTGGAAGCTGTGCATTAATATTTCATTAGTTCATTAAAGTGTTAACTTTTGTAAAAAGCAATTATAGTTCTGGCAAGACAAATGTAGTTTGTAAATGGGTGAGCAATGAAATTAGATATCAGCATGATTTAATACAACCAAGTAAACCAAGTAACTTTACTAAACTGAAATTATAATACCAAGAGTGCCTACATTTTCTACTGAAGAGTAAAGGGTGTCAATTTATGGACACGTCAAATAAACTAGAAAATGTGACTACTCAAAAACAGGTCTATCAGGTAGTGAAATCTAGTTTCAAGCATTCCATAAATGAGAGTCAACGTTTTGCATCATAGGAATAGACAATCAAAAATATTTCTGGCAGATTAAAAGTAATATTTAATTAAGGTCTATTAAGGTCTATTAAGTGCATTTATCAACAATCACATGTACAGTGCAGTGTGCTATGATAACCAATCAGAAAACATTTACTAACTAAACTAGTTGCTGTAAATTGAAAGGTGATAGGTCACTATAAGTACATTCTGTGAATCAATGCCATTGTTTGCACTGCCTTATTGAATGTAAATATTTACTTTTAGAAGGTGCCCACTAAAATAAAATAAGTGAGCTCCCATGGCAACTGCCTGGGTAGCAGTTTGTAACTTTCTCTCTTCACCAATGGAGGGACAAAAAAAGCAAATCTAACATCCACAGTACTTAACCTCCCTGGCGGTATGATTAGTTCTGATTTTAGGTGCTGAAAGCGGTACAATTATTTTGCATGGAAATTTGGCGTTTTATATTGTAGTCCTGTAATTCTTAGGAATAACTCTCTTAAATCTGTTCAAACCAGAGTCTAGCAGACAGCCCGGGTATGATAACGTTTATAATATAATAAATAATAATAAAAATTATTCAATAATGTAATCAAATCCAAAAACACTGAAATTTGCTAATTTGCAGAATTGTCGCTGTCATTATATTTAGTGTTTGATGACAAATTTCCCCACAAATCGCTATCGCTCAATTCTGCAAGTGATTATCATTTATTATTGCTGTTTTCTAGTTGGTCTAAAATCACTTTTGACATAAAGGGACACTTTTTGGTTGCTATGGACAATCTCCAAATTCCAGGCAGAAAAAACTGTATTTATTATAATATAAAAGTGCATGCAGGGCACTGCACAGACCACTAGGGACAAAGGGGTGTGTCATTTTTTTATACAGTACTGTAATCTGTAAGATTACAGTACTGTGTGTGTTTTGTGTATTTTAACTTGAATTTGGCGCCGATCTCCGCTCCCGGGCGCCGTAACGTCGCAGGGAATGGAGCTCGGCGGCATTCGGGCACTGTGTGAATCGAGCGGAGGACAGCTCGATCACACAGCGCAGAGGAAATCGCTGGATCCAGGGGACAAGGTAAGTAACTCTCCCTGTATCCAGCGATGCAATCCCGAGTCTGGCTTGGAGTTACCCCTTATGATAGTAAAATCCTAACCCGAGCCAGACTCGGGATCACCGCCAGGGAGGTTAAGAGAGTGATTTGAACTCCTTTACAAGTGCTTTCATTCTCATCTGATCTTCTTGAAGGTTTGTTGTTTTTGGCCTTCTCGATTGGCCAATCAGTGATAATGTAGCTCCCATGAATGCACATGGCAACTCATTAATTTTGGCACCAAGGCATGGCAAGATTGTACTCCTCACTGCACATACCATGTTTACAATCTAAATCAGTTTGTTAGCAGCCAAGTAAGAAGCATAAATAAGAAGCATTTGTTGAAATGAGACATAGTATGTCTCTTCTATAATAAACGCTTTCATGGTAACAATTCGTTCTTCAAGTAAGGTTCAACTTTACCTTAAACAGCATTTGAAAGAAGAGATTGTAGGGTATTTTTAAGTCAGCAAATAACCCCCATTGAAGCTTATGTACACAATGAGAAAGTATCACAGTTGCTCCTGAACTATACTTGATGGATGCTAGGGGGACTGGATGTCCAAGATGTCTAGAGTAAGGAAAAAGTATGCACTAATTATGTAGACTTTTTTCTGTCCTCTAGCATGTTTGCAGAGCTCAAAAAAGCCTAGAAGCTGAATAAATCTGCTCAATTTGCTTGAAATGGTGTGTGGACCTGGCATAGGAATGCCAATGGACCCAAGCCTTTGAAAATAGAAGCATAAAAGCATATTTTATTCATACTGCAGAATTATTGCTATTATACATCTTTATACACTATGGCTACACTGACAGACTCAGGTCAAAATATATTTAATACTGTGAATTTTACAATGACATTACAGAATTATCTCTAATTTTTGATCTACATTGGTAAATATTTGATATTTTGCGAATAAGAATATAACGTGTCACATACTGTTTATGAGCAAATAGAATTCATAGTTTTGATCTTTGTATAGTACACTTAAGCAATAAAAAAATATTTAAAGCTTTGTGTAATAAAAATAGATTTAAAAAAAAAATTAAGAAAAAGTGATTTAAGGGCTGCACAACTTTGGTTAACTTATATATAAGTAAACACTACTATTTTATGTATTCTTAGACCAAATAAAATCAGGTTATCCTCTAACAGTATATAGCTAGATTATAAATGAAATTAATTATATTCTAGCACTTGACCAGGGCCAGATTTTCATTAACACCTTCATAAAGCAGCTATAGGCACATAAACCTGGTGTCATACACATTTGCAAAGAATTAGACACTCTTTACTTGGGAAAGCAAATGGTCACTTAGCTTAGTAAATAAAGTTAAAGCAACCCTTTTGCTATAAATAATTGTTTAAACTAAGGCCTGCCTGTAAAAGAAGATAGTGCATGCTCTCCCTTCCTGCTACCTGAGCTGCCTCACTCTAAAGTTGAAAATGCACTGATGCTAAAATTCCACACTAAGACTTTATGCACACAGACAATCTGAAACATAAACTGTGCTCCAATATAAAATCCCTGGGGGTTTTCCTCACCCGGGGAGGTGACAGGTGACTGGTGTCATGTAAAGCCACCCACAGAAGTGACATGCTTTTGTGCATTGGCATAAGCATATGTTCCCTGAACACAGAATGTCCATGTTCAAGGAATACCTCACTTAAAGGAGTTTAATCTCTTAGGTCTTCTACAGTGTCATTTGTTTCTTCTACTTACCTCTACATCACTACTGTATCCTATGCATGCACCCCCTATAGCTAGCTAATCTTAATGAAAGTTAATTTGGATGGGTTACATTTATGGATTAGTTGCTATTGTTTTCCCAAGATTGGGGATGAGGTTTGGGTTAGCTGCTACCAAAGGATTTGTTGGCCAAAAACATCACAGGTTTGGAGGCAGAGATAAGGAACAACCTGAAATGCAGTGCATAGCCTCTGGGTCTGGTTATCTAAGTCACAAGAGGCATTAAGCTGAAGAAATTGATAACCCATCCCACTTTCTATAAAAGAGTGGGCTAACAGCAACCATATTGTGAGTGTGTGTTAAAGCTATAGGGGAAATTACATTTTTGTTTACATTATGAAATTGGTACCTATGGCAGTGCCCAGCTTCCCATGCCTTTTGTTTGACAATAGCCTTACAAATGGCCAGAATTCAATAACAAAAATATAGACTTTGATGGGGTTCACTGCAGCATTCACAAACCTCAAGAAAGATTTGCAAAACTTTTTATTAACTGAACTCAGTCAGATTCACTCCTTCTTACCTTCTTAAGCCAGGAACTGGGAGTACTAAACATTTTATAAACATGCATGATCAGCAGGTTTTAAATGATTGTTAGGTATGACAAACACTTCCTGACCTCCAACATTTCTATAGGGTAAATGTAACAGATGTGTGGTCAGATAGTGACCGCTCTCATTGGAGACTATCTTTCAAGTCTTAACATAATAGAGTATATATATTTTTTTGCAAACAAGTCTTTAATGTCCTAGAACATTTCTGGTTGTTAATAACCTTTTCCTGTTGTAGGAAAAATGTGGAGCAGTAGGCTTACACTATGGATCATAGTTTCCATCAGTAGAACATTCATTTTCATTACACAAGTAGGCATGGTGGTATTCTGGAACTAGTATGATACACAGAAATATTTTATTGACAACAGCAACACCATGTCATTATGATCTATGTCATGTGTTGGTTATGCCTTGGTGAAAATAAATGGCATGAATGTGATATAATTCACAATCATCTAGTACAGCTGATAGTTATCTAGCTTTTCATTGGTTGCTATGGTCAATACCTTCGCAATTTTTTTGCGCTTTCTAGAGCCCTGTCCTGCTCAATGCAATAAATCAGTTTTGACATATATATATAGGTTATTCATTTGACTATTTCTAACACTTTCCAACCATTGCTTTCTTTCTACAAATATGTTCCAAAATACACTGCTGCTGTTTACCCAGTTTGTGCATTAGTGTTGTATGCGCAATGTTGTTTGACAGTTACCTGTTTGTAATGACAATATGACTTTTTAACCATCTTCTTGCAGGTCATGTATGTTATCCTGTTTGCCCCATATGTGAAATTTGGTATGGTCTAAGTATTATACATACTAACTGTGATATGTGCTGTTCTTGTACATGTGCCAATTTTATGACTTACTCATTTAACACTTCACTGATTTTTTAAGAACTTTTTTTTTTTTTTTGCGAAATTCCTACTAGAATTTCTTTTTTATGCAAAATGTGAAAATATCTTGTCATCGTGATGACTTTTTTGATATGTGGTAGAAAAAAATATGCCCTTTTATGATGTATTTGAACAAAATTAAAGAAAATAAGATTGTAAATGTGTGTAATTTTTTTTTTTTATGGGATGCTGTATGCAGAACTTGTGAATAAACCACTAAAGAATTACAAAACAATAGGACATTTTATAAGGCAGTTCAATTTACAATAAAGACGAGGAGTGTACACTAACTTGTAGAATCCACTCACATTTCTTGTAAATTCTTTAATTTAAACATGGGATTCAGAACAAACTAACAAGTGTCCAGTTACCCAGACAAAGTACAAAGTACCATCCAGTGTATACAGTATAACCTGGGACTATAATAAAAAGGTAAGTGACAGTTTAGTTTTGATATCTTGTCTGTGTAGGTTTGTTAAGGTGAAGAAAAAGCCCTGGACACCCGCAGTGTGAGAAAGGGAAAGGTCTTTTTTAGTAATGTTAGGAAAAATTAAAGGTAAGGGGTATAGGATGTAGAGAAGTGGCTATAAGAAATGAAGGGGGTGGGGGTTAGGGATTGTTGTTTCAGGGTGCAGGGAGTGGGATCTAGACAGTGAAGAAGAGAAAAAGATGGACAAAGAAAAGTATGGGGGAAAGGGTGGCACATAAAAAAGTGAAGCATTTAAGAGGAGCAGCATTTCCTCTGGTGGGTTCAGGTGTATGGTACATAGGGTTTTTTAATCTCAATAAAAAAATAGCTTTACTATCTGCCGGAAACTTGAAATCAACACAATAGAACCACATGCTGTGGTATGTGCTGTGTCATGTTTTGCGAGGTGAGGACAAGGTCTTCCATTTGCTTAATATCCTCTACTCTGTGGATCCACAAAGACATTGGGGTGGAGTGGGCAGATATCTCCATCTTAAGAAATGCAAGATTTTGTGGCATTCAACAAGTGGCAAAGGTTTTAATGGGAATGCTATGATGGTGCAAAAGTAAGACGGTCGGGTCATCTGGGATATGAAAATCCATAAGTCTTTCATTGGGAGAGTTTCTCTGACCTTTCTCCAAAAGAGTTTACGTTTCAGGCAGACACAAAATATGTGGAAGATTAAGCCTTTTCTGATTTGTAGCACTAGCATTTATCAGGCACTGTTGGGCAAAATTTACTGTCAAGACAAGATTTTATAGCTGGTTTCATGGAATTTGGAACACATTGAGAAGTGGAGTATCTTCTGGAGAAAGAGTGATTTGGAGGTTTTTATCCCAAAGTCTGAGGTACGGCACCATTTGGCTCACCTACGGTTAAAAGAGAAGGGTGGAAAGGAGGGAAAGTGAATGTTGTCGTAGAAGGGGCAGCCTTGGCTGGTACCATTGGAGATTGGAAAGGGTTGAGAATAGATCCTATTTACCTTTACTACATCAGCAAGGATGGGCCTAATAACAATTTTGATAAATAAAGCTTTATCACTAAAAGCAAAATTCCTAATTTCTATTAATACTATTCTTTTTAGTAAATTAATTACATGACAATGGGAATTGTATTAGCCACACAAAATAGAAAGCTTTCTAGCAGAATGTACCCACTCACATCTGTTTACAGTATATATCCCTTGTGAATAACTGATACAACACAACTAACTCCCTCTACCAACGTGTATCACCACTGCGCTAAACACAAACCCACCCTATAACCTAAGCTGCTACTTGTACAAAAAATGTGTTAATGTTAGTGCAATAATCCTTTCCTCAAATAGAAAATTCAAAAAAGCATGTAGTGCTCATATGTGCAATTCACTCACAACATATACCTAATTTTATCTTATCTCACATGAGACATATACTGAACTAAACATACATGAATACACTCATATACATCTAAAAAGTGCTAAAATGTGCAAAACAATATATAGTAAAACACATGCACATATACCCAAACTTAATCAGGTAAAACAACATTAATTTAAGTGAAAAAGTAAAGTGAAAAAATGAATTAAAAATAAATGTCCAACAGTGATAGTCCACGTATAAAAAGATAATTAGTGTCCAAATAAAGCGATTATTCCTTCACCACCCCTTCAGTGACCGTGAGTCCCCCAATGTGAATGCACTCACCAGCTATTAAGCCACACACTTTCGTGCTTGGCTAATAAGGCTTTTAACCCTCATTTTCAGAGTTATAACTGCAGGATCATCAGACTTGTGAAGCCCACACACATTGGCCCCTCCTTGATGGAATAACGTGTGTATATAACCTTACAAAAGAAAATAAGCCTCCAATAGCGTAATACAGTTTCAGCAAACTCTTTAATCAAATAAAACCAATTCCAGTGCACTCACATGAACTCCATGAAAAATTTGCCAAATCACATTGCTAATCGATTGTCTGTTGTTTTTTGTATCACTCAAGCCTTTCAATAAAAAATATTAAAAAAAAAAAAAA
Organism: Lithobates pipiens; assembly: GCF_037356315.1. Taxonomy (NCBI): domain Eukaryota; kingdom Metazoa; phylum Chordata; class Amphibia; order Anura; family Ranidae; genus Lithobates; species Lithobates pipiens. The sequence continues at coordinate 101,904,331 of NW_027507785.1, forward strand.
ATTTGCCAAATCACATAAAACGCCACATCAAGCTTGAACTTCTTTTTAAACGTATATGCTGGGGCATGGATAGTCACAGCGGACCCTGGGTTGCACAAGTGATCGAATTGCTTCTCATCCCTCCTTATCACCGCGCTCACTCTGTTTCAAAGGTCCAGTAGTGGTTGGTAGTGATGGACGAACGTTTCGCCCGGCGGTCGTTTCGCGGCGAATTTCCGACTTTCGCCGTCCGCGGGTTCGAACGCCTTTTTCCGTCGTTCGCCCCGGCGGACTTACGTGTTTAATGTATACAAGAACTTTAACCTTTCGTGACACGTTTATCATGTGTTACAGGACAACCAATTGAGACATGACAGCTCATGGACACTTGGACATTCCCCCTAACCTATAAATACACCCGATCCGGTGGCCATTTTACATTCTTTCTTCTGTCACTGTAGGGAAAGGATCCTGTGTGGAGTAGGGACAGAGAAAACGCTAGCTATTTGGTACACAAAAGTTCTTTTCAGGACTGGTATAGGTGTTAGGTCAGCAGCCTGAGTTTCTTTTGTCAGTTTAGATAAAGGGACAGAGCGCTGTATGCTGCTATTTTAGGGACAGCTCAGCCAGATTAGTCTTTCTTCATCATCATCATCATCATCATCATTAGCTGTTACTATCAGGTCCACAAAAGAGCTGTTCCAGCTAATCGTTCCAGCCTACTCTTTTTTGCCAATTTGTATAGGGACAGGCAGGAAGCAGTGTGTCAGGCAGTGAGGATAATTTTAAAGACTTGCTGTTACTATTAGTTCCACAAAGGTTCTTTTCAGGACTGGTATCAGTGGTACGGTAATAGGCTTGTACACGTATAATATTCTTTCTTCCAAATATAGAAAGAATATTATACTTGACTGCTGCCCTTCTGCTGCAGTCTGCTAATCATTCACAACTCACTTGTTCCACAAAGCTCTTTATCAGGACTGGTAACTTGGTCTGTCTAGGGTGCTACGGTACATAGGCTTGGGTGCGGTACAGTCTGCTGTTCTGTAAGGACCGCTATCGGTCCACAATACATAGGGTTGCCGTGCACTACTGCTGACCGCTGCCCTATACTGCAGCAGTCCTTCAGCGGTATAGGGACTGACGCACAGTCTGCTAAACACTAATACACAACCTGCTTGGTCCACAAAAGTTCTTATAAGGACTGGTAACTTGGTATAGGGTGCTACGGTACATAGGCCTGAGTGCGTTACAGTCTGCTGTTCTGTAAGGACCGCTATCGGTCCACAATACATAGGGTTGACGTGCACTACTGCTGACCGCTGCCCTATACTGCAGCAGTCCTTCAGCGGTATAGGGACTGACGCACAGTCTGCTAAACACTAACACACAACCTGCTTGGTCCACAAAAGTTCTTATAAGGACTGGTAACTTGGTATAGGGTGCTACGGTACATAGGCCTGAGTGCAGTACAGTCTGCTGTTCTGTAAGGACTGCTATCGGTCCACAATACATAGGGTTGCCGTGCACTACTGCTGACCGCTGCCCTATACTGCAGCAGTCCTTCAGCGGTATAGGGACTGACGCACAGTCTGCTAAACACTAATACACAACCTGCTTGGTCCACAAAAGTTCTTATAAGGACTGGTAACTTGGTATAGGGTGCTACGGTACATAGGCCTGAGTGCAGTACAGTCTGCTGTTCTGTAAGGACCGCTATCGGTCCACAATACATAGGGTTGCCGTGCACTACTGCTGACCGCTGCCCTATACTGCAGCAGTCCTTCATTGGTATAGGGACTGACGTACAGTCTGCTAATCACTAACACACAACCTGCTTGGTCCACAAAAGTTCTTATAAGGACTGGTAACTTGGTATAGGGTGCTACGGTACATAGGCCTGAGTGCAGTACAGTCTGCTGTTCTGTAAGGACTGCTATCGGTCCACAATACATAGGGTTGCCGTGCACTACTGCTGACCGCTGCCCTATACTGCAGCAGTCCTTCAGCGGTATAGGGACTGACGCACAGTCTGCTAAACACTAATACACAACCTGCTTGGTCCACAAAAGTTCTTATAAGGACTGGTAACTTGGTATAGGGTGCTACGGTACATAGGCCTGAGTGCAGTACAGTCTGCTGTTCTGTAAGGACCGCTATCGGTCCACAATACATAGGGTTGCCGTGCACTACTGCTGACCGCTGCCCTATACTGCAGCAGTCCTTCATTGGTATAGGGACTGACGTACAGTCTGCTAATCACTAACACACAACCTGCTTGGTCCACAAAAGTTCTTATAAGGACTGGTAACTTGGTATAGGGTGCTACGGTACATAGGCCTGAGTGCAGTACAGTCTGCTGTTCTGTAAGGACTGCTATCGGTCCACAATACATAGGGTTGCCGTGCACTACTGCTGACCGCTGCCCTATACTGCAGCAGTCCTTCAGCGGTATAGGGACTGACGCACAGTCTGCTAAACACTAATACACAACCTGCTTGGTCCACAAAAGTTCTTATAAGGACTGGTAACTTGGTATAGGGTGCTACGGTACATAGGCCTGAGTGCAGTACAGTCTGCTGTTCTGTAAGGACCGCTATCGGTCCACAATACATAGGGTTGCCGTGCACTACTGCTGACCGCTGCCCTATACTGCAGCAGTCCTTCATTGGTATAGGGACTGACGTACAGTCTGCTAATCACTAACACACAACCTGCTTGGTCCACAAAAGTTCTTATAAGGACTGGTAACTTGGTATAGGGTGCTACGGTACATAGGCCTGAGTGCAGTACAGTCTGCTGTTCTGTAAGGACTGCTATCGGTCCACAATACATAGGGTTGCCGTGCACTACTGCTGACCGCTGCCCTATACTGCAGCAGTCCTTCAGCGGTATAGGGACTGACGCACAGTCTGCTAAACACTAATACACAACCTGCTTGGTCCACAAAAGTTCTTATAAGGACTGGTAACTTGGTATAGGGTGCTACGGTACATAGGCCTGAGTGCAGTACAGTCTGCTGTTCTGTAAGGACCGCTATCGGTCCACAATACATAGGGTTGCCGTGCACTACTGCTGACCGCTGCCCTATACTGCAGCAGTCCTTCATTGGTATAGGGACTGACGTACAGTCTGCTAATCACTAACACACAACCTGCTTGGTCCACAAAAGTTCTTATAAGGACTGGTAACTTGGTATAGGGTGCTACGGTACATAGGCCTGAGTGCAGTACAGTCTGCTGTTCTGTAAGGACTGCTATCGGTCCACAATACATAGGGTTGCCGTGCACTACTGCTGACCGCTGCCCTATACTGCAGCAGTCCTTCAGCGGTATAGGGACTGACGCACAGTCTGCTAAACACTAATACACAACCTGCTTGGTCCACAAAAGTTCTTATAAGGACTGGTAACTTGGTATAGGGTGCTACGGTACATAGGCCTGAGTGCAGTACAGTCTGCTGTTCTGTAAGGACCGCTATCGGTCCACAATACATAGGGTTGCCGTGCACTACTGCTGACCGCTGCCCTATACTGCAGCAGTCCTTCATTGGTATAGGGACTGACGTACAGTCTGCTAATCACTAACACACAACCTGCTTGGTCCACAAAAGTTCTTATAAGGACTGGTAACTTGGTATAGGGTGCTACGGTACATAGGCCTGAGTGCAGTACAGTCTGCTGTTCTGTAAGGACTGCTATCGGTCCACAATACATAGGGTTGCCGTGCACTACTGCTGACCGCTGCCCTATACTGCAGCAGTCCTTCAGCGGTATAGGGACTGACGCACAGTCTGCTAAACACTAATACACAACCTGCTTGGTCCACAAAAGTTCTTATAAGGACTGGTAACTTGGTATAGGGTGCTACGGTACATAGGCCTGAGTGCAGTACAGTCTGCTGTTCTGTAAGGACCGCTATCGGTCCACAATACATAGGGTTGCCGTGCACTACTGCTGACCGCTGCCCTATACTGCAGCAGTCCTTCATTGGTATAGGGACTGACGTACAGTCTGCTAATCACTAACACACAACCTGCTTGGTCCACAAAAGTTCTTATAAGGACTGGTAACTTGGTATAGGGTGCTACGGTACATAGGCCTGAGTGCAGTACAGTCTGCTGTTCTGTAAGGACTGCTATCGGTCCACAATACATAGGGTTGCCGTGCACTACTGCTGACCGCTGCCCTATACTGCAGCAGTCCTTCAGCGGTATAGGGACTGACGCACAGTCTGCTAAACACTAATACACAACCTGCTTGGTCCACAAAAGTTCTTATAAGGACTGGTAACTTGGTATAGGGTGCTACGGTACATAGGCCTGAGTGCAGTACAGTCTGCTGTTCTGTAAGGACCGCTATCGGTCCACAATACATAGGGTTGCCGTGCACTACTGCTGACCGCTGCCCTATACTGCAGCAGTCCTTCATTGGTATAGGGACTGACGTACAGTCTGCTAATCACTAACACACAACCTGCTTGGTCCACAAAAGTTCTTATAAGGACTGGTAACTTGGTATAGGGTGCTACGGTACATAGGCCTGAGTGCGTTACAGTCTGCTGTTCTGTAAGGACCGCTATCGGTCCACAATACATAGGGTTGCCGTGCACTACTGCTGACCGCTGCCCTATACTGCAGCAGTCCTTCATTGGTATAGGGACTGACGTACAGTCTGCTAATCACTAACACACAACCTGCTTGGTCCACAAAAGTTCTTATAAGGACTGGTAACTTGGTATAGGGTGCTACGGTACATAGGCCTGAGTGCGTTACAGTCTGCTGTTCTGTAAGGACCGCTATCGGTCCACAATACATAGGGTTGCCGTGCACTACTGCTGACCGCTGCCCTATACTGCAGCAGTCCTTCAGCGGTATAGGGACTGACGCACAGTCTGCTAAACACTAACACACAACCTGCTTGGTCCACAAAAGTTTTTATAAGGACTGGTAACTTGGTATAGGGTGCTACGGTACATAGGCCTGAGTGCAGTACAGTCTGCTGTTCTGTAAGGACCGCTATCGGTCCACAATACATAGGGTTGACGTGCACTACTGCTGACCGCTGCCCTATACTGCAGCAGTCCTTCAGCGGTATAGGGACTAAGAGTTTTGTCACAGGGTGATTTAAAAAATGACAGGCAGAGGAAGAGGCAGGCCCTTCCGCAGGGGTGGTAGGGGTAGGGCAGGAGCAACAGCCTTGAGCCAAAGTGGGAAGTTGCAGAAGGTGCGTTCAATTACTTTAAAGGACGCACCAGACTTGGTTGAGTGGCTCACTCAGCCTTATTCTTCTGCACCCTCCTCATCCTCTCGATCTGCACCCTCTTCTTCACTCTCTGCTATGTGCACCCCCAAAGACACTACCACCAACAACACCACCACCACCACATACCTTCCGCTTGAGTGCAAATGGGGGCCTTCATGCTCCAGTGTTTTAATAGGGACCCCCGTATAAAAAGCATGAGGGTCAAGGACCAGTACTGGGTGGCAACGTACTTAGATCCCCGGTACAAACACAAAATGGCGGAAATGTTACCGCCGTCGCAGAGGGCTGTCAGAATGCAGCACTTCCAGGCCTTGCTTCGAGAAATGCTGCATTCTGCTTTTGCGTGCGCTGGCAGAGGAGCAATTCCCACTCCCAGAGAAGGATTTGCGGGTACCAATCCAACAGCGCCTGCAAGAAGAGGCCGGTTTGAAGATGTGTTGGTGACTTCGGATATGAGGTCATTCTTTCAGCCGACCCATCGACAGGTGTCATCCGGATCCAGCATCAGGGAACGCCTAGACCGTCAGGTGTCCGACTACATTGGGTTAACGGCCGATGTGGACGCTCTGAGGAGTGATGAACCCCTAGACTACTGGGTGGGCAGGCTTGACCTCTGGCCAGAGCTTGCCCAATTTGCAATCGAACTGTTGGCTTGCCCCTCATCCAGTGTCCTGTCCGAAAGGACGTTCAGCGCAGCAGGGGGGATTGTGACCGATAAGCGTACTCGCCTAGCTCACGACAGTGTTAACTACCTCACATTTCTAAAAATGAATGAGGCATGGATCTCGGAGGAATTCAACACATGTGATCAGTAGACCATGTATATGTCTATAAACAATTTTTGGAATCAAGCACACAGACCTTCTTAATTCATTTGGCTCACTTCCCTGACCCAAAAAAGCACACCGTACTATATGCCCCTACCCTCCTCTTTGAAGAGGTTGAGCGGTGTCATATTTCTACTGGGGCTGCTTATTATGAGGGGTTCCCACCATCCCTGTGCTGTGCTGACTTCCTCCTGGGTGTTCTTATTATGAGGGGCTCCCACCATCCCTGTGCTGTGCTGACTTCCTCCTGGGGGTTCTTATTATGAGGGGATCACACCATCCCTGTGCTGTGCTGACTTCCTCCTGGGGCTGCTTACGGTGCTGCTGTCAGCGCTGTATGTCACGGAGCTGCTGTCAGCGCTGTATGTCACGGAGCTGCTGTCAGCGCTGTATGTCACGGAGCTGCTGTCAGCGCTGTATGTCACGGAGCTGCTGTCAGCGCTGTATGTCACGGAGCTGCTGTCAGCGCTGTATGTCACGGAGCTGCTGTCAGCGCTGTATGTCACGGAGCTGCTGTCAGCGCTGTATGTCACGGAGCTGCTGTCAGCGCTGTATGTCACGGTGCTGCTGTCAGCGCTGTATGTCACGGAGCTGCTGTCAGCGCTGTATGTCACGGAGCTGCTGTCAGTGCTGTATGTCACGGAGCTGCTGTCAGCGCTGTATGTCACGGAGCTGCTGTCAGCGCTGTATGTCACGGAGCTGCTGTCAGCGCTGTATGTCACGGTGCTGCTGTCAGCGCTGTATGTCACGGAGCTGCTGTCAGCGCTGTATGTCACGGAGCTGCTGTCAGTGCTGTATGTCACGGAGCTGCTGTCAGCGCTGTATGTCACGGAGCTGCTGTCAGCGCTGTATGTCACGGAGCTGCTGTCAGCGCTGTATGTCACGGTGCTGCTGTCAGCGCTGTATGTCACGGAGCTGCTGTCAGCGCTGTATGTCACGGAGCTGCTGTCAGCGCTGTATGTCACGGAGCTGCTGTCAGCGCTGTATGTCACGGAGCTGCTGTCAGCGCTGTATGTCACGGAGCTGCTGTCAGCGCTGTATGTCACGGTGCTGATGTCAGTGCTCTGTATTACGGTGCTGCTGTCAGTGCTCTGTATCTCCTGCACCCTCTTGTTTGCCTACCCTGGTCCCTGACCTTCCCTCTCCTCCATTGCCTTCATTAGCTCCATAGTCCTGAATTGTCAGAACAATTTCCCAAATAAAAAAAAAATGCTTGTAGTTATCGATCCCAAATTCACCTCATACATGTATTATGCTATTGTCCAGGTGGTGGGACTACGTGCTACCCCCTAATAATTACCCCGTGGCCGCAAATTCGACCTAAAGGTTTGCGAAATTCGCCTCCCATTGAAGTCAATGGAGCCCGCGGCGAACGGTCGTTTTCGCGAACGTTTGTGTCCGTTCGCGTTTCGCGTTCGCGAAACGTCCCGTCGGAAGTTCGTCCATCACTAGTGGTTGGAGCGTCCTGTGTCCTTCCCTTCACTCCCTCCATCCAACAGTAACCATACACAGCCCAATGCTCTAGATTAGTAATAAAATACGTTCGCCAGATAGCCATGCCCCAACATGTTTCGTCATCAGTCTGACTTACTCATGGGATCCCTGCCTATATATTAAACTTTTGCTGTGAGAGGTCAACAACTAAACATTCTGAGAACATAAAAGATATTAAAGGGCATACATTAAAAATTGAAAATTATTTATTTATTTATTTTTTGGAAAGAGAGATAGAACTTTTTTTAGCATGAACCCTTTGTAAAACTTGTACATTTTAATTTTTACATAGGAAAGCTCAAGGTTTATGTGCAGGGAAAATATTGGGAATACATTCCTAATTTAGTGTTGATTGTCATAGGCAGACATTGAAAGGAATGTAAGTAAACCACAAGAAGTATAAAAGACACATACAGTAAGTCACTAACCAAGACTGTGCTGGATTATAGATAAAGCATTATTGTACCAGTAGTGGTTGGTGCGGTGTTATCAGATTAGCAAAATATTTACTGTGGTAGATTAAAAGCAATGCAGAAATGTAATAAATATTATGCCATGAGTTTTGGAAGGCATGATTTTATCCTTACCCTCTTAGCCATTCACAATGAAGTTTATATGTTTATACTATTACCTATATACCTATCTTTGTGTGTCTGATGTCAGCAGCTCTTCTGGGTACCATGCCATAAACCTCATGAAACCTCATGAAACCCATAGCAAGAATTGCTGACATCACAGTACTCTGGTAAAAGTTAAACAGCACAGCCTTTACTTGATTCAGATGTTGGTTCTGAGGTTCAGGAAGGCAGGAGCATGAGCCTACAGAGAGGGCCGAACACTGGTACACAATTTGACAGTCATGTTCCCCCAGCTGCAGCGTATTGTCAAGTTGTCTCCAGTGGTACTGAGGATGGAGGAGATGATGTCAGATAGAGCTGAGGAGGAAAGTGAGGTTAAGGCACAACCCCAATGAGGCAGCCATCATGGAAGAGTAGAGAGCAGCCACCCTATTCCATCACATTGTGGAGCTGTTATCTCCTGGCCCACTTCCCACAGCTCAGCTGTCTGGGCTTTTATAGCATGTGCAGCCAATTGTGCTGTTGCAATTTGCAAACCTTGTCTCAAGCACATAAAGCATGGCCAAAAACACAAAACAGGCGAAAATCTTTTCTTCTTCCTTATTCACCTCAGGCTGCCCCGCTATACCTCATATCCTCTCAGTGGCCTCCACTGACAGGAATGATGGTATAGTGCAGGGTGTCCACATCTGCCAGCAGCACACCACCAGCTGTTGACTATAGCCGGCAAATTTCTCTGCCCATCTGCTGCAGCAAAAAAAGAAATATAGTCCCTGCCACCCACATGCCCAGCATCTAAATGCAAGCTTGTCAAAGCTGCTGGCTCTATAACTTCTGCCTTTCTGTCTGGTGGATTCTTCCCCCTTCCGTGAATTTGGAGAATGCGCTGTACCACAATGGCATGTTCCCAGTCGCTTTTTTTTCACATTCTAGTTCTGTACCATCACGTGAAAGGCAATGTTGTAACAAGGAAAGGAAGTCAAGGAAGTCAGCTGAAAAGTCCACGTTACTGCTCACGTGGTCCAGCAAGCATAGTCAGGGACAATATATTTCATTCACAGCGCACTGGGTAACTCGGCTTGCAACTTGGAAGGATACAGGATAGGGCTCATGGCTGTAGCTTGTTGTGCCCCCACGTCTCCATACAGATACTGGTAATGATGCGAGATTTGTCAGCTCAACCCCCTCCTCCTCCTCCATGCCCTCATCTGCTGAATTTTCATATGAACCACAAGTAGCCCCTAATAAATCAAGGGGCTATTCAATGAGTCAGGCTAAAAGGTGGCATGCAGTGCTTCAGCTGGTGTTTCTAGGGGACAGGAACCACACCAAAGCAGAGATTTTTGCATATCTGCAGGGGCAGGCCCAGAGGTGGTTCAAGCAACACCAGCTGTAGCCAGGAATGGTGGTTTGAGATACACAAACATCCTGTCCACCCTTAGACAGAGAAAGGTGACACAGGTGACATGCCTGACAAATGTCCTGAATTTGGTGGTAGAGCATTTCCTAAATAATTACCCAGGGTTAGAAGATTTGCTAAAGCAGGCCAGAAGAGTCTGTTACCATTTCAAGCAATCATACACAGCTAGCGCTTGGCTGGCTGAAATTCAGTGGGAATTCTGCCTGCCCATGAACCGCCTGATTTGTGACATGCCCACCAGGTGGAACTCGACTTTGGCAATGCTGCAGAAGTTGCACATCTAGCAGAGGGCCGTCAACGAGTACCTATGTGAGTATGGCACAACGACAGGCTCAGGTCGGCTCAACTTTTTTCCCCACACCAATGGTTGCTCATAAAGGATGCATGCACTTTACTGTCACCATTTGAGGAGGCCACAAGGATGTTGGGCCTTGACAATGCATGCAGCGACACAATCTATGTTGTGTTTCTGCTGGAGCAGACCCTGCCTGGCATTATGGGCAAGGCACTTTATGCAGACACCATTGTTCCTACACCCCAGAACACACATGAGTGGGAGGAGGATTCCAGCAGTTGGAGCCATTGAAGCATAGGAAGACATCCCCAGAACCCTTGGGAGTAGTACGTGGCTGGCAGGAGGCAGTTTCAGACCTCTTATAGTGTTGCGGTGTGAAGGCGCCACGGACATCCAAAGACCGTTTTTTCCAAACCTACCTGCATGTCTTTCGATTGTGGGAGGAAACCGGAGTACCTGGAGGAAAACCATGCAGGCACAGGGAGAACATGCAAACTCCAGGCAAGTAGTGTGGTGGTTGGGATTATGAACCAGCGACCCTTCTTGCTGCTAGGTGAGAGTGCTAACCACTACACCACTGTGCCGCTGCAATCTAAGCATCTAAGCACTGGATAACTTTTTTACAACACATATGCCTGCTCATTTTGCCTTGGTGTGTATCTTGCAAGAAGTGCAGCATGAGCTAGGCTTTCATAATATAAAAACAGAGTGTAAATAATGTTTTGTAGAATAAAAAATATATTGTGCAGAGAAGGGTAACCAAACTGATAAGAGGCAGAGAGGAGCTCAGCTATGAGGAATGATTAACTGAACTGAATGTATTCTCTCTTGATAAGAGGGGATTAAGGGGGGTTATGATCAACATGTATAAATACATAAGTGGTCTATATAGCGAGCTTGGTGTTGAGTTATTCCCTTTAAGGTCATCATAGACAACAAGGGGGCACTCTTTACTTCTGGAGGAAAAGAGATATCATCTCCAAATACGGAAAGGCTTCTTTACAGCAAGAGCTGTGAAAATGCGGACTAGACTCCCTGAAGAAGTGGTTCTGGCCAGCTAAGTAGATTGTTTTAAGAAAAGCCTGGCTTCTTTCTAGATATACATAATATAACTGGATACTAATATTTATAGGTATAGGTAGGTTGATCCAGGGAGCATCTGATTGCCTCTTGGGGATCAGGAAGGACATTTTCCCTTTATTATCACTTTAGCATTATTACACATCAAGTATCTTACTCCTTAGTCTTAGTCTGCAAATACCTCTTCCTAAATTACCCTGCAGTGCAATGGATCAAAATCACAGTTTCCTTCATTAGCAATGCTAATATCCTGCCAGATATTTTTCCCTGCTTGCAATATTCCTGGGAACTGGTCCCATCACAGCCCTTTGAGTTACCCTGCCTCTGTAGCCTATGAGAGTGGACCTGATCACTGGAAATGTTGCCTTCATCAATAGAAGGTATGAACATCGAGCAGGCAGTAATGAATACACCCAAAAAAGGACCCCAGGAAGAAAACAGAAGCCGAGGGAAGGATTCTCATGTTACCATAGCTTAAATAACTGAAATGATCATTTTTTTTCATACCAGCACTCAGTTAGAGGAGGGTAGGAGACAGGGGGGGAGGTGCAGTTGCAATCTGGGCTATACCTATCTAATGCTAAACTTGCTACCATTCCCATTAAAATGTTTATACTAACTAGTCTGTAGAGAAAAGATGTTTATACTTACCTATTCACAGGGCACTCCAGTCCAGTCATGTTATTGACTCCCCGTGGCGGCTTCGGGGGAGATGAGGGACAGCTGACAACAGGTGCCTATGGGTGATGTCACTGCCCAGCCATTGAAGCTATTGTCACTGCTCTCTCCTCCAAGAAGCTGATACTTGCAGCCAATCATGTGACCAGACTGGAGCACCCTTATACCACGTACACACAATCAGAATTTTGGTCAGAAAAAGCTCTGATGGTTTTACCGAAGGAATTCCGATGGGATTTCGCTCAAGCCGTCTTGCATACACACGGTTACACCAAATTCCAACAGTCAAGAATGCAGTGATGTACAACACATACGACAGGATTAGAAAAAGGAAGTTCAATAGCCAGTAGTCAATAGCTTCTGTCTCGTAGTTGAATCTGAGCATGCCTGAGTTTTTGCTCATCGGAATTGCATACACACGAACGCATTTTGAGATAGGAACTTTTTCCGACCGAAAAATTGAGAACATGCTCTCAATCTTTTGCTGGCCAAAATTCGGCCAAGCAAAAGTCCGATGGAGCATAGAAACAATCGCATTTTCTGACCAAAAGCTCTCATCGGTCTTTTGTTGGCCGAATTTCTGAGTGTGTGTACGTGGCATTAGAATAGGTAAGTATATACATCTTTCCTATACAGACTAGTTAGTATAGTATAGGAATGGGAGTGGGAGCAGGTTTAGGGTTACATAGGTTTAGCCTGGACTTCCACGTTAAGCTAGACAGAGGCAGTAAACATATGAAAAGTCAATGCTGGGATTACTAATTAGAAAGCCAAGCATACTTTGCTACCTAAAGTTCATGGCAGAACACTATATTAAAGATGAACTCTAGCATAAGCTAATATTGTCTAAATACAAGAGGCATTTGTATTCTTATTTGAATCTTGGTGTGCTTTGTGTATTTCTTCTAGATCTTTGAACGAATCCAGAGTGAAACTTTTCTGTTGTACATAAACATTTTGTAATAAAAAAATGGTCACTGTTGCTCTCTCTCTTTGTGCAGGGTGTCTGGTCTTGAATCTTCCCCTGTGGTAGTTTATTGCAGGCAGACTGTAGTAGGTAGTTTTGTAATAGCATTTAATGCAAACTAAGTAAATTTGTAGCATTTGTGAATATTGAGGAATACATTTGATTTAAAGTTTTTGTGCCCAGAGTTCTGCTTTAAAAAGTTATTATAAAAAAAAGATTTGAATAAAGATGATTTATTTATAAACACTAAAAATAAACTAAAAAAATATTTATTTTGTATAGTTTCTCTTTAAAGCAAACTTGTCATATATAGCTAATAGTTCCTTCAAAAAAACTTCCTACCTGTTGTTATCCAGATTCACTATCTTTTAACTGATTCAAGTATAAAGATCAGGAATTCCAACTGTAGCCTTTTTAGCGCTTACCCTTGCAGGAGCCACTTGGTAGATTGAGTTCTCTATTCTGCCATGACTCTAAGGCAGTTGTCATCAACTCTGTCCTCAGGGCCCACTAACAGGCCAGGTTTGCAAGATAACTGAAATACATCGCAGGTGATTTAATTTGCTGCTCAGTGATTGCAGTATTCTAGTCTGCATCTCCCCAAGGTAATACATAATACCTGGCCTGTTAGTGGGCCCTGAGGACAGGGTTGATGACCACTGCTCTAAGGGGTATATTTACTAAAACTGGTACACTCAGAATATGGTGCAGCTGTGCATAGTAGCCAATCAGTTTCTAAACTCTGCTTGTTCAATTACGCATTGGCAATAAAACCTGGAAGGTGATTGGTTTCTATGCAGAAGTGAGCCTGATTTTGCACTCTCCAGCTTTAGAAAATTAACCCCTAAGTTGCTTGATCCCCACTGACACACCTTGTCATAAGTTGAAAGGGTTCTTACACCTGTGTAAGGTAAGTGTTAGAATGGTACCACTCTATAGCAGTACACAGAAGGTAGGTGACGAGCAACTGGGTGGTACAATTAAATTGATATATTGTGGTAAGGCAGTCAAACAATGCATGAATCAGCAAACAGGCAGTTGAACACAGTTCAAGATGCTGTGTTAGATAATGCGAACACTATTACCCGTAAGTTATATTTGAGATTTAATATCTCTCAGATATGATTTGGGTTAATGATAGTTGTTTGACCATGAGTGAAAGCTTTAACATAATAACAAAAATGTATTAGTAAATAGTAAGGATGTCTAAACTAATACACAGCAATCTATCTATTGTACAGGAAAAGGTTAAAAATCACAGGTTACATAAAGAAATACAGAGCATAATACTCAAAACCCACATACAGACAATGAGAGGGATAAGACATAAGACAAACATTTAGATACAAGTGCCAGGGAGATATTGCATAGCCACCATGCTACTGCACACACGAGGACTCCATTTTGATCACTATCCTTCAAGAGTGAATGTTCTCTTCCCTCCCAACTAGTCTGTGTATATCAGTATAGGCTGGTGCCTCGTTGTTGACATGGCGTGCCTCTGATTGGTAGGCCTCCCTATTGCTGGTTAAGGATTGGCTAAATGTTCAATCCCAATACTTTGCATAAGTAAGGCCCCAAATCCTTGACACAGACTATTTTGCGCTGGAAACTTAACTTGTAGGTACATGACATTTTAAGAGAAGTTAAGTATTGAGGATGTATAAAACGGAAAATCAACCAGCGCTAAACACAATAAAATAAGTGAAAAAGTGAAAAAATTGCAGCTTGAATACTATAGGTCAAAATACCAAATACCACATTACAAAGTAAAAAAGTAACAGTACAGCGCAAATATATAGTATGAATAATTAAATAACACTCAATAAATAAAGTGCATAAAACACAAAAGTCCATAAGTGAGAAAAAAGGTGTAGTAATCAGGAAGAGTCCGCTTGTGCAGTGTGTCTTCAATCAATATAACAAGTGATGATGTGATCCCTTCACCATTGAGCAAGATGGACTCTCACCTCAAATAATGGACCCCTGATATATCAGACAGGTCAGAAAACGCATGTTCCCATCAAGGGTAAATCATAAGATTCAGCAGAAAAAACGGGAGTACTCCAAGATAAAATCCTTCTCCATGTCATCAAATCAGTGTGATTCCATATATAAACATAAAGAACAAACAAAATCTAGTGCTCTCCGTTGATACGAATTTATTAAAAGACAATATAAAGAAGTTACACTCACATTCAGAAGCACTGATCTCCAGTGCCGAGTGTTGAGCATGAAAACAAATGCAGCCCAAAATCCATGCGCGGATCAGTGTGATAGCTTGCGGATGACGTCACGGCTTAGGTCACGTGGTCCGTACGCGTTGCATCCCAAAAGTAGGCGGGACTTCAAGCTATCACACTGATCCGCGCATGGATTTTGGGCTGCATTTGTTTTCATGCTCAACACTCGGCACTGGAGATCAGTGCTTCTGAATGTGAGTGTAACTTCTTTATATTGTCTTTTAATAAATTCGTATCAACGGAGAGCACTAGATTTTGTTTGTTCTTTATGTTTATATATGGAATCACACTGATTTGATGACATGGAGAAGGATTTTATCTTGGAGTACTCCCGTTTTTTCTGCTGAATCTTATGATTTACCCTTGATGGGAACATGCGTTTTCTCACCTGTCTGATATATCAGGGATCCATTATTTGAGGTGAGAGTCCATCTTGCTCAATGGTGAAGGGATCACATCATCACTTGTTATATTGATTGAAGACACACTGCACAAGCGGACTCTTCCTGATTACTACACCTTTTTTCTCACTTATGGACTTTTGTGTTTTATGCACTTTATTTATTGAGTGTTATTTAATTATTCATACTATATATTTGCGCTGTAAAGTATTGAGGATGGGCTGGCCATCTTCATTACATATCTGAATGAGGGATTCTTTGAAGTGAAAATTTGTAAAAGAAAGAGGTTTGGATCCCATTGTTTAGATAAACAAGCTTAGGAACTGAAATGCCTCTATAACAGGGATTTCTGGGAAGCTATATTACACACCCATATTGATAAAACTCTAAATGAAATATATTCATAATTACAATATTATACAGCTGTTAATAGGGAGGAGCCGAACACCCCCCCGATTCGGTTCGCACCAGAACTGAAAATTCGTACAAAATTTCAAACCCCATTGAAGTCTATGGGACTCGAACGTTCGAAATAAAAAGTGCTAATTTGAATGGCTTATATGCAAGATATTGTCCTAAAAAGGGTTTGGGGACCTGGCTCCTGCCCCAGAGGACATGGGTCAATGCCAATTATTTTTTTTTTTAAACTGCAGTTTTTTTGGGAGCACTGATTTTAATGACGATTAAAGTGAAAAATAAAAGTGAAATATTACTTTAAATATCGTGCCTGGGGGTGTCTATAGTATGTCTGTGAAGTGGCACGTGTTTCCAGTATTTAGAACAGTCCCTGCACAAATTGACATTTAACGGAAAAAAAGTCATTTAAACTGCTTGCGGTTTTAATGTAATATCTGGTTCCGGCAATATGGATGAAAACTATTGAGAAAAATGGCATGGGTAGCCCCTCTGCCCATTACCAGCCCCTTTGGGTCTTGTACGGATATTAAGGGGAACCCCTTACCCACTTTAAAAAAAGGAAAGGCGTGGGGCCCCCAGCAGTATACAGGCGGTGCAAACAAGACAGGGTCTGTGTAGGTTTGTTGTGTTAAGTAGAATCTGTTTGTAATTTTGAACTGGTACATTTTTAAAGTGTAGCTCCAGTCAAAAAATCTATTTTTAAGATTTTTGGAAATCATAGGGAAGGGTTATCACCCCTGTATAATTTTTTTGCCATCCCTCTTTTTTCATCTCACTTCCTGTTGTCTCCTTCCGTTTGCAAGTAGGAGATGTTTGTAAGTTGGATGTTTGAAAGTAGGGGCCTGCCCTATATGCTCTGCAGAAATGGGGGCCTAAGGTGTTGGTGTTGCCACAACACTGCAAGCCCTCAAAGTGGCTCGCCCTGGAGCGCCCTGCTGTGAACGATTATATCAAGAATTGTAATTACATGCCATTGTTGAACAGTGGTAGATAAATTGGGCCTTTGGTGGTTGTGGTGGTGCTGGTGCCACAACACTATAAGTCCTCACAGTTACTCTTGGTGGGTGCAGGAACGGGCCCTGCTGTGAAATATTATGTCAAGAATTGCACTTAGGGACTTAGGTACTGCTTGCTGGTGCCACGGCACTGCAACCTCTCCCATATACTCTAGTTGGAGTGCAGGAATGTGCCATGCTGCAAAGCATTGCATCAAAAATTGTATTACATGCCCCTGTTAAACAGGGGCTGAAAAATTAGGCCTTAGGCACTGGTGCTGGTGCCAAGACACTGCAACTTCTACCATATACTCTAGTTGAAGTGCAGGAATGAGCCCTGCTGCAAAGCATTGCATCAAATATTGTATTACATGCCCCTGTTAAACAGGGGCTGAAAAATTGGGCCTTAGGCACTGGTGCTGGTGCCACGACACTGCACCCTCTCCCAGATACTCTAGTTGGAGCGCAGGAATGAGCCCTTCTGCAAAGCATTGCATCAACAATTTTAATTAAACACCCCTGTTAAACAGGGGCTGAAAAATTGGGCTGGTGGCATCACCCAGAACCAAAAATGTTCTTCCAAGATATCAGCGGGATCATTGAGGTGGAAGAGTATAGTCAGTCAACATAACAGGACAGTCACTCAGCATAGGTAGTCTTGAAGGGATGTGACATTTCCCCAAAAATTATTCGGTTACATCAGCTTCAGGTGCTTGGTAGCTGGTGGTGATCCAAGACTGATTCATCTTTATGAAGATCAACTGAGTTGGTGGACAGGCGCACCCTGTGATTAGTTACAAAGCCACCAGCAACAATGAAGATGCGTTCTGAAAGAACGCTGGATGCAGGACAGGCCAGTAGCTCAATTGCATACTATGCAAGCTCTGGCCAGTGATCCATCCTCAAGACCCAGTAAGCCAGAGGATTTTCGGTGGAAAAGGTGTCCAAGTCTGACCTTGCCCCTAGGTATTCCTTCACCATGTAAATCAGACGCTGGTGATGGTTGCTGGAACCAATCATACCTTGGGGCTGCGGACTAAATAATTGTTTGAACGCATCGGTCAGACGGCCACCTTCTCCACCGCTCCTTCTGTAACTGACCGAAGCCTCAGCAACATGTTGTCCAGGACCAGGAGTTTGGAACCTCCCAGTCTCTGGGAACATGTTGCACAGACCTTTTTGCAAGGCCTCCCGGAGATGTCTCATCCTCTGCTCCCTCTGCGTCAGAAAGATAAGGTCCGCAACCTTACCCTTGTACCGTGGATCAAGGAGAGTGGCCAGCCAGTAATGGTCCCTCTCCTTGATCTGAAGAATACAAGGATCCTTCCGCAGGCTTTGCAGGATCAGGAAGGCCATGCAGCGTAGGTTAGCTGAGGCATTAGGTCCGGAGTCCTCTGGGTCACTAAGGAGAACATGATCCACAGCCACCTCCTCCCAGCCACGTAGAAGTCCACGGGTTTCTTGGGACTGTAAATCATCCCTAAAAGACTGCGGCTGCTGATGCTGAGTGCCAGGCTCCACCTCCATGCTGACACAATCCTCCTCCTCCTCATCCTCTTCCTGTGTGATGGGTTGGACAGCAGGAACACTGTCTGGATAAAGGGGGCCTTGAGAGGCAAGGAAGTCCTCCTCTTCCTGCCTCTGTTCTGTCTCAAGTGCCCTGTCCATTATTCCATGCAGCGTATGCTCCAAGAGGTGGACAAGAGGTACAGTGTCACTGATGCCTGCACTGTCACTGCTCACCATCCTTGTGGCCTCCTCAAACAGTGAATGGACAGTGCATGCATCCCTGATCAAGCCCCACTGAAGTGGTGAGAAAAAAACAAGCTCCCCTGACCCTTTCCTGGTGCCGTAGTCGCACAGGTACTCATTGAGGCCATCTGCTGTGTGTGCAGCCACTGCAGCATGGCCAACGTTGAGTTCCACCTGGTGGGCATGTCACATATAAGGCGGTTCTTGGGCAGGTTCAACTCCTTTTGGAGCTCAGCCAGCTGAGCACTGGCATTAAATGATCAGTGGAAATGTACACAGACTTTCCTGGCCTGCCTCAGGACATCCTGTAAGCCTGGGTACCTGCCCAAGGACCGCTGCACCACCAGGTTAAGGACGTGAGCCACACAGGGCACATGGGTCAGTTGTACCTGTCAGAGGGCAGAGAGGAGGTTGGTGCCATTGTCACAAACCCCCATTCCTGGCTTAATCTGGTGTGGCGTCAACCACCTCTCAGCCTGCCCCTGCAGAGCTGACAAAATATCTGCCCCATTGTGGCTCCTGTCCCCCGAACAAACCAGCGCAAGCACGGCATGGCATCATTTTGCCTGCGTACTTTCGTAGCCCCTTGAACGCCTATGGATCACCGCTGGTTCCGAGGACAGAGCACTGGAAGAGGCCATGGAGGAAGAAGAAGAGGAGGGGGTGGAGGAGATAGGTGTGTCACAACCAGCAGTAGTTTTTTGGAGGCGTGGTGGCAGAACAACCTCCAACACTACTGCACCTTGTCCTGCATCCTTCCCAGCTGCCAGAAGAGTAACCCAATGGGCCATGAAAGATAGGTAACGTCCCTGTCCATGCCTGCTGGACCATGAGTCAGCGGTAATATTCACCTTACCGCTGACCGCCCTGTCCAGCGAGACATGGACATTGCCTTCCACATGCCGGTAAAGACCCGGAATCGCCTTCCGTGAGAAAAAGTGGTGTTTGGAGACCTGCCACTGAGGAACCACACATTGCACAAACTCACGAAAGGGGACCGAGTCTACCAACTGAAAAGGCAGCAGTTGAAGTGCTAGCAATTTAGCCAAGCTAGCATTCAACCGCTAGGCATGTGGATGGCTGGGAGTGAACTTCTTTCAACGGTCCAGCAGCTGGGGCAAGGACATTTTCCTGCTACAATCAGACGTGGGTGTACTGCTAGCAGAGTGCCCGTAAGTACTCGGCTGTGACACACCTAATTCTACACCTTCATTCCTCTCAGTGCAGGTTTCAGAGAGGACTGAAGGTCTAGTGGGGTTGGAGATCCCAGCTGATGAGGAGCAAGGCGAGGTCCGCTTTGTTCTTTGGTGTGGGTCTTTAAGGTATGCTTGCCAACGAGCTGCATGGCAGGTCAACATATGTCTGGTCAAGCATGTGGTGCCCAAGCAGCTGATGTTTTGGCCACGTGAGATACGCTTGAGACATATGTTGCAAATAGCAGCGGTGCGATCTGATGCACTCGTCTCAAAAAAGGCCCACACCAAAGAACTTTTGGAATAACGCGCAGAGACAGCGCCCTGCACAGGCGGAGCACTGCGGTGTGATTCAGTCAGTGTGCTGCCCCTAAGCTGGCCCCTGGAGGGCATCCTGCCTCATTGGAGAAGTGCCTCCTCCTCCTCCTCTCTCCTATCAGGCACCCACGTAGAGTCAGTAACCTCATCATCCCCTCCCTCTTCATCACTGGAGCAAACCTGGCAGTATGCTGCAGCTGGTGGAACATGACTGCCAGTTTTCTGTCCTTCTTGAGCATCCTCTCTCTCTGCACTCATGCTACTGCCTTCCTCTAGCTGGGTATTGTTAGGAACTTCCCTTGTGATCAGTAAAAACTCCAGGTGTTCTGAGAAGCAGGCAATTTATTTCTGATGTGGCCCACAACAGAGAGACATGCTTACAGGACAAAAGCTGAAGAAAGACGTCTCCCAAATGAAAGTGTCCCGCCTCCTCATACCCCACAAGAATAACATCTCTATGCTTCTATTGGCTGAGGAAACATAAATAACGTTGTCATGGTACGAACTGGTACCTTTTATTCTTTTTAGCTATGTTTCCTGTACATTCTTAGGCTATCATATTTAGTTAAATCTAATGATTCTACAACTTACTATGGCGTTAATTAAGACAAAACAATACAATGAGTTAATACAATAATGTGCTCAGAAGTAAGCTTTTTAACAAATCAGTCTCAGGACTATTGTTTTTCTAATAGTCACACAATAAACATTTAAAACTTTTCTAACATTCCCTCCTCTTTGTGTGACTATTTTATCTCAACACATTTCGATGATAGTCCCTGTGTTATACACTTTTGGACTGTATGTCATTAAGTTGAGCTTCAATGTCCACATAGGTCTCCTCAGAGGTAGAGAGGGTTTGATACATTGTTCTTGAGACTGCAGTTTCAATGAGTTTTTGTGAAAGACCTCGATTACAGGGAATGCAGCAGCATCCGCAAGTGACCAAAACGGCCAAAGCCACAGCGATTGAGATCAAACATGATGTGATAAATCCAGTCCATTTACCGAACCATCCTTCAAGCCAAGTTGTGAATGGATCATTAATACCTGAGTTTTCCGCCAATTCATTCGATAGCACAGTCAGTCCTTCCAAGGCTCTGGTCACTGTCCCTCCAGGAGCTGTATTGTTAGGGATAAAGGTACAATACATGCTACCAAACATTTTGCATACCCCTCCTCTTTCAGCTAAGACCATATCTAAAGCCATTCGGTTCTGCCAGGCCATTAGAGATGTGGGGGCTAACTGTTCTGCTAGGCCCTTCACAGCATCCCTAGTATAGTTTACAAATCGTTGTTGGTTATAATATATATAATTAATCCAGTCAACATTTTTATTTATAGTCATCCACCAGAGAAGAGACTCAAGCCCAGCTGTCACCTGATTCCTGGCTTTAAACTCATCCGGCACCCCGCGAGGAACCCCAATCTCATCTATGTAGATCTGAGAGTCAAATGACCCCAAGGGAGAGGTGTCCCTACGATACTGTCGGTGACTCTTAGTCCACGGGTATTCTGACAGGATTCTCAGGGGCATAGCCAGCTGGACCATAGCGCAATCCCCTTGGGCATTGGCCGGTAGTCTAGCTCGCAGTTTCTTATCCCCACACATCCACCAGACATCAGCTCTCTGAATGTCATGTTCAACCCAGTCACCGTTGTCCGTGTTAATCCTCTCCACACAGTAGTCATCGGGTAGTGACCCAAGATCCACCGCGCTACGGTTCCCTGGGAGTGCAAAACAAGTAAAGTTGCCCGGATAAGCGGTAACCGCTGGAGGTATCTGAGGTCTCTGTACTGGGGGAAACAACAAACTCAATGTGTGACAAGTAGAATTTGCTTCAGGTTTATAGCTCTTATTATACAATTGCAACATACATTTTAAACCTTCTGGATCTGTATTGTGATCTAGAGGAAAGGGAACTGTTGCTAAATGTGGTCTGGCTCCGGCACAAACCAAACAGTTTTCCTTTTTCAGAGTTCTAACCGTGTACCTCAACCATTCTAACCACTCATTTTTTTCTTGGTAGCCCGTCTCCAAAGCTATGTCATCTTCTATTGTTAGGTTAGTGAATCTTATAGTTTTACTCAGAACTTCTATTTTAGTATGGCCTTCTTCTTTCCCTTCTGAGTCTACCTTTTCCTGTTGTTTAGTTTTATTAGGTGGTAATACCTCAAGGAAAAATGTTCCTGAGGGATCAGTTCCTGACACCCATGCTCCCATGGAATACAACCGCTGATCTTCCTTCCTCGGCTCCGTTAATGTTATTAATAGTTGGTTACAGTTCTTACTATTTGTGCAGGGGGAGTTGGCCGCTTTTGTGATTATGAGTCTCTCCTTTATTCCACTCTTTTTAGCCCCTGGTTGATTATACCCCCAATCTTGATGCGCTGTAGTCCACAGGGCCTGATCCCATGCTTGACATCCTGCCTTATTCCAGAGCCAGCAGATATATTTATCTGCCCATAGAAGTCCTCTAGCCCCAGTAGTATCCCCACAATCTGCAATAATAATAATATCTCTTAGTAATGCTTTGGCTACAGTCTGTGCATCTGCACTTCCTGTCGGGAATATCTCCACCCATTTAGTCAGGGCGTCTATAATTACCAAACAATATTTCTTCCCTTCACATTTGTCTAATTCAATAAAATCCATGCAAATGTGTTGGAATGGATATTGTGGTGTAGGGAACTTCCCTTTCTGTGGTCTTATACCTCCCTGAGCATTGTGCCTTGCACATATAAGACATTGAGAGCAAAAAGTTTTTGAGTAATTTGTGAATCCATAGGCTGTACATACTTTATTTAACATCTCAGTCATCCCCCTGTTTGACACATGCGTTACTCCATGTGTCAATACTGCTGCATACCTAAATAAAGATTTTGGTAATACCGGTTTCCCTTCAGGTGATGTGTAAATGTCATCAATTATTGTGCAACCCTTTGTTTTCCAATATTGTTTTTCCCCGGGGGGGGGGGGGGGCATTTTGCTGCATATCAGTAAGGACTGTATGATCTATCACTATGATTTCCTGTTCTGTCATTATTTTATGTGTTTCTTGTGCCGCTATTTTGGCAGCTTCATCTGCCCTTTTATTTCCCTTTGAGATGGGGTCCGTATATTTTGTGTGTGCTTGACATTTACAGATTGCAAGCTTTTTTGGTAACTGTATTGCATCTAGGAGTTCTAAAATGAAGTCCGTATGTGAAATTGGTTTACCACTGGAGGTGACCATCCCCCTGTTTTTCCATTGTTGTGCAAAAACATGTACTGTTGAAAAGGCATATTGACTGTCAGTGTATATGGTTACAGATTTTCCTTCTGACAGTATACATGCTCTTGTCAGTGCTACAAGTTCTGCAACTTGTGCTGAATAATGTTTTGGTAGTGGCCCCGCTTCCAAAATCTCATCCTGTGTCACTATTGCATATCCTGTTGCATTTGTGCCATCTGGATTTTTCTTACTAGAACCATCAACAAAAAGTATCATGTCAGGGTTAGATAATGGTACATCTTTCAGATCACTTCGTGGCAGTACCTTTTCAGCGATGGCAGCAGTGCAGTCATGTTTATACCCGTCAGTAGGAAGTGGTAGTAGTGTGGATAGGTTTAATGTAGTACACCTCTGTATTGTTAAGTGAGGTTGTGTCAAGAGTATTGTCATACAGGAAAGGTGTCGTGCTGGGCTCAAATGTGATATCTTTTGCTGTAACAGGATAACAGACACTGCATGTGGTACCTTGAGAGTCAGTGTGTGATACAGAACTATAAATGCTGAGGCCTTGACTGCTTCAGCTGCAGCGACCACTGCCTGTACACAGGGTGGAAGTGCTCTAGTTACACTGTCTAACTTTGTAGAGTAGTAGGCAATCGGCCTCTGGTGGCCACCATGTGGCTGTGTAAGTACTGATGTCATGTGACCTTCCCTTGAGTCCACTGTTTGTTCAAAAGGTTTGTCATAATTTGGTAAGGCTAACACTGATGAGCTAGAAAGGACTTGTTTTAGGTCAGTAAAAGCAGTCTCTGTTTCCTCACTCCATTTTATAGCATCCTGGGGGGCCATCGGGCTCCCATATATTGCCTGTAGCAATGGGGCCGTCAGTATTGAATACCCAGGAATCCAGGCTCTACAGAAATTTGTCATACCCAGAAAGGACATCATTTGTTTCTTTGTCTTTGGTTTTGGCAGCTGGAGGAGTGCTCGTATTCTCTCCTCATCCAGGTGCCGACCTTCTTTTGAGATGTTGTACCCCAAGTATTTGACCTGCTGTTGCCACAACTGGAGTTTAGCTCTATTTACCTTATGCCCTTGATCATGGAGAAAATATAACAGAGCCATTGTATCAGCCCTACAAACCTCCTCTGTGGAAGATGCCACTAAGATATCGTCTACATAGAGGAGGAGCTGGCTTCCCCCTGGGGGTACAAACTGAGCCAAGTGTGAGGACATTGCTTGTGAAAAGATGGTAGGGGACTCACAATAGCCCTGGGGCAGTCTGGTGAAGGTGTACCTTTTTCCCCTGTAGGTGAAAGCAAACCAAAATTGATGGTCGGGGTGCACCGGAATACTAAAGAAGGCATTACTTATATCAATCACAGAAAATAATTCATTCCCTGGATCTAAATCATTCAGTAATGTGTGTGGATCTGGTACCACAGGAGCTCTTGGTATAACTGCCTGGTTAACAGCTTGGAGATCTTGTATCATTCTCCAGCCTGTAGGAGGCGGAGCCTTCTTAACAGGGAAAAGAGGAGTATTGCAAGGGCTGTCAGGACATGGAATAATCACCCCAGTTTTTAAAAGTTCATCTACTACAGGGGCTATACCCTCCTCTGTTTCCTTCTTAAGGGGGTATTGTCTTAGGTGGGGTCTGTAGTGTGATTTTGGAGTGATGGTTACTGGTTGGACTCCTTTTATGAGTCCTACATCTGCTGGACCTCTAGTCCACAGTGTCTCTGGTAGCCCATCTAACAGATGATCCTCTTGTGCCAAGTATCATTCAGTTCCTGCAGCCCACATGTGTGCTGAGGGTGTTGTAATGATTGCGTGTCCCAAGGGTTTGTGACAGAAATAACCTGTCGACTTACTTTCGTATAAATCAGGTAGGCCCACAGGAGCCCAATCTCTTAGGTCTTGACATTCCTTCACAAACTCTCCTACATCTTTCCAATCTCGGCTTTTAGGTTTAGCTAAGGATAGATGTGGGGCAATTTCCCTAAAAAGAACCTGTTCCTCGGGGGGTATACAACATGCTGATACACAGAATCCCTCAACACTCCAGTAAACATTGGTCAATTGCAGGGTAACTTCCTTCTTTAAGAAAAATCTGGAGGCATAATACCTATCAGGCCCTGGTGTTCTCTTAAAATACATTGTGCAGTGAGCTCTATTTGGTGTCTGTAAATCCACTGTCCTCCCTTCCATCACAGTTTCAGCATAATTAATCATTTTATCAACAGTATCAACTGTCTCCTTGTCTTTCATATACACATCTAAGGAGTAATAGTAGTGTGTATCTTCTATTGGGTTAATGGGTCCCTGTCCTACCTGGACTGCAAACCCATTATTTTGTGCACTGACTGACATGCACGTGGCTGACATTAGGTCTCTACCCAAGAGATTCACAGGGCAGACAGTAGATAAGATCACTCTGGTTGTGATCTTGACCCCTGTCTCTGGTTCCTCAATGGTGACATACTCAGACAGTAATTCCCTCACCAATTTTCCACTTACTCCTTGTACCAAAATAGATTTTGTAGATTTATCAATATGGGGCGCATCTGCAGGGTGAATTAAGGTCCTAGAGGCGCCAGAATCCACTAAAAACTGTACACATTTTCTCTCTACCATTAACTCGACCTGTGGTAAGCTTTCAACATACCCTATCTTTTCCAGGTGGCTCACACATACGGTTTCTAGTCAATCCGATTTGTGAGGGCCTGGCCCCTCAGGGCAGTCCCTAGCCAAATGTCCCTTTTTTCCACAATCCCAACATTCCCTTCTTTCCACCCATTCTTTATTCCTCCATTGTCCTCTACCCCTTCCTCTTCCTCTAAAACTGTTCCTTCCTCTAAAACCACCTGTGCCTCTCCCTCTATGAGACCCCTCTTGTTCTGCCTCAGCAGTGTACTCTTCTGCATCCTCCTCTCCTTCATCACCTTGCACAAAAACCTTTACTTTCACATTCTTTTTTGCTTTTGCTTTCAAATACTTCTCAGAATGCTTAGCATATTGTAAAACATCTAAAACTGATGCAGTTCGGTAAGTAACCATGTTTTTAACAATGTAATCCTTATGATCCTGTTTCAATCCATTTAAAAAAGCAATCTTTAGCTGTTGCTGATATGCACTATTCACATCCTCAGCTTCGGGGAGCCCGGAGAACACTCTAAAAATCTCTCGTAATTTATTTAGGTAGTCACTGACACTTTCTTTGTCTTCTTGTACTGTCATATTTATTTTTTGCCAATCAGTCCGTTGTACCCATCTAAGCTGGCATCTGTTCAGTAAGGCAGTCAACCTGTTTCCTAAGTCTGGGCTTTCTGGAGGCAATGGATCCCCCCGTCCCTGTGCATTTGCTGGTGCGCAGGGGTCCCAATCCCCCTTTACCGAGGCCCAATCTGATCCTAATACTCTCCTCAGGGCTCTCTCTACTTCCACCCCATTCAATTTATAACTGTTCCTGTAATCCCTCTATGTTTTCAATGAATTCAGGTGGACCTAATTTTGGATGTTTTATGTGTTCTGTAGCCTTTTGTATATCACTGTCAGTCCATGGTCGAAAAACAGTCATAGTCAAGGGATATGGCTGGCCCAGTGCATCATTCTGTCCTCCCCTTGGGTTTGGGACCTCTATCAAGGGGTATTCCTCACCGTCCTCCACACCATACCTAATAGGAGGTTTACTTAGTCTCTTGGCTCCTGCTGGGGCACCTAGTGCATGAGTTATGGTGTCAGTTAATGTTTCAAGAAACGATCTGTTCATCTCCAGGACTGAACTACTGTCTGGAGAGATTGAGGAAGTGGAGTTGGGGTTTTGTTCAGAGGCGGTTCCTTTGACAGGGGTGGATGTCACAGGGAAGGTGTTACTCTGGGCAGTTACTTGCACCTGAGGGGGAGGACCATTATAGGGAGGTGGTCTCTGGGTATAGCAGATGAGATCATCCTCTTTGTCCACTAGGGACAATTGGGCTTGGCATTTTTCCTTTGTTCTTCTTCCTTCTACCCTAATTTTAGCATGCTGAAGCCAATACTCGGCCATTTTTAACCCATACCTTTTTTGATCTTTAGGTCCTAACAACTTAAGCTTATCCACCAACTCCTGACACCCTTTCACAGTTAATTTACCATTAAATCCAAACTTCCTCTCCCACTTAGCACAGTATTGAACAGACTTTGGGTCATTGCTATGCATACATTTCTTATCTCCTTCTAAGGGCACCTCAGGGACACAACAGCATAAACAAGCACAAGATATTATCTTACAAAGGTTACTTCCCATTGTCAGTGTCTGTCTGGTCTCTCATTAACCTATAAAACACTGGAATAGTGACTCTCGGTTCACGGTAACAAAAGGAATATAAGAAGAATATAAACATCAACACTCCCCACACTATAGGGAGAATTAGAAAATAATTAAAACGTATCTCAGCAGTACCGTTATTCAATGAGCTTGCAACATCAACAGAAAAGTTAAACATGAGAAAAGAGAAAGTGAACACACTGAGAAAGGAAAAAAGTTAGCCTTGCGATCTTTTTAGATCACTTAACTAAATAGCGCTTAAATAGTCAGGCATTCAACCTCTGACGTTCGGTATACCTCAAATCTTTTTGTTATCTGTCCGGACAGCGGGCGACGTAATTTTTTACCTTAGACAACGTCCCCAAGTGTCTCTACGAGCACTGGAATAATCTAGATATTATATGATCAATACCAATGTCGGCAATTACAACACATTAAACCAGAAGCAAAGAGAAAGAGAAGAAAAGACTCTTAGAAAGAATTAAGAATAATTTAAATTATCTTACCTCTCAAACACCTGGACTGGATCACACAAGGTTCGGAAACAGACAGTGGAATCCAGATCTTTTGCCCCCGCCCCTTTTTCTCCAAATATCATTGAATGGGGGGTCGGTCATTTTCAGTGAGCTTCAAAGTCCAATACTCACGAAGTTTTGTCGGGGCCGTCTGATCTGAAAACCAGTGTGTTGTTTCCGGCTCAAAGGACCAAAAATGTTAGGAACTTCCCTTGTGATCAGTAAAAACTCCAGGTGTTCTGAGAAGCAGGCAATTTATTTCTGATGTGGCCCACAACAGAGAGACATGCTTACAGGACAAAAGCTGAAGAAAGATGTCTCCCAAAAGAAAGTGTCCCGCCTCCTCATACCCCACAAGAATAACATCTCTATGCTTCTATTGGCTGAGGAAACATAAATAACGTTGTCATGGTATGAACTGGTACCTTTTATTCTTTTTAGCTATGTTTCCTGTACATTCTTAGGCTATCATATTTAGTTAAATCTAATGATTCTACAACTTACTATGGAGTTAATTAAGACAAAACAATACAATGAGTTAATACAATAATGTGCTCAGAAGTAAGCTTTTTAACAAATCAGTCTCAGGACTATTGTTTTTCTAATAGTCACACAATAAATAATTTAAAACTTTTCTAACAGGTATCATCATCAGAGCCTTAAAAACTCTGAGGATCCTCCTGGAGCATGTACCCAACACTGTGCTCAAACAGTTCTGGGGGACTACTCAGGAGGACATGGTGGGTCTAGGGAAGGAGTGACTGATGATGACATTGAGACGAGGGAAGAGGATGCATTGGCAGCTGCTTTGCTAGTACCCTGAGCCTGGGT
The DNA here is from genome assembly GCF_037356315.1 of Lithobates pipiens. Taxonomy (NCBI): domain Eukaryota; kingdom Metazoa; phylum Chordata; class Amphibia; order Anura; family Ranidae; genus Lithobates; species Lithobates pipiens. Next base: position 101,933,101 of record NW_027507785.1, read on the forward strand.
GAGAGAGGATGAGGAGGATGAAGAGGGCTTGGTCATCTACTCTACCATGTCTTCGGCATGATGTGGCTCAACGCGTCCAGCTGCCGAAAATAAGGACAAGTGTGTCCCATGGCCACATGCTGATGACGATGCACCACGTCCACGACCAGCACTGTTGTATCTAGACTCAGAGCCTGCTTGCCCTCTTTTATTGGCTCGTTACTGTCTGCCTGTCCTTGTTGGCCTTCCAGACATAGTAATAGCCTGCAGGGAGATGGGAAAACCAACAATTGGGTAGTATATATTGTGCTGGAGGCACACAACACCCACTAACTCCTGAAGATGCCTGTATTATAGAACACCAGCAATAAAGGGTAGATACAGGTGTATACTGTGCTGTAGGCACACAACACCCACTAACTACCGCAGATGCCTGTATGAGAGAACACCAGCAATAAAGGGTAGATACAGGTGTATACTGTGCTGTGCTGGAGACACACAACACCCACTAACTCCTGCAGATTACTTTATTATAGAACACCAGCAATAAAGGGTAGATACAGGTGTATACTCTGCTGGAGGTACACAACACCCACTAACTCCTGCAGATGGCTGTATTAGAGAACAACAGCAATAAAGAGTAGATACAGGTGTATACTGTGCTGGAGGCACACAACACCCACTAACTCCTGCAGATGCCTGAGAAAAGAACAAACTGTCCCTGCCTATCCTTCTCTCCCTGGACGCTGGAACATACTACACAAGGCCGCCGCACTGGCAGCCTTATATAGTGTGGGGTGTGTACTAAAACCCCTGAGCTATAATTGGCCACAGGCTACCTGCCTGTGGCCAATTATGGCTGTCCTCGCTGCCAGCGCTGTGATCGGCCAAGCACGCAGGGTCACAGTGCATGCTTGGCCAATCATATACCAGCAATGCACTGCAATGGCGCAGTGCATTGTGGGCCGTGAGTGCCACGCGAATTTGGCGCAAACGGCTCACAGAGTTCTGGCTTCGCCGAACGGGCGAACAGCCAGTGTTCCAGTCAAACATGCTTTTGACTCGAACACCAAGCTCATCTCTAGCTGTTAATAGAGATTTCACATAAACTTATAAGGCAACAACATTAAACATAAGATGGCAATCAACTTAACTGCAGTATTGCTAAACCAAATTTTAGGTGATGCAAACAGGGTTAAACATATCGTCATGAAATAACCCAAAAATAAAGGTCCATGTGTGCATGCTGCACTTACAGCCTCAATAGTGGGTGGGTGTATGCATTCCTGTCAAAGGGGAACCCCTAGAGGCGGCTACAAGTACATTACACTTGGCTAATGATTCAGTCCAGTGCGGTTTGCGGTTCATTGTCAAGAAAGGCTCAGTCCTCTCAATCAGGTACTCATGCCCTGTATAGCACTCCTTGGGGAACTACATGTCCCATGACTCCATAAGACTGCATTATGTGTCCACTGCATTAGAGCTGCTGCTGCCAGGAGGAAGGGGAGTGGAACAGGGGAATACACCCAGCCTGCAGCACAGCTGCTCTTTTCACAGAGCCCAGTGGTGGGTGGGGGTGGGGATCACACAGCTGGCAATAAACCTTGCTATACCTTATTTCACAATAGCCCTGAAACTACAGAAGGAATGGCATGACAACCAGGCAAATAGTACTTTCTGAACCTGCACTTTTTTTGTATCACAGGTTTCTTTTAAATTCCTAATTAGTGAATTGTGCTCAGAAAACTTGGCATGTTGTAAAATATGACAGAATAAACAATTATGTTTAGACACTTATCAGCATTGGAAGAATGACAGGTGACATTGCAAGTAGCTAATTACTCATGGAGCTTGTTATTATCAGACACATTTATCCAAACTATTATGTATTTTCTGGTTGACTACAATGAGCACACAGAGACAAGTGTTAGATTTAAAAAAGTGGATGATTTGTGGGAATGTTACAAATCTATAAATCGTTTACCTCTGGTATAGCTATACATCTTTTCATAAAAACATTTTAGAAGTCTGAAAACTTTTTCGGTACATTTTCTTAAAAGTAATATTGAAGCAAGTTCTCAAAAACGGTCAGTGTGGTACCAAACTGCCAAACATCCTTTAGTAGAAAATGGGCTTACTGTATAAGGCAATCTGATATACTCAAAAAACAAGGTGCAATAATTAATAATAAAACAGATATTCCACTGTAGCATGCCAATTGCAATCAAATCACAGCAAAACTATGTGAATATTATCACAAAAAATATGACCCGTGATGGGAAGACTGTTGAGCATAGCAGAAAGCTACTCTTCTGGATCCCTTTGAGGATGGTTTAATAGGGAGTGCAGAAGATAAAGAAAACCCTAACAGGGTCTGTAAAACACTTGAAAAGCTGACCCAGCCAGATATGTCCTGATAGTGCCATGGGCCAATTTGAGTTGGGAGTGGCAAAAGACAGTAACCGCTAATAGTTACTTGATGTTGTAAACGTCAGGACTAAGGAACCTAGACTGGAAAGCCTGGAAAACAGCAATCGATCAAGGCTGCTGTGACAGCCCAATGGGAACTTAATCCATCACTAATTGCTGAAACCGAGGAGGAGGAGGCATGGCGCAGGCATCTGTGTTCGGGACCTGGGCCTACCAGTGCCAGGCTAGGCACCGAGGGGGTTCCGGAATCCACTAAAGCCCCTGAGCCAGTCGGAGCTGCTGGAGCTGCATCGGGTGACTTTACAACAGTTCCACTCTATGACGCAACTCCTGGCAGGATGTGCTAGGGATTTAAGAGTAGTGTGGATTTGGGACAGAGAAGAAACCACAATCCGCAGGGTAGCTTGCTTTGCACTCGTGTCCGGTGCACAAGGGAAAAACAGTTCAATCCAATTACTGTATAGGGGTATACAGGTCCTTCTCAAAAAATGTGCATATTGTGATAAAGTTAATTATTTTCTGTAATGTACTGATAAACATTAGACTTTCATATATTTTAGATTCATTACACACAACTGAAGTAGTTCAAGCCTTTTCTTGTTTTAATATTGATGATTTTGGCATACAGCTCCTGAAAACCCAAAAATCCTATCTCAAAAAATTAGCATATTTCATCCGACCAATAAAAGAAAAGTGTTTTTAATACAAAAAAAGTCAACCTTCAAATAATTATGTTCAGTTATGCACTCAATACTTGGTCGGGAATCCTTTTGCAGAAATGACTGCTTCAATGCGGCGTGGCATGGAGGCAACCAGCCTGTGGCACTGCTGAGGTGTTATGGAGGCCCAGGATGCTTCGATAGCGGCCTTAAGCTCATCCAGAGTGTTGGGTCTTGCGTCTCTCAACTTTCTCTTCCCAATATCCCACAGATTCTCTATGGGGTTCAGGTCAGGAGAGTTGGCAGGCCAATTGAGCACAGTAATACCATGGTCAGTAAACCATTTACCAGTGGTTTTGGCACTGTGAGCAGGTGCCAGGTCGTGCTGAAAATGAAATCTTTATCTCCATAAAGCTTTTCAGCAGATGGAAGCATGAAGTGCTCTAAAATCTCCTGATAGCTAGCTGCATTGACCCTGCCCTTGATAAAACACAGAGGACCAACACCAGCAGCTGACATGGCACCCCAGACCATCACTGACTGTGGGTACTTGACACTGGACCTCAGGCATTTTGGCATTTCCCTCTCCCCAGTCTTCCTCCAGACTCTGGCACCTTGATTTCCGAATGACATGCAAAATTTGCTTTCATCCGAAAAAAGTACTTTGGACCACTGAGCAACAGTCCAGTGCTGCTTCTCTGTAGCCCAGGTCAGGCGCTTCTGCCACTGTTTCTGGTTCAAAAGTGGCTTGACCTGGGGAATGCGGCACCTGTAGCCCATTTCTTGCACACGCCTGTTCACGGTGGCTCTGGATGTTTCTACTCCAGACTCAGTCCACTGCTTCCGCAGGTCCTCCAAGGTCTGGAATCGGTCCTTCTCCACAATCTTCTTCAGGGTCCGGTCACCTCTTCTCGTTGTGCAGCGTTTTCTGCCACACTTTTTCCTTCCCACAGACTTCCCACTGAGGTGCCTTGATACAGCACTCTGGGAACAGCCTATTCGTTCAGAAAAATTTTTCTGTGTCTTACCCTCTTGCTTGAGGGTGTCAATGATGGCCTTTTGGACAGCAGTCAGGTCGGCAGTCTTACCCATGATTGCGGTTTTGAGTAATGAACCAGGCTGGGAGTTTTTAAAAGCCTCAGGAATCTTTTGCAGGTGTTTAGAGTTAATTAGTTGATTCAGATGATTAATTAATAGCTTGTTTAGAGAACCTTTTCATGATATGCTAATTTTTTGAGATAGGAATTTGGGGTTTTCATGAGCTGTATGCCAAAATCATCAATATTAAAACAAGAAAAGGCTTGAACTACTTCAGTTGTGTGTAATGAATCTAAAATATATGAAAGTCTAATGTTTATCAGTACATTACAGAAAATAATGAATGTTATCACAATATGCTATTTTTTTGAGAAGGACCTGTATTTATAAAGAGGTGAATATGACATTCATCAAATACTGTATTTACCATAAGTGAATCTTTCTGGTGCACCAGTTTAAAATTAGAGGGAATAATTAACTACCTGCAAATGTACCAATCATTTATTGATAAATTTGCCTCTTACAGTTGATCTTAATCAGAGATGTAAAATTTCTGTAAATTTTGAAGCCATTGGAAAAAATAAAAATTCTGGAAAAAAAACAGTGTGGAGTAGTTTTAATAACTGAATGTCGTTTTGTTACACTGGGAAGGTAAAATTCAGTGTAAATAAAAGTATTAGGCCTTGAAATAAAAGTACATAAAAGTAAATAAGCTAAACTTGCTTATTTAAATTGTATTTTTTAGCAAAAATTGAATAACAAGGACTGTATATGTTAGGAATATTTGAACTATATATAAAAACAGATAACCACCCCTTTTTCCCTCATAATAATTTAAAAGCTTCCTGCCAATGTGCATTTTCAGGTGTCATTTTCTCTACAAATGAAGAGATGTGTTATGTTTATTTTTGGTAGGCCGTGGTTTGTAACACTTTCTTACTTGAAGATGCAACTTATGAAGACGCAGAGAAAGAATGTTTCTGGAATGAGAACTCTGGAGAGAAAAGCTACTTGCACTTTCATTCTGGTTCTCATCATGTAATTCTATAAAATATTTTGAATGTCTTTAGGGCACCTCTAGCATGCCAGGATGTGTTTTGTCATCCTTGTAGGATTTGAAAAATAGTATTTCTCAAAATATTTGTACATTGCAGCTTTGCTCTCAGACAGAAATTGCACCATAGAAATGTTTCCATACTCTAGATGTTGGTCTCACCATTTTACTGAGAGGATGAAAAAAATAAAAATGTACTGAGCAGATTATCGGTAAGGATTATACTGTGAAGGTGGAAAACATTATTAGGAATCATTTAAAGGTTAAAAAATATAAATTAATTTGTCAGACAAATTAACCCTCTTAAACCCAGAACCTGCGTTCACTATATCTTTAGTAATTATGAACTGATAAATACCTTTTGTCATCAGCAGTATATAGCAGCCTTGTGACTTGTATCAGTTCCTAGTAAAGCTTGTAGGATGAGTTTTCATTCTCCCCTGATCCTCTGTCTGGACATGTCTGGACAGTGCTGATGGACCCTGTGCTGATCACATGCACTCTCCAAAGAAAAAAAAACTCTATAGCAATAGCATGTGCAACCTGTCCACTGGCTCTGTAAATATCAGGTTATTTTTTTGGAGACAGTGGAAAAAGAGGAGGATCAAAGAGACATAATCAAACAGCCATTATACACAAAGCAAAAGGATTAACCCCTTAGGTTCCACAGTGAGTTTAACGAGCATGCTTTATTGCATATACAGACTGATTTTACTGTTTTACTGGGTTTAGCAACACTTTAAATCAATTTGTCTCATGTACAAGGTCAGTAGATAATTACAGAAATGTCCCAGCAACACTTTGGTAATATACAAGTTGTTGCCTCTAGATACAGTGACAATGACACCCAGTATAAAATTAAATACACAGAAGCCAATGTGCAACATGCATGCAACACCCTTAATATTGTATTGCTTGGATCCCAAAGGTGTTGCCTGGAGCAACCAGGATATCAGGTTGGCAAAGCAAAGTCACTGTAGTGGTATGCAAACAATCGTATATGATTCCAGTTATGCCCTATGCCAGAGCTTTCTATACAAGTTGGAAAATGTACAAAGATTTTAGCATAGCAACAATCATACATGATTCTAAGTGATCATGTAATGCACAAATGTGGCTCTTGGTTTCCGAATGAGATATTATAGTTTCCATCTGGAGCACAACAGTCATTTGGTAGTAAGCGCATTCACTATATAAGCTCTAGCATGGGGAGCTGTATCCATAATCATGCAAATGGTGTCCCCAACTGGATCATGAATACATATATGATGAAACATAAATAAGGGCTTCCAGACACATGATCCACAAATGTTTAAGATTGTTGAACCATTCAAATAGCAAGTTTGTGCAAAAGAGTACATTTCTTCATGCAAAATATGCAGCAGGTCAGGGTGCAGTAAGCATATGTCTAAATAGTAAAATAGGAGCAGCTTCACTCATATCCAGATATAGAGGCCAAAATATAGAGCAGATGAGTAGAGCTGTGTATAAAGTAGATGTTAAAAATGTGTATGAAATGACAGAAAGGTGATGTTGTAGGTATTGCAGGAGTCTGCACGCAGATGACATATGTCCTTCTGACACATTCATTGTGGAGTGCAAGCATGTTAAAAGCAAAAAATGTTTTGAACACTGAAAAAAGAGTTCTTCACACATTGCCGCTTCAATCACACTTCCGGATCTCTGCGTCTACAGTGCACCTGCGCAACAATCCCATCCCCATGGCAATGCACAAATGCATTCAAAGAACTAGAAGAATGCTCATTAGGTGTGTGTAGTTTTATATAGAGTATGTACACACCGATCAGCAGCCATAACTTGACCATGACTATAACCACTGAAATATATGACCATATGATAACTTTATGCAAAGCATGGAGTACATGTCATCCCTATCGCTGTTTCCTGTACCTGGAGGAAAGGGGCCACAACAAAGAAGAACATATTATGAATTTGAATAAATGTCAATAAAAGTATCAAAAATAAGTTATGTTCCTGTTGGGATAAGTTAGTAGAGTGGTGCACTCTGAAATACCTTTATCATGTGGTATGGAGGAATGAATGGTTCCTACATCTGAAGATACCAGGATTGAATCATCTGGCAAGACTATATCTTGTAAACTATATAATAAATGTGGTGTATCACAGACTAGGATGATAATATTTCAACATGTTCTTGTGAGAAAGTAATATTTTCTAATTAATTATTGCCAGATACTATCAGCTTAACTTACTTTACAAGCTTAAACAGTTCTCCTTGAAAGCTAATGTTTGGAGAGTTTCCTATAGCACTTCTTATTAGATAGGATTCTTATGCACATCCACTCATATTAGTCCATCACCACTGTATTGCCTTCCTTGTCTGCTGGTTTAATCAGCAAATTGATATTCTAACTCAAGTAATCCTTCTCACTTTACAACAGAAGTGACAAATGCTACAAAGTTGGCATTGGTGAAGATAAGTGAAAATGAAATATTATGATCTGAAGTTGAAATATTAGGAGAAGGATAGGAATCTTCCACATTTTCTTCCTCCCATGAATGTATAAAGTTCAAATGGCAACTATGAACAATTTCACTTAAATTATTCCAACCATTCTTTAACCACTTTCAGACCGGACCAATTTGCTGGTCAAAGACCAGACCACTTTTTGCGATTCGGCACTGCGTCGCTTTAACTGACAATTGCACGGTCGTGCGACGTGGCTCCCAAACAAAATTGACGTCCTTTTTTTCCCACAAATAGAGCTTTCTTTTGGTGGTATTTGATCACCCCTGCGGTTTTTCTTTTTTGCGCTATAAACAAAAATAGAGCGACAATTTTGAAAAAAACGCATTATTTTTTACTTTTTGTTATAATAAATATCCCCCAAAAATATATAAAAAATCATTTTTTTCCCTCAATTTAGGCCGATACGTATTCTTCTACATATTTTTGGTAAAAAAAATCGCAATAAGCGATTATTGATTGGTTTGCGCAAAAGTTATAGCGTTTACAAAATAGGGATAGTTTTATAGCATTTTTATTAATAATTTTTTATTATTTTTTTTTTTACTAGTAATGGCGGCGATCTGCGATTTTTATTGTGACTGCGACATTGTCGGGGACCCATCGGACATTTTTGACACATTTTTGGGACCATTGTCATTTATACAGTAATCACTGCTATATAAATGCAGTGATTCCTGTGTAAATGACACTGGCAGTGAAAGGGTTAACCAGTGGGTGGCAGTGTAGGGGTTAAGTGTTCCTAGGGGTGTGTTACTAACTGTGGGGGGGTTGGGCTTTCATTTAGTGTACACTGATCTCTGCTCCAATCACATGGAGCAGAGATCAGCGTCACTAGTTGCTAGGCAGAATGGGAAAATGTTGTTTATACAGCATTTCCTCCATTCGGCCGCTCCGTGAGACGATCGCGGGGATGCCCGCGGCGATCGAGTCCGCGGGTCCCGCGACCGGACTCACGGGGGTCCCGACCAGCGCGGGAGCGCGCCGCCGGCGGCGCCCTCCCGATGGCACGGCGGCAACGAATATTGGACGTACATGTACGCCAATATGCCTGCCCGTGCCATGCTGTCGACGTACATCGTCGTGCGCTGGTCGGGAAGTGGTTAAGTCAGCAAGAGATAAGCCCCGTACACACGATCGGATTTTCTGCTGATGTTTTTCTTCAGATTTACCAAAACCATATAATATGAGGTGAAACCTTAGGAGTTTCAATTTGTATGCAATCAGGCAGGCCCTTGTACAACATGGTTTTGGTAAATCTGAAGACAAAAATCTGAAGAAAAACTGATAGTGTGTATGGGGCTATAGATTTTCTTTTTTTCATATGTACTGATTTCAGTATATTTTTTCATGCAAAGAGATGAAGGTGCATAATTGTATCAAATTTATTGAAATATGGCAAAACAGTAAGCCCTTACTACGAAAGGACAAATGTATGACTTGTCTCTGTAACTCAAATTCTTTTATATAAAAAAATTATCCAAGCTATACTTTTTGAGCTGCAGGTCCTGTGCACACAGATGGAAAACTAACAATAGAAATTGTCATTAATATTATCCCCAATAAACCCCACACTTCAAGTTCCATTTCCAAGGGTAAGGAAGAAAAAAGGAGCGCTAGATGTTAAAGTTGTATGCCCAGATATAAGGAATGTAGTAGAACTCTATGTTGCATCTGTGTAAATGATCCTTGAGTTTAGATAATGTCTTCTTTTGGAGCCTCTGAAAAAATACTTATTTCTTGGGTGTCTTTGTTTATATTTCTTTTCCACACAAATTTGGGTCTGTTTGCCTGCATCTGGTAATAGTGACGTAAGTATCTCAAGTAAGTATCTCAAGATGATGAAAATGTAAACTTTGAATTCATATATTTTCATAATAGTTCTGATATATTGCGTGTTATGTATTTATATTCGGTTTAATAACTTGATTGTGTAACTCAAGAATAAAAAACCTGAATTTAGCTCAACCGCCTCCTCACTTTACCAAACAAAAAAAAAAACTCTCACAGCCCACTGTATATCTCAATAAGGCAAAAAGTTTAATGGTATGAAAAAGTTATGGAAAACTACATATAAAAACACACATATGATAAGACATATACTGTACATTGCTAAAAGAATGTGACCCCCTCTACAGTTGTATTGTAGAACCGAAAGTGCTATTGTGTTGTGGAAACATAGATGGAATTGTACACCCTGGTAGCTGGCAAAATAGTCCTGTGAGGTAAAGTGCAGATGAACCACAGAAAGCATAGATGTTGCACCAAAGTCCTAGCTCCAAATGAACACAGGCCCATGGCAAATGGTGAAGACCAGGGATGAGCTTTATGTTTGAGTCGAACTCATGTTAATTTTAAGGGCTTATATGCATGGTATTGTCATAAAAAGTGTTTGGGGACCTCTGTCCTGCCCCAGGGGACATGAATCAAAGCAAAACAAGTTTTAAAAACTGCCTTTTTTCAGGAGTGATTTTATTAATGCTTAAAGTGAAACAATAAAAATGTAATATTCCTTTACATTTCATACCTGGGGGGTGTCTAGAGTATGCTTGTAAAGGGGCGCATGTTTCCCGTGTTTAGAACAGTCTGACAGCAAAATGACATTTCTAAAGGAAAAAAAGTTATTTAAAACTACTTTTAAAAGTAATTTAAAAAGACAATGAATTGTCGGTCTGCAATAAACATAAAAGTTCATTGATAAAAACGGCATTGGGGATTTCCCCACAGGGGAATCTCAAACCAAAATAAAAAAATATGTGTGGGGTCCCCCTAAATTCCATACTAGGCCCTTTAGGTCTCCCCCCCCCCCGACATTGTTGTGTTTTTTTAACCTTTTTCTCACTTTTTTGTGAAATGGTAGGGGTACATTTGTACCCCATTACCAATTTACACAGGGGGGCAGGATCTGGGGGTCCCCTTGTTAAAGGGGGCTTCCAGATTCCGATAAGCCCCCTGCCCACAGACCCCCACAACCACTGGGCAAGGGTTGTGGGGATGAGGCCCTTCTCCCCATCAACATGGGGACAAGGTGCTTTGAGGGGCTACCTCAAAGCACCCTCCCAATGTTGAGGGCATGTGGCCTGGTATGGTTAAGGAGGGGGGTACTCTCTCATCCCCCTTCTTTTCCTGTGGCCTGCCAGGCTGCGTGCATGGATAAGGGTCTGGTATGGATTTTGAGGGGAGCACTACGCAATTTTTTTAAAATTCTGGCACAGGGTTCCCCTTAATAGCCATACCAGACCTAAAGGGCCTGGTATGGAACTTAGGAGGACCCCGCGCATTTTTTTTTCATTTTGGTTCGGGGTTCCCCTGTGGGGAAATCCCCATGACGTTTTTATCAATGAACTTGTATGTGTATGGTGGACCAACAATTCATTATAGCCGCGAGTAGTTTTAAATTAATTTTTTTCCTTTAGAAATGTCATTTTCCTGTCAGACTCTTCTAAACATGGGAAACATGCGCCCCTTTACAGGCATACTATAGAAACCCCCCAGGTACGAAATTTAAAAGGACATTATACTTTTATTGTTTAACTTTAAGCATTATTAAAATCACTGCTCCCGAAAAAAAACGGCCATTTTTAAAACTTTTTTTTGCATTGATACATGTCCCCTGGGGCAGGACAGAGGTCCCCAAACCCTTTTTATGACAATATCATGCTATTTTTTACTTAATCAGCAAAGTGATAACTTTTAAAGGAACAGTTGCGTATTAGATTACAAAACACAAGGAGGCTTTTTCATTACCTTTTCAATCCTGTCTTTTGTCACGAAGGTGACAACCACAAACCCTGTTGCCCCCAATATGCACCCATTTACCTGGACTACTTTTCCATAAATGTACCATTATCTTAAGCATGTGGAAACAGAACAATAAACACATAATCTCAGCTGCATAGCAATTCTCAATGAAATATAAGTTTGTGACAGTCCATAAAAGCAAGTGGGAGGGGCATGACAGCCTTTAGGCCAAATGAAAAATAGTCCCAAAGAAAAGCACAAAAAAATTCTCTTCTCTTACTATACTCTGTTACGATAAGATTCACAAATGTAACCAAAGAGTTTACCAGCGTATCTAGGACGTAGCTCCAGTGGAGATGTCTAATGGATTGTTTTGCCCCTCATTTCATTGGTCCGGTCTATGAAAAGGGGTTTCCTGACATCTCAGATTGATCTTGATTTGGTTATCCACCCCCTACACTCATCCCTAATGAGATCTATTTTGACCAACAAAGAAGGTTTCTATTTCCCTTATAGGTTGTTATCAAACCCCATATACTGAATCCTGTCTGAGCTCCTCAGCCTCCGATGCAAATTTACATTGGTTCTCACTCCACGGTCTCACCTCTTTATCTTACATATCCAATACTTGTTATATTCATATTTGTTTACAATAGATTTGCATAGATACAAAATGCTCCTAATATGGACACTGAGGTATTGCTATACACTGGACTATGTCATTGGTCTTTCCTTTTTCTTTATCACAATGTTAACGACACATGTGATGCTGTATGCATGTTACCCTGTTTCTTTTCCTTACAATAAAATGTTTTGGAAAAATAAAAAAATAATTCTCTTGTATGGCTGCTGAATGTACAAAAAAAATAAAAAAATAAGCAAAAGGGAAATGTCCACATTATAATTCTCATTCTCCAAAACTTTTCCCAAAGCTTTTCCCAAACTTTTGGTTCGATTCTGTGTTCATCCATATTTTACAGAGACCCTCTACCCCAAAAACCCTGCCTCTTTGTAAGGATAGAACTCAATATCCACAAACAGACTGGAACTGATGCATTGGGGTAGTCTTGGGTCTTCGGGCTGGCATCTGGATCTCTCTCTTGTAATGCTCACTGGAATTTTGTAGACCTTGGGCGTGCGTCATTTGGCTAACCCTCAAGGTGTCATTCCCAGGAACATTTTCCAGCATGAGTCCGTCTTTACTCATCTCAGCACCTCCTATGGCATTTGAACAGAGAAGATTTCTATGTAAAAGCTGCAGTCATTTGCACAAGTAACTTGACATCCAGATAAGTTATAGGGCAGTGTATGAATGGGGTATAGAGTATGAATGGGGTGGGCATTTCTTCATGTGCATGGGGTTAGGGGTGAATGCTGGATGGCTGTGGCGGATACTCCTCATCCAACATGAATAATCACAGAATCTATCTGATCATTTCAAGCCATAACTATTGGAAGTATTAAAAATAATGTTCCTCATTAACTTAAACATAAGTAAAGCATGTGGAAATAAAAATGTCTCAGCAACAGTTTTCATTATATAGATTCAATATATTTAACTAAACATTTTTTTTCCTTTCTTTCAAATCCAATATTACAGCAGAATTTCTACAAAGCATAAACACCTTCAATTCCTTCTATCCTTTGGACCCAAGTGGACCCAAGGGTCTCCGAACAGAACATTTTACCCAAACACATATTCTGACTCAGAAGTCAGCCTCCCAATTTTGAAAATGCATCCGATCATCAGCAACAAACAAAACAATGATAAATAAACAACAGTACATCATTACCACTTTGCGATTGAAATTCTGGGAATTTAAAAAGTAAATATATCCAGAATAGTCACTCTGACTGTTATTCAAACAAACTTTACCCTCAAATTTTAGCATTTCATTTTGGTCCTAGTTACTTAATTTTAGTAACTCTTCAAACATTTAGAATTTCATCCTTTTTTTCCAAAATCCCATTATCAATTTTAATTTTAACCCTAAACTTTTAGGGAAATCTTTTGTAGATACCCATATATATTATCAGAAACATGGGCCTAATGACCTCTACTCCCAAAACAAGAAAAAAAATATATGAGATAACCATCTCTTTGAGTAAATTTTGAATAAACTTAGATACTTTACAAATCAAAGAATACTTTGTGCATTCATTAAACACAACCGTTTTCTCATTCCACATTCATTTGGCCATTTCATTCATTCTCCATTGAGAAATCTTTTTCATATATTCCCCTCGAACACCCCTTCCCATTTGTTTTTTCATGGTAGTTTCGTACATAGGATTACACAACCTTAAGTTACTTCCCTTTTTCTTTCCTAACCACAATTCCTCCTTCTTGGCACCTGGAATACATAACTTCCTTATTTATTCTTTCCATAGCATGGATATATACGTCTTAATTATAATATTCTTAAACATGTATTAACCATAAAGTATAAAAATCAAACATTTTAAAACCCCCAATCATTGTTAAAACAGCTTAAACACAATTAAAATCATTTACCCCAAATCACCGAAAGTGAAAGAGAGATATTAGAAGGACCTATCACAGAAGGGGAGATTAGAGAGGCATTGAGAGACACCCCCCGGGCAAAAGCCCAGGCCCGGATGGATTTATGACCCTTTATTATAGAAAGTTTAATGAGATCTTAATTCCGAGGATGTGTAAGTACATGAACGGACTAGGAAAAGACAACGAGATGACTAAAGAAGCGTCAGAAGCCATAATAACAGTTATCCCGAAGGAAGGAAAAGATAAATCGTTATGCTCAAACTACAGACCAATATCCCTCTTAAATGTGGATACAAAACTTTATGTCAAAGTATTGGCAGCTAGATTGAGGAACCTTCTGAATATACATTGGTCCACCCAGACCAGGTGGGTTTCATAACCGGGAGAGAGGGGCTCGATAATGGCATGAGAACGCTGCTGATCTTACAAAAAATAAAGGAGGGTGGATCGCCAGATCTACTCCTGTCGGTAGACGCAGAGAAAGCATTTGACAGGGTAGACAGGGGATTCATGTTTCAGACCCTAGACAAACTGGGGATTGGACCGATCATGAGACAACGCATCAAAACTCTATACCATCAGCCAACAGCCAGAGTAAAAATAAATGGGGAAGTCTCCCCACCATTTGAGCTCAGAAATGGAACGAGACAGGGATGTCCCCTGTCCCCCCTTTTGTTTATCCTCTCATTGGAACCATTACTTTCCTCAATTAGAAGAGACCCAAGCATTGGAGGAAGTGAGATAGGTAATGAGGAGCACAAACTCGCGGCGTTCGCAGACGACGTGCTTTTTTCCATCAGTGACCCCTGGAATACTATGCCCAATTTGTTGAAAAGTTTGCAAAAATATGGGGAAATCTCAAACTTCAAAATAAACTTAGCAAAATCTGAAATATTAAACATTAACTTGAAAAAAGAGGAAATTAGAATACTGCAGCAGAAATATGGGTTCCCGTGGAGGAAGGAGTTAAAATATCTAGGAATTAAGCTAGCAAATTCCATAAATAAGATTTACAAAATAAACTATATCCCCTTATTAAATGAGATTAAAAAAGATAGTAAAGAGAAGATAAATAGGTCCCTCTCATGGCTAGGGCGTTTAAACACGTTCAAAATGACGATCCTACCTAAGATCACATACAAGTTCCAGATGCTACCCATCCCCTTACCGCAAGTATTCTTTAAGAAAAGTCTTTGATGATGAACTTTATATGGAAAAATAGGTAACCTAGAGTCGCCTACTCTGTATTAAAGCAGGATAAAGAACATGGAGGTTTAGCAGTCCCTGACATACAAAAATATTATAATGCCGTGGTATTGTCCCGGATTCAGGAATGGGTTAAAGAAAAAAGGTGGGTTAGTATAGAAAAAGCACTTAGTAAGGTTAGGTGGTTGAACACTATAATATGGAATCCCCCAAAATGAGAGCACTAGATAATTATACTCATATAATGACACGTAACACATTTAATATATGGGATAAAGTATATAAAAAATGAATTGGGAAATATAACTCGCCACTGATAGGACTATTTGAAAATTACTACTTTGCACCTGGGAAAAAATCGATATGGGGGAGGGTGGTTAAAAGAGGAGAAGGCATAATTGAGGGATGTGATGAGAGGGGGTCAAGTATTACCACTAGATTAAATTAAAAAAAAAAGGGGAATTTAGGAAAATTAATGAATGGCGGATTTTACAGTTATGTCACTTTGTAAAAAATGTACCTCAGCCTATGAGAACAAATGAGGAATTGAAGCCCTTGGAAAGACTATGCATGTTAGAAAACACAGAGAACATGATATCAAAAATGTATAATTTACTTTTAGACTCCTTTCACACCAGGGCGTTTTGCAGGCGTTATAGCGTTAGAAATAGCGCCTGCAAAACGCCCTAAAGAAGCTGCACCATTGTCTGTAGTGTGAAAGCCCGACGGCTTTCACACTACAGCGGTGCGCTGGCAGGACGTCAGAAAAAAGTCCTGCCAGCAGCTTCTTTGGAGCAGTGAAGGAGCGGTGTGTTTACCGCTCCTCCACCGCTGCTCCCCATTGAAATCAATGGGGCAGCGCTGTAATCCCGCCGGCAAAAAGCTGCTATTGCGGCGTATTGCCGGCGGTTTTAACCCTTTCGCGGCTGCTAGCGGGGGGTAAAAGCTCCCCGCTAGTGGCCGAAATGTGCCGCAAATCCGGCGGTAAAACGCCGCTAAAAATAGCGGCGTTTTACCGCCCACGCTATCAGCAGTGTGGTGTGAAAGGGGTCTTAAAGATGGATGAAGTGGAGACTCCGCCATTCATGAATAAATGGGAGAGAGACTTAGACACACATGTGGAAAGGGATATTAAAAAGAAAATATTGATACTAACCCACAGCTCTGCAGTTGATAGTTGCACTGCAGAGATGAACTATAAATGTTTATCGAGATGGTATGCTACCCCGGATAAAACAAGTACATTTCAAGGGGAAACCTCAGCAGATTGCTGGAGAGGGTGCGACGCAGTAGGTAGTATGGGTCATCTATGGTGGGCTGCCCTATTATTAAAGAATACTGGGAAAAAATCCCCAGATATATTAGAGAAATCACTAAAAAGAAGATAGAGAGTGATCCATGGGTCATTTTGCTGCATGGTACAAAGGAGGGCATTGAACAATACAAGGACTCTTTGGTGCCTCACGCAGCAAAGAGACTCAAACCCAAAAAATGGGGAGTGGCGTAGAGTCCAACCGAATGGGAATGGGTAGACGCAGTTGAGGAAACCTACGGAATGGAATGCATGAAGCACCATTTGGAAGAAATAAATGAAACGATAAGAGGAAAGTGGGAGTTTTGGAGGAATTTCAGAAGATCTTGGTACTATGCCGAAATTAGAAGGTCACAGGAAATGGATAAATAAAGAACCAACATCATAAGACAAAGGAGCTAAATGGCCGCTCAGAGGTGGGGGGATGGAATTTGTTTTAACATATATGAATAAACAATAATATGTCTTAATAATACATCCCCCCTTTATATTTGGGGAATATAAGTTATATCAAGGCCACAATGATGTGGATTAAGACGAGACATAAGGGACATCAAGGTGACCTGGGTCTCTGGAGTTTGAAACACTGAGGAGGCAAAAAACAAACAAAAAACATTTGCACAAATAACTATTCCCTCTGTTTTATAACAGGCAATATATCCTTGTACAATGCACAGTTCCCATTTCTTTAACTTCAATATTAACAAATGAGCTCATTGGCCCAACTTCCCCTCAAACATACAATCTATTATTTTTTATAATTAATCTTGAACAACATATTTTTTCCTACATAAGAAACCACTCTAGGTTCTTCTTTTACACTATAATGCCATTTATTAAACACTTCGGAGCCCAGGGAAATTATATCAATCTGAAATATAGCACATTTGTTGATATCGAAAAAAAATACCTTTTAACATCAATAATGCAAGGATAGGTAATTACACAACTAAAACTTTCCTTAAAGTCAGACTCTAACTGAAATTATCAAAATACCCCATGCATAAATTGAAATGTTACGTTATATTGGCATGGCTGGGCAAAGTAACGTACCCATACGTTACTTTAAAATTCCCGCCTGCCATGAGCTCCGTGACCGTGCCCACCGGACCCGCGGACTCGATCGCCATGATCTTGTTACGGAGCTCAAGAACGGGGAGATGCCGATGTAAACAGCATCTCTACCATTCTGCCTAATGACAGGACACTGATCGTCTGCTCCCTGTCATCGGGAGCAGCGCGATCAGTGTCCACGTCATACACAGCCCACCCCCCAGACAGTTAGAAACACTCCCCTAGGACACACTTAACCCCTCCCCGCCCCCTAGTGGTTAACTCATTCACTGCCAGTGACATTTTTACAGTAATCAATGCAATCATGTAGCATTGATCGCTGTATTAATGCCAATGGTCCCAAAAATGTGTCATAATTGTCCGATGTGTCCGCCATAATGTTGCAGCCATGATAAAAATCGCTGAACACCGCCATTACTAGTAAAAAAAATTGTTAATAAAAATGCCATAAAACTATCCCCTATTTTGTAGACACTATAACTTTTGTGCAAACCAATCAATAAACGTTTATTGCGATTTTTTTTACCAAAAATATGTAGAAGAATACGTATCGGCCTAAACTGAGGAATTTTTTTGTATATTTTTGGGGGATATTTATGATAACAAAAAGTAAAAAAAATTGACGTATTTTTAAGTTTATAGTGCAAAAAATAAAAACTGCAGGGGTGATTAAATACCACCAAAAGAACGCTCTATTTCTGGGAAAAAAAGGACGGCAATTTTGTTTGGGGCCACGTCGCACGACCGTGCAATTTTCAGTTGAAGTGACACAGTGCCAAATCGCAAAAAGTGGTCTAGTCTTTGGCCAGCCAAATGGTCTGGGGCTTAAGTGGTTCAACAATGACACTTCTTGCAAGTGATTTCCGCACTTATAAACAAATATTAATAAAGGGGAGACCTCATATAATATTGCACTGTAACCTCGACTGGTCCATTTCTTTTATTTCCATCGCATAACCAAAATACCTTTTGTCCCATATGCATAACAACAATAACATTATCCTTCATTTCTTCAGTCTTTTTAACACTTTAGGTAATGACATACACAAACTTGCACTACCTTCTTTCATTCTTTAAAAACTTAGCAGATTATCTGAACATAAATACAAAAGTACTTAACACTCTCACGATATTTGGATATAAGCAAGGGAGAATTCTAATTTACGTTGTCCCTATTTATGACTAAAATATCCCTACCTACCTACTCGAGCACCTCTATTCCCAAAAGCACCAAGCTACCAATGGGCGTGTACACTTTTCCACAGAGTTTGCAGAACGCTTAAAGCCAACCTGGGCATAACATTATAGAAACCCCGAGCTGCTACCAAAAAAATGTAATGTAGCAATACCAACCAGCAATCATAAGTTATGTTATCAGTAGCAAATAATAATAATTTGCATAAACTTCAAAATATTTTCTAAGTACTTGACCTGAGGTGTTTGTTCTATAAGGGTGGGCAACTAAGTGCAATTTAGGCATTAGCCAATTCTGTCACCAAAAAATGCAAGTAATGTAGCAATACCAACCAGCAATCATAAGTTATGTTATCAGTAACAAGTAATAATAATTTGCATAAACTTCAAAATACTTTCTAAGTACTTGACCTGAGACATTTGTTCTATAAGGGTGGGCAACTAAGTGCAATTTAGGAGTTAACTAATTCTGTCACCAAGCGGTCTGCACCCCCCCAACAAAAAATACTCAAGAAAAAGCCGATTCAATTGCTTCATATCCAAATCTCTGTGCATAGCAAACAGCATATATAAATAATTGACCCAACACATTGATTGTGTTAAGTATGGGTAAAAAATGGGCATTACCGGCCACCGTCCAACAATAAGGGGTACATATTCAAATGACACATTTCCTTTTTAACATGCAATCAACCAATCACAGTCATTAAATATTTATCTAAGCAAACCCATGATGTCACATTATTATTATGTCAGATTTAAATGCAGACATCTCATGACACATACATAACTTCCCATGTCTGGTTTCGTTTTCAACACAAGACCCATTTATGCAACAACACATATTTTTTGCCTAATTAGCAAAGTGATAACTTTAAAAGGAACCATCGCGTATTACATTACAAAACACAAGGGGGCTTTTTCATGACCCTTTCAAACAGTGTTGTAACATTAAAGCGGAACAAAATGCTCCTATGTATAGCAAAATAAGCTGCCATCTTAGCCTCTGTTTGATCTGCTGTGGCCATGGAGCTGCACATGTGATTAGCTATGACATTTGATGGATTGACAGTTCTGTTGAGATTACATAAGCACACTGAGGTGAGTGGGCGTTGACAGTAAAATGTCGCTGTTTATTTTTTTAAAACAAACATGTCATACTTACCTCCTCTGTGCAGTTGGTTTTGCACAGAGTGGCCCTGGTCCTTCTCTTCTGGGGTCCCTCAGCGGTCTTCCCGAGTGCCCCGTTGGAGAAGCGATGTTCCTCGGAGCACCTGTGCAAGCGTGCACCTGTGTCCTGTTGCTGCATCCATTGACACAGACAGCAGGACTTGGCTGGGCCCCAGCCCCCATGTCATTGGATTTGATTGACAGCAGTGGGAGTCAATGGCTGCGCTGCTATCAACCTATCCAATCAGGACCTGAGATGCTGCTGGAGCACGTGTGCTCGATCCCGGCGCAGGAACGATTGGGGTCAGGTAAGTAAAAGGGGGGCTCTGGGGAGCTGGTGCACTACAAAAGGTTCTTCACCTCAATGCATTCAATGCATTGAGGTGAAAAACCACGAGAGTTTACAACTCTTTTAACTTTATGGATTTGGTTCCACTTTAAAAATGTTTTAACCTAAACTGAATAGTTGACCTGCTTGTACCACAGCTGATTTCCTCTACAGCAGCTTCAAGTGCCTAATAGCTTTTGTTCATTGCCTAAAGTAGCTTTTTAGACATCTATGTTAAACTTGATTCTGAATTCTGGTTAGTAAACATAAGCTGTATAGCATAATTATTGTGAATTTTAATTTTAAATTAGTATATGCCTAAGGAGCTAAACAGAGCACACTAATCTTTTAGCATTACTGTAAACATGCGGTTCATAGGGAGTCAATTCAACTGTAAGTATTCTTCTTTGCAAACATGAAGTCTGCTTGTTAAGAAAATGCATCTTTAACCTATAGATGTAAGCACTATGTTCATGCTCTGTACATGATGACTTCAAGTTACATTATCTTGGTTATATATAATGTAAAATTAATTCAGATTTTGAGCATCTAGCTGTTGTATCCTGCGGTGAGTAAAATTTTCTACATCACAAGGAAAGTACCAATAACTTAATAACGGCTTTTACGGTTTTCTATTATGCAATACGAGGCTTGTTATAGTGCAGTTAGAATGCTTGTATCATAAAAAAGAATTGCTTGTAAATATGATTATATGTTAGAATCCTATCCATGAGTGATTTTGTATTGAAGTACTGAAAAGTAACCTTAACTAGTGTACATTATCTGTTGATGTTTTAAAAGACCTATTTTTCTTTTTGATTTGAACTTATATCTATAGAGCAGAAGTGAACTCAGAAAAACATTTTTTTTTCTATGAATATATTCATATATGTAAATTTACAGTAGGATCATTTAAAGCAGGGACATTTTTTTGAAAAGTAAAAACTACAACAGGCATTTAAAAAACTTTATTTTTCTGTGCTTTAACCACTTGCTTACTGGGCACTTAAAACTCCTTCCTGTCCAGATCAATTTTCAGCTTTCAACGCTGTCACTCTGTTAATGACACTCACTTTGAATGACAATTGCATGGTCATGCTACAGTTTACCCAAATTACATTTTTATCATTTTTTCACACAGATAGAACTTTCTTTTTGTGGTATTTAATTGCTGCTGTTTTGTTTTATTTTTTTGCTAAATAAAACAAAAAGGGGTCACAATTTAGAAAAAACAAAAAACAAAACTGTTTCAATGTTTGCTATGAAAATTTGAAAACAGGTAATGTGTCTCCTTCACTGATGATGCTCTGATGAGGCTTCACTGATGGGCACTGATAGGCTGTGCTGATGGGCACTGATAGACGGCACTGATGGACAGTAATAGGCTCGGCGGTCTGCTGTTCACTGTGTATTTCCCCACTTCCCCTGTGAGTAGATATTGATTTTTAATAAAATTAAATGTTTGAAATATTACACCATGGCGGATCTCTCTGGTTTATCCCCTTGAGCCTGTTTGCCACCTACCACTGACGAGGAAGTTGGAGGAATTTGTGTTATTTCCAAGAATTTGCTGTGCAGCCATCCCCTGGATCATCCCCTGCCATCTGGTTGCCCTGTGTTTTTTTCGCTGCTTACCTTGCAGCGGTGAGGTAATTACCTAGCGTTAGCACCACTGGCACGGATCATCACCAGAGGACTGTCTCTTTGGCACATTGCACTTTAAAATTTTGGATTGCGATTATCTGAGTTGCACGATTGTATCTTGTATGGGACACTTTAGTGTGATGCACTGATGTCACTTCATATGGTTTTTGCCATATTTTATTTCCTTATATATGTTGCCATTTTTGTATAATTTCACTTACCTGCTGCTACTGGATTCCTGTTTGGAACATTCTTATGTTATTTAGACACTTTATCTTTACACAGATATATGCGTTTTTTTGCATGTAGCAAAACTTCACTTGAATTATGCACTAAGCCACTTGTTATTTATTAATGCACGGATGCACTTTTTTCATAATTTTTTATTTCTTGCTATTGTTACAAGTACACTTGTATTTACACTTTGTTAGTATTAGGGTGTTTTTTACTATATTTTTTATTTATTTATTATTCTCTCATATTACTTGGTTTTTAAAGGTAGCGCACACATCCCCACTTTATTCTAAGGCACTGATAAGGCGGCACTAATGGGTACTGATAGGTGGCACTGATAGGCAGCACTGATGGTTGGCACTGATGGGTGGCACTGAAGGGCACTTATAGGTGGAACTGATGGGCACTGGTAGACAATGGTAGGTGACACTGATAGGGAGCATTTATCTGTGGCACTGATTATTAGACAATTATGGGCATTGATTGGCAGCACTGGTGGGCATTGATGGGTGGCACGGTGGGCACCTATCGGTGGCACTGTGGGGACTGGTAGGTGACATTGGTGGGCACAGCCACGGCTTTCTGAGCAAGGGACTAATGTCCCTCTGACAGAAGCCAGTGATCGGCTTTTTTTTTTATCATAGTGGATAATAGTATGTAGGGAGTATACTAATATGTGACCAAGTAGTGGTGGATAAGGGAGTTGGACAAAAAGCAAATTAATAAATGGTGAAAAAAAACTGGTATGTCCCAACCAGGGGAGATTACTAGTATGTGAAATAAAGAATATGGTTACCAAAGCAAAAATAAAAGAGACTATATAAAAAAAATGCAAAAATACCTAAAGACTTCTGTGTAGATGTCTGGATCCAATGGTGCACAGTGTCCATGGGGACATTAGCTAAGGGAGTATCTCGCTGCATAAAAGGAGTATAAATACTCTAGTCTGACTGGTGGTGACCACTAACATCAAGCAGTTAACATCACTAGGACTGACTTACAAATTTGGAAGCAAATGCTGTATGAACAAGCAGATAAAAATGGTAGCTTCCTAGCCACGTTAGTCCAAAATAACTAGCCACTTATTGTTATTTTGGAGATTAGAACTTCGGACAATACGACTGTTACCTCTACCATGGGTATTTTGTCAGAACTTACATCCTATTACACTAGGCTAAAAACAATACTTCTCTCTACCTCAAAACTTTGATCCCAAGGATCTCCCCTGCTGGACCCACTATCATTAGGCTGCCTTTGAGATGTGGATATTGAGTTACTAATGCAGCACATTAGTGCTGAGGAAGTTATTGCTATCATTGGCTCGTTTCCTAGTGGGAAGTCCCCTGACCCAGAAGGCCTACCCATTGAATTTTATAAATCCCACACTCAAACTGGCCTCACTGTATATCCAATGTTTGGCAGCTGACAGCCATCCTCCCTCAATGCAGGAAGCTCATATTTTACTGATCCACAAGAGCCCCAAAGCCCTCGCACTTTGTGCTTCATATAGGCCTATAGCTTTGTTGAACAATAACCTAAAGATCTTAACTATACTTTTTAGTAACAGACTAAGCAGCCTTATCTCCACTTTAGTTGACAGAGACCAAATGGGATTTATACCTAATAAATCTATTGAAATTAATATAGGAAGACTCTTCATGAATGCTCCACACCTTAACTCAGGAACGAGGACCATAGCCTTGGTCAACATTGAGAAGGCCTTTGACCCTATTTGTGGGAGTTCTTGCAGAGTATGGGCTTCACTTTATCCAATAGCTACAAGTGCAGTACTCTCAACCCAGAGCTTCCTTTGGGTTAGGTGTCCAGGTCTCTACTTTCTTCTCCCTTCAACATGGCACTCGGCAGGGCTGTACTCTCTCTCCGAACCTGTTTACTCTGGCCATGGAGCCCATTGCGAAGGCTATTAGAGTTCTCGATATTAGAGGGTTTCCAGTGGGCTGGTAGGAGGGGAGGGTTGCACTTTATGCAGATGATCTTCTATTTTTTCTGAATGATACTAGTGATTCACTGCAGGGAGCATTACAGATCTTAACATGCTTTGCAAGTGTAACTGGACTCAGAGTGAACTGGCATAAGTCCCTCCTTTTTCCAAAAGACTCACATGCTATCACCAAAGCCCTGTCCAACCTTCAGATCAGATGGGTTGAAAAGTTTATATATTTTTGTGTAATTGTGTCTAGGAATGTTTCTGATTACACTGTGTCTTTGATGCCAATTTTCTGTGACTTTAAGCTGAAACTGAAGGCAAGATGCAACCTGCCGCTATCTCTTCTGGGCCGTATAAAGATGGTTAAAATGAAAGTCTTACCAAATGTATTTACCATTTCCGCAACTCTCCACAGTGGATTCCCAAAACCTTTTTACCATACACACCAATATGATTTCCTCCTCTTCACACTACAAATGTACCATGCTAACCAGGCCCCCCTCCAAGAGGGCTTGGCCATGCAAGATCACAAATATTTTTGGGCTTCACAGCTGATCACAGCTCGCTGGTGACTATGCCCTGTTATTAACAACTCTGCTACTATATTGAAGGTGGCAATCCTCCATTCACTGAAAGACCTTAAACTGCTTCTATTTCAGTAGAAAGGGGTCCTATATCCTCTTATGCTGTCCATGCATACCACACCCAAAGCTTGGACTGTGGGACTTCAACTGGACTCTGCTCTCCAGTCCTTTCTCCCTCCATATGGAATAATCCATCCCTGCCTCACATCTATTCTGATCCAGACTCTCAGATTTGGGCACACCACAGTAAAAAGTAAATTTACACAGAACAAATCTCTGACCTCTCCTACATTCTATGCAATCCTAAAAGGTACACAAAAATGTAGCTGATCCTCCAGAAAAGCTGATAGTGTCAGCCACCTGTTCCCTTACTGAAAACATAACTATTTAGATACTGTAAATCTCTTTTTGCACAATTATGCAGAAATGTTACCCTCGTATGTAAGGATATCTGCTACATTGCATTGAAAAAGTATTGAAAAAGTATTTATACCCCTTGAAATTTTCCACATTTTGTCATGTTACAACCAAAAATGTTAATGTTCTGTATTGAGATTTTATGTGATAGACCAACACAAAGTGGCACATAATTGAGGAGTGGAAGGAACATAATGAATGGTTTTCAACTTTCTTACAAATAAATATCTGAAAAATCGTTTGTATTCAGCCCCCTTTACTCTGATACCCTTAACTAAAATATTGGAACCAATTGCCTTTAGAAGTCACCTAATTAGTGTGCCATTTAATCTCAGTATAAATACAGCTATTTTGTGAAGCCCTCTAAGGTTTGTTAGAAAACCATAGTGAGTAAACAGCATCATGAATGCCAAGGAACACAGCTGACAGGTCAGGGATAAAGTTGTGGAGAAGTTTAAAGCAGGGATAGGTTATACAAAAAATATTCCAAGCTTTGAACATCTCATGGAGCACTGTTCAATCCATCACCTTAAAATGGAAAGAGTATGGCACAACTGCAAACCTACCAAGACATGGCCGTCCACCTAAACTGACAGGCCGAGCAAGGAGAGCATTATTCAGAGAAGCAGTCAAGAGGCCCATGGTACCTCTGGAGGAGCTGCAGAGATCCACAGCTCAGGTAGGAGAATCTGTCCACAGGACAACTATTAGTTGTGCTCTCCACAACTCTGGCCTTTATGGAAGAGTTCCAAGAAGAAAGATATTGTTCACAGAAAGCCATAAGAAGTCCTAATTGCAGTTTGCGAGAAGCCATGGGGGGACACAGCAAACATGTGGAAGAATGCGCTCTGGTTGGATGAGACCAAAATTAAACTTTTTGGCCTAAAAGCAAAACGATATGTGTGGTGAAAAACTAACACTGCACATCACCCTGAACACACCATCTCCACCGTGAAACATGGTGGTGGCAGCGTAATGTTGTGGGAATGCTTTTCTTCAGCAGGAACAGGGTAGCTGGTCAGAGTTAATGGGAAGATGAATGGAGCCAAATACAGGGCAATTTTAGAAGAAAACCTGTTAGAGTCTGCAAAAGACTTGCAACTGGGGCAGAGGTTCACCTTCCAGCAGGCCAACGATGCTAAACATACAGCCAGAGCTACAATCAAATGGTTTAGATCAAAGCATATTCATGTGTTAGAATTGCCCAATCAAAGTTCAGACCTAAATCCAATTGAGAATCTGTGGCAAGACTTGAAAATTGCTGTTCACAGACGCTTTCCATCCAATCTGCCAGAGCTTGAGCTATTTTGCAAAGAAGAATGGGCAAAAATGTCACTCTCTAGATGTGCAAAGTTGGTAGAGACATCCCCAAAAAGTCTTGTAGCTGTAATTGCAGCAAAAGGTTGTTATACAGAATATTGACTCAGGGGGACTGAATAAAAATGCACGCCACACTTTTCACATATTTATTTGTAAACTATTTTGAAAAACATGTATCATTTATTTTCCTTCTACTTCACAATTATGTGCCACTTTGTGTTGATCCATCACATAAAATCCCAATAATATACATTTACGTTTTTGGTTGTAACGTGACACAATGTGGAAAATGTCAAGGGGTATGAATACTTTTTCAAGGCCCTGTAGGTATCCTACTGGCTGTTGTGTTTCCAGACAATACAACTTTAATCATTTTGAATGTGAAATCCTTATATTGATCAATTCCACACACACTGGCACATTAAATGGCTTGACAATTTTCAAATGAGCAAAATATAGTCTTAGCCCTTGTACACACGGTCGGACATTCCGATAACCAAATCCGTCTGATAAATTCAGACGGATGTAGTCCAGAAGTGGTCCGGAAGTGGTGTTGAACACACACGGTTGGACTAAGTTGTCGGAATTTCCAGTTGCCCAGAACGTGGTGACGTAAGCCGCATATGACGGGACTAGAAAAGGGAAGTTCAGCACCACATCCAGCACCCTTTGGGCTCCTTCTGCTGATCTCGTATTTATCGCGTGTTAGTAGAAGTTTGGTTAGAGACGATTTGCGCTTTTCAGATTTGTGCTTCAGATCATTACTGCTCTTCAGTTTGTGCTTGTCAGTGTGTATCTGCTTATATCAGTGCGTGTAGTCAGTTAGCATTTGTTGGTCATTGTGGAATATATCTTGGTATATAGTACGCTTTGATTTTCATTGCTTATTGTCTGCTCATTTCTGATTTTCAGTTCGTTCTTTCAGGCCTTGTTGTTTATCGGTGCCTTCTGTTGTCCGTTCTGACCAGCCGACCGTTTTAAGCCATGTTTCATGTATGTACTCGTCGTAGAGTTCATGCTTTGCAGGGGCTTGGTGTTGGGCTTTTAGCTTTGACACAAGCCCGGTCCATGAACAGGGTGGGGAGGAGTTCGTGGACCAAGAATTGGTTGCTCCAGCGTGACCAGTTCTCACACATGCCTTTGCTTCGTGAGATCCGGGAGAATAATCCTGCTGATTTCAGGAATTATCTCCGTATGACGGACCCCGTTTTTCACCGTCTCCTGCAGTGGCGGCCCATCCATAGGGGGCGCCCGGGCGCTGCCCCCCCCCCCCCCCCATCCAGGCAGTCATTTACAAAAAAAAAAAATTGAAAACATTTTTGTTTTCTTCAAATGGCCCTTTAAAAAAAAGAAAAAAGAAATGAAAAAAAGTGCTTAAGTGCACTGTGTTTGAGCGCCGGACACAGTGCACTATGAGAAGTGCCACCTCAATGCAATCACAAGATTGCAGATGCTGCGCTTCATTTGCAGGGTTTTAACCCGCCTTGTGGCACAATGAAAAGTGACGATCTGCATCCGCCCGGCGCCCATAAGATTACTATAGCTGTGTGCTTTGAGTGACAGACTAGTTCGTATGTCACTTCCGGATTTCCCCTGTGTCAGACCAGGGCGCCCGAGCGGAGGAGCGGATTCCTTCACTTGCCTCTGTCAGAGACAAAACAACAAGCACCTAGTAGGAAATCCACAGGAGGAGGGCAAAGCAGAATAATTCCACTGACACTGCCAAACCGAGACACAGCCAGTGGAGATAATAGAATCATTGACGATCAACACAAGGCTGGTCTCCTTATTTCTACAGGATGGATGGATGGGGAGGTTTCACACGGCTGTGTGTTTAGCAAGTGCTGATCGTCAATGCTTCTATTATCTCCACTGGTGTTGCTGTGTCTTGGTTTGGCAGTGTCAGTGGAGGCTCTTGTTAAACAAGCAGCCCATCCTGTAGCTATAAGGAGACCAGCCTTGTGTGACTGACTACACACCGAGATAAGACCACAGCCAGCGTATGGGGCAGAGGAGGAGTCACAGCTGCCTGTCACTAGCCATGGATTCCTGCTCAGGACAGAGCCTCATTAACAGACATGTAAGTCCTCATCACTGATATGTGTGTGTCCATCCATCCATCCCACTCACTCACTGTCCATCCATCCATCCCACTCACTGTCCATCCATCCCACTCACTGTCCATTCATCCATCCCACTCACTGTCCATCCATCCATCCCACTCACTCACTGTCCATCCATCCATCCCACTCACTGTCCATCCATCCATCCATCCATCCATCCATCCATCCATCCATCCCACTGACTGTCCATCCATCCATCCCACTCACTGTCCATCCATCCCACTCACGGTCCATCCATCCATCCCACTCACTCACTGTCCGTCCATCCATCCATCCCACTCACTCACTGACCATCCATCCATCCATCCCACTCGCTCACTGTCCGTCCATCCATCCATCCATCCCACCCACTATCCATCCATCCCACTCACTCATTGTCCATCCAGCCCACTCACTATCCATCCATCCATCCCACTCACTATCCATCCCACTCACTCACTGTCCATCCATCCCACTAACTGGTTTGGGCATTCTTTGCGCCCCCCAAAAAAATGGATCACCAGCCGCCACTTGTCTGCTGGCTTTGCTGTCCCCTTATATCAGCAGGCCAGATGCCTGCATGCGGCAAGCCATCACTCCGGAGCAGAGGGTCATCGCCACGTTGCGCTACTTGGCGACAGGGAGAAGTCTTCAGGGCCTCAAGTTCTCGACAGGCATCTCCCCCCAGGCTCTGGGAATCATTATTACAGAGACCTGTTCTGCCATCATTCAGGTCCTGCAGAAGGACTATATGAAGGTAAGTTTTCTCCTTTAACATCACATTCTATGTATTTAATGTTTAATGTGTTGTATTTCTTTCCTCATTCCCTAATTACCATGATTGCAATATGCTCTAATTGATATGCTGTGCCCCTTTGTCCTCATGCATGCTGGAAGCTTTTCAAGTTCCTTCATGCATATTTGCTTTCACTAACTTCCCCAGCATGCTCTTCAGGGCCCATAATCCTATAGCCTAGTCACTTAGCAATGTATTTTGTTAGCTCCATAGTATTGCTTTCCCCTAAACACCCCATAAAATGTGTACAAATGTTATGTGTGTGCTTAAATTCATGCAGAGGGACAGATTTTTTTTTGGTTGGACCAAACTCATTAGGAACCTCCCCTCCCCCCAACTGCTAGGTGAGCTGATTGCAATCTTCTATCTTCTGACTTTGCCAACCCAATACACACTATACCTACCTTTTTTTCTGGTAAGATTTGTGGATGAATTCACCAAAGAATGTAGTGCAAGGCCCTGCCTCAAATGCTACAGTTTAAAGTATTTTTTCTCCTATTATTATCTTGATAGGTAATAGCAGAATGTTAAAATGTGCTTCCATTTGCTCCTTTTTTTGTATTATGACACTTCTTACCTGTCCGGTGGGCTGCCAATAGTGTAAGTAAGGAGGGGCTGGCCAAAGTATCACACATTATTTCTGCATTATACTGAAACAGGCATAACATACAGAACACAGGAACTTACAAAGTTCAACTTTGAAAAGTGAAGACAATATCAGACATGAGTATGTACAAACTGTGCTGATATTGCCTTCATCGGATGGGGTGTTACCCCTGGAAAAGCCAAATTTGGAAGATGCACACAAATTGAGAATCAAAAAGTGACCAGTTTCCTCCTGATCCCATGCCTAATGTCAACATGTGCTATCTCCCATCATGGGGTATCAATGTACGTGTTTTGGGGGTGCAACCCCTTCATCTCAGCCCCTTTAGTAGCAAGGAAGGGGTTGCACCCACAAAACACGTACATTGATCCCCGATGTTGGGAGATAGCACATGTTGACACACTGTGTGCATCTTCCAAATTTGGCTTTTCTAAAAATATAAAAGTGTTTTTGAAAATTTAAAATCGATGCTAGCTAGGTTGGGGTGTTTCAGACTCTCCCCAAAAGATCAATGATGTTCTTCATTTTTTGTTGAACATCATTGATGTTTTTCTGTATATTCTCTAAATCGCGATTGCACCCCATTATCTCCCCAATGAGGATCTGGGCACTTTCACTGGTAAAATGTGATTCTTATTCCACAACATCCACATCACCTAAAAAAACCAAAAAAAAACCACACCATGTATTATAAATATGCAGATATACATTGATTAGCTTACCTGAAGCTGTGGTCTCCGACACTCACCTGTTGTGGTGCCAATTTCGCCAATTTCAACAATTTCTCCTTCCTCCTCCTTCTCTGCTTCTGGTGTTGGTATTTCCCCTTCTTTGGGAGGTGTGGGGTCCCTGGTGTCCTCAGACATCCAGAGTCTTCTCTCCCCTATGAGAATGCAAAAAAGGAATACTTAGCACACAGATATTTGAGGGCAGACATAGGAATATGAAACATTGCTTGGAAGTGTCATACAAAAAGGTGAAAACATTATTTTTTTTGTTTTCAAAAAAGTTTTATTAAAGTGATAAATAGAAATACAAAGTCAGCAAAAAGGATCACACGACATAAATAGCATAAGTAGTTGGATGACGAGATTACAAGGAGGCGATAAACAGATGGCAAAACTCCACAGAACAAACAACAGATAATACATTTCAGTATGGGTCTTACATCCAACGACAGTACGCAAAAAAGAGAGAAGATAAAACGTTCAAAGTGCTGACCTACATATCCAAAATGCATAGGAAATGAACATATCAAGAGAGAGAGAGGGGGAAGAGAACAGAGAGAAACCAAAAAAAAAAAAAAAAAAAAAAAGAAAACATTATTTTTGACACGTTCTAAAGCTGGAATACTTACCTGTTGTGTGAACAAATGTAGTCAAGTGCACGTTGGCAAAACATCGTTTTGGAGTGGGCTAATGAACGATGTTTATTACGAATGATTGAACCCATGAACATGAAAGTAGCCATTTTAAACTGTACAACATTAAATCAAAGCACATGGAGCAGTATGCAAGTAATAATAATAATATGAACACACAAAAACTACTTACTTTTTTGAAGAACTCGCTTGATCCTTCTCTACTGATCGTGCTCCCTCAGTTTCAAGTCTGACCAGCATTTTCTCAGTTGATCCTTGGATCGTCATACCCCAAAATTCTTCTGAAAACTCTTCACAACTTTAGTCATGATCTTGATATTTCTGATATTTGGGTTTGGGTCCATACTTCCCATCATAGTCGTTCTTCTTCAATATGTCCACGATCTCCAACATTTCAACAAAGGCATATTTGAGGCCTTAAATCTTCTCCTCCGGGATTGGGACGTTTCTGGCTTTGGGCTTTCCTCGTCCTCCTCCTCGTTAGTCGATTTCTGATCATGCCCCTGCTGTGTCTCCACCATGTGCTCTCCCCACTGCGCCAAAAGAGAAGGGGCGGGGAATAGTCTAGAAAGAACATCAGGGGCGGGAGGAGTTTCACGCATTCGCACTGCATATAAAACGCAACGTGCGTGTGTCGTACTTACGATCTGTGAGCAGAGGATGAAGCTGACGCGCCAATCATGCAAACGAAGGTACAATTTTTACATCACTAGCCTATACTGCTTCTAGATTGAGGCCTGTATTGGGACAAGATTTAGTCGAGTTTAGCCTGACATTAGGGTTTGTCTTGTGTTGTGTCTTGCAGAGAATATGGATAGGTTTAACGACCATAGTTTCCTCCCTCTGTTCATCGATAAGTAAAAGGAGCTGCTCTGTCTGTGGCAAGCTACACATCCACACTACAGTAACAAATTAAAGAGGCAGGCAGCGATGGAGAAACTGGTTGAGTTTGTGAAGCCGGTGGTCCCTAGGGCAGACATCACCTATATAAAAACGAAAATTGGTGGCCTGAGAAGTATATATCTGAGGGAGCGCAAGAAGGTGCTGAAGACCATGCAAACTGGAGTTGCAGCAGATGAAGTTTATGTCCCCAGGCTGTGGTATTATGAGAGGATGCCTTTTCTGTCAGACCAGGCTGATGTCAGGGAATCCCTCTCTACCCTTCCTTCCACGCATCCTTCTACGCTACATTCCACCCCTGCTGAGTCTTCTGACGCCCAAGCTGGACCTTACACTCAAGAAGAACTGGAGGAGCCCATCTTGAGCCAGGTATAGTATTGTTCTACATATTTTTGGAGTAAAAATGAATGATGTTAACTTGATTTTTGCTCACTAATTGCTGATTTTAGAAAGTGTTTCACATATCAATAGACAGTAGTGGCCAAAACATTTTGCCCAAGAATGAAAAATGCTGGGCTCAGAATGATAATCTTTTCTATTTGTTAACAATTTGCAACAGTCAAGAGCTGAAAATTGTGTGTGATTGATGAACCAAAAACTAAAACTATGTCCCTTTTTCATACGCAGGAAGACCTCAGCCAGAAGGAGGGTGTGGAATGCAGCAGCCAGGAGGTGGCTGTGGAAAGGGGCAGCCAGGAGGAGGCAGGGGTAAGCGGTAGCCAAGAGGTGGGCAGGCATAGGAGCCTGACTGATTCCCAAGTCCCTCCCCTCCGCCTTACACACAAAAGGGCCAGAAAGAGGGGAAATGTGGAGGAGTCAGCTCTGAAGCTCATTGGGGAGGCTTCAGCAGCCCTCAAAGCCACCCCCACATATCAAGAGGCCTTTGCCGCCTTGGCTGCCTGCAAACTCCAGCAAATGGAGGAGGGGCAACACCTCTTATGTGAGGAGCTCATCATCCACACCCTCAACAAGGGGTTGTTGGGCCAAATCACACAAGCAACACACTTGTGTGATTTGGACCATGCTCCTCCTCCTCCTTCTGCCACACCTCCAGCACCACAGCCACAGCCTGGATGGAAGCGTGGAAGGAAGTCCAGAGAGTGATAACCTGGGTTCAGTCTGGTCTGACAGAAGATGCAGCCTCTTGTAGTACCACAGCCTGGGGACATAGATGTCATCTGCTGCTCTTCCGGGTTTCTTGGACTTCAGGACCAGACTGCTCTCCCTCAGATATGTACTCCTCTGCCCACCAATTTTTGCATTTAAATAGTTGATGTGTGCCCTGGGGGCCAAAGGCTTCGCTAATCTCCCCAGTTTCTCCAGCGCTGCCTCCCTCTTTATTTGTTAATGACACCTAAATAAAGGTTATTTTTGTTTTCAGAAATACTTGCCTATGTGTTTTACTTCAAAAAGGACAGTTTATTTGTGAGTAGGCAGGTACATTTGAAAAATACAAAGTCAAATTAATAACAAGGGGCACCAACACCAAACAACTTCCTCTAGACTAAAAAAGAAAACAATAAAATAAAAAGATAATAATGGCATTGTAGTAAGTTGACACACAAAACACACCAAAAAAATTGCGAAGATGAGCAAACTGTCAAAAAAGGAGATCTTGATTAAAAAAAACAACCACCAAATTTAAAACAAAAAATAAAACAAAAAAATGATTGGGGAGATGTGACAAATTAAAATATTGTATTCATGAAATGAGGAAAAAGAATAAAGAAATAAGTTTGGGAGAAGTGTGTTTGAATATGAGCAGCAAAACAACTTCATTCTTGTAGCATTGTAAAGAAAAAGAGAATACGCTGCATTATTTTTAACATTGCAGCGTGACGATTGTCCTATATCGATTACAAGCAGTGGTTTTACCTGTCCGAGCGCTTCTGTCTCAGAATTTATTCTGAGCATGCGGGGCACCTTGTCCGTCAGACTAGGCTACACATGATCGGAACTGATGCGCATCGGATCATGTTGTCGGAAAATGTTATAGCCAAGCACTCAAACTTGGTCCGTCGGATATTCTGACGGAAACAGTCCGATGGAGCCCACACACTCTCAGGTTATCTGACAACACGGTCCGATCTGACATTTTCTGTCAGAATATCCGACCGTGCGTACAAGGGCTTAGAGGAAAAGGTACCTTGATGATATCCTCTTTTTTTGACAGGTTTGACAGAGGAACTCCTTTCATTTGTACAGATATTAAATCATATTGACTTGAATTTAAAATCCACTGACACATTTGAATTTTCAATTCCCTCCCTGGCTTTCCTTACCAAGGAGATGAAAGGAACAATTAGTAAAACTCTTTTCCCCAAGATTACAGTTGGGAATGTCATTCTAGCCACCCTAGTTCACAATATTCCATATGATGAATATCTCAATCTTGCATAATTGTACCTTGCGTGCAGATTTTCAAAGAGAAGCAAATGCATTACAGTACATTGTAAAAAGACAAGGTTACAGATATATGGTTTTGAAAAGAGCATCACTCTAGGACAGGGATCTCCAAACCACAGCCCTCCAGATTTTGCGGAAGTACATGTCCCATGAGGCATTGTAAAACTCACATTCACAGACATGACTAGGCATGATGGGAATTGTAGTTCCTGAACCACTGGAGGGCCATAGTTTGGAGACCACTGCTCGTGGTAAAATCAGAAGAATACCAACTCACCATTGGTATTGACTGCAATCCAATGAACAGATTGCAAAGTCTATTTCTCTATTACCACACACAACATTTAGGTGAGCAGATTCTATACGGGTAGTGCATAGCCATTTTGAAAGAGGTAATACAAAGATGTGCTGTAGAGAAAGGGTACAATTAAATGCAACAATTGTACCATGTCTAACTATGTGAATGTTGGATATGAGATTTTACTTCTAAATGCAAAATATTTTTTTTTTGCAAATGGCAAGACTTTCAGTTATTTATCTTTTGAACTGAGGGTACAGAAGTTTTTACATAGGAAAAACAAAAAGACAATTTAGGTTAGGATGAGTGATCATATTTTGGACTTGCCATCAGCTAACCTGTGTTCAAATAAACCAAAGGGGGGGGGGGGGGGGTGCAAAAAGGATGCAATTCTACTATGATGTAAACATGTGCATTCGTTTTCGTCTGAATGCATTTTCGTCCGAATTTCAGGTATTTTCATTATCGTTTTGACAAAATCCAAAAAACGAAAAATCTGGTTCCATCTGTCAGAGGGGGCGGAGTCACCGGGTGGCCCCGCCCTCCGTTATATAAAAGAACTGTCAGAAGAAGAGAAGCGTCACACAGCGGGAGCCTCCCATTGCGTGGAGCGGCCCGAGAACCAAGAA
This sequence comes from Lithobates pipiens, assembly GCF_037356315.1. NCBI lineage: Eukaryota > Metazoa > Chordata > Amphibia > Anura > Ranidae > Lithobates > Lithobates pipiens. The sequence goes on from NW_027507785.1 coordinate 101,968,585, forward strand.
GAGACTCCGTGGAGGAAGATGCCGAACGAGAACATCGGACCAAGAAGAAGCGGATCGGAGGAAGAAGAGGATCAGAGGAAGAAACCGAAGGATGAAGAAAGGAAAAAGGAAGAAGACCAGAAGAAAGTAGATGAAAGAAGACTTTATTAAAGGAATTGTCAAAGACCGTCTCCTGTAATTTTTAACACTTTTTTGTCACTTTTTTGGTGAAATGGTAGGGGTACTTTTTTTTTTGACGTGGGGTTCCCCATAAAATCCATGCCAGACCTAAAGGGCCTGGTATGGATTTTAAGGAGGACCCCCATGCCATTTTTTTTGTTTTTGGCATGGGGTTCCCCTTAATATCCATACCAAACCCGAAGGGCCTAGTATGTAATTTCGGGGGACCCCCACGCATTTTTTTTTCTTAATTTTTTTTTCCTTAATGCTAATGCTAATGACCTGTGTGCAATGCAAATAGCCTTAAAAAACCCCATAGAAGACGTACAACATTAGAATCCTACTATAGCTTGTAGTCAAAATATTCGACCGGGAATGTATGATTGTAGCATCATAAGTGAGTTTCGCTGCTCCGTCGAATCTTCTTTAGACACCATAAGCCTTCAATGACAGATTTGACCTTAATTCATTTGGATTTTCGGACGAATGCAATTTTTTAACGAAAAACTAAATAAATAAAAACAAATTTCGGGAGTAACTAAATAAATTTATTTTTCGGACGAAAACAAAATTCCGAAACAAAATATTTCAGTCTGCACATGTCTACTATGATGTAGATGATTTATCCACTTAACTCAAGCATTCCTGAAGGATTAAATGAAACCATAAATATTTCTTGTTTCCTTCAAATATTTATATATTCATTGGGTATATAAAACATTTTGATCAATTATAATATTATTGTCTTTTGATATGGGTTTGTCCCCTGGCCTGTATCCTTTTTTTCTACAATGTTTGTAATATTATTGCTATTGAGAATCATATTTGATTGATTGATATGATGACCAGTGTCGTCATGGTATACAGTATATTATAATTGCAATATGTCTTTCTGCAACTGCAGGTAATGCTGTCTAGAATGTTTGTGAAGTTGATCATCAAATATGTTAATGTCTGTTTGTAGCCTAACATAATATGTATAATTGGAGGAGTATTTAAAATAATTTTCAGTCCACTTATCCATGATAATCAACCTTCGATAAAGCTTGGGAAAGGGAATATGTGTAGAACAAAACCTCTTCAATTTTGAGGCAACCATGGTTCTTTTCCAGGGAGTGCAGTATTTATTGGATCCTAGAAACAGGCGACAATCCAACAAAGTACAGTATATTCACAAAAATATTACAAGTGGTTATACATCTCAGACATGAAATATGAACAAAGCATATCCCTTTATAGCGTGTACTTGTCTCAATCGAGAGCACTAAGAGCAATTTCTGTCTGCTTCTGACAAGTATTCCTGACACCAAGTGAAAAAAGGTGACAGGGAGTTCTGTTCCTGTGTGCTGTGCAGAGGGGGGTGTGTTCCTTCTCTCCAATCAGCTCTCAGAGCTCTCTTCATTGAGTTACGCAGGGTGTATTTTAATCTCTCTGCCCCCTTTTTCTGACAGCTCAGACACGCGTTAGAAATTCTGCACTTTGAATGGCTATAGAGAAGAGAAGACTGAAGATAAATAGGTACAATGTATCTGGAAGGATTTGTTTCATCTCTGTGTATCACCTGAGGCCAGTCACCTCAGCAGGTATATGTAAGGGTTTACAAAAATTTTAAAGCAATTGAATATTTTTACAACACTTGCATATGCGTAAAAACTGGTTTCCCTTTGAAATACCTAAAACTCTTCCTGAACCTATTTACTATATTATTTAATATTATTTCACTTCAATACAGGGCACTTATACACCTTCCTGTGAAGACGAATTTTGATCTTTCAGTGCTGTCGCATTTTGAATGACAATTGCACGGTCATGCTACATTGTACCCAAACTAAATTTTTTTATTTTATTTTTATAATAAATTTTTATTGAAAATTTCCAAGACATTGAATAAAACAAAACAAAACAGACAAAACTACTATGTCATACACTGTGTAATAGAAGCAAACATATCGTTAACAATACGTGTAAATTAGAAAACTATCCAATGGTGAATCGATGGACAGAATAGAGCCTGGATATATACGACAGCTATCCTCCGTCCCGCGGCCACCCCCTCTGAGAACAAGCTGTAGCCGGGGGGGGGAGAAATAGGATTGTGTCATGCTATTCAACATATGAGGATGCAGTGCCAGCTGAGGTCTACTTTCATGGTATCCTATGGAATTCTTTAGACAGAGAATAAAGGGCCAGAAATGTATAGAAATAAGTAATAAGTAAAGGGAATCTACTCCAGTATTATTCTCGCATTAATTTGAGCTCCGAACTAGTCAAGTCATGCCCACCAATAGTATGGTGGATGCACTAAAAGAAAAAAAAAAGTGGTTATAACTGCATGCGCATTATGTAATCAATTGCATTATTATGTGGTAGATTTTTTAATGACTTTATTATACCAAATGGACCAAAGAGACCACTCTTTTTGTTTTGATCTGAGACAGCCTTTGCTGGATGCATATATACATTCATATATGCTATGTAATTGGGTAGTAGCTATGACTTCTGAGCAGGAAGGGCTCTGTTTGGAGCGCCAACTGCGTGTTAGAGTTAGTTTAGCCGCTAGCAGGATATGTATGAGTATGCCTCTGATCAGATAGGGGAATTTATCAATACCTATACTCAATAACGCAAGTTCCAGAGAGGGATTAATCTTAACATGAGTTACTTCTTGAATGAGGTTGAAAACTGCCGACCAAAATTGACTTAGCAATCTACACGACCAAAGTATGTGTAGGAGTGATCCATGGGTTCCACAATCTCTCCAACATAAAGGTGACTTAGTGGAGTCTATTATATGTAGGACATGTGGGGTCACGTACCATCTAAAGGCAATCTTAAAGGACAATTCCCACAAGTTGGCTGCTTTAGTAACCTTGTAAGTTGCATTTAAGGCCTCTACCCATTGCTCTTCTGAAAATTGAGTCCCTATTTCCCTTTCCCCCTTAATCTGGGGACGGGTCTTAGTAAAAACTGTCTTATTTTGAAGCGCTTGGTAGAAGATTGATATACCATTAACATGGGGGGTGTCACCGAACCAAAATTTTGAGAGATGGGTAGGAACCTCTTGAAAGATGTTAGGTGAGTGAATTAGGCAATGCGTTATTCTAAGGTATTGGTAGTACTCCTTTTTTGGGAGATTGAACTCCTTTTGAAGCGTAGGAAAAGGTTTCAATGCTTCGTCTGCATATAGATCGGAGATTAGGGTTATCTCGCCAAACTAAATTTTTATCATTTTGTTCCCACAAATAGAGCTTTCTTTTGGTGGTATTTGATCGCCTCTGGGATTTTTATTTTCTACTAAACAAATAAAAAAAAGACCGAAAATTTTGAAAAAAAAAATGTTTTTTGTTTCAGTTACAAAACTTTGTAAATAAGTTTTCTCCTTCACTGATGGGCACTGATGGGGCTGCAGTGATGAGCACTGATAAGGCGGCACTGATGGGCACAGATGAGGTGGCACCAATGAAGTGGCACTGATAGGCAGCACTGATAAGTGGCACTGATATGCGACACTGATATGCGACACAGACATTGATAGGTGGCACAAATAGGCAGTGATAGGTGGCACGGATTGTCATGGATAGGTGGCATGGATTGGCATGGATGGGCGGCATGGAAAGGTGGCACAAATGGGCATGGATAGGCTGCACGGATGGGCATGGATAGGCGGCACTGATGGGCATGGATGGGCACTGATAGGCAGCATGGATGGGCACTGATAGGCGGCTAGGATGGGCACTGATAGGCGGCATGGATGGGCACTGATAGGCGGCACGGATAGGCGGCATTGTAGTGTAAATTATTGTAGAAATGGATGCCAATCAGGGGCAAACAATAATGCAAGGCAATCAGTGATGCCCATTGTGGGCACTGATTGGCATCCATTATGGGCAATGATTGGCATTCATTATGGGCACTGACTGGCACCCCTGGTGGTCTAGGGGGGCATACCTGGTGCTGGGCATCCCTAGTGGTCTGGTGGCATCCCTGGTGGTCCAGTGTGGGCATCCCCGGGGGGGCTGTGCTGATAATCGATCAGCACAGACCCCCCCCCCCCCCCTGTCAGACACGAGTGAGGAAAAGCCTGTCACCGGCTCTTCCTATTTACACTGTGATCAGCCGTGATTGGACACGTCTGATCACGTGGTAAAGAGTCTCCGTCGAGGACTCTTTACCGAGATCGTAGTTGTGGTGTGTCAGACTGGGGGCGTGCAATGGCTTAATATCCTGATCACGTCATATGGCGTCCGGTCAGGATATTAAAACCACTTTGCCACCGTCATTTTGCTATATGGCGGGCGGCAAGTGGTTAAGATCAATTATTATTTAAGGCAGTTTGTATTATAGCAAACAATTAAAAAGTATGCATTTGGCCTGCAATTAAAAATACTACAATTTGCTGGTACCATTCCTCCTATTACTCCTATTATAGTAATGCCTGTGATTTTTCAACTACTACTTTGTTTTTGTTTTTTAATAGAAGCAGATGAAGAGTTTGCCATTCTATCAGTTCTATTGTAAAGTGAGTCCAAGTGTAAAAGCAGTTCAATCGTTTTACCAAATTGGTGTCTGTGCATGTACATATACATTTTATACAATTACTTCATACCTACCAAAAATGTCCATATTTGGCCAATGACATCTCCTGGGAGACATGTTTATTTTTAGTGGTGGGGAGTAGGAGATGTAATTTATGGTAAGTGAGTGACCGGAGTGGATCGCGTCCATCAAATGGCAATTTTTTCTTTTTTTACATTAAACAGTGTTAGCAAGTGCTTGCACCCACTTCTGAGTAGATAGAAAATAATAATAATTTAATGATATTAGAAATTAAATGCATACATTTCCTTATTCATTCTAAATAAAGTACCATATACAATGTTTCGGTGCAGTTTAACTTAGGTCATATACTGTATATTACTGTCTGCATAAAACCTTATTTTTGTTCAGACTGCACCAATTTTAATGGGTTGAAATCGCACTGCAACACAGAGTAAGCAGTGCATGCACTAATTTAAAAAAAACGTGCCGCACCAAATTGCATGGTACAGCGGTACCATGTGATTTGGTGTACACAAACATACTAAGTTTGGGATGCCATTAACATTATATTTTGTGAGTGTTTATACTGCCCTGGTGTCAGGATCTGGATCTGAACCCAGTGTCTCTATTGCATCTGGTGGTGGCTCTTCTTACTGTTTCTTTTTTTTCCCTGATGAAGCCACGTCGGTAGTGGCTTAACACGTAGGGCGGAGCAAAGTGATACCATGTCCGGTCTGCAGTTTGAAGTCTTCTGCTATTGTGCTGGCAATGAGTCTGGTGACTCATAGGCTAATGTGGTTTGCTTACCTAAAGTGTTTCTAACCCTAAAAAAACATGCTCCTGTCCCTTTCAGGCACAAGATATAACACAGTGTTTTTGTCATGCCAGTTTTCTCTTTCTATGCTGTACAATACCTGGCTGATCCTGCCTGTTCCTGTCTTCCCCTCTGTAAACTGACCATGTTTATCATGGCTGCTGATCTCTGATAGCGTGGTCAGTTTACATGCTTCCATCATCTCTCCCTTTCCCTCTCTACTCCGTAGTCTGTTGGAAATCTGACCCCTTTCCCTTCTCTCCCCTCCCCTCCCCTCTCCTGCCTGTGCAAGTCTATTCCCTGCAGCTTCTCCAGTACTAGTAAAGTAAAGAAACATGTATCAATGACTTTGATTCTTTATGTTTTAGGTCCCTGTACAGAGTGTGTGTTTTCCTAAAATTATAATGCTAAATATTCTGGTAGCTGCGCAAATGTGGTGATGTCAGCACGTTGCTCCCCTACGCATTTGGTCACAAGATGACTTCGTCCTGAGGCCATCTTGTGACGAAACGTATAGGTAGGAGTGACGTGCTGATGTCACCGAATTTGCACAGGTTTCAAAAGGACCAGCCATTGTATCGAGCCAGCCGGATTCTCTATGAGTGTTTTAATACATCTTTTTGTAAGTGCAACCTTCTTTACATTAATAAAAACGTCATGGATTTTACACTATGGAAGTGTTATCTTTTTTGGGGTCCTTATGTGATTGGGTTCTTCCTTTAGTGGTGGGTGCTCTTCAGCTTCATCCTCCTTAATGAATAAAGGCCTTGGCTGGGTTTAATAGCAGGAAAGATCTTCCATACTAGGAAGGCATAAGGAGCTGGTAAGCACCCATTCTATGAGGTGGAGGCTTTTTCTGGAAATCACACACTACCTGGATGATTGATTAGTGCACTGTGGGATTTATTCATTCCTTTTCACTTTGTGGACTCTTTTTCTGCAGTGTGCCTGCTTTGCTTTTTCTTTTCAATATATAGAGCAACTTTATTTTGGACTATTGATTGATGATTGATTTATGCTGTGTGTCTCGCAGGAAAGTTGCTGCTATAGAATAACTATTTATGTTTATTTTTGGACAGCTCAGTATTACCCACTATTTGAAATATTTAAAATATAAAGCATAAAAACTCCCTTTTATCAGTGAGTTAAATTACGCTAGATAAAGTTCACATACATTGTATTATTATTTGTAAACTTAGATCATAAATATACGTCTGTCTGCATAAAACATCTCTTGCCCTCCGTATTATAACTTCAGATTACCAGCAGAGCATCTGTGCCCCTAGAGCACTAGAGAGGTGGACTAATAGAGCAAGAGAAGGAGAGAGTTCAGTCTTCAGCCAAAGTTACATTAGTAAATGCTCCAATGGTATGTTGAGCTGTCAAAAGCCATCATAGCCTGCCCTCACACAGTGACATCACCTATGACCACAATCAAACACATTTCAATCAGTTAGCGTCAATCCTTCTCAAGGATAGTCATAGGCAAGGAATGGCCTCTTTATAAGTGCTCTCCTCATAGGTGCTTTAACTCCTACTCACCCAAATAGGCGAAAATCAGCACTAAACTAGTCTGCTCATCCCAGATTGGTGTGTTTGAACAAAGAAATACCATTAAATAAAAAATGTCATTGAACTATTTAAAAACTAAATATGTATGCATTCACAAATCTAAAAAAATAAATAAAAATACAAATAGCGTAAAATAGCACAAAATAACCCCAATGTTTTCTACAGCAAGTCAAATGCAAAAAGCTCAATATTGATTACATACCCAGTGAAATAACTAGCCTCAGATTATGCACAAAAATGAAACACGCCACCTATATACAGCAAGTTGTACCTGTTTATCTGCAGCAATTTCTTCTGTAGATCATTCTAAAAACACACAGATCAAAGGATTTTTTTTCAGCTCTAGCAGTAGAGGCAGGGAATGAATTCTCACAATGGAGATCTCAATTAGGAGAACTCTAAGCCCTGAAACACCCCTTTCGCAGATTATTCGTAGAACATGCAGAGCTGTGGCTGTTAGTCACAGGCTGTGTGTTGTAGCTCTCTCCCCGTCACTTTTTTTTTTATCTCTTGGTGTTGGGAAAGCCTGTCAGAAGTGCCTCATGCTGATAGCAGAGGAATGGGGCAGCAGAGAGAAATCACACTCAGTGCTTTGAGGATAGGCAAGTACACCATTTAGAAGGATGTGCTTTGTTCATATTTCATGTCTGAGGTTTATAACCAGGTTAATCCAACTAGAGCTATGGTATTTAGCTCACAAATCCATCTGGATTCACTTCTGGACTTCTTAATAAAATCATTGCTTCTCAATTTTCCTTTCAGTGGATCGGCGAATTGGAAGGTGTCGATCAATGTGAGTGACATACTATAGATCTGTACCATCGGACAAAGTATTGATAATTGATTGACTTTGTGAGGCTTTTTTTTTATTTTTATTAAAGGACTTGTCAGAAAGAGTCAGATATTTGCTAATTCCTATTTTTGTGACTGAGTAGGGGTACCCCTTACTCTTTCACATGGGAAAGGGTTTCCAGATTCCAAGAAGCCCCCCTGCCCACCGAGTGTTAGAGAGTGGGATGAGGCAAGTCATGGACTGGGGCAAGTCCAACACCACCATGGCCCAGAGGAATGTTGTGAATGATGCTAGACTGAGAACATCTAGTGGCAGAATAGAAGTTAGATGAGGAAAGCTCTATATTTAAATAATTAATAATTAATTAAATAATTAAGTAATTTAATAATTAGTTATTGAGTAATTAAGCTGCTATTTTATTTTATAGTTTAATGGGTCGTTTTTTTTGTAGGGCAAGGACCTGCCTGATTACATACAAATTGAAAGTGTTTAGGTCTGACCTCATATGATATGGTTTTGGTAAATCTAAAGGAAAATTGTACAAGAAAATTGTATAATGTATGACCAGCCTTAATCCCAAATGGCTGTCCTCTTTACAGAGCTGATAAAGAATATTTGGTCCCCATATACTGTATCTCATCCCACCAAGCTACAAAGCTACAACTCTCATTGGTGCTGTATTATCAACCGCAGTCTTACCAGTACATACCTCCCAACATTTTGAGATGGGAATGAGGGACACCTACTAGCCAACGTATGTAGGCATAGGACACGCCCACAATACCACGCTCCCTTAAAGGAAATTTAACCTAAAAAACCTGTTAATTAAATCCACAAGTGCTTTTTTTAACCACTACTATTTCTTTATATTGGCTCTTACAATGTACAAATGCAGCAATTTAGAAATTGGATGAAAGGTTTAGCACTGGGAAACACTTTCTGAAAGATAAAAAGTGCATTTTATATACATCTCTATAGATCAGATCAAAATGAGGGACAGATGAGGAGGACAGAGGAACATTGCTACAAATCAGGGACAGTCCCTTAAAATCAGGGACAGTTGGGAGCTATGCCAGTATGACTAAGCTAAGCACTACTTTTCCCGTCTTCATTATTAGCCACAGAGTCTACACTTCTGTCTGCATCACCCAATGTGCAACACACAGCACCCATAATATGGCCCACAGATACCTGAACAGAAAGTAAAACTGACCAAGGAGACAAACATTGACTGATTCGCTGAGAGATACCTGTACTGTAAATGAAATGGTTTAAAATTTGCCTACAGTACACTCACCACATTTTAAATATGGTGAATTTTGCCAGCAAGGGCACAGTGAGTGCATGCACAGTGGAAGCCAGAAGATTCCAAGCCAGCAACTATTATTAATATTTCTCACAATGATATGTTTGCTACATAAAAAATAGACACTGAATTTAGGATTAGTTGTGTAATAACAAAGTACAACCACTGAGTGGAGCTGTGACACTGTTTTGGTGACTCGTGCAAAAAAAATGAATTACACAAAAATACAATCGCTTTTTCTTTTACCTCTGCTGAAAAGCAATTTGCTGAAGTCAAGAAATTCCAAAACGGTGCAGGCAGTCAAAGGTACTCATTTACTAAATTGTGATGTAGTGGATCACTAGTATATTGCAGTAAAAGGCAGCTGTTGATTTTTCTAAATAGTGATGATAGTCCAATTTCACATAAAAGGAAAAGCTTTGCAGCAATGTGCTGGAATACATTTCAGATTTCTCTTTGAGAAGATTCACAGCATAACTGCAAGGTGAGCCTAATGCCACCTACACACGACCGGACTTTCAGGCAGACTAGGTTCGATGGGATCAGTCCGTCGGACAATCCGATCGTCTGTGGGCTAGTCCGACCGTTTTTTATAAAAAAAAAATCAGACGGACCTAGAAATATGTTTCAAATCTATCCGAAGGACACAAGTCCGACTGACCATAAATCAGGAAAACCGTTGTGCGACGTCTTTGTGCTAGTGTGACGGACCAAATAGGATGCAAGGGCAGCTATTGGCTACTGGCTATTGAGCTTCCTTGTTTAGTCCTTGTTTAGTCCCGTTTACATCATCGCATTCAAAACAAATGGACTTTCGACCGGACTTAGTCAGTTCGTGTATGGCCTAGTCCGTTCGTTCAGAAAGTCCGTCGGACATCCGCCGAAAGTCCATCGGGGAGACCATCGGACCTAGTCCATCGACAAGTCCGGTCGTGTGTATGCGGCATAACTTGCAACAACATTCACACCTTATGCATTGGGCAGCGTTACCCAACACATAGACAAGGCAATGTTTTGTTTTTGCAATGTGTCCTATTGTTTTGCTTTAGGCGACAGAACGCTCAGATGTGAACAGGGGCCATTGAAATTAATGGGAATTGCCTTGTTCAGAGTTTAAGAGCTACAAAGTTCAAGCTGAAAATCACTGAGGTGTGAACAGGGCCAAAAGTAAAACACCGGTCACTCAAAAAAGTACATAAGCTTCTTTTTGGCAGATTAGAAGCAGATTTGGCCCCACAGACAAATGGGAACACCTGAAAATGTGCAAAACATTATAATTATAAACGTTTCATCATGCGTTTTCTGCTTAACCACTTGCCGACCAGCCGCTGCAGTTATACTGAGGAAGATTGGCTCAGCTGCACAAATCGCCACAGGTGTACGTCGGTTCATGCACGAGGTTCTGTGGGCAGTGTGCGCGCCCATTGGCCAGTGGCGGAGCCAATCAGCGGGTCCAGCAGACTCGATCGCTGCCCGCCATCATTCCCCTCAGAGACAGAACAGGGATCTGCCATAGTAAACAAGGCAGATCTCCATTCTGACAGGGGATGACACTGAGATCTTGTTTTCCTGCTCTGTGTGTTGTCTCAGGCAGCCCATCCTCCACACAGTTAGAAACACACTTAACCCCTAGATCGCCCCAGATGTTAACCTCTTCGCCAGTGCTGTTAGTACAATGTCAGTGCATATTTATACCACTGATCACTGTAATAATGTCACTAGTTCCCAAAAAAAGTGTCAAAAAATGTCTGCTAAATGTCCAATCTGTCTGCCGCAATGTCGCAGTCGCGCTAAAAATCGTTGATCATTGCCATTGCTCTGACACAATTGTCAGTTAAAGTTATGCAGTGCCGTATCGCAAAATATTGATTGTTCATTAAGGGGGTAAATCCTTGCGGTGGTGAAGAGGTTAAACAGCAGCTCTCCACCCCTAACCTCTTCCGCCTGTCCTCCCCTAGTGCTTTCTATTGGTTAAACTAAAACATCTGAAGCTGTAAAACACTCGTAATACACTTCTAAAAGTGCTTATGAACCTCCTAAATAAAAATTGCCTGAAAGTTGCTCTGCTCAGGTGTGAATGCAGCCTAAAACGGGGTCACGGTTGTTTTCTCTCTTTGTGCAGGGTAACTGGTCTTGTATCTGCCCCCTACTGCAGTTTTCTACACGCAGCCTGTAATGGGTACACCTTTTGGGTCCCTCCTTTACCATTATTCTGTGCACAGGCTATGTGCAGATGAATGAGTATGTTACCACTACTTTTACAAGGTAATAACTGTGTTTGACAATTGATGCACACAAAGTAGATCACATCTTTTGTGGATATTAAAGTGGCTGTAAAGGCACAAGGTTTTTTACCTTCATGCGTGAAGGTAAAAAACCTTTTGTGAGCAGCAGCCTCCCTAATACTTACCTAAGCCAACTCTCGATCCAGGGTTGTCCACAAGGGCCTTGCCCCTCAAGGGACTCACACTCCCTATTGGCTTTTGGCATCAGTGGGAACCAATGGCTGCCGCTGCTGTCAATCACAGATAGTGAGCCAGTCAGGTGATGGAGGGCTGTAGCTCCATGCGATCTGCCATGGATCGGGAACGTGACAGCTTGGGTGCCCCCAAAGCAAGCTGCTTGCTGTGGAGCACCTGGTAGGAGGGAGGGGCCAGGAGTGAAGGTGTGGTACCTGAGAAGAGGAGGATTAAAGCTGCTTTGTGCAAAATCATTACACAGAGCAGGTGATTATAACACTTTTGTGATTTTTAGAAAAACAAAAAACAAAAACAAGGCTTTAATATCACTTTAAGAAATATTTTTAAATTACATTTTTTGCGACCCATGTTCGGCTTAAAATATATTAATTTGTAGATTAGCCACTAGAGGGAGCAAATGCTTAATTTGCAACCATTCTTCTTCTAAAATAGGAATTTTCGACCCAGGAGAAGTCCCCATCGGTTCTGCAGCTGGCCATTGTTGTAGCAATGGTGGGTACAACGGAGTGTATTTATATTAGGCTAACAGTACTCTTGTGGGTGAATGTAGAAAAAAAATATTGCATGGCTTTTTGACTATTAAAACTGCATGAAAATATTTTCTGGGGCTAAATTTAAATGTGCTCTTGCTATATTCTCTACAATTTGAATGTGTGAATGCAAAAAATACAGTACTATAGACACTAGTGGGCACTGAATATCATAGGATAATAAGGCATTTATACATTCGAATTGCAGAGAATATAGGCAGGAAACATTTGGTTTTGCCCTAACTGCGAAGAATGAATTTACCTTCTGTGTTGATGGACAATCCACTATACAATTTTTTTTTAAATACACCCCTGAGTGGCACGGGACAAGAGGAGTGGTCACTGAGTCAGCAGCAGCAGGGACAAAGAGAATAGATCATGTCTACTAGGTGGGTTCCAGTAGACTCTGGTCTTTAAACTTCATTCAGTAGTTTAATTTCCTGTATTAACCACTTGCTTACTGGGCACTTAAACCCCCCTCAGTCCCAGACCAATTTTCAGCTTTCAGCGCTCATGCACTTTGAATGACAATTGCGCGGGCATACAACACTGTACCCAAATGAAATTTTTATCATTTTTTTCCCACAAATAGAGCTTTCTTTTGGTGGTATTTAATTACAGCTCAGAGTTTTATTTTTTGCTAAACAAACAAAAAAAGATGCAAAAAAAAAAATCATGTTTAATAGTTTGTTATAAAATTTTGCAAACGGGTCATTTTTCTCCTTCATTGAAGTGCGCTGATGAGGCGGCACTGATGGGCTGCATTGGTGGGCACTGATAGGCTGCATTGGTGGGCACTGATAGGCTGCACTGGTGGGCACTGATAGGCATAGTTAAGGCAGCACAAATAGGCACAGATAAGGCAGCACCGATGGGCACAGATAAGGCGGCACTGATGGGCAAAGATGGGCACATAAGATGGCATGGATGGGTGGCACAGATGGGTGGCACGGATGGGTGGCACGGATGGGTGGCACGGATGGGCACTGATAGGTACCACTGATAGATGGGACTGATGGGCACTGATATGTGGCACTGATAGGTGGCTCTGATAGGTGGCACTGCTGGGCACTGATGGGCGGCACTGATGGGCACTGGTAGATGACACTGATGGGCACGGATATGTGGCACTGGGGTGCAGCACCTTTGTTAAGGCAGATTGTGGGCACTGCTGGGTGGCACTGTGGGCACTGCTGGGTGGCACTGTGGGCACTGCTGGGTGGCACTGACGGGGGCCACTTACTTTTTTTAATGTGGCACTTGCAGGGGGCAGGTGGGCACTGGCAGGGGGCAGATGGGCACTAGCAGGGCTGGCCGTGATCGGCTTTTTTTTTTCTCCTTGCGCTATCAGCGCGAGGAGGAATAATAGCCGATTACCGGCTCCGTTATATCACATGATCAGCTGTCATTGGCTGACAGCTGATCACGTGATAAGGGGTCGGGATCGACCCCTTGCACAGATTGGTGATCAGGCGAGTCTCGTAGACTCGCCGATCACAAGGCGCGCAGGCCGCTTGTGCACGGGACGACGTCAATAGACGTAGTCCCGAAAAAGGAGATCCGCGCTGTAGCCGTCATTTGACTATAGCGCGGATCTCAAGTGGTTAATGAATGCAGGATATTCTTGGATTCTTAGAGTGACATATGACATATGGCCTTAAGAGATTTAAAGCTACAGACTTAAAGGAATGTGTTGTACTGTAGATAATTCCTGAACCTTATAGGCCACTCAGAAAAAAACTGGGAGATTTTGTGTATACCTGACTTATATTTTCTTATCAGAATATGTGAAAACCTAATCTGGCAATGCATTGAAAAGAACAAATGGCTTAATGTGTGTAATGTTTGTATGGGACTCAAGCTAGACTGCAATCAGAATTGTGATGAATGGTTGCATCTTTTGCACGATGTGCCGATGCAAATCTAGGGTCCGTTCACACCAGCAGGTACATGTATAACACATGCCTGTTGGTGTGCATTGTGTAGGCGCAATGCCATGTGTCAGATGAGATGGCTTGCGCTGGGTACTGAACTTACTAAAATCAGTGGGAGATGAATCTGTCAAATTACAAATGCCTATTTTCTGGGCTAATAGGCAAGGCTGTGTCAATAAATAGCACACTTTCCTAGCCAACCTGTACCAATGCAAAAAACATTTTTTACATTTGACCAGAAGTAGTGATTTTTTTAAATGCCAAAGTCAAACATTAAAAATGACAAATTCCTTAAATTTCCTAATAAACTCCTAAATATCATACCTTATGGGTGTACATCTCTGATGTACAGAAAGTGCTCACATTAATGAGAAACAGTGTTTAACCACTTGACGTCCGTGCTATAGCCGAATGACGGCCACAGCGCGGACCTGAATTTCCGGGAGGCCGTCATATGACGGCCTCCCCTGTGCACGCTCCCTGTGCGTACCCTGCAGGGCACTTGTGGTGCGCGCTGCAATCACCGAGTCACTGAGACTCGGGTGATCACAGTTCAGAGTCTCGACCCCTTACCATGTGATCAGCTGTCAGCCAATGACAGCTGATCACATGATGTAAACAAAAGCTTGTTAATCGTTTTTTTTCTCCTCACGCTGGCAGGCGATCACCGGGTCATCTGCAAGGGACATCGGTCCCAAAGAGGAAGAGGCAATTATGCCTCATCTGTGCACCACCAGTGCCACCTATCAATGCCCATGAGTGCCACCTGTCAATGGCCACAAGTGCCACCTATCAATGCCCACCAGTGGTGCCAATCAGTGCCACCTAGCAGCGCTGCCTATCAGTGTAACCGATCAGTGCCCATTATTGTCACCCATCAGTGCCCATCACTGCCACCCATCGGTGCCCATCAGTGCCGCCTCATCAGCATACATCAATGAAGGAGAAATTACCTGTTTTAAATTTTTATAACAAAATATAAAAATAAAGTTTTCTTTTGAAAAATTCGGGCTTTTCACATTTTTTTAACAAAAAAGAAAAACCGCAGAGGTGATCAAATACCACCAAAAGAAAGCTCTATTTGTGGGAAAAAAATTATAAAAATCTAATTTGGGTACAGTGCTGAAAGCTGAAAATTGGTCTGGGCAGGAGGTGGGTTTAAGTGCCCAGTAAGCAAATGAAACAGAACAGACCTGTGGAGGAGTCTGTATACTGTTTTTCATTCACTTTGTAAATGTCACTTGTATCACAGTTCATAACATAAAAAATAAATAAATGTGTAGAGTTCTCCCAAAATATATACCAGACTGTTTGAATCTGGTATATATTTTAGGGGGGATCTCCATGCAAAAAAAAAATATGTATGCAGAAAAAAATAATTAACTACAGACCCTTAATCTGAGCATACAGAGCGGCTGATCAGAAAAGGGGGGGTTAGTGCTACCCCCCTTTCTGAACCATACAATGCAGGGTGGGGAAGTGGTCTGCTAGGAGGACCCCGCCTGGCAAAGCTCCTTGTCCAAATGTTGATAAGGACAAAGGACGTCCTCCCTCATCTATGGCCAGTAGCTGTGGGGATTTGTGGGTGGTGTTTTTTTTTGGCATATGGAAGCCCCTTTTAACCACCTCTCAATATTGGCATACATATATGCAGCCTCGTATTGAGGTGGTTTTACCAGGATGTTTTTCTACCTGTATTTTTTCCTGAAAATCTTGCTTTTGATAAACCACTGCGCAAACATTGTGTGATATAAAAGTTGCAACACTCACCATTTTATTCTACAATGACTTTGTTTTCAGAAAATATATAGTAAGGGGTAGCTCCCCTACTCATTTGCAAAATAAAAAAAGATGTTACCTAGAAATAAAGATACACAAAATTTGACAAGTCCTTCATTTAAAAAATGTAAATAAACATCCCAAAAAAGCCCCTTGTTGTAAATTTGTGCAACAACTATAAGTATTCAGTAGAGATATATTCTTCAACCAGTAGGTGGCAGTCCCTGTTTCCTGTCTGCAATTAAGCAGCAAAGCCCATGTGGACTGTGCACTGTCTGTTCTGTAGGGCTATATACAGAATTTCTGACAGAAAAGAAAGAAGAATATAAATCGACCGGAAGTGCTCGGCGATGGACGCTTTCTGAGGGAGCTCCACACAACCCGAGCTCCATCCATCGCAATCCTCCTGTATACTGCACCGATTGACGCCCAAATTCTTGGCACAATACTCCCGGGAGTACACTGCAGCTACTGGTGACTATATCGGGTGCTTATACCCCTCCATTTGGTCGCGGGACGGCCGACAACGAGCGCTCGCGGCGGCCATCTTGCCGCTCCGGAGGCCTAACGAAGTTTTGAGTTTCCCACATCATCGAACGGTAGGGGACTGCTATCCACCCTCTAACTCGCCTGATCTTCCCTCCCTGAACGCTCCGGTGACTCGTTCGGACCTCGGGGGTGAACGAGGAGGCCGTAGCTGGTTCCGGCCTAGTGCGGCCTAGTAAGGCCTGCGGATCCCCGGACTTTCCTAAGGCGGATGCCCAGGGAAGGGCACCATATCCAGACCGCTACTCACCTACCCGCTTCCTCTGCCTGCAGGGTCCCCCCCTGGACAGCACCTACCTCCCGAACTCCCACACTGCATCTTTGATCAGGCCTGGCCTTGAACCAGGCCTGTGCTGACTGAAATCGGCCATCTTGCTACACCCATCTTACTACACCCTATGGCCTATTGTTCATCTATTCATCTTTTCATACTCTGCTGGTGTGGTGGGGGGAAGGAGTCTCCGGCCATCTTCTAGCCCTGTCCACAGAGGGCGCATGCACGGCAGCTCCGAGGATGGCAGCATAGTCCTGGAGCTCCGTCCCGCCCTGGCGGTTCAGGACTGATAACGGTGCCCAGAGAGCCAACGCTTACTTCACAACTTGCCCACTGAATAACAATTACATCAGGGATCTCCCCAATGTATGCCGGGGCTGTCAGGAGAAACCTAGAGCCGACTTATGAGACAACCCGTTCTTCCCAGACAGAGGCGAAAATGGCGGCTGGGCCTCACCACTTGGACGCGGCTCACATGAACGGGGCACAGCGGGCAGTCTCTTCCTCTTCTACCCTGCAACGACAGTCGAGCCTTGATTGTCCTGCAATGGCTTCCCCAGCCTCCACAGTTTCCCTTCTGGAACAATCATTCCCGGACATGGACTTTCCACCCTTGGGAGCTACCCTCCCTCAGCCCCAACTTTCAGCTCAGCCTGGAGACTTAGGTCTACTGCAACCGATCAATATGACTGAACTCTTTGCTAAATTCGCAGACCTTCTGGACAGGGGTCTACAAAATACGGCCACCAAAATCACAAATGACATCAAAGCAGACCTCCAGAACATCGGATCTCGCATTGAAACTATTGAATCTAACCTGGAAGCGACGATTTCCAGAACAAATCAAAATTCTGCTTGCCTACAAGTCTTACAAGAACAACTGGACACCGCCAATGCCAAAATAGATGACCTTGAAAATAGAAACAGGAGGTGCAACTTTAGAGTCCGGGGACTCCCCGAATCCTACAAAGATGTTCCTGAGACCATACAGGCATTTATTAAAGATCTGCTCCCGGACACCCCACAACACCATCTAGAGCTTGATAGGGCTCACAGGGCCCTCAGGCCCCCCAGGGATGATGGCCTGCCTCGAGATATTGTAGTAAAGCCTCATCACTATACAGTGAAAGAAGCAGTCATGAAGAAATCCAGATCCATGTCCAAAATCGTTTTTCAGGGTCACCAAATACAAGTCTTTGCTGATATATCTCCCTCCACCATTCAAAAGAGACGCACCTTAAAACCGCTACTTCAAATCCTTATGAATAAGGACATCAAATATTGGTGGCTGTTTCCATTTCAACTGAAGATGTTATTCAATGGCAAACCCTACACCTTTAGTTCTCTTCCAGAAGGGGAACAGCTATTCTTACGACTCTGCCTTATCTCTCACGACCCAATCGCTATGCAACAGGAGCCCTCTCCACACTCGGCTAAAAGGCAACTTCCCTCCAGTCCATCCAGTCCACTGAACTCGTTGTGGAAACCCGCAAGACACAAGAAATCGAAGGACAACGTCCATCCTTGACCCACTATGATCTACCTACAGTACAAGTTTTGGGACTTTGAGGGGTTACTAGTCCCCTCTGGGGGACCTTGAGCAGGGTCTTTGCCTAGATTATATCTCACCATATGGGTGGGAACAACACTCAAGGTCTTCATCTGTGTTGGGGGGAACTAGCTAACCCTTTTGTACCAATTTTATGTTGCCACACTCAACTATTTTACTTCTCCTGATTTGTATTTCTTTATTCTCCCCTGATCCTTGGGGAGACTTAAACGATTTCTACTGTTAGCGTTGGTTCTGGGGACCCTTTTTGACAGTTATGTATTGTTTAAATGTTTAGTTGGTCCTTCTTGCTAGGGCGGTGCTCATGCACCCCTTCCTGCCTAGTGAACTCGGTATTGACCCTTCACTGGTCAGGATTACTCCCTATCTTCATCCCCTTTGGGATTGAGATTGGGGAGGTGTCTGAATTTTTATTTGTAGGCGGTAATTTTTTTTTCCGCCCGCATCGGGACTCATGTTTGTCCCCCTTCTTACCTTCTCTGCTCCTCTCTATCTCCTATTCTTACTCATTCTCTACTCTTTCTTTTCCCTAGAGGTCATCTGGAGAGGGAAGACACGGATTTCATCCATGCTCGTTGAGTCACTCACCGGTCTGCTTTTATCCTGGTTTGTAAATCTTCTACGGGTAAGTGCCTTTGTGTATCGGGGTGTTCCCACTCCTCTGCTCGATGGCGGTAACTAATACAGACAAAATTCCCCTTAAGCTTATTACTCATAATGCCCAAGGCCTAAATTCCCCGGCCAAGCGTCGGAAAATGTTTCAACATTTTCACTCCCAGAAAGTTGATGTAGCACTCCTGCAAGAAACTCATTTCCCTAAAAGCTTTCGTCCTACTTTTATCCATTCCAAATTCTCTAATTTTTCACTGGCCAATGCAGACGATAAAACAAAGGGAGTGGGTATTTTTATTTCTAACAGATGTACGTTCGCTCTCAAGTCAGAACTTAAAGATCAAGAAGGCAGATTTATCCTAGTGATTGGAGAGCTGGATGGTCATCTCTACTCATTCATCTCATACTACGCCCCCAACAGAGGCCAATATGCCTTCTTTAAGAATCTTCTAGACACCGTGTCACCTTTATTGGAGGGGACTGTAGTCTTTGGGGGTGACTCGAATACGGCCTTTGATGCGGGCATGGACAAGGCACGTCCCCCGGGTAAACGCCTTATTCGACCCACTAAACAAAGTCTGCGTATAGCCAAACTAATCTCCCAACATGGGTTGATTGATATCTGGAGGGAAATGAATCCATCCCTGAGGGATTATACCCATTTCTCCAGTCCCCACCAATCTTTCTCGAGAATAGATCACATCTGGGTTACCTCCCATACCATACCCTTAACGAACATAGCTTTCATTAAAGACGTAGTCTGGTCGGACCACTCTATGGTGGTGATAGTATTTCGCCGCTCTGGAGTGGCTCGACCCAGTAGGAGATGGCGCCTCAATGAATCTATTTTGAGCGATCCGGGCAGGAAGGCGGAGATTGAAACCAAAATTAAAGCTTATTTTCAAGTCAACGACACCCCGGAGGTTGGACCCTCGTGCCTTTGGGCTGCTCATAAGGCGGTTCTCAGGGGACACCTTATCCAAATTGCTTCTCAAATTAACAAAGCACAAAAATCTGACATTGTCAGATTGGAGCAGGACTTTGCGGCCCTATCTAAAAGGCACAAGGCTCGCCCCTCCGAGGTTCCCATCTCGGACCTGGACGCAGCTCGTACTTCTTTGAATCTAGCACTCACTACTAGAGCTGAGAAATGGATCCGCTGGAATCAATCCCGTTTTTACTGCCAGGGAGATCGGATAGGTACACTTTTAGCTCGTCGACTTTCTCCAAAATTCAAACACACTGCTCTCCCTAAAATCAAAATAAAGGGTGGTACCCTCTCCCAAAATCCGCAATGCATAATGGAACAATTCCATTCTTTCTACCAATCCCTCTATAGTAATAAAGACTGCCCAACGCAAGCGCAGGTCGATAGGTTCCTTGACACGGTACAAAACCCAATTTTGAAATCTTCCCATCGTCAAATCTTAGATGCCCCTATCTCACAGGAGGAAGTCTGTGCTGTGATCAAAAAATTAGAACCCCACTCTGCTCCTGGCCCAGATGGTTTCTCTATACCTTACTATAAAACCTTTTCCTCCACTCTAGCCCCATACCTCGCTCGTTTTTTCAATGAGCTCCGGAGAGGGGGTACCTTAGAAGCTTCTTCTAATATGGCATATGTAACGGTTATTCCTAAACCTGACAAGGACCCTAGTGCTGTCTCCAACTACAGACCAATTTCCCTCATTAACAATGATCTAAAGATTCTGACTAAGATCCTTGCAGACCGCCTGGCCTCTTTCATTAGTCTGTATATTCATAAAGACCAGGTAGGCTTTATCCCAGGCCGAGAGGGCTCGGACCAGACGCGCAGAGCCATTGACCTGATTTCTATCCTAAACTCCAACTGGGACAAAGGAGCTCCCCGACAAGGCTGTTTGCTTTCTTTGGACCTACAAAAAGCATTTGATTCTATTAACTGGTCGTTCATCTTCTCCACTTTACAGCGTTGGGGCTTTGGTGAGCACTTTCTCAATGTTCTGAGGGCTCTCTACTCAACCCCTTCAGCCCAGGTCCGTCTGCAGGGATTTTACTCTGAGTCTTTCCCTATCTTAAGGGGGACGAGACAAGGCTGTCCTCTATCCCCTCTTATCTTCGCTATAGCGATTGAATCTCTGGCGATTTCTATTAGAAACGACCCCAATATCAAAGGTATTACTTGTGGCTCCCAAACTCACAAATGCGCACTGTTTGCGGATGACATCCTACTTTTTGTATCCTCTCCCCTCACAACGCTCCCTAACTTATGCTGCTTATTAGATGACTTTGGCTTGGTATCTGGCCTCAGGGTTAACTACAGCAAATCTCAAGCACTTAACATTAATCTTGCAGACTCACTCATCTCTAAGCTTCGAGATAGCTTTAAACTCTCATGGACCAACTCATATATTACATATTTGGGAATTAAACTAACACCAAGGATAGATCTCCTCTACCAAGCCAATTACCCGCCGTTGTACAAAACATTAGAGAAAGATCTCCTAAAGTGGTCGGGTCTTCCCATGACTTGGCTGGGAAGGATCAATGCCATCAAAATGACATTACTCCCGCGTATCCTTTACTATTTTAGAACCCTTCCGATACCAATAAATAAAAACCACCTTGGGCTCTTCCAAGCCAAAGTCATCAAATTTATTTGGGGGAAGGGTGGACGCAGACTGGCTAAATCGGTCCTATATAGATTAAGAACAGAGGGGGGAATGGGTCTGCCAAACTTGCTTTGGTATTTCCAAGCAGCTCAACTTTCTCAGCTCTCCAGAATCTACTCCCGATGGGAACACCCTGATTGGATACACATTGAGAGATTGGCAGTCCCGCTTCATACCCTCGATTTCCTTCTATGGATCCCCAAAAAATCTAGACCCCCGATCATGTCACCGACGCTATCCCATTCATTCACTTTGTGGGACTCCCTCAAAGGCAATGCACACCTCATTTCTTCTTTAGAACCCCTGAAGCACTTATTCCACAACCCAGACTTCCACCCGGGCCTAGACATCAAAGCGTTCCAGTGGTGGCTAGACAAAGGGCTATACAGAATAGGTCACTTTCTCAGACCTTTAGGCCCCCTAACGAAGGCCTATTGTGTCAGTAAACTGGACATGCCCAGATCTGAATTCTTCAGATTTACACAGATATCCGCATTTCTTCACAAAAAATATAAATCCTTCACAGACGTTCCACAAATTACCCCTTATGAACAATGGTGTGGGCAAGGCATCGAGCAGAGGGGTGGGATCTCACTGGTTTACAGGCCACTCTCAGGTAATCAGTCCAAAACCTCTTACATGTTGGCCTGGGAAGATGACTTAGCCCAAGCTTGGGACCTGGAGACTTGGCAAAGGAATTTTTCCTACTCATACAAGGGCATCATGAATACCGGTCTCATAGAAGCGAGCATTAAAGTGCTTACCAGGTGGTACTTAGTACCCACGAAACTTGCTCACATCTTCCCGTCCACATCTCCTCTATGTTTCAGGGGCTGTGAACTTAGAGGTGATATGCTTCATGTTTGGTGGTCCTGTCCTAGAGTGCGACATTTTTGGCGTAAAATTTTTTCCTGGATAAGCACTATTACCTCACAGACTATTGTACCATCCCCCCTCATTGCACTTCTCAACTTCCCAGTCTCGGGAATGCCCAGGATTACACAACGCCTCATCCACTTTATTTTACTAGGTGCCAAACTCACCCTGGCAAAAGCCTGGAAAACGCCTAATGTTTCACCCAGAGCAGCAAAGAAAAAAATTTCCTGGATCATGAACCAGGAAAAAATGGCCGGTGTAATCCTGGATCGTTCTGAGAAATTCTATCACACTTGGGAACCTTGGGCATCTTTTGTTGGGATCACCCTTCCACATTGAAATAGCTGTACTACTGGCTGTGACTCACTTCTCCAGATGACCTTCTACACCGCCCTCTACCTCCTTTTATACTCTTCTACGCTACTTGTCCTTCTCCTTTACCCTTCCTCTACCTCTCCTGCTCTTTTTTTCTCTGTCTATCCTTTTTTCCTCCTATACTCCCTTTTCCCCTTCCTGTAGGGGATGCTCCCGTGGATTACCAATATTTGTTGTGATTAGTTAATATTTCATTTATTGGATCTCTTAGGCTATATACTGCAAGGAAATTTTTCTTTTGTCTTACTATGTTCTTTTGCTCTCCCTCCCAGAAATTGAATATATATCGCGTGTGCCTTATTCAGTTGCATAATTCAAAACTCTCACTTGTACTATTTAGTTTACAGAACCAATGAAGTTCATTGGCCGGTTCCTTTCGCTGGGGGGTGGGGGGGGGCCCTGGGGAGGTGCCCAGTCGCAGTGTGATCCCATTTGGGGCGGCAGGGCGATCTTCCCTGGGCCTGCCTCGGCCTCTGGTGGAGGGTGCTATGGAGGGATCTCCGGGTCCCCGTGACTTGAGGTGGGGCCTCGTTGATCCTTTGTTATCGAACATATCTATGCTAACACGCGCTCTCATTCTCGGGTTGGTCCAGGTTTATTCTCTTATCTCCCATATTGCAACCTTGGTCTGGGGGGGGGATATGTTATTCTTACTTGTGTTCTCCTTATATGCCTTACCAGTATGATTTATATGTCTTTTAGGGGGCGTCTTGCCCTACTATCACTTATCATTGACATGTATTGTAATCTGTTACTTTACTTAATAACAATAAAAATCTATTGAAACAGAAAAGAAAGAAAATCTGATGACCTGCCCCACGCGAGTAATTCTGACATCTGACGCTACACATAGCTAAATTACAGCATCCCAATCTGTCATGAGCTACATAAGGGAAGGGTAATGGAATCCCTGGCCTTGTAAGTGAACGGACAGGGTGACATCAATGGTTGGTAAAGACATAGTTGGTGCAAGCACCCACTCCTCCTCCCTTTGCAACAACTGACACTAAGAAGCTGCCAGGTTCATCCACACCAAAAGCACATTCTTGTGAACTGAAACAATATGAAACTAATTCTCCATATGTAACTGTAGCCATGCCCCCGTAGGGGTTGCTGTATGTAGTGGTTCACCTGTCACCCTGCCCAGCCGGACATCCATCTCTCAGTCATTCAGAGATGTGGACCAGTCCATAAGCTTTGTTTTTTTTTTGTTTATTTGAGGGGATTAAACTTGTATGGGGAATTGAGAATTATGGAATGCCCAGTAATATTTAGTGCAAACTGCTTGGGACTTCTATATACACTTTAGTATATACACTTCAATATATACACTCCAATCTTCTCTCCATCACAAACATTTGCAACACACCGTTTATCCTCCGGCACTTGCTGCAGACTGTTACTCCACCAGCACTTCTCTTGCTGCAGACTGTCACTCCTCCAGACTAGCTAGCACTACATGGGTAGGCCTGACACTACTTTATCAAACATGGTGGCCCCCATACACATATATATTTACGAGCAATGTATAGAAATGCTTGTAAATATTAAGGCACTTTGGCGATATTATTTACCATATAGTGAAGAATTGTACATCAAAATATTAGCTCATCCCGCCACTTTGTGAGCGTAAGCAGTGACCAAGAGCTGTTGGTGACAGCACAGTCACAGTGCTGGGGGCACCAAGTGAGCACAATCCTAGCAAAGAACAGCAATGCCAGCTGTAAACATACATTTGGAAGTTTAGTGTTAAAGGCCACCACTGTGCTGCCACATATATTCATACAGCTGGCAAGAAGTGGTAAATATTACCACCTTCACATTGAAAAAGTAAATAAGAGATGAATTTTGAATAAACACACGTGTCCCACTGGATATACATAAACAGAATATAGGACAGCCCTTTCCAACTAGGGTTCCTCTAGATGTGGCTGATGCCCCATACACACTATCAGATTTTCTGCTGATTTTTTCCTTCAGGTTTTGCAACAGCTGGAGGTCCGCTAATTGCATGTCCCTGTTCTATACCCTCCCATCATAAACATGGTACATACAATTTAACCTCTTCAGATCCGCGCTATAGCAGAATGATGGCTACAGCATGGACCTACTTTGCTGGGAGTATGTCAATAGACATCCTCCCATGCTCAAGCTGCCTGTGCGCCCCCTGCAGGGCATGCACTGCCCGCTCTGTGATCAGCGAGTCTATGAGACAATGACAGCTGATCATGTGATGTAAACAGAGGCGGTAATCAGCTATTTTTTCTCCTCGCACTCACAGCATGAGGAGAAAAAAAATCTGATGACCAGTGGCTCTCGGATCAAGGAGAGCTCCAGCCAGCTCATTTATGCCCACCCATGCCACCTGAAAGTGCCACCTACCAGTGCACAACAGTGCCACCTACCAGTGCACAACAGTGCCGCCTACCAGTGCACAACAGCGCCAGCTACCAATGCCCACAGTGCCACCCATCAGTGCGCACAGTGCCACACAGTGTTACCAGTCAGTGCCTCACTAACAGTGCTGCCCATCAGTGTCACTTTCCAGTGCCCATCAGTGTCATCTACCAGTGCCCATCAGTGCCATCTATAAGTATAAGGACAGACAAACTGTCATGGCCAGAGGTCAGGCTGGAAGACAGTAAAGAGGCTCCTACCAACCAGCAGGATTATCATGTCAACTATTCAATTTGATTCTGCGATGCATCACGATGCATCACGATTACTGACCATGGTTTTCTTAAAAAAATTTCAAGCAGTCAGAAGAACTCCATTTTTTTATTTTATCCATTCTTAAAAAAAAAGAAACTCCCCTCCATTAAGTACAGACCCCTCTCTCTCAGTATAGACCCCCCTCTCGCAGTATAGATTCCTCTCCCTCAGTACAGACCCCACTCACTAAGTACAGACCCCCTCACTAATTATAAACCTATCTTCAGTGCAGACCCCCCTCAGTGCAGACCCCCACCCCCTCAGTGCAGACCCTCCTCTCCTCAGTGCAGCCCTCCCCTCAGTGCAGACCCCTCTCAGTGCAGACCTCTCCTCAGTGCAGACCCCCTCTCCCTTACCATAGCGTCTCCCCAGTACATGCCCATTTCCATTACAATAAATTGAACTTCAGAACAGCGTGGGATAGGCACAGAGGTGTGTCCCTTGGACTCCCTCCTTCTTCTGTGTAGATGTAAACAGAGAGGAGGGGGAGGCGCGTCCTGTACTCTGGGACTCGGGTCTCCCACAGCAGCCTGCAACACAGAGATGCCGGGCGGCTGGGAAAGACGCCAGTAGAAGGTGGGAAAAGAGTGCATGGCTATTGCCCAGGGCTCCTTTTGGCTGCTTTCAGCTCTGTTCAAAGAGGCGCGGCTCCATTCAGAGAAAGGCAGGGCACAGCACACGGATTGTCATCACCAACAATCAGTTATGCCAGTCGCAGCATCGATGGCACATTGTGGACTGCTGAATCACGATGCTGCAATCAAATTCAGCACCCCTACTGACCCCCATATGAGTAATACAAAATTACCAATAGGATAATGACAGAGGTGTTGGCATCACAAGCATGGGGTACTACATGCCAGGAAACATACCCTCACTCTAGATACAATAAATAAAATATACCCTGCACTAACCTGTAATATTTTGAATTGCAAAAGAGAGTAAGTGCACAACACATGCATAAAATGTCCATAAAAATTGATCTTAAAACAAAGTACAGTGCTAATCAACACAGTAATTTTTTTTAAAAACCAAAAGCGCATTAACTATGTCCAAATGTCAATAAGGGTTGAACAACATTCATTAAATAATGTCTTTTTAAAAGATCAGCATCATAAATTATATCAACCATGCCAAATTCCTTCATTGCAGAAAATCACTCACCAGATACAATCTAACCTTCATGAAAAGAAGATTTTTTTGATTAGAAAAAAATAGGCAAAAAAGTATTTAAATACATACTCAATAGAAAATATATTACACCAATATAAGTAAAATACTAATACATTTAGGCCCCGTTCACACCTTTGTATTGTAATACGTGACTTGTAAAGCAAAACAATTGTAATTGTTGTACGTGTTGTACGTCAACTCGTTATTGACGTTCGCAATTTCAGACCAACTTTCTGTGCCCGTGTGCATGCAAAACAAGTTTGAGCCAACATCCGTCGGAAAAAATCCATGGATTTTGTTTTCGGAATTTTGGATCAATGTCCAATCGTGTGTATGGGGCATAAGGCTTTGCAAACCTCTGCTTTTAATGCACCAGAAATATATTTAGCTGATTTCAACTGTTAATTTGATCAATTAATTATTCGATCGATTAATTATTAAATATTGATGCCCACATGTACATGTATACATAAGCTATACATGGAAATATTTTAAGTATTAACACATTGATAAGATTTACATCATGTATATCTAAAACACTATAAATACTATAGGTTGTTTTTAATTTGAGTGAGCATAATTATTTTTATATGATTACTACTTAATTTTGACCATTGAAGTAATTAAAATTTTCTCAGAGGAATTTCCCTTAAAAATGACTACTGCACATTCATCATTAACTTCCACTCCATGTAATAGTCCCGAGGAAAATACTGTATGTATTGCCATCCATCCACTGGGATTAAAAACTGTATTATTCATGCAGTGGGACTTTCTGTTAAAACATCATATATATTTTTTACTCTCCTGTTATCGTCTTATTTCTATAGTCAGCAGAAAAACATATTTCCTTTAGGGGAAGAAATCCAAAGCTAGATTAATATAGTCAGTCAATGCAGATCCTCAGGGAACATTTAGCTTGTGTGAATTCCTGTAGACAGGCTTTGACTCTAATAAAACCGTAGCATTTAACAATAATGCCACTATTTTCAATGAGCTTCAACTCAACAAGGCGTGTAGATAAATAAATACTTATGGATATGAGACACAACATAAATACCTATATAAAAAAGTAGGTATTTTGTAACAACAAAAATACTGATTTTTTTTAATTTATAAAACAAATAAAATACTTCCAGCAATCATTATATTTATTATATATGTTTTGTCAGCTAGGAGGTCTGGGAAATCTGAGCTTCACCTTGTCTCCCTCTCCCATACACTTTTGTTTTTTTAATAAATTTTATTGAAATTTACAAAATACAAAAAAAAAAAATAAGCAGAAGAGATTGGTGTCTGATGACACATAGCACATAATGCAAAGCCCATAAAAAACAGAAAGGATATATAAGCAAAATTAAGGGCTAGGAGATGTGGATGGATTTCAATAAACACTATATATGATCGATAGTTCTTGGTCTTACTAAGGGAGGAGTTAATATAGTGTAAAAGTCTATCTAGTTATTGGCAATTTCTTGATGTAAGAGCAGCAGTAGGCCTTGAATTATAACATAATGAAGTAGAGAGTAATGATTCTTCTGAAACCGATAAAGTGAAATCGATAAAGGTTCTGGAAAAAAAAAAAAGCTTTTTAGAGGTGATGTGATACAAGTCGAGGACAAGCTTTTCTTCCTTCTTAATATCTGAAATAGTTGAAATGGTAGAAGACATCCATTTTTTAAAAACTACCCTTCGCGCCACCAGCAGGCATATCACGATCCAATGCGGATGATAGGCTTGCGTGGTGGTGACTCTTGAGAAGTTGAGCTATCGTACCCAAAGTGCAGGACAAGAGGGTCCTTGGGTATATGTCGTTGGGTAACTCCAAATATGAAAATGTATCATCTGGTTCAAATAGTTTGAAATAGATGGGCAAAGCCAGAAACGGTGGGATAGGGATGGTCTTGCTAGGCCACAGTGGGCAGAGAGCAGGTCGAAGGTTGGATTTTGACACCAGCAAAGGAATACAGTTCCTTAAAAAAGTATTCATACCCTTTGAAATTTTCACATTTTGTCATGTTACAACCAAAATCTTAAATCTATTTTATTTGGATTTTATGTGATAGACCAACACAAAGTGGCACATAATTGTGAAGTGGAAGGAAACCGAAAAATGGTTTTCAATTTTTGTTTACAAATAAATAGCTGAACAGTGTGGCGTGCATTTGTATTCAGCCCCCTTTACTCTGATACCCCTAACTAAAATCTAGTGGAACCAATCGGCTTCAGAAGTCACCTAATTAGTAAATAGAGTCCACCTGTGTGTAATTTAATCTCAGTATAAATAAAGCTCTTCTGTGAAGTCCTCAGAGGTTTGTTAGGGAACTTTAGAACAAACTTTAGAGCAAACAGCATTATGAAGGCAAGGAACACACCAGACAGGTCAGGGATAAGTCGCCTCGTGCCGTGTCCCTGCCATTGTGAGCGGAGGATGCGACGAGGCAACATCTGAAGAGAAGAAGAGAAGAACAGGTCAGGTGACAGCGGCGACAGCGGCGACAGCGGCGACAGAAGACTGGGCCACCGCCTGTAAAAGAACTAGAAGAAGGCGCGGTGGTCCGGCAACCAGAACCAAAGAGGGGGACAAGACCCCCCAAAGAGGGGGACAAGACCCCCGAAGTCAGAAGAAGAGGGCGGCAGCGGCGAAGAAGAAAGCCGGGCTCCTCCGCTAGTAAAAGAGCTAGCAGAAGATAGCGGAGGAGTCCGGTGAGAAGACCCCCGAAGACGGACAGAAGACCCCTGGAGCTGTGCAATAAACTATTTTAACCCTTGTGTGTTGTGTTTTTTTTTTTTACATTTTTTCACAGGTGAATGGATAGGGGTACATTGTACCTCATACTAATTCACATAGGGTGGGGGGGCCAGTATCCGGGGGCCCCCTTTTAAAGGGGGCTCCCGAATTCCGACAAGCCCCCTGCCCGCAGACCCTGGGAAAAAATTTCACTCTCTAGTCTCTATGTGCAAAGCTGGTAGAGACATAACCAAAAAGACTTTCAGCTGTAATTGCAGCGAAAGGTGGTTCTGCAAAGTATTGAATCAGGGGGGCTGAATACAAATGCACTCCACGTTTTACAAATGTATTTGTAAATAAAATTGAAAAACATCAATCATTTTTCTTCCTCTTCACAATTATGTGCCACTTTGTGTTGGTCTATCACATAAAATCCCAATAAAATACACTAAGGCCGCGTACACACGCGGGGACTGTTCGCTCAACTTTGTCCGTCAAACAGTTTCAGCAAACAGTCCGCTCAAAATTAGCATGGACGGACTTGCCCACACACGACGAACGAACAGTTTGCTGAAACCGTGCGCGATGACGTGAACGGCACGTACGACGGGACGGAAAATACGACGTCCTATACACTGCATTACAACTTTCGGCGTGTAAATCCTTTCTGAGCATGCGCGGAACTTAGTTTGACGAACAAGCCTACACACGAGGGGACTGTTCGCTGAAACCAAGTTTCAGCGGACAGTTTTTCGGAATTTCTGAAAAACTTTGTTCAGCAGACTGTTCGCTGAAACTGTCCG
The DNA here is from genome assembly GCF_037356315.1 of Lithobates pipiens. Classification (NCBI taxonomy): domain Eukaryota; kingdom Metazoa; phylum Chordata; class Amphibia; order Anura; family Ranidae; genus Lithobates; species Lithobates pipiens. Next base: position 101,998,814 of record NW_027507785.1, read on the forward strand.
CTGAAAGCCCACACACGGGCGGACTGTCCGCCGAAACACTGTTCAGCGGACAAAGTTGGGCGAACAGTCCCCGCGTGTGTACGCGGCCTTACGTTTTTGGTTGTAACATGACATAATGTGGAAAATTTCAAGGGGTATGAATACTTTATCGAGGCACCATATATGCTACTGTATATGAATGAGTTTGAGCTGTGACTCTTGCCAAATCTCATTGGTGATCAGATGTGAGACTGTATTGTGCTCGTTCATTTATTTGTAAGACTGCTTTCACACTGAAAGTGCCGTCCGTTAGCGCTAAAGCACCGCTCATTTTAGCATCGCTTTAGTGCTGTTTAGGCGGTGCCTTTGCGCTCCTTTTCAGGCTGCTAGCAGGGTGCTTTTAACCCCAAAAAAGGGTTAAAAGCTTAACAAGGGTTAAAAAGTTAAAAGGTTTTGCTGCGCTTTCAAAATGCTTTCCAGGCACTTTGAAAGTGCTGCCCATTCATTCCAATGGGCAGGGTGTTTTGGGAGGGCTAAATACAGTGCTCTCAACCCGCTTCAAAGATGCTGCTTGCAGGACTTTTCGGAACATCCCACAAGTGCACCGCCCTGTGTGAAAAGACACAATGGAATAAATGGGAGGCGATTTTTAGGTGCTTAACAGAGGCTATTTCCAGCGCAAAAGCACCTAAAAAAAGCCCCAGTGTGAAAGGGGTCTAAGTGATTAGACTGAGAAGTCTTTGCTCCAGTTTGCTCCCGATGAGCATCCAAAGGAGAAGGTAAACTTGAGATTCAGTGCCTGATAAATGTCTGTTATAGAATAAGCTTGTGTGTGTAGAAGACGATCTATTAGAGACAACTGGAATCTCTTTTTCAGGTCAGTACAGCAGAATTTTGCGTAGCTAATGCATTGCCAGTGATGAAAGAAATTATGCATGGGTAGCGCATAGTCTTTCGCCAGAGTGTAATAGGAGTGGAAGGTGCCAGAATCCAAATCAATTAAGGGAGAAACCAATGTTAAGCCTTTGAAATTCCAATGTGTAAAGGCCTCATGTTGCATCCCCCTGGGAGAAACATCAGGTTTCCCTGTATGGGCAGATATCTAGAGATAAAGGGGAAGAGGCCTAACTTCTTTTGGACCTCTTGCCATGTTATAATGGTATTACTCAGAAGTACGTTATGGAGGAATTTGGTGGATAATAGATTCCATTTGCAATTCCTAGAGAATAAGGGAGTCCCACTTCTGATTCCAACTACCATTTTGAGTAGCGGGATGAGGAGGACACCCAGTCTAACCCTACTACTATGCATGTAAGCATGCCAGATTATACACACTGATATTGTGTAGGTTTGCCACCCTTCACGCTAGGAGCTACAGTTTGGATAAAGCTATACAGGTTTTTTTTTATTCTGTCACAAAAAAGAAGAAATGGCCCTGTTCAATAATTGAACATCTTTATGTTTCAATAGGAGAGGGATGGTTTATACCTAAATGCCCTGCTTACCCCAAACGCAGGTGATCAGACACTATAACTGGTTACTGTGTTCTTTACCTATAGCAGCCCCCTTTCCCATTAAGGCAAGCAAGCCTACCTGTACTCGGGTGCCCCAGGACGTATACACAATGCCATAGTGCCTGGCTACCACCCCAAGGCAGGCGCAAACTGAGCAAAGCAAACAGGGACTTGCGGTTGGCAGACAGGCAGAGTGGTTCAATGATAGTCCAAGTAAAAGGCAGGCAGAGTTGAGAGAATAGTCATTATTCAGTCTGAGGTCATACACAGGGAAATCCAATCTAGCCAGACAGGAAGCTTGATCAGGTATTACACAATCTAACACACTCTACAACAAGCATGAGCCTGAAGGCTTGGCTAGCTTATAACAGGTTTGGTCTCCACCCAGAGACTGCCCAAATTATTCATCTTTCAGGTGGACAGACAGGTAAATGCCACAATCAAAGGCAGGATTCTGGAATGAGGAGCAGGAGCACTAGCCGCTCCTGATGCTAAAGGTCTCACGGGAGATGACTGGTACCAAGGGTGAGAAAGGGTTCCTTAATGATAAAATCTTGATTTTATAATAGTTAATTCAAAGGCCGGAGCATAGCCTAAAGTGGAAGATATGTTTTACAGCGACTATGTCATAGGAAGGATTGGAAGTAAAAATTAGAACATCGTCTGCAAGAGGGCTGTGCATAATTCTACCCTACCTATACGTACTCCGTGTAAAGATGCCAACTCTGACAAAAAACTGGACAAGGGTTCCAAAGCCAGATTAAACAAGAGGGATGATAGAGGACAACCCTACCTAGTTCCTTAAAATAATCAAATGTTATTCAAGAGCAGGCCCGCCACCACCCCTATAGCTATGGGAAAAGCATACTCTACATGCTGCAAATGAAATGTAAGAAAGGACCAGAAAAGGCCATTTCATCGAGGACTAGAGAAAGCCATTCAAAACTCCCATTGTCGAAAGCTTTCTCCGCGTCTACCGTGATGATCACATAGTCCCACGGTGCATGAGACCTGGCACTCCAAGATCATAAGAACCTTACATATGGTGACCAAGACTATCCAGTCTTTGATAAAGCCAGATTGTGCAGGATGAATCAAAGATGTTAAAATGTCAGTGAGGCTGGTGGCTACAATCTTAGAGAGTATTTTTACAACTAGGTTTAACAAAAAAATAGGTTGATAAGATCTAGGCTCTAAGGGATCCTTGCATTTTTTGGCTAATAACTCATAAAAGGTTTGATTACCAGTTGGCAGGTAAGGGTCGCCTGCCCAGATCCCATTGCAAACTGCTGCCAAGGTTGGTTGAAGGGTGTCCTTAAAGTGTGTTACCCAGAAAATCTGTTGGGGCTAGGAGCCTTATTGTTTGGTAAGTGATGAATGATTTAATATTTCTCCAGAGGAAATGGGCATGTTTAGGAGCATTAGATGGGAAGGCATGTTGTTAGGGAGCTGAAGCCTTTTAAGAAATGCATGGGCGTGCGAGAGATCAATTACATCATGCGCATATAGCAAGGTATAGAAACGCTCCATAATTGTATTAATTTATTTACTGTAGGTGTCGATTGTATAGACCCCTTGTGATATTGGAGAGAAGCAATGTAAGTTTATAGGGGCCTTTACATAATCTGGACAGAAGTTTACCAGTTTTATTCCCAAATGTAATCATTAGTAGATCAATGTGGGAAAGTTTAACCATTTCCAGCTGTTAAACCCAATGATCAAATTAAATGTTTGTTTCATGCCATCTAGATCTATTTTTGGGGGTATTAGTTGGTATGTTCTGAGATGTGTACTAGCCTCTCAGTAACTCACTAAGGAATATTTTTAAAGGAAGCCATATAGGAAATGATGTGGTCTCTGAGGAAAGCTTTACCAGATTCCCATAGAGGTTAGGATTATCTTTGTATGAAACATTATTAGCCTAATTTTCTGCCCAGACTTCAATTATTGTGCGGTGGAAGTCGTCATCTTTGGCAAGAAACTAAGGAAGTCTCTGCAAGCGAAGGGGATTCTGATTGTCTAGGTCTTCAATAGAAACTGAGACTGGGCTGTGGTCTCATATATTTCATGAATATTGGCCTCTCTAACAATCGGTATAATTAAGTTGGTACAGAAGAAATAGTCCAATCTAGTAAATCTATTGTGGGGGAGGTGAATTCAGAAGAATAAGTCAACAGACATCCACTAAATTGAGGGCATCTATTGTGGAGTCGAGCAAAGTTCATGAAGTCATATGGTGGTTTGGGAAATTAGGTGCGTAGATATTAGCGATCTTGACGGTTGGCAAGTGGTTAATCTTCTGGTCTAAATGACAGTCAGCCTTATTTAACTCACTTCCTCTGAGTCCAGACTGTCACTGACCCACCCCAAGTTTGTGAATGGACAGTGAATCAGAAGTAGCACAGTGGTGAGCTCATCTGTCTGTCACTCTACTTTCTCTCCTTAGCAGCTTGCTCATAGTCAATGCATTAACTGATTGGCTTCCTGTGATGCCTCTTCCTCTCCCACTCTCTGTTGCACAGGGACTTTAATGATGTATTAAAATTGTCTTTAAAATCTGCCTGGAGCTCAAATATGTTCAGATTCTAATACTTTTTAATAAAGTGTGTAATGGATCAGGTAAAATGCATATTTTCTATGCATCTTTTTTATATTATAAACTTTATATTTTTTCCTGTATATACAGTAAACTGCTTTTATATTCCTGTTAAAAATGGCCGCTAGTAGCACCCCCTCCCATTGTGTCAAAGAAATGTGAAACTAGGATGGCGCCTCCACCCAGGAATACGCTCGACTTGGTGATGCCCAGATCCTGGAAAAAAGTTTGCCTTACATGGACACAACCAATCAGAAACTACTAATACCTTAACATTGTGCTAATGATACATATGCTCACCGCCTAAGGCCGCGTACACACGGGCGGACTGTTCGCCCAACTTTGTCCGCTGAACAGTGTTTGGGCGGACAGTCCGCTCGTGTGTGGGCTTTCAGCGGACAGTTTCAGCGGACAGTTTGACGAACAAGGTTTTTCGGAAATTCCGTAAAACTGTCCGCTGAAACCTTGTTTGAGCGAACAGTCCGCCCGTGTGTAGGCTTGTTCGTCAAACTAAGTTCCGCGCATGCTCAGAAAGGATTTTCACGCCGAAAGTTATAATGCAGTGTATAGGACGTCGTATTTTTCGTCCCGTCGTACGTGCCGTTCACGTCATTGCGCACGGTTTCAGCAAACTGTTCGTTCGTCGTGTGTGGGCATGTCCGTCCATGCTAATTTTGAGCGGACTGTTTGCCGAAACTGTTTGATGGACAAAGTTGGGCGAACAGTCCCCGCGTGTGTACGCGGCCTTAGTAGCTCACCTATAAAACTCCCATGTATCCGGAACCAATAAAGAGAGTATAATCAATCAATCAAACTGTGCACAGTTTCAGAGTGATCCTTTCTCGTGCCTGCACTAAGGGTTATTCAGGATGGGGGGCAGATACCCATCAGACGATTAGTCTGATCCAAACCAAGTGCACATGATAAGTTCACCTACCGACACCGACTTTTCCATCCAGCCAATTATATATATATATATATATATATATATATATATATATATATATATATATATATATATATATATATACAGTGGTGTGAAAAAGTGTTTGCCCCCTTCCTCATTTCCTGTTCCTTTGCATGTTTGTCACACTTAAGTGTTTCGGAACATCAAACCAATTTAAACAATAGTCAAGGACAACACAAGTAAACACAAAATGCAATTTGTAAATGAAGGTGTTTATTATTAAAGGTGAAAAAAAATCCAAACCATCATGGCCCTGTGTGAAAAAGTGATTGCCCCCTAAACCTAATAACTGGTTGGGCCACCCTTAGCAGCAACAACTGCAACCAAGCGTTTGCGATAACGTGCAATGAGGCTTTTACAGCGTCCTGGAGGAATTTTGGCCCACTCATCTTTGCAGAATTGTCCTAATTCAGTTACATTAGAGGGTTTTCGAGCATGAACAGCCTTTTTAAGGTCATACCACAACATCTCAATAGGATTCAGGTCAGGACTTTGGCTAGGCCACTCCAAAGTCTTCATTTTGTTTTTCTTCAGCCATTCGGTGGTGGACTTGCTGGTGTGTTTAGGATCATTGTCCTGCTGCAGAACCCAAGTTTGTTTCAGCTTGAGTACACGAACAGATGGTCGGACATTCTCCTTCAGGATCTCTTGGTAGACAGCAGAATTCATAGTTCCTTTTATCACGGCAAGTCTTCCAGGTCCTGAAGCAGCAAAACAGCCCCAGACCATCACACTACCACCACCATATTTTACTGTTGGTATAATGTTCTTTTTATGAAATGCAGTGTTCCTTCTACGCCAGATATACTTGGACACACACCTTCCAAAGAGTTCCACTTTTGTCTCATCGGTCCACAGAATGTTGTCCCAAAAGTCTTGGGGATCATCAAGATGTGTTGTGGAGAAATTGAGACGAACTTTGATTTTCTTTTTGCTCAGCAGTGGTTTTCTCCTTGGAACTCTGCCATGCAGGCCATTTTTGCCCAGTCTTTTCCTGATGGTGGAGGCATGAACGCTGACCTTAACTGAGGCAAGTGAGGCCTGCAGTTCCTTGGACGTTGTTGTGGGGTCTTTTGTGACCTCTTGGATGAGTCATCGCTGCGATCTTGGGGTAATTTTGGGTGGCCGGCCACTCCTGGGAAGGTTCACCACTGTTCCATGTCTTCGTCATTTGTGGATAATGGCTCTCACTGTGGTTCGCTGGATTCCCAAAGCTTTGGAAATGGCTTTATAACCCTTTCCAGACTGATAGATCTCAATTACTTTCTTTCTCAATTGTTCCTGAATTTCTTTGGGTCTCGGCATGATGTGTAGCTTTTAAGGATCTTCTGGTGGACCTTACTGTGTCAAGCAGCTCCTTTTTAAGTGATGCCTTGATTGTGAACAGGTGTGGCAATAATCAGGCCTGGGTGTGGCTAGAGAAATTGAACTCAGGTGTGGACAACCACAGTTATAGTATGTTTTAACAAGGGGGGCAATCACTTTTTCACACAGGGCCATGATGGTTTGGATTTTTTTTCACCTTTAATAATAAACACCTTCATTTACAAATTGCATTTTGTGTTTACTTGTGTTGTCCTTGACTATTGTTTAAATTGGTTTGATGTTCCGAAACACTTAAGTGTGACAAACATGCAAAGGAACAGGAAATGAGGAAGGGGGCAAACACTTTTTCACACCACTGTATATATATATATATATATATATATATATATTGTATTATATGAGTGTAGCACCCCCTAGCTTTGCTAAAGTGCTAGAGTAGGGTGTTTTGTGTTAGTGTAGGTAGATTTTCAGGCTGGGTTGGCAGCCAAGCCTGAGTGTTAGACCCCAATCACACTGGAGGCATTTTTCAGGCTCTTTAGAGCTAAAAATAGCTCATGTAAAGCGCCTGTAAAAAGCCTCATCTGCAATACCAGTGCGAAAGCCAAAGTGCTTTCACACTGGGGCGCTGCACTGGCAGAATGTTAAAAAAAAGTCCTGCAAGCAGCTTATTTGAGGCACTTTAGGAACGGTGTATACACCACTCCTAAAGCATCCTTGCCCATTGAAATCAATGGGCAGCGCCACCAAAGCGCAACAAAAACTACGGTAAATCGCCCGTCTAGTGGAGCTTTACCGCCGAAACCCTCGCACTAGTAGTGTAATCTGGGTTGGGTGAGTGACTCAGATAGGCTGGATGACTCAGCAGCAGCTTCCTTGGTAACTCCTCCCTGCTTGCTGGAAACTTAGAGAAGGTTTCAAAAGCAATTGGGAGGATATATAAGGGGTCTATATAGGGAACTTGGTGTCGAGTTATTCATTTTACAGTCAACAAAGAGGACAAGGGGGCACTCTTTATGTCTAGAGGAAAAGAGATTTCATCTCCAAATACGTATTTTCACAGTAAGAGCTGTGAAAATATGGAATAGACTCCCTGCAGAGGTGGTTATGGCCAGCTCAGTGGATTGCTTTAAGAAAGGCCTGGATTATTTCCTAAGCTTACATAATATAACTGGGTACTAACATTTATAGGTAAAGTTGATCCGGGAAAAATCCGATTGCCTCTCGGGGGATCAGGAAGGATTTTTTTCCCCTGCTTTAGCAAATTGGATCATGCTCTGCTGGGGTTTTTTGCCTTCCTCTGGATCAACTGTGGGTATAGAATTGGGTATATGGGCTGGTATGATATTTATTATATATATATATATTTTTTTTTTTTTTTTGTGGTTGAACTGGATGGACTTGTGTCTTTTTTCAACCTCACTAACTATGTAACTATGTAACTATGAGTCTAGGAGGAGTTAGCTGGAGTATTCTGAGGGCCCTGACCAATCTCCAACAGAAGGGTTGGCAGGGGGCAGGCCTCCTCAGATATGCAGAGTCAGCCATGATCCTGACCAGGAGGCACAAGAGCAAGGAGAGGACAGCAGGAGAACACTGTTAGACAAATCTCTAGGGAGGAAGACAGCCACGTGGGCTGGTGAGTGTTGCAGTCAGAGGACTGAGAGGCATGCCGGAAGGGACTGGGTGCAAGCAGTCTGGGATGGATGCAGAGTCAGTCTGGGAGGACTGTAGAGAAGTAGCCAGGAGGGCTAGTGAAAGGGGCAGCTGCAGCCAGGCGGGTGGCAGTGCCTGAAGAGGTGGTACTGGGAGCAGCAGCCACAGGAAAGGACAGCTAGCACCAAAGACCTCTATTTTTTGCTACACCACTTCCTGCAAAAGGTAATCAGAAGGATCTAACTGAGATTTTGCTGGATCCAACCATCAGTGCTAACTGGTCCTGGGAGCTGTAGTTCTACAAGCAAGTCTATACTGGAGATAGAAGAAGAGGAGTGTGTATATGCCGGGTGTATATAAATTGTGTCCAGTGTTGGCTGGTGCTCCATTTTTGTGGGGGGCTGGCAGTGGGGGTGTGAGGGAACTCCTACAACAAGCGCTTGTTTTCATGCAGCAGCTGCCAATACCCATTCTTCTAATGCCAATGCTAATGCAGAGGAGCCTTAGCCAGAGACGAATGAGGTTCGGAGCGGGCATGCGCAATGTCACATCCATACGAGCAAGTGCGCATTGCACACACTCATCTACGAATCCTGGTGCATTGAAACAGAGAGTCTACCTAGTGTCAGTGTTGGATTGTCTTCAGCTTGTCCCTGTGTTCCTGTTTACTGCTTTTGCTTGCTGTCCTTGTTCCTGGAAACCCAACGTCCCCTGACTACTCTTGGATCCTCCCTGCCTGCTTGTCTGCTTCTGCTTATGATACTGACCTTGGCTTGGACTAATGACTACAACTCTGCCTTCTGATTGTGTACCCCGCTGCCAGCCCATTGCCAACTTCTGCCTGTTCCTGACTCTGCACTTGATCCTGAATCTGTACTTATCTACCTGGCCCCCGCTGAACAAGTCTGGTGATCAGCTACCACGTTTCCCCAATAGGAGTTCCTCTGTCTCCAAGCTCCAGCCTTCTGCCAGCAGGCACCTGCACCCTTCCGTTGTCCCAGAAGTCCCTGTCTCCACCACCAGGGGTGCTCGGACAGGAACCGTGCAAGGTACGTGACAGGGGGGTTTATTTGTCGCCCCCCCAAAAAAATGGAGCAACCCTCCAGCCCGCTCACCAGCCCGGCTCACAAGCCTGCTCACCAGCCCCACTCTCAAGCCCGCTCGCCAGACCCACTTGCAAGCCCACCAGCCCCGCACTTACCCCATCCAGGTCCCAGGCATATTTATCAGCTTTTCCTCCCGGGCGATCCGGTCATGTCTTCCCCCGGCTAATCCAGTCTTAGAACCTGCTTGACCCGATTGAGAAGCAAGCAAACGGTGGGCTCAGGGCGCTGGCCACCACTATTTGTGTCCCTAAAGAGTCTCTACTGATGAATGTATGAATGAATAATTTGTATAGCACTACAATGCGACCTGAATCACTTCAAGGAGCTGTATTCATACTTTGTTGTCAAGCTTCTTAGAAGAGGTAGGTCTTGAGTTTTTTCCTGAAGGTCTGATGGTTTTCTTCCATGCGGATGTAGATCGGTAGAGCGTTCCATGGCTGTGGTCCTTGGACAGTGAATCTCCGTTCCCGCTTTGATTTGTAGCAGGATTTGGGAATGGGGAGGAGGTTTTGGTTAGATGATCAAAGACTGCGATTGGGTGTATAGTGTTTTATTTTCTCGAGTATTGAGGAGCGTCTCCATGTGTGCATTTGTGGGTGAGGCAGAGGGTCTTGAATGTGATCCGATTCTTTATGGTTAGCCAATGTAGGCTCCTCAGGGAAGGGGACATGGATTCCCAGGGTTTTCTTCCTGTTATCAGCCTTGCCCCCGGTTTTTTGTATAAGTTGTAAGCTTGCAAGTTGATATTGGGGTAATCCTGTGTAAAGGGAGTTTGTGTAGTCAAGTCGTGAATTAATGACTGTTCCAACTACCACTGCGTTGTCCTCCTTTGGAATGAAGGGGATGAGTCTGCATAGCAGGCGGAGCAGATGGTAAGAACCACTGACTACTGCTCCTATTTGTGCATCCATTGACATTTCTGAGTCAAAAATTATTCAGAGACTCTTGGCCTTGGTCCTTGGGGAGATGGTCTCTCCAAAGATGGTGGGTGGTGTCCAAAGGATCTTGGTTCGGGAATTTTGGTTTGCGTGTAGGATAAGAAGCTCTGTTTTCGATTCGTTGAGTTTGAGGGAGGTAGTGGTCATCTAGTCGTCTATCAAAGTGAGACAATTTTCTAGTTGATGATGATGGTCTTTTTGTCTGGTGATACGAAAGTAGAGTTGTGTGTCGTCAGTGTATGAGTGGAAGCAGAGGTCTGATATTCTGATGATTTTGAGGAGTGGTCTGATGTATATGTTGAAGAGCACTGGCGACAAGGGGGATCCTTGAGGGACTCCGCAGGAGATTGCCTGGGTTTCAGAGGTGAATGCTCCTAGTTTCACTAGGTTTCATGATCAAATGGTCATCCCATTACAACCCTTCTCCATCCAAGCTCAATTCCCCTAAATAAAATAAAAAAACAAGCTGTAATGACTGCTTCTTGTCTCAGGAATGATTGAGAAATCCATGTGCCTGGCTGGGAAGGGTGGGAGATAACCAGCATTCACCAGCAGCTCCTGTGGGGGTAGTGCTACATATATATTTTTTTTCAACCAACTGTGTTTACTCTTTTTAAATTATAATGGCCACAAAGACTACCCAAATGACCCTGGTCAAAAGTTTACATACCCTGGTGATTTTGGCCTGATAACATACACACAAGTTGACACAAAGGGGTTTGAATGGCTATTAAAGGTAACCATCCCCGCCTGTGATCTGTTTGCTTATAATTAGTATGTGTGTATAAAAGGTCAATGAGTTTCTGGACTCCTGACAGAGCCTTGCAGTGCTGCACTGATGTTTCTGGATTCTGAGTCATGGGGAAAGCAAAACAATTGTCATAGGATATGCGGGAAAGGATAGTTGAACTGTATAAAACAAGAAAGGGATATAAAAAGATATCCAATTAATTGAGAATACCAATCAGCAGTGTTCAAACTGTAACAAGAAGTGGATAGACCAACTAAAATTTCAGCCACACCTGCCAGGAAAATTGTTCGGGATACAAAGAAAAACTCACAAATAACTTCTGGTGAAACACAGGACTCTTTGAAAACACGTGGTGTGGTTGTTTCAAGGTGCACAATAAGATGGCACTTGAAGAAAGGTGGGCTGCATGGTCAAGTCGCAAGAAGAAAGCCATTACTACGCAAATGCCACAAAGTATCCCACTTACAATATGCCATACATCACAGAGACAAGCCTCAAACCTTCTGACACAAAGTTATTTGGAGTGATGAGACCAAAATGTTGCTTTTGTGCAACAACCATAAATGCTACATTTGAAGAGGAGTCAACAAGGCCTATGATGATAGGTACGGAGGTGGATCACTGTTGTTTTCGGGATGTGTGAGCTACAAAGCCCCAGGAAATTTGGTCAAAATTGTTGGCAAGATGAATGCAGTATGTTATCAATAAATACTAGAGTAACATTTGTATTCATCAGCCAGGAAGCTGCGCATGGGACGTACTTGGACATTCTAACATGACAATGATCCAAAACCCAGGCCAAGTTGACCTGTCATTGGCTACAGTAGAATAAAGTGAAGGTTCTAGAGTGGCCATCTCAGTGTCCTTACCTCAGTATCATTGAGCCACTCTGGGAGATCTCAAACGTGCAGTTCATGCAAGACAGCCCAAGAATTTACAGGAACTGGAGGCTTTTTTGGAAAAAAATAGAATCATGCTAAAACTACAAAAATTATTAAATATACCAATAAATGCAAATGAATGAAGACCCCCACTGTTTGGGACATATTCAAAATCTGGCATAAAGTGATAAAACATATGTGTTAAATGAACAAAATTTGTAAATCTTACATACACCAAAGTACAGAAAATATGAAACCTTGAGACCCAAATTGATGAAAACTCAGAATCAAATATATCAAGTGAAAAATGAATAACAAAAACACAAATAAAAAGTATCCATTCATATATATGACAAAAAAATATATAGCATCCTCCCGCGTAAATGAATAAAGCTAAAAATAGAAAAAAGTTCATCAGAAATTGTGATAACTCTTCAAATGTTGGTACAGAGAAGATTAGTGCTCAATCCACCACTGTTGTGTACAAAATTACTTCTTACCAGAAGCCCGTGATCCCCCGTTACAGAGGATCCAGGGAAGCCTGTACTAATAAATACTCTCCGGGGTATATCAAGTGGAACCAATTTGCTTCACATCGCCTGTGGTAATCATGCAATCGAATGATCGTAGACAAATGCTCAAAGCGTGGCTGTGACTCCTGAGTACACCAATCGTACCTGCTTGCTCACCAACTGCTCTCCAAATAGCCTCAACAATAGATGCATGGAACATCTAGAGAAAACATAGATGCTCTGATAGTGTAAAACCTTTGGTTTAATAAAACATTAAAACAGAAAACACACTTACAAAAATTGCATCTTAGTTTTTTTATAATTTAAATTTTATTAATTTTTAAAAATAGACAAAAAACACGTGATATCCAAACATAGATATCACTGTCTTATACAATCCTTATATTTTCAAATTAATTACATTCTATTTTCATCTTTTCTCCCACCCTGTAACCCTTATATCCCCTATCCTCCCCCCACCCATCCATCCCCCTGTTCTGTTGGCCCGTCATCCTCTGCTTATTCTACTAATGCCTGGATGTAGTTTTCAGTCTTTTTGAATGATCTCCAGTTTTCCCATGTTGCCCTGTATCTATTCATTTGATTATTTTCCATTCTAATTAAATATTCCATATTGTTAATAAATTAAATTCTCTGTATCCAATCTCTAATCGGGGGTTTTTTGACTTGTAACCAATTTTTGGGTATTAAAGCTTTTGCTGCATTGAGTAAGAAGGGTATCAATCCTATTTTTTTTTTTCTTTTGGTCTATTTTTTGTTTTAAATTTTGGTTACCACTTTCTTCCTCTACCCCAAAGAACAGACATTCCCTGGGACAATATGGTATTTTTTTCTCCTGTTATTATTTCTATGTAATCTATTATTTTATACCAATAATTCTTTATCTCTGGACATTCCCACCAAATATGGTATGTTGTTCCGGGTAGTTTACAATCTCTCCAACACTGTATGGATCTAGAAGGGTCTATTCTGTGTATTCTATCCGGTGTCATATGCCATCTTATCATACACTTATTGTTAACTTCCACAGACGTTGTGTGCGATACATGTCTATGCACTGCCTCCATCATCTGTGTCTCATCTAGTTTTATGCTCATATCCTTTTCCCATTTTGCTATAGCTGGAATACATTCTTGTTTCTCTAATTCCAAAAGGATTTCGTATACTCTTCATATACAGTGCTTTACAATTACCTTAGAATTACAAAGTTTTTCAATTGGTGTTAAGGTATTCTCGTCCCTTATGGGTTTTGGGATAGAATTAACAAAATGCTGAATCTGTAGGTATTCCCATTGTTTTAGGTTTTGCCATCTATGCTTCTTTATTATTTCTTGTTTTGACATTAACACCCCTCTACAGGTGATATCTTTTAATTGTGCATTTTTCATTAATTTACCTAATTGTGTACCCCTTCCTGGAATAAAAAAAGTGAGATCAATGGGGAGTTATATACCCATTTATTTCTACGGTGTAGTGCATCCCATACTTTAAGTGTCGTTAACGTGATTTCGTGAGCCTTATTTCTACCTATTCTAAATTTTGGCGGGATTCAAATATTTTTTTTTAATTGTGTGCCTGTAAGTGATTCTTCCATTTTTACCCATCTCTTCGTTGTGCCGACGTTGGCCCATTCCACCAATCTCGCCAAAGTGATTGCGAGATAATATCTATAGATGTCTGGTAAAGCCATACCTCCGCTTTTTTTTTAAAATTAATATATTATAATTTATCCTAGACTTTTTGCATCTTAGAAAGCCTGAAGTCCGAAGTGCTGGCCGGACACGTTCAGACAAACCTGTCTTTCAGGATACACGACAGTAGCTCAAAATGACGTCAGTGCGTTGTCCTGCTCCACCCTACGCATTTTGTAATATAATTACGTATTCCAGGGGCACAAACTGGAGGCTTTTTGCCAAGAGGAATGGGCAGCTTTACCATCTGAGAAGATAAAGAGCCTCATCCACAAATACCACAAAAGACTTCAAGCTGTCTTTGATGTTAAAGGGGGCAATAAGAACTGGGGTATGTAAACTTTTGATCAGGGTCATTTGGGTTGTTTCTGTTGCCATTATGATCTAAAAAGACTAAACACAGTTGATTGATAATAAATAGCTTCAGCCAACACCTACCATGAGTGAAAGAAAAGTTTTTGTGTTATTCATATTCTCATAAAAATGGCCAAGAAATCATAAATTCTGCCAGGGTATGTACACTTACGAGCACAAATGTGTGTATGTGTATATATATGTATGTGTATATATAGATATACAGTATATTAAAAAATGGAGGCTTTCTGAATAAAATCAAATGTTTTTACAACTGAGTGTCATGTTGTTAATGCAAAACTGACAATATTGCAACTGACAACGTTGCAATGTTACATATTAGGTATATTTCTCATCATAAAGAATTTCTTACCTATTACTCATGCCTAATGATTTTTTTTATATTAATTATAAGCATACCCATCAATGATACTTTACTTTGTATTAACAGTCATGATGGAAAGAATGTCTTTTTGGCTGCACCTGTGACATTACGATAATGGGGAATCAATATTTCTCTCAGTATCGTAAAGGGTTATTGTTCTGTTTGACTTTTTCTGAGCTTGGCACCATGAAAAGGCCACAAACGAGTTCTCCGATTGCTGCTCCGGTTGCTGAGCAACTGATGCTTGGAGCATAATTGATTGAAGCAGCTTGATTGCAGTGCAGAAATAAGTTGTGCTATACATAAAATTTCCTGCCATTAGCGTGTTTTGGAAAGACTGTAAAAAAAAGAAAAAAGAAAAAGGAAAGATGCACTTTTCAGCACTGTTCATGTGTTTTAGGGTTCTTGTAAAGCAGAAATCAATGCTGAGACAGGGCACTTTAAAACAGCATTGATGTGCAACCTTTAACCGTTCTGGATTTACACACAAAACTACAAGTGCTAAATTAACCTTGCTGGTTCTGTCACTGCTGCCGACTTTAGTTTTATCTCTAGCCTTCAGTGGAAAAAGAATTTATTAAAAAGTATGTTTGTGAAGAAGTATCCAAAGGCACCAGCAACCAACACACAGCCAACAGAGGCCTCTGAACAATAAAACAGCTTGGCAGACAAAGCCCTTTCATCTTCTCTTGCTGCATAATCCATAGCTGTAGAGTGTCCCACTTTCTGCAGGGCAGTCTCCCCATTTTGCAAGTACAAATTTCTCCATCTCCCAGTAATCACTTGGGTCCATCACATTAGATTCCACTTTGGATAGTGACCTGTGCCTATTTATCCTTTTGTAGTCAATGATCAGCAGTCCAGGCAGATGAAGACAATAAAATGACTGTCCACTAACACCCTAAGTCTGCTTAAAACTTCTTTCCTGGAAGGATAAGCGTATTACTTATATTGATCTATGTGTTCTCTTAATGGGGATGTTCCGTCAATTCCAAATTTATCTGACATCCATCAAATACAAAGAAAGCAAGGGTGAATCTCTTTAACAGTGATGTTAATCGTAGTAAAAACTCTAAACCATGTGTAGCACACTCCTAGATAGATGCTAGGGTTAGGTGAATAGGTATTAGGATTAGGTACATTTAGCTTTTGCTCACTGTAAACCAGTGGCAGCCTGTCCATTAGGGGCACAGTGGAACCATCCCCCTATCCATGTGTCTGGCCCCCTAATCTTCATGCGGAGCCTGGACGCATAGATTCCAATGTTTTTTTTTTAAGCACATGATTAGAGCCAGCGGCTCTCATAGGCTTCAAAAAAGGGTTGGCTCACCCAGTTGTGTGGCAATAGTGAATAAATATTCACTATTGCCACATTGATTCTCCTGTCGGCCAATCAGGAAGCGGGTGTTGAGACCAGTTTCCTGATTTGCCGAAAGGAGAAGTGATCCTATTGACCGTGGAGGAGGGAGGAGGAGCACGGCCATCATGATACAAAGGAAGCCACCGCCTGGAGGAAAGCACTGCCTGCTCCATAGACGGGGTAAGTGCTGGCCCGACTGACCAACCACCTGACCAACCAGCCCATGCGATCCGACCAATCGGGGGGGTGGCTGTGGGTGCATTGTTTGCCACCCCCCCAAAAAACACACCAGCCACCACTGCTGTAACCAGTGTGGCTGTGTTTATTGCTCTGGTCTGCTCTATATTTCGGTGGCTGTAGGATTGACTGCTTTCCTCTGACTGGTCAAGGAATATTCTGGACTTAAGTGGACAGGACGAGTCTAATAAGCAGCTGACTTTTCATACAGCCTTTACCAATCCCTTGGAAGAGGTGTCTAGCTGGGGACCGGGAAGCTGTACAAATACTCTGAGACTGAGAGCAGCCTGGCCTTTTTCCCTGAGGAGGAGATCACAGCCTAGGGGTTCTGCCATGTGCCTGTGGGGTGTTAAAGCCTCGGGTGTGCAATCTGGAGGCCTGCTTTGCTGAAAGTTGCTGAAATCTCACTGAGGGACTGTCATCTGGGGATCTAGTTTGGTATAACAGTGTGGAATTGTTACAAGGATATTGGAAGCAGGCAACCAATTTTCCAAGGACATTTGTGAGTACAGGCTGCTGACAGAGATGCTTGAGACTCTGTGCTGAGGCCATTCCTTGTGTACTAGAGTCAACAAATGTAAATGGGATGTTGTGTCCTGTGTCCTAAAGAGCTTAGTCTATTTAATTCCAAGTAAAAGGACTTTGTTTGTACTGTCTAGAAAGAGCAATATCAATCTCCTGAAGTCACTATTTCAAAGCCCAGATCGCTCTTTACTTCTACAAGAGCTTGGCTCATAGTTCTGCAAGAGAAATTTCAGTGTCCTCAAATGTTTGCTAAGGGTTATTGGAGTGCCATTTCCTACTACCTATCCTAGTTCTACAATAAAGCTTTAGAAAAAGCATATCCCTAGACTGGTTAATTAGTCTGAAAAGTGATTGAACTGTGTATTTGCTGCGAGGAAACGATTGGGGGAAAGGATCCAGGCATTCTACCTAGAAGCTCCTCTGAGGTAGCTCTACAAATCTCTACCTCTTCCCCACTGTAGCCAAAAATGGTTTAGCATAAAATTGGATGATAATCATAAACAGATTGTTACAAGCAATGTTGACCTGAGTTTTTCGGTGGCAAGGGAGCGCTGAAACACCATCCTCTAAAATGACCATTCCTATCAGCCTTCACCACCAGTTTCACCTTTGTAGTTTAGAAATGCTGAGGCTGTACAGCTGGCCTCAAACAAAAGTGGACCTCATGCTGTGTGTATTTATTGTTGCTATTGCTTAAGCCTAGTACACACCACTAGCCTTTATCCATTCAACCCAGCTGGTTGAACGAAAAAAACCTGACCGTTCCGGTCGGAGCTACTGTACTAAGGATCTGACAATAGTACAGTGATCTCCCCTGCCGGCTTCTGTTGGACTGGCTGCCATACACAAGGGCCCAATGTTGGCCATTTTTTATTGAGCCAGCCAATGTCACCTGAAATTCGCCTTGTGTGCATGGGCTTTAGACTTCCTTAGGATTCTGCTTTTGTCTGCTGCCTGCTGTGACCTTCATTTTTTCCTTGTTTACCTAGTTACATAGCTAGTTGTTTTGAAAAAAGACACAAGTCCATCTAGTTCAGCCAATAAAAAAAAAATATGTAGAACCCTAAAATAATGCAGAATGCAAATAATGCCCTATACCCACAGTTGATGCAGCTGGAGAAAAAAATCCCTTCTTGGTCCCATGAAGACAATCAGATATTCCCTAGATCAATAAGCTCTGGTATTATTGCCTATACATGTTACTATCCATTTATATTTTGTGCATTTTAGAAATGCTTCCAGAACCTTTTTTTTTGTAATTGTATTTTTATTAAATTTCAAAGCAAGTACAATTCAATCGAGCAGTGAGATACTCGGTAAGCAGAAGTAAACATAGCAAAAACAAAACATAAATGTTAATTAGAGAAGTTAGATAATAATGTCCACAAATGCAGGCACAGAAGTGAACTGCATAACTATAATAGATAAAATAAATAACAAACAGTTTATGAATGACAATAAAAACCCTTCATGTGGCATTAGGCCGGAGGCCAAAGAAAAACAAAGCAACAAAACATCCATAAGATCGTCATGGAGAATCTGAAAAGGGGGGAGTGGGTTACCCGGACTACCACATAACGAGGTATAATGGAAGGGGGAAGGGCAAGAGCAGAAGCTAGAAAGGAGGTGCACCCACCGGCAGCTACGGCCGCTAAGTGTGTACAGACGGGGGGGCCCCATATTCCGACCGATCCCAGGGTCCCCAGACTTTATCAAACTGGGAAACCAAGTCATTTACCGAGGCTGTCAGGTACTCCATTTTCCGAATCTCGAACACCAATTGGAGAAATCTAGGCCGGGGGGGGGGGGGGTCGCACCAGATAACCAGCATAACGGGATAATCCTCTTAGCAGCTAATAGAATATAGGAGATCAGCCGGTTTGTATTTTTGGGTAGGCCTGGGATAGGGAGACCTAATAAGCAGTGTAGGGGGTCGATCGGAAGGGGCACCCCCGTCACCTCCATCACCAACGATCCCACCTCCAACCAAAAAGGACGTATCAGGGTGCACTTTCTAGAAGATGTGGAACAGTGACCCGACGTCAAGCCCACAATGCCAGCAGCGCGGCGAAACTGAGTGATCAAATTTGTGGATGACATCGGGGGTCCTATACCAGAACATGAGAATTTTTATGGCCGTTTCCCTTTGCGTGACACACTTAGAGGATTTAAAAGTAGAAGCCCAAATCTTATCCCAAGTCTGTAGGGGGGTAGGTTTATCCAGCAACTGGGATCATTTACTCATATAAAGATGTGTAGATTCATTTAAGGGGGTCGACTCATGGAGGATTCGGTGGATAGAGGAGATTAGATGTAATTGGTGGGGACCCTGGGCGCAAAGGTGTTCAAAGGCCGTGGGGTTGTCAAGGGTTAGGGTCGGAGATTTGGAGCTGAAAAGATGTCTAATCTGTAGGTAGAGGTAAAAAGAATGCTTGGGGATATTATATTTGTCACGTAAGGTTTCGAAAGCATGAAGCCTACGCCAGATGGGATGCACCAGATTTCTGATCTGAAAAGGGGGGGTCCAGCCACGTGAAGATCCTACCCAAAGACAGTCCATCAGGGATACTAGGGTTAAACAACACATTCATGGGGGGGGGGCAGGGCGAGGAAAGGGAGTACTTTTTGTTGCACTTTTGCCATAAGTCCAGGGTAAAGGACATTGGGGCCGTACATTGACGCCTAAGGTTAGGGTGAAGAGGGGACGGGGCACCCCAGATCAAGGAGCATGGATGCACCGGATATAGGACTCCCTTCTCAATAGCAGCCCACTGACTCGTGGCGTTGAGAGAGGACCAAGAGGTAATAATTCGTGAATGAGTAGCATGGTAATATTTCATGATATCCGGAGCACCCAGACCTCCCTGACCCCGAGGCGCAAACACCACTGAACTGGCAAGGCGGTGAGACCTTTCAGCCCATATAAATTTTAAAAACCGTCTTTGGAGAAGTTTAAGCTGTGGAGTTGGAATGGCGACTGGCAGTGTCTCAAAATGATAGAGCAGTTTGGGCAAAACCGACATTTTAAGGACGTTGATCCTGCCCAAGAGTGACAGAGGGTATTTGGACCAGGTCAGTAGGGAGTTATTGATGTCTTGAAATAGGGGAGGGAAGTTCACACTAAACAAATGGGAGTACGAAGGAGTCAAAAAAACACCCAGGTATTTGAGTGATTCCTTGCACCATCTATAAGGATAAGTTTTTCTAAGCCTAGAGAGTTGTGTAGCAGGTATGTGTATGGGTAGAGCTTCAGTCTTTGAGGTGTTCACATTGTAACCAGAGATCCCCCCAAAGGATGAGAGTAGTTTGTGCAGTGAGGGGAGGGAGACCAGTGGGTTAGTAATAGTTAGCAAGATGTCGTCCGCGAAGAGTGATAACTTATACTCTCCCTGTCGCATCACCACCCCACTGATATCTGGATGAGAGCGAATAGATTCGGCTAGGGGTTCAAGACATAAAATAAATAACAACGGTGATAAAGGGCACCCCTGCCGAGTTCCATTCATCAAGGGGAAGCGAGGCGACATGAAGGACGACATCTGTACCTGGGCAGTTACAGTTGAGTATAAAGCCTCAAGTGCTTTTAAAAAGGGGCCATTAAAACCATAAACTTTAAGCGTGTTCCAGAACCTTTTTAAAACAATCTACTGAGCTGGCTAGAACTATGTCTAACTATTCACACTTGCCTTCCACCTATCCTGGACTACTGTCTGTTTGACTACATTCCTGCCTTGAGATTCTAGATTGCATTTGGTTTTGTCTGTTGAGTCAGCTGTCACCTTTCAATGTCATGTAGGATCCACTGCTGTCCACGGGAACCAAGTCAGATTTATGCACCTTGATAAACAACGTGGCTTGTAATAGCAAATGTATACATGAAAAAAAATCTGCTTCTAATTAATTTTAAGGACTTTACTTATCTCTAGCTTAAGATTTATCTTTGAAATAAAATTAGTGCTCATTTAGATGTTTCAAGAACTATGAGAGGAAATGGGTACTTGGCAGGCCACTCATTCAGAGATGGTGGAGTTATAATGCAGGAAATTAGAGGTAGAAAATTAGTTTCACACTTTTAAACTAATAGCAGCTAAAATATTTAGCATGCATTATTATGAGAGGACCTTTGCAGAAACGATTAAAAGAGAATAAGAAGGACATTGTAAGGTTTAGAGCTTTAGTTAAAATGGTATTTAACTAAAAATCAAAATTACAATATTGTATATTGCATCATACAAATTGTTGAATGTGGTGGCTGCATCAGTTTTCCTTTTTAATATGTGTACACACGATCTGAGTTTTCGTCGGAATTCCGTTCAAGCTTGGCTTGCATACACACAGTCACACACAATTTCTCTGAACTTTCGACCCTCAAGAACATGACTATGTACAACACATAGGACTGGACTATAAAGAGGAAGTTCAATAGCCAGTCTGACACCCTTTGGGCTCCTTCTGCTAATCTCTTGTTAGTACAAGTTTGGTGAAAGACGATTTGTGCTTTTCAGACTTGTGCTTTTCCGATCGTTACTGCTCTTCAGTTTTTGCTTGTGGGTTCGTACCTGTTCTTCAGTATGTGTAGTCAGTTTCAGTGCGTATTATTATTATTATTATAGTATGTATTTCATTTTTAGTGCGTTCTTGTTGGCTCGTGTGGGGGCTTGGCGTTGGGGTTCTTGCTTTGACCCAAGCCCAGGCCATGAACAGGGTGGGGAGGAGTTCATGGACCAAGAATTGGTTGTTCCAGTGTGACCAATTCTGTGATATGCCTTTGTTGCGGGAGATCCACGAGAATAATCCTGATGATTTCAGGAATTTTCTACAGATGACAGACCCCGGTTTTCACTGTCTGTTGGCTTGGCTGTCCTCTCATATTATGAAGCAGGACACCTGCATGTGGCAAGCCATCACTCCCGAGGAGAGGCAAGTCTCCACCTTGCGGTACTTGGCGATGGTACGAAGTCTGCAGGACCTCAAGTTCTATACAGGCATCTTCCCCCAGGCTCTGGGGATCATTAATCCAGAGAGCAGTTCTGCCATCATTCAGGTACTGCAGAATGACTATATTAAGTTAAGATTTCTCTTTTAACATCACATTATATGTATTTAATGTTTGCTAATGTATTGTATTTCTTTCATCATTCCCTAATTACCATGATTGTAATATGATGTGATTGTCTTCTTTATCCTCATGCATGCTGTATGCTTTTAATGCTCCTTTTTGTGCATATTTGCCTTCACTAACCTCCCCAGCATGCTATTCTGGGTCCATATACACCTAGCCTAGTTATTTAACAATGTATTTTGTCAGCTCCATTGTAGTGCTTTACCCTAAACACCCCCTAAAATGTGTACATTGTTGTCCTTAAATTCAGGGCAGAGTGTCATAGTTTTTTTTTGGGGGTCCCAAACTTATCTAGAACCCCTCCCTAAAATTTTTACAATGGGCCATCAGAGGGGGTGAGGAATCTGTTAAGTGAACCTTATCTTTTTGCCTTTAAATACTCCTTAAAACAAATGTTATACTGATGTTGGCTAATAATGTTTGTGTCTAATCTGCTTGAAATGTTATGTGCAAAAGTACTAATTTTATTTTTTCTGTTTTGACTCCACAGTTTCCTTCAATGCCACAGGAGTGGCAGATTGTGGCCTCCCAGTTTGCTGAGCGTTGGAACTTTCCCGACTGGGGAGGGGCAATCGATGGGAAACATGTCCACTCGTCCCACCACCCCACTCGGGGGTCATACTATTTTAACTATAAGGGGTTTAATAGTATCGTATTGATGGTGGTGGTGTCAGCGACATATGAGTTTTTATATGTGGATGTGGGGAAGAATGGCCAGATGTCAGATGGTGGAATCTTTGCCCAAACTGACTTCTACCGACATCTCCAGAGTGGTGGCTTGGGATTGCCACCTGCGGAAGAGAACGTGCAAGGACTCCCATTTGTGTTTGTCGTAAACTAAGCATTTGGTCTGGGTGAACATCTTATGAGGCCATTCCCCCAGAGGACCCTCACCTACTTATCTTTTTTTGGACAATATTCACACATGAAGACACCTCTAGTATCCCCTGGAGCACCTGCGTGGGACTCCCTAAAAAGTTTGTTCTGGTGTCCCACACTAGTGCTTCTGAGTCCAGATGTCTAAACAGCTGCTGAGTGTCCTCTCCTTACATTACACTGAATCAAGTTTGAATTTCATTCTAGTTACAAACACATCTAGACAACAATGTACTAAACTTATTTTAATACAAATAGGCATGACCAAATGTAGTTAACCCTGTATCTGCAAAAAACATAAAAACAAAATGTCAAATGCAATGTCAAATTAACAAGGGACACCAACCAACTTCCTTGAGGTTAAAAAAAAAAAGATAATAATGTTTTTGTGGTAACTTGACACACAAAAAAATAAAAAAACATTATGGAGATCACTAGAAAATAATTTTAAAATGATCAAAAAAAAAGAAGATCTTGATTTAACAAAAAAAAGTAAAAAAAACACTAACATATAATCTTAAACATTATTATGGAGATAATTATATTGTTGTGCCTGGTTTACAAAAAAAGAGTATATGGTATCCTCATCCTTATATATTGACTACAGAGAAAATTTTGGGAGAACAAAAGGAATTCATACATGGAACATCATAACCATGATTTGCCTTAAAGTTACCCAACAGAATGATGGACTGTCTTGATACTGGATTATATAAAAATACAAAATATTTATTATTAATTATAAAAGGTTTTTTTCAAGAAAGGAAATTATACAAACATAAATAAATACAAAATATAACTGTAACATAGACAAAATCTGTTACGACAGTTTCTAATGTCCAATTCGGTCTTTGGTTTCTCTACTAGTTTCGTGACTTTTCTGTCGCTTCTTCAGGAGACCTTGTTTGTCTGAAATCGAAATTTATCACAATTTATTTAACAAAGATGACATTATTCAAGGTATTTGATGTATTGAGTTACAAAATAATTAAAAAAAGGGGAAAATTAAGAGAAAAAAAGGGGAGTAAAAACACCAAGTGTGCAGCTCACCACCATGCAGATATCGCAAAGCATTTGGCGTTCGGGTAGTCCCTGCCAAGCCAGGCTTTGACCACCCTTTGGGGCGGACACGGGAGGTTCAATGTCAGCTACAAAACAATAGTCAAAGATTATTAAATTGTGGATATATATAACTAGTTTGCATATTTTTAGGGCGTAACATTTATGTCACAGTGTGGGTATAAAGTCCACATACCGGTATAGCCAGATGCTTTTACACGATGCAGCGTGGGTAAAAATACAGCAGTTCAATAGCGCCGAAGCCCAGATACGGATATTAGCATACCAAGAACGAGAGGGGGGTTTTGTATTGTATTAGGTCTGGTTCACGGTGGACACTATGTCTATATCAAATAAAGCAGGGGATCCAAGTCTCTGCCCAGTATACCATGGATATGCAGTATTAACCTAATAGAGATATATATGATTAAATCAGCCAGATGGATATAGGTTATATAAAAGTGGCTCTAGATTGATAATCTTAGTGCAGAGTATATAAGAGAGCTCATACCGATAGGCAATATCCCTCCTGTTTACGAGTCTTAAGTCCAAGCGACAATTCTGGCCTGGAGGCCCTACGTCCTCCGTTCTGCTGCTGTGAAGGAGCGCCATGATGGCGCGCCTTTAACCTCCAACCCGGCGGCGTCAGAAGCCCGGCGCGGGCGCCGAGCTATGACGTCGCCGGGTCCGCCGCTCCTGTTGCGCATGCGCTCGAACGTGGCGACGTGCATCAGCTAGAGTCACCATGGAAACCCTCGGTGACTCGTTGCTAAAGCGGACCTGGTGCCACCCACAAGTGGGAGCCTTACAGGGCCGCCGGAGAGGCGTGTGCCCGCCCCTGGGAGTCTCCTCCCATACTCCATTCTATGCATCAACATCACATGGCTTGAGTATCGCACACCTAGCTTTACAATACAAATAGATAAATATAGAAGGTAAACAAAGAAGCAAAGCTTTGCAGCTTTTACATTGGCAAAATTTTTTACATATTATTATAAATATGCGATTCTCACCATTACGTTAAGCTTATCTGTGGAGAAATAATACAGAATCATAATTAAATAAACTAAATTAAGGTGCTAAGTCAAAACGGACTATTGTCCACATGATACATTATTGACTAGTACCAGAAATTCATAGTAGTGTCAGAGAAAGGAGGCAAGGAGTCGAACTCCCAAAATACCAAACAGGTTGAGGGGCAAAAGTAAATAGGGGGGGGAAAAAAGTAAATAGGGGGGGAAAAGGGGAGGGAAGGAAAGGAAGGGGAAAGAAAAAGAAGGGGAAAAAAAGAGGAAAAAGAGGGGAGACTTTAAGGCAAATCATGGTTATGATGTTCCATGTATGAATTCCTTTTGTTCTCCCAAAATTTTCTCTGTAGTCATTATTATGGAGATGTGGCTTTAACCACTTTCAGACCGGACCATTTTGCTGGTAAATGACCAGAGGTCTTTTTACACTTTGGCACTGCGCTGCTTTAACTGGTAATTGCGCGGTCATGCAATGTTGTACCCAAACGAAATTTGCGTCCTTTTCTTCCCACAAATAGAGCTTTCTTTTAAAGGTATTTGACTGACTCTGCGATTTTTATTTTTTGCGATATAAACGTAAAAAGACCGCAAATTTTGAAAAAAAAGGATATTTTCTACTTTTTGTTATTAGAAAAATCCAATAAACTCAATTTTAGTCATACATTTAGGCCAAAATGTATTCAGCCACATGTCTTTGGTAAAAAAAAAGTCAATAACTGTATATTTATTGGTTTGCGCAAAAGTTGTCACATCTACAAACTAAGGTACGTTTTCTGGAATTTACGCAGCTTTTAGTTTACGACTGCCTATCTCATTTCTTGAGGTGCTAAAATGGCAGGGCAGTACAAAACCCCCCCAAATGACCCCATTTTGGAAAGTAGATACCCTAAGGAAATTGATAAGAGGCATGTTGAGCCCATTGAATATTTTATTTTTTTGCCTCAAGCGATTGAATAATGACAAAAAAAAATTATTTTTATTTTTTTACACAAAGTTGTCACTAAATTATATATTGCTCACACATGCTATGGGCATATGTGAAATGACACCCCAAAATAAATTCTGCTGCTTCTCCTGAGTACGGGGATACCACATATGTGGGACTTTTTGGGAGCCTAGCCGCGTACGAGGCCCCGAAAACCAAGCACTGCCTTCAGGCTTTCTAAGGGCGTAAATTTTTGATTTCACTTCTCACTACCTATTACAGTTTTGAAGGCCATAAAATGCCAAGATGGCACAAAATCCCCACAAATGACCCCATTTTAGAAAGTAGACACCCCAAGCTATTTGCTGAGAGGCATGTTGAGTCCATGGAATATTTTATATTTTGCCACAAGTTGCGGGAAAATTACAAACTTTAATTTTTTTTAATTTTTTTTTCACAAAGTTGTCACTAAATGATATATTGCTCACGCATGCCATGGGCATATGTGAAATGACACCCCAAAATAAATTCTGCTGCTTCTCCTGAGTACGGGGATACCACATGTTTGGGATTTTTTGGGAGCCTAGCCGCGTACGGGGCCCCGAAAGCCAAGAACCGCCTTCAGGTTTTCTAAGGGCGTAAATATTTGACTTCACTCCTCACTACCTATTACAGTTTTGAAGGCCATAAAATGCCAAGATGGCACAAAACCCCCACAAATGACCCCATTTTAGAAAGTAGACACCCCAAGCTATTTGCTGAGAGGCATGTTGAGTCCATGGAATATTTTATATTTTGCCACAAGTTGCGGGAAAATTACAAACTTTTTTTTTTTTTTCACAAAGTTGTCACTAAATGATATATTGCTCACGCATGCCATGGGCATATGTGAAATGACACCCCAAAATAAATTCTGCTGCTTCTCCTGAGTACGGGGATACCACATATGTGGGACTTTTTGGGAGCCTAGCCGTGTACGGGGCCCCGAAAACCAAGCACCGCCTTCAGGCTTTCTAAGGGCGTTACAGTTTTGAAGGCCATAAAATGCCAAGATGGCACAAACCCCCCCCAAATGACCCCATTTTGGAAAGTAGACACCCCTAAATTTAGGGGTACACTAGTGAGACTAGGTAATAAATGGCGGGTGCCCTGAAACTATAAAAAAATAACTAACCAACCAGCGTCACCTGTAACAGTTATATGGTGATCACTGGTGAAAGGGTTAACTAGGGGGCAATCAGGGGGCTTTATGCGGTAGTATATGGGGATCCCTGGCGCTATAAAAAGCTGCGGCGAACCTAAATACCTACCTGCCTAACTAGCGTCACCTGTGACACTAATACAGCGATCAGAAAAATGATCGCTTATTAGGCTGGGTTCACACTGGAGCGATGCGGGAACGCCACGAATCCGCGGCGGGTTCCCGCATCGCATGCCTCCCGGCGGCAGTTCACACTGCCCTATGCGAACTGCTGGGAGTGTCAGTGAAATGTTAATGACACCCCCAGATCAGTTCGCATATCGCAGTGCGATCTGCAAACTCGGATCGCATGGTGTGAACACCCATGCGATCCGATTCTGCTGCGGACCAAAAAAAGGGTCCCGTACGAGTTTGCGGCGTGTGCAGCGGGTGCAACGCGAATTCAGCCATACTATCTGTATGGCTGAACTCGAATCGCACAGAGATCGGTTGTGATTTGCACTGCAGTGCGGTGCGAATCACATCCGTTCTCATAAACCGCTGCAATGTGAACCCAGCCTTAGTGACACTGGCGACGGGGGGTGATCACGGGGTTAAACCTTTATTGGGGGGGTTAGGGGGGTACCTTAGAACTAAAGGGGGCTAACCCTAACTGCCCTAACAGTTATTACAGTCACAAATGACACCCGCCGGGTGATCAGGGGGTTAAACCTTTATTAGGTAATAAATGGCGGGTGCCCTGAAACTATAAAAAAATAACTAACCAACCAACCAGCGTCACCTGTAACAGTTATATGGTGATCACTGGTGAAAGGGTTAACTAGGGGGCAATCAGGGGGCTTTATGCGGTAGTATATGGGGGTCCCTGGCGCTATAAAAAGCTGCGGCGAACCTAAATACCTACCTGCCTAACTAGCGTCACCTGTGACACTAATACAGCGATCAGAAAAACGATCGCTTATTAGGCTGGGTTCACACTGGAGCGATGCGGGAACGCCACGAATCCGCGGCAGGTTCCCACATCGCATGCCTCCCGGCGGCAGTTCACACTGCCCTATGCGAACTGCTGGGAGTGTCAGTGAAATGTTAATGACACCCCCAGATCAGTTCGCATATCGCAGTGCGATCTGCAAACTCGGATCGCATGGTGTGAACACCCATGCGATCCGATTCTGCTGCGGACCAAAAAAAGGGTCCCGTGCGAATTTGCGGCGGGTGCGGCGAATGGCTGAACTCGAATCGCAGAGATCGGATGTGATTTGCACTGCAGTGCGGTGCGAATCACATCCGTTCTCATAAACCGCTGCAATGTGAACCCAGCCTTAGTGACACTGGCGACGGGGGGTGATCACGGGGTTAAACCTTTATTGGGGGGGGTTAGGGGGGTACATTATAACTAAAGGGGGCTAACCCAAACTGCCCTAACAGTTATTACAGTCACAAATGACACCAATGCAAAAAAAATAAAAAATGCATTGGTATCACTGTGACTGGGGGGGCAGGGGTAATTGGGGGGGTGATCGGGGGGTAAAGGGGGGGTGTGAGTGTGCCTGGCATGTTCTACTGTGAAGTGTCGTGTTGGTGCAACTCACCGATCCCCTCTCCTCGGTGCCGGAACGAAAAATACTGACACGGAGGAGAGATTACATCACTTCCTCTCCTGTGTTTACATTACAGGAGAGGAAGTGATGTCACGAAGGATTTCCATTCGTCGGGAGCAATCGCAAGGGGGTGGCCATGAATGAATGGCCGCCCCCTCATCCTGGATCGCTCCCGAACGAATACCGACCGCCGCAGGCACCGGGGGGGGGGGGCCCGATCGGGCCCCCCACCCGCGGGAAGGCAGGGACGTACAGGTACGCCCATATGCCTGCCCGTGCCATTCTGTCGACGTACATCGTCGTGCGGCGGTCGGCAAGTGGTTAAAAACTAAAAATAGTATTAAGGAGATCACAAGAAATAATAAAGAAATAAGTTTGTCAGGACTTTGTGTGAATATCAGCATCAAAAGAATTTCGTTCTTCTAATATTCTTCTTCGCAATTTCCGACCAAAACCACACATCAGACTCTTGCTGGCAGAATTTCCGCTCGTATGTACGGGGCATTAGACTTTTTCCCCTCAGCTTTCACCTGGTGATCTGGCCAGTAACATACCTCCCGTAAAAGTGCCTCCTTACTGGATGAATGAGAACAGGGGGCACCTTTGGACAACAGAATTGTCAGTCTGAGATGAGGGGAGTCTAATGCTGCATACACACGATCAGATTTTCCAACAACAAATGTTCGATGGGAACTCGCTGTTGGGAATTCCCACCGTGCTTAGGCTCCATCGGACAATTTTTTGGGAATTTCCAACAACAAAAGTTTGAGAGCTGAATCTCAAATTTTCCAACAACAAAATTCATTTGTCGGAAATTCCGAGCGTGTGTACACAATTCCGACGCATAAAGTTCCACGCATGCTCTGAATCAAGTACGAGACGGAAGCGCTTGGTCTGTGGTCTGGTAAAACTAGCATTCATAATGGAGATAGCGCATTTGTCACGCTGCAAATTTGGAAATCTTTCAATGCAGCGCATGCTCTTCTTCCTTATAATGCTAGAATAATGAAGTTGTTTTGCAGCTGATATTCACACAGAAAAATTGATTTCTTTATTTCTTGTGATCTCATGAATAACTTTTTTTACATTTTTCGGATCTCCAGAATGTTTTTAATATTTGTTTATAGTAATCTCTTTTTTTATCAATATCTCCTGTTTATTATTTTTATTTTTTCTGGTGATCTCTATAATATTTTTTTTCTGTGTCAAGTTACCACAACACCATTATTATCTTGTATTTTTTAACCTCAAGGAGATTGGTTGGTGTTGCTGTCCCTTGTTAATTTTACATTGTCTTTTTGAAATGTACCTGCCTACTCACAAACAAACTGTCCTTTTTTAATCTTAACACATAGCCAATGATTTTAGACAAAAAATAGACATTTATTACGAGTCATAACAAAATAATGAGGAAGGCAACGCTAGATAAACTGGTGAAATTTGCGAAGCCTTTGTACCCCAGGGCACACATCAACTATTTTAAAGTTGGGAGCCTGAGAAGTGTATTTAATAGGGAGCACAATCCAGTCCAAAACTCTGAGAGATCAGGAACAGCAGCAGACATATATGTCCCCAGACTGTGGGCTTACAACAGCCTGTGTCTTTTGCCAGAACAGACTGAAGCCAGGCCATCACTCTCTTGTCTTCCTTACACGCTTGCTTTCAGGCTTTGGCTCTGGTGTTGGAGTTGTGGCAGGAGGTGGTGGAGGAGGAGGATGGGCCAACTCACACAGGTGGGTTTTGCTTGTGAGTTCGCCCCTCAACCCCTTATTTAGGGCCATATATAACACTTCCTCACAAAAGAGGAATTGGCTCACCTTCATTCCCTGCATTTTGTTGGCAGCCATGCAGGCATAGGCCTCAAGAAGACTGGGGGGGGGGGGGGGGTTCTAAGGGCTGCAGAAGCCTGGCGAATTAACCCAAGTGCTGACTCCTCCATTCTCCTCCCCTTCCTGGGCCTTTTTTGTTGAAGGCGGAGGGGAGGGACCTGGGATTTGATCAGGCTACTGGGCCCGGCCACCTCCTGGCTGCCACTTACCCCAGCCACCTTCTGGCTGCCACTTACCCCGGCCACCTCCTGGCTGCCACTTTCTACAGCCTCCTCCCGGCTAAGGATTTCCTGTGTATGAAAAAGGGACTTAGTTTTAGTTTATTGATCATCAATCACACACAATTTTGAGAAATATGTTGAACAATGCTATACCTGACTCAAGCTGGGCTCCTCCACATATTCTTCCTGGGTGGAAGGCCCAGGTTGGACGTAGGAAGCCTCAGCTGGGGAGGAAGGAAGAGTGGAAGTAAGGGCTGAGAGTGATGGCCTGATTTCAGTCTGGTCTGAGAAATCGCAGTCTGTCGTAGTACCACAGCCTGGGTACATAAATATCATCTGCTGCTGCTCCTGATCTCTGGGAATCCTGGACCTTCTTGCGCTTCCTATTTTTGCACCAATTTTGCACTTCAAATAGTTATCTGCCGTGGGGATCTGTGGCTTCAAATTCCAGAAATGTATCCAGTGCTGCCTTCCTCTATAGTTGATTTGTATAAAAGTGGTGTTTTGTCTGCCACAGACAGGGCAGCTCTCTGTACAAATCAATGAAAATCATGATCCTTGAATCGATCCATTTTATCTGCAAGACACAACACAAGACAAACCCTAATGTCAGGCTAAACTCGCATAATATTTTTACAATATAGACCCCAATCTATAAGCTGTATGGGCCACTGATGCTCCAAGTTAAAATTGTACCTTTGTTAGAAAGATCGGTGCTTCCACTACTCCATCCTCCGCTCACAGATCGTACGCACAAACTTTATATACACTGCACATGCGTGAAACTCTGCCCATTCCTGACTTTCTTTATTGTATATTCCCTGCCCCTTGTCTTTCAGCGCAGTGGGAGAGCACATGGCAGAGAGACAACAGGTGCATGAAGACAGCAGCAATGATGAAAGCCCGGAGCCACGAACGTCCCGATCCTGGAGGAGAATTAAGGCCTCTAATATGTCCTTGGGTGGGATGGTGGAGATGGTGGACACCTTGAAGAGGGCTGACTATGATGGGAAGCATGGACCTTCATAGTTAATAAGGTTGAATAAAGACCCTAGTCCATCCAGTTTAACCTGAGTGAGTGTATACCCCTATCCCTGTACATTGCACACTCACATTGGTCCCTACCCTCAAGGAGCCCACAATCCAAGGTCCTCATTCATATACTAGGGCCAATTTTGGACAGAAGCCAATTAACTTACCTGCATGTCTTTGGAGTGTGGGAGGAAACTGGAGTACCCGGAGGAAACCCACGCAGGCACAGGGAAAACATGCAAACTCTAGGCAGGTAGTGTCGTGGTTGGGATTTGAACCAGCGACCTTTTTTACTGCTAGGTGAGAGTGCTAACCACTATACCACTGTGACCTTACCCAAACCCAAATGTCAGAAAGGCCAAGATCATGACTAAAGTTGTGAAAAGTCTGTAGAAGAAATTTGGGGTACGGCAATCAAAGGATCAACTGAGGAAACAATGGCCAGACCTCAAATTGACAGAGCAGGATCAGTACAAAAGAATCAAGAGAGTGCTGCAAAAAAGTAAGTATTTTGTCGTTCTTATTATTCTTATTCTTATTATGTCCGTGCTGCTCCATGTGCTTTTCTTTACTGTTGAACAGTTTAAAATGGCAAGTTTCAGGTTCATGGGCACAGTATTCATTCGTAGTAAACATTGTTCGTTCGTCCACTAATACAATGTTTTTGGCAAATGTAGGTTAACTACATTTGTTCAGGCCTATTTGTATTACATATGTTTAGGACATTGTTGTCTAGATAGATTTGTAACTAGAATGAAATGCAAACTTGATTCAGTGTAAGGAGAGGACACTCAGCAGCTGTTTACACATCTGGACGCAGGAGCACTAGTGTGGGACACCAGAACAAACTTTTTAGGGTGTCCCACAAAGGTGCTCCAGTGGATACTAGAGGTGTCTCCATGTGTGAAACTTTACCCAAATAGGTAAGTATTCCAGCTTCACAAAAGGGAAAAAATTATGTCTTCAGCTTGGAACTCTGCCAAAACAGACAATTGTACGACACTTCAAGCAATGTTTCATATTCCTATTTCTTGCCTCAAATATCTGTGTGCTAAGCATACATTTATTGTTTCACATAGGGAGAAAAGAATCGGGACATCAGAGGACATCAGAGGACACCAGGAACCCCCAACCTTCTAAAGAAGAGGAAGTCACTACACCACAACCTCAGGATGTGGAGGAAGAAGAGGTTTATGAAGTGGGTGAAATAGTGACCACAACAGGTGAGACCAGAGCTGCAGGTAATAGATGTATGCCTGCATATTTATAATACATAGTGTGTTGTTTTCTTTTAGGTGATGTGGATGTTGTGGAAGAAGAATCTAATTTCACAAGTGCAAGTGCACACGTCCTCATCGGGGAGATCATGGACAGAAGATCAAGGAAGACATCGATGATGTTGAAAAAAGACTAAAAAACATCACTGATGTTTTAGGCAGAATATAAAAACCACAAAATATGGAAAGACAAATTTTGAAGATGCAGATATGTCAACATCTGCCATTACGGGATATTAAGATACGCGTTTTGTCGGTGCAACCCCTTTCGGCAACTCAAGTAGCTGAAAGGAAGGGGTTGTAACCCGGTAACACGTCCATTGGTCCCCCATGATGGAAGCTAGCACATGTTGACCTTAGGCATGGGATCAGGAGTGAAATCCCCATTTTGACTCCCAATTTGTGTGTATCTTGGAAATTTGGCTTTCACAGGGGTGACATCACCCTGTCTGATGAAGGCAATATCAACACAGTTTTGACATACTAATGTATGATATTGTCTTCAATTTATAAAAGTTGAAATTTGTAAGTTCCTGAGTTGTGTATTGTTTTATGTTTTAAAAACATGCCTGTTTACCACAAAAAGGATATATCTACTATTTCTACTATATTCCAAAAAATATGTTTGTTCAAAAACGCTTTTCTAAATGCACATGTGAATGTGCACAGAGTGAAAGATTTTCTACTCAACGTGTGGCTTCTTCTTTCAATGTTCAATAGCAGGTTTTTAAGTTGGTGTTTACAGTGACAATGGGGGTTATTTCCTAAAAGCAAATCCACTTTGTACTACAAGTGCACTTTTAGTGCAGTTTCAGTGCACTTTCAAGTGTACTTTTGCAGTGCACTTGTAGTGCAAAGTGGATTTTCCTTCAGTGAATAACACCCACAGTGCTTTATAATTTGCATCAGGCCATTATCATCACTCCAAAAAATGTATGCAGGGTGCTGAAAATTATGAATATTATTATCATTAATGCATTACATACATTAACAACAAAAAGAAGGTGTGTGTGTGTGTAGCAGACAACATAAATTAATAGTTAGCTGAAGAATCTGTGACCTCATGTATTAAAAGGTCAATAGCCAGTAGCCAATAGCTTCCCTTGCGTCATATTTGGTCCATGGGACCAGCATACAGACGAACGGTTTTCCCGATAGGAATTCAGTCCGTCGGACAGATTTGAAACATGTTCTAATTCTAGGTCCGTCAGATTTTTTTTAACGAAAAACAATCGGATTAGCCCACACACGATCAGATTGCCTGACGGACTGATTCCATCTGACCTAGTCTGCCGGAAAGTCTGGTCGTGTGTACACGGCATAACAGGTTTTCTTCTAAGATTGCTGTGCATTTGGCTCCATCCATTTTCCCAACGACTCTGACCAGCTTCCCTGTCCCTGCTGAAGAAAAACATCCCTACAACATGATGTTGCCACCACCATGTTTCACGATGGGAATGGTGTGTTCAGGGTAATGTGCAGTGTTAGTTTTCCACCACTTATAGTGTTTGGCTTTTAGGCCAAAAATGTCAATTTTGTTCTCATTTGACCAGAGCACCTTCTTCCACATGTTTGCTGTCCCCTCCACACTGCTTCTTGCAAACTGCAAATTGGACATCTTATTGCTTTCTTTTAAAAATGTTTTTTTCTTGCTACTCTTTCATAAAGGCCAGATTAGTGGAGTGTACAACTAATGCCGCATACACATGGCCATGGCCTTTTCCACAGCAAAGGTCCAACAAGCAAAGATCCAACGAAACAAATCCGTCTGACAATTAGACTGTGTGTCGGCTTCATTGGATCTTTGCTTTAGAATCAGACAGACTTAAATGTTTCCGACGGACTTGCGTACAATGGAAAAATCCATGTGTCTGTATGCTAGTCCGACGGCCGGGATGGCTACTGGCTATGAACTTCCTTATTCTAGTGTACGTCATCATGTTCGAATCCGTCGGACTTTGGTGTGATTGTGTGTGGTCAAGTCCGTTCGTTCGGAAAGTCAGTCGGAACTCCGCTGAATCGTCAGTCGGGAAGACCGTCGGACCTAGTCTGCCAGGAATTCCGGTCGTGTGTATGCGACATAATAGGTGTCCTGTGGACAGATTCTACCACCTGAGCTGTGGATCTATGCAGCTGCTCCAGAGTTAGGTGGATGGCCATGTCTTGGTAGGTTTGCAGTTGTGCCATACTCTTTCCATTTACAGTTGATGGATTGAACAGTGCGTTGTAATATGTTCCTTTTTTTTTTTTAAGAACCTAACTCCGCTTTAAAATTCTCCACAACTTTATCCCTGCCCTGTCTGGTGTGTTCCTTGGCCTTCATGATACTGTTTGTTCACTAAGGTTCTCTAACAAACCTCTGAGGGCTTTGAAGAACAGCTGTATTTATAATGAGATTAAACTACACACAGGTGAACTCTATTTACTAATTAAGTGACTTTGGAAGCCAATTGGTTTCACTAGATTTTAGTTAGGGATATTAGAGTAATGAGGGCTGAATACAAATGCACACCACACTTTTCAGATATTTATTTCTAAAAAATCCTGAAAAACATTTATGATTTCCTTCCACCTCACAATTATGCAACACTTTTTTTGTGCTGGTTTATCACATAAAATCCCAATAAAATGAATTTATGTTTTTTGTTATAACATGACAAAATATGGAAAATGTCAAGGGGTATGAATACTTTTTCAAGGCACTGTAATGCCGCGTACACACGACTGGACTTTCCGTCAGAATAGGTCCGATGGGATCATTCCGTCGAAAAAAGTCCAATCGTGTGTGGGATAGTCTGATTGCTTTTCTTTAAAAAATTCTGACAGACCTAGAAACAGAACATGTTTCAAAT
Source organism: Lithobates pipiens (assembly GCF_037356315.1). Taxonomy (NCBI): domain Eukaryota; kingdom Metazoa; phylum Chordata; class Amphibia; order Anura; family Ranidae; genus Lithobates; species Lithobates pipiens. The sequence continues at coordinate 102,034,633 of NW_027507785.1, forward strand.
CTGTCCGACTGACTCAATTCCTATCGGGAAAACTGATCGTCTATATGCTGGTCCGACGGACCAAATACGACGCAAGGGAACCTATTGGCTACTGGCTATTGAACTTCCTTCTTTAGTCCCGTTGTATGTCATCACGTTCAAAACAAACAGACTTTCTAACGGACTTCAGTCCATTCATGTGTAGGCAAGTCCGTTCATTCGGAAGTCCGTTGTAACTCCGTAGAAAGTCCGTCTGACCTTTTCTGCCATTAAGTCTGGTTGTGTGTACGCAGCATTACATTGCTTTTAATTGGTAATTTAAGTATAACAAACACACACTGTAAAGTTGCTGAGGAGATATTGAACACTATTTCATATCACTGGACTGCTCAAACACATCAAAAATTACACTATTAGCTTTTTTGGGGTCCAACAAATTATAATTTTATGTAATTTTTTGGGGGGTTTCTTTTTGTCATATGCACACCATATTTCGTTTGTTTTTGCATAGGTAACCCTACTGTTGGAGAATTTAAATTAAAATTAAATTAAATTAAAAAGGCAATGGACACTAGAGCTGATCAAGAATATATATATAATATACTGTGTATATATATATATATATATATATATATATATATATATATATATTTATATATATATATATATATATATATATTTTTTTTTTGGAACTCCCCTTCGACAAGCTGGTGATAACCCATTGTATGAATACATTTGTAAAATAAAAATAAGGTGACAGCAATCCAGAAATGTGTCCCTGCTCGCTGTCCTCCTTTAACCCTCCTCTCTTTGTGTGAGGAGAGATTGTACACTGTGGAGCTATCTCTGCCTTCACAGAGAGGGATATGTGTGCTCTTGGCTGCATTCTCTGCATGGTGGCATTAGCAGTGAGGCAGTAATACCACTCCTCCCAATCTGACAGTTTAGCCTCTGGGTTATATTTTTCTGACTATAGCCTATAAATCATATGACGAGCTTCAGGGAAAATAACTGTTCTTGCAGCAAATTGGAACATAGAATCAGAAGGCTGCAGTATAGATGTACATAGTTGCGAATTTTGATAAGAAAAGTCATAGCATTCATTAAAGAGAAATTATAGTGCGGTAATCATTCTATTATGGCAATGTAAGTTTTGATATGGCCTTCATATTTTTGACTTGATTGATATTGCTTTCAATTTAAATTTTCGCTTCTTTTCGTTCCATTCCATTTCGTATTAGCCGTTAATTCGTATTTCGTGTCCAAAATTCAATTTGGATTTGTATGAAATATGAATTTTCGTTAGGTTTGTTAACTTTTTATAACAATTACGAACCTTCATTATAATGAATTTAAAAAGCAAAAAATACATTTCTCAATATGGCAGCCATCAACTCATTATGCTCATTATGAGGTGCTCCCACCATTCCTGTGCTGACTTCCTCCTGGGGCTGTACCCCTGCTGTGCTCATTATGAGGGGCTCCCACCACCCTTGTGCTGTGCTGACTTCCTGGGTTTTTAACTTCATTATATGAATAATCAAAATTATTATGACCAGGGCTTTTTATCAGGGGGAAATTGGTGGAACTCAGTTCCACCACCACCCTTGGGTTCCACCACCCTTGTGTGCCTGCTCACCACAATCACTTGTAAACACAGAAGTCTGGTTTCTGTGTTTACAAGTGACAGCTATGCACTCTGTGTGTAACCCCCATGAACTCTGCACTCTGTATGTAATGCAATCCTGATATTTAATGCACCTTTAAGACCCTTCTACTGTTTGTAAAATATGACCACACCCACTATTTGATCTGATTTGGAGGGTGTGTGTGGGGGAGGGGTTTTGTGGGTCATGGTTGAGTTCCAGCACCTATTGTTTGAGAAAAAAAAAAGCCCTGATTATGACAATAATAAAATTATATTGTTGGATGGCAACATGGTCTAAAGTTTCTACAAATCAGTTTTTACAACTAAGATCAGCCATGCTGACACTTGCAGTCCCGCAGTTTTAAAAGGTACAGAGGAATGTGGCCTCAAACGGAATCTGCATAGCAAAAGGGCTTGTCTCCAGCCCACCTGGTGTGCTAGAAGCTTCAAAGAGAGGACTGGCAGAGATAATTGGATGAGTTGAGATACAGAAGATTAAGGGCTCAGATATCTGTGATGAATTTGACCCAGGTCGGATAGTGCCGATACATGGACAAACACTGCCCCCAGAGGTTAATTACGGCAAGACGGTCAGTAATATAACCTGTTGAGGAACAGGAAGAAACTCTGTGATTTTAGATCATTTATCATGTAGCCTATACACATCACCATCTTCCTGAGGCTCTTCTGGCTCCAGCTTATATAGAAAATACTAACTTCACCCACTGTACCAACTCCAGGGAGGGACCTCACTAAAAGAGCTACTAACCCTTACTTACACTCCTCCCTGTTAACATTGGCACATCCCTTAACACAATGCTGGAAGAGTAAGGGCAGCTCCAACTTAATTATACATAGAGCATAATATTATACACAGTATAAAAATAACATTAAGGTACTGTATAAAATATGAGCATTACATCTGGCCGCACACTTAAAATGCTGCAAATTACAGAACAAGAGCACATACGTAGTATGGACATAACCGTCTTGGACTCAAATAAAAAAAAAAAAGAATTTCACAAATATTAACAAGGGTCCATATAGCCCCTCCATTCCCCAATGACAGAGTGCTGTTGATGGGCATGATAATGCAGATTGTCTGCTCCAGTCTGGGATAGCACCATTTTGTCCATGCAGATGTATCTGCCATAATTCCACTCAGTGAAGCAGCAGCAGAACTTGTGGATCAGAACAGAATGTCAAACAAGGAGGCATCTATATTTTGGCACCAGTAAACGTTCCCATATGACAGTTTTGTAAATTTTCTGTCACTCAACCTCAATATGTTGAAAAAGAGCTTCCAGAACATACTGGAGGTCCAGTCCATATAGGTCTACCACAATAGCAAAATAAATAGCAATAGAGCCATGACAGACTGGTCAACCAGCACCCACGACCCCACCCAGGAGGCCGGTAAGAACTGGGCACACATCCCACTGCTGCAGCCCCCACCGGCTCTTCAAAACTGTCAGGCTCCTCTTCCATTGTTACCAATGCACATACACCAACAAATGGCTCAGGCACCCTATGATATCTTGGCTATTCTTTGTCCTCCTGGGAAAAAAATCTAACTGGAATATTCCACTAAGTAAATGCATACCTGTACTTGTACTTAGTGGAATACTCTAGTTAGATTTTTTTAATATTTGAGAACAAGATAGATGAGTATAATCTCTCTTTCTTTCCTATTATATTATAGTACTTTGTATTCATATTTTATTCAGTTGGATCCAGGGAAACATCAGTACATTACTATCCTGCAATCATACTGCATATTGCTCAGGCTTTTCTAGTCCATTTTGAAAATGCTTTGAGCAAGGTTATGTAGGATTGATGTTCCATAAGGATCTTTTAAAAAGATCTAAAGGCTATTCCTCAGGCTGAGGGTTTTTTCATCTTTAAATAGGTAATTTTACTTACCATTTAATATGTGTTTTTTGCATTACTCTTTTAGATTCATATAGCACTTTATTTAAGAGATATATGCCCCTTTCCCTCTTCGTCCATGCCATATGATTCCAGTGCACCTCCCTTGATTCACACTGAAGACTGGGGAGGCCTTTCTGTCTTTTTCCTTTGCTTCACATTCGCACCACCTTTTATTGACTGACTTCCACTGTTTTTATCCCATTGCTGACTGTGTTGACAATTTTCATCAAGGCATTGTAAGTACCCTTATCTTTGTCCCACCCAGAATATGTCATACATATGTGACTGATGATGAATGCTCTAATGTATGCTGTTTTTATAGACCATATGTACTACGATTGTTAAAACCTGCCCTGAAGAAGGAGCTTTAAGTACTCTGAAACGTGTTGGCAATTGCTATACATACAACATTTGTTCTGGCTTTTTTTCCTTGTGGTCACAGATTACATTTTTAATATCTTTTGTATGTATGTTTTATACTGTTACATTATTATTAAATACTTTTTTGATACTAATAAATACAACATATTTAATACTTCTGTAGTGTCGGCTCCTGAAGAGCGTTTTTGAAATTTAATGTTACACCTGAACTGCAGTTTGGTTTGGGTATAATTATTCCAAATTTTGACCTCAGCATCAGCCTGACTGGACTATAGGGTGTTCAGCCTGGCCATAGGGGGCACTGTCTCTTCTGGCAGGCATGGAAACACAGTCTGGTTGGGTGCTTTAAGGTTACTTTCTCTCTGAGCCAGCCCAGTGGGAGTGTCACTCTTGCTGTGCTAAGATGTGGATGTCCCGTGGTTTGGGGTTACGGTCCAGAAGTATGTTCTGACTCCATGGTTCTGGTCCTCCTGACCAGCCCCCAGGAAGGCTATGGCCTGGGGTGCAGATCCACCTGACTTTATGTCTTGGGGCTGGCTAGCCCGAGGCAAGGAAACTAAGGAAAGGATTTGGAGGTGGTCCGCTCTGTCTCCGGTTGTGAAGAGGCCCAGCAACTTCGTAGCTATCTAGGGGAGGACTCTTCAGAAGAAGGCCACACAAGGGTTGACTTCTTAGCAAGAGCCTGGTGAGGCTGAGGGACCTAAGTGAATCCAATTTCGTGAGGTATCGCCGGACTGGCTGAAAGATACTGGTACCACACGAGTGTTCTACAAGTATTCAAGTTTCCTTGTTCATGTTCTACAACAAAGTCTGTGGCAGAGACTTATTCCTGATTTGAGCACCCTGTTGGCTGCTAGGCCTTGTGAGAGAGGGACTATCCAACTAGAGTGAACATCCAGCTGTGAATGGCTATTCTCTGGATTTAGTCAAAGTAAGCAAGTTCTTTATTATTGACTTTGACACTAAGAGTACCTAGACTTTTCTCCTAACCCTCTGATCCTAAACTGAGAGACTGTTCGTTAACTATGTTTTTGCAAATAAAAATTCCTTTAAGCAGATCTGTCGTCAGTCTCTAAAGTTTCTGGGCCATCTACCACGGGAACTCCTAGACACCCAAATCAAGGTGAAGAGGGTAACGGTAAGCCCAATCAAACCAGCAGCTCCTACGGGGGTTAGTGCTACACTTATGTAGGGCCGGCTCCCGATGAGCACGCGCTATGTTTTTTCAATTTAATATTCCTAAAACCACAGTTAGGTTTTAGGATTAATTATGCCAAATTATGGTTTCAGTACCAGTCTAGCTGGATTGCACTGGGTTCTCCTTGGCCACAGGTGTCACCACTGGCAAGTGTGAGAAAGCAGTCTAGTTAGGCATATTGAATGCCATTCTTTCTCTGAACCAGCCCAGTGGGTGTGTCATCCTGCTGTATGTTCTGGGAGAGGGTATTTAAGGTACTGACATCACATGCTTCTGGGTTTCCGGGTCCAGAAGATCCTTCTGTCTGTTTGGTCCTGGTCCTCCTGACTAGCCCCTATGGCCCTCAAGGCGTGGGGTGCGGATCCATCCAATTCCGAGTCTTGGGGCTGGATAGCCTGAGGCAAAGTAACTGAAAGGAGGAATCAAAGGTGGCCCGGTGCCATCTCATCTGAGTAGAGACCCAGCAACTGGAGAAGCACCCAGGGGAGGACTCTTTGGGAGGAGGCCATGCACAAGGTTAGTTTCTCTGAAGGAGCCTTGATGCTCAGTTGAAGGACACTAAATGGATCTACACTCATATGGTATCGCTGGACCGGCTGCGAGATACTGGTACCGTATGACGGCTCTCTAAATTTACTTACGTCCTTCAGTTACATTCAAGTCTGTGGCAGAGACTTTGTTCAAGAGTTCTACATCTACGTCTGTGGCAGAGACTTTGCTCAAGTGTTCTACATCCAAGTCTGTGGCAGAGACTTTGCTTTACTTAAACACTCTATCGGCTGCTAGGCCTAGTGAGAGGAGGTCTGGATTTTTATTGTGAGAGACTTCCTATTTTCTTGCAGTTCCAAAAAAGTATCTGAACTTCCTTCCTGACCCTCTACCCTTCATTAAGAGACTGTGTTATCTTTTAAATAAAAATCCCAAAAAGAGGATCCAGTGTCAGTTTCTGCAATTCTTTGGGCCATCTACCATGGGAAACCTCTAGACGCATAAGAGATCAAGAAGGTAACGGTAAGCCCAATAAAACCAGCAGCTCCTTCTAGGGTCAGTGCTACACTATTATTCCTAACCTTTGCACATTCCTTGAGCCTAAAAAGTCTCAATTTTTCTGAGGGGAGATTTATTTCTCTACTCAAATCCTGACAAGACTGTGCAGCCCCCTGATGGGCTGGGAAAACCCAGAGCATGAACATCAAAAACAAGAACAGATGGCGCAAGGTGGGTACACCCTCTGTATTTGCTTTTGTACTCAAGCAACACTGAATGCTGCTGCTTTCTCCCTTGCCATCTAACCAAGGGGTAACTCCTCCAAAGAGGTTAAAAGAGCTGACAACTCCTTACTCAGTCACCATGGGCTTCCCACATATGGGCTCAACCCCAATAGAACAGGAGGAAATGATCTGCATGTGGACAGGGTCTACTTGCCCTGTAGATGAGGACCACTCCATAGGCACACTCACTAGTGCCTGGGATCAGGCAGGACTGCGGTAATGCAAAGATTGGTATTAAGGTCAAGGCTAAGGTTAAGGCACCCTGGAACTTAAAGTTAAAGTAAAGTTAAGTTCACCTTTATAGAACAATCTGTAAGGTGAACTTACACAGGACACCCTCCGCGCCCCCCCGTCAGTCCCACTGACTTCCATGGCAACGATCGCCTGTTCTGAGCCTCATGGCTCTGGCACTTAGAAATCTTCTTAGCCTTCTCTCTTCTTCTTTCCTGCTGAGAGGATGGGTTACATGGGTTCTGATTAGTTGGTGCCGCTCTTGTGACGGCGCCGACCAATTATAATGCTCCTAAATGTCCCTCCTGATGGGGTACATTTAGGATATTAAGCTCTAGGAAATTATAAGCCCCGGAGCCGCCAAGGGGTTTAAAACGGGCAGTCGCATGCAGGTCAGCAGGACTGGGGGGGGGGGCGAGGAGGGGGTCCTGTGTAGGTTCACCTTACAAATTGTTCTGTAAAGGTGAACTTACCCTTTAAAAGTGAGCTGTCCACCTTGCACAGTATCACATCAATTTGAACCTCTTCACTGTGAGGCACTCTTTCCGGGACACTGTACACCTTATCTTCCCATTGCAACATCTTGAGGGGGATACCACAGAGCCTGTATCCCACTCCACCAGCTAGCTACTCTGCCACTTCACTCCTAGTGGCAGAACATAGATACTGCCATGGACCGGCATGTATCGGCACAGATCTCTCATGCGCAAGTTAACTCCTTCACGCGCTCGTACCTGCAGCTAGGTCTATGGGGTTTCCATGCAATCAATTCGGTCCTGAAAGCTGTGGGGCACCAACTGCTAAGGAGGGGTCAGAGCCAGTATCCAATTTGGGAAACCAGAGAAACCAGCATCCAATTTGCATCAGTGTGAACCCAGCCTAATTGTTAACCACTTACCATCCAGGGAGACCCAGACTAACTACACAGCCACGTAGTGCAAATACCTTAACAGCAAAGATACATTCAATGGTACCCCGTAAGCACCTGCCTACATGCTACTCACCAATTGCATATGGACTGGGAGAGCCCAAATGCTATGTCTCTCATTACCTGGTGAGGTCTTATGTGTTGCTAATGGGGTACAAATGTACTCCTATCATTTCACATTGTATCTTTCTCCTTTGGCACTCGTAGATCATTGGGTTGCTCTCAATCGGGTAGGACTTCAAAAAGTAAGGCATGGCACCTCCTTCAGCATGTGCAGGGTGAGATTTTAGCCATCAATGGCTTACAGTCTGGACACACCAGCACGAGGATCTCACTCATCCCGCACCTGTACAGGGAAAACCCCTTCCTAAGCACCAGTCTTAGTCCTGTGTCCAGTCACTCTCCTGTAGGGGTACCTACAAACAGGGCTGAACCTCCTCCTCAGAAGTAAAATGAAACATTGCTGTGCTCTTGTTCGAATACGCTGAACGACCAGTGCCCTTTCCACAACAAACTGTCAGAATGTTTATACTGAAATAATAAAATAGTATTGTAATTATGAAAATATGCAAATCTTTGATTTGGGAGATTTGCAATTTTCTACCAATACCAATAAGAAATTTAAGTTTGTTTATCCATGCTATTTTGAAGAAAAGTGACACAAATGATGTTGCTTAAAAATATATATTTATTAACAAAAAATACAGTGCAAAATTAATATCAGGTATATTTTGTGAGAAAACAATTAAACGGATATACAGTACTTCTACATATCAAAAATAAATGATGATTCATAAAATATTCACAGTTCTTATTATTCAAGTTCTTATAAAATACCACATTTCAATTCTTGAATAACTGGGTATATTTTAGACTTGGTAACTCTTATGCCGCGTACACACGATCAAACAATCCGCCGGACAATCCCCCGTGTGTGGGCTCCGGCGGACTTTTTTTACCCACAAGTCCGGCGGACAATACGGCCGTGTGTGCTAGTACTTTTGAAATGAACGCATGGAGAAAAGTCCGTTCATTTTGAGCGCGGCTCCAGGTAACCGGGACCAGTGAAGGAAGCGTTGCTGGCCCCGTCACCTGGTATGGAGTTAAAGGGGAAGCTCTACGCTGAAAAAACGGCATGGGGTCCCCCCCACATCCATATCAGATCCATATCAGACCCTTATCCGAGCCGGCTGGTCAGGAAAAGGGGTGGGGATGAGCGAGCACCCCCCCTCATGAGCCATACCAGGCCGCGTGCCCTCAACATGGGGGGTGCTTTGGGGAAGGGGGCCGCGTGGCCCCCCACCCCATAGCACCTTGTCCCCATGTTGATGAGGACTCTCTCTTCTTCTCTTCTTGAGCTGTTGCTTCATCGCTGTCTCTGGCCACAATGACAGGCACGCAGCGTGCGGCGACTTATATAGGGACATCGCCAGATGATGTCTCCGCCCATTATGATGTCACAGTCCCAGAGGATGCTGGGACTGTGACATCATAATGTGCGGGGACATCATCCAGCAATGTCCCTATATAAGTCGCCGCACGCCGCGTGCCTGTCATTTTGGCCAGAGACAGCGATGAGGCAACAGCTCAAGAAGAGAAGAACAGAACAAAATAAATTGCTATTACAAGGAATGTAAACATCCCCTGTAATAGGAATATGGCATGATTGGACCCATTTACAGTGAGATACGGGGTCAATAAGACCCCATATCTCACCTCTAGGCTGGGAAGCCTAAAATAAAAAAAAACAAATGCAGAGGCCGGGTGTGATGTCATAACATCATGCCCGGCCTCCGAACGATCATAGAGACTCCGGCGACCATCTGGTCTGCCGGAAATCTCTATGATCACCATCCGGGGGCGGCGGATCCTGTGTCCGACTCGGTGAGTCGGTAGAAGCACCGGAGGGTGGCAGGAGGAGGGACATCCCCTCCCGCCACCCGTAAGAATGATCAAGTGGTGGAACAGCTGCTATGATCATTCTTATGGTGCAGGGAATCGCCGGCTGAAAATGCCAATATCTGAATGATGTCTGTAGCCTCAGGCATCATTCAGATATACCCCCGGAAAGTCAAGGACCTCCCAGGACGTCCACCCGGCGCAAAGGGGGTAATGTATATGCAAAAACAATTCAATTACCAAAAAAGTATACACGGAAAGATCAATACTTTACCAGAACTTTAAGAAGTCTGTCAGTTTGAGAAGATTCCATAATGAGTCTGATGAATCCCCCAGAGGGATCTCTTCCAACCTTCCTACATTTCTCCCTCTTTCAGTGAAGTATAGACAGCTCCCTAGAGATCTCTCTCTAGACGTCCCATCGCTCTCAGATCCCTCTGAGATCTCTCTCTAGACTTCCCATTGCTTTCAGATCCCTCTGAGATCTCCGCTAGATCGCATTCTCCCAACCTTCCTTCTTCTTCCCCATCAGACCTCAGATCCCTTCAGCTATGAGTATTACCTTTTTATTCCACTCTAAAAGTGGGTGTGTGTCTATACTATGTAATTGATGATGTCATATGACAATGGAGTTTCCACATTACCATGACAACCATGTACGCGTGGGCATCTTAGATTCTTACTATTTTCCCCTCTAGGGGGCAGTTTTGTATCAGAAATTACTTCTAATGTTATTTTGATGACCTTCTAACCTAGGCTTAGCAAAACACCATAAACTGTCTAATGGTTGACAATCAAGTGTCAATACCCCCAGAGAAACTAACAACTCTTAAAATAGATGTGTATGAGAAAATGTACCCCACGCAATTAACTGTGGTTGTAAATGTGATGAAAGTGAAGTCATTGCACTAACGATAGCTTAACAGTTATTCATGAACATTTCCAATAAATAGGATACCATATTTGCAACCTTATAATAATAATGTACAGTGGGGATGGAAAGTATTCAAACCCCCTTAAATTTTTCACTTTTTGGTATATTGCAGCCATTTGCTAAAATCATTTAAGTTCATTTTTTCCTCATTAATGTATACACAGCATCCCATATTAACAGAAAAACACAGAATTTTTGTTTTTGCAGAATAAAAAAAAAATGAAAAACTGAAATATCACATGGTCCAAAGTATTCAGACCCTTTGTTCAGTATTTAGTAGAAGCACCCTTTTGATCTAATACAGCCATGATTATTTTTGGGAAAGATGCAAGAATACAACCTGTATTTGGGGATCCTCTACCATTTCTCCTTGCAGATCCTCTCCAGTTCTGTCAAGTTGGATGGTAAATGTTGGTGGACAGCCATTTTTGGGTCTCTCCATAAATGCTCAATTGGGTTTAAGTCAGGGCTCTGGCTGGGCCAATTTAAAAACAGTCATGGAGTTGTTGTGAAGCCACTCCTTCATTATTTTAGCTGTGTGCTTAGGGTCATTATCTTTTTGGAAGGTAAACCTTCGGCCCAGTATGAGGTCCTGAGCACTCTGGAGAAGGGTTTTGTCCAGGATATCCCTGTACTTGCCTGCATTCATCTTTCCCTCAATTGCAACCAGTCGTCCGATCCCTGCAGCTGAAAAACACCCCCATAGCATGATGCTGTCACCACCATGCTTCACTGTTGGGACTGTATTGGACAGGTGATGAGCAGTGCCTGTTTTTCTCCCCACATACCGCTTAGAATTAAGGCCAAAAAGTTCTATCTTGGTCTCATCAGAGTAGAGAATCATATTTCTCATCATCTTGGAGTCCTTCGGGTGTATTTTTAGAAACGCTATGCAGGCTTTCATGTGTCTTGCACTGAGGAGAGGCTTCCATCAGGCCACTCTGCCATAAAACCCCAACTTTCTCCCATCTCCCGACTGCATCTCTGGAGCTCAGTCACAGTGATCTTTGGGTTCTTCTTTACCTCTCTCACCAATGCTCTTCTCCCCCGATAGCTCAGTTTGGCTGGACGGCCAGCTCTAGGAAGGGTCGTCCCAAACGTCTTCCATTTAAGGATTATGGAGGCCACTGTGCTCTTGGGAACCTTAAGTGCAACAGAATTTTTTTTGGAACCTTGGCTAGATCTGTGCCTTGCCACAATTCTCTCTGAGCTCTTCAGGTAGTTCCTTTGACCTCATGATTCTCATTTGCTCTGACATGCACTGTGAGCTGTAAGGTCTTATATAGACAGGTGTGTGGCTTTCCTAATCAAGTCCAATCAGTATAATCAAACACAGCTGGACTCAAATGAAGGTGTAGAACCATCTCAAGGATGATCCGAAGAAATGGACAGCACCTGAGCTAAATATATGAGTGTCACAGCAAAGGGTCTGTATACTTAGAACCATGTGATATTTCAGTTTTTCTTTTTTAATAAATCTGCAAAAAATGTCAACAATTCTGTGTTTTTCTGTCAATATGAGGTGCTGTGTGTACATTAACCACTTAAGGACCGCTGTATTGCCATTGTACGTCATCGCAATGGCACAGGCAGGCATAAGCACGTACATGTATGTGCCTGCCTTCCAGCGGGTGGGGGGTCCGATCGGACCCCCTCCCGCTGGATACGGCAGTCCGGTTCGCTTCAGGAGCGATCCGAGATGAGGGGATGGCCGTTGGTTTCTGGCCACCCCCTCTCGATCGCTCCTGGCGAATGAGAAGCTTCCTCCCACTGTGTATTGTATACACAGGCAGGGAGGAAGTGATGTCATTATCCTCGGGCGGTCTTTTTGACCGGACTACGAGGAGAAGACAAAGAAAGTGTGCACCAACACTACACTGACATGTAGGCACACACAGGCACACAAACCCCCCCCGACCCCCCCCAGTCACAGTGTCACTGATTGCAGTGATCATTTATTTACTGATCACTGCATTCAGTGTCAGTTGTAACAGTAAAAACTGTCAGGGCAGTTTGTGTTAGGTCCAGGGTAGCCCCCTACCACCCCCAATAAAGGTTTAACCCCCTGATTGCCCCTAGAGTTAACCCTTTCACCCCCTTTTGCCAGTGTCACTAAGCGATCATTTTTCTGATTGCTGCATTAGTGTCGCTAGTGTCGCTAGGTAGCTAGTTATTTTTTAGGTTCACCGCCAGATTTTTATATCGCTAGGTACCCCGATATACTACCCAATAATGGTTTTACCCCCCTGGTTGCCCCTAGTTAACCCTTTCACCCCCTTTTGCCAGTGTCACTAAGCGATCATTTTTCTGATCGCTGCATTAGTGTCACTAGTGTCGCTAGGTAGCTAGTTATTTTTTTAGGTTCACCGCCAGGTTTTTATAGCGCTAGGTACCCCGATATACTACCCAATAATGGTTTTAACCCCCTGATTGCCCCTAGTTAACCCTTTCACCCCCTTTTGCCAGTGTCATTAAGCGATCATTTTTCTGATCGCTGCATTAGTATCACTAGTGTCGCTAGGTAGCTAGTTTTTTTTTAGGTTCACCGCCAGGTTTTTATAGCGCTAGGTACCCCAATATACTACCCAATAATGGTTTTAACCCCCTGATTGCCCCTAGTTAACCCTTTCACCCCCTTTTGCCAGTGTCACTAAGCGATCGTTTTTCTGATCGCTGCATTAGTGTCACTAGTGCCGCTAGGTAGCTAGTTATTTTTTTAGGTTCACCGCCAGGTTTTTATAGCGCTAGGTACCCCGATATACTACCCAATAATGGTTTTAACCCCCTGATTGCCCCTAGTTAACCCTTTCACCCCCTTTTGCCAGTGTCACTAAGCGATCGTTTTTCTGATCGCTGCATTAGTGTCACTAGTGTCGTTAGGTAGCTAGTTATTTTTTTAGGTTCACCGCCAGGTTTTTATAGCGTTAGGTACCCCCACATACTACCCAATAATGGTTTTAACCCCCTGATTGCCCCTAGTTAACCCTTTCACCAGCGATCACAGTATAAGTGTCACTGGTGACGCTGGTTAGCCAGTTAGTTATTTAGGTTCCCCGTCAGGTTTTTATATAGCGAAAGGGACCCCCATATACTACCTAATAAAAATTTGAACCCCCTGATTGCCCCTAGTTAACCCTTTCACCAGTGATCACCGTATAAGTGTTACGGGTGACTCTGGTTAGTTTGCTTTTTATAGCATCAGGGCACCCACCATTTATTACCCAATAAAGGTTTAACCCCTGATCACTCGGAGGGTGATATCAATTAGGTTTTAGGGTCTGCGTCGCCCCAGGCAGCGCTAGGTTAGTGCCAGTACCGCTAACACCCACACGCAAAGTATAAACCTCCCGTAGTGGTATAGAATCTGAACAGATCAATATCTAATCTGATCAGATCTATACTAGCGTCCCCAGCAGTTTAGGGTTCCAAAAAAACGCATTGTTAGCGGGATCAGCCCAGATACCTGCTAGCACCTGCGTTTTGCCCCTCTGCCCAGCCCACCCAAGTGCAGTATCGATCGATCACTGTCCCTTACAAAACACTAAACACATAACTGCAGCGTTCGCAGAGTCAGGCCTGATCCCTGCGATCGCTAACAGTTTTTTTGGTAGCATTTTATATTTAAATCCGGAAGGCAGTGCTTGGTTTTCGGGGTCCCGTACGTGGCTAGACTCCCAAAAAGTCCCCCACATGTGGTATCCCCGTACTCAGGAGAAGCAGCAGAATTTATTTTGGGGTGTAATTTGACTTATGCCCATAGCATGTGTGAGCAATATATCATTTAGTGACAACTTTTTGTAAACTTTTTTTTTTTGTGTCATTATTCAATCACTTGGGACAAATAAAAATAAAAATATTCAATGGGCTCAACATGCCCCTCAGCAATTTTCTTGGGGTGTCTACTTTCCAAAATGGGGTCATTTGGGGGGGTTTTGTGTTATTTTGGCATTTTATGGCCTTCGAAACTGTGATAGGTAGTGAGGAGTGAAATCAAAAATTTGCACCCTTAGAAACCCTGAAGGCAGTGATTGGTTTTCGGGTGCCGTACGCAGCTAGACTCCCAAAAAGTCCCACTTATGTGGTATCCCCGTACTCAGGAGAAGCAGCAGAATATATTTTGGGGTGCAATTCCACATATAACTATGGCATGTGTGAGCAAAATATCATTTAGTGACAACTTTTTGTAAACTTTTTTTTTTTTTGTGTCATTATTCAATCACTTGGGACAAAAAAAAAAATATTCAATGGGCTCAACATGCCTCTCCACAACTTCCTTGGGGTGTCTACTTTCCAAAATGGGGTCATTTGGGGGGGGGTTTGTACTGCCCTGCCATTTTAGCACCTGAAGAAATGAGATAGGCAGTCGTAAATTAAAAGCTGTGTAAATTCCAGAAAATGTACTCTAGTTTGTAGACGCTATAACTTTTGCGCAAACCAGTAAATATACGCTTATTGACATTTTTTTTTACTAAAGATATGTGGCTGAATACATTTTGCCCTAAATGTTTGTCTAAAATTGAGTTTATTCGATTTTTCTTATAACAAAAAGTAGAAAATATCATTTTTTCTCGAAATTTTCTGTATTTTTCCATTTATATCGTAAAAAATAAAAATCGCAGAGGCAATCAAATACCATCAAAAGAAAGCTCTATTTGTAGGAAGAAAAGGACGCAAATTTCGTTTGGGTACAACATTGCATGACCGCGCAATTACCAGTTAAAGCAGTGCAGTGCGAAATTGTAAAAAGACCTCTGGTCCTTAGGCTGTTTATTGGTTCGGGGCTGAAGTGGTTAATGTGGAAAAAAATTTACTTAAATGATTTTAGCAAATGGCTACAGTATAACAAAGAGTGAAACATTTTGGCTGGTCTGAATACTTTCTGTCCCCACTGTATATGTGGTAAACACGTTTATATGTGACTAATTAATACAGATACATAGACATATAAAAGAAAAACCTTATTTAAAATACATAATATAATATGATAGGAGTTGTGAATAAGCCCTCTGGCTTTATTCATGCAAAGATGATTCCAGTGCTCATGTGAACACAAGAGCCTCTAACCATTTTCTTATCTTGTTTATATTATTAAGTGTCTAAATCTTTGAATTATAACCTGGGAGATGGCACAACTAGACTCCTAGTGAAACAGAAAAAACAATTCCTTGTGAGACAGAAAATAATTCTTGCATTGTCTATTCGTAAGCTATGAACTTAATTTAACCTCTTAAAAGACATACAAGATGGCTTTGGGTTTGCTCAAAGCCTCCATGAAAATATAAATATAAAGGCCTATATATATATATATATATATATATATATATATATATATATATATATATATATATATATATATATATATATATATATATATATATACTGTGACAGAAGCACAATGTATAGTCCTTTTCATCTCCACACTTCTAGTCCTGACATACATATTCTGCACAGGGCATCTCCAACATAAACTTAGAATGGCCACCCAAATCTTACAATGTCCTCACTACAGGTCCTCCATAGGAGGGTTCTCCAAATGAGCTCATATAGCCTTACCTGAAGGCTTTTCTTCCTCAGGCGTCAGGCTTACATATTAATATACCAGGGTAGCCTATTCCCAACACCATCTGCCCCAGGCTTTTATGGCTCCAGCTTATATAAGAAATACTAACCTCACCCACTATACCCACCCAGGAGAGGGAACTCACTAAAAGGGTACTAACCTCAACTTACAAGCATCCATACTGAGGACTACTACAAGAATATTGTTTACAGTTACTGGAGATTACATTGTAATTGGTCCTTTGTCAAAGCTTTATGCACAGGCTAGGGGATGGTTCATACTAGAATGTGCATGTTCAAATGACTGTTCCCGTGTGTTCCTGCGCATTTTGATTTTGACAGTCCAATAATTTTAATATGGTGCCAAACATACTGGAACATGCAAAAATTAGAGCAAGCATTACTTTTTCATTACTGCAGTATCATGCGATTTGGTGGCTTTGAGTTCCATTTGTGAGATGCGTTCGCAGTGTTATTACCAATTAGTGGAGCTCACGCATATCTTTAGTGTTCACTTGCAGTGCAGGAAATGCACACAAACTGTGATTTTGTTCCTAAATGGAAAAACAATAAAATTCAATAATTATGCACCAATACTAAGCAGACAGCAGAACATGCTTAGATAAAAACAACAAAGCCCTCAATATAAATGCTGTATAAATAAAATATACATATAGTATACATAATAAAACCATAACTAGAGGCAAAGTTGGGAAATTTTTTTAACACATGATTATTTACATGAGCTTATCTCACACACTCATGTACTTAAATAGTTGTATGTTGCATGTGAAAATTAATAATTAATAATTTTCTCAATGTTATATAATCTTGCAGCTGGAAGGTATGATTTGAATCTATAAAATTGTCACCATAGATGTGGACAGAAAGAATAAGCATTTATCCTTTCACCACACAACTTGAACTTATTTCTCTTTTACAACTCATCCTCTCCCTTTCTTTTAACCTCCCTGGCGGTATGATCATTTCTGATTTTAGGTGCTGAAAGCGGTACAATTATTTTGCATGGAAATTTGTCGTTTTATAGTGTAGGCCTGTAATTCTTAAGCCGCGTACACACGTGGCGGACTGTCTGGCCAACTTAGTCCGTCAGACAATCCGACGGACAGTCCGTCATACTTTCGAATGAACGGACTTGCCCACACACAGCACTTTTTGAGCGGACTAATACGGCGGACTAAGTCCGCCATACTATCCGCCCTACTTTTGAAATGAACGGACTCGCCCACACACGCGGAGGAAAGTCCGCTCATTTCGAGCGCGTCTCCAGGTAGGCGGGGCCCGCGAAGGAGACATCGCTGACCCCACCGCCTGGTATGGACTTAAAGGGGAACCCCAATGCCGAAAAAAATCGGCGTGGGGGTCCCCCCCCAAGTCCACAACAGACCCTTGTCCGAGCACGCTACCCGGCCGGCCAGGAAAGGGGGGCGAGCTAGCGCCCCCCCTCCTGAGCCGTACCAGGCTGCGTGCCCTCAACATGGGGGGTGCCTTGGGGAAGGGGGGCCGCGCGGCCCCCCCACCCCAAAGCACCTTGTCCCCATGTTGATGAGGACAAGGGCCTCTTCCCGACAACCCTGGCCGTTGGTTGTCGGGGTCTGCGGGCGGGGGGCTTATCGGAATCCGGGAGCCCCCTTTAATAAGGGGGCCCCCGGATACCAGCCCCCCACCCTATGTGAATGGGTATGGGGTACAATGTACCCCTATCCATTCACCTGTGGAAAAAAAGTACAAAAAAAACACAACACAGGGTTAAAATATTTTATTGCACAGCTCCGGGGGTCTGCCGTCTTCGGGGGTCTTCTCGCCGGACTCCTCCGCTATCTTCTTGTAGCTCTTTTGTTAGCGGAGGAGTCCGGCTTTCTTCCTCGCCGCCGGCCTCTTCTCCCGACTTCGGGGGTCTTGTCCCCCTCTTCGGTTCTTCTGCCGGGCCACCGCGCCTTCTTATAGCTCTTTTACAGGCGGTGGCCCGGTCTTCTGTCGCCGCCGTCGCCGCCGCCTTCCGTTCTTCTTCTTCTTCTCCAGGAGATGTTGCCTCGACGATCTCTCCGGCCGGAATGCCAGGGACGCACTACGCGGCCACTTATATAGGGACAATGGGGCGGTATCACATGGCTTTATGTCACATGGGTTGGTCACATGGGTTGATGTCACATGGGGACTATGACATCGTAAGGGGGCGGGGTCACCATGTGACCAACCCATGTGACATAAAGCCATGTGACACCGCCCCATTGTCCCTATATAAGTGGCCGCGTAGTGCGTCCCTGGCATTCTGGCCGGAGAGATCGTCGAGGCAACATCTCCTGGAGAAGAAGAAGAAGAAGAACGGAAGGCGGCGGCGACAGAAGACCGGGCCACCGCCTGTAAAAGAGCTATAAGAAGGCGCGGTGGCCCGGCAGAAGAACCGAAGAGGGGGACAAGACCCCCCAAGTCGGGAGAAGAGGCTGGCGCCGAGGAAGAAAGCCGGACTCCTCCGCTAGCAAAAGAGCTACAAGAAGATAGCGGAGGAGTCCGGCGAGAAGACCCCCGAAGACGGAAGACCCCCGGAGCTGTGCAATAAAATATTTTAACCCTGTGTTGTGTTTTTTTTGTACTTTTTTTCCACAGGTGAATGGATAGGGGTACATTGTACCCCATACTCATTCACATAGGGTGGGGGGCCGGTATCCGGGGGCCCCCTTATTAAAGGGGGCTCCCGGATTCCGATAAGCCCCCCGCCCGCAGACCCCGACAACCAACGGCCAGGGTTGTCGGGAAGAGGCCCTTGTCCTCATCAACATGGGGACAAGGTGCTTTGGGGTGGGGGGGCCGCGCGGCCCCCCCTTCCCCAAGGCACCCCCCATGTTGAGGGCACGCGGCCTGGTACGGCTCAGGAGGGGGGGCGCTCGCTCGCCCCCCTTTCCTGGCCGGCCGGGTAGCGTGCTCGGACAAGGGTCTGTTGTGGACTTGGGGGGGACCCCCACGCCGATTTTTTTCGGCATTGGGGTTCCCCTTTAAGTCCATACCAGGCGGCGGGGCCAGCGACGTCTCCGTCGCGGGCCCCGCCTACCTGGATACCCGCTCGAAATGAGCGGACTTTTCTCCGGGCGGGAAAAGTCCGCTCATTTCAGAAGTACGGCGGACTGGCACACACATGGGCGGATTGTCCGCCCAAATGCGAGTCCGACGGACTGTATTACGGAAATTCCAAAATACTTAGTCCGCCAGACTGCACGCTGAAAAAGTCCGCTGAAGTCCACACACGAGCGGACTGTCCGCTGAAATGTGTTTCGGCGGACTAAGTAGGCCAGACAGTCCGCCCGTGTGTACGCGGCTTTAGGAATAACTCTCTTAAATCTGTTCAAACCAGAGTCTAGTAGACATCTCGGGTATGATAAAGTTTATAATATAATAAATAACTATAAATAATGATAACAAATAATAAAAATTATTCAATAATGTAATCAAATCCAAAAACACTGAAATTTGCTCATTTGCAGAATTGTCGCTGTCATTAGATTTAGAGTTTGATGACGGATCTCCCCACAAATCGCTATCGCTCAATTCTGCAAGTGATTCTAATTTATTATTGCTGTTTTGACATAAGGGGACACTTTTTGGTTGCTATGGACAATCTCCAAATTCTAGGCAGAAAAAAACTGTATTTATAATATAAAAGTGCATGTAGGGCACTGAACAGACCACTAGAGACAAAGGGGATGTGTATTTTTTTTATACAGTACTGTAATCTGTAAGATTACAGTACTGTATGTGTATTGTGTGTTTTTACTTTTTTGAATTTGGCGCCGATCTCCGCTCCCATGCGTCGTAACTCGGCGGCACTCGGGCACTGTGTGAATCGAGTGGAGGAGCTCGCACACACATCGTGGAGGACATTGCTGGATCCAGGGGACAAGGTGAGTAAGTCTCCCAGTATCCTGCAATGCGATCCCGAGTCTGGCTCGGGGTTACCGCTCGAGGTACTGAAATTCCACCCCGACCCAGACTCGGGAGTACCACCAGGCAGGTCAATAAATGATTACCCTAAATTGGAAGATGAATTGAAGATAAAATGGGACACAGACAAAACAGACATTTTTGGAAGTCTATTGCTTTATTGTCATGAAATAAAGATTACAAAAATATGTTTGATGGACAGTTTATATTCCAAGAGCACCATATTGATGTTGAGCCTTGCACTTGTATACATACAATTGTCTTAATTTGAATGCTATGTTTCTTGTCCGCTCTCCTTATTTGTTTTACTATATATTTAAAAAAAAAAAAGATTCATGGTAAGAATTAAACCTTTTTTTTTTTCATTCAAACCATTTTATATGTTTAAAGCAGTGTTAAATCCAAAAGCAAACATTTACTATATTGGTGCTTACCAATTCTTAGATCTGATGGCTACATTCATTTTTTTTAGGCTTTCTTTCTTCTATCTTCCTTTGGTGATTCAGCCAGCAAGTCTGTTTTTCACAGCACAAGCTCTCCAGCAGAATGTTTCAGTTTACATGGATGAGGTAAACCATTTAATAAGGTGCTTAAAATTATCAGCTTTTATTTGTTCATGTAAAAACCTTTATCCCAAGAGGAAAAAAACTGTTTACTGCAACTGCTTATAAATAGACATGGGCCGAACACCCGAGCCGGGAAAATGTTCTCACCCGAACTGCCAACGTCCAGGTATTCTAGGACCATAAATTACACATATAAATTTTCTGACTAGCGATCATATTTTTGAAGGCCCTTCATATTTCTAACAAATAGCACGTACATACCAAATAACAAACGTTTACCTGTGGTTTTAGTAGTGCAGTGGTGGAACAGCCAAAGCACAGTCAAAGCATTGATCCAGGTAGCAGGCAGAATTACTGTTCATAATCAGTAGAGGCAGCAGGCAGCAATATGGTCAGCACAGCCAAAGTATTGGTCCAGGCAAGAGGAAGAAACATGGTCCATAAAGTCCTGGGTCATTACAGGCAGCAATATGGTCAGCGCAGCCAAAGTATTGGTCCAGGCAGCAGGAAGAACCATCAATCTTAGGACCAGGGGAACAGGGGTAGAGGCTTCTCCCACCCAAATATCTTTGAAGCCTCTGGACAACCAGATCCTGTTCTGGGAACACAGAAAACCAAAAACTGTTTTTCTCCACTCAGAACACTATTCTGAAGCCCCTAAGATATGTGAGACCCCTGTGTACTAAAGTAGAAGGGCAAAAAATCAGTCCAAGTGGCAGGCAAAAACATGGTCGAATAACAGGTCGGTGCACGTGAAAGTCAGAAACATGGTTTAAAAAGGCAGGCAGAGGCATCGCCAGTAAACAGGCTGAGGTTGGTGCATGTGGAAGTCAGATACATGGTTTAAAATGGCAGGCAAAGACATTGTCAGTAAACAGGCCAGGGTCCGTTAACATTTTTCTTCTGTGGGGGGGGGATGTTATAGGGAAAATATTGCTCATGAAGTTGACTCACAAAATCAAAACGAATGCTTCCTGGGGCAGGTCCTTGTTGGTAAATCAAAGCAGTGATCATGTCTTCAATATACTTGAACTAGGTAATTTGTTGGTTTTCAGTTGCTTTTTGGTAGCAGACAGGGCCATGTGAAACAGATGAAATGCAACAAAATGCTTCTTATACCAGAAACAGGACTTTCGGGTTGAAAATATGAATGTAGCATCTGATTGTTTAAATACACCCCCCCCCCCCCATGTACAGATTGTAGTCATAGTCACATTCAGGTTTTGTAACTTTTCCGGTAATAGATTTTGTGGGAAGCCCTTCCATTTTACTTTGAAGGTACCACAGGCCAGGTTTTGTTTATGGTAAAGGTGGCGAAAAAGGGGCAGGCTGGTATAATAGTTGTCCACATATAAATGGTATCCTGTTTTGAACAGGGGGTATGCCAGCTCCCATTGGTTCCAATATATGTGAGGTACTCACGGGGCTGGAGGTGGGAGTCTTTGCCTTCATAAATCTGGAAGGTATACACATATCCAGTGGCTTGATCACAAAATGTATTAAATTTTAACCCGTACCTGGCTCTCTTACTTGGGATATACTGCTTGAAGTGCAGTCGGTCAGTAAAATGTACCGTATTTTCCGGCGTATAAGACGACCTTTTACATGTAAAAAAATTGGCCAAAAAGCAGGGGTCGTCTTATACGCCGGGTCAGCCCCTCAGATGGCTGCTTGGTGTTCGGTAATACTGTATGTAGCTTCGGCCGCTGAGCCAATCCTGGTGAACGATGTATTCAAATGAATACAAAGCCTGCTTGGATTGGAGTAACGACCTCTGCCAATCCGAGCAGGCTACAGAGATTGGCTTGGAGAGTCAGAGAGGCGCGGGCTGATGATGTTACAGCCTCTGCCAATCCAAGCAGGCTTTGTATTCATTAATAGAATACATCGCTCGCCGTGATTGGCTCCAGCAAATGCAGGAAGAAGGAAGAAATATGAAGCCTCGGAAGCCTCGGAAGCCTCGAAAGCCTCGAAAGCCGGGTCGTCTTATACGGTAAGTACAGTTTTAAAAGCGTTTTTGTCCTATAAGATTAGGGGGTCGTCTTATATGCCGGGTCGCCTTATACACCGGCAAATACGGTATAAGGGATTCATCCACACAAATGTTTTGGTCTGGGATAAACACTTCAGCAAATCACTGGGAAAATGAATTTATTAGGGGGAGTATCTTGTACAATTCATCGTGGTTGGGAGGATCTCGGGGAGGGCACTAGGAATTATCGATAAAGTATAGAAAATGCATGATTATCTTGTAGCGTGTCCTGGACCTGACAGCAGAATATATCAGCATGTGGTGGATAGGGTTGGTGAACCAGTAGGCATGGAGTTCCTTCTTCTTTGTAAACCCCATATTGAATGTAAGGCATATTGAACGTAAGGCCCAAAAACTATTTAAATGTATCCAGTGTGAGACGTCTCCACTGGAGCATGCAGGGTTGGCAGCAATAAATTGCTCTGCATACAGATTGGTTTGGTCCGCTATATTCTGCAGCAATTCTTGTGGTAAAAAGAAATAAAAATAATCTACTTGTGAAAAATGTGTAGTGTTGGGCTGCACATCTGGCTGTGTGGCGAAAGGGGGATTATAGCAGATCCTGAGTTTTCAAACAACCATAAGGGGTTTGCCAGGCCACCGGGAAGGTAGGACTGAGACTGGATTCTACGGGTTGGGCATGCACTTTCAGTACTGGCACTGGGCTCCTCTTTCTGGGGTCTGGCGCTGCTGGTGAAATGGCGGACTGTGTTGCGGTAGTGATGGTCGGTGATGGCAGTACTGAAGGAGGTACCGATGGTGGTATCGATGGCGGGCCTCTGTGATGGTACTTTATGGTGGGACTGTGTGGTGGTACTGATGGCAGTACTGATGATGGGCCTGTGTGGCAGTACTGATGGCTGTACCGATGGCGGTACAGATGACGGTACTGATGGCGGCACCGTTTGACAGTTGGGTTGTGACAGATGGGCTGTGACAGATCCAGATGGTACCGATGGCGGTACTGGTGGCGGTACTGGTGGCAGCCTGTGTGACAGATGGGCTGACAGGTCCATATGGGCTGTGACAGAGCCAGATGGGCTGTTACAGATCCAGATGGGCTGTGTAACAGGTTCTCTTTATTAAGGGGCATGTTGTGCAGACAGTAATGCAGACAGAACAACAGTAATCTTTCACTCACTGATCTCAGATCTCTCCTTCTCTCTCCTCACATGATCGGTGAAGAAAGAGAAGGAGAGATCCCTGGAGAACACTGTTGTATTTATACTTATAACCGGCTGTGATTGGACACAGCTGATTTTATTGGCTGTTTACTCTGATCAGGGATGGGCTATGTCAGAGGGACATGCGCCATCCCTGCACAGTAGTACACTAGAGCGTTATTCTGATGGATATGGCACCCAGTCAGGCTAATGAAACCACCGCCCTGCCATCATTCTGTTGTAGACCGGGCAGGAAGTGGTTAACTATAGTGCCTGGAGGGGTCCCCTCAGTCTGTCTGTAAAGTGGTGCAACTGTAGCATGTATAACTCATGCTGCAAAAAAAAAAAAGTCAGATCACATTTAAAATGACTTGCGATTATTGAAAGAATAAAGGAAAAAAATCTGACCCCCCCCCCCCAGTCTATACTAGGACTTTGTATCTGGTATGGATTGGAGGGGAACCCCACGTCAAATGTAAAAGGGGGGCTTATCGGAATCTAGAAACCCCTTTAACAAGGGTGCTCCCAGATGCCGCCCCCCCCCATGTGAATGAGTATTGGGTACATAGTACCCAATACCCATTCACCAAAAATGTGTACAAAAGTAATAAAAACAAGAGACAAGTTTTTGACAAATCCTTTATTAAAAATAAAAAAATTGTGTCCCTCAATGTAAATCCATTGTTAATCATGCTGCCCGCAGACCTAAAAAGAACAAAAATGCTCCACCTCCTGGGACAGCCTGCCACCGAGTGCTTCCTCTGTGATTTGACATTTTTTATATTGGTAAGGGATGGGGCCACCTGTCTACGTCACCAGGTGGCCCCATCCCCTTCTGACACCACAGAGTGGTGCATGCTGGGCATGTGATGTCACAATGGGGCGGGGCCACCAGGTGACGTTGCCAGCTGGCCCCTCTCCTTACCTATGTAAGAAATGTCAAAGTGCAGAGGAGGCATTCAGTTGAAGGTCATCCCAGAAGGGGGAGCGTTTTTTACTTTTAGTTTTTTAAATAAATAATTTGTCAAAAACTTGTCTCTTGCTTTTATTACTTTAAAAAAAGAATTGTGTGAATGGGTAGGGGTAAACGGGGGCTTCCAGATTGCAATAAGCCCCCTGCCCGCAGACCCCCACAACCGCTGGCCACAGTTGTGGGGATGAGGACCTTGTCCCCATCAACATGGAGACAAGGTGCTTTGAGGTGGGGGGTAGAGTTCTGGCATGTGACCTGGTGTAGTTCAGGAGAGGGGGCGCTTGCTTGTCCCCCCCTTTTCCTGACCTGTCAGGCTGCATGCCCAGATAAGAGCCTGGTATGGATTCTGGAGGGGACCCCAAGCCATTTGTTCTTTATTTGTGCTGTGGGGTTCCTCTCCAAATCCATACCAGACCCGAAGGGCCTGGTATGGACTGGAGAGGGGTACTTCACACCGTTTTTTTTTCCTTTCTTTTTTAACCGGCACTTTTTTTGTTCAGCTATCAGCGGGGAAACCCATTGGCAGCTCATGACAACGTGGCCAGCTTCCTGGCCCCGCTCCTTAACAACCAGCTTACACTGCACCCTGATTGGGCAAAGCTTTGCCCAATCATTGCACAGGATGCAGTGAATTGTTTGGCTGCCATTGCCCACTCACGAATACTTTGTTACTATATATCAATACTAGAAAATCTGAAGAAATCCTGCCAATTTTTAGATCCTTCTATCAGGAACTTTATAGTTCCAGGGCTACTTATACAAGTACTAACTTCTCTCAATTTTTAGTTAATATTCACTTTTTCTAATCAATCTTAAGCATAGATGCTTGTTTGCTCTTATAACTCTGGGGGAGCTGGAGACTGTTGTAGCATCTCTTTTAAAAGAAAAAAGCCCCTGGTGGTTTTTGTTCCAAACTTTTAATGCTGCTCTTAGAGGTGGATGCCTTCCTACGTCAATGACTGAGGCTAGCATTGTGCAGTGGAGGCCTGTCCATTAGGGGCGCCTGGGCACCACCTCCCTCTCCCCACCCCCTATATGCAGTAGATAGATAGATTCATGCATCTAGATCATGTGTCTGGCCCCTTTTAGGGCACCGGGCGCATGAATTACAGCAGCTAGGGTTTTATTTTAAGCACCTGATTAGAGCCAGGGGCTCTAATAGGCTTCAAAATAGGGTGGGCTCAGGTCGCAGAGGATGCAACCAGCCCACACCCAGGTGTGTTGCAACAGTGAATTAATATTCACTGTTGCAACACTGATCCTCCTCCTGGCCAATCGGGAAGCAGGTCTGGATGCCATTTCCTGATTAACCAAAATGTCAGGTGATCCTATTGGATGCCTAGCACCGAAAGGAGCAGAGAGGAGACACACTGGAGAGGAGAGAAGAGAGGACACCGGAGCAGGTTTCCCTGAGCCCGCCACACACCCAAAAAAGAACCCCACCAGTCGCCACTGGTATTGTGTTTATACCTAAAAAAAAAAGAGGAAATGATTTACTATGTCTGGATTCCTGCAGACCATTTTAATTGCTAAATTCATAAATGAAAAAACTGGTTAAAATATTGGCAAATAGGTTGAGTAGAGTTATTACATCTATCATTCATCTAGACCAAACAGGGTTTATGCCTAACTCCTTGATTGTCTAAGGCGCATATTCTTAAATGTTCAAATTCCTGTGAACAATTTGACTGACGGAGCATTTCTGTTGTTAGATGTCGTTTGATAGCATCATTTTATGTGGGAAGTACTTTTTGAGGACTTTCTGTAAGTGGGCCAAGCTTCCCTATATACGTCACCAAAGACCTTGATTAGGGTCAATGAAAACCTGTCCAGTTCTTTCTCTTTGTTTTGTGGTACTAGACAAGGATGTCCATTGTCACCACTTCTATTTTCAGTGGCTATAGAGCCTTTGGCTGCTTTGTTGAGATAAAAGGTGGTGGTGAGAGGCTAATATTGAGGAAAAATTAGCTCTCTCTGCAGATATGTTGCTGTATTTGGCTGATACGCAGGGTTCACTGGTTACTGCAATGTCTGTCATAGAGGAGTTTGGTACTTTTTCTGGACTTATGATCAACTGGAATAAGTCTATATTACTCCCATTGGATACCCTCTGGGACCCTCTCCCTCATGCAGTATTACAACTTAAGGTGGATGTAAAGGTTAAATATTTATGGGTGATTATTTCTACTCATGTTAATGAATATATCCCCCATAATTTGCTACCACTACTTTAGAAATTTGGATCTCAGAGCAAAGTATGGTTTAAGTTGCCAATCTCTGTAAATCTCTTGAAAATGATTTGATTCCACAGTTAATGTATTATTTACACAACTCGCCCTGTTAGATCCCGCAGAAATATTTTAAGAAACTCTGTACAATTTTCCGTAACTTGATATGGGGTAATAGGCCTGCAAAAATTAAATATGAATATTTACAATACCCAAATGGTCAAGGGGGGCTTACGGCACCAAGTGTCAGGAACCATGAAACAGACAGAGACAGAAGTACAATCTAATCACACTTGTTTATTAATAAAATAAAAAGATAAATAGGAAAAAGCGTAGTCAAGCAAGCCAGAGTCCAGTAGCCAGATAGGGTAGTCAGCTAGTCCAAAGTTCATAAACCAGATCGGGTAATCAGCCAGTCCAGACATCAGGGATCCACGGAGAGCAACTGCAAGCAGGATGGAAGCCAGGAGGGATGTTAGCAAGCCAGTCTTGAAACAACAGCAGGAGATGGTCCCTTGTGATGTGACCAAACATGAAGGCAAAGGAGAAATGAGCTGGAAGACTTTATATAGGCAGGCCAGACGAGCATCTTCGAGAACAGCTGGTAACTGAAGAGAGAGACGAGAGCTGGCAATTAGCCAACAGCTGAGCAGCCAGCCCAGAGGAGGAAGGGCTAAGCCAGCCCTGACAGTACCTCCCCCCCTCAATGACCCCTCTCCCTCGGAGGTCCACTGGGCTTGAGGGGAAACCATCTATGGAACTCGCAGAGGATGACAGGGGCATGTACGTCAGAGGATGAAACCCAGGAGTGTTCCTCCGGACTGTACCCCTTCCAATGCACCAGGTACTGTATGCGCCGACGGAACCTACGGGAGTCAACAATGGATTGTACCTCATACTCCTCATGGTTCTCAACCTGAATAGGGTGAGGACGTGGCACCGAGGTGGTAAATTGGTTACAGACCAACGGTTTCAATAAGGAGACATGAAACACATTTGAGATGCGCATACTAGGAGGAAGTTCCAACGTGTAAGCTACTGGGTTAATACTGAGAAGGATACGGAAAGGCACCACAAACCGAGGTGCAAACTTCAGTGAGGGAACACGAAGCCGGAGGTTGTGAGATGACAGCCAGACCCTGTCCCCAACCTGGTAGGAAGGCGCTGGCAGGCATCTGCGGTCAGCATGGAGTATGTACCTATCATGAGCATGACGCAAAGCCTCTTGGACTTGTACCCAAGTGGAGTGAAGACCAAGGAGATGCTCCTCTAACGCAGGAATACTCTGCGGAACAAATGAGTCAGGCAACATTGAAGGTTGGAAACCATAATTCGCCATAAATGGAGACAATCAGGAGGCAGAATTCAAGGCACTGTTGTGAGCAAACTCTGCCCAAGGTAATAGGTCAGACCAGTTGTTATGATGGTCAGAAATATAGCAACGTAGGAATTGCTCCAAGGACTGATTGGCTTGTTCTGCGGCCCCATTAGACTGCGGGTGATACGCAGAAGAGAACGCAAGCTGGATTCCTAACTGTGCACAAAAGGCTCGCCAGAACCAGGAGACAAACTTACTGCCCCTATCCAAGACAATCACCTTGGGTAGCCCATGTAAGCGAAAGATCCCCCGAGCAAAAATGGAAGCCAGTTCCTTAGAGGTGGGCAACTTCTTAAGTGGAATACAATGACACATCTTTGAGAACCGGTCACCCACCATAAGGATAACAGTGTTGCCTTGGGAATTGGGCAATTCCACAATGAAATCCATAGACAGGTGAGTCCAGGGCCTCTCTCCATTGGGTATGGGTTGTAGAAGGCCCACTGGAAGGTGTCATGGAGTCTTAAGCCGCGTACACACGGGCGGACTGTATGGCCTACTTAGTCTGTCATACAATCCGACGGACAGTCCGTCATACTTTCGAATGAACGGACTTGACCACACACGGATGAACAAACAGTCCGTCGAAAGCTTGCGCGATGATGAATACAGCACGTACGACGGGACTAGAAATAGGAAGTCCAATACACAGCAATGCAACCTTCCGCCATGTAAATCCTTTCTGAGCATGCGCCATTCTTAGTCCGTCGAACTAGCCTACTGACGAGCGGATTGTCCGCTGAAACCAAAGTATGACGGACAGAATTTTGAAAATTCCGAAATACTTAGTACGCCAGACTGCACGCTGAAAAAGTCCGCTGAAGCCCACACACGAGCGGACTGTCCGCTGAAATGTGTTTCGACGGACTAAGTAGGCCATACAGTCCGCCCATGTGTACGCGGCATTACTCTGAGCACACATGGGACAGACAGCTACGAAAGCAGTAACATCAGCCTGTAGACTAGGCCACCAGAATTGTGGTTGATTGAAAATGAGTTGATTCTTCCCAGGATGGCCAGCTGCCTTGGGAGAATGATAAGTCTGGAGCACTGCAGTACAGAGACTCTCTGGGACAAAGCAGCGGTCACAAGGTTTATCAGGTGGAGCATGGACCTGAGCAGCAAGAATTTTGTCACCCAAAGGAGAAGTAAGACTGGTGCGAACCGTAGCTAAGATACGATCAGGAGGAATCATAGGAACCGGAACCGACTCCGACTTGGAAATGGAGGAAAATTGTCGTGACAAGGCATCTGCCCTTACATTCTTAGTACCGGGTAAGAATGAGACAATGTAATTAAAGCTTGGCAAGAAAAGAGCCCATTGCACCCTTCTGGGAGAGAGTCACTTAGCCTCAGACAAGAATGTAAGATTCTTATGGTCAGTAAGAATAAGAATGGGCACAGTGGTACCTTCAAGGAGATGTCTCCATTCTTTCAGGGCTAAAATGATCGGCAACAGCTCTCTGTCACCAATCTCATAATTGCACTCAGCAGGTGACAATTTCTTGGAAAAATAGCCACACGGATGCATAGCGCTCTCAGAGTTAGAACGTTGAGACAGAAGGGCGCCAACTCCAGTCTCAGAAGCATCAACTTCTAGGATAAAAGGCAATGTAGGATCAGGATGTGCCAACACAGGAGCAGAAACAAAGGCAGCCTTGAGAGTCTCAAAGGCCTTAATGGACTCTGGAGACCAACTCTGTGGGTTACCGTTCTTTCTGGTCATATCAGTCAGAGGCTTGATCAGAGACGAGAAGTTACGAATAAACTTCTGATAGTAATTGGCAAAGCCCAGGAAACGCTGCAGAGGACGTAAACCCACGGGTTGAGGCCACTGTAGGACTGCCGAAAGTTTCTCTGGGTCCATTGAAAAACCAGCAGTGGAAATGACATGCCCAGGAATGTAACCTGTTCACGATGGAACTTGCACTTCTCCAGTTTACAATAGAGATTGTTCTCTCTTAGTTTCTGAAGTACATGACAGACATCTGTGTGGTGGCTCTCCAGGGACTTGGAAAATATGAGGATATCATCGAGATAGACTACCACACACAACTGCAACAAATCTCGGAGGACATCGTTAATAAATTCCTGAAAGACTGCTGGGGCGTTACAAAGGCCAAAAGGCATTACCAGGTATTCATAATAGCCTGTTCTGGTACTAAACGCAGTCTTCCACTCATCACCCTCCTTAATGCGTACAAGATTGTATGCCCCTCACAGGTCAAGCTTCGTGAAAACCGTTGCTCTCTTGAGGTGGTCAAATAACTCAGTAATCAATGGAATCGGGTAGGCATTCTTAATCGGGACATGATTGAGACCCCTATAATCTATACAAGGTTTCAGTTCACCGCTCTTCTTTTTCACAAAGAAGAAACCAGCACCAGCAGGAGACAAGGATTTGCGGATGAAACCTCGAGAAAGTGCGTCAGCAACATACTCCTCCATGGCCTTATCCTCCAAGACCGACAAAGGGTAAGCCAAGAGGAGGTATGGCACCAGGTTGAGGGTCAATTGCGCAATCATAAGGGCGGTGTGGAGGCAAACTATCGGCTTGACCTTTATCAAAGACATCGCCAAAATCACGGTACTCCTCCAGCAGGGAGGGGAGTGAAGCGATGCACAGGACCTTGGATACCTTCAGGAAGCATGTCTCACTGCATTGTGGTGACCAGGAGAGAACCTCAGCACGGAGCCAATCAAAAGAGGGGTTGTGCCTCTGTAACCAAGGATAACCAATAACCAGCGGAAATCTGGGTGAGGAAATAACTTGGAATTGGATTATCTCATGGTGAAGAGCCCCTACGGCCATGGACAACGGAACCGTCTCATGAGCCACATGGGCAGGCTGTAAAGGTCAAGGGGGGCTTTCGGCACCAAGTGTCAGGAACCATGAAACAGAGAGAGACAGAAGTACAATCTAATCACACTTGTTTATTAATAAAAATAAAAGATAAATAGGAAAAAGCGTAGTCAAGCAAGCCAGAGTCCAGTAGCCAGATCAGGTAGTCAGCCAGTCCAAAGTTCATAAACTAGATCGGGTAATCAGCCAGTCCAGACGTCAGGGATCCACGGAGAGCAACTGCAAGCAGGATGGAAGCCAGGAGGGATGTTAGCAAGCCAGTCTTGAAACAACAGCAGGAGATGGTTCCTTGTGATGTGACCAAACGTGAAGGCAAAGGAGAAATGAGCTGGAAGACTTTATATAGGCAGGCCAGACGAGCATCATCAGGAACAGCTGTTAACTGAAGAGAGAGAAGAGAGCAGGCAATTAGCCGACAGCTGAGCGGCCAGCCCAGAGGAGGAAGGGCTAAGCCAGCCCTGACACTAAGCCCTTGGATATATTTTCTGGTGGCCCAACTCCAACATCTTGCAGGCTGGGAAAAGGGTGGATTTTATATATCTTCTTATAATAGCCCTGAATGCCTTTTTTCTCTTAACTCTAATTTTTGATAGTGTAGTCCAAGCTAACAACACAAAGGGCCTCTTAGCCAAAGTTTACACATGATTGTTATCTAACTCACTTCTTAAATTTCCTATATTATGTAGGCAGAAATGGGAGTTGGATGTTGATGTGGCTGTGGGAGACATAAGGGATCAAAAAATGAAGAATGTTCATTTGATCTCACTGTCCCCAACTCATAGAGTCACCTAAATCTTTATCCTGCATAGGTCTTATCGAACCCCAGAACCACTGCACAGGTTAGGCAGGAAGGATAACCCTGAATGTTCAAGATGTGCCCAATTGTCTGGCTCCTTTATTAACTTGTTTTTGAGATGTACAAAACTACACCGGCATTGGCAGGATGTGATAGCTGTGATAAACTCTGTTTATAATACTGTGTTGATTCCAGATCTTGTTCTATGCCTATTATTGTATATAAAGCCCAACAATCTGGAATATGATCAGGTAGTGGCCATTATAAGATCACTTTTTACGGCTTGTAAGTTAATAGCTTCCCCTTGTGTCTCGCCCAACCCACCTACCCTTGGGGACTAGATCCGGGAAATGGACAAAAATGTTATGCTTGAAAGACACACCTATGTTCAACTAAATAGATCCTTGAAGTCTGAAAAAATATGAAAAAAATGGATAGAACGTGCCATTTTCCAGCTTAAGCATATAATAAATAGAGGTAGTGTGTGATGAGTAGGCTGGTCTGTTTTACTTATTTTATTTTTTTGGAATACTTGATAATGAAATAAATGTGTTGCTGATGTTTAAGTTGTATTCGTTTAGCTAAGCAGTAGGGATGAGGTTCGAGTCAAACTCATGTTCGACTCAAACATTGCCTGTTCGCCTGTTCGGCGAACAGTGAACAATGTGGAAAGCCGCGGAACACCCTGTACAAGTCTATGGGAGAAATCTAAAGTGCTAATTTTAAAGGAAACTAAATTTAAAGGAATATTACACTTTTATTGTTTCACTTTAAGCATTATTAAAATCACTGCTCCTGAAAAAATGTCCGTTTTTAAAACTTTTTTTGCATTGATACACGTCCCCTGGGGTAGGACCCAGGTCCCCAAACACTTTTTAGGACAACAACTTGCATATTAGCCTTTAAAATTAGCACTTGGATTGTGGGGGGACCCCTACGCCATTTTTTTTTATTTGGTGCAGGGTTTCCCTTAATTTCCATACCAGACCTGAAGGGCACGCAATTTTTTTTGCATTGATAAATGTCCCCTAGGGCAGGATCCAGGTCCCCAAGAACTTTTTAGGACAATAACTTGCATATAAGCCTTTAAAATTATCACTTTTGATTTTTCATGTTTGTGTCCCATAGACGTTAATGGTGTTTGTGTGTTCTGACAATTTTTTTTCCTGTTCAGATGTTCTGATGTGAACCAAACCGGGGGGTGTTCGGCTCATTCTTATTGCTGACATTGTGTCCTTTATCTTCTACATATACAAACTAATACATAACTTTAGAGTTTGTGATATTTCATTTTAATTTCACAAATTGTTAGAAAAGTGAATTTTTGGCCAAACTCTGTATAACTCTATGTAGGATCCAACTTTAGACAGGATTTCAAACTAGTGTCTTAAAGCAAAGTTCCAGGCAAAAATTGAACTCCTTTTGAAAACATAAGCACATCCCACCCCCCCACCCCCTAATTTTTGGATATTTTTTATTTTTTACATACTTTTTGGGATATTTTCTAAGTGACTTCCATCCCATGGTGCCGCAGCAAGGTACGTCACTTCCACTTTTTTATGCCCTCCTTCTTCCCCCCTCAATCGCCTTCTGGGACCTGTGTGTGTCCCAGAAGATGACGGAACCATTCGGAAAGCATTACCCGACTTGCGCATGCCCAGTAGGAAATAGGGATGAGCCGAACACCCCCCGGTTCGGTTCGCACCAGAACTTTCGAACGGACCCCACGTTCGTTACGAACGTTAGAACCCCATTGAAGTCTATGGGACTCGAACGTTCCAAATGGAAAGTGCTAATTTTAACGGCTAATATGCAAGATACTGTCCTAAAAAGGGTTTGGGGACCTGGCTCCTGCCCCAGGGGACATGGGTCAATGCCTAAAATGTTTTTAAAAATGGCCGTTTTGGCGGGAGCACTGATTTTAATGACGATTAAAGTGAAAAAAAAAGTGAAATATTCCTTTAAATATGGTGCCTGGGGGGTGTCTGTAGTATGCCTGTGAAGTGCCACATGTTTCCCGTGTTTAGAACAGTCCCTGCACAAAATGACATTAAACGGAAATAACACCATTTAAAACTGCTTGCGGTTTTAATGTTATATCTGGTTCCTGCAATATGGTTGAAAATCATTGAGAAAAATGGCATGGGTAGCCCTCCCTGCCCATTACCAGCCTATTTGGGTCTTGTACGCATATTAAGGGGAACCCTGTACCCATATTAAAAAAAGGAAATGCGTGTGGCCCCCAGGCCCTATATACTCAGAACAGCAGTATACAGGCGGTGCAAACAAGACAGGGACTGTGTAGGTTTGTTGTGTTAAGTTGAATCTGTTTGTAATTTTCAACTGGTACATTTTTAAAGTGTAGCTCCAGTCAAAAAAACTATTTTTAAGCTTTTTGGAAAACATAGGGAAGGGTTATCACCCCTGTATAATTTGTTTTGTCGTCCATCTTTTTTCATCTCACTTGCTGTTGTCTCCTTCCGTTTGCAAGTAGGAGATGTTTGTAAATTGAATGTTTGAAAGTAGGGGCCTGCCCTATATGCTCTGCAGAAATGGCGGAACAAGGTGTTGGTTTTGCCACAACATTGTAAGCCCTCAAAGTGACTCTTGGTGGGCGCTGGAGCGCCCTGCTGTGAACGATTATATCAAGAATTGTAATTACATGCCATTGTTGAACAGTGGTAGAAAAATTGACCTTTGGTGGTTGTGGTGCTGGTGCCACAACACTATAAGTCCTCACCGTTACTCTGGGTGGGCACAGGAAGGGGCCCTCCTGTGAAATATTATATCAAGAATTGTAATTACATGTCCCTGTTAAACAGGGGAAGAAAAATTTGGCCTTAGGCACTGCTGCTGGTGCCACCACACTGCAACCTCTTCCATATACTCTAGTTTTTTTTGCTGGAATTAGCCCTGCTGCAAAGCATTGCATCAAAAATTGTACTTAAACGCCCCTGTTAAACAGGGGCAGAAAAATTGGGCCTTAGGCACTGGTGCTGGTGCCACCACACTCCAACCTCTGCCATATACTCTAGTTTTATGGCAGGAATTAGCCCTGCTGCAAAGCATTGCATCAAAAATTGTACTTAAACGCCCCTGTTAAACAGGGGCAGAAAAATTGGGCCTTAGGCACTGGTGCTGGTGCCACCACACTCCAACCTCTGCCATATACTCTAGTTTTATTGCAGGAATTAGCCCTGCTGCAAAGCATTGCATCAAAAATTGTACTTAAACGCCCCTGTTAAACAGGGGCAGAAAAATTGGGCCTTAGGCACTGGTGCTGGTGCCACCACACTCCAACCTCTGCCACATACTCTAGTTTTATTGCAGGAATTAGCCCTGCTGCAAAGCATTGCATCAAAAATTGTACTTAAACGCCCCTGTTAAACAGGGGCAGAAAAATTGGGCCTTAGGCACTGGTGCTGGTGCCACCACACTCCAACCTCTGCCATATACTCTAGTTTTATTGCAGGAATTAGCCCTGCTGCAAAGCATTGCATCAAAAATTGTAATTAAACGCCCCTGTTAAACAGGGGCAGAAAAATTGGGCTGCTGGCATCACCCAGAACCAAAAATGTTCTTCCAACATATCAGCGGAGGAGGAAGAGGATAGACAATCAACATAACAGGACAGTCACTCAGCATCAGCATAGGCAGTCTTGAAGGTATGTGGTATTTCAAAAAAAATTATTCGGTTACATCAGCTTCAGGTGCTTGGTAGCTGTGGGTGATCCAAGACTGATTCATCTTCATGAAGGTCAGTCGATCAACTGATTCGGTGGACAGGCGCACCCTGTGATCGGTAACAAAGCCACCAGCAAAACTGAAGGTGCGTTCCGAAAGAACGCTGGATGCAGGACAGGCCAGTAGCTCAATTGCATACTGTGCAAGCTCTGGCCAGTGATCCATCCTCAAGACCGAGTAAGCCAGAGGATTTTCAGTGGGAAAGGTGTCCAAGTCTGACCTTGCCCCTAGGTATTCCTGCACCATGTAAATTAGACGCTGGCGATGGGTGCTGGAACCAATCATACCTTGGGGCTGCGGACTAAAAAATTGTCTGAAAGCATCAGTCAGACGGCCACCTTCTCCACCGCTCCTTCTGACTGATGCCTCAGCAACACGTTGTCCAGGACCAGGAGTTTGTGACCTCCCAGTCTCTGGGAACGCGTTGCACAGAGCTTTCTGCAAGGCCTCCCAGGGATGTCTCATCCTCTGCTCCCTCTGCGATGGCAAGATAAGGTCGGCAACCTTACCCTTGTACCGTGGATCAAGGAGAGTGGCCAGCCAGTAATGGTCCCTCTCCTTGATCCGAAGAATACGAGGATCCTTCCGCAGGCTTTGCAGGATCAGGGAGGCCATGCAGCGTAGGTTAGCTGAGGCATTCGGTCCGGAGTCCTCTGGGTCACTAAGGACAACATGATCCGCAGCTACCTCCTCCCAGCCACGTACAAGTCCACGTGTTTCTTGGGACTGTAAATCATCCCTATAAGACTGCTGCTGCTGATGCTGATGCTGAGTGCCAGCCTCCACCTCCATGCTGACACAATCATCCTCCTCCTCCTCTTCCTCCTCCTCACCCTCTTTCTGTGTGATGGGTGGCACAGCAGAAACACTGTCTGGATAAAGGAGGCCTTGAGAGGCAAGGAAGTCCTCCTCTTCCTGCCTCTGTTCTGCCTCAAGTGCCCTGTCCATTAGTGATGGACGAACTTCCGACGGGACGTTTCGCGAACGCGAAACGCGAACGGACACAAACGTTCGCGAAAACGACCGTTCGCCGCGGGCTCCATTGACTTCAATGGGAGGCGAATTTCGCAAACCTTTAGGTCGAATTTGCGGCCACGGGGTAATTATTAGGGGGTAGCACGTAGTCCCACCACCTGGACAATAGCATAATACATGTATGAGGTGAATTTGGGATCGATAACTACAAGCATTTTTTTTTTATTTGGGAAATTGTTCTGACAATTCAGGACTATGGAGCTAATGAAGGCAATGGAGGAGAGGGAAGGTCAGGGACCAGGGTAGGCAAACAAGAGGGTGCAGGAGATACAGAGCACTGACAGCAGCACCGTAATACAGAGCACTGACATCAGCACCGTGACATACAGCGCTGACAGCAGCTCCGTGACATACAGCGCTGACAGCAGCTCCGTGACATACAGCGCTGACAGCAGCTCCGTGACATACAGCGCTGACAGCAGCTCCGTGACATACAGCGCTGACAGCAGCTCCGTGACATACAGCGCTGACAGCAGCACCGTGACATACAGCGCTGACAGCAGCTCCGTGACATACAGCGCTGACAGCAGCTCCGTGACATACAGCGCTGACAGCAGCTCCGTGACATACAGCACTGACAGCAGCTCCGTGACATACAGCGCTGACAGCAGCTCCGTGACATACAGCGCTGACAGCAGCACCGTGACATACAGCGCTGACAGCAGCTCCGTGACATACAGCGCTGACAGCAGCTCCGTGACATACAGCGCTGACAGCAGCTCCGTGACATACAGCGCTGACAGCAGCTCCGTGACATACAGCGCTGACAGCAGCTCCGTGACATACAGCGCTGACAGCAGCACCGTGACATACAGCGCTGACAGCAGCTCCGTGACATACAGCGCTGACAGCAGCTCCGTGACATACAGCGCTGACAGCAGCTCCGTGACATACAGCACTGACAGCAGCTCCGTGACATACAGCGCTGACAGCAGCTCCGTGACATACAGCGCTGACAGCAGCACCGTGACATACAGCGCTGACAGCAGCTCCGTGACATACAGCGCTGACAGCAGCTCCGTGACATACAGCGCTGACAGCAGCTCCGTGACATACAGCGCTGACAGCAGCTCCGTGACATACAGCGCTGACAGCAGCTCCGTGACATACAGCGCTGACAGCAGCTCCGTGACATACAGCGCTGACAGCAGCTCCGTGACATACAGCGCTGACAGCAGCTCCGTGACATACAGCGCTGACAGCAGCTCCGTGACATACAGCGCTGACAGCAGCTCCGTGACATACAGCGCTGACAGCAGCTCCGTGACATACAGCGCTGACAGCAGCTCCGTGACATACAGCGCTGACAGCAGCACCGTAAGCAGCCCCAGGAGGAAGTCAGCACAGCACAGGGATGGTGTGATCCCCTCATAATAAGAACCCCCAGGAGGAAGTCAGCACAGCACAGGGATGGTGGGAGCCCCTCATAATAAGAACACCCAGGAGGAAGTCAGCACAGCACAGGGATGGTGGGAACCCCTCATAATAAGCAGCCCCAGTAGAAATATGACACCGCTCAACCTCTTCAAAGAGGAGGGTAGGGGCATATAGTACGGTGTGCTTTTTTGGGTCAGGGAAGTGAGCCAAATGAATTAAGAAGGTCTGTGTGCTTGATTCCAAAAATTGTTTATAGACATATACATGGTCTACTGATCACATGTGTTGAATTCCTCCGAGATCCATGCCTCATTCATTTTTAGAAATGTGAGGTAGTTAACACTGTGGTGAGCTAGGCGAGTACGCTTATCGGTCACAATCCCCCCTGCTGCGCTGAACGTCCTTTCGGACAGGACACTGGATGAGGGGCAAGCCAACAGTTCGATTGCAAATTGGGCAAGCTCTGGCCAGAGGTCAAGCCTGCCCACCCAGTAGTCTAGGGGTTCATCACTCCTCAGAGCGTCCACATCGGCCGTTAACCCAATGTAGTCGGACACCTGACGGTCTAGGCGTTCCCTGATGCTGGATCCGGATGACACCTGTCGATGGGTCGGCTGAAAGAATGACCTCATATCCGAAGTCACCAACACATCTTCAAACCGGCCTCTTCTTGCAGGCGCTGTTGGATTGGTACCCGCAAATCCTTCTCTGGGAGTGGGAATTGCTCCTCTGCCAGCGCACGCAAAAGCAGAATGCAGCATTTCTCGAAGCAAGGCCTGGAAGTGCTGCATTCTGACAGCCCTCTGCGACGGCGGTAACATTTCCGCCATTTTGTGTTTGTACCGGGGGTCTAAGTACGTTGCCACCCAGTACTGGTCCTTGACCCTCATGCTTTTTATACGGGGGTCCCTATTAAAACACTGGAGCATGAAGGCCCCCATTTGCACTAAAGTGGAAGCGGTGTGGTGGCCTGGCTCCTGCTCATCATCCAGGATAATGTCGTCCTCTTCATTCTCCTCTCCCCATCCTCGCACAACAGGGATCCCAGAAAGGTTTAAAGCATGCTCTTCTTGCTCCTGCTCATCCGCCCCGGCACCATCCTCCTCTGACTCCTCATCAGACTCCTGTTGTTGACTTGTCTCAGATAGAGTAGCCCCCCCTGGGAATTCATCCAGCATTGCGACTTCCTCATCTTCCCGCTCCTGCTCCTCCACAGCCTGATCAATGACACGACGCAATGCACGCTCCAGAAAGAAGGCATAAGGTACCATGTCACTGATGGCGCCATGGCTGCGACTGACCAGTTTGGTGATCTCCTCAAATGGCCGCAGAAGTCTGCATGTGTCGCGCATGAGCAGCCACTGGCGCGGTGAAAAAAAACCCAGCTCCCCAGAACCGTTTCTTTCGCAGAGTTCATACAGGTAGACGTTAACTGCACGTTTCTGCTGGAGCAGCCTATCAAGCATATAGAAGGTTGAGTTCCATCGCGTCGGGCAATCGCAAATAAGACGTCTGACCGGCAGATGGTGTCGCCGCTGAATGTCAGCAAGGCGAGCCATGGCCGTGTAAGATCTTCTGAAATGGGCCGAGATTTTCCTTGCCTGCCGCAAGATGTCCTGGACCCCAGGGTATTTGACAAGGAATCGCTGCACGACCAAGTTTAAGACGTGTGCCATGCACGGCACGTGCGTGATTTTGCCCTGTTTCAATGCGCTAAGCAGATTGGCACCGTTGTCACACACCACTTTACCAACTGTCAAATTGAGCGGTGTTAGCCACTCATCTGCCTGTGAACGCAAAGCTGAAAGGAGTGCCGGGCCAGTGTGGCTCTTTGCTTCCAGGCACAACAGACGCAGCACGGCATGGCAACGTCTCACCTGGCATGTGGAATAGGTTCTGGGGAGCTTGGGCGGTGCAGTGGAAGAGACGCTAGCAGCGGAAAAGGAGGAGGCAGCTGAGGAGGAGAGGGAGGAGGATGGAGTAGGAGGAGGAGAAGAAGAGTCAGGCCTGCATGCAATCCGTGGCGGTAAAACCAAATCTACACGGGTGCCACGGGTTACATGCTTGACGGCCGTCAGAAGGTTCACCCAGTGGGCAGTAAAACTGATATACCTTCCCTGCCCGTGTTTGCTAGACCACGTGTCTGTGGTCAGATGTATCTTGGCACCG
This sequence comes from Lithobates pipiens, assembly GCF_037356315.1. NCBI lineage: Eukaryota > Metazoa > Chordata > Amphibia > Anura > Ranidae > Lithobates > Lithobates pipiens. Next base: position 102,074,874 of record NW_027507785.1, read on the forward strand.
ACACTGTGTGCCAGAGATACATTCACTTGCCGCTGAACATGGCCATATAGCTCTGGGATGCCCTTCTCTGAGAAATACTTCCTTCCTGGGACCTTCCATTGTGGTGTTCCAATGGCCACAAATTTGCGAAAGGCCTCCGAGTCCACCAGTTTATATGGCAGTAGTTGGCGGGCTATGAGTTCTGACAAGCCAGCCGCCAACCGTTGGGCAAGAGGGTTATCCGGCGTCATCATTTTTTTACGCTCAAACATTAGGCCCACGGAAGCCTGCCTTTTTGCAGAAAAATGTGAGCTTGGCGTGATGGAAGGTGGAGTGGAGGACAATTGTGAGGAGAGAGGAGAAGGAGAAGTAGAAGACGAGGCTGGACGGTGAGAGCCTGCAGTGTGGCTTTGTGTGTTCCGTTGCTCCCACTGGGCTCGGTGATGGCTGCTCATGTGCCTTCTTAAGGCGGTCGTCCCTAGGTGAGTATTGGGCTTACCGCGACTAACGCGTTGACTGCAAAGATTGCAGATGGCAACGCTATTGTCAGCAGCGGACACGTTAAAAAAAGCCCACACTGCGGAGCCATGTGCCGGTGTCCTGGGAGCGCCAGATGTGACCGTACATGGTCGATGACTCGCTCCTGATACATTTGCAGTCTGCTTTGTCCCTGCTGTGCAATGTAAGTCATTGCTGCTTCTCCTCCCTATCTGCTGGTCCATATCTCCCTCTGAACTCCCCTCCTCTTCCTCTCTTGTGGGCACCCACGTGACATCACTAGACACGTCATCATCAACGTCACCTTCCCCACCGCTATAAGTAGAGTAGGCAGCAACACCGGGGACCAACCTCCTCCTTGGGCTGATCTGGGTACTGGCGTCAGACTGCTGAGTAGCGCTTGTTGCTACCTCCTCTTCCTGATCCAATACCAAGAGTGGCTGCGCATCAGAAATGTCCTCTTGATATGGATCGGAAAATAATTCCAGTGACTCAAGCGGAAGGTATGTGGTGGTGGTGGTGGTGGTCGTGTTGTTGGTGGTAGTGTCTTTGGGGGTGCACATAGCAGAGAGTGAAGAAGAGGGTGCAGATCGAGAGGATGAGGAGGGTGCAGAAGAGTAAGGCTGAGCGAGCCACTCAACCAAGTCTGGTGCATCCTTTAAAGTAATTGAACGCACCTTCTGCAACTTCCCACTTTGGCTCAAGCCTGTTGCTCCTGCCCTACCCCTACCACCCCTGCGGAAGGGCCTGCCTCTTCCTCTGCATGTCATTTTTTAAATGACCCTGTGACAAAACTCTTAGTCCCTATACCGCTGAAGGACTGCTGCAGTATAGGTGAGCGGTCAGCAGTGGTGCACGTCAACCCTATCTATTGTGGACCTATAGCGGTCCTTACAGAACAGCAGACTGTACCGCACTCAAGCCTATGTACCGTAGCACCCTATACCAAGTTACCAGTCCTTATAAGAACTTTTGTGGACCAAGCAGGTTGTGTATTAGTGTTTAGCAGACTGTACGTCAGTCCCTATACCGCTGAAGGACTGCTGCAGTATAGGGCAGCGGTCAGCAGTGGTGCACGTCAACCCTATCTATTGTGGACCGATAGCGGTCCTTACAGAACAGCAGACTGTACCGCACTCAAGCCTATGTACCGTAGCACCCTATACCAAGTTACCAGTCCTTATAAGAACTTTTGTGGACCAAGCAGGTTGTGTATTAGTGTTTAGCAGACTGTACGTCAGTCCCTATACCGCTGAAGGACTGCTGCAGTATAGGGCAGCGGTCAGCAGTGGTGCACGTCAACCCTATCTATTGTGGACCGATAGCGGTCCTTACAGAACAGCAGACTGTACCGCACTCAAGCCTATGTACCGTAGCACCCTATACCAAGTTACCAGTCCTTATAAGAACTTTTGTGGAACAAGCAGGTTGTGTGTTAGTGATTAGCAGACTGTACGTCAGTCCCTATACCAATGAAGGACTGCTGCAGTATAGGGCAGCGGTCAGCAGTAGTGCACGGCAACCCTATGTATTGTGGACCGATAGCGGTCCTTACAGAACAGCAGACTGTACCGCACTCAAGCCTATGTACCGTAGCACCCTATACCAAGTTACCAGTCCTTATAAGAACTTTTGTGGACCAAGCAGGTTGTGTATTAGTGTTTAGCAGACTGTACGTCAGTCCCTATACCGCTGAAGGACTGCTGCAGTATAGGGCAGCGGTCAGCAGTGGTGCACGTCAACCCTATCTATTGTGGACCGATAGCGGTCCTTACAGAACAGCAGACTGTACCGCACTCAAGCCTATGTACCGTAGCACCCTATACCAAGTTACCAGTCCTTATAAGAACTTTTGTGGACCAAGCAGGTTGTGTATTAGTGTTTAGCAGACTGTACGTCAGTCCCTATACCGCTGAAGGACTGCTGCAGTATAGGGCAGCGGTCAGCAGTGGTGCACGTCAACCCTATCTATTGTGGACCGATAGCGGTCCTTACAGAACAGCAGACTGTACCGCACTCAAGCCTATGTACCGTAGCACCCTATACCAAGTTACCAGTCCTTATAAGAACTTTTGTGGAACAAGCAGGTTGTGTGTTAGTGATTAGCAGACTGTACGTCAGTCCCTATACCAATGAAGGACTGCTGCAGTATAGGGCAGCGGTCAGCAGTAGTGCACGGCAACCCTATGTATTGTGGACCGATAGCGGTCCTTACAGAACAGCAGACTGTACCGCACTCAAGCCTATGTACCGTAGCACCCTATACCAAGTTACCAGTCCTTATAAGAACTTTTGTGGACCAAGCAGGTTGTGTATTAGTGTTTAGCAGACTGTACGTCAGTCCCTATACCGCTGAAGGACTGCTGCAGTATAGGGCAGCGGTCAGCAGTGGTGCACGTCAACCCTATGTATTGTGGACCGATAGCGGTCCTTACAGAACAGCAGACTGTAACGCACTCAGGCCTATGTACCGTAGCACCCTATACCAAGTTACCAGTCCTTATAAGAACTTTTGTGGACCAAGCAGGTTGTGTGTTAGTGATTAGCAGACTGTACGTCAGTCCCTATACCAATGAAGGACTGCTGCAGTATAGGGCAGCGGTCAGCAGTAGTGCACGGCAACCCTATGTATTGTGGACCGATAGCGGTCCTTACAGAACAGCAGACTGTAACGCACTCAGGCCTATGTACCGTAGCACCCTATACCAAGTTACCAGTCCTTATAAAAACTTTTGTGGACCAAGCAGGTTGTGTGTTAGTGTTTAGCAGACTGTGCGTCAGTCCCTATACCGCTGAAGGACTGCTGCAGTATAGGGCAGCGGTCAGCAGTGGTGCACGTCAACCCTATCTATTGTGGACCGATAGCGGTCCTTACAGAACAGCAGACTGTACCGCACTCAAGCCTATGTACCGTAGCACCCTATACCAAGTTACCAGTCCTTATAAGAACTTTTGTGGACCAAGCAGGTTGTGTATTAGTGTTTAGCAGACTGTACGTCAGTCCCTATACCGCTGAAGGACTGCTGCAGTATAGGGCAGCGGTCAGCAGTGGTGCACGTCAACCCTATGTATTGTGGACCGATAGCGGTCCTTACAGAACAGCAGACTGTAACGCACTCAGGCCTATGTACCGTAGCACCCTATACCAAGTTACCAGTCCTTATAAGAACTTTTGTGGACCAAGCAGGTTGTGTGTTAGTGATTAGCAGACTGTACGTCAGTCCCTATACCAATGAAGGACTGCTGCAGTATAGGGCAGCGGTCAGCAGTAGTGCACGGCAACCCTATGTATTGTGGACCGATAGCGGTCCTTACAGAACAGCAGACTGTACTGCACTCAGGCCTATGTACCGTAGCACCCTATACCAAGTTACCAGTCCTTATAAAAACTTTTGTGGACCAAGCAGGTTGTGTGTTAGTGTTTAGCAGACTGTGCGTCAGTCCCTATACCGCTGAAGGACTGCTGCAGTATAGGGCAGCGGTCAGCAGTAGTGCACGGCAACCCTATGTATTGTGGACCGATAGCGGTCCTTACAGAACAGCAGACTGTAACGCACTCAGGCCTATGTACCGTAGCACCCTATACCAAGTTACCAGTCCTTATAAGAACTTTTGTGGACCAAGCAGGTTGTGTGTTAGTGATTAGCAGACTGTACGTCAGTCCCTATACCAATGAAGGACTGCTGCAGTATAGGGCAGCGGTCAGCAGTAGTGCACGGCAACCCTATGTATTGTGGACCGATAGCGGTCCTTACAGAACAGCAGACTGTACCGCACCCAAGCCTATGTACCGTAGCACCCTAGACAGACCAAGTTACCAGTCCTGATAAAGAGCTTTGTGGAACAAGTGAGTTGTGAATGATTAGCAGACTGCAGCAGAAGGGCAGCAGTCAAGTATAATATTCTTTCTATATTTGGAAGAAAGAATATTATACGTGTACAAGCCTATTACCGTACCACTGATACCAGTCCTGAAAAGAACCTTTGTGGAACTAATAGTAACAGCAAGTCTTTAAAATTATCCTCACTGCCTGACACACTGCTTCCTGCCTGTCCCTATACAAATTGGCAAAAAAGAGTAGGCTGGAACGATTAGCTGGAACAGCTCTTTTGTGGACCTGATAGTAACAGCTAATGATGATGATGATGATGATGATGAAGAAAGACTAATCTGGCTGAGCTGTCCCTAAAATAGCAGCATACAGCGCTCTGTCCCTTTATCTAAACTGACAAAAGAAACTCAGGCTGCTGACCTAACACCTATACCAGTCCTGAAAAGAACTTTTGTGTACCAAATAGCTAGCGTTTTCTCTGTCCCTACTCCACACAGGATCCTTTCCCTACAGTGACAGAAGAAAGAATGTAAAATGGCCACCGGATCGGGTGTATTTATAGGTTAGGGGGAATGTCCAAGTGTCCATGAGCTGTCATGTCTCAATTGGTTGTCCTGTAACACATGATAAACGTGTCACGAAAGGTTAAAGTTCTTGTATACATTAAACACGTAAGTCCGCCGGGGCGAACGACGGAAAAAGGCGTTCGAACCCGCGGACGGCGAAAGTCGGAAATTCGCCGCGAAACGACCGCCGGGCGAACCGTTCGGCCATCACTACTGTCCATTATTCCACGCAGCGTATGCTCCAAGAGGTGGACAAGAGGTACAGTGTCACTGATGCATGCACTGTCATTGCTCACCATCCTTGTGGCCTCCTCAAACGGTGACAGGACAGTGCATGCATCCCTGATCATGCCCCACTGGCGTGGTGAGAAAAAACCAAGCTCCCCTGACCCTGTCCTGGTGCCGTAGTCGCACAGGTACTCATTGATGGCCCTCTGCTGCGTGTGCAGCCGCTGCAGCATGGCCAATGTTGAGTTCCATCTGGTGGGCATGTCACATATAAGGCGGTTCTTGGGCAGGTTCAACTCCTTTTGGAGCTCAGCCAGCTGAGCACAGGCATTAAATGATCGGCGGAAATGCACACAGACTTTCCTGGCCTGCTTCAGGACATCATGTAAGCCGGGGTACCTGCCCAAGAACCGCTGCACCACCAGGTTAAGGACGTGAGCTACACAGGGCACATGGGTCAGTTGTCCCTGTCGGAGGGCGGAGAGGAGGTTGGTGCCATTGTCGCAAACCACCATTCCTGGCTTAAGCTGGCGTGGCGTCAACCACCTCTCGGCCTGCCCCTGCAGAGCTGACAAAACATCCGCCCCAGTGTGGCTCCTGTCCCCCAAACAAACCAGCGCAAGCACGGCATGGCATCGTTTTGCCTGCGTACTTGCGTAGCCCCTGCAACGCCTACGGAGCACCGCTGGTTCTGAGGACAGAGCACTGGAAGAGGCCATGGAGGAAGAAGAAGAGGAGGGGGTGGAGGAGAGAGGTGTGTCACAACCAATAGTAGCATTTTGGAGGCGTGGTGGCGGAACAACCTCCAACACTACTGCACCTTGTCCTGCATCCTTCCCAGCAGCCAGAAGAGTGACCCAATGGGCCGTGAAAGACAGGTAACGTCCCTGTCCATGCCTGCTGGACCATGAGTCAGCGGTAATATGCACCTTACCGCTGACCGCCCTGTCCAGCGAGGCAAGGACATTGCCTTCCACATGCCGGTAGAGAGCCGGAATCGCCTTCCGTGAGAAAAAGTGGCGTTTGGGGACCTGCCACTGAGGAACCGCACATTGTACAAACTCATGGAAGGGGGCCGAGTCTACCAACTGAAAAGGCAGCAGTTGAAGTGCTAGCAATTTAGCCAAGCTAGCATTCAACCGCTGGGCATGTGGATGGCTGGGAGTAAACTTCTTCCGCCGGTCCAGCAGCTGGGGCAGGGACATTTGCCTGCTATAATCGGATGTGGATGTACCACTAGCAGAGTTCCCGGAAGCACTTGGCTGTGACACACCTAATCCTACACCTTCATTCCTCTCAGAGCAGGTTTCAGAGAGGACTGAAGGTCTAGTGGGGTTGGAGATGCCAGCTGATGAGGAGCAAGGAGAGGTCCGCTTTGTTCTTTGGTGTGGGTCTTTGAGGTACGCTTGCCAACGAGCTGCATGGCAGGTCAACATATGTCTGGTCAAGCATGTGGTGCCCAAGCGGCTGATGTTTTGGCCACGTGAGATACGCTTGAGACATATGTTGCAAATAGCAGCGGTGCGATCTGATGCACTCGTCTCAAAAAAGTCCCACACCAAAGAACTTTTAGAATAACGCGCAGAGGAAGCGATCAGCGCAGGCGGAGCTCTGCGGTGTGATTCAGTCGGTGTGCTGCCCCTAAGCTGGCCCCCGGAGGGCATCCTGCCTCGTTGGACATGTGCCTCCTCCTCCTCCTCCTCCTCCTCCTCCCTCCTTCCAGGCACCCACGTGGAGTCAGTGCCCTCATCATCCCCTCCCTCTTCATCGCTGTAGCAAACCTGGCAGTATGCTGCAGCTTGTGGAACATGACTGCCAGATTGCTGTCCTTCTTGAGCATCCCCTCTCTCTGCGCTCACGCTACTGCCTTCCTCTAGCTGAGTGTCATCATCAGAGCCCACCAAACACTGGGCATCCTCCTGGAGCATGTACCCAACACTGTGCTCAAAGAGTTCAGGAGACTCCTCAGGAGGATGTGGTGGGTCTAGGGAAGGAGTCACTGATGATGACATTGAGAGGAGGGAAGACCATGCGTTGGCAGCTGCTTTGCTACTACCCTGAGACTGGGTGAGAGAGGATGAGGAGGATGAAGAGGGCTTGGTCATCCACTCTACCAAGTCGTTGGCATGTTGCGGTTCAACATGTCCAGCTGCAGAAAAGAAGGACAAGCATGTCCCATGGCCACGTGCTGATGACAATGCACCGCGTCCACGACCAGCACTGTTGTCTCTAGACACAGAGCCTGCTTGCCCTCTTTTATCGGCTCGCGCCTGTCTGCCTCTCCTTGCTGGCCTTCCAGACATGGTAATGGCCTGAAGGGAGTTGGGTAAAATAGTAGTTTGGTAGTTTATATTGTGCTGGAGGCACACAACACCCACTAACTCCTGCAGATGCCTTTTTTATAGAACAGCAGAGATAAACGGGTATATACAGATGTATACTGTGCTGTGCTGGAAGCACACACAACTTCCAATAACTCCTGCAGATGGCAATTGGGCTCAAATAGAGAACAGCTATGTAGGTGGATTATAGCGGTATGTACTGGGTACAGAGCACGCAGACAGCACGCACTATCTCCTGACACTACTGACTGCAAGCTCTATTATTAAAGATGGACCACTAGCTATATAGGTGAGGTGAATATCACGGTGTATACTGCGGTCAGGGCACGCAGACAATAACCAGAAAACAGCAGAGTTAAAGGGGTATATACAGATGTATACTGTGCTGTGCTGGAAGCACACACAACTTCCAATAACTCCTGCAGGTGACAATTGGGCCCAAATAGAGAACAGCTATGTAGGTGGATTATAGCGGTATGTACTGGGTACAGAGCACGCAGACAGCACGCACTATCTCCTAACACTACTGACTGCAAGCTCTATTATTAAAGCTAGATCACTAGCTATATAGGTGAGGTGAATATAGTGGTGTATACTGCGGTCAGGGCACAGACAATAACCACTACACAAGAGCAAGATAGGAAATCAGCCAAAAACGATTGGTGTGTAACTGTGTTGAAGGTACACAGAACACCCACTGCTTCAGACGCCAACACACTACACGAGGCCGCCTCAAAGGCGGCCTTATATAGTGTGGGGCGTGCACTACACAGCCTGAGCTATGATTGGCCACAGGCAGGATGCCTGTGGCCAATCATGGCTCTCCTCGCTGCTGGCGATGCGATTGGCCAAGCATGCGGGGTCACAGTGCATGCTTGGCCAATCACGAGCCAGCAATGCACTGCGCCATCGCAGTGCATTGTGGGCCGTGCGCGCCACACGAATTTTGACGCGAACGGACCAAGAGTTCGGATACATACATACAGACAAACATACGTTCGACTCGAACACAAAGCTCATCCCTAGTAGGAAACAGGCTGTGAAGCTGCAAGGCTTCATTTCATGTTTTCCTTAGTAAGTATGCTGGTGCCTGCACCCGGAGCCGATGGACAGGTCAGCTTCGGGTGCCGACATTGTGGGCTCACTGGACAGATAAATGCCCTTTGTGTGTGTTTTTTTTTTGTCCTTTACTTTTTTTCCTGTCCACATTTGAAGCAGAACATCCTTTTTAATATCACGTAACTTGCTGAATATGTGAAAAAAAAAAAGCGTAATATGAAATATCATCAAGAACTAAATTTAAGGAGACGGTTTTGCTATGCCTGCTTTAGGCATAGTCTAAAAATATAAAATAAAACAAGGTTAGTAGTAACCTTGGAAACATTTTTTTTTTCTTTGTGTCCTAAAAATTTCTCCTGGGTGAACACGTCACCCCCTATCCTGCTTACCTTCCATGCATACATTATAGAGCTAGCTATTTTTACTCATATGTGATTAACAAGGCCCGCATTGAGAACTTCTGTGTTTTACAGAATAAGATAATGTGAATGTTAAAATAGTAAACTATATTTTGTTTATCCATTTCCTCTTTCTTAGCCTTGTTTTTACATTGAATAAAATGCTTGGATTTTTTACTTTATAGTAGGTGGTATGACGCAGAGCACCACTTATTTCTGCAAAGAAAATAAGGAACAGAATTGTCATTTGGTGACGTTTTTGTAACCTTTGATGTTAGCACTTTAAAGCATATGTACACCCAAAACTTAAAATTTTGGATAAAGTAGTGAAAGATTAGAACCCCTTTTACATTTTCCACTATCTGGGGCCCTGAAAGAGAGAATTACCACCATCATTTCCTGTCCTGTTCTGAGGACAAAAGTTTTAGTACACATTTAGCCAGTGTGGCTTGTCATGCGACTTAACAGTTTGAAGTCGCATCCCATTTGCAGCAATTGAACCATTCAAATTACTGTGACTAAAGTCACAGCGACTCTGAAAAAAGTTCCTGCACCATTTCTGTGCGATTTCAGTGCAAATTGCATGGACATCTATTAAATTAAGTCCCACAGATATCAGCAAGCTGCACATTAAATTGCACTGCTTTAAAGTCACTTAAAAAAAACACACTGGTGTGAACCAGTGCTAAGTAGAGAAGAGGAAAGTTAATCAGTTTTTTAGTTCTCTCTGTGTTCCTGTTGAAAATTTTGCCTCATGCCCGCTTCGGTAAAACTGTTGTCAAAATATCAGTAAAGCCTCATACACACAATCAGATTTTCCGAGGGGAAATGTGTGATGACAGGCTGTTGGTGGAAAATCCGATCGTGTGTATTGGACAATTGTTGGCCAACTTTCCATGGACAAATGTTGGATGGCAGGTTTATAAATTTTCTGCGTTGTCGGATTTTCCGAGGTCGTGTTCACAAGTCCATTGGACAAAAGTCTACAGTACAAACACGCATGCTTGGAAGCAAGAATGAGCTGGAAGTGGTTGGTCTTGTAAACTAGCGCTCGTAATGGAGAATGAACATTCGTGACTTGCCAAATTATGAAATCACGAAATGCAGCGCACATTCTCTACTTCTTTAATGGGATAATAATGAAGCTGCTTTGCTGGTGATAATGATGGATTTATTGCAAACAAATTTTCAAACGATTTTTTTTTTCTAGCGATATCAAGAATAATATTATTATGCTTTTTTATTATTATTTATTATTATTATTATGTATTATTCTCCACAATTTTTTTTATTGTGCATTAAAAAAAGAAAATAATTAAAATTTGACATGCTATCTGCCAAAACCAAAAAGTGCATTCTATGCATCCAAAATATATAAAAAATAAAATCATTATTCAATCAAAAAAATAATGTCAAAGCAATAACTCCAAGGCCAATAATAAATAACACATATCTCCTCCAATTCCGCAACATGTCTGGTTGACAAACGGGCATTCAGAAACAAACTGAAAAGTGCAAAATGAAAAGTGTGAATCAACACTCACCATACCTCTATTAACATGAAATTAGCAGAAGGAGCCCAAAGGGTGGCGCTAAAGAGCTGAAAAACAACATAGTACGTCACAATCCGAACGTAGCTTTACTGTGGGCTGTGGATTTTCGGTGGCTGCGAGTCTCAGGACAGTCTCATGGTATCTGGGACTGTTCAGAGGTAAGGATGAGCTGAACACCCTCCGGTTCGGTTCGCACCAGAACCTGCGAACAGACCTAAATTTCATGTGAACTTTAGAACCCTATTAAAGTCTATGGGACTCGAACGTTCAAAATCAAAAGTGCTAATTTTAAAGGCTAATGCAAGTTATTGTCATAAAAAGTGTTTGGGGACCTGGGTCCTGCCCCAGGGGACATGTATCAATGCAAAAAAAAAGTTTTAAAAACTGAAGTTTTTTCGGGAGCAGAGATTTTAATAATGCTTAAGGTGAAACAATAAAAGTGTAATATTCCTTTAAATTTTGTACCTGGGGGTGTGTATAGTATGCCTGTGAAGGGGTGCATGTTTCCTGTGCTTAGAACTGTCCCTGCACATTATTTAGGTTCCCCGTCAGGTTTTTATATAGCGCCAGGGACCCCCATATACTACCTAATAAATATTTGAACCCCCTGATTGCCCCTAGTTAACCCTTTCACCAGTGATCACCGTATAAGTGTTACGGGTGACTCTGGTTAGTTTGCTTTTTATAGCATCAGGGCACCCACCATTTATTACCCAATAAAGGTTTAACCCCCTGATCACCCGGCGGGTGATATCAATTAGGTTTTAGGGTCAGGGTCTGTGTCGCCCCAGGCAGCGCTAGGTCAGTGCCAGTACTGCTAACACCCACACGCAAAGCATAAACCTCCCGTAGTGGTATAGAATCTGAACAGATCAATATCTGATCTGATCAGATCTATACTAGCGTCCCCAGCAGTTCAGGGTTCCAAAAAAACGCATTGTTAGCGGGATCAGCCCAGATACCTGCTAGCACCTGCGTTTTGCCCCTCTGCCCTGCCCACCCAAGTGCAGTATCGATCGATCACTGTCACTTACAAAACACTAAACACATAAATGCAGCGATCGCAGAGTCAGGCCTGATCCCTGCCATCGCTAACAGTTTTTTGGTAGCATTTTATATTTAAATCCGGAAGGCAGTGCTTGGTTTTCAGGGTCCCGTACGTGGCTAGGCTCCCAAAAAGTCCCCCACATGTGGTATCCCTGTACTCGGGAGAAGCAGCAGAATTTATTTTGGGGTGTAATTTGACTTATGCCCATAGCATGTGTGAGCAATATATCATTTAGTGACAACTTTGTGCAAAAAAAAAAAAGTTTGTAATATTCCCGCAACTTGTGGCAAAATATAAAATATTCCATGGACTCAACATGCCTCTCAGTAAATAGCTTGGGGTGTCTACTTTCCAAAATGGGGTCATTTTGGGGGGTTTTGTGCTATTTTGGCATTTTATGGCCTTCGAAACTGTGATAGGTAGTGAGGAGTGAAATCAAAAATTTGCACCCTTAGAAATCCTGAAGGTGGTGATTGGTTTTCGGGGTGCCATGCGCGACTAGAATCCCAAAAAGTCCCACACATGTGGTATCCCCATACTCGGGAGAAGTAGCGGAATATATTTTGGGGTGCAATTCCACATATAACCATGGCATGTGTGAGCAATATATCATTTAGTGACAACTTTTTTTTTGTCATTATTCAATCCCTTAGGACAAAAAAAATAAATATTCAATGGGCTCAACATACCCATCAGCAATTTCCTTGGGGTGTCTACTTTCCAAAATGGGGTCATTTGGGGGGGGGTTTGTACTGCCCTGCCATTTTAGCACCTCAAGAAATGAGATAGGCAGTCATAAATTAAAAGCTGTGTAAATTCCAGAAAATGTACTCTAGTTTGTAGACGCTATAACTTTTGCACAAACCAAAAAATATACGCTTATTGACATTTTTTTTACTAAAGACATGTGGCTGAATAAATTTTGCCCTCAATGTATGACTAAAATTTAGTTTATTCGATTTTTCTTATAACAAAAAGAAGAAAATATCTTTTTTTTTTCAAAATTTTCGCTCTTTTTCCATTTATATCGCAAAAAATAAAAATCGCAGAGGCAATCAAATACCATCAAAAGAAAGCTCTATTTGTAGGAAGAAAAGGACGCAAATTTCGTTTGGGTGCAATATTGCATGGCCGCGCAATTACCAGTTAAAGCAGTGCAGTGCGAAATTGGAAAAAGACCTCTGGTCCTTAAGGTGTTTATTGGTCCGGGGCTGTAGTGGATAATGAATTATCGGCTCCCCATAATACAGAGAACATTCATTGAAAGTTCCCCCAAATTCAATTACCAGGCCCATCAGGTCTGGTATGGATATTAAGGGGAACCCCGCATCAAATAAAAAAAAAATGATGTGGGGTTTCCCCCAAATATCCATAACAGTCCCTTCAGGTCTGGTATGGATTTTAAGGGGAACTCCACGGCAAATTAAAAAAAAAATGGTGTGGAGTTCCCCCTAAAAATCCATACCAGACCCTTTATCCGAGCACGCAATCTGGCAGGCCGCAGGAAAAGAGGGGGGACAAGAGAGCGTCCACTCCTGAACCGTACCAGGCCACATGCCCTCAACATTGGGAGGATGCTTTGGGGTCCCCCCCACAGCACCTTGTCCACATGTTGATGAGGACAAGGGCCTCATCCCCACAACCCTGGCCGGTGGTTGTAGGGGTCTGCAGGTGGGGGGCTTATCAGAATGTGGAAGCCCCCTTTAACAAGGGGACCCCCAGATCCCGCCCCCCTGTTTGAAATAGTAAAGGGGTACAAAAGTACCCCTACCATTTCACAAAGAAAGTGTAAATAATAGTTTAAAAAGACACACACACCGTTGCAAAAGTCCTTTATTAAAAATAAAAAAATAATGGAAAAAAGATTCCAGCAGTGGTAATCCACTCTTGCTATCCAGTGACAGATGATCATCTCCCCGGGGTCCAGCGATGGCTGATCTGATCCAGCGATGGGTGATCTCTCCCTCCAGCGCAGAGCATCCATCCTCTATCTCCACCAGAGATCCCGGCAGCCTGACACTTCTTATATGAGGAGGGCGGGGCCACCCATCACCTGACCCTGCCCCCCTCTGACGCAAGGGGAAAGCCCGGCTTCCTCAATGATGTGCGGGTGACCCCACCCCCCTCTGATGTAATGGAAACCTTATAGTAGCTATAAGGGTCAGTGCCCATCTGCAGCCTCGTTCCTCCGCATCAATGCAGCCTCATCAGTCCGTATCAATGCAGCCTTATAAGTGCCATCAATGCAGAAGCCTCGCCATTGCCATCAATGCAGCAGCCTGATGCCCATCTGCAGCCTAGAAGGGACAGGGAGGGGCGGGAAAAGTGCTGATAGATTACATACAGTGAGAATCTCCTATGATAGACAGAACAGTGGTCCAATGGCGCTCATCCCGCCCCCCTCCCCCTCCTTGTCCTCTCTGAGGCAGCTAAAATTGAAGTATTGGCATATAACATGCACATGCTATTTGCACCCGATTTTCAGCGTGAAAAAGTGCGTGTTATACGCCAATAAATACAGTACATAAGCAAATTTAAAAAATCTAATTTCTTCATCAGTCTAGGCCAATATGTATTCTGCTACATCTTTTTGGTTAAAAAAAAACCAATAAGTGTATATTGATTGGTTTGCGCAAAAATTATAGCATCTACAAATTATGGGATAGATTTACAGAACTTTTATTTATTTATTTTTTACTAGTAATGGCGGCAATCGGCAGCTTATAGTGGAACTACGACATTGCGGCAGAAAATTGGACACTAAGTGAAACTTTTTTGGGGACCAGTGACACTAATACAGCGATCGGTGCTAAAAATATGCACTGTCACTGTACTAATGACATTGTCAGGAAAGGGGTTAACATCTGCGACGATCGAAGGGTTAAATGTGTTCCTAGGGAGTGATTACTAACTGTGTGGTGGTGCTTTTACTGTAAGAAGGCAGAGATCCATGTTCCTGCTTAGCAGAAACACAGGATCACTACCTCCCCTTCTCACAGAACAGCGATTTCCCTTTTTACATAGACAGACCACCATAATGCTTCTCTCAGGAACGATCAGTGGGTCCCAGCAGACATAGGGTCTGCCTAACCCGCTGATTGGCTCTCGCTGTGTCCAGTCATAGTGGGAGCGGGACACCAGGAGCATGCCTCAGACCTGGAAGTGCACAGGAAAGCCGTATACGGTCAGCATACGGTTAAGTATCATCTTAAAAAAAATAGTGCAGTATAGCCATTCTCCACACAATTTTATTCAGTTTAGAAGCATTGCAATGTATACATTTTCAGATTTTACATGTTTTTGTAATAAAATGATTTTTACGTCATAAATATTAGTGTAGGGACCTTACTGAAAGCTGGTGTGTCAATAGGTTACATTTGTGTTGGCATTGGGTTGTAGTCGTCCTGAGCTCTGTTTTTTTTTTGTCTGGGTTTGTTGAATTTCCGCTAAGCCCTAGAACATTGTTTGCTCCTGCCTTCTACTTTTGAGCTTCCTCCAGTATAAACAAAGAAGATACAATATGCTGGTTTACATACATTTAATTACCGT
This sequence comes from Lithobates pipiens, assembly GCF_037356315.1. NCBI lineage: Eukaryota > Metazoa > Chordata > Amphibia > Anura > Ranidae > Lithobates > Lithobates pipiens. Next base: position 102,089,927 of record NW_027507785.1, read on the forward strand.
ACCCCAAGCCAAGCCAGTCACTGAGGGATTTGTGCCAGTGATGTTGGCTGGGAAGGAAATAAATATTTGGGAAGGACTTGCTTGGAGATAATGCATTGGTAATGGGCCCCTTGTCTTTCAGTCCTGCTTCCTGGCGAGGATGTGAGTCCAGGTCTGCTGTCTGGGGAGGGTATAGCTGTTGGGATATCCAGTTTATGATTCCCAGGACTTCAGTCCGAACTTAGATTCAGATTGAACTTTGATTGTTTGAGCACTTAGACAATGGCCTGTTCAATCCCCTGTTTAGTGGGAGATGAAAATTATCTATAGAAGCAGTATTTCTACCACTTCTACATACGACAGCATCCCATTGTCAAAGGTTAATAAGCTGTCATGTAACCAAAAGTGTGGGACAGTGATGCCGTCACTTCTTATACATGGCCACTTGCCAAAATTGCAAGGTGTTCACTGGATCCTCACTATTCCTACCCCTTTCCTTATTTAGCTGATGACAGCTTGCGGAACTTTTATTAGGTTTGAGTATTTCTAAGATCATTTGTCTGCACCAGGCCATCAAGTCTCTTTTTTACAGCAGGTCGGCAGGTGGTGGGCACTAGGCATCGTGACTGATGATGGATTTACAATGAGGGATGTTTTGGGGATTTATCAAATGTTTAGGTGTCTTTATTTAGAATTTACATATTTTTTCAATAAAAAGTGTTTAAAAAAGAAAAAAAAAAAAGAATGTACATCTTTTTTATTTAGTACTACCTGTATGTACTCCATATTCATTCATGGTGGGGAGGAAAGGGTGATATCTGGGGTCCAGGTTTGTGGGGAAGAGGTCCTTGTCCTCGTCAACATGGGAACAGGGTACTTTTCAGGGAACTCCCCTCAAGATGAAGGCATGTGGCTTGGTATGGTTCTGGAGTTGGGTGGGGATGGGGAGCTTGCTCATTCCCGCTTTCTGACTCCGGATTAAAGGCGTGGATTTTTAGGTATGAGGTATAAAGGTTAAAATAAAAACCAGACTCAGAGGGTTTGGTATGCTTTTTAGGGTATTCATTTTTATTCTTGCTATAGTATATGCTACAGCAAAAATTACATTTCCGAAGAGCAAAAGTGTCACAGTTTAAATTACAGGTAAATGAAACTTTATTGGCAGCTTCTTAAAAAAAAGAATAGACCCTTGGGGGTCTGCTATGCATTTTAGGGGACCTGTGGGGTCTGTAAAGAAAATAAAGAAGGCAAGAGGGGGATGTCATTTGCTGGCATTTGTAAATGTCAATACTTAAAAAATTCTCTGCTCCTGGCCAAATGAAACTTTATTTGTATTTATTTTTTTTGCATTGGAACATATCCGCAAAGTAGTCTCTCTCCCCCCCGATATGTTTTTTTTTTCTTTTTAAACCCCTTTGAAAATTAGCCCAGACAATGGATATCTATATTTTGGCAGATATGGCTCCCATTGATTTCACCAGGGTTTGGCATCCAAAACCCTTTGATGCTTGCTGAAACCTGCTTGAATCAAACATAGGGTAGTTTGGCTCATCACTACTACCCAGGACCCTGCCTAGGGGAGCAAGCTGAAGCTGAAGAGTTCTATTTAGACAATGTCTGTCTGGGCTTAAAAGTTCACAACAGCAAATTGATCGTATGGACTTAAACTGGCCTGTGAACGTGGTTGAACATCGTTAAAGAGTAACTCCATTTTTGTTGAGCAAAGAAACAATCCCTCTGGGTGACCTATCTACATTGCGAGCATTAAAACAAACATTGTTGCAAACTCCTACCTGTTTCTGTTCTGAAGAAAAGGCTGTATGTTTCACTATGTTCTTTGAATATTGATTCCTGCTCAGGAGCGTATGTGTTTAATATAATTCAGAGTTCCAAAAAGGAAAGTTGCAGCGTCTGCATTCCTTTAGAGGTAATTACCCCTAAGGAGTAGCTCACTAAAAATATCACTCCGTTTGCATAGGATGCCTACATTTTTACTTGTATCTTAGTACAGACTTCTAGGAAAATCAATGTGCCAATCACACAAGCAGGAAATTACACACTTGATGGTGTACAGAACTTCCCCAGAAATTGATTGACGGCTTCTGTACACCATCTGTGTACCATATTGCACTGAATTTTACAGAAAACTACAATAGCTGCAGATTGAAAAGGAAAGCTAATTTTTTTGTTTAAAAACGGTTTATTGAAAAGTTTCAGAAACAAAGCCATTAATGCATGTATAGAACTGTAAAATACAGTGATCGTAAAAAAAAAAATATGAATAGCTGCAAAGAACATTAAAAAACAAATCATTACAAAGTACAATTGAAGAAACAAACAAAAAAAAAAAAAACAAGCCGTTTATCTAGATGCCTGAAGTATAAAAATGCAATATAAATAGCAAGATCACTTTGACTAGAAAAACCTCATTCATGCCATATACAGTAGTAGATACATTTCAAAAGTGGAGATAGAATTGCAACATTTAAGAAAATTGGTTATGTACAGATGACCAATCATCCCATTTTGCAGGAAAGCTCCTCGTTAAATCATATAATGGATGAAAAATACGTTCCATCATCATGATAGAATCAATTCTGGAGAGAACATGCGGGAAAGGGACAGTTGGAGATTTCCAATTCAAAGCAATAGACCAAAAACAAGATACACAGAATGTATGAGCCTTTGGTTATAGTAGAAGCAAATAAAGGGCAGGTAGGCACGTTCAGTGGTACATCTTGAACTGCAACGGCAGAAGATATATCACCAATAAGTTACCAAAAATGTTAATAACATTAAAGTAGCTTTATTCCTTTTTCATGAAAGTGAAGTAACCCATAAATGGAAACGGTCCTTCTGGTTTACTGAACATGCATTATCCTGTGGTAGAGGTTAAATATATTACAAGATACTACTAATCAGTTGGGATTTTTTAGCTTATTTAATTTTTTTTGCTGCTTTTAGGTATTCTGTACCCCCAAACCTCTGATCCCTGGATAACTGGGTAATAAAATAGCAAAAGGAAGATTGATAAAGTGGGAGTCTGTGTGTCTGTCCTAGTCGGTGGGTTGATGAATGTCTGGGTGCAGCAACAATGCAAATCTCCAGTAGGAAGGTAAGAGAGTCCATACAATTCAGCAGGTTCTTCGGGGGTCATTGTATATATTAAAAATCATTACATTACTGTAGCATTAATGTTCTCTGGAATTATGTAGATCCTTCTTCTCTGACCTAGAATACACTCTGAAAAGGAGATTATTCCATTCTAAATTAGTCCAAATTGCTTAACTTCCTCTACTTATCCAAACATCTAACACTGTCAGGATAATTGAAAGCTTCAGTTTTACCTGATTCCTTTTTAAGGTTGTTTTGTCATTTCAGCTGTCTTTGAAAATGTCTTACAGCTTCTCTGATCAGCCATGTTGGTGAAAGTAAAGCCAAACTCCTGGAAATGTGAGAATTATTCCTTGCAGTGGGGCTTCTCTTTTAAGTCTAGTGGGCATGGAAGAGTAGGGTTACTGACACGATCCTCTGCTCCTCCATGCTGCTATACTAGTCCCTACAGCATTTTCTTCCCTGCACTCCAGTGGTTTAAGGTCCTAACATCATCAAGACTGATGCAAGGTCCATAGCCCTGAACTAAATGGGATGACACAGAGGGATAGTCCACTGCTGGAGCATAGGTGAGTGCTGGCTGCTGAAGGAGCCCGAATATCAGGTAAGTAAACTTGCTTTCACTCTCTCGTGGACTAAACAAGCATTTAATCCTTGCAGTGTAGGCTAAGCCCCACTACAAGGGATAGTTTTCGAGTTTATTGGAGTTGGACTTTAGAGCAGGAGTAGGCAACCCCTGGCACTGGTGCCGCAAGCGGCACACAAAGTCTCTTTTGCCGGCACTCGACTCCCTTCCCATTAACAAAGTAGTGCAGGGAAGTGTCAATGAGACACTAATGTATTCCAATTTCAGAATTCCCCACACTGCACCTGCACTGAGGAGGAGGCACTGTGCCCCCACATATTGTAAAAGATGGAAAACGTTGTTTGGTTCTCTAACTTTGCTGTAGCTGCGATCGTCAGCTTTTGTGATTGGGAAGAGATTGGGTGCAGTTCTGCTAGGGGAAGGGGTCCCTGTTTCCAGGAGGAGGACTGCCATTGGCCACTGCTAAAGCCAATCACAGTCCTGCTAGCCCAGTCCACAATCTGGAGGAAGATGACTCACTTGGTTGCTACTATCAATCTCAGAAAGAAGGGATTTACCTGTGATTGAGAAGACCACAATTGGGGTGATAGTTTGTGGAATTACTGTTGAGCTTCTGGGAACTTTGTGGAAATTATTCCTGAACCTGTGCATCACTTACTACTGAACCCCTCTGCACTCTGTGTCCCTTTAAGCCACAGCCACTATTCAGAGCAATGAAAATCACACCCAACTTTTCCTGTGGTGCAGAGCGCTGGACTTTTTCTCAGCTGCGGGGGCCCAACTTATGATCCTGCACACAGGCCCACTGCTTTCAGAAAATGCCTCTGACCTGAGCTCATCATTGCACATCCATTCCAGATGTTTGTATGTGACATCACATAAATCACATACATCATATACAAGCACGTGGGCTGGATGCAAGAGGCAGATCAGCAGGATGAGTGTGCCAGGACAGGTAGATGTGTCTCATCTCTGCTTCATTTCACCACTCTGCATATCACATATATCATAGATGAGAAGAGGATACAGCGGTGGGGAAAATGAGCAGGAGGGGTTCAGAGGTCAGACAGATGAGCAGGAGGGTACAGTGGTGGGACAAATGTGCAGGGAGGTACAGTGGTGGAAGAGATGAGAAGGGTGTTCAGCAGAGGGGCAGATGAGCAGAGGGGTTCAGTGGTGGGACAGAAAAGCAGGGGTTAGAGCAGTGGGGCAGATGTGAGGCAACAGCATTCATTTCCTGGGTTGGGACTCTCACAGCCCTAAGTGCTGGCCTCCTGTCCTCCATAGCTGGGGCTGGCACTGCCAAATTATATTTACACCTTGTCAGCCTCCCAAGCTGGCAATGTTTGTTGGGGTCCCTGTGGTGAAATCTTCTCCGGCCACAGAATTCTCTCCTTTTTCGTGGAACGTCCCGTCCTTGCAGTCCATCTGCTGCACAGACCGCAGCAGCACAGTTCAGCAAAAAATACCTAAATACATCTGGGGCACTGTTTCTTTAAGGGCAGGTTTCTGTACTGCTGGCTCTCCTCGCCCACGCACATACATTCATGCCAGGCTCACATATTTGCCGCTGCGGTTTCCAGCATGGTATCCGGTGTGTTTCTGGTGTCTTTTGACAGCTCTTTGGTCTTCACCATAGTGGAGTTTGGAGTGTGACTGTTTGAGGTTGTGGACAGGTGTCTTTTATACTGATAACAAGTTCAAACAGGTGACATTAATACAGGTAATGAGTGGAGGACAGAGGAGCTTCTTAACCACTTCAGGACCGCCGTATTGCCATTGTACGTCAGCACAATGGCACAGGCAGGCACAATCACGTACATCTACGTGATTGCCTTCCAGCGGGTGGGGGGTCCGATCGGACCCCCTCCCGCTGTTTACGGCGGTCCGATTCGGTCTAGGAGCGCTCCGTGATGAGGGGATGGCCGTTGGTTTTCGGCCACCCCCTCTGGATCGCTCCTGGCCAATGAGAAGCTTCCTCCCCTGTGTATTGTTTACACAGGAAGGAGGAAGTGATGTCATTCTCCTCGGGGCGGTCTTTTTGACCGGACTACGAGGAGAAGACTAAAAGTAAGTGTGCACCAACACTACACTGACATGTAGGTACACACAGGCACACAAACCCCCCCCCGATCCCCCCCCCCGATCGCCCCCCGATCCCCCCCGCCCCCCCTCCCCCCCCAGTCACAGTGTCACTGATTGCATTGATCATTTCTTTACTGATCAATGCATTCAGTGTCAGTTGTGACAGTAAAAACTGTCAGGACAGTTAGTGTTAGGTCCAGGGTAGCCCCCTATCACCCCCCAATAAAGATTTAACCCCCTGATTGCCCCTAGAGTTAACCCTTTCACCCCCTTTTGCCAGTGTCACTAAGCGATCATTTTTCTGATCGCTGCATGTGTCGCTAGGTAGCTAGTTATTTTTTTAGGTTCACCGCCAGGTTTTTATATCGCTAGGTACCCCGATATACTACCCAATAATGTTTTTAACCCCCTGATTGCCGCTAGTTAACCCTTTCACCCCCTTTTGCCAGTGTCACTAAGCGATCGTTTTTCTGATCGCTGCATTAGTGTCGCTACAGTCGCTAGGTAGCTAGTTATTTTTTTAGGTTCACCGCCAGGTTTTTATAGCGCTAGGTACCCCGATATACTACCCAATAATGGTTTAACCCCCTGATTGCCGCTAGTTAACCCTTTCACCCCCTTTTGCCAGTGTCACTAAGCGATCATTTTTCTGATCGTTGCATGTGTCGCTAGGTAGCTAGTTATTTTTTTAGGTTCACCGCCAGGTTTTTATATCGCTAGGTACCCCGATATACTACCCAATAATGGTTTTAACCCCCTGATTGCCGCTAGTTAACCCTTTCACCCCCTTTTGCCAGTGTCACTAAGCGATCGTTTTTCTGATCGCTGCATTAGTGTCGCTACAGTCGCTAGGTAGCTAGTTATTTTTTTAGGTTCACCGCCAGGTTTTTATAGCGCTAGGTACCCCGATATACTACCCAATAATGGTTTTAACCCCCTGATTTCCGCTAGTTAACCCTTTCACCCCCTTTTGCCAGTGTCACTAAGCGATAATTTTTCTGAGCGCTGCATCAGTGTCGCTAGTGTCGCTAGGTAGCTAGTTATTTTTTTAGGTTCACCGCCAGGTTTTTATAGCGCTAGGTACCCCGATATACTACCCAATAATGGTTTTAACCCCCTGATTGCTGCTAGTTAACCCTTTCACCCCCTTTCACCAGCGATCACAGTATAAGTGTCACTGGTGACGCTGGTTAGCCAGTTAGTTATTTAGGTTCCCCGTCAGGTTTTTATATAGCGCCAGGGACCCCCATATACTACCTAATAAAAATTTGAACCCCCTGATTGCCCCTAGTTAACCCTTTCACCACTGATCACCGTATAAGTGTTACGGGTGACTCTGGTTAGTTTGTTTTTTATAGCATTTTATATTCAAATCCGGAAGGCAGTGCTTGGTTTTCGGGGTCCCGTACGTGGCTAGGCTCCCAAAAAGTCCCCCACATGTGGTATCCCCGTACTCGGGAGAAGCAGCAGAATTTATTTTGGGGTGTAATTTGACTTCTGCCCATAGCATGTGTGAGCAATATATCATTTAGTGACAACTTTGTGCAAAAAAAAAAAAAGTTTGTAATATTCCCGCAACTTTTGGCAAAATATAAAATATTCCATGGACTCAACATGCCTCTCAGTAAATAGCTTGGGGTGTCTACTTTCCAAAATGGGGTCATTTTGGGGGGTTTTGTGCTATTTTGGCATTTTATGGCCTTCGAAACTGTGATAGGTAGTGAGGAGTTAAATCAAAAATTTGCACCCTTAGAAATCCTGAAGGTGGTGATTGGTTTTCGGGGTGCCGTGCGCGACTAGACTCCCAAAAAGTCCCACACATGTGGTATCCCCATACTCGGGAGAAGTAGCGGAATATATTTTGGGGTGCAATTCCACATATAACCATGGCATGTGTGAGCAATATATCATTTAGTGACAACTTTTTGTAAAAAAATTTTTTTTTTTTTTTTTGTCATTATTCAATCCCTTAGGACAAAAAAAATAAATATTCAATGGGCTCAACATACCCATCAGCAATTTCCTTGGGGTGTCTACTTTCCAAAATGGGGTCATTTGGGGGGGATTTGTACTGCCCTGCCATTTTAGCACCTCAAGAAATGAGATCGGCAGTCATAAATTAAAAGCTGTGTAAATTCCAGAAAATGTACTCTAGTTTGTAGACGCTATAACTTTTGCGCAAACCAAAAAATATACGCTTATTGACATTTTTTTTACTAAAGACATGTGGCTGAATAAATTTTGCCCTCAATGTATGACTAAAATTTAGTTTATTCGATTTTTCTTATAACAAAAAGAAGAAAATATCTTTTTTTTTCAAAATTTTCGCTCTTTTTCCATTTATATCGCAAAAAAAAAAAATCGCAGAGGCAATCAAATACCATCAAAAGAAAGCTCTATTTGTGGGAAGAAAAGGACGCAAATTTCGTTTGGGTGCAATATTGCATGACCGCGCAATTACCAGTTAAAGCAGCGCAGTGCGAAATTGCAAAAAGACCTCTGGTCCTTAAGGTGTTTATTGGTCCGGAGCTGAAGTGGTTAAAGAAGAAGATACAGGTCTGTGAGAGCCAGAAATCTTGCTTGTTTGTAGGTGACCAAATACTTATTTTCCACCATAATTTGCAAATAAATTCTTTAAAAAAATCAGGAAATGTGATTGTCTGGATTTGTTTCCACATTTTGTCTCTCATAGTTGAGGTATACCTATGATGACAATTACAGCCCTCTCTCATCTTTTTAAGTGGAAGAACTTGCACAATTGGTGGCTGACTAAATACTTTTTTGCCCCAATGTATATGAACCCAGCCTCAATGTGCTTTTCAGTGACCTTGTGTAGCACAGAACCAACAGTCCATTAGGCTGCTTTCACACTGGGGCGGTATTCAGGTGTTACAGCGCTAAAAATAGCGCCTGTGTAGCGCCTGAAAAAAACCGCCCCCTTTCCCTCCAGTGTGAAAGCCGGAGGGCTTTCACACTGGAGCGATGCGCTGGCAGGACGGTGAAAAAAGTCCTGCTAGCCGCATCTTTGGAGCGGTGAAGTAGCGGTGTATTCACCGCTCCTATACCGCTCCTACCCATTGAAATCAATGGGACACCGCGGCAATACCGCCGGCAAAGCGCCGCTGCAGCGGCGCTTTGCGGCGCTTTGCGGGCGGGTTTAACCCTTTTTCGGCCGCTAGCGGGGGTTAAAACCACCCGCTAGCGCCCGCAGACCGCCGCTAAAACGGCGGTAAAGCGCCGCTAAAAATAGCAGCACTTTACCGCCGACGCCGCTCCCGCCCCAGTGTGAAAGCAGCCTTACAGCAGAACTCACATTTTCAGCCAGGATCAGAGAGACTCCATTTTATTGCCCATATCTGAAACACCAGTTGTGAAGATTAACATCAGGGGATGAATTACACTGTAACTGTACAAAGTACAAAATGTTTTTTTTTTTATTAGCAACTAACATACATAATATAATATTAATGCATGGTATTGCACATGTGAAAAGCCAGAACAGCTCCAAAATAAAACACAAACCTGTAGACCTCATAAAAAAAACCCTGTATCCCTTTTCATCAACCATGGAGGTTATCAGCATTTTTTTTTCTTTTAATGGCAATTGTCATTGCCCATGAAATTGCTTTTAAAACAAGAAGAAAAAATACGATATTTACAGTCCTTTAGTAAGATATGAAGTATGCAAGATATATAGACTAAATAAGGATAGGTACTGTACAGTTACTGATGCTATTAGCCTCAGCAGCAACAGAGTTGTTATGAGTCTATTCACTGTGAAGCAGCTTATAGTCAATACTTGGTACCAAATGCAACCGTCTTTAGTACAGGGGAACAATGTGATCTCAGGACATGGCTGTTCTCCATAAGACCTTTCTGTCCAGGAGTCCTGACCAGCGAGTTGCGCATTAAAAGCCTTTTCTCAGAGGGCTGATTAGGCTGTACATTCTCATTATAATTTATTACACATGCGTTTGAAGCCAGGAGGTGTCCCTTGTAATCATTGTACAGTGTGGTACTGCTCTGCAATGCAAGCTGTCTTTTTTCAAAGATCCATCTTTACCAGGGCCATGTTGTTTTGTAGTTATGGTACAGTCTTCTGCTTAGACAATATATCATCACATGTTCCCAGAACTTGCCTTAGTTTTTCTGGACCAGTAGTGTGGTAGCAAGCCCTATATATCTGCTGCAGCAATTCTCCAAATTTCTGTATCTCTGTGCGTAATAATCTGACATTCAAACCGTGTATGGCTAGCCTTAGTTGTACTATAAAAATTACACTCCCATGGAAGGAAAAATTACACTCTATTCTCAAAAGTATTGGGAGACCTGCCCTTACACACACATGAAATTTAATGACATTCCAATCTAAGTCCGGCCCACACTTTGCAGCTATAATAGCTTCAACTCTTCTGGGAAGGCTGTCCACAAGGTTTAAGCCCTTGTACACGCGGTCGGAGATTCCGACGGAATGTGTCAGATCGGACCGTTTTGTCGGTTATTCCGACTCTGTTTGGCCTCCATCGGACTGTTTCCGTCTGAGTATCCAACGGACCAAGTTTTCCAACTTGTCAGTAAAATTTTCAGACAAAATGCTCCAATCGGACATACTCCGATCATGTGTAGAGAATTCCGATCGGACAAAGTGCAACGCATGCTCAGATCAAATTCCTACACCAAAGCTATTGGCTACTAGTGTGAACGTAGTCCCGTCGTAACGAAATAACGTCATCACATCGGATTTTCCGACAACTTTGTCCGACCGTGTGTATACAACAGTTTCGGACAAAATCCGTCGGACAAAATCCGACGGACAAAATCCGATGGATTTGGTTGTCAGAATCTCCGACCATGTGTACAAGGGCTAAGAGTGTGTATCTGGCAATAGATAAAAGCTATAAGGTGGTGTTTTGCGCTCCCAACGTAACAGTATCAATAAATATAAAAATAACCTATAAATCCATATAATAAGTGAAAAAGTGTTACAATATAAAGTGAATGGTGCTAATAATACCCGAGAATCACCAGTGCTTTTGAAAACTGCTTGCCACCTGTGTGTAATTTCCACTGGCTTCACTGTCGTTTGGAAGATTTTTTCACCACATGAGAATTTTTCACTTTAGACACTTTGCACTTTATATTTTGCTATATGTAAATATTGCGGGTCACAGACTTTATTTACACTAGTGTGCCACATACGTTGATATTTTTACCTGTTCTTTACTATTTATGCTGACACCCGTAGCTGTATCTATGTATGTATCTGTTTTTGATTATTGATTTCACTTATTTTATTTTTGATTGTGAAATAGATTGTTGAAAAGATCTGGTCCCCAACCAGAAATGTCAACCAAGGAAAAAGAGCAGGGGGACTATTACGGTGAGCTTTACAGGCTATAGAACATTGAAAAAGCAGACATAAAAAAAATATATCAATTTATTTGAGTATAAAAGCATTTGGCAATACAAATAGTCCACGACTGGTATAAAGAATGACGTATTTCGACTAGTTTCGCTTTTCAACTTCCTCAGGAAATACATATGTCTAGGAATATATATAGAGATCACAGTTAGGTATACAATATGATCTCTATATATATTCCTAGACATATGTATTTCCTGAGGAAGCTGAAAAGCGAAACTAGTCGAAATATGTCATTCTTTATACCAGTCATGGACTATTTGTATTGCCAAATGCTTTTATACTCAAATAAATTGATATACTTTTTTTGTCTGCTTTTTCAATATTCTATAGCCTGTAAAGCGCACCGTAATAGTCCCCCTGCTCTTTTTCCTTGGTTGACATTTCTGGTTGGGGACCAGATCTCTTCAACAATCTATTTCATACTTATTTGGGATGAAGGTGCATGATGTAACGTTTTATTTGTAATTTAATATTATGTTGTGAGGCCACCCATAATTTACATTTATTTTTGATTGTATAAGGATTATGATGAATATTGTGGCCATCTAGTAGCACATTGGCGCTTTATTTATTAGCACCATTCACTTTATATTGTAACACTTTTTCACTTTGGATTTATATGGATTTATAGGTTATTTTTATAGTTATTGAGACTGTTACGTTGGGAGCGTAACAACACCTTATAGCTTTTATCTGTTTAATTTTGAGTTTTGTTTGACTCACACAGTGTGTGCAGCACCTATCTAGGTATCCTAAACTTGTTCACAGTAGTGCAGGAGCTCCCTTGATATAATAGTGTATATGGTAATGTTTGACCATTCTTCCAGAAGCGCATTTGTGAGGTCAGGCACTGATGTTGGAAGAGAAGACCTGGCTCGCGGCCTCCGCCCTAATTCATCCCAAAGGTGATCCATTGGATTGAGGTCAGGATCAAGTTCCTCCACCCCAAACATGCTCATCCATGTCTTTATGAATGAATGAATGAATGAATGAGTGACTTGTATAGCGCTACCTATGCGAACTGAATCGCCTCAGTGCGCTTTCTTGCCACCAGTCCATCTGCAGCTTTTTACGTGGTCCTTTTAAACTGTAGGGCCCCGACACACTTACAACACATACAACATTGACATACACATACACATATAATATGGCCAATTTTTTTTGGACAGGGTCTAATTAACCTACCAGCATGTCTTTGGAGTGTGGGAGGAAACCGGAGTACCCGGAGAAAACCCACGCAGGCACAAGGAGAACATGCAAACTCCAGGCAGCTTTATGGACTTCATTTGGTGGAGGGGGGATTATGGTGTAGGGTTATTTTTCAAGGGTTGGGTTTGGTTCCTTAGTTCCAGTGAAGGGAACTCTTTAGGTGTCAGCATACCAAGACATTATGGACAAGTTTATGCTCTCAAATTTCTGGGAACCGTTTGGGAATGACTATGCAACAATGCACAAAGCAAGGTCCATAAAGACATGGATGAGCAAGTTTGGGGTGGAGGAACTTGACTGAACTGCATCCTAATAGAACACCTTTGGGATAAATTAGAGCAGAGACTGCGTCAGGCCTTCTCGTTCACATCAGTGCCTGACCTCACAAATGGGCTTCTGGTAGAATGGTCATACATTCCCATAGACACACTCCTAAACCTTGTGGACAGCCTTCCAAGAAGAGTTCCTAATACTTTTCACAATATAATGTGTCTGAACTTGTCTGACATCTCATCAATGAAAATATCAACAGGCTTTGCATAACCCAATGTTATTATTTTAGCGCTCATCTCCTCAGCTCTATATATTTTACATGACTAGACTTATTTATATATAGAGCAGGAAATCGTTGTAAGTATTTGATCTGTGTATGTGGTAAAGTCAGTAAGTGACAAACTGACCTTGTCTATATTAAGCAACCCTGTGATGGGAAGATTTAATCTCCAAGAGATAAAATTGTTGTTCGTGTGTAAGTTGCGCTTATCATTATCTGTCCTGCGGTGCCATCTACTGTGCAATGTTCTTATAAAAACACCATTACAGATACTCCTCGTTTAACGACTTACCTGGACTTATGATTATCTTTCCCCACCCTAACAGCCCTGCTATACATCATTGTATTGTACAGTACAGAATTTTGTGTTCTGTACTTATGCAAATTAAAACAACGTTATTGAGCTGGAGTTTTGTATTTAGACCTTTATTTTTTACAATACTGTAGAGTAAAGTAGTTAAGAATGATAAAAATATTAATTACTTGTGGCTCCTCGTTTAACAACCTGGTCGTTGGAACAGAACCTGGTCATTAAGTGAGGAGAATCTGTCCTGTCATACACAATTTTTTTACCAGCTCCTGACCGGCGCACACAGAGGTACGTCGGCAGAATGGCACAGGCAGGCATATTGGCATACAGGTACGTCCATTTTTAAATGCTGCCCTGCCATCGCATGCGCGCAGCTGGAGGCGCGCTCGCGGGCCGGTCGTGACCCCCCCTGGAGTCCGGTTGTGGGTCCTGCGGACTCAATTGCCGTGCGGTTACTCGCGATCATCTCATGGGGCGGCTGAACTGGGAGATGCCATTGTAAACAGCATCTCACCGTTCTGCCTAGCAACAAGTGACGCTGATCTCTGCTCCATGTGATTGGAGCAGAGATCAGTGTTCACTAAAACAAAGCCCAGCCCCCCACAGTTAGTAACACCCCCTAGGAACACTTAACCCCTACACTGCCACCCCCTGGTTAACCCCTTCACTACCAGTGTCATTTACACAGGAATCACTGCATTTGTATAACAGTGATTGCTGTATAAATGACAATGGTCCCAAAAATGTGTCAAAAATGTGTCCGCCATAATGTCGCAGTCACAATAAAAATCGCTGATCGCCGCCATTACTAGTAAAAAAAAATTATTAATAAAAATGCCATACAACTATCCCCTATTCTGTAAACGCTATAACTTTTGCGCAAACCAATCAATAATCGCTTATTTTTTTACCAAAAATATGTAGAAGAATAGGTATCGGCCTAAACTGAGGGAAAAAAATGAGGGATATTGATTATAATAAAAAGTAAAAAATAATGCGCTTTTTTTTTTAAATTGTTGCTCTGTTTTTGTTTATAGTGCAAAAAATAAAAATTGCAGGGGTGATCAAAAAAAAGGACGTCAATTTTGTTTGGGAGCCACGTCGCATGACCGCGCAATTGTCAGTTAAAGCGATGCAGTGCCAAATCGCAAAAAGTGGTCTGGTCTTAAGCCAGCAAAATGGTCCGGTCTGAAAGTGGTTAATCTTCCAAAAATTATACATTGAACATAGGCAATCCATTATCCAAATAAAATATAATAAATAAATAAATAATGCATATTTTTGTACTAAGCTATATCTAAATATGCAGTTTGTGATTAATAAGTTCTTTAATAAAAGTCTGTATTTAGTGGCACATTAATCAATCATTTAATGAGATAACATAAAATGACTTTTTAGCGCGACCCTGATTTTAAAGATTCAAGTCCCAAAGATTTCAATGGGGTTTGGATTAATGCTTCCATTAAACTGAAGAAGAGACAATCAAGAAATATGGCAATGAGTACTTATGCTGTATCACAAAGAACTGCAAACTGGGAGTGAAGCTATATTTAACCCTCTGGATTAAGCAGAAGAACGAGTTCACATTTAACACTTTGGGTTATAGAGACTGAAATGTCTTCTAAAAAGTGTAAACTGGTTAACCCTTGGGGATATGAGTAACTGTGTGTGTGTATGGAATAGCAGAAACTGTAGCAATGGTGATGGTGGCAAGTGACGGAGGTCTTGGTAGTGAGAGAACAGGTTGTACTTCATGTTACCCAATTGATGGCTGGGTATCCATATTGGAGCTCACTGTGGTACAAGGCCTGCTTGGGGCTGAAGCATGGGGTCGTAAACTGCTAGCCCAATCACAGTGTCCTCTGTATCCTGGGGTCATGGTTGGTGCTTTCCTCTGAATCACAGTGACTACAATCTCAGCCCTAAATGTAAGAAAAAAGAGAAAGTGCATGGAAATAGAATAACGAGCTGGCTGCACACCCCTAAATATTCTAAAAAGAATGAAAGGACAGGTTCCCCTTGGGGTTTTCAGGCAGCGACTTTCCACACGATCGGAATTCCGGCCAGAAAAAGACAGATGAGAGCTTTTCATCGGAAAATGCGACCGTGTGTATGCTCCATCGGAATTTAGCTGTCCAAATTTCCGCCAGCCAAAAATTGATGGTTCCCCTGGACAAACTCCAGATACTGTCAATTCTTGCAAGTCAGCGATCAATGCCCCCATTAAGTCATTTTCCTCTCCCCCCCCCCTTCTTTCCCCCAGTTTGGTGGGTGGATGAAGTGGGTTAGAACAGCAGGGCAGCGGTACCAGTATGACCCTTTGAGAGAAGGCACTAATTTCTTTTTCAGACTTTAATAAAAGTCTCTGGTTGAACAGTAACGGTTTGGTGGAACTGGTAGATATTACTGAAATAAGGTATAATAATTAGCTAATTTGTAGGCTAAAAAACTTTTCTATTGAAAGTCTTTTTTCTTTTGACTATTTGCAGAATATACGATATAATCACCCCTTCTGCTTGGGTTTTGTCCCTCCCCTGAAGAAGACCCTGGAGGTCGAAATGCATTGGGGTAGCATGGGTGCTATTTGTAGCTTTCTAATATTGATGTATTTGTAAATTGTTCCTGTAACTATCTCTGTACCAAATGTTACATATATCCTTTACCCATCGATATGCTGTAATAACATATACCAGAGTCCGTATTTTAAATTTATGACGGCGATTAAGCCTTTGAACTAATAAAATAAATATATTTTTACAAATTTATTTCTGCTTCTTGTCGCTGCCTGAAAACCCCAAGGGGAACCTGTCCTTTCATTCTTTTTACAATCTCAGCCCTTGCACGCAGCCACTCCTCTACTCACTGGAGGCCAGGAAGAGAAACTGTATGGGGAGCTGTGGCATTCCTAATGACAGTACGGTTTGTGCACAGTGGACCAGGGCTACACAGAAATGTATATAGTGCCAACAGTTTACATGGTACTTTATAGCACTTTACATTCATAGGAGTCCAAGGAGCTTATAATCTAAGGTCTCTAACATGCATACATACATTGCAATACATGACAAGTTTGGACAAGAGTAGCAGCCAGCTAACAGTAGGAGTGGTGATAGTGACAAGTGACGGAGGCCTTGGTAGTGAGGGAACAGGTAGTACTTTTTGTTCCCCATTTAGTGTTATGCCAACAACCGGAATTCTCGTCGGAAAAAGCTCTGATGGTTTTCCCGACGGAATTCGGCTCAAGCTGTCTTGCCTACACACGGTCACATCAAATTCCGATCATTTATAACACGGTGACGTACAGCACGTACGATGTGACTAGAAAAAGGAAGTTCAATAGCCAGTAGCCAATAGCTTCTGTCTCGTAGTTGAATCTGAGCATGCGTGATTTTTGGCATGTCGGAATTGCATACACACGATCGGAATTACCAATAGAAAGTTTTTCCGTCTGGAAAATTGAGAACATGCTATCAATTTTTGGCTGGCGGAAATTTGGACAGCTAAATTCCGATGGAGCATACACACGGTCGCATTTTCCGATGAAAAGCTCTCATCTGTCTTTTTCTGGCCGGAATTCCGATCGTGTGTACGCGGCATTAGAGTATCCATATTGGAACCCACTGTGGTACAAGGCCTTCCAAGTGACCAAGCCTGGGGTCATGAAGTGCTAGGCCTTGCTTAATGAACATGATAAAGTGGCGTATTATAAAGATGTGAGACAAGCTGAGACAAGCTGGCGAAGTAAATTACTAAGTATTGATTTCTCAAAATGCTATGGAGTCATGTGTAGGAACAGATCATTTCAGTGGCTGAAGAAGTGAAGAAGAACACACAGTCCTTCTTGGGGTTATGATGCTGTGTGCATTGTGGCTTTTGACGGTGTATTTGTCACCCAAATTAACGGTAGAAGGTATAAAGTAACAGTCTTAATAGAAGTGCCCCTAGAGGGCAAGGTTCCAGTAATCATGGGTGTCTCAAACCCTCCTAACATGTGGTCACATCCATGGCTTTATAAATATGCCCATTTAGTGTAGGCTTAAATCTGAACACCAGACAGTTAAAAAATCACTATTTAAAGTCCAACTTCAACTACATAACATCTGCAAATCTGCCATGGCCCTCCCATACTGCAAGCCTAACATGCTTGTTATATTTAGGGGTGCAAGTATAAAGGAAAAAAAAAAACAGCGTGGACCCCCCCTTCAAAAAAGCCCTAGTATAAGTTTTAAGGTGAACTCCACACCAAAAAATGGCATGGGGTGCCCCCAAAATCCATACCAGACCCTTATCTGAGAAAGTAGTCTGGCAGGCCAGGCAAGGAGGGGACGTGCAAGCACCCCCCCCTCCTTAACCATACCAGGCAGCTTGCCCTCAACACGGGGAAGGTGCTTTGGGGGCCTCGTCCCCACAACCATGGCCAATGGTTTTGGGGGTTCGTGGGTGGGGGGCTTATTGGAATCTGGAAGCCCCCTTTAACAAGCAGGCCCCCAGATCCCAACCCTGCCCATTCACCAAAAACGGTGTCAAAAAGTAAAAACCACAATACACAGTTTTTGACTATTACCAGATGACCCTGCCCCCTCTGACAGGACATGATGTCACTTGGTTACGTCCAAGGTGGCCCCGCCCTTGCCTATATAACTGTCCCATGAAAATACAGCAGTCGGCGGGACGCCACCCCTATTTTTCGGGCGCCATGATTGGAGATGGATGGACATCGTGGGACACTTGTTTGTTTTAATAAACAAATTCTCAAACACAGTATGTTGTGGTTTTAACTTTTTGACACTTTTTTGGTGAATTGGTAGGGGTACAATGTACCCCATACCCATTCACATAGGGGGCTGGATCTAGGAGCCCCCTTGTTAAAGGTGGCTTCCAGATTCTGATAAGGTCCCCGTCCTCAGACCCCCACAACCCCTGGGCAAGGGGTGTGGGGATGAGGCCCTTTGAGGGGACCCCAAAGCATGTTTAGGGCAAGTGGCCTGGTATGGTTCAGGAAGGGGGGGCTCGCTCTTCCCCCCATCCTAGCCTGCCAGATTGCTTGCTGGGATAAGGATCTGGTATGGTTTTTTTTTTATTTGGCTTGGAATGCCCCTTAAAATCACTGCCAGACACAAAGGGTCTATTATGGATTTTGGAGGGACCCCATGCATTTTTTATTTTATTTTGGCGTGGAGTTCCCCTTAAAATCTATACCAGACCCAAAGGGCCTGGTGTGGACTGGGGGGGGGGGGGTGCCATGCCATTTTTTTTTCTTAATTCTGTCATAGGGTTCCCCTTAACCACTTCAATGCCTGCCTGCACTGTATATATATTCTATTATATTCTACACTGACTGCACTGTATATATAGTCTACACTACACTGACTACACTGTGTGTATATATATATATATATATATATATATATATACTATATCTATATACTGTATATACATGCATATATATATATATATATATATATATATATATATATATATATATATATAGTATATGCTGTATACATAATACACATACACACACACACACACACACACACACACATATATATATATATTAAACTGTCTGCACGCCACACGTAACTAACCTGCCTCTAGCTAACTACTCTTATTCGTGATTACTATATAAGGCTGGCGTGTAAGCAGCCTTATATAGTTTGGAGCGAGGACTTAGCCCCCTGAGCCATGATTGGCTAAAGGCACCCTGCCTTTGGCCAATCATGGCTCTCACAGCAGAGCGCGCTGTGATTGGCCAAAGCATGCAGGTCAGGTGCATGCTTTGGCCAATCATCAGACATAAATGTGCTGCGATTTCGCAAGTGCATTATGGGGCATTCTGCAGTGCCTGTATTTGCCGCGAATGCCCATAATGTTCGGGGATTTGCCGAACAGGCAAACATCGAGCTCATCCCTAATGCCTAGATATACAGAAATAAGGCCTGTGGCCAATCATAGCTCAGGCTGTGTAGTACACGCCCCACACTATATAAGGCCGCCAGCGCGGCGGCCTTGTGTAGTGTGTTGGCGTCTGAAGCAGTTAGTGGGTGTTCTGTGTACCTTCAACACAGTATACACCGATCGTTATCGGCCGATTTTCGATCTTGCTCTTCAGTAGTGATTGTTGTCTGCTTGCCCTGACCGCAGTATACACCGCTATATTCACCTCACCTATATAGCTAGTGATCTATATTTTATAATAGAGCTTGCAGTCAGTAGTGTTAGGAGCTTGTGCGTGCTGTCTGCATGCTCTGTACCCTGTACACACCGCTATATCCACCTACATAGCTCTCTTATTTGAGCCCACTTGCCATCTGCAGGAGTTATTGGAAGTTGTGTGTGCCTCCAGCACAGCACAGTATACATCTGTATATACCCCTTTATCTCTGGTGTTCTATAAAAAAGGCATCTGCAGGAGTTAGTGGGTGTTTTGTGCCTCCAGCACAATATACACCTGTATCTACCCTTCATTGCTGTTCTCTAATAGAGCCATCTGCAGGGCTTAGTGAGTGTTGTGTGACTCCATTACAGTATACCCCTTTATCTCTGGTGTTCTATAATAAAGGCATCTGCAGGGCTTAGTGGGTGTTGTGTGACTCCATTACAGTATACCCCTTTATCTCTGGTGTTCTATAATAAAGGCATCTGCAGGAGTTAGTGGGTGTTGTGTGCCTCCAGCACAATATACACTACCCAACTGCTGTTTTACCCAACTCCCTTCAGGCCATTACCATGTCTGGAAGGCCAGCAAGGAGAGGCAGACAGGCGCGAGCCGATAAAAGAGGGCAAGCAGGCTCTGTGTCTAGAGAACACAGTGCTGGTCGTGGACGCGGTGCATTGTCATCAGCACGTGGCCATGGGACACGCTTGTCCTTCTTTTCGGCAGCTGGACATGTTGAACGGCAACATGCCAATGACTTGGTAGAGTGGATGACCAAGCCCTCTTCATCCTCCTCATCCTCTCTCACCCAGTCTCAGGGTACTAGCAAAGCAGCTGCCAATGCATCCTCTTCCCTCGTCTCAATGTCATCATCAGTGATTCCTTCCCTAGACCCACCACGTCCTCCTGAGGAGTCTCCTGAACTCTTTGAGCACAGTGTTGGGTAAATGCTCCAGGATGATGCCCAGTGTTTTGTAGCCTCTGATGATGACACTCAGCTAGAGGAAGGCAGTAGCGTGAATGCAGAGAGAGGGGATGCTCAAGAAGAACAGCAATCTAGCAGTCATGTTCCACAAGCTGCAGCATACTGCCAGGTTTGCTACAGCGATGAAGAGGGGGGGGGATGATGAGGGCACTGACTCCACGTGGGTGCCTGGTAGGAGAGAGGAGGAGGAGGAGGCGGCACATGTCCAACGAGGCAGGATGCCCTCCGGGGGCCAGCTTAGGGGCAGCACACTGACTGAATCACACCGCAGAGCTCCGCCTGTGCAGGGCGCTGCCTCTGCGCGTTATTCTAAAAGTTCTTTGGTGTGGGCCTTTTTTGAGACGAGTGCATCAGATCGCACCGCTGCTATTTGCAACATATGTCTCAAGCGTATCTCGCGTGGCCAAAACATCAGCCGCTTGGGCACCACATGCTTGACCAGACATATGTTGACCTGCCATGCAGCTTGTTGGCAAGCGTACCTCAAAGACCCACACCAAAGAACAAAGCGGATCTCTCCTTGCTCCTCATCAGCTGGCATCTCCAACCCCACTAGACCTTCAGTCCTCTCTGAAACCTGCTCTGAGAGGAATGAAAGTGTAGAATTAGGTGTGTCACAGCCAAGTTCTTCCGGGCACTCTGCTAGCAGTACACCCACGTCCAATTATAGCAGGCAAATGTCCCTGCCCCAGCTGCTGGACCGGCGAAAGAAGTTCACTCCCAGCCATCCACATGCCCAGCGGTTGAATGCTAGCTTGGCTAAATTTCTAGCACTTCAACTGCTGCCTTTTCAGTTGGTAGACTCGACCCCCTTCCGTGAGTTTGTACAATGTGCGGTTCCTCAGTGGCAGGTCCCCAAACGCCACGGAAGGCGATTCCGGCTCTCTACCGGCATGTGGAAGGCAATGTCCTTGCCTCGCTGGACAGGGTGGTCAACGGTAAGGTGCATATTACCGCTGACTCATGGTCCAGCAGGCATGGACAGGGACGTTACCTGTCTTTCACGGCCCATTGGGTCACTCTTCTGGCAGCGGGGAAGGATGCAGGACAAGGTGCAGTAGTGTTGGAGGTTGTTCCGCC
This sequence comes from Lithobates pipiens, assembly GCF_037356315.1. NCBI lineage: Eukaryota > Metazoa > Chordata > Amphibia > Anura > Ranidae > Lithobates > Lithobates pipiens. Next base: position 102,111,410 of record NW_027507785.1, read on the forward strand.
ACCACGCCTCCAAAATGCTACTATTGGTTGTGACACACCTCTCTCCTCCACCCCCTCCTCTTCTTCTTCCTCCATGGCCTCTTCCAGTGCTCTGTCCTCAGAACCAGCGGTGCTCCGTAGGTGTTCCAGGGGCTACGCAAGTACGCAGGCAAAATGATGCCATGCCGTGCTTGCGCTGGTTTGTTTGGGGGACAGGAGCCACACTGGGGCGGATGTTTTGTCAGCTCTGCAGGGGCAGGCCGAGAGGTGGTTGACGCCACGCCAGCTTAAGCCAGGAATGGTGGTTTGCGACAATGGCACCAACCTCCTCTCCGCCCTCCGACAGGGACAACTGACCCATGTGCCCTGTGTAGCTCACGTCCTTAACCTGGTGGTGCAGCGGTTCTTGGGCAGGTACCCCGGCTTACAGGATGTCCTGAAGCAGGCCAGGAAAGTCTGTGTGCATTTCCGCCGATCATTTAATGCCTGTGCTCGGCTGGCTGAGCTCCAAAAGGAGTTGAACCTGCCCAAGAACCGCCTTATATGTGACATGCCCACCAGGTGGAACTCAACCTTGGCCATGCTGCAGCGGCTGCACACGCAGCAGAGGGCCATCAATGAGTACCTGTGCGACTACGGCACCAGGACAGGGTCAGGGGAGCTCGGTTTTTTCTCACCACGCCAGTGGGGCATGATCAGGGATACATGCACTGTCCTGTCACCATTTGAGGAGGCCACAAGGATGATGAGCAGTGACAGTGCATGCATCAGTGACACTGTACCTCTTGTCCACCTCTTGGAGCATACGCTGCGTGAAATAATGGACAGGGCACTTGAGGCAGAACAGAGGCAGGAAGAGGAGGACTTCCTTGCCTCTCAAGGCCCCCTTTATCCAGACAGTGTTCCTGCTGTGCCACCCATCACACAGGAAGAGGATGAGGAGGAGGAAGAGGAGGAGGAGGAGGATGATTGTGTCAGCATGGAGGTGGAGGCTGGTACTCAGCATCAGCAGCAGCAGCAGCAGCAGTCTTGTAGGGATGATTTACAGTCCCAAGAAACATGTGGAGTTGTACGTGGCTGGGAGGAGGTAGCTGCGGATCATGTTGTCCTTAGTGACCCAGAGGACTCCGGACCGAATGCCTCAGCTAACCTACGCTGCATGGCCTCCCTGATCCTGCAAAGCCTGCGGAAGGATCCTCGTATTCTTCAGATCAAGGAGAGGGACCATTACTGGCTGGCCACTCTCCTTGATCCACAGTACAAGGGTAAGGTTGCCGACCTTATCTTGCCATCGCAGAGGGAGCAGAGGATGAGACATCTCCGGGAGGCCTTGCAGAAAGGTCTGTGCAACGCGTTCCCAGAGACTGGGAGGTTACAAACTCCTGGTCCTGGACAACGTGTTGCTGAGGCATCGGTCAGAAGGAGCGGTGGAGAAGGTGGTCTGACTGATGCTTTCAGACAATTTTTTAGTCCCCAGCCCCAAGGTATGATCGGTTCCAGCAACCATCGCCAGCGTCTGATTTACATGGTGCAGGAATACCTAGGGGCAAGGTCAGACTTGGACACCTTTCCCACCGAAAATCCTCTGGCTTACTGGGTCTTGAGGATGGATCACTGGCCAGAGCTTGCACAGTATGCAATTGAGCTACTGGCCTGTCCTGCATCCAGCGTTCTTTCGGAACGCACCTTCAGTGCTGCTGGTGGCTTTGTTACCAATCACAGGGTGCGCCTGTCCACCGAATCAGTTGATCGACTGACCTTCATCAAGATGGATCAGTCTTGGATCACCCACAGCTACCAAGCACCTGAAGCTGATGTAACCGAATAATTTTTTTTGAAATATCACATCCCTTCAAGACTGCCTATGCTGATGCAGGAGTGACTGTCCTGTTATGTTGATTGTTTATCCTCTTCCTCCTCCGCTGATATATTGGAAGAACATTTCTGGTTCTGGGTGATGCCATCAGCCCAATTTTTCTGCCCCTGTTTAACAGGGGCGTTTAATTACAATTTTTGATGCAATGCTTTGCAGCAGGGCTAATTCCTGCAATAAAACTAGACTATATGGGAGATGTTGCAGTGTGGTGGCACCAGCACCAGTGCCTAAGGCCCAATTTTTCTGCCCCTGTTTAACAGGGGCGTTTAATTACAATTTTTGATGCAATGCTTTGCAGCAGGGTTAATTCCTGCAATAAAACTAGAGTATATGGGAGAGGTTGCAGTGTGGTGGCACCAGCACCAGTGCCTAAGGCCCAATTTTTCTGCCCCTGTTTAACAGGGGTGTTCAATTACAATTTTTGATGCAATGCTTTGCAGCAGGGCTAATTCCTGCAATAAAACTAGAGTATATGGGAGAGGTTGCAGTGTGGTGGCACCAGCACCAGTGCCTAAGGCCCAATTTTTCTGCCCCTGTTTAACAGGGGCGTTTAATTACAATTTTTGATGCAATGCTTTGCAGCAGGGCTAATTCTTGCAATAAAACTAGAGTATATTGGAGAGGTTGCAGTGTCGTGGCACCAGCACCAGTGCCTAAGGCCCAATTTTTCTGCCCCTGTTTAACGGGGGCGTTTAATTACAATTTTTGATGCAATGCTTTGCAGCAGGGATAATTCCTGCAATAAAACTAGAGTATATAGGAGAGGTTGCAGTGTCGTGGCACCAGCACCAGTGCCTAAGGCCCAATTTTTCTGCCCCTGTTTAACAGGGACATGTAATTACAATTCTTGATATAATATTTCCCAGGAGGGCCCGTTCCTGTGCCCACCCAGAGTAACTGTGAGGACTTATAGTGTTGTGGCACCAGCACCACAACCACCAAAGGTCAATTTTTCTACCATTGTTCAAAAATGGCATGTAATTACAATTCTTGATATAATCGTTCACAGCAGGGCGCTCCAGCGCCCACCAAGAGTCACTTTGAGGGCTTACAATGTTGTGGCAAAACCAACACCTTGTTCCGCCATTTCTGCAGAGCATATAGGGCAGGCCCCTACTTTCAAACATCCAACTTACAAACATCTCCTACTTGCAAACGGAAGGAGACAACAGCAAGTGAGATGAAAAAAGATGTACGACAAAACTAATTATACAGGGGTGATAACCCTTCCCTATGTTTTCCAAAAAGCTTAAAAATAGTTTTTTTGACTGGAGCTACACTTTAAAAATGTACCAGTTGAAAATTACAAACAGATTCAACTTAACACAACAAACCTACACAGTCCCTGTCTTGTTTGCACCGCCTGTATACTGCTGTTCTGAATATATAGGGCCTGGGGGCCACACGCATTTCCTTTTTTTAATATGGGTACTGGGTTCCCCTTAATATGCGTACAAGACCCAAAGGGGCTGGTAATGGGCAGGGAGGGCTACCCATGCCATTTTTCTCAATGATTTTCAACCATATTGCAGGAACCAGATATAACATTAAAACCGCAAGCAGTTTTAAATGATGTTATTTCCGTTTAATGTCATTTTGTGCAGGGACTGTTCTAAACACGGGAAACACGTGGCACTTCACAGGCATTCTACAGACACCCCCCAGGCACCATATTTAAAGGAATATTTCACTTTTTTTTCACTTTAATCGTCATTAAAATCAGTGCTCCCGCCAAAACGGCCATTTTTAAAAACATTTTAGGCATTGACCCATGTCCCCTGGGGCAGGAGCCAGGTCCCCAAACCCTTTTTAGGACAGTATCTTGCATATTAGCCGTTAAAATTAGCACTTTTAATTTCGAACATTCGAGTCCCATAGACTTCAATGGGGTTCTAACTTTCATACGAATTTGGGGTCCGTTCGAAAGTTCTGGTGCGAACCGAACCGGGGGGTGTTTGGCTCATCCCTACAAGCAGGTTTCTGGAACAAATTATGCTTGCAAGCCAAAGTTTTACTGTATGGGCCTGTATGTGAAAAAGGCCTTAATAGCAGCACTATGACTGGTAAGGTGGAAGGGGCAGTACTAGTAACTAATCTTGCCACATGCACACGTGGCTACATGGAAGGTGCATGAAGAGAGATAGGATAATCAGCGTTAATGACTTTTCAGTGTGCTACTGCTCCTTTGTTGACCAGTCAGCAAGCTGTGAGCTAGGAGATGACACCACTATAATAAATAACTCTGATAAAGATAATGGTGTCAACCTCTTGGCTACACGGCCTGGCAGAGTTGTTTGAATGAGAAAATTGTCTGGATAGTTGAGCAAAGGGGAAAAGTAGCATTGAACCCGTAGAGTTATCTCGCCGATATTGCTATCTTAAATTATTGATGGTAATGTAAATGATCTGGTTCCTGGGCAGGCAGCTTCTACACCCTAGGGGATCTTCACAGTCTCTTTTGCTTTAGCATAATGTAATAAAAATTGAAACTGAAGCACCAAAGCAGCTACTGTCAAGACCTGTGCTTGCAATCACATTGGAAAAGGTAACATTAAAGGTCCAACTCACTTCTAGTCACAATGCACACATTGTTCTAAATCAAGCTTCGATGAAGGGAGTGCTCTTGGACCCCTGAAATGTGCTAGCTATTTTTTGGGTGCACCCCTGAATTCTATTGGAATAAAGTTGTATCTGGACCTTTAAGCAGTGATGTGGAACTTCCATTTCAATTTTTGTTACAAAATTGGTTGCATAGAATTCCACATCATTTGGTAGAAATCTATATCTGGCTTTTTTTTTAAGGTTTAATTTTTTGAGCATTTAAAACTAATTTGGGTTATTGCTAACATAGAAAGCAGTTTTTTTGCTCACAGATGCTTTTCTAACATATTTGTAAAAGACGTAAGGATGTGTGAGGTGAGGTGAATGACCACAAGGTGGAAAACCAATTGAGGCTTTCTCCTCTTGGGAGAACTGACATATAGATCTGTCACACATGTCAGCTTCAATGAATGTCCCTGGAATCCTGTCATCTCTCATTCTTCAGACTCAGCCACACTCCCAGCTTTTTTTTATTATTTCCACTAAGTGTTACAGTGTGCTATACCTTTCTCGTTCAATAATTCAGCTTTTCACATATACCTCTACAGCTATGACTAACACATAGGCCATTGTTCAGCTAACATGGGTGTAAAAGTCATAACATGTTGTATGGATTTCACTCTATGTTTAAGCTTGCCTTTACTATTCCCCTGAGCCAGCTGTGAGCCTGTGGAAAATTATTAATACATGAAGGGAGGTATGTATATTTTCTGTTCCTAAGTCATTTAAATTATTGTCAATCTCTATCTATTCTTTCCCTCAGGCAATAATTTGCTGACAGCCTATATCATCTGAGGCGTTTGATTTATCCTTGAATTCTTTTTCATTGATGGCTTTATTGAAGAACTACATTAAAGGTACACTGTATTCAAAAATGAAAATTAAACTTTGGATGCATACAGATAGCATGGATTGCCTAGGGAATCGTTCATTTTATTGAATATAGGTGTAGTGCTTCGACGGAGCCGCTGATGTATGGGTCCCCTGATTTTGAATTTCATCGACCCTTCTAACAATGCCATAAACCAAGGCTGAAGAAGAGGGATTTTGTTGGAATAAACACCCTTTAATGCAACAACATAAAAAGAAAGAGAGCAGCAATAAACAATAACAGATAAACCAATTAGTACAATACCACAAACAATGAGAGGACCAAGTGTCTAAGGCCGGCCATAGATGGTTCGAATATCAGGCCAGTTAAGCAGAAATCGGCCAAGATTTGAAACATTAATGGGCAGGCTGAATGTACCAAGCTGATCGATTGATCAACTTGGGTACAACTAGCCTGCTGGATTAGATTGCGATTATCGCAAGTGCTTTCTATAGCTGCTAGCATTAATGATTGTCCTCTCCCGGCGGGGACAGCTTCCCCCCACTCACCCCTGCTCAGCAGGAGGGATTCCCCTGTCAACACTGTCTGTGCTTATGGGGTAATTGTGCGCATATCTTTCCTGCAACCTTTAATTGCAGGAAAGAAATTTGCACCATCTATGGCATGCCTAAGCACCAGAACCCTGGAAGGGGGGGGAGGGGCCCTAAATAAAAGAGCGATACTGGACTCAGGGTCTTGTGGCGATCTCTCATGGAACTATTGAAGCCCATTTCATTCAGCTTGATAGACCACTCCAATGGCTGTGCCCTCCATGTAGAAGTGGCAGCCTAGCCTCTCAAATGACAAATGCCACAGTTAACAGTCATGACAGGCAGCTCTCCACTCAGCAGCCCACTCTAATGGTCGCTTCTCATTTTTCCCACCAGACTGCCCTAAGCTCTGGCTTTTCTTTCCTTTTTCCTCCTCCTGCCGTGCTCTGTCCATCTGGAACATATAGTCCCATCCATATATGTGGCATGATACAGACTGTCTCATGCAAATAGTCAATCAACATTAGTTGTATAGTCCCTTTGGTGATTAAAACATTAATACATTTATATATGTTGATGGAAAGGAATCCAGGAGTATAGGATTCTAAAGGAGTCCTACTGCCATATGTGCATCGACCACCCACGGGAGAAGATTAAATATGCTTACCAGAAGGTTGCATCAATCTGGCATATGAATATGATATCAAAGCTCTGGATAGCCAGTGGTGCAATTCCTACTCCTCAGCTGAGCCACTTCAGGCAACCTCGACCCCTAGACCCCTTTCACACCTGCGGACCTTTCAGATCCGCCTGTCAGTTTTTCAGGCAGATCTGAACAGGAGCTCCATGTACCTCTATGGAGCGTCAGATGTCAGCTGAGACATGTCGGCTGACATCCGACCAGCCCCAATCCAAACCGATCCACTAAAACTAGATGGATGAAAACCCTATTTTTCATCCATCTGGTGGATCGGTTTCGGATGAAAACGGAGAGGCGGTCTGTAATCATCCGATCCCCCATAGGGAAGAGCGGGGCTCGGACACGTCCATTCCTGCACAGAGTGCAGAGGCGGACTTGTCATCCGCCAGCTCAGCGGGGATCAACGGAGCAATCCCCGCAGGGCTATTTACAGGCTCAATGTGGACAGCACCGTGGGAAAGGGGCCTTACAGGCCAGGCACATGGATTAGGGGGCAGTGCCCCTGTGCCCCGTATGGACAGACCATTTATTTCAACATAAAATGTTCCTTAACTGCTTGCCGACCAGCGCACGCTGATTTACATCGGCAGAATGGCACTGGTAGGAAAAAGGGCGTATAGCTATGTCCCCTTTAAGAAGCGGTGTCGCGGGCATGGGCGGAAGAAGAGGAAGAGAACGGGCTGTTTAACCTCTTCACTGCCAGTGTCATTTACACAGTAATCAATGCATTTTAATAGCACTGATCGCTGTATAAATGACAATGGTCCCAAAATAGTGTCAAAAATGTCCGATGTGTCCGTCATAATGTCACAGTCCTGATAAAAATCACAGATCGCCGCCATTACTAATAAAAAAAAAGACTAATTAAAAAAAATTTAAAATTTAAAATAAAAATGTCATAAAGCTATCCCCTATTTTGTAGACGCTATAAATTTAGCGCAAACCAATCAACATACGCTATTTGCAATTTTTTTTTTACCAAAAATATGTAGAAGAATACATATTGGCCTAAACTAAGGAAAAAACGTTGCTTTTTTATATATTTTTGGGGATATTTACTATATATATAAAAGTAAAAAATATTGCGTTTTTTTTCAAAATTGTCGCTTTTTTTTGTTTATTGCGCAAGAAATAAAAAACGCAATACCACCAAAAGAAAGCTCTATTTGTGGGAAAAAAAGTACGTCAATTTTGTTTGGGTACAAAGTCACATGACCACGCAATTGTCAGTTAAAGCGAAACAGTGCCGAATCACAAAAAGTGCTCTGGCCAGCAAAGGGAAATAATCTTCCAGGGCTGAAGCAGTTAAAGCGGAGTGCCACCCAAAAATGGAACTTCGGCTTTTCTGGTTCCTCCCTCCTCCGGTGTCACATTTGCCACCTTTCAAGGGGGAGGGGGGAGCAGATACCTGTCTAATACAGGTATTTTGCTCCCACTTCCGAGCATAGATACCCGAGCCACCCGCTGGTATCTACGCCACTTTCCATCCCCCCGCTGAATTCTGGGAGACAAACAGGTCCCAAAAAACAGCAGGGACCAGTGGGATAGTGCAGCGCTAGTTGCGCATGCACAGTAGGGAGCCAGGAAGTGAAGCCACAAGGCTTCAGTTCCCAATTGAATTACCGAGGATGACGGCGGCAGCACCCAACAGCCGAGGACGCCCTAGACAGGTAAGTCTCATTATTTTAAAAGTCAGCAGCTGCAGTATTTGTAGCTGCTGATTTAAAAAAAAAAAAAATAGGTGGCACTCTGCTTTAAGATTAGATGTGCATTAATATATTTTAGCCATGTTATTTACTTGTAAGATGTCTTGGTTGTGAGATCAGCAGCCCCAGCAGTGTCAACTGTTACTCCCTAGTATTCCCTTTCACTCTCTACCAAGAAGCTACATAAAAGGTTAAGTAGAGATGTGAGAATAAAGTGGTCACAAAGCCTAAACATTTTTTTACTTTAATGCTTTCTCTGCAGGAAAGTATAGACATTTTTGTTATTTATTTTTTTATTTACCTTTACAATTACTTTCAGTAAGGCCCCTTTCACACATGCGGACCGTATGTCCGTATTTCATCCATCCATTTGCGGATGAAATACGGACATACATGCATCCCTATGGGATAGCGGGTGTCTGCGGATGAACATCAGCAGACACCCGATATCGTCCGCCTCCGCTATTGTCCGATTCTGCAGACGGAGGAAAATCCTATTTTTCTATCCGTCTGCAGAGCGGATTGGATGAACACGGACAGACGGTCCGTGCTCATCCGATCCCCCATAGAGGAAAGTGGAGAGCTGACAGGGCGGTCCCTGCACAGTGTGCCAGGACCACCCTGTTGTCCGCCGGCTCAACGGGGACAACGGAGCGGTCCCCGCTGAGCAAGCGGATGTTCACGGGCGGATCATTACTGATCCGTCCCGTGTGAAAGGGACCTTAGGGTAGATATGCTGGGTATGTAACTATGTATCCAATTCAACCAGAAAATGGAATATATATATATATATATATATATATATATATATATATATATATATATATATACATATATATATATATATATATATATATATATATATATATATATATATATATATATATATATATATATACATACAATCCTGTATATACGTTATTCCTATACCCACTGTTGATACAGAGGAAGGCAAAATAAAAACAATAAAGCATGACCAAATTTGGATCAGCAGGGGAAGAAATTCCTTCCTGATCCCCCAAGAGGAAATCAGATGTTCTCTGGATCAACTTTACCTATCAATAGTAGTATGCAGTTATATTATGTGTATTTAGGAAATAATCCAGGCCTTTCTTAACCACTTGCTTACTGGGCACTTAAACCCCCCTCCTGCCCAGACCAATTTTCAGCTTTCAGCGCTGATGCACTTTGAATGACAATTGCGCGGTCACACAACACCGTACCCAAATGACATTTTTATCATTTTTTTCCCACAAATAGAGCTTTCTTTTGGTGGTATTTAATTACAGCTGGAAGTTTTATTTTTTGCTAAACAAACAAAAAAATATGCAAAAAAATCATGTTTAATAGTTTGTTATAAAATTTTGCAAACAGGTCATTTTTCTCCTTCATTGAAATACGCTGATGATGTGGCACTGGTGGGCACTGATAGGCTGCACTGGTGGGCACTGATAGGCTGCACTGGTGGGCACTGATAGGCATGGTTAAGGTGGCACCGATAGGCACCGATAAAACGGTACTGATAGGCACAGATACGGCAGCACTGATGGGCACAGATAAGGTGGCACTGATGGGCAAAGATGGGCACAGATAAGATGGCAAGGATGGGTGGCACAGATGGGTGGCACGGATAGGTACCACTGATAGATGGGACTGATGGGCACTGATAGGTGGCACTGATAGGTGGCACTGCTGGGCACTGATTGGCGGCACTGATGGGCACTGATGGACACTGGTAGATGACACTGATGGGCACGGATATGTGGCATATGAGGTGCAGCACTGTTGTTGAGGCAGATTGTGGGCACTGATAGGTGGCACTGTGGGCACTGATGGGTGGCACTATGGGCACGGATGGGTGGCACTATGGGCACTAAGGGGTGGTACTGATGGGTGGCACTTTTACTATAAGTAGGTTGCACTGGCAGGGGGCAGGTGGGCACTGATGACTTGGCCGTGATCGGGACTGAAGTCCCTCTCACGGCCGCCGGCGATCGGCTTTTTTTTTTCTCCTCACGCTGTCAGCGTGAGGAGCAAAAATAGCCGATTAACGGCTCTGTTGTGATCACATGATCAGCTGTCATTGGCTGACAGCTGATCACGTGGTAAGGGGTCGGGATCGACCCCTTGCTCCGATCCGTGATCAGGCGAGTCTCATAGACTTGCTGATCACAGAGCATGCCGCGCAGGCCGCTCGTGTACGGGATGACGTCAATAGACGTAGTCCTGGCAAAGCAGATCCGCGCTGTAGTCGTCATTCGGCTATAGCGCGGATTTCAAGCGGTTAAAGCAATCTACTGAGCTGATCCACCTCTGGAGGGGGTCTATTCCGCATTTTCACAACTCTTATTGTGAAGAAACCTTTCCATATTTGGAGTTAAAATCTCTTTTTCTCCAGACGTAAAAGTGCCCCCTTGTCCTCTGTGATGACCTTAAAGTGAATAGCTGAACACCAAGTTCCCTGTATGGACCACTTATTTATTTATACATGTTGATCATATCCCCCCTTAATCTCCTCTTCTCAAGAGAATAAATTCAGTTCCTCTAATCTTTCCTGATAGCTTAGCTCCTCCATGCCTCATATCAGTTTGTTTGCCCTTCTTTGCACTTCCTCCAGTTCCCCGATATCCTTTTAATTAACTGGAGCCCAAAACTGAACTGCATATTCCAGATGAGGTCTTACTAATGATTTGTACAGGGGCAAAATTATATCTCTCTCTCTGGAGTCCATAATGCAAGAAAGGACTTTGCTCGCTTTGGAAAACTGCAACTTGGCATTGCATTCTCTTATTAAGTTCATGATCTACCAGAACACTCAGATCCTTCACCACCGATTCTCCCAGCTGTTCTCCTCCTAGTATGTATTTGGGGTGTTCGCGGCAAATTCAAAAGTCACTGAACACCCTTTAAAACTCTATGGGAGAAATCAAAAGTGCTAATTTTAAAGGCTTATATGCTGGTATTGTCATAAAACGTGTTTGGGGACCTGGGTCCTGCCTCAGGGGACATGTATCAATGCAAAAAAAAAAGTTTTAAAAACTGACATTTTTTTAAACAATTTGTGAAACAATAAAAGTGAAATATTCCTTTAAATTTCATACCTTGGGGATGTCTATAGTATTCCTGTAAAGTGGCGCATTTTTCCCTTGTTTACAACATTCCCTGCACAAAATTAAATTTCTAAAGGGAAAAAAGTCATTTATACGTACTCGTGGCTATAATGAATTGTCGGATCTCAGCAATACAGATACAAGTCATTGAAAAAAACAGTATAGGGGTCCCCCCAAAAATCCATGCCAGGCCCTTTGGGTTTGGTATGAATATTAAGGGGAACCCCGAACCAAAATTTAAAAAAAAAATTGCGTGGGGGTCCCCCAAATTCCATACCAGGCCCTTCAGGTCTTGTATGGAAATTAAGGGGAACCCTGTGCCATTTTTAATAAATGACTGGTCCCAAGATGCGTCTTGTGTTTTTTTTTTACATTTTGATATTTTTTGTGAAATGGTAGGGGCACAATGTACCCGTTACCATTTAAAATGGGGGGTCAGGATCTGGGGGTCCCCTTGTTAAAGGGAGCTACTAGATTCCAATAAGCCCCCGCCCGCACACCCCCACAACCACCGGGCAAGGGTTGTGGGGATGAGGCCCTTGTCCCCATCAACCTGGGGACAAGGTGCTTTGAGGGGCTACCCCAAAGCACCCTCCCCATATTGAGGGCATGTGGCCTGGTACAGTTCAGGAGGGGAGGCGCTCTCTCCCCCCATCTTTTCCTGCAGCCTGCCAGGTTACGTGCTTGGATAAGGGTCTGGTATGGATTTGTGGGGTGGCCGCCACGCCATGTTTTTTACATTTTGGCGTGGGATTCTCCTTAAAATCCATACCAGACCAGAAGGGTCTGGTATGGATTTTGAGGGGGACCCCTACGCCATTTTAAAAAAAAAACTTGGTGCAGGGTTCCCCTTAATAGCCATATCAGACCTGAAGGCCTAGGATGGAATTTGGGGGACCTCCACACAATAATTTTTTTAAATTTTGGTTCGGGGTTCCCATTATTATTCATACCAGGCCAAAGGGCTTGGTATGGATTTTTGGGGGGACCCCCATGCCGTCTTTTTCAATTTCTTTTATCTGTATTGCTGAGACCCGACAATTCATTATAGGTGCGAGTAGTTTTAAATGACTTTTTTTCCTTTAGAAATGTCATTTTGTGCAGGGACTGTTGTAAACACAGGAAAAATGTGCCACTTTACAGGCATACTATAGACACCCCCCAGGTATGAAAGTTAAAGGAATATTTCACTTTTATTGTTTCACTTTAAGAATTATTAAAATCACTTCTCCCGAAAAAATTTCAATTTTTAAAACTTTTTTTTGCATTGATACATGTCCCCTGGGGCAGGACCCAGGTCCCCAAATACTTTTTATGAAAATAACTTGCATATTAACCCTTAAAATCAAAATATACTACGCCCACAGCCACCCCTCTGTCCAAGGTTTCACCTCCTCATAAAAAGAAATCAGATTGGTCTGACAACTTCTGTCTTTCATGAATCCATGCTGTCTGTTACATAAAATATATGAGGAAGATCTCATTTATGTGGTCTTTTATTAAACTCTCCAGTATCTTCCCAACTATAGAAGTTAAACTAATGGGTCTCTAGCTACTTGGTAAAGACTTGAATCCCTTTTTAAATATAGGCATCATATGTATCAATATCATTCCCATTATGGACATGAGCTCCCCCCATGGTCATTTGTATACATTTAGCTGAAAAGTATTTAATACATTAATGCATTTGCCTTCTCTTTGTCAGACATTAATTAGAAAGTCCCAGAAAGGGAAAAGACTATAATCTGCAAGGAATTAGGCTGTGCAAATTTCTAGAGAATTTGTTGCAAGTGAACAAACATCATTTATGGAAAGATAAAACACTGCAAGTAAGCAGTTAAAGTACTTGTCTGGTCTTTTACCTGAAATTGTTTGTAAGATGCTGGTCACTTTAGAAAGATCATGTAATCAGTTGCATCAATTGGTTTATTTTTCACATTGAACTGATTTATAGCTGGTAACAAATAAATCAAATTTCTCAGTGTCAGTCTTCAATTACTTTCTTTTTCAAACAGGTTTAACGACTTCAATAGTGGGCGCTTTTGCCCTCTTCCTCCCCAGGCCAATTTTCAGCTTTCAGTGCTCTTGCACTTTCAATAAAAATTGCGCGGTCATGCAACACTGTACCCAAATAATTTTTTTTTCACTTTGTTCACACAAATAGAGCTTTATTTTGGTGATATTTATTCACAAATCAGATTACATATCAGTATACACACCCTTTTATACATGCACGCTCAGCATTCATAATTCACGTTGAGGAAGTGCATGGAGGAAAAGCATTACAATTCCAGACATTTAATATCAAAAGGTATGCTTGGGAGTGACGTCACCGCGGCTCCAGCCAATCACAGTGCCGGAGCCCGTGATACCTGGAAGTAACTCCGGGAGCGATGTCACCGGCCGGAGCGGTGAACAAGGACCACTACGGGTGCTTCGCTATGCATACTAGCTCATTATGCCTTTGTCTTGCAGTTTTTTTGGGGGGGTTTACAACCACTTTCATTAACCTCTGAAGAAGGACTGTTAGTCCATAACATGTAAGGTGTCAGGTGTCTACACCTGTATGGATCTTCACTAGTCCGCTATACCTCAGGACAGTGGTTTCTTCATACTATTGTTTAATTGGGTATTACACAGGGCTGGCCCAAAACAATGTGCTGCCTGGGACCAAGAATGAAATGCAGCCCCCCCAAAAAAATAAATCATTCCCACCAAAAGGCCCCCACATTTATTATTTTATATCATAAGTAAAGGGGATCGGTCATGCCTCTATACATGTATATAGGAGTGCCCCAGTTGAAGCACGTTAGTGCGAAGCATGTTGGGTACATAGCCTGCAGGCCATATCTTCCACGCTTTTTTAAAGATAGCCTTGTTTTTCTGTACCCCTCTTCACTGATGGCTTGTACATGTATGTATTTTGATTTTTATAGATTTTTTTACTTTTAATAAATTTTTATACCGGATTAATCTGCTTTATGAGGAGGTCTTTTGTTTCCCTTTTTTTATTTTTCCCATACACCAATCTGGGTGTCAATACATGTAACTTCTGTGGAGTTCAAGTTGGTGGTATCCCATATTGGACATCCTGATTGTGGAGAGTATGAAGGATTGCTCGATGCAGCTGGGGTCTACAGCACCCCCATGAGAGGATTGATTGCTGCTAATTGCAACTTGATGCCTAAATGACTCACTACTAAGGTGTGTGGGTCCACACCTTCGGGTAAGAGTACCCATTTCCTACCTTGTATACAATCTGTGTGTTGTGGTAGTTGTGAAGAAACGCTAAAGGGTGTCGACTCGGTGGTGTCTATATCGTTCCAACTTTTCAGGCACTGGATGTTTGGCATTGTTGCTATTTCCGGCTATTCGCCACTGAGAAATAACCATCCATTGTTAAAGGGACAATTGTTTTTTTATATGGTCTAGGCCTGGTTTCAGGCTATAGTTACCATTCATTCATCCAATTTAATTGATTCACGTGATATATCTTACATGGACTTTTGCACTTATTTATTTATATGTATTGTTCTTTTCTTTTTAATTTTCACTATATATTTCCTAGTTTTTGCTATGCCACTGATTTGCAATTTTCACTTTATTACTCTACTCACTGTAGGGTGATTTTTTATTTTTATTTTAAGCGCTGCATTTTTTGTTCACTATGTATATAGGAATATAAGAAGGACCTGTCATGGCTCTATACATGTATATAGGAGAATAAAGAGGACCTGTCATGGCTCTATACATGTACAGTGCCTTGCGAAAGTATTCGGCCCCCTTGAACTTTTCAACCTTTTGCCACATTTCAGGCTTCAAACATAAAGATATAAAAATTTTATTTTTTTGTGAAGAATCACCAACAAGTGGGACACAATTGTGAAGTGGAACGAAATCTATTGGATTTTTTAAACTTTTTTAACGAATAAAAAAATGAAAAGTGGGGCGTGCAAAATTATTCGGCCCCCTTGCGTTAATACTTTGTAGAGCCACCTTTTGCTGCGATTACAGCTGCAAGTCACTTGGGGTATGTCTTTATCAGTTTTGCACATCGAGAGACTGCCATTTTTGCCCATACTTCCTTGCAAAACAGCTCGAGCTCAGTGAGGTTGGATGGAGAGCGTTTGTGAACAGCAGTTTTCAGCTCTTTCCACAGATTCTCGATCGGATTCAGGTCTGGACTTTGACTTGGCCATTCTAACACCTGGATACGTTTATTTGTGAACCATTCCTTTGTAGATTTTGCTGTATGTTTGGGATCATTGTCTTGTTGGAAGATAAATCTCTGTCCCAGTTTCAGGTCTTTTGCAGACTCCAACAGGTTTTCATCCAGAATGGTCCTGTATTTGGCTGCATCCATCTTCCCCTCAATTTTAACCATCTTCCCTGTCCCTGCTGAAGAAAAGCAGGCCCAAACCATGATGCTGCCACCACCATGTTTGACAGTGGGGATGTTGTGTTGAGGGTGATGAGCTGTGTTGCTTTTACGCCAAACATATCGTTTTGCATTGTGGGCAAAAAGTTTGATTTTGGTTTCATCTGACCAGAGCACCTTCTTCCACATGTTTGGTGTGTCTCCCAGGTGGCTTGTGGCAAACTTTAGACGAGACTTTTTATGGATATCTTTGAGAAATGTCTTTCTTCTTGCCACTCTTTCATAAAGGCCAGATTTGTGAACCCTGAGACTATCACAGAGCAGGTGCATCTATACAGAGACTTGATTACACACAGGTGGATTCTATTTATCACCATCAGTCATTTAGGACAACATTGGATCATTCAGAGATCCTCGCCGAATAATTTTGCACGCACCACTTTTCAGTTTTTTATTTGCTAAAAAAGTTTAAAATATCCAATAGATTTCTTTCCACTTCACAATTGTGTCCCACTTGTTGGTGATTCTTCACAAAAAATTAAAATTTTATATCTTTATGTTTGAAGCCTAAAATGTGGCAAAAGGTTGAAAAGTTCAAAGGGGCCGAATACATTCGCAAGGCATTGTATATAGGAGAATAAAGAGGACTTGTCGTGGCTCTATACATGTATATAGGAGAATAAAGAGGACCTGTCATGGCTCTATACATGTATATAGGAAAATAAAGAGGACCTGTTATGGCTCTATACATGTACATAGGCATTTATAGAGGACCTGTCATGGCTCTATACATGTATATAGGAGTATAAGTTTTCACCGAAAGCTGGTTAACCTCTGACTGCAACACCATCCTCACCGAATTGGTGCCGGAAAACTACAGGATCCTAACCGAACACCGGATAGGGAAAAAAGGAGGAGGCCTAGCAGTGATCTTTAAAGGTCACCTGGATCTCACTAAACCATCATCTCAGAACCCAGTGCCTTTTATGGAAACCCTGACGCTACATCTTCAACCAACACCCCATGACACCACTCATATTCTACTGTGCTACAGACCACTGGGACCAAAGTCCAATTGTCTTTCACCCCTCACGGAATCATTTGCAATGCACACCTTAAAATTCAAAAATGTCCTGGCACTCGGAGATTTCAACCTTTGCATCAATCAACTAGAAGAACTGGGTCTCCAGCAACTGATAAAGACTCCCACGCATGGGTCAGGACACACCCTGGACCTCATTTTCAAACAGAACATTGACGTCAACATACTCAACAACATAACATTGCCATGGATGGATCACCACGCCATCATATTCAAAATAGCTACCAACATCACCAACGAAAAACGGAATCCTGTAACAACAACGCACTGGACCAGATCGCATAAAAAACTGTATTCCGAATCCTTCAAATCCCCTCTGTCCAACAAGATAACTACAATAACCTTAAACCCCTCTACGGAGGAAACACTCAACTCCCTGAGCAGGGCATTGCTGCAATCAGCAGACTCGGTAGCACCAAAACGCAGGGCTCTAATCAGGAAGAAAAACTCTGGATGGTTTAATAGCTCCCTCGCCGTACTAAAGCAAGAACGCAGAAGAGCGGAAAGAACATGGAGAAGAAATACCACCGAGGAAAACCACTTTAACTACAAAGGTCTCACAGAGAATTATTGGAAAGCAATCTTCAAAGCCAAAAAGGACCACTTCTCATATACAATCTCAACGGCCGCAAACCAACCACGGGAACTGTTTAAACTGGTTAATCAATCAATGAATCCGGTGTGCTTAGAACCCCCAGAAAGTGAATCCCAGGATTACTGTGACAAACTGTCGGATTTTTTCATCGATAAAGTCAAAACCATCAGGGAAGCAATTTGTCAGAAGAAAACATCCAACCTCAGCCAGCAAATACATAAAGAGGATGTCTGCACCAACATACCGCAACCGCCGAAATTTTCACTATCCCCAATTACCGTAGACACAGCAAAAAACATCATTAATAAACTGCGTCACAGTACCTCACCTATTGACATCATCCCCACAAAACTACTGAAAGAATGCTCCGACATCGTGGCTCCAACCATAACCCACCTCATAAACCGATCATTCCACGAAGGGATTGTTCCCAGCATCCTCAAACAAGGTATCATCAAACCTCTACTCAAGAAACCAAACCTGGACCCTCAGGATCCAAACAACCGTAAGCCAATTACAAGCCTCAACACCATTTCTAAGATCATGCAGAAAGCTGTAGTACATCAGCTACAACTTCACCTGGATACTCACAAACTCCTGGACCCGCTTCAATCCGGCTTCCGCCCAGGTCATGGAACAGAAACAGCTCTCCTCAAGATTTGGGATGACGCCCTCGAAGCAGTAGATGACGGAGAGCCGTGTCTCCTCGTACTGCTAGACCTAAGTGCAGCGTTTGATACAGTAGATCACAATACTCTACTCATCCGCCTCACAGAAGTAGCCGGAGTCCAAGACATAGATCTCCAATGGTTCGCGTCTTTCCTAGGAAATCAGTCACAGACAGTGAAAATAGGAAAATTCCTCTCCGAAACTTGGGCAGTCACCTGCGGAGTGCCTCAAGGCTCTCCGTTGTCACCTGTTCTCTTCAACATTTACATTCCCCACTCCTTCAAATCATCAGATGCTCAGATCTCTGCTTCCACTCTTATGCTGACTACACGCAACTTTATTTCCTGATCAATGGAAAAAAAGATCACCAACAACAACAACTTGAAAACTGCCTCAAATCAATAGAGGACTGGATGACCATTAACTCCCTCCAGCTGAACGAATCAAAGACAGAGCTTCTTATCTTACACCCAAATCATAAGCCCGCAACCAAAACCTCCTGGTCTCCACCAACCGTCTTTGGGCAGACTATCTCCCCAAAGACCAAAGCCAAGAGTCTCGGGGTTATTTTAGACGCACAAATGTCAATGGATGCGCAAATAGGATCTGTAGTCAGTGGATCTCACCACCTGCTGCGCATGCTGCGCAGACTCATCCCTTTTATCCCAAAGCATGACAAAGCAGTGGTAGTTGGAACAATCATTAATTCACGACTGGACTACGCAAACTCGCTTTACATAGGATTACCACAATATCAATTTGCGCGATTACAACTGATCCAAAACACGGCGGCAAGGCTGATAACAGGAAAAAAACCCTGGGAATCCATCTCTCCTGAGGAGCTTACATTGGCTAACCGTAAAAAATCGGATCACGTTCAAGACCCTTTGCCTCACCCACAAATGCGTGCATAGACAAGCTCCGCAATACCTAATGGAGAAAATAAATCATTACACACCAAACCGCAGTCTTCGATCAGCCAACAAAACCTCGTGCCCAAAGCCCGGTATACATCCAAGGGGGATTGAAGATTCGCTGTCCAAGGGCCTCGGCTATGGAATGCTTTACCTATCAACATCCGCCTGGAAGAAAATCACCTGGCTTTTAGGAAAAAACTCAAGACCTTCCTCTTTTAGCAGATGATCAAAGCTCGCCACAGCGCCTAGAGGTGATTCAGTTCGCATTGCGCGCTATACAAGTATTTCATTCATTCATTCATTCATTCATAAAGAGGACCTGTCATGGCTCTATACATGTATATAGGAATAGGAACAGAACCTGTCATGGCTCTCTACATGTATATAGGAGTATAAAGACAGCCTGTCATGACTTTATACACGTATATAGGGATAGAAAGAGAACATGTCATGGCTCTATACATGTATATAGGAGTATCGAGAGGACCCGTCATGGCTCTATATATGTATATAGGAGTATAAAGAGGACCTGTCATGGCTCTACACATGTATATATAAGTATAAAGAGGACCTGTCCTGGCTCTATAAATCAATTGTTCTATACAAGGGCATAATTATTAGACGCTATCACTCAACATGTTTAACTCAGCAGAGCTTCCTCAGGAGATTCTGGTGGGACATTTTAAATGCTATAAACAACAAAAAGATTGGAACGAATACTCATGTTGATTTTTGTTGATACAAAAATATGTTGATATAAAAAAAAAATTGGCATATATTAGATAAGCAGATATTACAAAGTAGTAAACGTAATATCTATTATGAAGCACTAATGGAATGCTCTACCAATCGACATCCGCCTGGAAGAAAATCACCTGGCTTTTAGGAAAAAACTCAAGACCTTCCTCTTTTAGCAGATGATCAAAGCTCGCCACAGCGCTTAGAGGCGACTCAGTTCGCATTGTGTGCTATACAAGTATTTCATTCATTCATTCATTCACTAATCAAGTAATAGATATAGGGTTAGAGACATGGACCTTACCCGAAAATCAAAATAGAGAAATACAGGTTCCATGTGTATGGAAGACGTTCCATTGGTAAAATGCCCAGCCAGTGTTTGCAGAAGGAGACAGAAAAAACTGTTTTCCTGAAAAAAAAACAGGAAAAGCGATATATATATATATATATATAAGAGGGCCAGTATGGTGGCCCGTAATTATGGGAGGGGCCCGGAGGGTATATAATCAGACCACCCACAACGGTCTGTGTCGGTTCCAGTGCAAGGTACTGCACATCAAGGGGCCGACTCTTCTCAGCTCCCTCACGGTCGTCTATCCGTGCGTCCTATCGTAGGTGCACTTCGGCTTCTTCATTTGTGGTCTTCGTCGGCGGTTCCCGCTCATGGTCGCAGATAAGTAGTATCCGAATCTTTTCATATCATGTGCAAACTTGCGACTTATCATGCTTACTATCCTGCACCCCTTTCGCAAAACCTACCTCTGAGTTGTTGACACTCATGTCCCGACATTGTTCGGCACAGGCATAGTACATTCGTAAATTCTTTCTACCAAACGTACGATTCATTCATAGATCCAAGCCTTCGAGTCGCTGTTGGTCGTTCTCCAATATCACTCGCCATAGGCTTCACTGGTTATAAAATTCACTGTTCTCATCCTTTTTTGAGATAAACAGGTATTGTTTGTATGGGTTTCTGTGGCTGATTGGGGTGTAATTAAACCCACCTGATGCCTTTCCTGCACTTGACTAGCCTGGGGGGATGGGTGGTTGATAGGTGTTTGGTTTCACAGTAAGGAATGGCATACACTCTACAACCAATTCGTATCAGATACTCCTTACTGCCAATTTATATCAGATTCATCTCATATATTTTTGAGCTGATTCGTGTCAAATGCATTGCAGAGGCTGACTCTGCCAACTCACTGCATGTCCACGTAGTTGTACCTTCGAGATCGGTCGTATATCTTCATCGATTGTCCCACGCTCGGACCACTACACACTCGCTGTCGCAGGTAGGACTTTGTTGTTACCGCTCTTCTAAACTCCAATAGTTACCTTATCATGTTCGTTTTGCAAAGTCGCACTTACGCCACCATAAGTCTATGTCAGCTTTCATGTATTTCATCCTTTCTACCCAACGCGGGTTTACTCGAGCCGATCACTTCACGGTCGATGCGGTCAAATCCGACATTCAAGCCCCTTACTCACCTCGCATCTACGGCCGATTCGAAATCTAGTCGCAACTTCGCTTCTATGTTTCGGGTCCTCGGCAATTACAAGCCCCTTCAACCGTCATCACCATTTAGTTGATTCGAACCCAGCCATATCATCGGCAATACGGTCAGATCTGTCATACGAACCCCGTAGTCACCTCACATCTACGGCCGATTCGAAATCTAGTCGCAACTTCGCTTCTATGTTTCGGATCCCCGGCAGTCACAAGCCCCTTCAACCGCCATCACCATTTAGTCGATTCAAACCCAGCCATATCATCTGCAACACTGACAGATCTGTCATACGAGCCCTGTAGTCACCTCGCATCTACGGCCGTTTCGAATCTAGTCGCAACTTCGCTTCTATGTTTCGGATCATTGACAATCACCAGCCCCTTCAACCACCATCACAATTCAATCAATCCGAACCCAGCCATATCCTCAGCGATACGGTCGGATCCCATATACGAGCCTCTCAGTCGCATCTACGGAGGATTCGAGTCTAGTCGCAGCGTCGGCGCAACGATTCCAGTCCTTGCCAAACGCAACCAAGCCGAATCCTGTTGCATCACCGACTCAAATGAGTCAAATCTTTCGCAGACTATTCCATAGCTATAGCCCAGTTCAAACTAGTCACATCGACTGTACGAATTCAGCAGTACTTACATTTGACCTTCTCAGTCTATCCATACATTATCGTACACAATTCTCTCCATCAATTTGCTCAGTATTGCGCACGGTCATTCCTACATAATCACATTTCCTCTATAACCTTTCTTTCGCCTTTCAACAAAGCTGCGTTCTTGCAATCGCTGCAAGTCTTTCTGCATTTGGCTCAAAACTGCCAATCGTCTCCAGTAGCAACACTGCTGTTCACCTCATACCTACACACTTATAAATCCGCAAACATTGCTTTCACCTTTCAAATAAAGCTGCTCCCTTGCAATCGCTGCAGGGGTTGACATAAAACCTTTCCAAACTCTCAAAGCCTGGTGCCCCGTGTCCATCCTAGATCAATTTTTGGCCCATATGTTTGATCCCTCGCAGGACAGCCCATTACTACCGTTCTCGATTAGTACCCCAGGCAGCAACCAGTTCATTAGTCACGTCAGGTTCCTTTTGCGCAAATTAGGCCAGGACCTTGGTCATTTTCTTGGACATTCTTTCGCATTGGAGCAGCATCAGCAGCCTCACGAAACGGGGTCCCAGTCCACGCGATCAAAGATGGGCAGGCGGGAATCCACCTGCTTTACTCGATACATCTCCAATCCACAAGTGGAAATGTCCTGAGCCTTCAGAAACTTTGCCCAGTAGTGTCTTGTTGTACATAAATTAATAATTACCTCCCTACACCAAATCTTTTGCGGCCTTCTCTTGGCATATCGCCCAGCAGAGCAGGGCTCACTGCCCAGCTCACCAGGGCTTACCTTACAGCAGACCAAGGGCACAACTCAGGTCTATTTTATGTTGTTAGTCTTGTGACGTGTTTATGTGTTCTTTCATATCTCTTACAGCGGAGGGCTCCGACCATAAATAAGAGGGCCAGTATGGTGGCCCGTAATTATGGGAGGAGCCCGGAGGGTATATAATCAGACCACCCACAACGGTCTGTGTCGGTTCCAGTGCAAGGTACCCACCCACCCATTTCCCTTCTCAGAGTACTTCACTTAAAACACGTTTCTCTACAGAAACATCCATTTACTTTCTTAAGGTATGCGGCCTTCTCTTGGCATATCACCCAGCAGAGCAGGGCTCACTGCCCAGCTCACCAGGGCTTACCTTACAGCAGACCAAGGGCACAACTCAGGTCTATTTTATGTTGTTAGTCTTGTGACGTGTTTATGTGTTCTTTCATATCTCTTACAGCGGAGGGCTCCGACCATAAATCTATATATATATATATATATATATATATATATATATATACTGGTGTCCCTTTGTGGAATTATAATGCAGGGACCATCTAACTCATGCACTTGTAGGTGTAAATTTCAGCTTGAACTATTGATCTCTGTCATTAATGTGCTTTATTAGGAAAGAAGATAAGACATGGCTAAACATAAGAAAAGTATGCTAGAGCTACACCCACTGTTTGGATATGAAAATACAAAATCTTCATATGCAAAATGTCATATTTATCTAATAAATAATATTATTTTTTTCCTAAACATACTAAATACAAAAAAAAGTTATATATGAGATTTTAGTGATTGGTTTACTTATGCTTTAAAATAATCCTTAGGGGGCCTTCTTGGTCCCACACTGAGTGTTCATCTTTCTGAAATATCCTGCCAGTTGTCATTTCCTGGGAGAAATAGTCTGTGTGTAACCTTGTAGGTTTTCTGCTGAGAAAGACTGTAGTAAGTACTAGTCCACTGAGTCTTGGCAAATTTCTACTGTCCAGTGTCTATACTCTAATAATTCATTACTTCATGACCTTGAATCAGTTTGATCCTCTTTCCCCATGGAATTCATCAGAACCACTTAGTAGAAGATCATTAAATTATGCATTTTAAACATTTATTGAAAATTTGTTGGTATTTGATATTTCAATTAAAAGGAGGAACTTAGGTGCATTTAGAAATTCTACAGAAACCAAAAGGCTTATTTCAGTCATGATACATTACTTTTTTTTGCTTCAAGATGTTTTGTCTTTTCTTTTCATAGCTCCATTTCCTTAAAAATAAATCCAAACCATCAATGAGAGCACTGCTTGAATGTGACACAATGAGAGCGGAATTGTAATATGTAAACTCAGATAATCATAATCCAGAAATAGCATGCATTATTCTCCCTGCTTACTCTAATTTAAATAATTAGCATAGTGTGCATTTATATTGTGATTCAACATTAAAGCAGATTTCATTATTTTTCTCCAAATACTCTGAAGGCATGCTTGATTTATCAAGCCCAAAATCCTTCGGTGTGATGGGCAGCACTTGTCTTGACAGTTTGAGCTTCTAAATTCAAGTCACATTATATTCAGCTATGATTAGTTGTTAGCAAGTGATGAGCTGTCTGGTGATTTTAAATTTCACTTTCAATGAAGATATATCCTGTTTGCCAAAAGCTGTTCTGCTATGATGTATATGGGGATAGTGAAAGGATGTTAGAGCAATGCAAAATCAGCAATAAAATAATTTCCATTCTGAGTAACACTAGTGAGCTCCTGTTAGTATTAATGTGTGGATGGCACTGATTTTTATATTCTGCATAATGCTTCTATTTTTTGCATTATAAATAATTATTATCCATGTTATATCCTTATCACAGTCATGTAATGAAGTACCATTACCTTTTTGTATTGTATGTGGCTGACGAGACTTGGGGGCTTTCTCTGTGTAAATTGCAATTCGTCCCAGCATGTGTTTGGCAGCAGCAAACATTATGACAGAAGCTTGGCGTCATAAATCAGAGATGGGGACAGTTGGAAAGGGAAACTGGGTTTGGTTACTGAAAAAGAGCAATAATGTATGAAATCAGCTGTGATAGCAATGCACAGCATTCACAGTTGAGCAAAGCTCATGTTAGGCAGTTCTTTGCAGGGGAAGAAAGTTCAGAGAACGTGTTGTGTATGAGTTATGTAAGGTGTGCTCCTGAAATCCTGTGACCAGCAAGACCAGTAGGGATGTGCAGTCAGGGAGGCAGGTGAGGCAGAGTTTTGAGGGTCTTGGCTTGGCCCATTTAGGGGATAAGTAGCTGAAGTCCTACCCCACCACTGGCCAAAATTTGAGTCTCCTAGCACCAATAGTTTCAGAGATACAGGGCGTCTTGTGCAGCCTGTCAGAAGCTACATACAGAGTGGCCAGTTTAAATACAAGCTGGCACACTCTGCAGCAGACTGAGCTCACTGTGCCTCTCCTCACTTCTTGTCAGAGGCACTGAGCTCAATGAACAGCTTGGGGCCTTAGACCAATGGTAAAGCACCATTTTCCCCAGGTGTCCAATAATAATGCTGTAGTGGAGGTTGTCCTCTCACTGCTGTGTCATAGAAGGGGCATGTGTCTAAAAGACACATGCTCCCTTCCAGCCCAGCCCTCTTAACTAGAAGGAAAAAGCATGGATTTATGGGAATGAGATTTACCCATAATCCCATATTTTTCTCATACAGTTAAGAGGGAGAATAAGAATATACTGCCTGCTAAAAAGTTCTGTTTTAATCAAGGTAAATCATATATTATTATGCTATATAGTATAACATAATAATGTATTATTTATCTGACAGATATAAAAAATACAAAATGTTTTTATTACATACAAATGCTAAAACTCATTGGGTTTTAAGGAATATCGCTATTATGGTGGCATAGAGGTTTTTCAGTTGAACAAAGGTTGAATAGTCGTATGTTATCCCGAAATGTTTCGCCTTATGGCTCCATCAGCCGATAAACGCATCAACAATGGATTAACGAATAAACTATACAAAATCAAAAAAGTATTACATGAGAAAGTGTGTCATCACAATTATAAACCGAACATGATTAAGTTTATGGCCTTGGAACACATACCCATACATGTTAGGGGGGCAGCATTGATAAAACACTACTACAACTTGAAGCCCGATGGATTTATAGTTTGAAAGCTACTGAGTATCCGGGTTTCAGTGAAACTCTTAGTTTCAAACCCTTTTTTATAGCCTTATTATATGTATTTGTTCTCTCCTATTTCCCCCTCTCACCTGCTCTCATAGTGGTCTCTATGGCTATTATATTTTTCCCCAAAAAAAAAATAAAAAAATTTTTTGTGCTGTTTCCGATAATTCAGGGTATTTTTATATATGTGTTTTTGTGTTTGTTCTTGTTTGTGCTCTTTTTATTTATTTTGTTCATTATGTTCTCTAAAAACAAAAGTATGTACTTATTATAGATACTCTGTTTAATGTATGTGTATATTTGCATAATAATTGTCTCTTTCTATTTTTGTATATGTAAGTTAATTTGTCTTGTTCACCTTGATTCTTGGGTTATCCTTTTGTGGTTATTGGTCCCACCCTGCTTGTCCGAATGACTCCACCTTTTGCCCCAATGGGGGGCCCTATTTTGTGGATTGTACAGGGCTGTTGGGCATGTTTTTGCGACCAAATGGATGCCCAGGGCATTGAGGGGATCCTTACCCCAGTCAGTGTCCGCTCTGCATCTCCGTGCTGTCCCTGTCCCCTCCCACGTGATGACACCATCACGTGGATTCATCTGGATTCTAACACATAAGGGGATTGTGGTGTTTTTCTTTCTCTTCTTGACCGACAGTCGGTTGTGATTGACTTGTGGGATAGGTGACGATCCGGTACGATGATTGGTGTATTTCATCTTCCCTATCCACGCCAATGATCATGCCCCCTTCCCCCATGTCTGCCGCTCGGCCTCTTGGTCAATGTACTTTGAAAGCTCTCATGGGGTCGGGCGCATGTGCGGTGGTGCCATCAGGTCCGAATTCATCCGGTGACGTCACATTTAAGCCGGCATCTTAGGCATCACAGCAGCCAGAGACAGAGGCTGTAAGCTAGATTTGCCTGCTCTTCAGGTAAGAAGCGGTATTACTCTTTGTCAGATGTCTGGATCATCAAAAGCTTCTTTAGATGCCATACATTTGTACCCGCTATGACACCTATCCTTGTTCCATATATCTCCTTTATACATTGCTGTGAGTTGGAGGTCTGGACTATATGTCTCAGATTTCTAGCTCTTATTTTAACTTTAATATCCTCCATACTAGTTTTTTATGATGTAGTGAGACTTTGGTTCCATGTGCTTATCAGCACTGAATCATCAATTTGAATAAATTGATGCATATATTTTTGCATTTGCACCTTTTAATTCATTGTTATATGATACTGTAGTACAGTGATGTATGTGCATTTTAATTCAAACAAAATATGTTAGAATTTTAGAATTATTGTTATATTTATTTTCCCTTTTCTATACATAGGCGCCCTCCCCCTTCATCTTTAAGCCCTGAGCTTTCCTGCTTTTAGTAAGTATTTCCTCTGAGAACTCTTTAATTATATCATTGAGGCCTACCCTTTATGCAACTTTTTGCAGGTTGCATTCTTTTTGTAATTTTTTGTCTCTTTGTCTTCTCTGATATCAACAAACCATTAGATCTATTTAGGATTTATCCTACTTTTTCTTGTTAGGATGGTCGTTATGTGTGCTCACTATGGCCGCATAGTGCCCTCTGTTCGTGGTGATCTCCACATCGTGGTTGACCCCTCTCTTCCCCTCTTGCTGGGTGGGGGGGTTTTGAGGTGGTGAGTTTCTGTCCTTTGGTGAATGTTGGCCAATGTGCTTTTGTGTCTTTCTTATGTCTTTGCAATTTTGATGAGTCTATCTGTGATGCATTTTCTCATGTAATGCTTTTTTTGTTTTTGTATAGTTTGCTCGTTAATCCATGGTTGATGCGTTTAACCCGTGATGAAGACATAAGACGAAACATGTTGGGATAACATACGACTATTCAACCTTTGTTCAACTGAAAAACCTCTACGCTTAACCACCATAATGGAGATATTCTATAAAACCCAACGACTTACCATGTCCTGTTATTGGTTTTAGCATTTGTCTATAATAAAAACATTTTGTATTTTTATATATATATATCTGTCTGGTTTCCATTATTATCTGTAAAGCACCAGTATAGTCCCTTCCGAAACCTTTTCTTTTATTGAATAAACTATTTATTGGGATGAGATACATAATTTTAGGTGTCTACCCTCAGTCGGACAAAAACAATATAAATATTATTATTTATCTATTTACTATGAAATTGCTGGTTGGAAGTTATAACTTCAAACTTCAGTAATTTGTCCGTTAAGCCACCTGCTTCCGTACAGTTTTTGGAAATATAGTAAATTACCTTAAAAACAATATATAATAATTATTTGTATATTACTTACATATAGTAATTAACCACTTGCCACCCAGGCCAACTCTGACACTTCTCTCCTAGATGTAAAAATCATAATTTATTTTTTGTTAGAAATGTACTCAGAACCCCAAAACATTATACATCTTTTTTTTAGCAGACACCCTAGGGAATAAAAATGGTGGCTGTTGCAACTTTTTATGTCACATGGTTTTTTGCACAGCAATTTTTCAAAAGCTTTTTTTTGGAAAAACAGTTTCATGAATGTATAAAAAATACACTAAAGTTAGCACAATTTATTTGCATAATATGAAAGATGATGTTACGCAAAGTAAATAGATACCTAACATGTCATGCTTTAAAATTGTGCACACTCGTGGAATGACGCCAAACTTCAGTACTTAAAAATCTCCATAGACAACACTTTACATTTTTTTACAGGTTACATGTTTAGAGTTACAGAGGAGGTCTAGTGCTAGAAATATGTAACCTGTGTGTATCTGGCTCTGATACTAGCCAGTGCCTCACCAGCCACTGACCTCACTGCACATCCCTGAAGACCAGGTAACTGTTTGAGCCATGTAGAGTCTACTCCAAAGACCAGCAACGCTGGATAAACTGTTTAAGTAATGTAGGGTGTGCTCCTAAGCTCCAATGACCAGCAGGACAAGAGAAAACTGTAAAACCATGTAGGGTGTGCTACTAAACTCCCAAGACCGACAAGAC
Organism: Lithobates pipiens; assembly: GCF_037356315.1. Classification (NCBI taxonomy): domain Eukaryota; kingdom Metazoa; phylum Chordata; class Amphibia; order Anura; family Ranidae; genus Lithobates; species Lithobates pipiens. The sequence goes on from NW_027507785.1 coordinate 102,140,223, forward strand.
TAGAGGAATGGTTTGAGCCATGTAAGGTGTGCTCCTGGATTCCAATGACCAGCAAAACCAGAGAAACTATTTAACCACTTCAGCTCTCACACCTGTTTACCCCTTAAGGACCAGAGCAATTTTCAGATTTATGCTATAAGCCTGTTTATTTGGTGATAACTTTGTCATAGTTAAGCTAACAATGTAATATATACAATTTTTTTCTTAATGACAGACAAGGATTTCTTTTTGGGAATATTGTCCTGCAACAATATTTTTTTTCCACAATCCTTAGACAATTAAATGTAATAAAACTAAACAAAAGGCATTTTTTTCTTTTTTAAACAGTGTTAGTTTAAGCATAAATAGTGTTAATGCACATAAAAGGTATGCAATTTATTCTGTAATTTGTCCTGTTTAAAACAACACCAAAATTATGATTTTGGTACAAAGAATTGCAAAGTTATTTACAAATGAAGTAAAATGTTTTTTTTTTTTTTTAATGTTGTGCTTTTTCAGTTTGATACATGTAAATATATGTAAAAGGTGTAAAAAAATATTAATGAACAAAGCAAACAAAAACAGAAAAAGATATTAGTTAATAAAATAGAAAAAAAATGGTGGGGGTGGGGTGGGGCTGTAATCAAAACATATTTGACACTATCTCCATGAAATTGAAGTCAATAGAAGGTAAGTCCACATAAGTACAATCTTTTATAAAAACCACACGTTTTATTTATACAAAAGTCAATAAAACATATGCATCCAAACATACTAGAAGGTACAATCAACATGTATTATGACCTTGTCATGCAGTCAAATTATGGTTAAGTACATATGGGACAGGTATGTCTGGATCAACGCATTTCACCCAAATGTGGGACTTCCTCAGGATCCATATTTCAATATCCAAAAATCGAAACACTTAAATTTAGATCACCAGATGCGACCAATTCATCATGCTTTATAAGGCCAAAGTTAACATCCTGGAAAAAAATAGAATAAATGCTTTAAATATCAAGGGTCCAAACAATTAAACCTTACAAGAACCATAAAGAAAGAAACATTCCAGGTTCCAGTATAGCTAAGGAAGAGACCATCACGTGATGCTTAGACCATGCGTTTCAAAAAATGGCGATAGCATTTGACACATTGTCCTCACACTTATTTGCAGGCCTTCGTGTCCCGATGCCAGCTTGTTGTTTGTGGGAAGCTTCCCATTGCACATGTGCAAGCCACGCTTCACTTTATGAATGGTCTCACAGCCTTCAGGGACCTGTAATGTGTCCCAGAAGGCTGCGTCCAAAGATAGGGGGACTGAACTTGTGGTCACTTCGGTCCCCCGCCAGCCCTGCACTTACCCTATCCAGTTTGTGGCTTCCTCCCTGCATCTCATCCCAAGTCCTGGCAGCCGCTTCCCCTCCCAGCCAATCAGGATTTAGGTCTCGTGGCCAATCGGGTCTCAGGACCCGTTTCCTGATTGGCCGGGAGAAGAAACAGGAAGACATTAGCGAATATTAATTCACTAACATCACAAAACTGGGTGGCATATGGCCCTGGCAGCAAAAGTGTTAAATGTGAGAGAGAACCGCTCTTAGACAGTTACCGTAGGAACAAATGCCCCCCAATATATTTTCTCTCTAGTTCTGTTCTGGTGGCAATTTTAAACTTTAGATTTATCCTTACATTCCTTCCTGGTAAAATTGGGGATCATGATCATTAAAAAGAGCGAAACTTTTAGGAGGAGCAGACAAAGTGGTGAGGAATTTGGCCCACTTGCCCGTTCTCTTGGTAAAAGTATGGTCACTAGAAGTGCATAGTTTGGGGAACTAAAGTATGGGAAGAGGATGGAGCCACAGCAACAAAAACTCCCCCTTGCTGCATGAAGAGCAGACTCACTCACCCCTCCTTCACTTTTAATCAATAGAGCTATCTATGCAGAGGTAAAGGGGCCCCTTTCCTGCAGTGGGAGTCTACAGTTGCACCATAGGAACTGTTGATAGGACACACTGCCCTATACTTACACACCGATAGCAGAGACTGAGTCACTGGAAGCAGGACACTCAGTGCACACCACCTGGTTAACCAATTCTGCTTATGGGCCCCAACAATAGCTGGCAGAAAAACACAGTAAAGGACTACCCCCTATGAAGCCATTGTACAAGCCCCACTATCTACTACTCACATAAAGGGTACCTCCGTCCAGTTAGCCTAGGCCTAGTATAGTCATCTTTAATGCACTTTGGCAGTATAGTCTTCTGAACACAGTAATTTTAGCTACATCACCATCCATTGCTGCACTTATGGTGATCTCGCTACTGTTTATGCTGATCCTGGTGCTAAATCTTATCCTATACATACCGTTGACTACTGATCATACCGTATGTTGAGTTGTACTATTACTATTGCTGATCCACATTCATGCCTTTATTGTTATCAATCACACTGAATGACAATATACTGAAACTTGCTTTTATTAATTTGTTTGGTGTCTGTTTTCTGACCCAGCATCATTATTGTTTACCTGGTATTGCCTTCAGTGATATTGCAAGCTTTGTTCACTTATCCTAGCTTGTAAGAGGGGCTGAAGTCTTTGAGGAGCAGCATAGGACCCATCCTGTTTAGCGGCTTCTGTGGGGGTAGTGCTACAATTAAAATAAAGAAAATTGAATCTTGTGGTATGCTCAAAGTTTTTAAGTTCAAAAATCCAAATGATTTATATATTTTTTATTATTTTAGAATTTTAAAGTGAGATATTTCACATGGAGAAGTCAAATAAATATTAAATATGTAAATAATAGTAATCGTAATGATAATAATAATACCAAAAATAATTCCAAAATGTAGGAATAATGTAAAAATGGCAAGCCTGAGATATGAATACTTGAAGCACTTTCATCACTGGTTAGTACTGAAGAAGGTCTTTATTTACAGACAAACTGTTAGTCATCAGTACGTTATATATGTTGCATAGTATTTTACAAATAGCACATGGACATGAACATGGATGCCCAAGGAGAACATGCTTGAAATGTAGGACAAGACTGTAATTGAAAACAAGAATAGGCTTTAAACCCTTGAAGGACAGCGAATGCAGTTTCTATGACAACGGGCATGGTTGGCTTATAGGATTATCAAATCCAAAAAAAAAAAAAAAACTGTTCCATTCATATTGATTTAAGCATTGGACAAACTAGTGTATAAAAGAGTGTAAGAGTCTTCATTGAGACCCAGATATGTCAGTGAGCTAAGCTTTTTGATAGTTTTATTAAACTTATGCTATTTTCAGCAGTGTCATTTGAAATGGCTGATGTGGAAAATTATTTATTACATCTGTTCAGGAGCAAACATCTAGCTGGGTCCTTTTCTGTGCCAGCCGGCATGTTCTAGCCTACTGTATAACTGAAAAGTGACCAAATTATTGTAGAAAAAAATTGTGAATGGGAGATATGGATGCAATATTGATATTAATAATTTGAAAAATGCTTGCGATTTTGAACAAATCAATGTGAAATATATAAATGGGCAAGATAAGCATTCAGTTTTTTAAAAAGGTATGTAAATGGCATTTTTACATTAAAGAGACCCTGTTCCCAAACCTTTATTTTAAACAATAGCCTTCTATAAGACTATATATGTGTATTCAACATATTTTAGTCCTTTACAGTACCTGTAAAGGCCTCCCTTGTGTAGATAACCAAGAGCAGGGCTTTTTTTCAGGCAGAACTTGCCGAAACTGCATTCCGCCACCTCTGTCAAAGGTAGCAAACAGCTTCTGTAGCGCCGGCTGCAGCCATTACAGAGTGGAAGGCAGAGTGATATTGTCTGCACTCTGCCTCTCTCTACAGAGATCACTTTCTCCTTTTTTTTGGCGCCAATCGCAGCTGTCAGGAAGAGCTGCGGTACAATGTGCTAGCCTACTTTCCTGTGGAGACATTGCTTTTTTGGAAAGTTAATTTGTCAGTGTTGCTGGACAGGGGCTGTTTAATAATGCTGCATGGATATGGGTGCTATCTGGGTGTCTCATTGCTGGATATGTGCTGTCTCTTGCTGGATATGGGCTGTCTCTTGCAAGATATGGGATGTCTCTTGCCGGATATGGGCTGTCTCTTGCTGTATATGGGCTGTCTCTTGTTTGATAAGGGATGTCTCTTGCTGGATATGGGCTGTCTCTTGCTAGACACAGGATGTCTCCTGCAGGATATGGGCTGTCTCTTGCAGAACATGGGCTGTCTCTTGCTTTATATGGGCTGTCTCTTGTTTGATAAGGGATGTCTCTTGCTGGATATTGGGGGTGTCTTTTACTGCATACGGGGCTGTCTCTTTGCTGCATATGGGTCTGTTTGAAATCGTCTGGAAGTGCCTCTGAGCTTACTTTGGTAATTGCCGGATATTTTCAATGTTTTTAAAATTTTACTACTTTTGTATTAACAAATTCCATACACATTATTTGTATAGCCCCCCCCCCCCCCCCAATTATAATTGGTTCCCTGTTCTCTAAAGGGTTCGGTGCTAGAAGGTGTGTAAGGATGGAGAAAATGGGTGGTCCTAGGGGGCGGGTCTAGGGATGGGTATGGGCAGAGACGGGGGACCTAGGGGAGGAGGTGAGTTCCTGCACCTTTTCTCTGAGAAAAAAACCCTGACCAAAAGTATTATTTTTAAAAAGGAAAAAATAACACAATAAGGGAGCCCCCAAAGCTCTCTTATAATTAATATAACTAATGAAGAAACTACGCCATGCCATATATAACTAATTTAATTATTTTACAATATGAATTCATTAATTACCAAGTAATAAGCCTATAACTGCCAAGCACTTCTATATACTCCCTCTAATATTTAATGATGACCTACAAAAAGTTTTTTGCATGTCCATCTACAGGTGTTTTACCCCCCATCCTCCTCTCTGGGTCCCATAACGTGGCCCCCTGTAAGCTCAGTGGACTATGCACCCACCCAGAGGGTGCGAGGGGAACATGTGGCAGCGATGGGATCACTGGATGGTTATAATCCTGCAATGCCGGTTCATATGACACGTCCTCATGTCCTCATACACCCATTGGTAACTATACCTCTATATGCATGGAGACATATTTTTGCTTAATTTGAAATATTATACCTATATATATTTTTATATTGTCCAAAGTCTTTAACTGGATATTTTGACATTCCCCTAGAATATAAATCCCCCTGAAGAGACCGGAAATCGCAAGGGTCGAAATGCATCGGGGTTTTTCATGTGGATACATATGTTACAAATACAATTGGCAAACTATGCTTGTACATAGAGTTTTTTGCTATGAGTGATGTTCCATGTTTGTATTTGTCGCACTACCTATATGGATGATGTATTATTGTTCATTTGGAATTACTATTGTCTGTCAAATAAATTATATTTTTTTCCATCAACTATTTACACACCAACTCTCTGCTGCTAAAAAACCCCTGGGTAAATTTCCTGTGTTTTTAAATTATTATTTTTTGCCCCCCACCGCCTCCAGCTGCCACATAGAAGGTTATGTATAGGGGTGAAGACAAAGTTGGAGGAGATTAGCCAGCATAGACACTTTCAGAAGAGAAGAGTGCTACGATGTGGAAGGAAGAAGGAGCCTGTGATGGGGCTCTTGTACACTACAGCTTCTAAACTTGAGTTGCCAAAGCTCCTAAACTCAACTTCATAAAAGCCTATGTGTCCATGTACATAGGCTTTTACAACGGTTTAGAAGCTGCTGCAGTTAGGGGAGGTTCAACCTTCTTAACCTCCCTCTCCTAAAGGTCGAAGAATCTTGTTCAGGATAGGAAAGTTTTCACCACCAGCTGCAAAACATGGCAAAATCATGGCACGGTTTTGCTGCGAATTTGCCACGTTTCACGTTTTCCCGCAGCCAGAGGTCAACCTAGTCTGCGTGTGCATGAGCCCTTAGAGAATTGACCCTCTTGGAGCAGTCAAATTTTCAAGCATGGTCAAGGCAAGTGAATAAAAAATGGAAGGGAAAATGTTGCAAATAAGGATTTAAGATTCTTGTTTTTTCTGTGCTTTTACCTGCTATTTTAAAGTTTGTGAAATGGCGCTTTAAGGCTCAGCTCACAAACACTTCATGTATCAGCTAAGCTCTACCCACAAAATGTTATGCAAATTGTTAAACTCGCTTAGTTCAAAACAGCTGTATGGATGTAAGAAAAGTTGATATCCCACAGCATTGGATTGGTCAGATGGTTTAGGTGAGGGTGTTTGATGCTATCAGTTGCTCAAATAACGTTGCCAGCTTGGAAAATATACTTGGAAAAAAACTAAAAATATGCTGGCCTTATCATCTCTTTCGTATTAATATCATTGGCAATAAGTCCCATTTTTACAGGCCAGGATGGTTAAATACCGGCAAGGTGATGGCCCAACTTTCAAAATCCATCTAACATTCCAAAGGTAACTGTCATTATTAGTGTATGTAGAGCCTATATTTTCTTTTTTAGTTTTGGATAGAATGTGGATTTTCTAAAACCCCTGTCAAGTTTAATTGCTGTCCTTATCTCCACAGGGTATATTAACATTTATTTCTTGGTGACCAATCTCACTGGGACAGAAAACAATGGGAAATCCAAAATGTTACAGCTGTCACAGAAACAGGAGGAGATGAGAAAAATTTTCAGCAGGGATTCACGACAACAATTTAATACCCCATTACGTTTTGTTACAGGAAGTAAAAGGAAAATTCCCTGTTAAAGTGGATGTAAACCTGATTCATGAAATTTGAGTTAGGCACATACTGAATATTTGCAGTATTTTGTTTTTTCCCTCCAAAGCACTAGGTCCCGTGGCTTTCTCCTGCTCCGTTCTTCCGTTATCAGCATGAAAACTTCTGACAGGTTCTCTGTCAATTGTGATAAAACTCAGGCTGAATTTTGTGTCAGGGTGGGTGCAATAAATAGATTAGCAGAGAGCTGGTCTATTCACAGCAGAGCTCTGAAAGTATCTGCCTATGTGGAGGCAGGTGTGTGCCTTTCCTCAAATCAGCCAGTGTAAGCAAGAATCCCCACCCACAGGTGAATAAGGAAGAGAAAATTCTAATACGATATTCACTTTCTAAACAGTATATAAAGCTGAAGACAGAAGATATACACATAAAACTTATGTAGGGAGATTTGTTCCATCTCTGTGTATCATCTAAGGCTGTACATTTCACTGGGTATAGAAGAGGGTTTACATCCACTTTAATTACTTAAGGGCCGGAAGAATTTCTCCCTTATTGATTGCGGTACGGCACTGCATTGCTTTATCTGACAATTGCGGGGTCGTGCAATGCGGCTTCCAAACAAAATTGACATTGTTTTTTTACCACAAATAGAGCTTTCTTTTGGTGGTATTTGATCACCTCTGCAATCATTTTTTTTGCGCTATAAACAAAAAAGTGCAACAATTTAAAAAAAAACACAATGGTGGTTATTTACCAAAGGAAAAGCCACTTTGCACTGCAAGTGCACTTGGAAGTAAAGTCGCTGTAGATCTGAGGGGGACACACAAGGAAAATAAAAAACAGCATTTTAGCTTGCACATGATTGGATGATAAAACCAGCAGAGCTTCCACTCATTTCAGCTCTAACCCTTATGCCCCATACACACGATCAGAAATTCCATCACAAAAAACTTGGATGGTTTTTCCAACGGAATTCCGCTCAAGCTTGCCTTGCATACACACGGTCACATAAAAGTTCTCTGAACTTTCGACCGTCAAGAACACAGTGACGTACAACACTACGATGAGCCAAGAAAAGTTCAATGCTTCCGAGCATTAGTCGAATTGTCTCTGAGCATGCGTAATTTTTTGCACGTCCGAATTGCATACAAACTAATGCATTTTCAGATAGGAACTTTTTCCGACCGAAAAATAGAGAACCTGCTCTCAATCTTTTGCTGGCTGGAATTCTGATACAGTCCGATACAGCATACACATGGTTGGAATTTCTGACCAATAGCTCATATCCGACTTTTGCTCGCAGAATTTCTGATCATGTGTATGGGACATTAGATTTAGAGCAACTGCACTTGCAGTGCAAAGTGGATTTGCCTTTCGTAAATCACCCCCAATATTTATTTACTTTTTGCTATAATAAATATCCAAAATTAGTTTAGGCCAATAAGTATTCTTCTACATATTTTTGGTAAAAAAAAAAAATCGCAATAAGTGTATATTGAATGGTTTGCGCAAAAGTTATAGCATCTACAAAATAGGGGATACATTTATGGCATTTTTATTATAATTTTTTTTTTTACTAGCAATGCCGGTGATCAGCAAATTTTACATTATGGCGGACAAATTGGACACTTTTGACACTTTGTTTTTAAGACCATTGTCACTTATACAGCAATCGGAGCTAAAAATAGCCACTGATTACTGTATAAATGTTACTGACAAGGAAGGGGTTAACACTAGGGGGTGATCAAGGGGTTAAGTGTGTCCTAGGGAGGTGTTTCTAACTGTAGAGGGAGGGGAGTGACAGGGAGTAGAGAGAGATTGCTGTTCCTGATTATCAGGAACAGCAGATCTCTCTCTACTTCCCTGTCAGAATGGGGATCTGCCTGTTTATATTGACAGATCCCCGTTCTGGCTCTCTGAGGAGCGATCATGGGCATGCCAGAACGTGCATTAGCTCTGGTGTTGCGCCACGGTCGCACTCTCTACTGCCCTTAAAACGGCCACCATACAGCGATTCGCACAAGGGAGCCAACCTGACACCGTATAACGATGGTGGCTAGTCGGCAAGTAGTTAAGAAACAAATAGAAAATGAATTCCCTACTCTAACTAATACTAAAAATGTTTTTGTGGGCCTTTATATAAATGTTAACTGTTCTGGGAGTCCATATGTTTCCCTGTGTAGAACAGTCATTCTCAACCAGGGTCCCATGGAATTCTAGGGTTCTTCAAGAAATTGGTAGGGGTTCTTTGGGCTGTGGCTGATTGACCTTTCATCTAATGGCGGTTGCATAGTTTTGGGGCCGATGCTACTTGGCAAAATCAGCAGCATGACACAGGTATCTTTTTAGCTGTAAGCCCTTGTACACACGGTCGGACATTCCGATGGACAATGTCCGATAGGACCTTTTTGTCGGATAATCCGACTGTTTGTGGGCTCCATCGGACTGTTTCCATCTGAGTATCCAAGTTTTCCAGCTGGGCTATAAAATTTTCTGACAACATGATCCGATCGGACTTTGTCCAATCATGTGTAGAGAATTCCCATCGGACAAAGTGCCACGCATGCTCAGATCAAATTCCTAGACCAAAGCTATTGGCTACTAGCCTCAATGTAGTCCCGTCCTAACCAAATAACGTCATCACGTTAAGTACGATCGGATTTTCTGACAACTTTGTCCAACTGTGTGTATGCAACAGTTTCGGACAAAATCCGTCAGACAAAATCCAACAGATTTGGTTGTCAGAATGTCCGACCGTGTGTACAAGGGCTAAGAGTGGCTATCTGACTGACATTGCAAGGTCTGCCTTCTTCACATTGAACACTAACGTAAGAGGCATTGTTTTTCCATTGACCCCTTGAAGAATTTGATTTAGTAAGGGTTCTCTGAAACCTGCAAATTATTTACGCAGTTCCACAGAGATAAAAAGATTGAGAAAGGCTGGTGTAGAAGTATTCTATGACTCTTTTGTGTGGATGTGTTTGTACGGGCAGAGCACCCTATTCATTTGAATGGGCTGGGGAACGTGGGGTAAAAGTCCCTTGCAGATCTGCTAAAAAAACAGTGTGTTTTGGCTGCAGGTGCCATCAGGTGTGGGAATGCGTGCATTTGCACGTGGTCCCACACCTGCATATGTGTGAACCTAGCCTTAAAGTGTTACTAAACCCAGGACCCAGAACATGGAGATGAAATTAATTTAGTAAATAAAAACTACTAAATACCTTTCCTCGTCAGCAGTATTGTGACTTCTATCAGTGTCCGGCTGAGCTCTGATTAAAGCTTGTAGGAGGAGTTTCATTCTCCCCTGACTGTCCTATGAGGCTGCATGACCCCTGACTTTCTGTCTGGATAGTGATGATTGGCCCTGTGCTGATCACATGCACTCTCCCCCCCCAAAAAAAAAAAAACTCTCTAACAATTCACACCAAACTGAGCATGTACAGAGTGGCTCCAAGGCTCTGCATATATAAGGCTGATTTTACTGTTGTAGGTTTGGTAACACTTTAACAGAACTTTTTGTATATGTGATTGTAATATAATAATATATCACAACTAATATAATAATATATATATTGCCCTCTACTGTGGGTAAAAATATAGGATCTGTCCTGCTTCATTTCTAGAAGAGGCTGCACCCCTGATAGTGATGCCACTACTCTTAAAGCTGGATTTTGAGCACAAATATTTTAATTTAAAGAGAAAACTCAATAATGTATATAAATTTACCCTGTGCGCTCCAAATGCCTTTGTAGACCCAACAATTACCTTGTAAAGATAGCAGTGGTATCATAATTCTCCTGCAGGCCCTCCCACTACAGACTACCTGTAAAAAAAAAAAAAATACAGGGGGCAGATATGTGATCATTCACCCTGCACAAGAAGAGAGAGCAGCACTGACCAGTCTTTGTTACCTTGAAGAGGCAAGGTGCAGGAGGTGTTGTATGATGGATTACTGCAAATATCTGGAAGAAATGCACAAAGAACATCAAGATTCCAGTAGGACTGGTCATATATTATACAATTTACTTGTATAATTTTCCTTTAGATTTACCAAAAACCATATACTGTGAGGTCAAACCTAAACACTTTCAATTTGTATGCAATCTGGCACGCCCTTGCACTACATAGTTTAGGGTAAATCTATAGGGATTTGAACAAGAAAATGGTATAATGTATGACCAGCTTAAAGCCTGGTACACACTATCCATTTTGTTTCCAGTCAAACCAGCGGGCTGAACAAAAAACATGGAAGAGCTCAGGAGGATCTGCTGTACTAACTACTCGATGTTAGTACAGCAATCTCCTCTGCAGAACTATTGTGTTCTGACAGGGAAACTGACCCCCCCCCTCGCCCACCAGAGCACACTGGTCAGCGGTCTGCGTCTGAAAGAATTGACCAGATGCCAATCGGCAGCCCTTTTTCAGTAATGCCCCTTCAACAGAAGTCGGCCAATCAGCTGGCTTCTGTTGGACTGTCTGCCATACACATGGGCCGAATGTTGGCCATTTTTATAGAACCGGCTGATGCCTCCCCAATATTTGCCCTGTGTATACGGTCCTTATGTCTACACACATGTCTTTTGTATTTAGACATCTGTTCAACTTTAAACAGAGAAGTGCTTCTTTTTTGTAGCTAAGGCAAATTTGAATAGCAAAAAGAATAATAATGACAAAAATAGCTCTTATTGCTGTGCACAGCTGGAATGAAAAGCAGGGTTGATGCATGCAACTCACTGATCCATATTCATGTACATATTATTGTGAGACCCAAATCCAGGTGTGCAGATATACACTTACCAGGCCACTTTATTAGGTACACCTTGCTAGTACTGGGTTGGACCACCTTTTGCCTTCAGAACTGCCTTAATTCTTCATGGCATAGATTCAACAAGGTGTTGGAAACATTCCTCAGTGATTTTGGTCCATATTGACATGATAGCATCATGCAGTTGCTGCAGATTTGTCAGCTGCACATCCATGATGTGAATCTCCCATTCCAGTAAATCCCAAAGATGTTCTATTGGATGAGATCTGGTGACTGTGAAGGCCATTAAAATACAGTGAACTCATTGTCATGTTGAAGAAACCAGTGGTGAAACAATTTGAGCTTTGTGACATGGTGCATTATTCTGCTGGAAGTTGCCATCAGAAGATGGGTACACCGTAGTCATAAAGAGATGGACATGGTCAGGTAGGCCGTGGATTTTAAACAATGCTTAATTGGTACTAAGGGGCCCAAAGTGTGTCAAGAAAATATCCCCCACACCATTACACCACCACCACCAGCCTGAACCATTGATACAAGGCAGGATGGATCCATGCATTCATGTTGTTTATGCCAAATTCTGACCCTACCATCTGAATGTCGCAGCTGAAATCAAGATGAGTGGTTATCTGAGTTACTGTTACCTTTCTATCACCTCAAAACAGTCTGCCCATTCTCCTCTGACTTCTGACATCAACAATGCATTTTCCTCTACAAAACTACCGCTCACTGGATATTTTCTCTTTTTCTGACCATTCTCTGTAAACCCTAGAGATGGTTGTGTTTGAAAATCCCAGTAGATCAGCAGTTTTTGAAATACTCAGACCAGCCTGTCTGGCACCAACAACTATGCCACGTTCAAAGTCACTTAAGTCTCCTAAATAAATAGTTATATGCTAATATGTTTATAGGATACTGTAGACTTTGCAAGGCTACTCAGCTTGACAATCTATACTGGCAAATATCAGAAACACCATAAAATACAGCCGTGGAAAAATGTTTTGAGAATGACACAAATATTAATTTTCACAAGCTCTGCTGCTTTAGTGTTTCTAGATCTTTTTGTCAGGTGTTACTATGGTATACTGAAGTATAATTATAAGAATTTCATAAGTGTCAAAGGCTTTTATTGAGAATTACATTAAGTTTATGCAAAGAGTCAATATTTGCAGTGCTGTCCCTTCTTTTTCAAGACCTTTGCAATTCGCCCTGGCATGCTGTCAATTAACTTCTGAGCCACATCCTGACTGATTACACCCCATTCTTGCATGACCAATGCGTGGAGTTTGTCAGAATTTGTGGGTTTTTTTTTGTTCACCTGCCTCTTGAGGATTGACCACAAGTTTTCAATGGGATAAAGTTCTGGGTGGTTTCCTGGCCATGGACCTAATATTTTGATGTTTTGTTCCCCAAGCCACTTAGTTATCACTTTTTCCTTATGGCAAGGTGCTCCATCATGCTGGAAAAGGCATTGGTCCTCACCAAACTGTTCTTGGATGGTTGGGAGAAGTTGATCTCAGAGGAGGTTTTTTGTACCATTCTTTATTCATGGCTGTGTTCTTAGGCGAAACTATAAGGGAGCCCACTCCCTTGGCTGAGAACCAACCCCACACATGAATGGTCTCAGGATGCTTTACTGTTGGCAAGACAAAGAACAGATGGTAGCGCTCACCTTTTCTTCTCTGGACAAGGTTTTTTTCCGGATGCCCAAAACAATCAGAAAGGGGATTCATCAGAGAAAATCACTTAACCCCAGTCCTCAGCAGTCCAATTCCAGTCCAATCCCTGTACCTTTTGCAGAATATTAGTCTGTCCCTGATGTTTTTCCTGAAGAGAAATGGCCTTGCTGCCCTTCTTGACATCAGGACATCTTCACCTCACTGTGCATGCAGATGCACTCACACCTGCCTGCTGCCATTCCTGAGAAAGCTCTGCACTGGTGGTGCCCCGATTCCACAGTTGAATCAACTGTTATGCCACATACAGACGATCGGAATCTCTGATGGGAAATGTTTGATGTGAGCATGTTGACCGAAATTCCGACCGTGTGTTGTATGCTCCATAAGACATTTGCTGTCGGAATTTCCAACAACAACTATTCGAGAGCAGGTTCTCAAATTTTCTGACAAAAAACGTTGTTGCCGGAAATTCAGAGGGTGTGTACAGAAGTCCGACACACAAAATACCATGCATGCTCAGAATCAAGTACAAGACGGAAGTGCCTGGTCTGGTAAAACTAGCGTTTGTAATGGAGATAGCACATTCATCACGCTGCAAATTTTTAAATATTTCAATGCAGCGCATTCTCTTCTTCTTTATAATGCTAGAATAATGAAGTTGTTTTGCTGCTGATATTCACACAGAGTTCTGACAGATTTCTTTATTATTTCTCGTGATCTCCTGAATAATCTCTCTTTTTTTTCTCCAGATCTCCAGAATAATCTTTATAATTTTTTTATCTTTTTTAATCAAGATCTGCTGATTTTTTTTTCCTAGTGATCTCCATAATATTTTTTGTCGCTTTGTGTCAAGTTACCACAACACCATTATTATCTTGTATTTTTTAACCTCAAAGAGGTTGATTGGTGTTGGTGTCCCTTGTTAATGTGACATTGTATTTTTAAAATATACCTGCCTACTCACAAACAAACTGTCCTTTTTTAAGTAAAACACATAGCCAAGGATTTTAAGAAAAAAATAGAAATTTATTAGGGGTCATAACAAAATAAAGAGGAAGGCAACGCTGGATAAACTGTTGAAATTGGCGAAGCCTTTGTACCCCAGGGTAGACATAAATTATTTGATGGGCAAAATTGGCAGTCTGATGAGTCCATTTAATAGAGAGCACAATATGGTCCAGGACTTCTAGAGATCGGGAGCATCAGCAGATGACATATATGTCCCGAGGCTGTGGTCTTACCACAGCCTGCGTCTCTTGCAGACCAGACTGGACCCAGGCCCTCACAGTCAAGACTTCCTTGCACGCTTCCTTCCATGCTGTGGCTGTGGTGTTGGAGTTGTGGCAGGAGGTGGAGGAGGAGTATGGTTCAACTCACATACGTGACTTTTCTTGGTGAGTCCGCCCCTCACCCCCTTATTTAGAACCCGAATTATGAGCTCCTCACTGATGAGGCATTGGCCCACCTCCATTTCCTGCATCCTAATGGCCGTCATACACGCAAAGGCATCCTGGACATTAAGGGTGTGTGAGGACCTCAGTAGCCTGCCGAATCAAACCAAGAGCTGACTCCTACAACTTCCTCCCCTTCCTGGGCCTTTTTGGAATGTGGAGGGGAGGAACATGGTATTTGGTCAGGCTACCGGGCCCGGCCACCTCCAGGCTTCCACTTTCCCTGGCCACCTGCTGACTGCCACTTTCCCTGGCCACCTCCTGGCTGCCACTTTCCATGGCCTCCTCCTGGCTGAGACTTTCCTGTGTATGAAAATGGGACATTGTTTTATTTTTTTGGTCATCAATCACACACACTTTTGAGCTCATGGCTGTTGCAAATTGAATGTTAACAAATAGAAAAGACTATCATTCTGACCCCAGCATTTTTCTTTCTTGTCCCAATAATTTTTGGCTACTACTGTCTATTAATATGTAAACCACTTTGTTAAATAAGAAATTTATGATCAATAATAGCATCTAGGGCCCAGGTTGGACGTCTGAAGCCTCATCTGAGATGAAAGGAAGAGTGAAAGAAAGAGTGAAAGGAAGCGTTGATAGTGATGGCCTGGGTTCACTCTGGTTTGACAAAAACCGCAGTCTGTCATAGTACTATAGCCTGGGGACATAAATGTCATCTGCTGCTGCTCCTGATCTCATGGAATCCTGGACCTTTTTGCGCTCCCTATTATATGTGCTCCTCAACCCACCAATGTTGCATTTCAAACAGGTGATGTCTGCTGTGGGAATCACCGGCTTTACAAATTCCAATTCTCTTTATTTTGTTATTATAAAATGGGTGTTTCACTTGCCACAGACAGGGCAGCTCTCTGTACTTAGTCAATAAAGTTGGGGAGGAAGTTATGGTCATTAAAGTTATCCATTTTCTCTGCAAGACACAACACAAGACAAACCCTAGTGTCAGGCTAAACTCTCCTAATCTTGTCCCAATATAGGCCTCAATCTATAAGCAGTATAGACCACTGATGCCCCAAGTTAAAATGTTACCTTCGTTTGCACGATCAGCATTTACGCTACTCTGTCCTCCGCTCACAGATAGTACGTACACATGCGTGTTACGCTTTATCTACACTGTGCATGCGTGAAACTCCACCCCTGACCTTCTTTCCGGTATATTCCCCGCCCCTTCTCTTTTGGCACAGTGGGAGAGCGCATGACGGAGAGAAAACAGGTGCATGATATTATCATCAACGAGGAGGACAAGGATAACCCAGAGCCACAAACGGCCCGATCCAAGAGGAGATTTCAGGCGTTGAATATGTGCTTTGTAGAGATGGTGGACATCTTGAAGATAGCAACCCAAATGTGAGAAAGACCAAGATCATGATTAAATTTGTCAGAAGTCTGCAGAAGAATTTTAGGGTACGACGATCCAAGGAGCAATTGAGGAAACTCTGGTCAGATCTCAAATTGAGGGAGCAGGATCAGTACAGAAGGATCAAGAGAGTGCTGCAAAAAAGTAAGTATGTTGTTGTGTGTTCCAATTATTATTACTTGCATGGTGCTACATGTGCTTTTCTTTACTGTTGTACATTTTAAAATGGCGTGGGGACAGTAATCATCGTTCACAGTTAGGGATGAGCCGAACACCCCGGTTCGGTTCGCACCAGAACTTTCGAACGGACCCCAAATTCGAACGAACTTTAGAACCCCATTGAAATCTATGGGACTCGAACGTTCGAAATGAAAAGTGCTAATTTTAACGGCTAATATGCAAGATACTGTCCTAAAAAGGGTTTGGGGACCTGGCTCCTGCCCCAGGGGACATGGGCCAATGCCTAAAATGTTTTTAAAAATGGCCGTTTTGGCGGGAGCACTGATTTTAATGACGATTAAAGTGAAAAAAAAAGGTGAAATATTCCTTTAAATATGGTGCCTGGGGGGTGTCTGTAGTATGCCTGTGAAGTGCCACGTGTTTCCCGTGTTTAGAACAGTCCCTTCACAAAATGACATTAAACGGAAATAACACCATTTAAAACTGCTTGCGGTTTTAATGTTATATCTGGTTCCTGCAATATGGTTGAAAATCATTGAGAAAAATGGCCTCCCTGCCCATTACCAGCCTATTTGGGTCCTGTACGCATATTAAGGGGAACCCTGTACCCATATTAAAAAAAGGAAATGCGTGTGGCCCCCAGGCCCTATATACTCAGAACAGCAGTATACAGGCGGTGCAAACAAGACAGGGACTGTGTAGGTTTGTTGTGTTAAGTTGAATCTGTTTGTAATTTTCAACTGGTACATTTTTAAAGTGTAGCTCCAGTCAAAAAAACTATTTTTAAGCTTTTTGGAAAACATAGGGAAGGGTTATCACCCCTGTATAATTTGTTTTGTCGTCCATCTTTTTTCATCTCACTTGCTGTTGTCTCCTTCCGTTTGCAAGTAGGAGATGTTTGTAAATTGGATGTTTGAAAGTAGAGGCCTGCCCTATATGCTCTGCAGAAATGGCGGAACAAGGTGTTGGTTTTGCCACAACATTGTAAGCCCTCAAAGTGACTCTTGGTGGGCGCTGGAGCGCCCTGCTGTGAACGATTATATCAAGAATTGTAATTACATGCCATTGTTGAACAGTGGTAGAAAAATTGACCTTTGGTGGTTGTGGTGCTGGTGCCACAACACTATAAGTCCTCACCGTTACTCTGGGTGGGCACAGGAAGGGGCCCTACTGTGAAATATTATATCAAGAATTGTAATTACATGTCCCTGTTAAACAGGAGCAGAAAAATTTGGCCCTAGGCACTGCTGCTGGTGCCACCACACTGCAACCTCTTCCATATACTCTAGTTTTATTGCAGGAATTAGCCCTGCTGCAAAGCATTGCATCAAAAATTGTACTTAAACGCCCCTGTTAAACAGGGGCAGAAAAATTTGGCCTTAGGCACTGCTGCTGGTGCCACCACACTGCAACCTCTTCCATATACTCTAGTTTTATTGCAGGAATTAGCCCTGCTGCAAAGCATTGCATCAAAAATTGTACTTAAACGCCCCTGTTAAACAGGGGCAGAAAAATTGGGCCTTAGGCACTGGTGCTGGTGCCACCACACTGCAACCTCTGCCATATACTCTAGTTTTATTGCAGGAATTAGCCCTGCTGCAAAGCATTGCATCAAAAATTGTAATTAAACGCCCCTGTTAAACAGGGGCAGAAAAATTGGGCCTTAGGCACTGGTGCTGGTGCCACCACACTGCAACCTCTGCCATATACTCTAGTTTTATTGCAGGAATTAGCCCTGCTGCAAAGCATTGCATCAAAAATTGTAATTAAACGCCCCTGTTAAACAGGGGCTGAAAAATTGGGCCTTAGGCACTGGTGCTGGTGCCACCACACTGCAACCTCTGCCATATACTCTAGTTTTATTGCAGGAATTAGCCCTGCTGCAAAGCATTGCATCAAAAATTGTAATTAAACGCCCCTGTTAAACAGGGGCAGAAAAATTGGGCCTTAGGCACTGGTGCTGGTGCCACCACACTGCAACCTCTGCCATATACTCTAGTTTTATTGCAGGAATTAGCCCTGCTGCAAAGCATTGCATCAAAAATTGTAATTAAACGCCCCTGTTAAACAGGGGCTGAAAAATTGGGCCTTAGGCACTGGTGCTGGTGCCACCACACTGCAACCTCTCCCATATATTCTTGTTTGATTGCAGGAATTAGCCCTGCTGCAAAGCATTGCATCAAAAATTGTAATTAAACGCCCCTGTTAAACAGGGGCAGAAAAATTGGGCCTTAGGCACTGGTGCTGGTGCCACCACACTGCAACCTCTGCCATATACTCTAGTTTTATTGCAGGAATTAGCCCTGCTGCAAAGCATTGCATCAAAAATTGTAATTAAACGCCCCTGTTAAACAGGGGCTGAAAAATTGGGCCTTAGGCACTGGTGCTGGTGCCACCACACTGCAACCTCTCCCATATATTCTTGTTTGATTGCAGGAATTAGCCCTGCTGCAAAGCATTGCATCAAAAATTGTACTTAAACGCCCCTGTTAAACAGGGGCAGAAAAATTGGGCTGATGGCATCAACCAGAACCAGAAATGTTCTTCCAACATATCAGTGGAGGAGGAAGAGGATAGACAATCAACATAACAGGACAGTCACTCAGCATCAGCATAGGCAGTCTTGAAGGGATGTGATATTTCAAAAAAAATTATTCTGTTACATCAGCTTCAGGTGCTTGGTAGCTGTGGGTGATCCAAGACTGATTCATCTTGAGGAAGGTCAGTCGATCAACTGATTCGGTGGACAGGCGCACCCTGTGATCGGTAACAAAGCCACCAGCAGCACTGAAGGTGCTTTCCGAAAGAACGCTGGATGCAGGACAGGCCAGTAGCTCAATTGCATACTGTGCAAGCTCTGGCCAGTGATCCATCCTCAAGACTCAGTAAGCCAGAGGATTTTCGGTGGGAAAGGTGTCCAAGTCTGACCTTGCCCCTAGGTATTCTTGCACCATGTAAATCAGACGCTGGCGATGGGTGCTGGAACCGATCATACCTTGGGGCTGCGGACTAAAAAATTGTCTGAAAGCATCAGTCAGACGGCCACCTTCTCCACCGCTCCTTCTGACCGATGCCTCAGCAACACGTTGTCCAGGACCAGGAGTTTGTAACCTCCCAGTCTCTGGGAACGCGTTGCACAGACCTTTCTGCAAGGCCTCCCGGAGATGTCTCATCCTCTGCTCCCTCTGCGATGGCAAGATAAGGTCGGCAACCTTACCCTTGTACCGTGGATCAAGGAGAGTGGCCAGCCAGTAATGGTCCCTCTCCTTGATCTGAAGAATACGAAGATCCTTCCGCAGGCTATGCAGGATCAGGGAGACCATGCAGCGTAGGTTAGCTGAGGCATTCGGTCCGGAGTCCTCTGGGTCACTAAGGACAACATGATCCGCAGCTACCTCCTCCCAGCCACGTACAAGTCCACGTGTTTCTTGGGACTGTAAATCATCCCTACAAGACTGCTTCTGCTGCTGCTGATGCTGATGCTGAGTGCCAGCCTCCACCTCCACACAATCATCCTCCTCCTCCTCTTCCTCCTCCTCATCCTCTTCCTGTGTGATGGGTGGCACAGCAGGAACACTGTCTGGATAAAGGGGGCCTTGAGAGGCAAGGAAGTCCTCCTCTTCCTGCCTCTGTTCTGCCTCAAGTGCCCTGTCCATTATTCCACGCAGCGTATGCACCAAGAGGTGGACAAGAAGTACAGTGTCACTGATGCATGCACTGTCACTGCTCACCATCCTTGTGGCCTCCTCAAACGGTGACAGGACAGTGCATGCATCCCTGATCATGCCCCACTGGCGTGGTGAGAAAAAACCGAGCTCCCCTGACCCTGTCCTGGTGCCGTAGTCGCACAGGTACTCATTGATGGCCCTCTGCTGCGTGTGCAGCCGCTGCAGCATGGTCAATGTTGAGTTCCATCTGGTGGGCATGTCACATATAAGGCGGTTCTTGGGCAGGTTCAACTCCTTTTGGAGCTCAGCCAGCCGAGCACAGGCATTAAATGATCGGCGGAAATGCACACAGACTTTCCTGGCCTGCTTCAGGACATCCTGTAAGCCGGGGTACCTGCCCAAGAACCGCTGCACCACCAGGTTAAGGACGTGAGCTACACAGGGCACATGGGTCAGTTGTCCCTGTCGGAGGGCGGAGAGGAGGTTGGTGCCATTGTCGCAAACCACCATTCCTGGCTTAAGCTGGCGTGGCGTCAACCACCTCTCGGCCTGCCCCTGCAGAGCTGACAAAACATCTGCCCCAGTGTGGCTCCTGTCCCCCAAACAAACCAGCGCAAGCACGGCATGACATCGTTTTGCCTGCGTACTTGCGTAGCCCCTGGAACGCCTACGGAGCACCGCTGGTTCTGAGGACAGAGCACTGGAAGAGGCCATGGAGGAAGAAGAAGAGGAGGGGGTGGAGGAGAGAGGTGTGTCACAACCAATAGTAGCATTTTGGAGGCGTGGTGGCGGAACAACCTCCAACACTACTGCACCTTGTCCTGCATCCTTCCCAGCTGCCAGAAGAGTGACCCAATGGGCCGTGAAAGACAGGTAACGTCCCTGTCCATGCCTGCTGGACCATGAGTCATATGCACCTTACCGCTGACCGCCCTGTCCAGCGAGGCAAGGACATTGCCTTCCACATGCCGGTAGAGAGCCGGAATCGCCTTCCGTGAGAAAAAGTGGCATTTGGGGACCTGCCACTGAGGAACCGCACATTGTACAAACTCACGGAAGGGGGCCGAGTCTACCAACTGAAAAGGCAGCAGTTGAAGTGCTAGCAATTTAGCCAAGCTAGCATTCAACCGCTGGGCATGTGGATGGCTGGGAGTGAACTTCTTTCGCCGGTCCAGCAGCTGGGGCAGGGACATTTGCCTGCTATAATCGGACGTGGGTGTACCACTAGCAGAGTTCCCGGAAGCACTTGGCTGTGACACACCTAATTCTACACCTTCATTCCTCTCAGAGCAGGTTTCAGAGAGGACTGAAGGTCTAGTGGGGTTGGAGATGCCAGCTGATGAGGAGCAAGGAGAGGTCCGCTTTGTTCTTTGGTGTGGGTCTTTGAGGTACGCTTGCCAACGAGCTGCATGGCAGGTCAACATATGTCTGGTCAAGCATGTGGTGCCCAAGCGGCTGATGTTTTGGCCACGTGAGATACGCTTGAGACATATGTTGCAAATAGCAGCGGTGCGATCTGATGCACTCGTCTCAAAAAAGGCCCACACCAAAGAACTTTTAGAATAACGCGCAGAGGCAGCGCTCTGCACAGGCGGAGCTCTGCGGTGGGATTCAGTCGGTGTGCTGCCCCTAAGCTGGCCCCCGGAGGGCATCCTGCCTCGTTGGACATGTGCCTCCTCCTCCTCCTCCTCCTCCTCCTCTCTCCTTCCAGGCACCCACGTGGAGTCAGTGCCCTCATCATCCCCTCCCTCTTCATCGCTGTAGCAAACCTGGCAGTATGCTGCAGCTTGTGGACTGCCAGATTGCTGTCCTTCTTGAGCATCCCCTCTCTCTGCGCTCACGCTACTGCCTTCCTCTAGCTGAGTGTCATCATCAGAGCCCACAAAACACTGGGCATCCTCCTGGAGCATGTACCCAACACTGTGCTCAAAGAGTTCAGGAGACTCCTCAGGAGGACGTGGTGGGTCTAGGGAAGGAGTCACTGATGATGACATTGAGAGGAGGGAAGACGATGCGTTGGCAGCTGCTTTGCTAGTACCCTGAGACTGGGTGAGAGAGGATAAGGAGGATGAAGAGGGCTTGGTCATCCACTCTACCAAGTCATTGGCATGTTGCGGTTCAACATGTCCAGCTGCTGAAAAGAAGGACAAGCGTGTCCCATAGCCACGTGCTGATGACAATGCACCGCGTCCACGACCAGCACTGTTGTCTCTAGACACAGAGCCTGCTTGCCCTCTTTTATCGGCTCGCGCCTGTCTGCCTCTCCTTGCTGGCCTTCCAGACATGGTAATGGCCTGAAGGGAGTTGGGTAAAAAAGCAGTTGGGTAGTGTATATTGTGCTAGAGTCACAAATTTGGCGCGAACGGACCAAAATGTTCCGACTTCGCCGAACGGACGAACAGCCAATGTTCGAGTCGAACGTATGTTCGAGTCGAACACGAAGCTCATCCCTATTCACAGTAAACGTTGTTTGTTCACACTAAATATTATTTGACCCTTAATACGACATTTTTTTGCAGATGCAGGTTAACTACATTTGTTCAGGCGTATTCGTATGAAAAGATGTTTAGTACATTGTTGTCTAGATGGGTTTGTAACTAGAATGAATTGCAAGCTTGATTCAGTGTAAGGAGAGAACACTCAGCAGCTGTTTACACATCTGGACGCAGGAGCACTAGTGTGGGACACCAGAACACCCTTTTTACGGTGTCCACGCAGGTTCTCCATTGGATACTAGGGGTTCCTCCATCTGTGAAACTTTAATAACAAAAAAGGTAAATATTCCAGCTTTAGAAAAAAAACATGTTTTCAGCTTGGAACTCTGCCAAAACAGACAATTGTACGTCATTTCCAAGCAATGTTTCATATTCCTATTTCATGCCTCCAATATGTGTGTGCTAAGTATACCTTATTTTTACTTCACATAGGGGAGAAAAGACTCGGGACATCTGAGGACACCAAGAACAACACACCTCCTAAAAAGGGGGTAATCCCCACACACCTTGAAGAAGATGTGTGAAGAAGATGTGGAGGGAGAGGTTCCCGGAATTGGGCGAAATAGTGACCACAACAGGTCAGTGTTTGAGACCACAGCTTCAGGTAATAGATATATGCATGCATATTTATAATACATGGTGTGTTTTTTTTTTCTTAGGTGATGTGGTGGATGTTGTGGAAGAAGAAACTCATTTCACCAGTGCAAGTGCACTCATCCTCATCAGGGAGATCATGGTGTGTAATCAGGAATTACAGATGATAAAGGAAAACATCAATGATATTGAAAAAAGACTCAACAACATCATTGATCTTTTAGGCTGCTTTCACACTGCAGCGGGAGCGGCGTCGGCGGTAAAGTGCTGCTATTTTTAGCGGCGCTTTACCGTCGTTTTAGCGGCGGTCTGCGGGCGCTAGCGGGGTGGTTTTAACCCCCGCTAGTGGCCGAAAAAGGGTTAAACCCGCCCGCAAAGCGCCGCTGCAGCGGCGCTTTGCCGACGGTATTGCCGCGGTGTCCCATTGATTTCAATGGGTAGGAGCGGTTTAGGAGCGGTGAATACACCGATCCTTCACCGCTCCAAAGATGCGGCTAGCAGGACTTTTTTCACCGTCCTGCCAGCGCATCGCTCCAGTGTGAAAGCCCTCCGGCTTTCACACTGGAGTGAAAGGGGCCGGTTTTTTTCAGGCGCTACACAGGCGCTATTTTTAGCTCTGTAACGCCTGAATACCGCCCCAGTGTGAAAGCAGCCTTAGGCAGAATATAAAACACCCAAAAAATTTTACATTTTGTCATTATTATATTTTTTTATTTTCAAAAAGTTTTAAAGTCATTTGAAAGCCAAATTTTGAAGATGCTCACAGTGTATCAACATGTGCTATCTGCCATCACGGGATATCAATGTACGTGTTTTGTGGGTGCAACCCCTTCCTTGCAACTCAAGTAGATGAGAGGAAGGGGTTGCACCCCCGAAACATGTCCATTGATTCCCCATGATGGAAGCTAGAACATGTTGACATTAGACATGGGATCAGGAGGGAAATCGACATTTTTACTCCCAATTTGTGTGCATCTTCAAAATGTGGCTTTTACAGGTGTGACATCACCCCATCTGATGAAGGCAAGATTAAACACAGTCATGACATACTAATGTCGCATATTGCCTTCAATTTATCAAAGTTGAACTTTGTAAGTTCCTGAGTTGTGTATGTTATGGTTTTAAACATGCCTGTTTAACCCAAAAAAGGATATATCTACTATCAAACATAAAAATGTTATACACCAAATATGATGGTTTATTAAAAAACCCTTTTCTAATGCACATGTGAATGTGCTTTGAGTAAAATGTGTTATACTGAACAATGTGTGGCTTCTTGTTTCAATGCTCAATACTAAGGATGAGCTTCGTGTTTGAGTCGAACATACGTTCGACTCGAACATCGGCTGTTCGCCCGTTCAGTGAATTCCGAACGTTATGGGCCGTTCGCGCCAAATTTGTGTGGCGTTCACGGCCCACAATGCACTGCGATGGCGCGGTGCATTGCTGGCTCATGATTGGCCAAGCATGCACTGTGACCCCGCATGCTTGGCCAATCACAGCGCCGGCAGCGAGGAGAGCCATGATTGGCCACAGGCAGGATGCCTGTGGCCAATCATAGCTCAGGCTGTGTAGTACACGCCCCACACTATATAAGGCCACCAGCGCAGCGGCCTTGTGTAGTGTGTTGGCATCTGTAGGAGTTAGTTGATGTTCTGTGTACCTTCAACACAGTATACACTGATCGTTATTGGCTGATTTTTCATTCTTGCTCTTCTGTAGTGGTTGTTGTCTGCGTGCCCTGACCGCAGTATACACCCCTATATTCACCTATATATCTAGCGATATATTCATCTTTTATAATAGAGCTTGCAGTCAGTGTTAGGAGATTGTGCGTGCTGTCTGCGTGCTCTGAACCAAGTATACACCGCTAGATCCACCTATATAGCTAAATATCTTGCTCGTTTTAAATAGAGCTTTCAGTCAGTGTTAGGAGATTGTGCGTGCTGTCTGCGTGCTCTGAATGCAGTATACACTACTATATCCACCTATATAGCTAAATATCTTACTCGTTTTAAATAGAGCTTTCAGTCAGTGTTAGGAGAATGTGCATGCTGTCTGCATGCTCTGAACGCAGTATACACCGCTATATCCACCTATTTAGCTAACTATCTTGCTCGTTTTAAATAGAGCTTGCAGTCAGCGGTAGGAGATTGTGCGTGCTGTCTGCGTGCTCTGAAAAAGACGGACAGCAAAACAAATTATACAGGGGTGATAACCCTTCCCTATGTTTTCCAAAAAGCTTAAAAATAGTTTTTTTTGACTGGAGCTACACTTTAAAAATGTACCAGTTGAAAATTAAAAACAGATTCAACTTAACACAACAAACCTACACAGTCCCTGTCTTGTTTGCACCGCCTGTATACTGCTGTTCTGATTATATAGGGCCTGGGGGCCACACGTATTTCCTTTTTTTAATATGGGTACGGGGTTCCCCTTAATATGCGTACAAGACCCAAAGGGGCTGGTAATGGGCAGGGAGGGCTACCCATGCCATTTTTCTCAATGATTTTCAACCATATTGCAGGAACCAGATATAACATTAAAACCGCAAGCAGTTTTAAATGACGTTATTTCTGTTAAATGTCATTTTGTGCAGGGACTGTTCTAAACACGGGAAACACGTGGCACTTCACAGGCATACTACAGACACCCCCCAGGCACGATATTTAAAGGAATATTTCACTTTTTTTCACTTTAATCGTCATTAAAATCAGTGCTCCCGCCAAAACGGCCATTTTTAAAAAAAAAATTGCATTGACCCATGTCCCCTGGGGCAGGAGCCAGGTCCCCAAACCCTTTTTAGGACAGTATCTTGCATATTAGCCATTAAAATTAGCACTTTTAATTTCGAACGTTCAAGTCCCATCAATGGGGTTCTAAAGTTCGTACGAATTTGGGGTCCGTTCGAAAGTTCTGGTGCAAACCGAACCAGGGGGTGTTCGACTCATCCCTACTCAATACCAGATTTTGTAGTAAGTTAGTGTATTTTACAACGACAATGGGGGTATTTACTAAAGGCAAATCCACTTTGCACTACAAGTGCACTTGTAGTGCAAAGTGGATTTGCCTTTGGTAAATAACCCCCACAGTGCTCTAAAATTTGCCACAATCACGCCACTTTAGGACTCAAAGCAATTAATTCGTGTAGCTGAAAAGGATGATTATTTTTAACATTAATGCATTACATACACTAACAACAAAAACAATGTGTGTGTGGCGCACCCACAACATAATAATAGTTAGTTTGAAGAGATTGTCGCCTTATGTATCAAAGAAATTTTCATTATTGAACAAAATGGCCAAAAAATAACATTGGAGAACCTAGGAGACAGCTAAAAGAAACACATGCAGTAAATCAAAGGAAATATTAGTTCAGTTTATCAAAAAATATTTATTTAAAAAATGTTTCACACATTGGCTGGTAGATCAATGGCCCCCCTACCCGCAAAGTACTTCTGTCTAACTTCACAAGCGCTTTGGGGGGCAAGCCAGGATGGCGAGGTTCAAGTGCCATCAGAGTTGTATTTTAAAATCCGGCATCAGCCCCAACTGAGGCCACATCGTTTTTTGATTTTTTTTTCTGAGGTTATTGTGGAGAATGCAGTAGGCAAGCACAATATGGTTCAGTTTATAGTCCGCCATGTGGATTGCTGTCAGAAATAGGTGGGACCGGCTGGCCATTATTCCAAACACATTCTCCACAACTCTGCTGGCTCTGGCCAGCCGGTAGTTAAAAACCCTCAGGTCCAGGGTGAGGGTCCTCATGGGGAATGGGCGCATCAGATGGTCTCCCAGCCCAAATGCTTCATCAGCGACGAATACAAAAGGAAGACCAGCCACATTGTCTTTTGCAAGTGGCAAGCCCAAGCTGCCCTTCTAGAGCCGTCTGTAGAACACTCTCTGGGTGATGACTCCCCCATACGACATCCGGCCATTCTCCCCCACGTTCACATACAAAAACTCGTATGTCAATGACACCACCGCCAACAGCACAATACTATTAAACCCCTTATAATTATAATAGTATGACCCCAAGTTGGGAGGTGGCACAATGTAAACATGCTTCCCATCAATTGCGCCTCTGCAGTTAGGGAAGTCCAACTGCTGAGCACATTGGAATGCCACAGGCTGCCATTCCTGTGGGTTTGAAGGAAACTGTGGAGTCAAACAAGAAAAAAAAATATTACTTTTGCACATAACATTGCAAGCATATTAGACACAAACATTCTTAGCCAACATAAGTATACCATTTATTGAAATGAGTATTTAAAGACAAAAGTATAAGGTCCACTTATCAGATTCCTCACCCCCTCTGATGGCCCATTGTAAAAAATTTAGGGGGAGGGGGGGTATTTTGAACAGGTACCGTATATACTCGAGTATAGGCCGACCCGAATATAAGCCGAGGCCCCCAATTTACCCCCAAAAAAACTGGCAAACTTATTGACTCGTGTATAAGCCGAGGGTGAGACATGCCTGTCCATCCCTGTGTGTGTGTCCGTCCATCCCTGTGTGTCCGTCCATCCCTGTGTGTCCGTCCATCCCTGTGTGTCCGTCCATCCATCCCTGTGTGTGTGTGTGTCCATCCATCCATCCATCCCTGTGTGTGTGTGTCTCCATCCATCCATCCATCCATCCCTGTGTGTGTGTGTGTGTGTGTGTGTGTGTGTGTGTGTCCAGCCTACCTTTGTCCCGAGCCTCCGTCCCGTGCCTTGCCTCCTTGCCTCCGTCCCGTGCCGTGCCTTGCCTTGCATCCGTCCCGTGTCGTGCCTTGCCTTGCCCCCGTCCCGTCCCGTCCCGTGCCGTGCCGTGCCTTGCCTTGCCTCCGTCCCGTGCCCTCCTAGTCGGCGGCCATTGTAAAATTCAAAAGCTGCGCCGCCGCCTTCGCCTGTGATAGGCGGAACACTGAATTTCCCAGCAGCCTGTGTTCCGCCTATCACAGACGTCGTATCATCCTCGTCCGTAGTACGAGGATGATACGATGTCCGTGATAGGCGGAACACAGGCTGCTGGGAAATTCAGTGTTCCGCCTATCACAGGCGAAGGCGGAGCCGGAGGCGCGGCTTTTGAATAGAATGGCCGCTGTCTGTCTGCTCGACACGCTGATCGAGCGGGCAGACAGCGATGACTCGAGTATAAGCCGAGGGGGGCACTTTCAGCCTCAAAAAAGAGGCTGAAAATCTCGGCTTATACTCGAGTATATACGGTAACCCTCTCCACTTCATTGAGAGCTGAATGCATAAATAATGTGGATTACTTTGACCAGCCCCTCCTTATTACATTATTGGCACCACACTGGACAGGTAAGAAGTGTCATAATCCAAAAATAGGAATACACACTGTACAAATTGAAGCACATTTTTACATTCTGAAATTACCTGTCAAGATGATAGGAGAACAAAACTTTAAACAGTACCATTTGAAATTATTCAGGCATGCACTACATTCTAGACATGTGCATTCGTTTTCGTCCGAATGCATTTTCGTCCGAATTTCAGCTATTTTCGTTTTGACAAACGATAACGAAAGCACAAAATCCAAAAAAACGAAAGATCCGACATAAATAAATGCTTTATTTTCATTTTCATTGTTACAACAGTTCGATATAGAATAGGAGATTCGACATGACTCTGACAACAATCTGTGTCTATAGAACCTGTGTTCGAATGTGCCTAACCTTACCTCTATTAGTCCAAGATTATATAGAGAAAATATTCGACAGAGAAAAGAGATTTGACAGAGAGAAAAGATTCTGCAAGATACTGTCCTAAAAAGTGTTTGGGGACCCGGGTCCTGCCCCAGGGGACATGGATCAATGCAAAAAAAAGTTTTAAAAACGGCCGTTTTTTCGGGAGCAGTGATTTTAATAATGATTAAAGTGAAACAATAAAAGTGTAATATTCCTTTAAATTTCGTAGGGGGGGGGGGGTTGTCTATAGTATGCCTGTGAAGGGGCGCATGTTTCCTGTGCTTAGAATTGTCCCTGCACAAAGTGTCATTTATGCAGGAAAAAAAGTCCTTTAAAATCACTCGCAGCTATAATGAATTGTCGGCTCCCGTAATACAGAGAACACTCATTGAAAGTCATTGATAAAAAAATAAATAAATAAATAAATAAAAAAAGCGTGGGGGTCCCCCAAATTCAATTACCAGGCCCTTCAGGTCTGGTATGGATATTAAGGGGAACCCTGCCTCAAATTTAAGAAAAAATTTGACGTGGGGTTCCCCCTAAATATCCATAACCAGACCCTTCAGGTCTGGTATGGATATTAAGTTGAACCCCGCGTCAAATTACCGTATATACTCGAGTATAAGCCGAGATTTTCAGCCTCTTTTTTGAGGCTGAAAGTGCCCCCCTCGGCTTATACTCGAGTCATCGCTGTCTGCCCGCTCGATCAGCGTGTCGAGCAGACAGACAGCGGCCATTCTATGATTCAAAAGCCGCGCCTCCGGCTCCGCCTTCGCCTGTGATAGGCGGAACACTGAATTTCCCAGCAGCCTGTGTTCCGCCTATCACGGGCATCGTCTCATCCTCGTACTACGGACGAGGATGATACGACGTCCGTGATAGGCGGAACACAGGCTGCTGGGAAATTCAGTGTTCCGCCTATCACAGGCGAAGGAGGAGGCGCGGCTTTTGAATTTTACAATGGCCGCCGACGAAGAGGGCACGGGACGGAGGCAAGGCAAGGCACGGCACGGGACGGGACGGGACGAAGGCAAGGCACGACACGGGACGGAGGCTCGGGACAAAGGCTCGGGACACAGGTAGGCTGGACACACACACACACACACACACACACACACACACACACACACACACACACACACACACACACACACACACACACACACACACACACACACACACACCTGTACTGCCCACTAAACATGATGGGATTTTTGTCGTGGCTATGACGCAAAGTGGCTGCTGGATGGTCTTCTCTGTGTGGGTGGCCAGCGGGAATAAATCTGCGACTCAACTATTCCCTTTTCCCTGCCAAAGTGAATGGGTCCTCAGCCCTGGTTCACACTATATTGCCATGCAGCTAACACTGCAAACCCTATTCATTTCCGCACTGCGTTTTGCGATCTGCTGCGGGTGTAGGTGCAGGTAGGCTGGACACACACACACACACACACACACACACACACACACACACACACACACACACACACACACACACACACGGATGGAGACACACACACACGGATGGATGGATGGATGGAGACACACACACACACAGGGATGGATGGATACACACACACACAGGGATGGATGGATGGATGGAGACACACACACACAGGGATGGATGGATGGATGGATGGAGACACACACACACAGGGATGGATGGATGGATGGATGGAGACACACACACACAGGGATGGATGGATGGATGGACACACACAGGGATGGATGGACGGACACACAGGGATGGACGGACACACAGGGATGGACGGACACACACACAGGGATGGACAGGCATGTCTCACCCTCGGCTTATACACGAGTCAATAAGTTTGCCAGTTTTTTTGGGGGTAAATTGGGGGCCTCGGCTTATATTCGGGTCGGCCTATACTCGAGTATATACGGTAAAAAAAAAATTGACGTGGGGTTCCCCCTAAAAATCCATACCAGACCCTTTATCCGAGCACGCAACCTGGCAGGCCGCAGGAAAAGAGGGGGGGACGAGAGAGCGGCCCCCCCTCCCTCCTGAACCGTACCAGGCCACATGCCCTCAACATTGGGAGGATGCTTTGGGGGTCTGTGACCCCTCAAAGCACCTTGTCCCCATGTTGATGAAGACAAGGGCCTCATCCCCACAACCCTGGCCGGTGGTTGTGGAGGTCTGCGAGCGGGGGGCTTATCAGAATCTGGAAGCCCCCTTTAACAAGGAGACCCCCAGATCCCGCCCCCCCCCTGTTTGAAATGGTAAGGGGGTACAAAAGTACCCCTACCATTTCACAAAGAAAGTGTAAAAAATGGTTAAATAAAACAAACACACTTTTGAAAAATTCCTTTATTAAAAATAAAAAAATAAAAAAAAGATTCCAGCGGCGGTAATCCACTCTTGCTATCCAGCGACGGACGGTCATCTCTCCAGCGATGTCTCATCTCATCCAGCGCAGCGAATCCTCCATCCTTCTTCTGTCTCCGTGGAGGAGACACTGCAAGGATTCCGGCGGCTGACGTTTCTTATATACGGAGGGCGGGGCCACCCGTCACCTGACCCCGCCCCCCTCTGACGCAAGGGGAAACCCGGGGTTCCCTGTGACGTAGGGGTGACCCGCACCCCTCTGATGTAACACAGGCAGGTTTCCGTTACATCAGAGGGGGGCGGGGTCACCTATACGTCACGGGGAACCCCGGGTTTCCCCTTGCGTCAGAGGGGGGCGGGGTCAGGTGACGGGTGGCCCCGCCCTCCGTATATAAGAAACGTCAGCCGCCGGAATCCTTGCAGTGTCTCCTCCACGGAGACAGAAGGCTGGATCGCTGCGCTGGATGAGATGAGACATCGCTGGAGAGATGACCGTCCGTCGCTGGATAGCAAGAGTGGATTACCGCCGCTGGAATCTTTTTTTTATTTTTTTATTTTTAATAAAGGAATTTTTCAAAAGTGTGTTTGTTTTATTTAACCATTTTTTACACTTTCTTTGTGAAATGGTACGGGTACTTTTGTACCCCCTTACCATTTCAAACAGGGGGGGGGGCGGGATCTGGGGGTCCCCTTGTTAAAGGGGGCTTCCAGATTCTGATAAGCCCCCCGCCCGCAGACCTCCACAACCACCGGCCAGGGTTGTGGGGATGAGGCCCTTGTCCTCATCAACATGGGGACAAGGTGCTTTGAGGGGTCACAGACCCCCAAAGCATCCTCCCAATGTTGAGGGCATGTGGCCTGGTACGGTTCAGGAGGGAGGGGGGGGCCGCTCTCTCGTCCCCCCCTCTTTTCCTGCGGCCTGCCAGGTTGCGTGCTCGGATAAAGGGTCTGGTATGGATTTTTAGGGGGAACCCCACATCAATTTTTTTTTAAATTTGACGCGGGGTTCCCCTTAATATCCATACCAGACCTGAAGGGTCTGGTTATGGATATTTAGGGGGAACCCCACGTCAAATTTTTTCTTAAATTTGAGGCAGGGTTCCCCTTAATATCCATACCAGACCTGAAGGGCCTGGTAATTGAATTTGGGGGACCCCCACGCTTTTTTTTTTAAATTTATTTATTTATTTTTTTGTCAATGACTTTCAATGAGTGTTCTCTGTATTACGGGAGCCGACAATTCATAATAGCTGCGAGTGATTTTAAAGGACTTTTTTTCCTGCATAAATGACACTTTGTGCAGGGACAATTCTAAGCACGGGAAACATGCGCCCCTTCACAGGCATACTATAGACAACCCCCCCCTACGAAATTTAAAGAAATATTACACTTTTATTGTTTCACTTTAATCATTATTAAAATCACTGCTCCCGAAAAAACGGCTGTTTTTAAAACTTTTTTTGCATTGATCCATGTCCCCTGGGGCAGGACACAGGTCCCCAAACACTTTTTAGGACAGTAACTTGCAAATTAGCCTTTAAAATGAGCACTTTAGATTTTGAATGTTGGAGTCCCATAGACTTTAATAGGGTTCTAAAGTATGCTATATACTAGCTCCGTCGAATCTTCTTTATACATTCGACAGACACCATAAGCCTTCAAAGACAGATTCGACCGTGATTCATGTGGATTTTCGGACGAATGCAATTTTTGAACGAAAAACGAAATAAATAAAAACGAATTTCGGGAGTAACTAAATAAATTAAGTTTTCAGACGAAAACGAAATTCCGAAACGAAATATTTTACTCTGCACATGTCTACTACATTCTTTGGTGAATTTATCCATAAACCGGACCACAAAAGAGGTGGGTATAGTGTGTATGGGTTTGGCAAAGTCAGGATTGGTATTGGCTGACTTAGCGGTTGGGGGGAGGGAGGGTCCCAAATTAGTTTTGGCCCCCCAAAAAAAGCCTCTTGCACTCTGCCTGAATTTAAGGGTGTTTAGGGTAAGCACTACAATGGAGCTGACAAAATACACAAATAGTGGGAGATTAGTGAAGGAAAATATGCATGAAGGAGAAAAAAAGGAACTTTAAAAGCTTCCAGCATGCATGAGGAAAAAAAGGAAATTCACAGCATATTACAATTATGGTAATTAGGGAATGATGAAATAAATACAATACATTAACAAACATTAAATACATAGAAAGTGATATTAACCACTTGCCGACCGCCGCACGACGATATACGTCGGCAGAATGGCACGGGCAGGCATATGGGCGTATATATAAGTCCCTGCCTGCCCGCGGGTGGGGGGCCCGATCGGGCCCCCCCCCGGTGCCTGCGGCGGTCGGCATTCCTTCGAGAGCGATCCGGGATGAGGGGGCGGCCATTCATTCATGGCCACCCCCTCGCGATCGCTCTCGACGAATGGAAATCCTCCGTGACATCACTTCCTCTCCTGTAATGTAAACACAGGAGAGGAAGTGATGTATTCTCTCCTCCGTGTCGGTATTTTTCGTTCCGGCACCGAGGAGAGAGGTTCGGTGAGTTGCACCAACACACCACACATACAGTAGAACATGCCAGGCACACTCACACCCCCCCTTTACCCCCCTTTACCCCCCCAATTACCCCTGCCCCCCCAGTCACAGTGACACCAATTGCTTTTTTTTTTTTTTTTCGCATTGGTGTCATTTGTGACTGTAATAACTGTTAGGGCAGTTAGGGTTAGCCCCCTTTAGTTCTAATGTACCCCCCTAACCCCCCCAATAAAGGTTTAACCCCGTGATCACCCCCCGTCGCCAGTGTCACTAAGGCTGGGTTCACATTGCAGCGGTTTGAGAACGGATGTGATTCGCACCGCACTGCAGTGCAAATCACATCCGATCTCTGTGCGATTCGAGTTCAGCCATACAGATAGTATGGCTGAATTCGTGTCGCACCCGCCGCACCCGCCGCAAACTCGCACGGGACACTTTTTTTGGTCCGCAGCAGAATCGGATCGCATGGGTGTTCACACCATGCGATCCGAGTTTGCAGATCGCACTGCGATATGCGAACTGATCTGGGGGTGTCATTATTTCACTGACACTCCCAGCAGTTCGCATAGGGCAGTGTGAACTGCCGCCGGGAGGCATGCGATGCGGGAACCCGCCGCGGATTCGTGGCGTTCCCGCATCGCTCCAGTGTGAACCCAGCCTAATAAGCGATCATTTTTCTGATCGCTGTATTAGTGTCACAGGTGACGCTAGTTAGGCAGGTAGGTATTTAGGTTCGCCGCAACTTTTTATAGCGCCAGGGACCCCCATATACTACCGCATAAAGCCCCCTGATTGCCCCCTAGTTAACCCTTTCACCAGTGATCACCATATAACTGTTACAGGTGACGCTGGTTGGTTAGTTATTTTTTTATAGTTTCAGGGCACCCGCCATTTATTACCTAATAAAGGTTTAACCCCCTGATCACCCGGCGGGTGTCATTTGTGACTGTAATAACTGTTAGGGCAGTTAGGGTTAGCCTCCTTTAGTTCTAAGGTACCCCCCTAACCCCCCCAATAAAGGTTTAACCCCGTGATCACCCCCCGTCGCCAGTGTCACTAAGGCTGGGTTCACATTGCAGCGGTTTATGAGAACGGATGTGATTCGCACCGCACTGCAGTGCAAATCACATCCGATCTCTGTGCGATTCGAGTTCAGCCATACAGATAGTATGGCTGAATTCGTGTCGCACCCGCCGCACCCGCCGCAAACTCGCACGGGACCCTTTTTTTGGTCCGCAGCAGAATCGGATCGCATGGGTGTTCACACCATGCAATCCGAGTTTGCAGATCGCACTGCGATATGCGAACTGATCTGGGGGTGTCATTAACATTTCACTGACACTCCCAGCAGTTCGCATAGGGCAGTGTGAACTGCCGCCGGGAGGCATGTGATGCGGGAACCCGCCGCGCATTCGTGGCGTTCCCACATCGCTCCAGTGTGAACCCAGCCTAATAAGCGATCGTTTTTCTGATCACTGTATTAGTGTCACAGGTGACGCTAGTTAGGCAGGTAGGTATTTAGGTTCGCCGCAGCTTTTTATAGCGCCAGGGACCCCCATATACTACCGCATAAAGCCCCCTGATTGCCCCCTAGTTAACCCTTTCACCAGTGATCACCATATAACTGTTACAGGTGACGCTGGTTGGTTTGTTATTTTTTTTATAGTTTCAGGGCACCCGCCATTTATTACCTAGTCTCACTAGTGTACCCCTAAATTTAGGGGTGTCTACTTTCCAAAATGGGGTCATTTGGGGGGGGTTTGTGCCATCTTGGCATTTTATGGCCTTCAAAACTGTAACGCCCTTAGAAAGCCTGAAGGCGGTGCTTGGTTTTCGGGGCCCCGTACGCGGCTAGGCTCCCAAAAAGTCCCACATATGTGGTATCCCCGTACTCAGGAGAAGCAGCAGAATTTATTTTGGGGTGTCATTTCACATATGCCCATGGCATGCGTGAGCAATATATCATTTAGTGACAACTTTGTGAAAAAAAAAAAAAAAAAAAAAAGTTTGTAATTTTTCCGCAACTTGTGGCAAAATATAAAATATTCCATGGACTCAACATGCCTCTCAGCAAATAGCTTGGGGTGTCTACTTTCTAAAATGGGGTCATTTGTGGGGGTTTTGTGCCATCTTGGCATTTTATGGCCTTCAAAACTGTAATAGGTAGTGAGGAGTGAAGTCAAATATTTACGCCCTTAGAAAACCTGAAGGCGGTTCTTGGTTTTCGGGGCCCCGTACGTGGCTAGGCTCCCAAAAAGTCCCACATATGTGGTATCCCCGTACTCAGGAGAAGCAGCAGAATTTATTTTGGGGTGTTATTTCACATATGCCCATAGCATGTGTGAGCAATATATCATTTAGTGACAACTTTGTGAAAAAAAAATAAAAAAAAATTAAAGTTTGTAATTTTCCCGCAACTTGTGGCAAAATATAAAATATTCCATGGACTCAAAATGCCTCTCAGCAAATAGCTTGGGGTGTCTACTTTCTAAAATGGGGTCATTTGTGGGGGTTTTGTGCCATCTTGGCATTTTATGGCCTTCAAAACTGTAATAGGTAGTGAGGAGTGAAGTCAAATATTTACGCCCTTAGAAAACCTGAAGGCGGTTCTTGGCTTTCGGGGCCCCGTACGCGGCTAGGCTCCCAAAAAATCCCACACGTGTGGTATCCCCGTACTCAGGAGAAGCAGCAGAATTTATTTTGGGGTGTCATTTCACATATGCCCATAGCATGTGTGAGCAATATATCATTTAGTGACAACTTTGTGTAAAAAAAAAAAAATTATTTTTTTGTCATTATTCAATCGCTTGAGGCAAAAAAATAAAATATTCAATGGGCTCAACATGCCACTTATCAATTTCCTTAGGGGGTCTACTTTCCAAAATGGGGTCATTTGGGGGGGTTTTGTACTGCCCTGCCATTTTAGCACCTCAAGAACTGAGATAGGCAGTCGTAAACTAAAAGCTGCGTAAATTCCAGAAAACGTACCTTAGTTTGTAGATGTGACAACTTTTGCGCAAACCAATAAATATACAGTTATTGACTTTTTTTTTACCAAAGACATGTGGCTGAATACATTTTGGCCTAAATGTATGACTAAAATTGAATTTATTGGATTTTTCTAATAACAAAAAGTAGAAAATATAATTTTTTTTCAAAATGTGCGGTCTTTTTCCATTTATATCGCAAAAAATAAAAATCGCAGAGGCAATCAAATACCATCAAAAGAAAGCTCTATTTGTGGGAAGAAAAGGACGCAAATTTTGTTTGGGTACAACATTGCATGACCGCGCAATTACCAGTTAAAGCAGCGCAGTGCCAAATTGTAAAAAGACCTCTGGTCATTTACCAGCAAAATGGTCCGGTCTGAAAGTGGTTAAAGAAGAAAACTTACCTTAATATAGTCCTTCTGCAGTACCTGTATGACGGCAGAACAAGTCTCTAGAATAATGATTCCCAGAGCCTGGGGGGAGATGCCAGTCGAAAACTTGATGTCCTGCAGACTTCTCCCCATCAGCAAGTACCACAAGGTGGCGACCAGCCTCTGCTCGGGAGTGATGGCTTGCCGTATGCAGGTGTCCTGCTTGGTAATATAAGGGGACAGCAAAGCCAATAGACAGTGAAAAACGGGGTCAGTCATCCGGAGATAATTCCTGAAATCATCAGGATTATTCTCCCGGATCTCCCACAGCAAAGGCATGTGAGAGAATTGTTTGTCCATGAACTCCTCCTCACCCTGTTCATAGACTGGACTTGGATCAAAGAAAGAACTCTAACACCAAGCCCCTGCACAGCATGAACTCTACGATGAGTACATACCCACAACATGGTTTTAAAACAGTCAGCTGGTCAGAACAAACAGAATGCACTGAAAATCAGAAGGAACCTAAGAAGAACGATCTGAAAATCAGAAACAAGCGGACAAGAACGCACTGCAATACAGATACAAACTGATAACACACACTGAAAGACAGGAACGAACCCACAAGCACAAACTGAAGAACAGATACAAACTGAAAAGCACAAGGCTGAAAAGCGTGAATCATCTCTCAGCAAACTTCTACTAACACAAGATTAGCAGAAGGAGCCCAAAGGGAGGCGCACTGGTTATTGAACTTCCTATTTATAGTGCCGCTGTACGTTTTGTACGTCAGCGCGTTCTTGCCGATCGGAATTTCTGACAACATTTGTGTGACCATGTGTATGCAAGACAAGTTTGAGCCAACATCCGTTGGAAAAAAATCTACGGTTTTGTTGTCGGAATGTCCGATCGTGTGTACGCGGTATTAGAGACGGTCCTGGTGCATGCTGGTCTTTCTTGACTAAAGCCTTCTTCACAAATGCAGTCGAAATGTTTTCACAGGACTAAGTTCATTTTCATGGCAAAAAGGGACTTTGCAATTAATTACAATTCATCTAATCACTTTTCATAACATTCTGTAGTATATACAAATTGCCATTATGAAAACTGAGGCAGCAGATTTTGTGAAAATCAATATTTGTGTCATTCTTAAAACCTTTGGCCACAGCTGTACATAAAATGAACCCTGCAATTAGAGCCATTGGGACACCATAAAATACATGTTTTCACAAATAGGGATGTGTGCTTCATAAAGTTATTGTGGTGTTACGTTGTGAGCCAAGTTTATATTAAAACAATGCTTGCTAGGATTCTTTTAATGTTTATAAAGCAGCTAATATATCTAGAACATCTGAGGGGAAGGACACCATTGGAGAGAGATCTTGCTGGTTATCTACAGTAGAGATGTTCTGAAATAACATCAAATACAAACAAACAAGGGACTCAGATGTCTGTTCATTTAGTGCTCAAACAAGTTTAGAATTTGCTGAAGTTGTATTTGGTTCCTGTGAAGGGGAAAGTTTTTTGCCCAGCTCAGAATATCTGTTCAGCAGGTTAACAAGTAACATATGCACAGCACACCATTATGCAAAAATATTATCCTTAAAATGATACCTAAGTCCTGTACACACTATGATAAAATTGGAAGAAAAATTACATATCAAGGCAAATTCGATTTTCGTATAGTGTGTACACAACTTTTAACATCCAATTACGACTTTGCAAACTAAAATTTCCGAAGGGACAAACCAGTGGCAACATTTCCAAAGGGACAAACCAGTGACAAACCCATCCATTGGGGCGCCCGGGTGCTGCCCCCTCTATCCACGGCGCCACTCCTTATTCATGCATCTGGACCCTTTCAGGACACCAGGAGCATGAATTACAGTGGCGGGGGTGTTTTTTGGAAGCACCTGATAAGAGCCAGAGGCTCTAAAAGGGTTCAAAATAGGGTGGTCTTGGGTCGCAGAGCATTGCCAGGAGTTACAACGGGGAATCAATAGCCGAAAAGAGAAGAGGCCTAATTTGCCCCTGAGGGGTAAGTGCTTCAGACCCGACAAAACGGGGGGTGGTGGTACTGTTTGATGCCCCCCCCCCAAAGAATTACCACCATCTGCCACTGGGACAAACTCCAAAATATTTCTTGTACGGGAACAAAATGTGTAGCGTTTTCCTACGATTTTTGTACGAGAAAAATCAAAAAAGAAAGACGAATGATCATAAACAAACAACAACAAAAAAAGCCTTTGTCATATGAGAATTTTCGTACATTATTTTTTTCCTCACTTGCAACTTGTGAAACAACGAGGAAAACCAAAGTAATATTTTCCTGATTTTCTTATAGTTTATACCCCGCTTAAACAGAGACGTATAAATTGCCATAGTTCATTAACATAAATCATATATGTCGTGCCACTGTATTTTTTTTTTTTTAATCCTCTAAGATCCTTATTCCTGCAGCACTGTTGTGTGGCCACATGATCTTTCCCTGTTTTTTGGCATCTGCAGGGACAGATCCTTGGGAGAAGGGGGTTCTATTACTCTGCTAATGTATGCTCTCTGTGTGAGTCTGTGTCTGGCCAGCCCTGATTGGTGCTGTGCCATTCACATGACTTAAAAAAAAAAAAAAACTGTTTCAGAAGAGAAATTCAAATTAAATTATAAATCACAAGCGTATTTGTTCAATAGGTACCTCCAGATTATTGATGGGATATTCATGCTCGATTCCAGATCAAATTCCATTAATCTTTCAAAATATCTAAGTTTTTTAGCACCAACTCTTTTATAGGCTAGGAGTAGGTTAACATAATAGTTAAACCCCTGTGAAAGGAATATCCTTATTTTATAAACTTTTCTCAGAATTCTCTAAATATGTTAAAACCAATAATATGCTGAAATGGGAAAAGGATCTTTCCCTATCTATTTCTTGGGAACAATGGTATAAGGCCATTATTCTGAGCACTAAGGCATCATCCTGCATTGAACATTGGGATAATGCCCAAAAGATATTA
Source organism: Lithobates pipiens (assembly GCF_037356315.1). Taxonomy (NCBI): domain Eukaryota; kingdom Metazoa; phylum Chordata; class Amphibia; order Anura; family Ranidae; genus Lithobates; species Lithobates pipiens. The sequence continues at coordinate 102,180,059 of NW_027507785.1, forward strand.
AACAGATGGTACCTTACACCATATAAACTTTCCAAAATCTACCCACTCTACCCAACTTGCTGGCGATGCAATGAACAAACCGGTTCCTTTATCATATTTTATACAGTTGTCAGACTGTTCTAAACATGGGAAACATGCGTCCCTTTACAGGCATACTATAGACACCCCCAGTACGAAATTTAAAGGAATATTACACTTTTATTGTTTCATTTTAAGCTTTATTAAAGTCACTGCTTCAGAAAAAACAGCAGTTTTTAAAACTTTTTTTTTTGCATTGATACATGGGGCAGGACCCAGATCTCCAAACACTTTTTATGACAATACCATGCATATAAGCCTTTAAAATTAGCATATCATCATATAAGTGAATAAAGTGTATACTAGATCTGAAATGAAGTTAACATAAATCATATAGAAAAAAAACCCCCACAAAAATTTATGTATATTAAAACAAAAATTGTGTGCTAAATCTAAACCAATAAAATTAGCAAAAATAGTATTCAAAAGCAAAAATTGTGTGTGCTAAATCTAAACCAATAAAATTAGCAAAAATAGTATTCAAAAGCAATAAAGAGTTCATATATAATGAAGAAAAATTGTCCAAAAAGTATTGTTGATTCCTCAAAATTGATATTAAGGTGCAAAAATATCCACAAATGCGTGTATATAGAAAATAATCAAAACAATCCTCCACCAGTGAGAAGAGGGGCCGCTTACCAGAGTTTTAGATCCCAGTGTTAGTGAGATCAGTAAGGCAACAGCACAGAGGTTTCTGGATAAACCGTCACAGGCACCACACCATTTGCATCTCCAATACGAAGGCTCCAATCGGGAAACGAAGGTATCGTAGATTGCTGACACCACGCTGCTTCTATCTCCAATACGAAGCCTCCAGTCAGGAAACGAGGGTATCGTGGATCATGTATAAAAAATCAAAGGCACTCGCATAGCGTAAAACCACTTGGTTTAATGAAATAGAATAAAAAAGTTTACACTCACATATGTATAGAAAAAACGATCACATAAAAAACGAGCCGGCCGGACTCGTGTGCCGCCCGCACTTCCTGGTTGGGCGTAGAACGCGCAGACGTCAGAACGCCTATCTCCCTACGCGCGTTTCGTCACGAACGGACGTGTTCACGGGATGCACGGGTTTATCCAGAAACCTCTGTGCTGTTGCCTTACTGATCTCACTAACACTGGGATCTAAAACTCTGGTAAGCGGCCCCTCTTCTCACTGGTGGAGGATTGTTTTGATTATTTTCTATATACACGCATTTGTGGATATTTTTGCACCTTAATATCAATTTTGAGGAATCAACAATACTTTTTGGACAATTTTTCTTCATTATATATGAACTCTTTATTGCTTTTGAATACTATTTTTGCTAATTTTATTGGTTTAGATTTAGCACACACAATTTTTGCTTTTGAATACTATTTTTGCTAATTTTATTGGTTTAGATTTAGCACACACAATTTTTGTTTTAATATACATAAATTTTTGTGGGGGTTTTTTTTCTATATGATTTATGTTAACTTCATTTCAGATCTAGTATACACTTTATTCACTTATATGATGATATGATAACATTTATGTATACTATTTACTAATTATATTTTCGTCACTTAATATTGTTCTTTTCTATATCTATCGGTATAGTTTCGGATTAGGTTTTAGGTATATAATTTTTTGTTTTTAGCGCAGCTCATTTTGTTCACCTATTTAGTTTGATATCGGAGTATTACGATTAGGGTTGCTGCTTATAGGTTACTTTCTTTTGCTGTTTGAGTAGCGCGGTTTACCCTTTGTACCGTCTTTAAAATTAGCACTTTTGATTTCTCCCATAGACTTTTAAAGTCCGCAGCTTTCGAATTTGCCGCGAACAACTAAAATTGTCCGCTGTTCGGCAAACTGGCGAACAGCCAATGTTCGAGTCGAACATGAGTTTGACTCAAACATAAAGCTCATCCCTGTTTGAGAAGTTATGGCAAATGTGGACTACAGTAGTTGCCCTAGAGCTTCTATCTCACTCAAAAACATGAGCTGCAGTTCTTAAACCATGTTTTTGTATTATTCCTGGAGTAATATCAAGGATTCACAGTTCTCTGTTTTTCTAATTTCTTGAATTGTCCATGATAATGTTGTTGTTATATTAGCTAGAGCCTGTTTGCAGTTAGAACCCAATGAGGTAAACAGGGATTTTACTATACTGTTTATGTATGTTTTATTTGATCATTTGTATGATTACTGATTGAAATGTGTATGTTAATTTTTTTTTGTTAATATTTGTATGGAAATTTAAATAAAAAGCCTTTAAAGATAAAAAAACAAAACAAATTAAATGATACATATCAAAAAACTATAATACAGCCCCAATATATCTTTATTAAACATCAAATGTGTTTTTTTGTGCAGTAATATGGTGAAGGCAGAGTCAAATATGATTGACACTAGATTTTATTTTGTTCAGGTGATATCTGTATACAAGGTTCTTTTTTTACTTTACAAGTATTAGCAATTATATTAGATATATTTAATACTGATTTATATTAATGCTAAGCTTTTTTGTGAGTTTCTTAGTGAATGTAACCAATCATCATACTATATCCCGTCTTCATAGTGTTTAGCAATAGGAAGACATGGAAGAGGACGGATGGAGGACAGTGTCATTTACGAATGTGTATACACTCACCTCATTGTATACCTCAAGGCTCAAACACACATGCATGTGTGTGTACGCATATATATATATATATATATATATATATATATATATATATATATGTATATATATATATATATATATATATATATATATATATATATATATGTATATATATATATATATATATATATATATATATATATATATATATATATATATATATATATATATATATATAGCAGTAGAGAAGAAGTGGACAATGTCAGTAGGGTAGAGGTTGGTGTCAGTAGAGCAGTGGATGGTGTCAGTAGTTCCTTTTTATTATTATTTTTTTTTTATAATAACTTTTTTACAATTTTATTATTTTTACAAAATTTTGTTTACAATAAATTATTATTATTTAATTTTTTTAGGAGCCCAATTGGGGGGCTTTGGTGAAATATCAGGGGTCTAAATTGCTGATGTCTTACTTTTGAGACAGAGAAAGGGACTGAGGACAGAGATTCCCCAGTTCTTTTCTCTGCAGCCAAGCTGCAGGGGAAAACTGCACAGCACAGTGTGTTTCTTAATCATGGGATCCCATGTTTAAGTAAATTCTATGACGAAACATGTCTGGGTGTGGCTACAGAGCGATCATTGAGGAAGACATGGAATGCTGACCAGTATACACCGAGTGGCTCATATCTTGCTATCTTGTAAACCCTGGGTCTGCCATGGCCATCCATTATCCAGCTACTTTTGGTTTTGGAGTGCTGCGCACTTGTTTATGGTGTGCCTTTGATATTCCACATGTGAGTGTAATGCAGTGAAATTTTATGATTAAAGTGTGTGAAGATTTTACACTATCGGAGGCTGTGCTTTTTTCATTTACGTGAAGTGTGTAAAGAGGATTAATCTGGAGCTGTGTATTTGCCTCTGATTGACACCTGAAGATCTGTCACTCTTCATCCCTGTGAAAAGAGGGTTTAAGTGTCTATAGCCGAACACGGCAGTGTGAGGCATAAACAGATGGTGAGTGTGTGCACATAAGGGGATTGAAGTCAAAGTCACGGCGGTGTGGTGGAGGAGTGTTCCTGGAAGTTTTTATGAATTAGAATTATAAGTGATTCACTGGTCACCATCTAATGGACATTGGATGTTTTGTGTTTAAAAATTGGACACTTTATTTATTTATTTATATATTTTGTTGCAATCACTCATTTCACAGGGTGTTTTCATTATAGTTACCTATGTTATTTGTATACTTTTATTGGATACATATGTGACATCCAATTATGTCAGTTCAAAGGTGCTTTAAAGTCCATTCGATTCGGAAACTGCTATGTGGATAATCCAAAGCAAGCTGCAGTGATCACACTCAGGTGCTCCCTCTAGGTATTAAATGCTCACCTCAGAGCGTGTGGCTTTGCAGTTAAGCTCAGTCATAACATGCCTGTGAACCACCTCTGGGCTCTGCAGTTTTAACCAGACTCCTGGATCCGTCAGTGCAATACCTTGGTTTAGTAAAAAAAGGACTGGATGGTGTAATATAGTTTGAACAGTTTATTAAATCACAAAAACCCCCCTATGGGGTACTCACGTAGATCAGGCACGTGAGTGCACTAATCTACATGAAATGTACAAATCATTAGTAAGACCTCATCTGGAATATGCTGTGCAGTTTTGGGCACCAGTTCTCAAAAAGGATATCATGCAGAGAAGGGCAACCAAACTGATAGGCATGGAGGAGCTCAGCTATGAGGAAAGATTAGCGGAACTGTATTCTCTCTTGAGAAGAGGAGATTAAGAGGGGATATTATAAACATGTACAAATATATAAGGGGTCCATATAGTGAACTTGGTGTTGAGTTATTCACCTTACGGTCAACACAGAGGACAAGGGGGCACTCCTTACGCCTGGGCGAAAAGAGATTTCATATCCAAATACGGAAAGGTTTCTTCACAGCAAGAGCTGTGAAAATGTGGAATAGACTCCCTGCAGAGGTGTTTCTGGCCAGCTCAGTAGATTGCTTTAAGAAAAGCCTGGATTTTTTCCTAAATGTACATGATATAACTGGGTACTAACATTTATAGGTAAAGTTGATCCAGGGAAAATCTGATTGCTTCTCTGGGATCAGGAAGGGATTTTTTTTACCCCTGCTGTAGCAAATTGAATCATGCTTTGCTGGGGTTTTTTGTCTTCCTCTAGGGATATGCAATTAGTGGAACTCCAGCTGTTGCAGAACTACAAGTCCCATGAGGCATTGCAAGACAGCCATAAGCATGACACCCAGGGGCAGAGGCATGATGGGACTTGTAGTTTTGCAACAGCTGGAGGTCCGCTAATTGCGTATCCCTGCTCTAGATCAACTGTGGGTATAGGATTGTGTATATGGGATGCACAATATTTTTTATTTATTTATTTATTTTTATGGTTGTACTAGATGGACTTGTGTCTTTTTTTTTTTGCTGATTAGCTATGTAACAAATAAAGGTAATGGTGCAACGTTATAGTTGAAATCCATTACGTTTTTCTCTCCTATTTTAAATGAAATCTTTTTTTTTTTATACTTTTCTGCCACAGTCTGTAGACATAATGGTACAACCACTGAGGACAAAACGGCAGCTTTTAGCATGAAAACCTCAAAATACAAATAGAATTCAATCTCATTCTGTTTCTGAGAGTTATTTTTATTACAAGGCCCCCAAATGAGTTTAAAATAAGCAGCATAAATGTGCTAAAATGCACGGCTGAATTATACTGAGAGCTTGGTAAAATGAGGGCTGTGATCCAAGGGCGCAGATGTTAAAATTAGTTTTAGATCACTAACATTAAAGTGACAGAGTGGAAATATTGCCGAGGAGAACGAGCTGGGCTTTAAATGTGGAAACAGAGAGAAACAGTTCAATCTGAGTGTAATAACAGAGCATAATCCATTTAAACATGATCTTCCACCCAACTCAAGGCTTCATTGTGTTCCTGTGTTTAATTAAAGGATATTGTTCAGTGAAGAAGAGTAGATTAGAACAGAGGAAGTACTATATCAATTCTATTGAAGGAGGACTTCGCTAAGCACTATTTTATGTACAATGCATAACCCCATTAAAGTTTACAAAATCTGAAAACATTTTTGTGAATAAAATGATTTTGTAGAACTCCCCTGCCTCTAGGGGCATAAAGAATCATGTTCTTTCTAAGAGCTGGAATTAAAGCCCGAATTAACTCTCAGTTTAACCACTTCAGCCCCGGAAGATTTTACCCCCTTCCTGACCAGAGCACTTATTGCAAATCGGCACTGCGTCGCTTTAACTGACAATTGCACGGTCGTGCAGCATTGCACCCAAACAAAATTTATGTCCTTTTTCTTCCCACAAATGGAGATTTCTTTTGGTGGTATTTGATTACCTTTTTATTTTTTGCGCTATAAACAAAAAAAGGGTGACAATTTTGAAAAAAACTGCATAGCTGGGGGTCATCGCCATTTGGTTAGTGGGCACACATGTGCCTGAAGTGACCCTGAGACTGCAAAGCTGGGGGTCATCACCATTTGGTGAGTGGGGACACATGTGCCTGAAGTAACCCCCAGACTGCAAAGCTGGGGGTCATTGCCATTTGGTGAGTGGGGACACATGTGCCTGAAGTGACCCTGAGACTGCAAAGATGGGGGTCATCGCCATTTGCTGAGTGGGGACACATGTGCCTGAAGTGACCCCGAGACTGCAAAGCTGTGGGTCATCACCATTTGGTGAGTGGGGACACATGTGCCTGAAGTAACCCCCAGACTGCAAAGCTGGGGGTCATTGCTATTTGGTGAGTGGGGACACATGTGCCTGAAGTGACCCTGAGACTGCAAAGATGGGGGTCATCGCCATTTGGTGAGTGGGGACACATGTGCCTGAAGTGACCCCGAGACTGCAAAGCTGTGGGTCATCACCATTTGGTGAGTGGGGACACATGTGCCTGAAGTAACCCCCAGACTGCAAAGCTGGGGGTCATTGCTATTTGGTGAGTGGGGACACATGTGCCTGAAGTGACCCTGAGACTGCAAAGATGGGGGTCATCGCCATTTGGTGAGTGGGGACACATGTGCCTGAAGTGACCCAGAGACTGCAAAGCTGGGGGTCATCACCATTTGGTGAGTGGGGACACATGTGCCTGAAGTAACCCCCAGACTGCAAAGCTGGGGGTCATTGCCATTTGGTGAGTGGGGACACATGTGCCTGAAGTGACCCTGAGACTACAAAGCTGGGGGTCATTGCCATTTGGTGAGTGGGGACACATGTGCCTGAAGTGACCCTGAGACTGCAAAGATGGGGGTCATCGCCATTTGGTGAGTGGGGACACATGTGCCTGAAGTGACCCCGAGACTGCAAAGCTGGGGGTCATTGCTATTTGGTGAGTGGGGACACATGTGCCTGAAGTGACCCTGAGACTGCAAAGATGGGGGTCATCGCCATTTGGTGAGTGGGGACACATGTGCCTGAAGTGACCCAGAGACTGCAAAGCTGGGGGTAATCGCCATTTGGTGAGTGGGGACACATCTGCCTGAAGTGACCCCGAGACTGCAAAGCTGGGGGTAAGCGCCATTTGGTGAGTGGGGACACATCTGCCTGAAGTGACCCCGAGACTGCAAAGCTGTGGGTAATCGCCATTTAGTGAGTGGGGACACATGTGGGGGTGGCGTGTCTACACCTGAAAAGTCCTGGAGCATCTGTGGTCCATTGCACTTCAAACGTTTTTTTCCCCATTGTGGATCAGAACATTCAGCACATTTATTTGGACTTTATTTACATGTTTTTTTTTTTGCTTTGTATATTCACATTTGCACTTATTGACATGTGGTTACACATGTTTGATAATATTTGCGAGCGCCACATTTCCATAATTTTACATTTCTGGTGAGTAGCACTTTGTGTGTGGCGGCTGCTTTAGTTTTCCTTTTCACAGTTTTTTCACCATTCAGCACGAGTTTAAATTTTATATTTTTCCCAATTTTGAAAAAAAAAGCAATATTTTTTACATTTTGCTATAATAAATATGCCCCAAAAATATATAAAAAAAATTATTTTTTTCCTTAGTTTAGGCCGATATGTATTCTTCTACATATTTTTGGTAAAAAAAAAATTGCAATACCCTTATATTGAATGGTTTGCGCAAAAGTTATAGCGTTAATATATATATATATATATATATATATATATGTATATATGGCATTTTTATTATTATTATTTTTTATTAGTAATGGTGGCGATCTGCGATTTTTATCATGACTGCGACATTATGGCGGACACATCGGACACTTTTGACACTATTTTGGGACCATTGTCATTTATACAGCAATTAGTGCTATAAAAACGCACTGATTACTGTGTAAATTACACTGTCAGGGAAGGGGTTAATCACTAGGGGTGATAAAGGGGTTAAGTGTGTCCTAGGGAGTGATTCTAACTGTGCAGGGGATGGGCTTCAACCCGATGACAGGGAGCAGTGATCTCTGTCATTACACAAGGCAGAATGGCGAAAGGCCTTGTTTACATAGGCACTTCCCCGTTCTGTGGCTCTGTGCCCACTATCCCTGCCAATTAAAGGTGACATACAGGTACGCCCATTTGTCCACTGCTGCCATTGTGCTGACGTATATCAGCGTGCAGCAGGCGGCAAGTGGTTAAGTCAGCTAATTACATTCATGGTGCATCAATTAAAACACGTTCAAAGTTTTACAATTCATTTAGAAAGCAGCCACAGCCTGAGTAGAAAAGCCTGTCCTCTGACCATGGCCAGGACAGGGGGGCGAGCAGAAGAGGCAGCTGCCCTGGACGCAATGTGTATTGTAGAAATGGGGGCATCACAATTTCCTTCTACTATAAGGCTGACAGGAGTAGTGACATCACTACCTCTGTCAGTCCAGTTCTAGAAATGGCAAGAAGAGGAGTAGAGAGCCGGGAGGGAGTATGGGTTGTGCTTTATCTCCCCCTCTTCCTCATAGGCTCACACATAAGAAAGGGGGAGGCACAATTTGGCATCTTGAATGATTTTGTCCAAGTACTGCCTCTGACAACATGCTGCAGAAAAGGACCCTAGCTCTCTAGTCTTTTGGAAGAGATTCAACACCCCCTGATGAGTCAGAGCTAGATCTCTCTGATCAACAGGAAGTATCAGCTTTACTGATTGGATAGCTCTAGCTCTGACTCAGCAGGGTGTGTATCAGACCACTGCAGAAAGACCATTACCTCCACACAGAGCACAAGCTTCCTTCTCTGCAGCAAGTCTGCAGGGGACAGGCTTTCCTACTTAGGCTGTGGCTAATTCTCATAGAAAATAAACTGTAAGATTTTGCACACCTAATGTTTCAATGTACATGAAATGTATTTAACTAATTTAAAGGTTAAGTTCACTATTACTAGAAAACATCCTATGCAGTCCAAAGGAAAATATTAAAAAGAAACTGTGCAACTTGTAAAATGTTTATTTATTTTATTGTCATACCTGTAGGCTGTTTGGGCCTCTTGGGAAGCCTGGCCGAAAAACTCCCAGTTAGTAATCCCCATGTCCTGCCTTAGACAGAAAAAAAAACATGAAAGGAATTCTAACTCCTAACTACTCTTTCAAAAACTACAAACAAAGGGTTTGGGTTTAAGATACACTTTAATGTTGTTCACAACATTTTTGCTGTGCTCTAAAAAGGTCCAAGGAACATCACCTAGTGTAACATGCTGAGGAATGCATTTTTTTTCCTTTTTTACAATTTTTCCCCCTCCTCTGAGTATTGCGCTTCCCTAGGCAGAGAAGCAAAAATTCTGGCTGCTGATCTACTGCTGGTCTACAGTAAAAACTGGATCTATCCTATATCTATCCTAGAGGCTGAACAACATACTGAACAACATACAGTGTGCCTGTTCAATAAAAGGACCCAAGCAGGAAGCCCCCTTTGATCCTCTAGGAAGGATCTGCTGTAGGCCTGAGACACCTAGTTGGAGACCTGTAGCCAAAAGCAGCTTGTTAGTTTGATCACTCCTTCATGTCAGAAAGTGTTAATCAAGCTTACCTAAAAAAGGATATACAAGGATATAAAAACATCTGTCTCGTTCTGCCATAGGAGATCCATTCATGAAAAGCTCTAGGACCTCAATGGGTTCTGAGATTATCCCGTTGGTATAGCATACTTCACACTTTGGCTATTGTGGCTTTTTGCCAATTTCTCAGTTGCTCCATAAGAACTTCCTTCGTTTTGTTCTATGCAAGCTACACAGCGCCCACACCAAAAATGATTCTCTTTATAAGTGAGTATAAATTTGTTTTCAGTCTTGTAACAAATGTGTCATTCTTCAACGTTTCCAATGTCAGAGTGAAAATGTACTTTGCCTATGACGGCAAACCTGTACCTTTATTGAGTGACCCTCTACCTTGCCTATTCGCTTAAGGCCTCATGTACATTGCTGCTGCTAAATGGATGTTTAGGAGCAGTTGGGCATTTTTTTCAACTGCTCCTGAATTCTCCTCTATGTTATCTTATCGGTATATGTACATAGGGTCGTTTATAGTCGTTTCTAGGCAGTTGAGTTTAGAGGCCTTTTTTGGAAAGCAAAGAATTGGGTTCAGATGCTGAGTTTAGAGGCATTTCAAGTGCCAAACGCTTATAAACGCAGCTAAATGCAGTAACTCATGTTTAACTGCGTTCCGTTTACAGGTGTTTTTGATTTTTGGCTATTTAAAAAAAAAAAATGTAACGCTTCTAAATGCAAACACAGCAAAACGCCGCTAAACGCAGCATGTAAACGCAGCAAGACGCACATTTTAAATGTGGGTTATTAATTGTCAAGTTCGATTGTTCAGGAGAAGTTGTAAAAATGGCCCAGTTCATCTGCCTTACCTATACTTGCCATCCATTACAGTGTATGTAATCCCAAAATTCTAAAATCATATGCATATGGATTGTAACTGTTTTCTTTTTGAGAAGTAGGTACTTTTACGTGCACATCCTGCCAGCCACAGTACTGTAAAGTGACCTTTCTGTCGAAGGGTGACACTGCTAATCCACTGTTTTGCAATGCAGCAGCCGTATTGTCACTTTGCTATGTGTACACCCTCAATGGGACTGTAGGATGCTGTGCTGATGCACAGTGTGCTTAATGTTTTGTTGAAGTCAGTCCATGTAAGCCTACTCAACAAGTCTGCATATACTTCCTGGACCGGCCCTACCATGCTTTACCGTGTCTCACTGCTGAAGGCAAGAAGAAGTAGAAAGGAACACCAATAAGCTACTCTCTGGATCTACAACAGAGGGAAATACTGCAATTGAGTATAGGATAGACATGTGCAGTTTGTTTTGTTCTGAATTAAAATTCGGATTAATTTTCATTATTATTATTAGAATAGTACCGAATTTAAATTAATCCAAATAATGAAATTCAAATTCGGACGAAATTTGATAGTTTTCGAATAGTTTACGAATTCGAAAACGTATTGAATTCGAATAGTTTTCAAATTTAAAAACTTTTCGAATTTGAATAGTTTTTCCAATTTCCAAATGTGAATAGGGGATATTACTGCGCCAACTCAATTAGTGAAGAAAAATTAACAGCTGCTACATAAGAATGTGACAAAAATTCAATGCAAAAGATCAGTGAAAAATGTAGCGCTAAAAATATAAAACAATAAACATGAACAATGTATCAAGTATTTTGTGTAAATAATAAAAACTTTGTGATAAAAATCAATCTCAAATATAATGAATATAAAACAGAACATTTATATCATGAGTAGAAACACAGGTGAGAAAGTCCCAAAGGTTAAACAATCCTATGGTAAACATATATGGAGTCCACCACGAAAAGTTGTTGCTCAGAAGTGGGGTACAAAGGCCTCAGCAGGCATGTAGAGCATCAGGGATAGCATGTCCTCCACCCGAGATAAGTGGTATACACCCTTACCGGAATTAGTGGACTTGAATGTCAGCGACAATGAGTCAATCAAGCAAGGATAGCACAATCAGCAGATTTCCAAAATGATCCAGGGAATCCAAAGAGCTCCAACGGAATCGTGCAGGTAACCGTGAGTCTGGAACTCAGATGTTAAGCAGGCAGACTGGAAAGCCAAAAACTCTTATCCGAAGGGATATAGAAATAAAACATGCCTGATTACAAGATCACATTTATCTACTCATTACCGTATTTTTCGGACGATAAGGCGCACCGGATTATAAGGCGCACTAGCAACGACCGGCTGATATAATGGATATTTCCATATATAAGGCGCATCGGACTATAAGGCGCACTGGATTATAAGGCGCATTTAATGAAACACAACTCGGATGCGATACTGTAAGTCAAATTTTATTCAACTCTTTAGCAATAACCATAAAATGGTCTATAACAATAACTCTTAACACTGTTCAATTAAATACAAAACCAGACACTCACTTTTTCACTTTATTCTTCAATAACTCTTAACACTGTTCAGTTACCGGTGAATACCGTACAAAACCAGACACTCACTTTTTCACTTTATTCTTCTCCCGCAAATCCATCAAATTCTTCATCTTCAGTGTCTGAGTTTAACAATTGGGCAATTTCGGCATCAAGCACGCCCGTATCCCTCTCATCATTCTCATCAGTATCCGAGTCAGGCTCGTTGCTGTCATCGGTACCGGTACTTAGCTGTTCAGTGATAATTCCGGACTTCTTGAAAGCTCGGATTACACTGGTGACTGATACCTTCGCCCAGGCATCCACGATCCACTGGCAGATAGTGGCGTAACTCGCCCGGCGTTGCCTCCCTGTGTTGGTGAATGTGTGTTCACCTTCTGTCATCCAATGCTCCCACGCAGCTCGCAATTTAACTTTAAATGACCTGTTGACACCTATATCTAGTGGCTGCAGTTCTTTGGTTAATCCACCCGGAATGATGGCAAGCACCGAATTAGTTTTCTTCACTTGGGCTTTGACAGTATCTGTCAGATGGGCGCGCATGGAGTCACAGACCAATAGGGATGGAGATTCGTGGAAAAAGCCACCCGGTCTCTTGACGTAAACCTCTCTCAGCCACTCACTCATCTTCTCCTCGTCCATCCAGCCCTTCGGGTTAGCCTTGATGATGATGCCAACCGGAAACTTTTCTTTTGGCAGAGTCTTCCTCTTGAAAATTACCATGGGTGGTAGTTTCTGGCCATTAGCCTGGCAACCGAGAACTACAGTGAAGGATGACTTTTCGTTTCCTGTAGTGCGTATAGATACCGTACTGGTCCCTGTTCTCTCGACAGTACGGTTTACAGGGATATCAAAGGTAAGGGGGACCTCGTCCATGTTGGTGATGTGCTCTGGTCGGATTTTCTGTTCATTGATCTTGTTCTTGCAGTAGGTATGGAAAATGGCCAGCTTTTCTTCGTAATCCTTTGGCAGTTGCTGTGACATAGTGGTTCTTGTGCGGATAGAGAGATTCCGCCTTTTCATGAAACGGAAGCACCAAGAGGGACCTCCTCGAAAGTCGTTGATCTCCATGTCGCGTGCGATCGCTGTTGCTTTGAGTCGAATAGAGACAGTAGAGACGCTTCTACCTGCGGTTCTCTGTTCAATAACCCACTGTTCAATTTTGTCCTCCAACTGTGGCCATCTTGCTTTGTTTCCTCGGAAACTCAGTTTGGTCTTCTTTACCTGGCGCAGGGCATCTTCTTGCTTCCTCCACTTCCGTACCATTGATTCATTAATGTTGAATTCTCTCGCAGCTACTCTATTTCCATGCTCTACTGCATGACTGATAGCCTTCAGTTTGAAATCCGCTTCGTAAGCATGTCTCTTAACAGGAGCCATTTTTGGGGCAGCGGGTATACCGTAGAAAATGAACGAATGAATGCGCACACCTCCTGACTAAGATGGCCGTAATGCTCACGAAGCTGCACTGCTTGGATTGGGCATTACGGCCATCTTAGTCAGGAGGTGTGCGCATTCATTCGTTCATTTTCTACGGTATACCCGCTGCCCCAAAAATGGCTCCTGTTAAGAGACATGCTTACGAAGCGGATTTCAAACTCATCGCTATCAGTCACGCAGTAGAACAACCTGAGAGAGGTTTACGGTACGTCAGTTTACGGTAAGAGACCGGGTGGCTTTTTCCACGAATCTCCATCCCTATTGATCTGTGACTCCATGCACGCCCATCTGACAGATACTGTTAAAGCCCAAGTGAAGAAAACGAATTCGGTGCTTGCCATCATTCCGGGTGCATTAACCAAAGAACTCCAGCGATGTCAACAGGTCATATATAAGGCGCACCGGATTATAAGGCGCACGGCCGATTTTGTGAGAAAATTTAGGCTTTTACGTGCGCCTTATAGTCCGAAAAATACGGTATATACATGTTCTGTTTTATATTCATTATATTTGAGATTGATTTTTATCACAAAGTTTATATTATTTCCAATTTCCAAACAGAATAAAATTGAATAGAAAATAAAGAAATAGAATAGGAAAAAAATTCTATTCTATTCCTTTATTTTCTATTCTATTTCATTTTTTTTGGAAATTGGAAAACTATTTGAATTCAAAAACTTTTCAAATTCGAAAACTTTTCACATTTGAAAACTATTTGAAATTGATTAGAACATTTTTTGAATTCGAAAACTATTTCGAAGTAGATGCAAAAAACGTTTTGAATCGATTAGAAAACGAATAAACGAAACAAGTCCCAAAAATGAATGAAACAAATTTAACTAAACTAATTTTTGTAAATGACGAATCGATACGAAACAAAACATTTTTTTTTTCATTCTGCAAATGTCTAGCTCGGGATCTAAAGTCCTTTAGTGTACCATGATTTCACAGGCAGTGATGATGCTTCCCTGATTCAGCCATGCAGATACAGAAACTTGTCCTATAACTATCACATAACTGCAGAAAAGAAAATCAGCAAAAGGATTATACTGTATAATGCATTTATTTATTAATGCAAAATAGGCACCATAATATTCCAGTATGCCTCCAGGAGATCCTGCATGGTTAAAACAATTAGGGCTTTTTATCTAATTCAAAGGACCTGCAGTCTTGTCTTTCTGTTGGAACATAGTGAGTTTCCAGGTGCTTCTGGGTACAGGGGAGCATTTTAACATGTCTCCCACAATAGAGTGCTGTATGGATGTATTGGTGGATATCCTGTGTAAACTGCATCCAAAACAACCTGGCAAAGGAGCTTGAAGATAGGAGAGTTTAAAGTGGAGCTCCAGGCTCCCCCCCAAAAAATAAAAGTCAGCAGCTGCAATATATATACATATACACACACATATACATATATATATATATATGTATATATATATATATATATATATATATATATATATATATATATATATATATATATATATATATTGTATTGGTGAAGAGGGGTGAAGAGCTGGCTCAGAGGCAGTCCAGTAAAATAAAAGTGTCTTTTATTCAGCAGAACAGAAGAAAAAAACATAAGACCAGACAGACTTGTCTTATCACACGGATGTGCACACAGGTATAGCTCACAGTTCATCAGCACACAGGCTTAGAGGTAACAGTTCATGGCTCGAAACAGAGCTACAGTCTTTTTGTGGTTTAAGCTCACCCAGCAGGTACACCATCCAGCAATGGACATTTCCACACATCGTGCTGCTGTGTCTCTCTCTCCTACTCAACAACTCCACACTGACACTTTCAGCACACCTGATAATAAGCAGGCCTGAAGGGAAAGTACCTGCCTTCTTCAATTAAACCCCTCTTAACCTTGCCCTCAATGTATATCTCAATGCAAACGATAGTTATATTTAACAATCCAATATAAGCTTACTTGAAATATTAACTTTCATATTATGAGTACCTCCTGTCATCTCTTTTCACAACTTCCTGAATTCCCTGCCTTGCAGTGTCCCTTCTGCTGTCTACTCTCAATTTCTAAGGAAAACATTTCCCATGGTACCTTGCTACCTGCAAGCCAAATTTCTGTACTGAATCCTGAAACTCCTCCTCTCATCACCTCTGTAGTTCAGAAGACAGGCTCTATGAATTGTCTGACACAGCTGGGACTACTCAAAGGGAATATGTGTCACAGAATTCAAGGAAGTAAAATTGTGGGGATCTTCACAAATTAAGTTTAAAAACTTCAAGATCATTCAGTTTAATAGGAGTAGGCTCTTAATAGTTAATACAATGTGGAAATATGATTAAATATACTTTCACAATTTGACAATAGATGCACTTTAAGTGGACCATGCACAGCAAAATAAATTTTCTTTTCTTCATTTTGGATACGATAGGGAATATTTTTGACCTCTGTTTCCCATTAGTGAGATTTCACTTCCTGTTCTGTAAACATAACAAGTTCTTCAAAGTGAAGGTTGGTAGTTTTAGACAACTGTTCCCTCTATTTCTATTGTGGTAGCTACTAAAAATGTGGATTTATTTCTTACTTCCAATGCTAGTGACATTTGTCTTTAGGACAAAAAGAGAAAGTGAATCTCCCCAGTGTGGACACAGACAGCAATACAGAGCCCTGATCACAACATCATCGAGTCTGTCTGGTATGACATGAAGAAACAGAAGGATTTGTGGCAGCCTACATCCACAGAAGGACTGAAGTCAGTTCTCCAAGATATTTTGAACAACTTACCTGCCGAGTTCCTTCAAAAACTGTGTGTAAATGTACCTAGAACACTTACAGCGGCACCATTCACACAGTTATGAACCTAGCCTAACTTTCCATTTTGTTAATTCGATAAAAATAAACTATTAACACCCTGAAGAAGACCACATTTAAAAGGGTCAAAATGCGTAAGGTTTTATGTGGAAGACCACCATTTTATGTCGTAAAATGCAATTTTATTAAGATTTCATACAATATTTAGTTCCATGTTGATTTATGGTTTTGTCATTTTCATGTAAATGCCAGAGCTCACTAAATAACTTCCCATTTTATTAATTTTATAAAAATAAACCATTAACCCCCTGAAGAAGACCACATTTAAAAGGGTCAAAACGTCTAAGGGTTTTATGTGGAAGACCACCATTTTTTGTAGTAAAATGCAATTTTATTAAGATTTCATACAATATGTAGTTCCATCTTGATTGATGGTTTTGTCATTTCCATGTAAATGCCAGAGCTCACTAACTAACTTCCCATTTTGTTAATTTGATAAAAATAAACTATTAAACCCCTGAAGAAGACCACATTTAAAAGGGTCAAAACGCGTAGGGTTTTATGTGGAAGACCACCATTTTTTGTAGTAAAATGGAATTGTATTAAGATATCATACAATATCTTGATTGATGGTTTTGTCATTTTCATGTAAATGCCAGAGCCCTTTTTTTTCCAACTCCCATGTAATTGTCAAACTGCCTTTTGATACAATAAAGAATTTTAAATAATGACCTTTGAACAATTTCTTGACTGCTAAAAAACCCCATGAGGGAATTTTTCCAATATATAAACTATTAACCCTTGTAGTTCTGAAAGTATCCTTAATTTACAGCCATAGGTGTGTGCACCCCCCTAAGTTCAAACACATATTCCTGTGTGTCTGTTTGTGTATATAAATAAATATATATTATATATATGCAGATATATATATATATATATATATATATATATATATATATATATATATATATATATATATATATATATATATATATATATATATATATATATATATATATTATATAATTACATAGACAAATATACAAACACTGTTATAAATAAAAGTAAACAAACAAACATTCTAAAACATCGACAGTGTCACTAGAGCAGTGGATGTGTCAGGAGAACAGTGGACGGTGTCAGAAGTGCAGTGGACTTTGTGGAAATGTGCACTGCACAGGGTAATTAGGATGTGCCCAGGCACACTCGACACACACCCTACGCACACCATGTTTACAGCATTTTTTCACATCTGCCTAAAACTTTTACATGGTAACATGTATATACTGTATATATACTGTATATATTCAGCAATAGAAACCTGCCAGGGGTTCTAGCCCCCACTACTTCATTTTAATTTCAACAGTATAATTCTCAGAGAATATAATAAACTGATGCTAAACATTTTGATTCCACCTTGTGCTGGATTAATCATGCATAGTGAAAGCCTTTTCCTCCTACTAAAAATGATTTGCATATGCTTGTTTTAATATGAATATTAGATCCATGTTTGTTTTGTTTCAAGTGCAAACTAATATGTGAGAAATAAGCAGATGGATTGCTTTCATAATTTGCAGCGTTGGCAATCACAAGTAGTGTGCGGTTTGTTGAAATGATCAGCTCTTATTATAGATAATTAATCAATAATATATTGCACCTGAAATGTTCTGTCGATTGGAAATATATAGAGTGTGTAATGTATGCAATTTATCACTAAATCGAATTAACTTATTTTGCAATTTAAGGAAGACTTGGTGGTCATAAATGGCTGTTTCTGTGAGTGTCTAGACAAAGGGTATGTATTTAAATTTTTTATAAATTTTCTTTTTTTATTTCAGTTTAATTATTTTTCCCTTGATGCATTTTGTAGGCTATTAATCAGTTTGAATGTTTACATGTAGTGATGTTTGTAAATAAATTATTAAAGTGGATCTGAACTCAAAAAGTAAAGATTTGCTATGTTATAGGGAATTTATATAGTTATTTAGAAATATTATTTGTGCATAGACAGTAACCTGAAAAATTTACCCTTTATCGTGTCCTACTGAAGCAGTGCCATTATCAGTTATTGAGAGTGCCTAGGCACTGCTGTGTCTACAACCTCATAACTCTATATCTGCAGTGAGAGATCTAAGGCATTGTGCCTCTGACTACTAGTCTCAGGAGCTTTGTAGTGAGACTTGGTGAGGTCACTACTGTGCTGCTCACTGTTCTTGCTGTAGTCTCAGGCATGTGGAAGCAAGGCCCTACCTCCAACAAGATGGCCACCTCTACAAAAAGTTAGAGCGCAGAATGGTAAGTCAGTAACTGGGAATGATTAACTGCAGTGAGACCATGGGCAACATTGGAGACTTGTGCTTTGCCCTCTGTCAGATTTTTTGGGGAATAGCTGCCATTTTTTTATCCTCTTTAAATACTGTAGCTGCTGACTTTTAATATTAGGACACATACCTGTCCAGGAATCCAGCGGTGTCCTCACCAAAGCTGATTTTTCAATTGGCTATCGGATGCTGCCACCACCATCTTCACTAAGGGAAACTGGCAGTGAAGCCTTGTGGTTTCACAGCCGGTTCCCTACCGTGCATGCACGCAGCATGCTGTCCTCTCTGATTGGGCCAGCTGCAGGGGAAGGAGGAGGGCAGCTGAACTTCTGGAGTTCTGCGGCAGTGTGAGGTCCCCCAGTATTTTTACCAGACCCTTTTCCTTGATAAGAATCTGGTATACAAGAAATTTGCATCAAAGGCAAAATAATTTTGTGACTTTGAATGAAGCACAGCTAAGAGCATAAACAAGTGGCTTTTGTGGCTATTTCTTGGCCTCAGGACAGAATGCTGATGGAGCACGCATCTTACTATCCTCTTTAGTTCACCTACACTGGATTCTATGAACTCTTACTGAGATGGCAAGAATATTCATAGTCATTGGTATCCACACCTCATCATCAAACATTCACCAATGTTTCTCATGCTGCGACCCTGTGCCTCGATGTGGCCATATCTGTGTGGCCTCAGCTCCGGGGGAGGCTTTTATTCTCTTATGGCATCCTCTACCTTGAATAATATTATTTTTACATTTGTATGCAATTATAGATCGTTGTACATGTAATTGCTCCTGATGAGTGGGAGTCCCCATGAAACGCGTAGAGCCTTATGCTACATCTTCAAATCATGTGATCTTGAGACTCCGTAATTAGTTATATCAATTTTACTATTATTAGTTTTATCAATATAATTTTTTTTATTTTTTTATTACATGATTGTTGTTTATGAATTAGTATAATTGCATTACCGTGTACCAATGTTTCTATTACCCATAGACTGGTTTTATATTTTACTATTATCAACTTAATCATGTTGTCTATGAATTATTATTGTCTTATTATTTTGTATTAAGATAATTCATTTCTATTTTTTGGTTATGAATTATGTCATTATCATGTATAATAAATTGCTTAGATTTCATTCAACTATATCAACATGTTATTTTTCTGATTCAATGTGTATGTTTTTGGAGCCCATGATCACGTGATTCTACTTTTTTTTTTGCTCTTAGCTGTGCTTCATTCAAAGTCCCAAAATTCTTTTGCCTTTGCTCTAAATTTCTTGCATATAATAGGGATGAGGCAGATGAATTTAGCCATTCGTTACCTCATATAAATTCTCAAAAAACCCTGTCCTCTCTTTTTTCGCCAAAATATAGGGATGGAAGCACAGCATCTAAGGTAGTATATGGTTTATTAAACTCATATTAGTTTACCATAGATTGACCCTTGCTTGACACTAAGGATTTCAATAACTTTATTGCTCAATAATACTTTATGGTGGCTGCGGATGCCTGGGTCTGCATCCCGGGAGCTGCGATGCATGACTTGGCCCCTCCCTCCACATTCCTCTCACGAGTTTGAGGTGGTGGGTGTCGCCTACATATAACTGTGCTTTTGTTTTCCATATGCGTTTGACACAAGGGAGAATTTTGAGCGCCAACTGCCAAAAAAGTTGCCAACTGCCAAAAAGTCCCAAAAAACCCCGTCCTCTCTTTTTTCCCCAAGAATCTGGTATGGATTTGTAGAGAGATCCCCCTCAAAAAAACAGTGTGGAACCCCCCAAAATTTATATCAGACCCTTAGCCAGACATTCTGCTTGCCTGGCCAGAAAAGGGAGGTGCAGTAAATGTGTGCCTCCTTCCCTCCTGAATCATACCAGGCCACATGACCTCAACAAGAGGTGAATACCTTCCTAAGAGTCTACTCCTCACATCCCTGGACCCAGTGGATGTGATGGATCTGTTGGGGTATCAGAATCTGGAAACTTCATGGTGTGGACTTGTTGGCGAGCCTTCGGGACTCCCCAGAGTTCTGTGCCCTTGTTATACAATAACATGTTCGATTATCTTGACTCCCAGTACCTACTACTCTTATCCGGTATACTCACCATTCTTGAACTGTTTAAAATCCTGTGTTTTGGTGTGACCATGTCTGGATCTCCCTGATTTACCAAATTACCCTATTTTGTTCTCCCTTCTACAAGTATATTATCTCAGTTACTATTGTCGATATTTTTGCCTGCTTCTTGTTTGAGGCATGGCCCTCCTATATTTTGCAGAGGCCCTTTAATTGCTAGTTAAAATGTGCTACTTCTACTCACAATGTTTCAGAATGTTTCTCTATATGTGCAATTACACTAATTGTACCCTGTACAGTTCATATCTTGTAACTGATGTAGCACTTATTGCACCTTGGACATTTTCTTTGCATTTCCCGAATAAAAACGTATTTGACAAGAATCTGGAAACATCCTTTAGAATAAGCAGTCTCCAGATATCCGACCCCCCCCCCCCCCCCCCCCCATATGAAAGCCTACTGAGTACATAGAATCACTTGTCATTTATTCACAAAAAATATATATACAAAAATTTAAATAAACACACTCAGACACCACTGACAAAGTATTTGATTGACTCCCCAAAAAACATGTCTGACCGTGTAAATCCATCATTAATAAAGTTGTCCAGCATTATAGATCCATTGTCAACTATGATGAGTGACACCAGCTAACACTAATATGATGACCCACATACACTTAAACCTCTCCTAGTGTTATTCTTGCCACAAATGACAGCCCAATCACCGGCTGCTGAATGTTAACAAGTTGACCAATGATGCTGACTGATGTCATTGACCAAATATGGTCATCACCCGGGATACTCGCCAACTTGTTGGCTATGTGAAACAAGCTATGTGAAACAATGTCAGGAAGACCTTCATTAGTGGTGGTAGTAGTAACATCACAAGTAAATTAGTCACTTCTGGCTGCAGCAGCCAGAGGTTCGGGTGGACGAACAGGCAAAATCGGGCTACTTAGTTTGCCCATTTGGTAAACATTGATTAGCTAGGGGTCAGGTGTCAACTCAGTGTCAACCCAAACCGAAAGTAAATCCCCATTCATAAACAAATACTTTGAAAACACTATGCATTGTGCTACCCACAAATAGAAAACCAGTTATACCCACACACAAAAACAAAAACAAAAACTTATCAAGAGTGTTTTTTATTATTCATCCATTACAAAGATCAAGCTCAATTCACAAAGCTTTAACACAAGCATAAGGCTTACTAATTTGGCCATATGACTGTAATTTTCAATCTTATAGAGGATACTTATTCTGGTGGGTTAGATTTGTTAATAGGTTCAATTACATGTAAAATTAAGCTTAGGGGTCATTTTTATTATTTTTGTGTATGTGTGTATGGGTGAATGTCATACTTATTTTTAAAGTGCTTGTGATGAAGGTTGTGGTAATTCTTCTGCATGGTCTGCTAGTGTGGAAAACATTACTGAGACACCAAACTGAGAAGTGTGATATCTGGGTCTGTGTTCTGCTACTATCCTGCTGAGTAATCCTGTTATAAATTGAACTGTACAAAAGATTACTAGAGCACATAGAATTTCTGGGTAGATTTTTAAAGAGAATACATATAAAAAAAATCTGGTACAAATGTAAGCAAAATTAGAGGGGAATTTCATGAAACAAAGACAACCAATCATAATCTATTACAATCATAAAGCTATCTAGCAAACATTTAATTGTGTTGATCCCCCCCCCCCCTTCTTGACCAAGCCATTTTTTGCTATATTGCACTGCACTTTAACTGACAATTGTGCGGTCATGCGATGCTGTACCCAAATACTTTATTTTGCTGGTATTTGATGACCTCTGCGGTTTTAATTTATTTGTGCTATAAATAAAAAAGAACTGCAATTTTGAAAAAAAAAATTTTTTACTCTCTGCTACAAAACACATCCAATAAAAAAATTAAAACAATCCAATTTCTTCATAAATTTAGGCCAATATGTATTCTATTAAAAAAAACGCTATCAATGTATACTGGTTGTTTTGCGCAAAAGTTATAATGTCTACAAACAATGGGATATATTTATGGAAGTTTTCTACTAGTAAAGGAGGTGATCAGTGACTTATAGCGGGACTGCGATATTGCGGCAGACAATTTGGACACTAAATGACACTTTTGACACTTTTTTGTGGACCAGTGACATTATTATAGTGATTAGTGCTAAAAAAATATGCACTGTCACTGTAATAATGGCACCGGCTGTGAAGGAGTTAATACCAGGGGCGATTAAGTTATTAAATGTGTGCCTACCTGGTGTTTCAGTGTAGTGGGGGAGGTGCTTTTCCTGGTGGAAGGCATGGATCAGTGTTCCTGCTTTACAGGAACACAGGATGCATGCCTTCTGTACTGACAGAACGGCAATCTGCTTTGTTTACATAGGCAGATTGTCGTTCTGCCTGTGTACAGAATGATTAGCGGGTGCTGGTGGACATTGGGTTAGTGGGACCCGCTGATCAGCTCCAGCTGTGTAGAATCATAGCAGGAGCGAGCAGCCGGCGGCGTGCACTTGCGCCCCATACCTGGAAGTGTAGGATCACATATATATACATGATCCTGTGCAGCGTGGCTGCTCTGTAGCATTAAAACTGTTATGGGGTGGTCGGCAAGTGGTTAGGTGCACCTAACATCTAATTTGTCTTGTTAGGTGCACATATGCTAAGCAATTTATAAATGTCTTGCATCAACAGAGAACATAGTTCTCTCTACTGAAAATGCCTTCTGGTTTTGTCACCAAAAGGACAACACCAACTTTGTTCAGCCATCATCCAGGGTCAACATGTAATACTGAAAGTGATACTCAAAGTGATGTCATTCCTATCCTGGTACCTGTGCAGTTAGTTATTTTGTTGTGTTCTCAAATGTCTGACATAAATTGTCCCTACTGCACACTCTAACCTTGTGATTTGCAATGTTACTAAGATGCAATCAGATCATATTAGTTGGTGAGGTCTGATATTATGAAAACAATAGACTCTTTGAGCTTGTTCATGCGTGTGCGAATGCCATGAGTTTAAGTGGCATTTATACAGCATTCTTAAAGCCTCATAACTGTCCTTCAATGCTTGCCATAAATGTTTCAATGGGCACCACATAGTGCTGTACACGCTGAAGCGATGGTCTTGTGTTGTGTTAAGAATTAAGTAGCATATCGCTTTAATGAAGAATTGGTGCTTTTCACCTGCCTCCATTGATTTCAATGATAATGTTCTGTAACAGCACATATCAAGTGCCCATTAAAGTGTTGCTTTTCTAAGGGAAACCTGCTTGGGGAAGTGATGTAGAGGAAATGGTCTTCTTCTCTGAGCCGTAGTTAGGTTTTGGTGTGATAGTAGAATTTTTTTTTAAATTTCTCTGAAGATGGATTCCCATACTTTGATCTCTTTGCAGGGCTAGTGCAAGGAATTTTGTCTACTGAAGTGAAGGTGCATTTTAAGCTCCATCACAGCACCCATCACATCACAAGCATCAGTGAACATGGCTGGGGGGGGGGGGGGGTTGTCATATCATGGCGGTGGTGGGAGTGATAGACGGCTTCACATTTGCTTGTTTCACTTCCACATGAAAGCTGACAGTCAGCTTTACTAAATTACACACACACCGTGTGTCGCTATAGCGGCTGGAATTGTGTAAAAAAACATGTTTGCAGGTAGGGATGGGCTGAACACCCTACCCCGGCTTTGTCTGCACTAGAACATGCGGACAGGCAAAAAGTTTAAGTGAACGTGCAAACCATATTAAAGTCTATGGGACACAAACATGAGAAATCAAAAGTGCTCATTTTAAAGGCTTACATTCCTTTAAAATTAGCATTTTGCCTTTGCATTGATACTTGTCCCCTGCAGTATTGCCCCAGGGGTCAAATATCAATTGAAAAATTTGTTTCATGCCGGGGGAGGGGGTCCCTTATTCTGCCTGTAAAGTGGCACATATGTGTGATGTGTAGAACAGTGCCACAGCAAAATAAAATTTCTAAAGGTAAAAATGTCATATAAACTTGCTCGCGGCTGTAATGTTTTGCCAACTCCTGGCAACAATCATAAAAAATCAAGAAAAAAAATGGTGTGGGCTCCCCCCCAGTCCATAATAGGCCCTTTAGGTCCAGTATGAATTTTAAGGGGAGCTGCATGCCAAAATGTTAAAAAAAAAAAAATTGGTGCGGGGTCCCCCCAAAATTCAAACCAGCCCCTTATCCGAGCATGCAGCTTGGAGGTCATGATAGCGGGCTCAAAGCACCTTGTCTCCATGTTGATGGGGACAAGAGCCTCTTCCCGACAACCCTGGCAATTGATTGTTGGGGTTCGTGGGCAGGGGGCTTATTGGAATCTGGTCAGATTTTGACAATTTCTCTATTACATAAGAAAAAAAAAAGTGTCCCACAATGTACATCCATCATCAATTATGCCACCCGACGGACCTGAAAAATAGAAAAAAAAACTCCACCACCATGGGAGGGCTCCTGCTGTCTTTTCCCTTTGACAGTTCTTATATAGGCAAGGGTGGGGGGCCCCCGCTGAAGTAACCGGATGACCCCGCCCCTGCCAATCAGGTATGTCATCGGGTGGCCCGCCCTTGCTTATATAACAGCTGTCACAGCCAAGAGACAGCAGTCGCCGGGAGGGCTCACATCAAAGTGGAGCTTTTTTATTTTTTTCTATTTTGTCGGGCAGCGTGATTGAAGATGAATGGACGTCGCAGGACTCTTTTTTCCCTTTTTTAATAAAGGAATTGTCAAAAACTGTCTCTTGTGGTTTTTACTTTTTGACACTTTTTTTGGTGACTGGGTAGGGGTACAATGTACCCAATACCCATTCACATAGGGGGGTGGGATCTGGGGGCCCCCTTGTTAAAGGGGGCTTACAGATTCTGATAAGCGCCCCGCCCGCAGACCCCAACAACCAATGGCCAGGGTTGACAGGAAGAGGCTCTTGTCCCCATCAACATGGGGACAAGGTGCTTTGGGGGGACCCCAAAGCACCCTCCCCATGTTAAGGGCAAGAGGCCTGGTATGAATCAGAAAGGGGGTGCTCGCTCGCCCCCCCCCTTTCCAGGTCTGCCAGGCTGCATGCTCAGATAAGGGTCTGGTATGGATTTGAGGGGAGACCTCACACCAATTTTCTTTTAGTTTTGGCGTGCAGTTCCCTTTTAAAATCCATACCAGACCCAAAGATCTTAATTCTGTCATAAGGTTCCCCTTAACCACCTCAATGAACTGTATTATTTACTGTACACTGACTGCATATATATATAAAATTAGACTGACTGCATTGTATATATAGTCTACACTGAATGAACTGTATATATAGTCTACACTGACTACACTGTATATATATATATATATATATATATATATATATATATATATATATATATATATATATATATATATATATATATATATATATATAATCTAGCTCATGTTCTCTCAATCTAAAGCCCCATACACACGGTCGGACTTGTACAAACTTTTCCGTGGACTTTTGTACAAAGTGTGTTGTCCACAAGTTTGTATTGCATACACACGGTCGGACTTTTTGACAACAAACACGAACGTAATGACGTCACAACGTACTGACGCCGCTTCAAAAGAGGACGTTCAATGACTCCAGCGCCACCTTTGGTCAACTTCTGTATTGTAGTCTGATCGTTTGCAATGGTTCTGAGCATGCGTGTTTGTACCTTGTACAAAAGTCCGATGCTTTTGCGTACACACGGTAGGACTTTGCTCCATCGGACTTTTGTTGCCAGAAAGTTTGTCCGTTCGCACAGCCAACAAAAGTCCGATGAAAACAGAAAAAGTTTGTCCGATGGAGCGTACACACAGTCGGATGTTGCTCCAAAACAGCTAATTTGCATGTTTGTTGTCAAAAAGTCCGACCGTGTGTACGGGCCTTTAGCTGGAGCTGCTCTGTCCTAATTCTCTATCATTTCCTTGTGCATTCTGGGAAACAGGAACCTCCACTGTCTCTCCCTCAGTACCCAGCTAAAACCTTATAAATGCTTCACTAACATGCCATAAGACCCCATTCACAGCTGAGCGTTCTGTAGCTTGAAGCCTGAAGCTACAAAACGCTAGAGGGGAAAACATCTATTATTCTCAATGGAGATGGTTCACATCTCCACTCCACTCCACATCTCCCCTCCACTCCATGTCGCCTGAAGCCAAAAGCCTGCAGCTCAAGTTCAAGTTTTAACTTTTAAGTTCCGGACCCTTTTTTGTCGCTCGAATTGAGCAGATTTGGGAATTTTTCTTCTTTTAACATTGGTGACCTTTTGCCCTGCACAAAATCGTGACAAATCGCGGTAATAACCGAAGCGGATCGCGGTAAAAAACGCAGCAAAAATGCCGCAAAATCGCTGTAAATTTGCACGATTTTCTGCTTGAAAATGCTACGCTCAGGTGTGAATGCAGCCTAAATGCTATAAGTGCTGTTAAGGTGTTTGTGGGTGGGGATCTAACTGTACCTGTGCCCATTGGGTAACACCTTGCCTGCAGGCAGTCCCTGACTCAGAGATGAGCCACATGTGTGCAGCAGTAATGTATATGTGGTGTTCCTCCATAAGTTGTTTCATCACCTGTAACTACACACTGATGTGTACTGATGTATGTGTTGCATTCAGAGGGACATGCAGACCCATTGCCTACTCCACCATTCCAGTGTACCTCCATTACCTCACAGTAACATAATGAACGCTGAACACATAGCGCAGGCCTCATGTGTATCCTAAGGTAGCATTTCCCTTGCTGTACCTAATGATCAGGTCTTATTAACAAGAAAAACTTTAAACAGCCAATAAATACATCACACAATTTGACCAGTTCTATATTTAAAACAAAAACAAAAAATGGGGGGGGGGGGGGCACATGCCACCTCCCCCCTACCCCTCTTCCTGCCTCTTAACCTTTTTCCTTCTACCTCAACTGCTCTACATTCGGACATTCTCTTCTGTCATTTCAGTTTTCAGCTCATTCCATTACCACCGCACTGGAACTCTTGGTCTCTTCCAATCATCAGTTAAGCCCTACAATAAGATCTCTATCCTTCATAGTTTTTATGGAAGTGATATTCTGTGTTTTATGGAAGAGCCCTGGGGCCATAAAAAAAAAAATTATTCAGAATTCTGAGTTTGAAAGTCAGAATTCTGACTTTGAATCTCAGAATTCTGACTTTCAAACTCAGAATTCTGACTTTGAATATCAGAATTCTGACTTTCAAACTCAGAATTGTAAATTTAAATTTTTTTACTTTTTTTACAGAATTCTGAGATTAAAAGTCAGAATTCTGAGATTCAAAGTCAGAATTCTGAGTTTGAAAGTCAGAATTCTGAGATTAAAAGTCAGAATTCTGAGTTTCAAAGTCAGAATTCTGAGATTCAAAGACAGAATTCTGACTTTGAATCTCAGAATTCTGAGATTCAAAGTCAGAATTCTGAGTTTCAAAGTCAGAATTCTGAGATTCAAAGTCAGAATTCTGAGTTTATAAATATAGTAGTCTCTATTAAGAAAATTTTAGGACCAATGAGCAATAATGTAGTAACACCCACAGACCATCATTCTGCAGACATACATGTCTGCTCTGTACATGGATATGTAAACCTATCTTAGTTATATTATAGCACACAGTATAGGGAAGCAGGCAGTGCTGGGTTCTCTGGTTCCTCTACTGTATTAATAGTTCCTCGGTTTGCTGTCTTATCATTCCTCTCTGTCATCTGCTCCAACAAGAAGAGCCATGTTGAAAACGTGTGTATTGTGTGTGTGTGGGGGGGACACAGCTTCCATACATAACATAAAACAATGGCCAGCACAGCTCTGCACCCCAACTTGTAGGAAACATTGCACTATTGTCCCTAAATTGAGGGAATTGTGAATGGCTAGAAGGCAGCAGGACAATATGTTTTATGGCCCTAACGGATTGATCATGGCAATTACTTATCTGAACTAACAGTTGTTTCACAAACAATTAACCTCATATTAAACAAAAAAAGACAGCAAAAGTAAGTAATGAGAGTTAGTATAGTGGTTAGAGCAGCAGGCTTAAGTAGGTGACGTCAAGGGTTCTAATCCATGTGACAATATATTTTTATATATATATAATTTTTTTTTTAAATATGAGATAGTGAGGGCTTAAATTGTATTTTATCAATATATCCAAATTGATTTCAAGGTATATTAACAAAGACACACTGATATATTGAGCACACAAAGTTGTAGTATATGCTGGCTACTATAAATTAGAGAGTAGAGATTTAGAAGAAAAAAATGTGTATATATTAGGGTGATCAGATGGGAGCATTAAAGTGGTTGTAAACCCTTACAAACCACTTTGACCTATAGGTAAGCCTAGATTAAGGCTTACCTGTAGGTCCAAGAAATATCTCCCAAACCTATACGGTTTAGGAGATATTTGCCCGAGGACGGGCACCGCTGTTTACGGCGCATGCGCACTGAGCGCACTGAGCGTGGCATTCTCGATAACGAAGATGCCGTGCGTCTCGGCTCCCGTGCGCATGCGCGGGAGTGACGTCATCGCGGCTTCGCCGAATGACAGCGGCGTAGCTGCGAGACCCCACCGAGAAGATGGATGCGCCGGACTACAGGGGACAGCAGTGACTTCGCTGGCTCCTGTGTCAGGTAAGTGACACATAATGGGCTACTATGCGATGCATAGTAGTCCATTATGCTTTGCCTTTGCAGGGAATGAAAGAGGAAGTAAACTCATCAGGGTTTACTTCCTCTTTAAGGTGTCATCTTCAGTTTCCCCGGGGGCGGTTCACAATTTCAGGAGACTGGTCATAACAGATTGATCATAGCAATTACTTGTCTGGACTAATACAGTGATTTCACTGAGAATTAATCTCATACTACACTTAAAAAGCACAAATCAAAAGTCTTTAAGTGATAGCATAATGGTTAGAGTGACAGGCTTATATTGTTGAAGTTGTTGGTTCTAGTCCAGTTCAGAACTTGTTATATATATATTTTCAATATATTGATTTTATATTAAACTTATTTTAAAGTATGAGTTAGTGAGGGCTTAAATTGTATTTTATTGATATATCTAAATTGATTTCAAGGTATATTAACAAAGACATATTGATAAAATTGTTCTATATGCTGACTACTATAAGACCCCTTTCACACTGGGGCACTTTGCAGGCGCTACAGCGCTAAAAATAGTGCCTGCAAAGCGCCCTGAAAGAGCCGCTGCTGTGTCTCCAATGTGAAAGCCCCGAGGGCTTTCACACTGGAGTGGTGCGCTGGCAGGCCACTACAAAAAGTCCTGCTAGCAGCATCTTTGGAACGGTGAAGGAGCGGTGAAGCTTTGTGGTGGTTTTAACCCTTTCTCAGCCTCTAGTGGGGACAAAAGCTCCATGCTAGTGACCGAATAGCGCCACAAAATTGGCAGTAAAGCACCGCTAAAAATAGCGGTGTTTTACCGCCAACACACCCACCGCGCCAGTGTGAAAGGGGCTTAAATTAGAGTAGGGATTTTTTTTTACAAATCTGTGTATATATTAGGATGATTTTGGTAACATGGGGCCAGTTCTCAATTTCAGAAGACTGTCCCTGGAAGCTTCATGATAACCACCATGTCTCACGACTCAGCCCTGGGCTCTGCACTATAAGGTAATCTGTGTGTGTGTACTACAATGTACATGCACCCGCCGATATATCCCCTTCACTGATTGGCTGTAGTTTATCCCCACTGACACTGAGGCAGCGCCATTTTCCTCTTAGCTACACCATTGACACAGGGACATTTTTTTCCAGCTAATGACACCACCGATGCAGGGTCATTTTTTCCATCCAGTGGCACCACCGATGCAGGGTTATTTTTCCTCTTTACTACTGTTAGCCCCTTATGTGTGCACCAGTTTTAAACTCTTACATATTGCAAATATACAGTATATGCATATACAGGTACAGTATTTTGCTCTGTATGCCACTATTTTCTCAAAATCCCTACCTGAAAGGGGGGAGCAGGCACAGTTGGGTACTGGATGACCTTGTCCTATCTCAGCTGGGGAGACTGAGGTGACAGTAGGCTATAGTTATCCTCACGGATACATTTTTGGGACTCAGTGCCATTACAATGATCACTGCTAGAGTCACTGAGAACTATAGTCATTGCTAGAGACAGAGCTGTTTTTCAAAATCATAGGGTCCTAACAACCCCCCTTCCCCGCGCAGTGTTATTGTTGGTGCTAATGTGTGTGCTATGCAGCCATGATATGTAGTCTCCATGCAGAATAGTATGCAGAGATTGTGCAACTGGGGAGGCAATTAGTGACATGCAGTAAGTTTTAGTAGTAAAGATGTACAGGGCCATGCACAGTAACTAGTGTATGTAGTGGCCAGGACCGTCTTTAGCGCCGGGCAAACGGGGAAGCTGCCCTGGGCCCATTTGCTGCAGGGGGGCCCAAAGTAGCTGCACTGAAACCCACGCTCCTACCCGTTAGGTCTTTTTTTAAGCCGGAGTTCCACAACCTGCGCTGGTCATTTGCTGGCTGCTCTGCTTTGTTAGCTGCCGTTCAGAATCCTCTCTGCTCTCTACATCTCTACATGAGAGCAGACGAGGGAGAGGGGTGAAGAATCTACACGATCCTCGTGAAGCCAGCAACCTGCATGGACGTTCTGTGTAAGTTATGCTTTTTGTCAGAATCGTGTGACTTCCCTTCCAGTCCGATCCTGCTGCTTTCCAGGAGCAGACCGCGAATGCATGTGGATGGGATCGGCATCGGGGGGGGGGGGGGGGGGGCAATGATGCCATTCTAACTGCACCTGCAAGAGCCCGGGAGAAAAGAAATTCCACATGCTGCTTAAGTACTGTGTGTAAATATGGATGGGGGAGTGATTGTGCATACTATGACAGCCTGATCTGGGTGGGGGGGTTAGACTGTATTTATGCACACTGTGATCGTCCAGTATGTCCTCTAATATAACCCCCCCAAGTCAGTCTGTCCTCTAGTACAGTCCTCCCATTTCTCAGGTCAATCTGTCCCCCAGTGTAATCCCCCCACGTCGGTATATACCCCAGTATGATCCATCTGACATGGGGGGATTATAATGGGGACAGACCTCCTGGGGGACAGTGGCGGAACTACCAGGGTTACAAAGATCACACTTGCGACCGTCCCTGGTGTCCCGACACTGTAGGGGGCACCCAGCGGGGTTGCTGACTGGAGGGCTCTGAACAGAGAGCGTCTCTCTCATAGAGCCCAGAGCCTGCACTGACAGTTCCCCCTCCCTCCTCACATGCACGGATGGGAGAGGAGAGAGCTGATATGCTCCTTTCCCTCTTGCCCCGCTCCACCTTTGTGCACCGTGGGAATTGTGAAGCCCAGCAGCTGAATTTGATCATTCCCACTTCCCAGGGTGCACACAGAGGGAGAGGGGCAGATCCGCTTAGTTCTCTCCAATCCGTGCAAGTGAGGAGGCAGGGGGAACTGTCATTGCAGGCTCTGGGCTCTATGAGAGAGATGCTCTCAGCTCAGAGTTGGCACTGATAGGTGGCATCCATGAGCACTGATAGGCAGCATTGAGAAGCACCGATAGGTGGCACTGATAGATGGTATTGATGAGCACTGAAAGGCGGCACAGATGGGCACGTATAGGCAGAATTGATAAGCACTGATAGGCTGCACTGGGCATTGATAAGCCCTGACAGGTGGCACTGATAGGCGGCATTGAGGAACACTGATAGGTGGCATTGATGAGCACTGATAAGTGGCACTGATGGGCACTGATAAGGGGCATTGATGAGCACTGATAGGCAGCATTGATGAGTACCGATAGGTGGCACTGATAGGCGGCATTGAGGAGCACTGATAGGTGGCATTGATGAGCAGTGAAAGGTGGCACTGATAGGCTGCACTGATGGACACTCACGTGCGGCATTGATGAGCACTGATAGGCAGCATTGATGGGCACTGATAGGCGGAATTGAGGAGCACTGATAGGGAGCACTGATGGGCACTAATGGTGATGCACTGATAATCAGGGCATTGATGATCAGTGCCCTGATTTTTTGTGTAAATAAGGTACTGACATTCTTGCCACTTAACGGCTCTCCTTTCCTCACACAGACACAGCATGGAAGGAAAGTACTGCCGATAACCAGCAAGTCTGTTTATATGTGATCAGCTGATCACCTGGTAAAGGGCCGCTGTGATTGGCCCTTTACCGTGATCTGTGATCAGCTGTGTCTGAAGGACACAGCAGTTACAGAGTGCGCTGGTTGTGTGCCCCAGGGGGCACACAGGAGGCAGGGCTCTGGGAGTTTGTCCATGAATGCCCTCCCAGAACTGGAAGCCCGGGGCTTTGGTGCAAAGGGGGGGTCAGGGGGGCCCTTCATGGTTTCTTTCTCCAGGGCCCTAATGTTTCTAGTTACGCCTCTGCCCTCAATCCTGCACTCTGCCCATAGAGGACCCTTCGACCCTGCACATAGAGAACCCCTCAACCCTGCACTCTTCACATAGCGCACCCCTTAAACCTGCACTCTGTACTAAAGGAATCCTCAACCCTGCACTTTGCATATAGTGCACCCCTCAACTCTGCATATAGTGCACTCCTCAACTCTGCACTCTGTACGCAGCGCACTCCTCAACCCTGCAGTCTGTATATAGTGCACGCCTAAAATCTTGGTATGTAACAATGCCTCACTGTTTAGTGCAGTTTAGCCACACCCACAAGTTGATGCAGCGATAATGATGTGCAGTAACCTCTAGCAACCAATCAGTGAACAGCCATATGACAAGTGTAACCACGCCAGAAGTCTTAGGAAGGCAGTCGGATCCTCCGTCGGCTATAGTAGCAGTGAGCGGTAGGAGACGCTGTATCTATCTGGTTCTTCTGACATATTGTGACAACGCTATGACATTATCCTTTGTTTGTGAGTGTACACTGTGAAGTTATATAAATAGCATTAAAGATGTTTTAAATTAGATTACGCTATGTCCGCTGTTCTTCTCTTTCACTGAATTTTGAGGGGGATGAGCGCAGAGGTGGATAAGAAAACGAAGATTGCTGCCATTTTTTGATTGTATACGTATACGCCAGATTGAACCTTTTTTCTGGTAAGGGTTGTATCAAGGGGGGTCTCTTCCACATGCCCCCTGTTTCAACCTGTGCACGTGTGAAGGTGGTGTTTGTCAGTGTCAGCATTCAGCATTCATTCCGCTTTATGAATCTGCAATAGAATTTTTTATACAGCGTCTGATAGTGATTTCCATGATCTGATATATGGACTATATGTTAAGGTACACAGAGCATGGATTACAAAAAAAGGACTGATGTTAAAATAATTGCTTTATTGTGGCAGTTATTTGTAATTAGCGCTGCTTGATCTGTTTTTTATAGATTTGTGTTAATTTAGTAATGATCTGCTGTAATCTCTAGCAACCCATCAGTGAGCAATAATGATGTGCAGTAACCTCTAGCAACCAATCAGTGAGTGTTAAGGATGTGCAGTAACCTCTAGCAACCACTCAGCAAGCAGAAATGATGTGCAGTAACCTCTAGCAACCATTTAATCAGCGGAAATGATGTGCTGCAACCTCTGGCAACCAATCACAATCGCTACCTGATCTGCTGCAGTAAACTGATTCTTGAGTCAGTTTGAGCTATCTGTTGTATTTCTTAGGTGGGGAGGGGGGGGGGCCCAAGAAAATGTTTGCCTAGAGTCCAATGAATAGTAGAGACAGCCCTGGTAGTGGCAGTGCAGAGCAGGCCATGAGCTGTATGTACTGGCAGTGTCAGGGCAGTCATTAAACACAATGTAGTGACAGGGTAGTGAGCAGTGTGTAATAGCATTTCTGTTCAATCAGCATTATATGATGGCAATGCAGACATCCCAAGTCTCCCGCATTTGACAGCGGGCTGACGGACACCCGCAAGCGTGGCATGATCTCCAGGCTGTCAAACGCAGCAGCCCGAGACACCCCCTCCTCCAGGCCAGGGGTGCCAGGGGCATCGCTATGGGGATTGATTGTACGAAAGCAGGTGCAGCGCGGTGATTTCCCATGTGTCCCAGACTGTTACTCTGCCCTCCTCTCGTAACCCCCCAGCTCCCTCAATCACGGAGCGCCTGCCCTCTGCCAGTCCAGCTCAGAGAAAGTTAGGAAGTCAGGGCAGCCAATGGAAGGTGAGCAGCAGCTGTCTGAAAATGACCCTGCATCGGTGGTGTCACTGGATAGAAAAAATAACCCTGCAACGTTAGTGTCACTGGATGGAAAAAATTACCCTGCATCAGTGGTGTCATTGTATGGAAAACAATTACCCTGCATCAGTGGTATCATTGGATGGAAAAAAATTACCCTGCATCGGTGGTGTCACTGGATGGAAAAAATTACCCTGTATTGGTGGTGTCATTAGCTGGGAAAAAAATTCCCTGTGTCAACGGTGTAGCTAAGAGGAAAATGGCGCTGCCTCAGTGTCAGTGGGGATAAACTACAGCCAATCACTGAAGGGGAGATATCGGCGAGTGCATATACATTGTAGTACACACACACAGATTACCTTATAGTGCAGAGCCCAGGACTCATGACACATGGTGGTTATCATGAAGCTTCCAGGGACAGTCTTCTGAAATTGAGAACTGGCCCCATGTTACCAAAATCA
Organism: Lithobates pipiens; assembly: GCF_037356315.1. Classification (NCBI taxonomy): domain Eukaryota; kingdom Metazoa; phylum Chordata; class Amphibia; order Anura; family Ranidae; genus Lithobates; species Lithobates pipiens. Next base: position 102,215,386 of record NW_027507785.1, read on the forward strand.
TCCTAATATATACACAGATTTGCAAAAAAAAATCCCTACTCTAATTTAAGCCCCTTTCACACTGGTGCGGTGGGTGTGTTGGCGGTAAAACACCGCTATTTTTAGCGGTGCTTTACTGTCAATTTTGTGGCGCTATTCGGTCACTAGCGTGGAGCTTTTGCCCCCACTAGAGGCTGAGAAAGGGTTAAAACCACCACAAAGCTTCACCGCTCCTTCACCGTTCCAAAGATGCTGCTAGCAGGACTTTTTGTAGTGGCCTGCCAGCGCATCACTCCAGTGTGAAAGCCCTTGGGGCTTTCACATTGGAGACACAGCTCTTTCAGGGCGCTTTGCAGGCATTATTTTTAGCGCTGTAGCGCCTGCAAAGAGCCCCAGTGTGAAAGGGGTCTTATAGTAGTCAGCATATAGAACAATTTTATCAATATGTCTTTGTTAATATACCTTGAAATCAATTTAGATATATCAATAAAATACAATTTAAGCCCTCACTAACTCATACTTTAAAATAAGTTTAATATAAAATCAATATATTGAAAATATATATATAACAAGTTCTGAACTGGACTAGAACCAACAACTTCAACAATATAAGCCTGTCACTCTAACCATTATGCTATCACTTAAAGACTTTTGATTTGTGCTTTTTAAGTGTAGTATGAGATTAATTCTCAGTGAAATCACTGTATTAGTCGTACCCCAAGACGACGTGATTTATCACGAAACGCGTAGGGAGGTGTGACACGCTATGTTTTGCCTCACTAAAATAGCAGTCAGAACAAGGATATGATTTTGGAGATTTGCGATTGGCCGACGCTTCCCATCATGATATGGCTTTCTTTACAATAACTCTGTAAGTGCATTTCTTTTTTTACTTTTGTTTTAATAAATGGTTTTACACTATTTGGAGTGCTTTTTCCTTCTTATGGTGGACCATTCGCTTTCCTGCTGGAATATATTCGAGTCGTGTCCTAAAGTGGAGCCAGGGTTTGACAATTCAAGTTCACGTATATTCTGACCTGATCTCTTAAAAAGCGCACCTTACTAGGACATCTGGTAAGGAGCTAATCTTATTTGTTTGGTGGTGGTGCACTTCAATTTGTTCTACGCTGGCACACGATTCAGAGACTTGGAGCCATTTGGGACATGTGGTGTTTCTGTTTACAGTGCATTTATATTCAAAATCTGTTTTTTCACAGAGAACTATCACAACGAGGACACATTTTTAATTTATGTGATTTATTCATTTACATATTTCTCTGTGTTAGTTTAGGGCACAATACTATTGAGATTCACTGTTCATGTAATTAGTGACACTGTTGCATATGTATTATCAAATGTGTTCTGTATATGTCATACAATAGGTTTTGATATTTATAATGATATAATTGTTTGTATAATATTTTGCACTTTAAAGTTCACACTTAATTTTGGGTGAAGTGCTTATATCCTAATATTTATTATTAGGGATTGCGCGGTTTCTCTCTCTTTTTTTCCCATCCACATATGTATATAACTTTTTGGTATATATTTGAACTGCAGCATCATATATATCTTTCTTTATTCTGTAGCGCAAATTTTCTTCTGTTTTTCTTATTGAAAATATATATATAACAAGTCCTGAACTGGACTAGAACCAACAACTTCAACAATATAAACCTATCACTCTAACCATTATGCTATCACTTAAAGCCTTTTAATTCATGCTTTTTTAAGTATAGTATGAGATTAATTCTCAGTGAAATCACTGTACTAGTCCAGACAAGTAATTGATATGATCAATCTGTTATGACCAGTCTCCTGAAATTGTGAACCGCCCCGGGGAAACTGAAGATGACACCTTAATGCTCCCATCTGATCACCCCAATGTATACACATTTTTTTCTTCTAACTCTCTACTCTCTAATTTATAGTAGCCAGCATATACTACAACTTTGTGTGCTCAATATATCAGAGTGTCTTTGTTAATATACCTTGAAATCAATTTGGATATATTGATAAAATAGAATTTAAGCCCTCACTATCTCATATTTAAAAAAAATATATATATTATCACATGGATTAGAACCCCTTGCCTCACCTACTGAAGCCTGCTGCTCTAACCACTATACTAACTTTCATTACTTACATTTGTTGTCTTTTTTGTTTAATATGAGGTTAATTATTTGTGAAACAACTGTTAGTTCAGATAAGTAATTGCCATGATCAATCCGTTAGGGCCATAAATCACATTGTCCTGCTGCCTTCTAGCCATTCACAATTCCCTCAATTTAGGGACAATAGTGCAATGTTTCCTACAAGTTGGGGTGCAGAGCTGTGCTGGCCATTGTTTTCTGTTATGTATGGAAGCTGTGTCCCCCCCCCACACACACACAATACACACGTTTTCAGCATGGCTCTTCTTGTTGGAGCAGATGACAGAGAGGAATGATAAGACAGCAAACCGAGGAACTATTAATACAGTAGAGGAATCAGAGAACCCAGCACTGCCTGCTTCCCTATACTGTGTGCTATAATATAACTAAGATAGGTTTACATATCCATGTACAGAGCAGACATGTATGTCTGCAGAATGATGGTCTGTGGGTGTTACTACATTATTGCTCATTAGTCCTAAAATCTTCTTAATAGAGACTACTATATTTATAAACTCAGAATTCTGAGATTAAAAGTCAGAATTCTGACTTTGAAACTCAGAATTCTGAGATTAAAAGTCAGAATTCTGACTTTGAAACTCAGAATTATGACTTTGAATCTCAGAATTCTGAGATTAAAAGTCAGAATTCTGTCTTTGAATCTCAGAATTATGACTTTGAATCTCAGAATTCTCACTTTGAATCTCAGAATTCTGACTTTCAAACTCAGAATTCTGACTTTTAATCTCAGAATTCTGACTTTCAAACTCAGAATTCTGACTTTGAATCTCAGAATTCTGACTTTGAATCTCAGAATTCTGTAAAAAAAATGTAAAAATTTAAATTTACAATTCTGACTTTGAAAGTCAGAATTCTGAGATTCAAAGTCAGAATTCTGAGTTTGAAAGTCAGAATTCTGAGATTCAAAGTCAGAATTCTGAGTTTTAAAGTCAGAATTCTGAGATTCAAAGTCAGAATTCTGACTTTCAAACTCAGAATTCTGAATTTATTTATTTTTGATGGCCCCAGGGCTCTTCCATAGTGTTTCTTTCCATTTCTGATATTTTTAATTATATGTACCTCATTGTGACAACTAATCATCATATCGTGCCATTTGCCTCAATTACCCAATTGTTTAAAAAATATGTTGACCCACCAAGTGTCTGCTACTAACAGAGACTGATGCCGAATGACAAATCTTAAGCTGATAGCTAAATTGTAAACAAGGGGAGGAAAGCAGTAAGTCACACACAAAATTCAGAGATGTCACTGGAGGTGGGGTATCTCCAATAGGGGGGAAAATTGACACCTGTTCTGGTGGCAATTTTCTCACGCTTTGGATAGGTTTTCTCTTGCTTCCTAATGTGTCTATGAAACAGCTAGTGCAGGGAAATCTCTCTGGCAGAACACAGAGTTTAGTTAAAAAATATTTTTCCCTACAGCTTGATTTACATTATTTACCTGTAATGAAGTCTGTCCCATGATGTAAAAGAACAATTCTCAAGGACAAGGCAAGAGGTGTGTATTCCTGTTACATCATTTTCAGTGCAGCTGAGCCTTGAGGCCTGAAGCTAGAAAGCCACACAATGCTCAGCAGCAAGGAGAGGACATGACAGCCCTGCGGTGAAGATTTATACAGAATTCAGCAGCCTGCACACCGTGTGACATACCTCATTACAGGTAAGTAATGTGCGGAATTTCTTTTTTTAATAACTAAACCATACTTCCCAACACTTTGAAATGGGAATGAGGGACACCTACTAGCAAACGTATGTAGGCATAGGACACGCCCCCTGCCACACCCTCTTAAAGGAGAATTAACCAAAACAAAAGGTTAATTAAATCCACAAAAGCTTTTTTTTTACGTGACTATTCCTTTATATTGGCTTTTAAAATTTACAAATGCACCAATTTAGAATTTGAATGAAAGGTTTAGCACTGGGAAAAACCTTAAAAAAAATAAAAATTGCATTTTATATACAACTATATGGATCAAACCAAAATGAGGGACAAATGAGGGAGAACGAGGGACAGATGGACATTGCTCCAAATCAGGGACAGTCCCTTGAAATCAGGGAAAGTTGGGAGCTATGCTAAACTTCAGCTTTAAACGTTACCTACTCTATCCAAAACGAAAAAAAAAATGTTTTGGCTTTATATAAAATGTAACCAGCAAATTGAGATGTTCTTATTAATAATAAGTATTATTAAAATTATTAATAATAAGTATTATTAAAAATAATACTGCTGTCTTTGTTGCTATAATAATAGCTATAGCTGTTATTACTATTTTGCTATTTTATTTTGCTATTACTATTTCTTGATCATACATCACGGGACACAGGAGCTCCATTACATAGTGGGTTATATAGGCACCTCTGGTGATTGGACACTGGTTGACCCCAATTAAGGAGAATTCCTCCCCTATATTATATGGGAGGCACCTCAGTTTTTTCGCCAGTGTCTATGGTGGTTGGTCACGTAAAACTTTAGCTCTGTGTAGGTCCCTGCAGGGGCCTAAGGGCTACAACAAACCGGATCCATACCTCGGGCCGATATTTGACTCCCAAGATGGTATGGTACCCGGGCCTCGTCAGCCGAAGAAACGAGGTTTGGCCTGTAAGTCCTCTCCTATTGGAAGACTGGGCTCTGGGAAAAACCAGACTTGGTGTACTGTTTACACAGGGCACACGAAAGTTTCTGGTTACATGGTCCAGGTTTACATGGTCCAGGTAGGAGGCTCTTCCGAGAAAGAGCCCCAGATAAACCTGAAGGTTGGCTAACACTGCCCGCCGTGATGGGTGAAGGCTGGAATTTGTCTGGTTCAGCAATTCCTGTGGCGGGGACAGGTAAGGGAAGTTAATCCTATATATATTATTATATGATGGATTTCTTCATTGTGAGTAGTTGTATGTCTTACCTGGTTTCCACCACTAGAGGGAGTACGAGCAGCCTGATGCATACTTACATGCCTTTCAGTACACACCCTCAGTGAAGCCTGGTTCTCCAGCTGTCTCACGTCTCCACTGCAATCCCTGCCACAACAAGGTAACACAGGGGCCCCACGTAGTCGGGGGGTCCCACGCAGCTCAGGTGGAGTTCTCCTTCCCCCCCTGGATCCCACGGTCCGCGTGCATATGCACGCGTGCCGGGCGCATTCCCGGCCTAATGGAGGAGGGGGGAGTGTGGTTGTGAGCCGTGCACATTGGTATGCACGGCGCTGTATTGCGCAGGCGCCAGGCGGCAGTTTTAAAAAGCCCAGAGTGTCAGGGGGCTGTAAGTGGAGACACAGGAGCTGTGGGCAGTAAGCATCTGTGGGGATTGGATCCAGGCAAACCTTAGACACCTACTCAGCATCAGGTTGTGCAGTTTAAACATATATATATATATATTGTGAGACTTTAAGCACAACAGTGATTGCACTTGTACTAGTACCTCTGCTTTGTAGCTTAGGACTATGTCTCCTCGTAAGAGGGTCTCAGGGGGAGGTAGCAAAGGCACTGGTAAATAACCGCCTAGGTCCAGGGGTTCTAAAAGTGCCTGTAAGTTACCATCCCCCCCTGCAAGACTGGAGCCAGCCTCTCAAGACGAGTCAATGCCCCTGTCAGGTTTTGCAGCCTCTCCTAATGTCCCAGCTCCGGTTTATGTCACTGAGGACTCCCTTAGGGCTACATTGGAGGGTTTTGAAGGGAGAATAATGAATTTTATTTCTGCTTCCCTGAAAGGTAGCAGGAAAAGGGGTAGATCCCCTCCCTCTGCTGAAATTCCTCTCTCAGATGATTCTTCTGAAAATGAGGAGAGATCCCTGTCTGGGGACAGGGATCCTGAGCAGTCGGATGAATCAGAAGAAGAGGAGAGAGTCCCCTCCTCCCAGGCGCTCAGAAAACAGGTGCAGTATTATACTGAATTGATGCGTACCACATTCAGAATGCCTGCTGCTGAAGTCTCTACGTCCTCTGTTTCTTCGCTGGGAGTCAGGAAAGCCCCACAGACTGCCTATTCCTTTCCAATCCATGCCTTAATGGATGAATTGTTGTATGAGGATTGGGGACATCCCGATAAACTGTTTGCTCCTCCTAAAAGGTTTTCTATGCATTATCCTCTGGAGGAAAGTTTCACCAAGAAGTGGGGGGTCCCATCTGTTGATGCGGCTGTTTCTTGCATGAATAAAAACCTGACTTGTCCCTTGGATAATGCGCAGGTATTTAAGGATCCAACTGGTAAGAAGCTGGAAACCTTATTAAAAGCCTCCTTTTCCATGACTGGCGCTGTGGTGCAACCTACAGTCGCAGCCGTGGGGTTGTGTCAGTTCCTCAAGGAACAGGTTAAGCAGATGCTTGGGCTCCTTTCCAGTGAGGAAGTAGAAAATTATGCAGGTTATTCAACGATACAAGTGCTGTAGACTCACACAACGCGTCCACCTAATCCCCCACTTCGCTACTTCTTTCGGATCCACATAACTGACCCTGAACAGAAAATGGTTCACTTCCCTGCATCTAATGGAACAGAAGCTCAGACCAGTATAACTTACCCAAAGCCAGATTCCCTTTTTCGTATTACACTCTATGCACCTGGGGCCTGGGGTAGACCGAGGAGACACCTCCTTACCCCAACCACTCTTCCTACTTCTTACCCCTTCCCATCAACTCCTATTCCCACTCCTACTTTCCTTATCCCCCCTTCTTCTTTCTCTTCTTTTCCCTCTCTCATACTATCCCCCTATTCCCGACCAACACTCCCTTCCCCTGCTGTACCCTTTTCCTAGTCATGACACTACAAATACAGATGTTCTAAACCAGTGATGAGCTAACCGACGACATATGACATTGAAACTATACCCCAATTTGACTCCGACGATCTCATCTATCGCCCACATATGACAGTCCCTAGCACGATGATGATATCCTTGTCGATTCATACCCCACCATCAGAAATATTTCTCCAACAGATTCACTTATACAGTTACCTGTTGCTCCGAGAGCCTTGATGAGAGATCATTAAAACTTCCTCACATGGAAACACTATTTCAGATTGGAGGTACTCCGACCTACTTAAGAATTCATAGGAAAAAACCGTAGCAGTTGTTAATGTAAAACTCTCTGTATTCTGCAGTTGTCATCTCTTTCGTAATCATTATGTTCTTATGTAACCCCATGTTGCTGTCCTCCTTTTATGTGAAACTTCCAATAAAACTTTTTTGGAAAAAAAAAAATTATGCAGAACTGCCTCATATTCTGTGTTTCATGATTAATGCGATTTTGGATTCTGTCCAACAGGCATCACGTTTGTCCCTCATGTTGGTACACATGCAAAGGGCCCTATGGCTAAAGAATTGGGAAGCTGAGCTGTCATGCAAGAAGCATTTGATTGGGCTCCCGTTTAAAGGGGAACGTTTGTTTGGAGAAGAATTCGTCCAAAAAATTTCAGGGGGTAAATCTACTCTCCTTCCAGTCAAAAGGAGTAAGCGTCCTTCATTCAGGCATGCTCTCTCTCCCGGAGCATCAAGCTCTAAGCAGTGGCGACGGCCTTCTCAACCCTCCTCTACAGGAAAGGCTCAAGGCTGAGCCCAGGGACAGGAAAAGACTTGGGGGCGAAAGCCTGCCAAGCAGAGCCCAAAAGCTTCCCTGTGAAGGGGTGCCCCCGCTCGGCCGAGTGGGGGGAAGGCTCCTGCGATTTGCAGGAGCCTGGCGGGAAGAGATCCGGGAAAATTGGGTGATCTCTTCAATATCTCTGGGCTACAGGCTAGAGTTTCAGGAGATTCCACCTTCTCGCTTTCTAAGGTCAAGGATCCCCAGGGATCCAGTAAAGCAAAAACCGCTATGTCTGGCCTTAGATCACTTACTATCCCAGGGGGTGATAGTAGAAGTGGACCCAAAAGAACAGGGTTCAGGGTTTTACTCAAATCTCTTCACCGTTCCAAAGCCAAATGGAAGTGTCAGACCTATCCTAGATCTGAAGGATCTGAACCAGTTTTTACGCATCCGGTCCTTCAGAATGCAGTCAATTCGCACTGTGGTCTCCTCCCTGCAAGGGGGAGAATTTATGGCATCAATAGATATCAAAGATGCATATCTCCATGTGCCAATTTTTCCCGCACACCAAAAATTTCTAAGGTTCGCGGTAGAGCGTCGCCATTTTCAATTTGTGGCCTTGCCGTTCGGGCTTGCTACGGCCCTTGAGTCTTCACAAAGATTCTGGACCCTCTCTTAGCAAACCTAAGAGCTCAGGGTATAGTCGTCATGGCTTATCTAGATGATTTGCTTCTCATGGAGAAAACGGCAGCGTTCCTGAACCACAGCGTCTCCAGAATGCTAGAACACCTGGAACGCCTAGGTTGGATCATAAACCTAGAAAAGTCGTCCCTACAGCCTGCCACCAGGTTGGAATACCTGGGCATGATCATCGACACCACTCAGGGCAAGGTGTTTCTTCCAAGGCCAAAGGCCTTGGCCATTGGGGATCTGGTGCGCCTAATTCTGGGCAGAAGATCTTCCCCCATTCGGTTGTGCATGAGACTGTTAGGGAAAATGGTTGCCTCCTTCGAGGCTGTCCCATTCGCCCAGTTCCACTCAAGGCCTCTGCAAAGATGCATCCTTGCGGCTTGGAACAGGAAACCCCAAGCCTTGGATCTTCCTATGCGTCTATCCCCCGGGACATGCAAGAGTCTCGTCTGGTGGTTACAAACCAAGAATTTGCTGAAGGGCAAAACTTTTCTTCCTCTTCCATGGAAGATTATCACAACAGATGCCAGCCTGACAGGCTGGGGAGCAGTATTGGAGGAGACGTGCTCGCAGGGGAAATGATCTGCGATCGAGAAGCTATTGCCCATAAATATCTCTGGAGATCCGGGCAGTTTATATGGCTCTCATAAAGTGGTCTTACAGACTACGAGGTCTCCCGGTTCGGGTCCAGTCCGGCAATGCCACAGAAGTGGCTTATATCAATCACCAGGGCGGTACCAGGAGTCTGGTGGCCCAAAAAGAGGGGAATCGCATTCTTGTCTGGGCAGAAAAGCATGTTTCGTGTCTTTCTGCAGTCTTCATTCCAGGAGTGGAAAATTGGCAGGCAGATTTTCTGAGCCGCCAGCAGTTGTGCCCAGGAGAGTGGGCTCTGCACCCCGACGTGTTTCGGAACATATGTCACAGGTGGGGTACTCCAGACGTAGATCTGTTTGCATCCAGGTTCAACAGGAAACTGGACAATTTTGTGTCAAGGACAAGAGATACACTTGCTCAGGGGTCAGATGCTCTGACAGTTCCCTGGGATCAGTACAATCTGATCTATGCCTTCCCCCCGAGCCCGCTTCTGTCGCGGTTGCTGGGAAGAGTCAAGAGGGAGACAAAGTCGGTCCTTTTGGTGGCTACGGCTTGGCCCAGGCGACCATGGTACGCGGAGATCATGAAGTTGGCAGTAGGCAGGCCATGGACCCTCCCTCTCCGGCCAGACCTGCTCTCACAGGGTCCAATCTACCATCCTGCTTTACGCAGTCTGAATTTGACGGTTTGGCTGCTGAGACCCACATTCTGAGAGACCGTGGCCTTTCGGGGCCAGTCCTTTCTACTCTGGTCAATGCCAGAAAGCCGGCCTTCAGGCTTATTTATTACAAAATCTGGAGGGCATATGTTTCCTGGTGTGAACTCAGGAAATGGCATCCTAGAAAGTATGTTATTAGCAGGATCTTGGCCTTTCTCCAGTCAGGTCTAGAAATGAATTTGGCCATAAGCACTATCAAGGTGCAGATTTTGGCCCTGTCAGTGTTTTTTCAAAAGCCACTTGCATCGCATTCCCTGGTGTGGGCTTTTATCCAGGGGGCCATGCGGATAAGACCGCCAGTCAAACCTCCGGTATGCCCTTGGGATCTGAATTTGGTTCTCTCGGCTTTGCAGGGGCAAACATTTGAACCTTTGCATCTGGCTTCTTTAGTTCTCTTGACTAAAAAATTGGTCTTCTTGGTAGCCATATCCACGGCTAGAAGAGTATCAGAGCTAGCAGCTTTTTCCAGCAAAGAGCCGTATCTAATTATTCATAAGGACCGGGTGGTCATGCGTCCCAACAGGTCCTTTCTACCTAAGGTGGTTTCGGGATTCCATTTGAATCAAGACGTAATCCTACCATCCTTTTTTCCGGACCCACAGTCCGCAGAAGAAGAATCTTTGCACACTTTGGAGGTGGTTAGAGCAATCAGTGTTTATCTTCAAGCAACTGCTCAGATAAGGAAAACTGATTGCTTATTTATTTTGCCGGAAGGCCCTAGGAAGGGCCAGGCGGCGTCTAAATCCACTCTCTCAAGGTGGATTAGACAGGTTATTTCTCAGGCCTATAGTGTAAAGGGGAAGATTCCTCCTTTTCAAGTGAAAGCGCACTCTACTAGGGCTGTTAGTGCTTCTTGGGCAGTGCATCACCAGGCCTCCCTGGCTCAGATCTGTAAGGCTGCAACTTGGTCATCAGTCCACACATTCACCAGATTCTATCAGATGGATGTCAGAGGGCAAGAGGATATCGCCTTCGGGCGCAGCGTACTGCAAGCTGCAGTTAAGGTCCTCCGGTCCCTGGCGGTCTATAATTATGATCTGTGTCTCCCTCCCCTCAATCTGAGCATTGCTATGGGACATCCCACTATGTAATGGAGCTCCTGTGTCCCGTGATGTATGCTCAAGAAAATGGGATTTTTATATACAGCTTACCTGTAAAATCCTTTTCTTGAGAGTATATCCCGCCCCTCTTGGGTTTTACGTGGTTTCTTATTGCTTTGCTACAAAACTGAGGTGCCTCCCATATGGGAGGGGTTATATAAGGGAGGAATTCTCCTTAATTGGGGTCAACCAGTGTCCAATCACCAGAGGTGCCTATATAACCCACTATGTAATGGAGCTCCTGTGTCCCGTGATGTACTCTCAAGAAAAGGATTTTACAGGTAAGCTGTATATAAAAATCCCATTTTTATTTACTATTTTTTGTTATATAATAATTATAATAATTATTTTGCTATTACTATTTTATTTACTATTTTTTGTTATATAATAATTACAATGTGAAACAAATTTTTTTTTAAATTATTTTATAACAAAACAAACTCTATTGTAAATAGTAATAGCAAAACAAAATAGCAAAATAGTAATAACAGCTATAGATATTATTATAGCAACAAAGACAACAGTATTATTTTTTGGATATCCAAATCCCTCAATCTGTTAAATCAGTATTAGATCTCAACTGAATCAGATTTATTTTCTCTTTACACCATTGCCTACATTTATACTAATAATGCACAGAATCTTCTTAACTGTAATACAATGGGAAACGGAAAATATATTATCATTAATTGTTTCCACCTGAGTGATTTCTCCTAGCTTGCATTTTTTCGAAGTATTCAATTTAAATGTTAATCATGTAAAGGCCAGTGTATGTATTATGTGCCTTATGCATGCTGAGATAACACAGAAAAAAGTATTTCACTAGTTCTAACAAGTCATTTCCTTCAAGCAAACCTGCTATGAGGGGAACTGGAAGGTTGCCTCTGTTGATCTCTTTGAAAATACCAGTTTTCTGGCTGTTGTGCTAACTCGCTATCAGTAACATCTTCTAAGTTACTGACCAAGGAAAAATGTAGACCAAGAAAGAAGAGCCCGGAGCGAAAACGAAATAAAATGAAGAGATAGCGCAGGGCGGGCATGACAGAGTTAACAGGGTACAGAGAGGGTTAGGTCTTTCTTGATTGGAGGAGCGGTGGGGAGGAGGGGACAGGAGAGTAAAAAGGAGCTGGCCCCTCCCCCCTCCATCATCAGTGCAGAGAACAGGAACAAGCTTGCCGCCCTGGGCAGCTCAGGACGGGCACGTGGAGTGGAAGGGAGGTTTGTAGCGGTCGCGGTTTGGGCTGGGTCGGTCGGGCCCAGCCGCCATCACCCGCGATCGCGGCGCTCGGGGGGGGGGGGGGGGGGGGTTACTACCCTGGCATGCTGCGGCTGCGCGACCTGCGCATGCCGCCCGTTCGGAGCGGGGGCGGCAGGCACCGGGTTCAGGCACTCAGCACGGCCCGCGGCCTCCGGCGGGCGGAGGGGTCTCAGCGTTTCTCTGCAGCCCTCCGGATAGCGGCCTTCATTCCATACGGCCCGCCCTGTCGTTCCGATGGGGGGCCGAACCTCGGTGGCGGGACTCCCGGCCTTGGGTTGCGGGGTGGACCACTGCACCGGGTGGTGACCCTCGTGGTCCAGCCCGCGGCATCGGCGGGGGCTAGCGGATGGCAGAGCGGCGGTGGGGGCCGCACCCAGCGATGGCCGCCTGGCCTCCTCTGCCTGGGCAGGCAGCTCTCCTTGGTCGGGGGACATGGCCGCCGGGCCTACGCGGCCTCGGCGGGCGGCTCGACACGCTCGGGGCCTCGCACAGCGCTGGCCGCCGGGCCTACACTGCCTCCGCAGGTGGCTCTCCGCGGGCGGGGCAGCACCCGGCGATAGCCGCCGGGCCTACACTGCCTCGGCAGGCGGCTCTCCGGACCGGACATGGACATGTGCTCGGCAGGGGGGGCAGGCTGGGGGGACCGAGGCGCCCCACCCCCCCCCCCCGTTTGTGGCCCTCCTAGAGGAACGCGCAGACCCAGCAGTGGCCGCCGGGCCTGCACTGCCTCGGCAGGCGGCTCTCCAGACACCGGACATGGACATGTGCTCGACAGCGGGGGGCAGGCTGGGGGGACCGAGGCGCCCCACCCCCCCCCCCCCCCCCGTTTGTGGCCCTACTAGAGGAACGCGCAGGCCCAGCAGTGGCCGCCGGGTCTGCACTGCCTCGGCAGGCGGCTCTCCGGGCACCGGACAAGGACATGTGCACGGCAGCGGGGGGCAGGCTGGGGGGACTGAGGCGCCTCACCCCCCCCCCCGTTTGTGGCCATCCGGGAGGAACACGCTGACCCAGCAGTGGCCGCCGGGCCGGCACTGCCTCGGCGGGCGGCTCTCCGGGCACCAGTTTTTGGCCCGGCTGGGGGGACCAGGAAACCCAAAACCCAGTTGGCGGCCATCTCGGAGCCAGCTGGTGGACCACGCGGGTCGGAGCCCCGTCGGGCAGACCTTGTTCAGCTGCGGGCGCCAGGCTGCCGTTCCCTCAGCTGGCAGTTCCAACAGACGAAGACGGACCGGAGGGCTTCCGGCCTCGTGGATCATCTCCATCCTGGGGGATGCTTCCCCAGAAGGGCTGCACCTCACGGGGGACAGTTGGTCAAATGCGGCGAACAAGGAGGCGGAAGGAGTGCCCCAGGATTGATCGGCGGCGAGGGTGGCCAGTCTTGCGGATGGTGGGACTCTTCCTAGGCAGTCAGGTATGCTACTTTGCAATTTTCTATTTCTTGGTAGTTAGTACGGGTAGGGGGAGGCCACAGTGGGGGGTAGAGGCACTCGCGCCTGTTTGCATGCGGGTGTTCCCCTGGGTTCGTCCGTCCTATCGTCACGTCGGTGCCAGGGCGGTACGGGAGTGCGGGAGTTTAATGGTTGGGGGAAGGGGCAACGGGTCCGGTCTGCAGCCGGGTTTGTGCGGAAGGGAATGGGGCTCTGGCCGGGACAGTAGGGGGAGAGCGCTGCTGGCCCAGCTGGCGCAGAGCGACAGGGGGGCATTACAGGCCCTTGAGGTGGGGTTTTTGCAAGGGCAATAGATGGGGATGCCGGGTTTTTCCATGTTGGGTGCGGACGCAATTCGGGTTTCAGTGTTTTCCAGGAAAGGGGGGCCGGGGAGCAGTGACCCGGAGACAGGGGTGCTGGGCCGCATGGGGCACGGGCAACAGCAGGGCTGGGCCCGGCGGAGGGATGGGTGTCCTGTCCTACTGGGGGAAATAGTGGGGGGGCCCTAGCTGAGGTGGGGGGCCCCGTCCTAATTGGGAGGGAGCATGGTGGGTTGTGCCGACCTGAGTTTGGGGGTTCCTTCCTGCCGGAAGACTCGTGGGGAGGGGCTAGCGTAGGTATGGGGTTTGTTTCATTTTCTTGCTAGGCACAACGGGCTTTGGTGCTCAGTTGCGTGGGGGGTGCCCTACTGGGCACTACACAAAAAAAAAAAAAAAAAAACCTACATAAATAAACAATCACATAAAAGGCAAAATGACAACGTAGATAAATATATAGTGAGGGTTGGGGCACAAACGGTAGTTGCCTAGTGGTTTGGGTGTGGTTGTAGTAGGGGGTTCTTTTCTTAACGGTGGATATCGGGGGGTTAGGCCCATCGGATGTATGGGTGTCCCTGCTCGACGGTGTAATAATGGTGGTTGGGTCCATTGGAGGTGTTGGGGGGTCCTGTGGGGCTGGGGGATATCAGTGGGTTGGGCCCATCGGAGGTACAGGGCCCCTTCCTATCTGAACTGGGGTCGGTCGGTCCCATCGGAGGTAGGGGCGGCCCCCTTTTCATAACGGTGGAGGGGTGTTGGGCGGGCCCATCGGAGGATGGGTGGCCCTTCCTGACGGTGGAGACGGAGTGGTCTGGCCCATCAGAGGTATGGGGGGATTTTTTACTAATGGTGGAGAACTGTTGGTTATGCCCTTCGGAGGTATGGGGGGCTCTTCCTAACGGTGAAGTGATGTTTGGTCGGTCCCATCAGTGGTATGGGCGGCCCCTTCCTGACGATGGAGAAAGGTTGGTTGGGCCCAGCAGGTTTGGGTGGCCCTGCCTAAACTGTTCACATATGGTGGTGGAGCCCATCGGTGGTATGGTGCCCCCTTTTATGATGGTGGAAACTTTTGATTGGGCCCGCGGTGGGGTGTGGTTTCCCTTCCTGACGTGATGGTGGTGGCGGGTGAGTATCTGGTAGGTATGGAAGTAGAGACTTATGTATTCACGGTGGTGACTTCGGGCTACTGAGTACATATCTGGTGAGTACGCAAGCAGTTCAGTATACCATCGCGGTGGTGACATCAGGGTGGCAAGTAAGTATACGGTAAGTAGTAGAGTAGGCAATGGTGGGTTTATGGGCCTGCACGGGCTGTAGTGGGACGTTAGCTTATTGTATTACCTGCATTAAACTTGTTGGTACGTGATGGGGGATTTCACAGTTGGTGATTGATTGCGCTTTGGGGGGTGATCGGGCAGGTTGGTGATGGGCTATAGGCGTTTACGGGCGCGTGTCCGGCCGGACGGGCTGTGGGGTTTCCTTCGTGGGCCGGGGGAATAAGGTTTTCCTCTTGGATTCAGAGTATGTCGGTTGGGAGGTACGAGGCATGGCCATGGGAGTGTGCTGGCCATTAAGGGAGGTAGGTCTGTGTAGGGGTGCTGTGGGGCGCTTCCAAGGGGTCATTGTGCGGGCAGTTTCGGCTTCCACGTCATGTGGGGTTTGGGGATCAGCGGTCCTTGGTAGGGTGTTGCCACCTCCTAGGGGCAGAACGTCATCCTAAAAGCAGGAAGGCTTGGGAGTTGGGCTGCTTCATAAGGGGATATTGCAGTATTCTTGTCATTGGTGCATCGGGCAGGGATGGTACTGTGGGTCCCGGGGAGAGGGTTGCGGGTTAGTTTCTGGGTTCAGTGAGTTGGGTATGTTTCTTTAACTCGCAGTGCTGCTGTCGCTTCATTGCCATTTGGAGGACGAGCGCTATCGGTGTCTCCCCTCCCCACACGCGAAAAGTCGGGACACGTAGAGCTCTGTGCGGTGGTAGCTGCAGAGGACTGGGTTTGGGGCCATTGTTTTTGTTTTTCGGGTTATGTCGGCAAGGGGGTTTCGTGGTGCACAATGGCTTTCCCTGGGTTTGCGGCAGGGGCTGGTGGGAGAGGCCAGCTGGGTAGCCTTTCCAGTAGATT
Source organism: Lithobates pipiens (assembly GCF_037356315.1). NCBI lineage: Eukaryota > Metazoa > Chordata > Amphibia > Anura > Ranidae > Lithobates > Lithobates pipiens. The sequence continues at coordinate 102,231,273 of NW_027507785.1, forward strand.
TGGGGGGCATGGTACTACGGTACTAGAGGGGTAATGATGGGCTTGAGCGGCTGGTCCGAAGGCGGGGGGCCGTGGCGACGGTGGGGGAATGTCCACCATGTTCATATTCCTCGTCAGTTTGTTTGAGAGGTCATGGGCGTCGGGTTATTTCCTCGGGATTGCATTGTCTCACTTTTGCGGCAGTGGGTAAGCGGCCAGGTGTGGGTCGGGTTCAGGTCCGGTTTTCAGCTCATTTGCGGGGTAACCGAGTTGGTCCTAGGGGTATATGTGTGTATACATACATCTCTGTAGCTAATATTTTGTTTTGTTGTTCCTTTTTTCCTCTTTCTTTCTCACATCCTGTCGACGATTTCAGGTGCGGGCAGGCTGCCAAGGTTTTTTTCTTTTTTCTTTTCTTTTAATTTTTTGGGCCCTTGTATGGGTTTCAGGGGACAAGTGAGGCAGACTGTCGGAGTGGGGGACACTGTTTTGGGCATGGCTATACGAGCGGCCGGCTCTCTTTGAGCAGGAGTGCCGGGCAGGCTGGGGAGCGCGGCATGCCTGTAGGGCGCAGAATAGGCACTACTGGATGGGGCCCGCCGTATACTGCCGGTCAAAAGGTTTGTGGTTACCATGTGCGCTTGATGTCCATGTGGGTGGTTACAAGGGTGCTGAAGGTGGAGTTGGGCACACACGCGGGGCTTTCCTGGCGGAGGCTGTGTGGGGGCCCCGCAGCATTGCCCGTTTAATTGTAGATTGTGACTGCCTGGCAGCTGGGGCTGGAAATAGTTAACTAAAAAGGGTAATGGGGATGTCGGCCTGTGTGGGGTCAGGAATGTTGGCTGGGCAGCAGGTGGTTAGAGCTGGACATGGATACTGGTAGGTGCTTCTGGGGTAGGGAAGTGACCTTTATTCTGGGCGGAGGAATTTGGGGGCCCGGGGGTTTGCAGGTGGCAGCGGGAGAGCGTAGGGGTTGGTGGGGCTCCCAAGGGTAAGGTGTTCCCCTTGGGCGCTGTGGCGGGTGTTGGTCTTGGCTGGTGAATGAAGAAACCTCGGATAAGGAGAGTAGGGACCCATTGGTGGTATGGGTCCCGATGGTGGTATTCCAGCTAACGGTGGTTTTAGCTGGAATTTGGTTAACGGGTGCACTGCGGTCAGTTGGTTGTCTCCGAGCCAGTATGTCGGCTAGAGGCCTATTAGCAGATATAAAAGGTTCCGCAGTGCATTAGTATTATTATTAGTATTATTATTATTAAATAGAGGGTATGTGTAGTGCCCGCCAAGACCAATGCGAATATCAGATGTTTATGGTTATGTTCATTTAAATTTATTAATAAAGGGGCTGCTACGGCCAATTTTACCCCAACTTGGTGTGGTCTCTATTAATTGGGAATGGTAATGGGGCCTGTAGCAAGGTTTGTCCGTTAGCATAGAGGGACAGTACATCTGTTATACAATAGTCAAGAAGAGCCCGGAGCGAAAACGAAATAAAATGAAGAGATAGCGCAGGGCGGGCATGACAGAGTTAACAGGGTACAGAGAGGGTTAGGTCTTTCTTGATTGGCGGAGCGGTGGGGAGGAGGGGACAGGAGAGTAAAAAGGAGCTGGCCCCTCCCCCCTCCATCATCAGTGCAGAGAACAGGAACAAGCTTCCCACCCACCCTCCCTGTTTGTTTTTCGTACTTGACTTTGTTTCTTCCGACAGATCGGTGTGTACTCAGGATGTCGTTGCAGCGGGCGGGTGTTGGTCTTGGCTGGTGAATGAAGAAACCTCGGATAAGGAGAGTAGGGACCCATTGGTGGTATGGGTCCCGATGGTGGTATTCCAGCTAACGGTGGTTTTAGCTGGAATTTGGTTAACGGGTGCACTGCGGTCAGTTGGTTGTCTCCGAGCCAGTATGTCGGCTAGAGGCCTATTAGCAGATATAAAAGGTTCCGCAGTGCATTAGTATTATTATTAGTATTATTATTATTAAATAGAGGGTATGTGTAGTGCCCGCCAAGACCAATGCGAATATCAGATGTTTATGGTTATGTTCATTTAAATTTATTAATAAAGGGGCTGCTACGGCCAATTTTACCCCAACTTGGTGTGGTCTCTATTAATTGGGAATGGTAATGGGGCCTGTAGCAAGGTTTGTCCGTTAGCATAGAGGGACAGTACATCTGTTATACAATAGTCATGTCAGCAGAAAGTCTCCACTCCACATAGGAACTCTTATTTTAGGTCGCTGACTCAAAAAGGTAGAATTGTCACAGGAACAGGAAGAATCTTTCATTATGGACAACTGTTCCAATGACAACTTTGAGGGGAATTTGCCTCACCTTGATTTTCTTCTACTTACTGTTATATCCCACAGTTCAACAATTAGGCCCCTTTCACACTAGTGGTCCGATCGGGCCCGCTGTTCTCCTCTACGGAGAGATGCGTGTAAACGGACATTTGTCTGTTTACTCCTGCTCAGGGGCAGACTGACCATTCGGCCACTCGGGCACTGCCCAAGGGCCCCGGGCCACTAGAGGGCCCTATCAGGGTTGCCAGCCTCAGTAAAACCAGAGACAGAATGTAAAAATCTGTGTTTTTTTTACATCTGTCTCTGAAATGTCCCTTACCGACATCCTTTTGGTCTAAAAATCCCGATATTATAGCTGTCCCACCTCTCCAGTACCTTCTCAGCGAATAGAAACATGTCTGTGTATACTGTGTGATTGTATACTGATTGCCTGGGGGCCCCATAATCTCCTATTGCCCGGGGGCCCCATGAGTTGTCAGTCCGCCCCTGCTCCTGCTTACATCTAATGCAATCTGATAACCTAATCGGATCTGTCTAGCGGATCGGATGGCAGGCGGGTGTAAATGGAAAGGCTGCCTGTTTACATCCAACCACCCATAGAAGAGAGCAGGCTTTGTCTGTGTCCACTCTACATAAGCTGGTCATCCACCTGCTTAGCGATGATCAGCGGCCCTGTGAAAAAGGGAACTTAAGGAAACTCTATTCAATAGGGCTATCAGATGGGTCTCATCCGTTATCTTCTGCTCTTTCGCTCGCTCTTGCCCGGTCTTCTCTGTTGTTTGTCTTCTCCCCTCCCGATCTCCAGGTGTAATGCTGGGTCCGCCATGTGCAATGACTTATATTGGCATGAGGCGGATCACAGTGTGGCGTCACCTGGAGGCCCCACCCCTTATGACGTCACCACCTGGGCATGATGGGGCGATTACATCACAAGGGGCGTGGTCTCCAAATGACATCACCGGGTGTCTCTGCCCCATGCCAATATAAGTCATTGCACAAGGCGGACCCAGCATTACAACGCGAGATCGGGAGGGAAGAAGACAGACAACAGAGAAGTCCGAGCAAGAGCGAGCAAAAGAGCCCCTCCTGCCCCAAAGCACCTACCGCCCATGTTGAGGGCATGTGGCTTGGTATGGTCCAGAGGGGGGACGCTCGCTTGTCGCCCCCCCTTTCCTGATCTGCTCAGATAAGGGTCTAGTATAGAACTTACGGGGAGCCCCATGCCATTTTTTGGGTGGGGCTTTCCCCTTAGATCCATAGCAGACCTAAGGGTCTGGTAACATCTTGGGGGGGGGGGGGGGGCTCACACAAATATTTTTTTGGGGCATTTTGGCGGGGTTTCCCTTCAAGATTCTTATCACACAAGTTGCACCACAAGTCGGATCATCTTGATCCGACATCTGGTGCGCCTTCTATTCAAATCAATGGGCTACCATAGGGCTACCATAGGAATCCATTGATTTTAAATAGAGGCAGAGAAACGCGGCTGAAAGCTAGTGCAGCTAAACGTGCATTGACGCCAATGCAAAACGTGGATAAAATCGTTTTTTAAATGCCCATTTTTTAAAATGTCTATGTGTATAAGGCGTAAATGTACACACCATATCAAATAAACAGGATGACACTAGTAAGATTTAACCACTTTCAGACCGGACCATTTTGCTGGTAAATGACCAGAGGTCTTTTTACACTTTGGCACTGCGCTGCTTTAACTGGTAATTGCGCGGTCATGCAATGTTGTACCCAAACAAAATTTGCGTCCTTTTCTTCCCACAAATAGAGCTTTCTTTTGATGGTATTTGATTGCCTCTGCGATTTTTATTTTTTGCGATATAAACGTAAAAAGACCGCAAATTTTGAAAAAAAATGATATTTTCTACTTTTTGTTATTAGAAAAATCCAATAAACTCAATTTTAGTCATACATTTAGGCCAAAATGTATTCAGCCACATGTCTTTGGTAAAAAAAAAGTAAATAATTGTATATTTATTGGTTTGCGCAAAAGTTGTCACATCTACAAACTAAGGTACGTTTTCTGCAATTTACGCAACTTTTAGTTTACGACTGCCTATCTCATTTCTTGAGGTGCTAAAATGGCAGGGCAGTACAAAACCCCCCCAAATGACCCCATTTTGGAAGGTAGACCCCCTAAGGAAATTGATAAGAGGCATGTTGAGCCCATTGAATATTTTATTTTTTTGCCTCAAGCGATTGAATAATGACAAAAAAAAAAATTTTTTTTTTTTTACACAAAGTTGTCACTAAATGATATATTGCTCACACATGCTATGGGCGTATGTGAAATAACACCCCAAAATAAATTCTGCTGCTTCTCCTGAGTACGGGGATACCACATATGTGGGACTTTTTGGGAGCCTAGCCACGTACGGGGCCCCGAAAACCAAGCACCGCCTTCAGGCTTTCTAAGGGCGTAAATTTTTGAGTTCACTTCTCACTACCTATTACAGTTTTGAAGGCCATAAAATGCCAAGATGGCACAAAACCCCCACAAATGACCCCATTTTAGAAAGTAGACACCCCAAGCTATTTGCTGAGAGGCATGTTGAGTTCATGGAATATTTTATATTTTGCCACAAGTTGCGGGAAAATTACAAACTTTTTTTTTTTTTTTTTTTTTCACAAAGTTGTCACTAAATGATATATTGCTCATGCATGCCATGGGCATATGTGAAATGACACCCCAAAATAAATTCTGCTGCTTCTCCTGAGTACGGGGATACCACATATGTGGGACTTTTTGGGAGCCTAGCTGCGTACGGGGCCCCGAAAACCAAGCACCGCCTTCAGGCTTTCTAAGGGCGTAAATTTTTGAGTTCACTTCTCACTACCTATTACAGTTTTGAAGGCCATAAAATGCCAAGATGGCACAAAACCCCCACAAATGACCCCATTTTAGAAAGTAGACACCCCAAGCTATTTGCTGAGAGGCATGTTGAGTCCATGGAATATTTTATATTTTGCCACAAGTTGCGGGAAAATTACAAACTTTTTTTTTTTTTTTCACAAAGTTGTCACTAAATGATATATTGCTCACGCATGCCATGGGCATATGTGAAATGACACCCCAAAATAAATTCTGCTGCTTCTCCTGAGTACGGGGATACCACATATGTGGGACTTTTTGGGAGCCTAGCCGCGTACGGGGCCCCGAAAACCAAGCACCGCCTTCAGGCTTTCTAAGGGCGTTACAGTTTTGAAGGCCATAAAATGCCAAGATGGCACAAACCCCCCCCCAAATGACCCCATTTTGGAAAGTAGACACCCCTAAATTTAGGGGTACACTAGTGAGACTAGGTAATAAATGGCGGGTGCCCTGAAACTATAAAAAAATAACTAACCAACCAGCGTCACCTGTAACAGTTATATGGTGATCACTGGTGAAAGGGTTAACTAGGGGGCAATCAGGGGGCTTTATGCGGTAGTATATGGGGGTCCCTGGCGCTATAAAAAGCTGCGGCGAACCTAAATACCTACCTGCCTAACTAGCGTCACCTGTGACACTAATACAGCGATCAGAAAAACGATCGCTTATTAGGCTGGGTTCACACTGGAGCGATGCGGGAACGCCACGAATGCGCGGCGGGTTCCCGCATCGCATGCCTCCCGGCGGCAGTTCACACTGCCCTATGCGAACTGCTGGGAGTGTCAGTGAAATGTTACTGACACCCCCAGATCAGTTCGCATATCGCAGTGCGATCTGCAAACTCGGATCGCATGGTGTGAACACCCATGCGATCCGATTCTGCTGCGGGCCAAAAAAAGGGTCCCGTGCAAATTTGCGGCGGGTGCGGCGGGTGTGGCGGGTGTGGCGGGTGCGGCGAATGGCTGAACTCGAATCGCACAGAGATCGGATGTGATTTGCACTGCAGTGCGGTGCGAATCACATCCGTTCTCATAAACCGCTGCAATGTGAACCCAGCCTTAGTGACACTGGCGACGGGGGGTGATCACGGGGTTAAACCTTTATTGGGGGGGGTTAGGGGGGTACCTTAGAACTAAAGGGGGCTAACCCTAACTGCCCTAACAGTTATTAGTCACAAATGACACCCGCCGGGTGATCAGGGGGTTAAACCTTTATTAGGTAATAAATGGCGGGTGCCCTGAAACTATAAAAAATAACTAACCAACCAGCGTCACCTGTAACAGTTATATGGTGATCACTGGTGAAAGGGTTAACTAGGGGGCAATCAGGGGGCTTTATGCGGTAGTATATGGGGGTCCCTGGCGCTATAAAAAGCTGCGGCGAACCTAAATACCTACCTGCCTAACTAGCGTCACCTGTGACACTAATACGGCGATCAGAAAAATGATCGCTTATTAGGCTGGGTTCACACTGGAGCGATGCGGAAACGCCGCAAATCCGCGGCGGGTTCCCGCATCGCATGCCTCCCGGCGGCAGTTCACACTGCCCTATGCGAACTGCTGGGAGTGTCAGTGAAATGTTACTGACACCCCCAGATCAGTTTGCATATCGCAGTGCGATCTGCAAACTCGGATCGCATGGTGTGAACACCCATGCGATCCGATTCTGCTGCGGGCCAAAAAAAGGGTCCGTGCGAATTTGCGGTGGGTGCGGCGGGTGTGGCGGGTGCGGCGGGTGCGGCGAATGGCTGAACTCGAATCGCACAGAGATCGGATGTGATTTGCACTGCAGTGCGGTGCGAATCACATTCGTTCTCATAAACCGCTGCAATGTGAACCCAGCTTTAGTGACACTGGCGACGGGGGGTGATCACGGGGTTAAACCTTTATTGGGGGGGTTAGGGGGGTACATTAGAACTAAAGGGGGCTAACTCTAACTGCCCTAACAGTTATTACAGTCACAAATGACACCAATGCAAAAAAAAAAAAAAAAAAATGACATTGGTGTCACTGTGACTGGGGGGCAGGGGTAATTGGGGGGGTGATCGGGGGGTAAAGGGGGGGTGTGAGTGTGCCTGGCATGTTCTACTGTGTGTGTAGAGTGTTGGTGCAACTCACCGATCCGCTCTCCTCCGTGTCGGAACGAAAAATACCGACACGGAGGAGAGAATACATCACTTCCTCTCCTGTGTTTACATTACAGGAGAGGAAGTGATGTCACGGGGGATTCCTATTCGTCGGGAGCGATCGCGAGGGGGTGGCCATGAATGAATGGCCGCCCCCTCGTCCCGGATCGCTCCCGGACGAAAACCGACCGCCGCAGGCACCGGGCGGGGGCCCGATCGGGCCCCCGACCCGCGGGAGGCAAGGGACGTACATGTACGCCAATATGCCTGCCCGTGCCATGCTGTCGACGTACATCATCGTGCGGCGGTCGGCAACTGGTTAAAATGTGAAGCATATATACATTTTTTTTTTTTTTTTATACTTTAGCTACACTTTAAACATTTACTCAGACCTGGATAGAAAACTTTGCACAACTACAATTACAGGGAGAAACATAAGCTATTTACACAAATTTTATATTTGGTAAAAACAAATTTTAACTAATACGAAAGGTCTAATGAAAGAAAATGTCAACTCAGAGTAAATCTTACAGTCCAATCAGCTGATTCATTTTGTGCTGGAGGTTGGATTACTGGCAAAGTATATTCCTGAGAACTAAGTGAGAAGGGTGTTGTGTTGTATTTGAGCAGAAGAGAAGAGATATTGTCACTGTGTGAGTTAATGGATTCAATAAGCAAACGACTTTCAAAACTATGAACCGTTATCACGAATATATATACATACATAAATAACGAATCAAATCGGTATACATACAAAGCCAAACGATTCGTATAAGGAATATCGACACTCTACAGAAATAACTAATTATCCAAAAATGAATTAATGTAACATAACGAATATAACAGGATGAAACTATGTATTTTACGAATGAAAACGAAACGAAACAAAATTTTGCATTGTGCACAAGTCTACTTTTTAATCGCTTGCTGACCAGCCACCGTAATTTTACTGCCGCAGGTCGGCATGAGCCTGCGAACCGTCGTAGCTATACGGGATCAGGATAGCAAGCGCGCGCCCGCTGCACAGCGAGGGTGCCGATGCTCATGGCCGATGGTTGCAATGACCACTGGCCACGAGTGATCGTGAGCACGAGAGACAGAACAGGTAGGAGTGTGTGCAAACACTAGACATGTGCACACTGAAATATTTTGTTTCGGAATTTCGTTTTGGTACGAAAAATACATTTATTTAGTTACTTCCGAAATTTGTTTCTTATTTATTTTGTTTTGTTAAAAAATGCATTCGTCCGAAAATCCGAAATAATTAAGGCCAAATCTGTCATTGAAGGCTTATGGTGTCTGTCGAATGTTCTAAGAAGATTCGATGAAGCAGCTAAACTGTACGACGCCTCAATTGTACATTTCCGATCGAATGTTCCGCCAACAAGCTATAGTAGAATTTTAATGTTGTATGACACTAGCAATAATTATATTTATTAATTATTATCACTAGTCAATCAACATTATAATTCTTCTATAGCTTATGGGTGTAGCACAGAGTTAGGTTAGGCACATTCGACCTGTTTTGCTATTGTCTCTATAATGTGGAATATTTTCTCTCTATGTTGAATCTTTTTCTCTCTGTGTCGAATCTTTTCTCTCTATGTAGAATATTCTTGGAGTAATAGAGCTAAGGCTAGGCACATTCAAAATAGTAAAAAGAAAAACTGTCACTTCCTCTAGTCAGTCCCCTCCCCATTCAGTTAGGATCACCTTCCAGGGAACACAGTTAACCCCTTGATCGGCCCCTAGTGTTAACCCCTTCACTGCCAGTGACATTTTTCCAGTAATCAATGAATTTTTATTGCACTGATCTATATTGAAGGAAGTGATGTTGCGCTGTTCAAAGGGAATAAGAGGAAAATATAGGACTAGTTGTGTATCAAGATGACATAAATCAGCAAGCTGAAAAAAATATTAGTAATAATGATATCCAATTGTGCAAGTAATCAATAAAAATGCCTAGGAATAATAGCAATCTGCATATGTTGCGAAAAATTGCTTATGGTGCATATACTTGAACAGCAATATTAACCACTTAACGACCAGCGCACGCCGATGTACGTCCTATTTTTGAAGAGGGATATCCCGGTAACGGCAGCAGCTGCTGCCCTCTTCAGGCACCGGTCGTCTGTACGATAACGGTGGTCTCCGCAGTGGATTCACCGCGAGATCACCGCTATCGGCGGCGGGACAGGTGCCACAGGCGGGACAGGTGCCACCCCCCCTCCCGCCACCCTCCCGCACCTTCTGCCACTTACCGGAGCCGTCGGTAGCGGCGGAGGCGATCGGGTCCTTTTCCTAGCTGGGTATGGAGACGAGTGAGGCTAAGATGGCCCCCACTCGCCTCTATACCATAGGAGGGCGGAATTGACGTCAAAACGTCACTTCCGCCCATACCTCTTAAAGGTATATTTTTTTTTAAATGTAATTTTTTCTTTTTTTTGCATTTTAGTCCAAATATGAGATCTGAGGACTTTTTGACCCCTTTTTGATCTCATATTTAAGGGGGCCTGTCATGCTTTTTTCTATTACAAGGGATGTTTACATTCCTTGTAATAGGAATAAAAGTGATAATTTTTTTTTTTAAACAGTGTAAAAATAAATAAAATCAATTAAAATAAATAAGAAAAAAAAGGGTTTTTAAAAACACCCCATCACGACGAGCTTGCGCACAGAAGCGAGCGCATACGTGAGTAGCGCCCGCATATGAAAACGGTGGTCAAACCACACATGTGAGGTATTGCCACAATCAGTAGAGTGAGAGCAATAATTCTAGCCCTGGACCTCCTCTGTAACGCAAAAAAAATGCAACCTGTAGAATTTTTTAAATGTCGCTTATGGAGATTTTTGAGGCTAAAAGTTTGACGCCATTCCACGAGCGGGCGCAATTTTGAAGCGTTACATGTTGGGTATCAATTTACTGGGCGTACCATTATCTTTCACAATATAAAAAAAAAATTGGGCTAATTTTACGGATGTCTTATTTTTTTATTCAAAAAAGGGAATTTTTTCCCCTAAAAAGTGCGCTTGTAAGACCGCTGCGCAAATACGGTGTGAAAAAAAGTATTTCAATGACTGCCATTTTATTCTCTAGGCTGTTAGAAAAAAAACAATATAACATATTTGGGGGTTCTAAGTAATTTTCTAGCAAAAAAAAAACTGTTTTAAACATGTAAACAGCAAATCTGAAAAAGAGGCCTGGTCCTTAAAGCGGGGTTCCACCCTAAAGTGGAACTTCCGCTGATCGGAACCCTCCCCCCCTCCGGTGTCACAATTGGCACCTTTCAGGGGGGAGGGGGGTGGAGATACCTGTCAAAGACAGGTATTTACACCCACTTCCGGGCATAGACTCCCGTGGGAGTCTACGCCATTTCCTGTCCTGCCGCGCTGTCTGCTGGGACACACACGGGTCTCAGAGACAGCAAGGACAATTCCTATTGCGCTGCGCGACTCACGCATGCGCAGTAGGGACTGGGAAGTGAGGCCGATTCGCTTCACTTCCTGATTCCCTCACCTAGAATGGTGGCAGCAGCAGCCGAGAGCCGAGCGATCGATCGGCCTCGGCTGCCGGCATCGCTGGAACCCAGGACAGGTGAGTGTCCATTTATTAAAAGTCAGCAGATTTAGTATTTATAGCTGCTGGCTTTTAATATTTTTTTGTAGGTGGAATCCCTCTTTAAGTGGTTACATTTTACAGTGCAAAAACATGACTTCTGTGTAAAAATTATATGAAAATACGTTAAAAAACATGCAAAGGACTGCAAAGGTGCTAAATATCACTATATAAATACTGATATCATATATCCTGTATATCAATAATATATGTGCTCAAATGTGCTCATGTGCAAAACTTGTGCAAGCTGATACATATACCGTATTTATAACACGCACTTTTTTCCCCTTAAAATCAGGGGAAAATCGCGGGTGCGTGTTATACGCCGATACTCTGCGATTTGAGCACAATTTTTTGGGCCCTTCTCGCAGCTTTCGGCCGCTCTTTCGGAACTTCTCGCGGCTTTCGGCTGCTCTCGGAACTTGTCAGCGGTTTTCGGCCGCTCTCGGACCTTCCTTGCAATGAGGACAGGCTGCATGACAAGGCTGCAATAAGGACAGGCTGCATGACAACACTGCAATGCGGACAGGCTGCATGACAAGGCTGCAAATAACGCTGGCGAGGCTTCAGATGGACACTGATAAGGCTGCATTGATGGGCATTTAAATGTAAGTTTTTTTTCCTTAAATTTCCCTCCTAAAAGTTTTTTCCACAAAATTCCCTCCTAAACTTGGGGTGCGTGTTATACGCCGTCACATGTTATACGCCGATAAATAAGGTACGTGGAAAGGAAATTATATCTCAATGCAAAATAAAAGTAATAAAGAAATATTAATACATAAAAAAAATTAAAAATGAAATATGGTCAGTCTGGTAACGTATAGTCCATACACATCAACCGATCAGTATAGACTCATATAATTGTCCAAAGATGGTAATCTTTTAATTGAAAATTTTCTGAATAAAAAATAATTTATATAACTGCTGACATTCACCATATACAGTATTTCCTTATGTGCAAAACGACATAAAAAAGTGCAGGTGCAGTGTAGAATATTCCACATGTGCAAAAGTATTCTTTTCCTCTTCATGTTAAACCATACTAGTAAGTAATGGCCTCTTACCTTGCTGTAAAGAGGTAACCACATATAATACCACACTGGCTGTTTAGCAGTTTATGCCCTAGAGCAGTGATGGCGAACCTTGACACCCCAGATGTTTTGGAACTACATTTCCCATGATGCTCATGCACTCTTCAGTGTAGATGAGCATCATGGGAAATGTAGTTCCAAAACATCTGGGGTGCCAAGGTTCGCCATCACTGCCCTAGAGTGTAGTTGTGGCCTACAGTACGTAGGACGCACCAAATAACCTCTAATAGTGTGGATTAAAGAACATGTCCAAAATATCCTTAAAGGCTATGACAAGCATAGTGTGTCAAAACATTTTTTATTACATCATAACAGAGACCCCACGGATTTGAAATTCTGGGTGATTGAACTATATACTAAGCATTGGAGAGGGGGGCACAAGGTGAGGACCCTCAGTCAATTAGAGTCTAAATGGATTTTCACACTAGACACTTTTTCACCCAGAGGAATGAACATCGAATTTGATCTTAATTGTTTCCTTAGCGATTTTTAGAATATAATCTCTAATAAAGAGAAAATATATATTTTTTAAAAGAATCATTTTTTTTTTTTTGCGGGATCTGTAGTTACTTCTCTAATTGATGACTGAATTTGTCTATCTATTTTATATTTATTGAATTTATTTCTCGAGAATTGCCTGTCCTTTTTATTTGATATCCCTTATTTTATATCTCTTCTTTTATGGAATTTTTTAATATATTTTTTTATTGCTATACTGCTATAACTATTAGTTATTTTTTGATATATTATGTATTCTACTATATCAATATATATTGTTTTATACATATATATTTTACAGAGGTTTTATATTATAATTTGCCTTTTTGTGATTTTTTATATCATGATGCATATATCAGTATGGAGCATTATCCCTTCCGACTTAAATGATTAACATCCTTCTATTCTAGTTCAATTTATAGTACTATGCCCTATTATAAATAGATAGGCGCCACATTTATTTGATTAAATTATAGATATGCAAACTCTCTTGTACCTATAAAACGAGAATCATCGGTGATACAGCCTATAAAAAAAGACACATTTTTTTGCAATGAGGCTGAGATATCACATAAAGAATCATGTTCTCATCCCCGGTTTATAACCCATAAAACAGCGGCACCTGTAATTCTCTATTCAAATAACAATAGGTTTGACAACCTTTATGATGGCCACGTCTAATAATGTACCATGGGACTATTTTTATCTACTTAGATAACCAATAAAATGGCCGCGGCCTTCTGGAAAATGGCCGATATAGAACTAATAGGTAGAGCTTCGAGAAAATGGCCGCCGGTCTATTACCCCCATGTGGCCATGTTTAGTTACTTAGATAACCAAGAAAATGGCCGAGGTCTCCTGGAATATGGCCGCTATAGAACTAATAGATAGAGCTTTGAGAAAATGGCTGCCGGTCTATTGCGGAGACTATTTAAAGTGGGTTCCACCCTAAAGTGGAACTTCAGCTCATCAGAACCCTACTCCCCTCCGGTATCACAGTTGGCACCTTTCAGGGGGGAGGGGGTGCAGATACCTGTCTAAGACAGGTATTTGCACCCATTTCCGGGCATAGACTCCCGCCGCGCTGTCAGCTGGGACACACACGGGTCCCAGAGACAGCGCGGACCATTCCTATTGTGCTGCGCAACTCGCACATGCACAGTAGGGAACCAGGAAGTGAAGCCACAATGCTTCGCTTCCTGATTCCCTCACCTAGAATGGCGGCGGCAGCAGCCGAGAGCCAAGTGATCGATCGGCCTCAGCTGCCAACATTGCTGGACCCTGGGACAGGTGAGTGTCCATTTATTAAAAGTCAGCAGCTGTAGTATTTATAGCTGCTGGCTTTTAATAAAAATGTTTTCAGTGAAATCCCTCTTTAAATACTCAGAATGCGCCTACCCAGCATCCCCTGATGAAGTCACGTGGCCGTGATGTCACGCGGAGTGACGGGATAGGCGTTCCATATTGATGCAATCGAACAAGCTCGCCGCTCGTAGGAGATAAGCATTGCTGTTGTGTTTTTATGTGAGTACCTTGGATTGTATTTAATAAATGCGCTGCTGGTTTTAAAATATACTACACTATATAGCATTCCCCTTCTTTCGAGCTACTCCCGCTACTGCTGAGAGACAAAGACATTTTAAGGATAACTCGGGGGTCCAGGCATATATATTATCCATTCAGATCCTAGGACATGGGGAAAAGGAGGTGAAACGGCCAGTGTGGTATTATATGCGGTTACCTCTTTACTGCAAGTTAAGAGGCCATTACTTACTAGTGTGGTTTGGCACAAAGAGGAAAAGAAAACTTTTGCACGTGTGGAATATTCTACTCATCAGATAATTTTGCACAAGAAAGCACCTGCACTTTTTTATGTCGTTTTGCACATAAGGAAATACTGTATATGGTGGATGTCATAAATTATTTCTTATTCGGAAAAATTTTAAGTAAAAGATTGGCATCTTTGGACAATTATATCAGTCTATACTGATCAGTTGATGTGTATGGACTATACGTTACCAGACTGACCATATTTCATTTTTAGTAATTTTTTATTTTATTTATTTACTAAGATTTCTTTATTACTTTTATTTTTCATTGAAATATAATTTCCTTTCCACGTATATGTATCAGCTTGCACAAGTTTTGTACGTGAGCACATTTGGGCACATATATTATTGATATACAGGATATATGATATCAGTATTTATATAGTGATATTTAGAACTTTATTTGCAGTCCTTTGCACGTTTTTTAACGTATTTTCGTATAATTTTTACACAGAAGTCATGTTTTTGCACTTTAATATTGTTGTTGAAGTATATGCACCATAAGCAATTTTTTGCAAAATATGCAGATTACTATTATTCCTAGGTATTTTTATTGACTTGCACAATTGGATATCATTATTACTAATATTTTTTTCAGCTTGCTGATTTATGTCATCTTGATACACAACTAGTCCTATATTTTCCTCTTATTCCCTTTGAACAGCGCAACATCACTTCCTTCAATATAGATCAGTGCAAAGTGGATACAGTTTGATCCATATAGGTGTTTGCGGCAGTCCCCCCCCCCCCCTCCCCCGCTTTTTTCTCTCTGTTTTTTCCGGTTTTCCATATGGTAGCACGAGAATAATTTCATATTCTATTGCACTGATCACTGTATAAATGCCAATGGTCCCAAAAATGTGTCAAAATTGTCCGATGTGTCCGCCATAATGTTGCAGTCCCGATAAAAATCACAGATTGCTGCCATTACTAGTAAAAAAAAAAAAAAAAAAAAATGCTATAAATCTATCTCCTATTTTGTAGACACTATAACTTTTGTGCAAACCAATCAATATATGTTTATTGCGATTTTTTTTTTTTTTTTTACCAAAAATATGGGGATATTTATTATAGCAAAATATTGTGTTCTTTTCAAAATTGACACTCTTTTTTTGTTTATAACGCAAAAAATAAAAACCACAGAGGTGACCAAATACCAGGTGACCAAATACCACTAACAGAAAGCTCTATTTGTGGGAAAAAAAGAACGTCAATTTTGTTTGGGTGCAGTGTCGCACGACCGCACAATTGTCGGTTAAAGCAACGCAGTACCGAATTGCAAAATATTGGCCGGTCATTCAGCAGTCAAATCTTCCTTGGTTGAAGTGGTTAAACCAGGAACAAATGCTTGGGTAATTTTGGAAAAATTAACACAGAGTAGGCCTTACAGAACAAGGTAAAAGATAGATTTATTGACGCCCTCAAAGAAATTTCAGTTTAATTCCCCTGCCGTTAAAGGCTAATCAACTGTAAGAACAATAAACCAGCAAAACTATTTAAAATGCCTCAGAATTCATCAATTTGGTGGGTTTGAATTTGAATCAAGGTTTGAATCAATTCTGAAGACATTCATTACAGTTATGGATCAATGGGTCCTAGTTTTCAAAACGTCAGTGGGAACAAATGTTACCTATTGCAAGAACGGTTCCCTCAAAGCTCAGAAAATAAGAAATAAAAGGGCAAGTGCTAAAACCTAATAGGTTCTCCATCTAGCTAGCCTGTCCAATACTTGTCATTTAACACTATAAATGCCTATTACAGAGTTTAGAGAAAAAAAGTGATTGCAGGTAGATTTTTTTTTCTCACGTGCCATGAAGCTGTGGTTGCTTTAAAAAGCACACATTTTCTAAGACATTGGGTCACTAAAGAATATTCATGTATGCAGGTGCATCGATCATGCCTGCACCAGCATATTGTATGCTCAAGGAATTTACTAGGCACCTTGCAATTTGTGCATGCACACATGCTACACAGAATGAACAAATAATTTACAAGTGGGGTTTGTCATGGAATCTATCTTCCAGTATTCAGTTGTAATATCGCTAAGCTGTTGTGTGCCTAAAATATGAATGTGATTTTCTTTACTCTGTTAATGTTTTAAAATGCACACATCATGTTGGAATAAAATAGCATCAAGTGTACATAGCTATCATTGAAGCCATTTCCTGTTACTTATAGGCAACGGACGCACAACATGGGAAGAGGGGAGTAGGGACCAGATTGGTTTGACTGTCTGCATACTGAGAGAAGCAACAGAAATGGCAGAGACAAAGGATTGGAGTGTGCATGCTGCTAAGGGAAGAGGACTGAATAGGCACCAGGGAGAACCTACAGGGCATTGTCACTCAGCTCCCCCTGCCAGAATCATTGCTGCAGGAGCAATCATCAAAGGATAGAGAGTATACAAGTAGATATTCACCAAACATCGGATTGGTAAGCAGCCTTTTGGCATCTCTCCTGTATGTTGAACTGTGCTTACCCGTCTGAGGGCAGCGCTTCCTTCGCAGAACTTTATTTAATGGGTACCTCCTCGCCCTCTCATTCGCAAGGATTTCAGAACATCTTACGAAAATGTCTTTACCCTTGTGGATTACAAATAGCTTCATTGGAAGGTAAAGCTTTCCACCATTGAATTTAATAGGCCTCATCATCACAGGGTGTGTAGCAGATTCACTCACTGGCAGGTGATCAGATAGAATCTGTAGATTGTAATCAGGCCCAGTTGCTAGCTGCATTCCCCCACTCCATATCAAGAATATTTGTCTCATTCAGGGTTCTTTATACTGCTTGAAGTGTTGTTCTCTGCTTCCCTGGTTCATCTGAGGCAAGGTCCTCTTACAGGTGGCAAAAACAATGGACTCCTGTTTTATTGCTGTATTATACAATTGTTACAGTAGTTACCATTTGGCTTCAATTCTGTTCAATTGGCGGAATCAATACTTTTATGCAGGGCTTTTTTCTTCCTAATGCTGCGTACACAAGATCAGAGTTTTAGTCGGAAACATCTTGGATGTTTTTTCAGACGGAATTCCGCTCAAGCTTAGCTTGCATACACATGGTCACAGGAACTTTTGACCATCAAGAACGCGGTGATGTACAACACTATGACGAGCCAAGAAAATGAAATTCAATGCTTCTGAGCGTGCGTCAAATTGTTTCCAAGCATGCGCAGGAATTTTACGTGTTGGAATTGCTACAGATGATCGGAGTTTCCGATCTGAACTTTTTCTATCGGAAAAATAGAGAACCTGCTCTCAGAAATTCCACCAGCAAAAGTCCGATGGAGCATACACACGGTCGGAATTTCTGACCCAAAGCTCTCATCGGACTTTTGCTGGCGGGATTTCCGATCGTGTGTACGGGGCTCAACAATATGTTTTAATTAAAGTTATAAAATATTACAAAGAGTTGAACAGTAAAGACAGTCCGAAGGTGATAACATAGGTATGCATCAGGTGAACCACATCTTACAGAGCGCGAAGATTATTACAAAAAAACATGTACAGATAAACACTATATCAGCAGGTGGTGCAGTAATGGTAAGAAACCTTGTTTTAGTGACTAGCATGTATAATAAAGGTCTGGCTAAACCATGAGTCTAAGAACCAACGAGGTAAGTCTGGTTCTCAGATATTTGATAGTATGTAATGGAGCGATTGTCTCCTACACTACCCTGTACCCTCCCTATGGTGTAGGAGACAACAGAGTGTTCTCAGCATGGGAAGGATACATCAGCTCAGCGGCCACAACAGCTCTTGTTACCTGTATAGAGGGGTGCACTGTAGCACCCACTAAATGTGAGTATCCTAGTAAAGGGTCTATTGTTGTATATCAATACATTTCATTCAAAACGATATCACACTCTCGAGTTTCCTCTGTTATATCTATTTGTGGAAAATGTACCAGCAATCAGCCCAGGATCCCAGCACAGACACTGAACCCAAAGGAGGTTCATATGTCCTATGTATTGACACAGAGTCTAAGTGGTGGTAGGATGTAGGAACATCATAGGGTTAATAGGGAAGATGAGGGTATGGATGCAATAGTAGAGGGCAAGGGAGAAAGAGGGGAATGGTAGAGAAGTTACATGAAGGTTACATGAAGAAAATAGGTAAAATAAGGGAAAAGAAAAAGAATGAGGGGGAGGTAGGAGAGAAGGAAGAGGAATTTCTGACTATATGGGTGTAGGTGTGCACAACCAACAAGGTTGTTGACAAGAGGTCAAAGGAGATCCCTGGGACAGGTAGATAGCAAATTTAGGACTGTCCATCAAGACTAACTGGGGAGCCAGGTTTCCATAAATTGAGGATGTCGGTCATGCAACTGTGCTGACAATTCTTCCATCCTCATGAGCCTGTTTAACTCAGTTATCCATTTGGATATGGAAGGTCACCAAGAAGAAGCATAACAGCCCCCTCCTCGTGGTAGACAGAAAGTCCGGAAACACGGACAGCAGAATAATTTCAGGGGACTGAGTAACTGAGTCTAAGGTGGCTGCATTGTAAATTTGAATACCATTATACCAGAAAAACCTTCAAACAGGGCATAATTACCAGATGTGACCCATGGTGCTTGCTTTAGAGAGACAGCACCAGCAGCGATCAGATATACTAGGAAATATCCAATGTAGAAGAGAAGGGTAACGATACTATCTCAAAATCACTTTATAGTTGTGCTCTTGGGCTATACTTGTGATGGCTATGCAGGATTTGTGGACTTCCTCCTTCATGAAAGTGGTACCCAGATCTTTTCCTACTCTGTAAAGTAAGCAGGCCTATCAGGATAGGTTGTGGCAAAAAAGCAAGTTGTAAAGGATAGAGACATTGTGCATTGCCAAGGGTGGCAATTACATCAGAGGAAGAAAAAGGTGATAATAACTCTTCAATTTACACACGTTGTTTTCAGAATGAGTTGTCAAACCAGTCTAATAACCACATGATGTGGATGGCCTTGTGGTACAGTTCCAAATGAAAGGGACTTACAGTCCACCTCCCAGATGTTTGGGTCTAGCTAATACCTCACACCAATGTCTTGCAGGAGAGCCTGCCCAGATATACAGTATATTGCAGAAATAATGTATTTGAAGTGCGAAAGAATGACCGTGGAAAGTCTATGGGTACTGTCTGGAAGACATACAGAATACTGGGTAGGATGTCCATTTTTAGTAACGCCATTCTTTCAAGCCATACGTGTTTAAATGATGCTTAATCTTTCAATTTGTCTTTTATCAAGGTTACAAGAGGCTTATAGTTTAGGTTGTATAAATGATTTGGTTTGGAGGGTATGGTATTTGAATGCCAAGATATTTAATCAAACTAGATTTCCAAGAAAAAGAAAAGGAGCATCTTTCTGGTGTCTGGTAATGTGACAATTATCACGTAAGTCCTGTGCATATTTACCTTAAAGTTGCTGTGATAGCCAGAGGTTATGAATTCCTGTATAATGGCTAATAAGGCAATTTTGGGATTGGATACATAGAGCAACAAGTCGTCAGCATAGAGTCCTAATTTTAAGTTGACATATAGAGAGGCCTTTGATCGAAGGATTGGATCTAATGGCATTTGCCAGGATGTAAAGAAAAGGTGATGGGGGCAGCCTTTACGCATGCCATTATGGTTGTATATAGGTTCTGATAAGATGCCATTGACCCTGGCCAAGTGAGGATCATAGAGCGCCATAATTTTCATTTGCAGAGTATGGAGTAGACCAGTTTGTGTAAGGGTGGTAGATATAAATGGAAGGTGTTGTTTCCTGGCAAAGTCTATTAAAGTGATAGATTTAATAGTGTTGTCCATAGCCTCCCTGTTAGAGATGAATCCTGTTTGATCCGGTTGGATCAAAGAGGGTATGTGGGTCTGAAGTCTGAGATCTATAATTTTTGCATAGATTTAGTATATATAAAGTATAATTCCAATCAAAGTAAGGCATATACCCAAGTCACAAGGAGCATGACAAAATTGTACATTTAAATTTGACTTTAAAGCATGAAATCAGTGGTGTAGACCCTCAGATACATAGTTTGCATTATATAGCAATACGGAAGTCAAAAAAGATAACATCGACAGGAAAAGAAAATAATTAACATGAAGACCATCTGCTTACGAGAACAAGGCTCGTCATACATAGCTATAATATATATAAACCAGTAGACATGACTAAAGCAACATAGATGCTCAAAAGGTGAAAGAACAGGTGCAAGACTGTCCAATGTTTAAGTATCGTTAATGGAAACCTCTCATTTAGGGAAAGAGCAAAATTGTAACGGCGTGGTAACCTACAATGAGACAAGGGTGTGTTATGCTAAGAACAGAGGTCTTATTTCAAATGTTGCTTTGAAGAAGACTTCCGGGTAGAGCATGGTTCCCTCCTGGGTCGAGGTGATATAATCTCTCACCCAGTAAAATCTGGCAAGTCCATTAGCTGAAGCAGGGGAGGATCAGGTCAGGGATCCAATTCAATTGGTGGCAAGTCCATCTCTGTAGGAATGGAATCCAGATAATCCGGAGAGCGATAGATATGAACACGGCCATTTTTCCAGGCAGAAAGACCAAAGTGGTAAACCCACCGTTATGGAGTTCCTGCGTCTAGGAGTGCTTAGGTAAGAGGATGTAAGACTTTCCGTTTCTCCACTGTGCGGCACAACAGATCAGGATAAAGGGACAGTTGAACCCCATCAAAGTCTACTACACCTTTAGGTTGTGCATTGGATATAATTTCTTCCCTAAATCTGAAGTAGTGTACTCGGCATAGAATGTCATGGGGTTGTGAATTGTTTCGTTAAGGAAAGACCAGGGTGCAGTGAACTCTCTGTCTCCAGCGATTCTATTGGAGAATCACCCAAAAACAAATTATAGATGCCCTTTATGTTGTCTATATGTCTGTATAATGATCCCCTGTCTCAGTGACTTCAGGAAGGCCTCTGATACAAATATTGTTTCATCTCCCTCTATCCTCTAAAGCATCCAAGTGCATAGAGGGGGCTTGGATGATGTTATGTTGAGTGGACATCAGGATTTTAAGATGACCCACTGCTTTATATATAGGAGGCCAGGTTGTCTCTATCTTACCCAGGTGGGTGTGAAAATACTGGAGCCCCTCTCTATTCTCCTGCATGTCATTGTTGTGGTTGGCCTCATATCTCTGAAACATGACCTTGATGTCTACCTTAGTGGGTAGGAAAGCAAAGCACTTACAGGGGGTTGGCAGGAGCTGTAGGTCATTCATCTCAAAGTCAGATGCCATGGGATCAGGATTAATAATTAAAGTTAACAATATAAAGAAGTAAGGAACAATCTTGCAGCGCTAATAGGTGACCAGTGTTATTCAAAACAAGTGTAACATAATAAATAAAAAAGAAGAAAAATATAAAATTGAAAAGAAAAAAAAAATAGTCCCAAATGAGTCCAAATTTGTGAAGAAATCGGATGTAGCAGGATCTTTCCAATCCAAATTGCACAACACCCAGGTGTACCTCCACCATAAATAAAAAATAAATAAGCTGCGCTACACCCGTATCAAAAACGTGAAAAATCACCTGCGTGTATGTGTTTACAAAGGCTGCATCAAGTAGCCAAAGTGATGCAAATATCACATGCACTCTCTAGAATGACCCCTTACACATGTGTAATATTATATACAAACATAAAGGAAATCCATGCAAACAGCACAATTGAACATCACTTATTACAGCACAATCCAATTGCTAATTAAACATCAATGTGATTAACACCCATGTGTGCTGAAAAAATTATAAATGATAAGATACGAAAAGGAATTGAAAGTCTTCTCAAGTAGATTAATAAACTGAAGAGCAGGTTCTTCCACTTGTAAACAGTGCACAATCCACCACCAAAGTGTAGAGATTCCAGAAGTTTGTGACCCCCACTACAGAGGGTCACACAAAGAGTGCAAATTAAAGTGTTTCCCCCGATCTGGAACAGATCCTGCTGATCTCCTTAGACCACCCTCTCCACCGAGTAGATTATTAGGCCGGACCTCTTCAGTTTATCCCTCATGTGCTTAGAACTCATAAGTGTGCATAGGTATCATAGAAGAAAAATAATGGCTCCAATAGTGTAAAACCTTTTTAATTCATTCCAATAAAATACTGTATAAAAAATACACTTACAATGTGCAGGAAAACATAAGCCTTAAGTCTGGTGCGCCAGCCGGACACACACGGACAAACCTGTCCTTCCTGGTTCCACACACTACTCCACACAAGGTGACGTCAACGCGTCTCTCCACCCTACGCATTTTGTAATAGAATTACATCATCCAGGGGCATGGGTGGCGCTCTGCGTCACCTTCCTTTATACGGTTGCTGCCCAACCAAACCTCACTCTGAGCCACCGGCGGGTTCCGCTCTAACCAAGCCTCACTCTCGATTGTAAACAAGCTCCCTCTCCAGCCAGCACAATGTAATAATCGAGAGACTTTAACAATGCTTATCGGTAAGGCACTATCACTGCTGATCGGCCGCATATGATACAGACATATACATATATCCGCATTAAAGTATAGGTTAAAACTATTTATAAAAAACACTTGCAAAAACCAATATGTTTTCAGATGGAAATCCATCATATAACTAATCAAAAGTAAGCGACAGTCCAACACTGATGGAAGAGGGATACAATAAAGATCAGGGGACATCACCCTCAGATCCCCATATCCCTCATCAAACCATGTGTAAGGCATAGGAATTAGATAAACATTTAATAAAATAATTAAAATCGTGAGCCAATGATTCTAAACATTGTGTAAACAAAACATATACAAAAAAGGAGGAGACAAAAAGAAAAATACGACATGGGGTACAATCATCAAAAGTCACGGGGCATGTTATATCCCCGGTCCCACGGCCAGTGCATACACAAGTTTTGTGATGGCCTAAATATAACCACTATCCATGGCCATCCAGCTGCCATAAAACGGTACTCCCCAGGCGTTACCATATATACGGACCCAATGACCCCAATACCAGGGAAGTCAACAATCCATTTCGGGAATCACAATCTCTGACATATACGATCCATAATCAAATGGACAATTGGTAATGATATATACTAACTGATGTATCATAATCGAATGGACAATTAGTGATGATATATACTAACTGATATATACTCACTCATGATTACTCTAAGGCCGCGTACACACGGGCGGACTATCCGTCCAACTAAGTCCGTCAGACAATCCGACAGACAGTCCGTCCTACTTTCGAATGAACAGACTTGACCACACACGATGAACAGACAGTCCGCCGAAAGCTTGCGCGATGACGTGTACAGCACGTACGACGGGACTAGAAATACGACGTCCAATACACTGTAATGCAACCTTTCGCCGTGTAAATCCTTTCTGAGCATGCGCCATACTTAGTCCGTCGAACTAGCCTACTCACGAGCGGACTGTCCGTTGAAACCAAGTTTGGACGGACAATATTACGGAAATTCCGAAAGACTTAGTCCGCCAGACTGTCCGCCGAAAAAGTCAGCTGAAGCCCACACACGAGCGAATTGTCCGCTGAAACACGTTTCAGCGGACCAAGTCCGTCAGACAGTCCGCCCGTGTGTACGCGGCCTAACAATCCCAAATGGCAGCTGTAATGACTAGTTGACAGTCTCACTGTCCAATAGGGACATTGTGACCAATTGATTTGTTCACGTTTTTGATACGGGTGTAGCGCAGCTTATTTATTTTTTATTTATGTCCTCTGTAGTTATGTGATGCAGTTAAGCTGCAGCTGTAACAGGTCCTCATAGTGACCACCTATCACGCAATTTATGTAGTATTTTTATACCGTAGCGCAGTTTCTCTTCTTATTTTTCCATACCTCCACCATAGACAACAAAACAGAACATGTGGAGCCTCTGTATGGAAAGAGTCAGGAAGGCTGCATAGATTGTTATATTATCCACCATCCACCATAGCTTCACAAATGTTATCCAGAGTCTCCCAATCAGCAACGTGAGATGTTCCATCAACTGCAATCAACAGTTGGAACAGAGCATGACCAAAAAAGAACTTCCGTTTGGCATTTTTGGTCTGGACTCTAGAATACCTTGTCCCACCACTGTCAGAAGGACACACCCCATACGCATAGTATACAGGTCATTTTAACATGCCGTTTCGTTTAGCAGAATACTTGTTTCATTGTTTAGCACGGGAGTCATGTCCAGTTTTTTTAAGTGATTGTAAAGGCTTCTTTTTAAAAAACAAAACAAAAAACAAACAAACATGTTATACTTACCTCCTCTGTGCAGTTGGTTTTGCACAGAGCAGTCTGGATCCTCCTCTTTGCTGCTCCTAGCCCCTCCCTCCTTTGAGTGCCCCCCTAGCCAGAAGCTTGATACAGAGTCAGAGCTCCATGTATCCATTCAGACATGAAGCCCTAAACTGGCCCCTCCCCCTCTCTCCCCTGATTGGCTGGCTGACTTTGATTGACAGCCACGGAAGCCAATGGTACCGCTGCTCTGTCTCAGCCAACTATAAATGTCCTGGATAGCTGAGGGGATTGTGGACATCGCTGGAGAGAGAAGGCGTTCAGGTAGGTAATTGGGGGGGGGGGGTGCTGGGGGGACTGCTACACACAGAAAGTTTTTTTTTTATCTTAATGCATAGAATGCATTAAGATTTACCACTTTCAGACCGGACCAATTTGCTGGTCAAAGACCAGACCACTTTTTGCAATTCGGCACTGCGTCGCTTTAACTGACAATTGCGCGGTCGTGCGACATGGCTCCCAAACAAAATTGACGTCCTTTTTTTCCCACAAATAGAGCTTTCTTTTGGTGGTATTTGATCACCCCTGCGGTTTTTATTTTTTGCGCTATAAACAAAAATAGAGCGACAATTTTGAAAAAAACGCATTATTTTTTACTTTTTGTTATAATAAATATCCCCCAAAAATATATAAAAAAAAAAATTTTCCCCTCAGTTTAGGCCGATACGTATTCTTCTACATATTTTTGGTAAAAAAAATCGCAATAAGCGATTATTGATTGGTTTGCGCAAAAGTTATAGCGTTTACAAAATAGGGATAGTTTTATAGCATTTTTATTAATAATTTTTTATTATTTTTTTTTTACTAGTAATGGCGGCGATCAGCGATTTTTATTGTGACTGCGACATTGTGGGGGACCCATCGGACATTTTTGACACATTTTTGGGACCATTGTCATTTATACAGTAATCACTGCTATATAAATGCAGAGATTCCTGTGTAAATGACACTGGCAGTGAAGGGGTTAACCAGGGGGTGGCAGTGTAGGGGTTAAGTGTTCCTAGGGGTGTGTTACTAACTGTGGGGGGGTTGGGCTTTCATTTAGTGAACACTGATCTCTGCTCCAATCACATGGAGCAGAGATCAGCGTCACTAGTTGCTAGGCAGAATGGAGAAATGCTGTTTACTCAGCATTTCCTCCATTCGGCCGCTCCGTGAGACGACCGCGGGGATGCCCGCAGCGATCGAGTCCGCGGGTCCCGCGACCGGACTCACGGGGGTCCCGACCAGCGCGGGAGCGCGCCGCCAGCGGCGCGCTTCCGATGGCAGGGCGGCATTGAATATTGGACATACCTGTACGCCAATATGCCTGCCCGTGCCATTCTGTCGACGTACATCGTCGTACGCTGGTCGGGAAGTGGTTAAAAAACCTTCTGCCTTTACAACTCCTTTAATGCTAAGTAAACTATAATGTACCTTGCAGGAATAGGAGGCACAAAAGAATTTGTCACTTATCCATTGCAAGGATTTAAACAGCACTGTCTTATTGTATTTATGTTGAGATTAACTCTATGTATTATTGTAGGAGGTAGTATATAGAGTAGTATTAAACCACTTAAGGACCACCCTATGTACATATACTGCGGCAGGGCAGCCCTTAATTGCAAAATCACATACCTGTACGTGATTCTCGTGCGTGGCTCTGGGGAACTTGTGTGCATCATTGGAGCTGCGCTCCCGCTGTGATTGAACACAGCGGGAGCCAATTAGTGGGTCCGGCAGCCACGATTCCACCCATGATCGCTCTCTGGAAAGATAGAACGGTGGTCTGCCTATGTAAACAAGACGTACCGCCGTTCTGTCAGACAGGAAGAGACACATCTGTGATTCCTGATAATCCATCCCCCCCCACAGTAAGAAAACTCTCCCAGGGAACACAGTTAACCCTTTGATTCCCCTTGATGTTAACCCATTCCCTGCCAGTGTCATTTATACAGTGTCAGAGTTTTTTTTTTTTTTTTAGCACCAATCACTGTATTGGTGCCATTGGTCCCCAAAAAATGTCACTTAGTGTCAGATTTGTCCACCGCAATGTCGCAGTCCCACTAAAAATTGCTGATCCCCACCATTACTGGTAAAAACAATAAAAAAATAAAAAGTCCATAAATGTATCCCATAGATGCTATAACTTTTGTGCAAACCAATCAATATATGTTTTTTCCAAAAATATGTAGCAGAATATACATTGGTCTAAATTGATGAAGAAATTACATTTTTTTTAAATGATTTATTGAGAATGTTTTATAGCAGAAAGTAAAAAATATTGTTTTTATTTTTTCAAAATTGTCAGCCTTTTTTTTGCTTATAGAGCAAAAAATAAAAAACGCAGAGGTGATTAAATACCACCAAAAGAAAGCTCTATTTGTGGGAAAAAAAGGACATCAATGTTATTTGGGTGCAGTGTCGCATGACCGTGTAATTGTCATATATATTTATATATATTCCGGAGCTGAAGTAGTTAAGGAAGCATGGTTCTCTTTTCAAATGTTGTCCTAAACATAGACAAATGGCTGATTTCAGAACACCAGATGACTGGATGTTTTGCAGGGTTTTCATGCATGAGACAGTTTGTTGTTAATAGAATTATAATAGTCAGCAGTACATTGTTAGAGTGAGAAACCCTGTTGTCAAACCACTCACAAACACGATGGGAACCTTTTTTCCACCAAAAAGAGTATTCAATAGCAGAATTTGTTCTCATTTAAATACATCAGAAATTTAACTGGCATAGCTATTGTTGTGGGGCTCAAAATGCTGAAGTATTACGTTTCCAAGTAATGCAGGCCTCAAATGACATTCAAAGCCATCAAACATCAATTTGATTGCCTAACAAAAAAAAGTATCACTACCAACTGTGGCCATGCCTCATAATAAAAAAATAATAATATTTTAAATCCATTAAACTGTGACTATTTCTTCTAGATATACAGTTATGCTCAAAAGTTTGCATACCCTGGCAGAAAATGTGAGATTTTGGCATCAATATTGAAAATATGACTGAAAAAGACAAAAACTGTCTTTTTTTTAGGATAGCAATCACATGAAGCCATTTATTATCACATAGTTTTTTTGATCCTTTTTAAATCATAATGATAACAGGAATCACCCAAATTGCCCTGATAAAAAGTTTACATACCTTGGAATGTTTGGCCTTAGTACAGACACGGAAGGTGGCACACACAGGTTAAAATGGCAAGTAAAGCTTAATTTCCAATATTTGTGGCTTTTTAAATCACAATTAGTGTCTGTGTATAAATAGTCAATGATTTTGTTAGCTCTCACTTGGATGCACTAAGCAGGCTAGACACTGAGCCATGAGGAGGTAGAAAAGAACAGTCAAAAGCCCAGTGTAACAAGGTAAGGAAACTTTACAAAGATGGAAAAGGATATAAAAAGATAACCAAAGCCTTGAATACGCCATTCAGTACTGTTTAATTACTTATTAAGAAGTGGAAAATTTGGGGATCTCTTGATACCAAGTCAAGGTAAGGTAGATCAAGAAAGATTGCAGCCACAACTGGCAAAAGAATTGTTCAGGATACAAAGAAAAATCCACAGGTAAATGCAGGAGAAATACAGGCTGCTCTCCAAAAAGACGGTGTGGTTGTTTTTAAGGCCATTAATGTCCAAACCGCTGGCAACAAAAGTGAGTACACCCCTAAGTGAAAAGGTCCAAAGTGTGCCCAATTGGCCATTTTCTCTCCCCGGGGTCATGTGACTCGTTATTGTTATAAGGTCTCAGATGTGAATGGGGAGCAGGTATGCTAAATTTGGTGTTATCGCTCCCACTCATACTGGTCACTGGAAGTTCAACATGGCACCTTATGGCAAAGTACTCTCTGAGGATCTGAAAAAATAATAATTATTGCTCTACATAAAGATGGCATAGGCTATATGAGCTAGATGAGCCCAAGATAAACTTATTTAGTTCAGATGGTGTCAAGCGTGTGTGGCAGAAACTAGGTGAGGAGTACAAAGACAAGCATGGTGGTGGGAGTGTCATGGTCTGGGGCTGCATGAGTGCTGCCTGCACTGGGGAGATACAGTTTATTGAGGGAATCATGAATGCCAACATGTACTGTGACTTACTGAAGCAGAGCATGATCCCCTCCCTTCACAGACTGGGCAGTATTCCAACATATTAAAGACCCCAAACACACCCCCAAGATGACCACTGCCTTGTTAAAGAAGCTGAGGGTAAAGGTCACGGACTGACCAAGCATGTCTCTAGACCTAAACACTATTGAGCATCTGTGGGACATCCTCAAATGGAAGGTGGAGAAGAACAAGGTCTCTAATATCCACCAGCTCGGTGATGTCATCATGGAGAAGTGGAAGAATACTCCAGTGGCAACCTGTGAAGCTCTGGTGAACTCCATGCCCGAGAGGGTTAAGGCAGTGCTGGAAAATAATGGTGGCCACACAAAATATTGACACTTTTGGGCCCAATTTGGACTTTTTTACTTAGGGGTGTACTCACTTTTTTGCCAGAGGTTTAGACATTAATGGCTGTGTGTTGAGTTATTTTGAAGGGGCCACAAATTAACACTGTTATTCAAGCTGTGCACTTACTACTTTACAGTGTAGCAAAGTGTAATTTCTTCAGTGTTGTCACAAGAAAAGATATAACAAAATATTTATATATATATATGCGTTTGTAGCAAAGTCCCGGGGGCCCCTGAAGCCCAATGGTGACCTCCAGAATTAAGGACAGCTGACATCCTTCAGTGTAGGGAGAGTTACAGGGCATGGTGTGTGCAATAATTGCAGCGCTAATAGATTGTCTCAGCATGAACTGAGGCAAAAAATTTGTGCCAAGTTTACACTATATGTGAACCACTTGGGTGGTGAGAAAACCAAAATAAATGTGATTTAAAACACATTGAATACTATATGCAAGAGTTAAATGCTGAAAGCACAATCTTGCTGTCCCGCTGGGTCCCTGACTTGGCACTTGCTGATGTTTTCCCACTTCTTCTCCGTCCCCAGTTGGCGAGAAGTCTGCTCTGGTACTGGCCTCAGCTGCCTCACTGTGGTCTTCAGTAGCAAAGTGGATGGTCCCTTTGTGGCCACAGCTTCCCCTCTACCTCCAACCATGACGGGTTCCCCATCCGGCGGAACCATTACTTCTGGTTGGACTACAAGCCCGCAGTCCAAACCCTGCACTGTTTCTGGATAGGCTCTCAGCTATGTCCCTGGGATAGGCCTTAGGTTTCTGGCCTAGCAGTCCGGGCCAATATGACACACGTCCACCCAGACAGCCATTCAGGTGGCACAGAACCCTGATAACCTGACTTCACCCAAATAAATAGGCTCTCCCAGCAAGCTAAGGGACCTAAGAAGATCCCTGCCCATTGGCTAAGGCACCCCATTCATTCCTAATCTGTCCTTGCAGTGCCCTTGTCTTTAGTGATGGACGAACTTCCGACGGGACGTTTCGCGAACGCGAAATGCGAACGGACCCAAACGTTCGCGAAACCGAACGTTCGCCGCGGGCCCCATTGACTTCAATGGGAGGCGAACTTTGCAAACCTTCATGTCGAATTTGCGGCCACGTGGTAATTATTAGGGGGTAAAACGTAGTCCCACCATCTGGACAATGACATAATACATGTATGAGGTGAATTTGGGATCGATAACTACAAGCATTTTTATTTTATTTGGGAAATTGTTCTAACAATTCAGGACTATGGAGCTAATGAAGGCAATGGAGGAGAGGGAAGGTCAGGGACCAGGGTAGGCAAAGAAGAGGGTGCAGGAGATGATCACCAGCAGCGTGACATACCGGAATGACACATGCACCGTGATAGAGGCATCTGACAGCAGCACCGTAATACAGAGCACTGACAGCAGCACCGTGACATACAGCGCTGACAGCAGCACCGTGACATACAGCGCTGACAGCAGCACCGTGACATACAGCGCTGACAGCAGCACCGTGACATACAGCGCTGACAGCAGCACCGTGACATACAGCGCTGACAGCAGCACCGTGACATACAGCGCTGACAGCAGCACCGTGACATACAGCGCTGACAGCAGCACCGTGACATACAGCGCTGACAGCAGCACCGTGACATACAGCGCTGACAGCAGCACCGTGACATACAGCGCTGACAGCAGCACCGTGACATACAGCACTGACAGCAGCACCGTAAGCAGCCCCAGGAGGAAGTCAGCACAGCACAGGGATGGTGTGATCCCCTCATAATAAGAACCCCCAGGAGGAAGTCAGCACAGCACAGGGATAGTGTGATCCCTTCATAATAAGAACCCCCAGGAGGAAGTCAGCACAGCACAGGGATATCATAAGCAGCCCCAGTAGAAATATGACACCGCTCAACCTCTTCAAAGAGGAGGGTAGGGGCATATAGTACGGTGTGCTTTTTTGGGTCAAGGAAGTGAGCCAAATGAATTAAGAAGGTCTGTGTGCTTGATTAAAAAAATAGTTTATAGACATATACATGGTCTACTGGTCACATGTGTTGAATTCCTCCGAGATCCATGCCTCATTCATTTTTAGAAATGTGAGGTAGTTAACACTGTGGTGAGCTAGGCGAGTACGCTTATCGGTCACAATCCCCCCTGCTGCGCTGAACGTCCTTTCGGACAGGACACTGGATGAGGGGCAAGCCAACAGTTCGATTGCAAATTGGGCAAGCTCTGGCCAGAGGTCAAGCCTGCCCACCCAGTAGTCTAGGGGTTCATCACTCCTCAGAGCGTCCACATCGGCCGTTAACCCAATGTAGTCGGACACCTGACGGTCTAGGCGTTCCCTGATGCTGGATCCGGATGACACCTGTCGATGGGTCGGCTGAAAGAATGACCTCATATCCGAAGTCACCAACACATCTTCAAACCGGCCTCTTCTTGCAGGCGCTGTTGGATTGGTACCCGCAAATCCTTCTCTGGGAGTGGGAATTGCTCCTCTGCCAGCGCACGCAAAAGCAGAATGCAGCATTTCTCGAAGCAAGGCCTGGAAGTGCTGCATTCTGACAGCCCTCTGCGACGGCGGTAACATTTCCGCCATTTTGTGTTTGTACCGGGGGTCTAAGTACGTTGCCACCCAGTACTGGTCCTTGACCCTCATGCTTTTTATACGGGGGTCCCTATTAAAACACTGGAGCATGAAGGCCCCCATTTGCACTAAAGTGGAAGCGGTGTGGTGGCCTGGCTCCTGCTCATCATCCAGGATAATGTCGTCCTCTTCATTCTCCTCTCCCCATCCTCGCACAACAGGGATCCCAGAAAGGTTTAAAGCATGCTCTTCTTGCTCCTGCTCATCCGCCCCGGCACCATCCTCCTCTGACTCCTCATCAGACTCCTGTTGTTGACTTGTCTCAGATAGAGTAGCCCCCCCTGGGAATTCATCCAGCATTGCGACTTCCTCATCTTCCCGCTCCTGCTCCTCCACAGCCTGATCAATGACACGACGCAATGCACGCTCCAGAAAGAAGGCATAAGGTACCATGTCACTGATGGCGCCATGGCTGCGACTGACCAGTTTGGTGATCTCCTCAAATGGCCGCAGAAGTCTGCATGTGTCGCGCATGAGCAGCCACTGGCGCGGTGAAAAAAAACCCAGCTCCCCAGAACCGTTTCTTTCGCAGAGTTCATACAGGTAGACGTTAACTGCACGTTTCTGCTGGAGCAGCCTATCAAGCATATAGAAGGTTGAGTTCCATCGCGTCGGGCAATCGCAAATAAGACGTCTGACCGGCAGATGGTGTCGCCGCTGAATGTCAGCAAGGCGAGCCATGGCCGTGTAAGATCTTCTGAAATGGGCCGAGATTTTCCTTGCCTGCCGCAAGATGTCCTGGACCCCAGGGTATTTGACAAGGAATCGCTG
Organism: Lithobates pipiens; assembly: GCF_037356315.1. Classification (NCBI taxonomy): domain Eukaryota; kingdom Metazoa; phylum Chordata; class Amphibia; order Anura; family Ranidae; genus Lithobates; species Lithobates pipiens. Next base: position 102,263,726 of record NW_027507785.1, read on the forward strand.
CACGACCAAGTTTAAGACGTGTGCCATGCACGGCACGTGCGTGATTTTGCCCTGTTTCAATGCGCTAAGCAGATTGGCACCGTTGTCACACACCACTTTACCAACTGTCAAATTGAGCGGTGTTAGCCACTCATCTGCCTGTGAACGCAAAGCTGAAAGGAGTGCCGGGCCAGTGTGGCTCTTTGCTTCCAGGCACAACAGACGCAGCACGGCATGGCAACGTCTCACCTGGCATGTGGAATAGGTTCTGGGGAGCTTGGGCGGTGCAGTGGAAGAGACGCTAGCAGCGGAAAAGGAGGAGGCAGCTGAGGAGGAGAGGGAGGAGGATGGAGTAGGAGGAGGAGAAGAAGAGTCAGGCCTGCATGCAATCCGTGGCGGTAAAACCAAATCTACACGGGTGCCACGGGTTACATGCTTGACGGCCGTCAGAAGGTTCACCCAGTGGGCAGTAAAACTGATATACCTTCCCTGCCCGTGTTTGCTAGACCACGTGTCTGTGGTCAGATGTATCTTGGCACCGACACTGTGTGCCAGAGATACATTCACTTGCCGCTGAACATGGCCATATAGCTCTGGGATGCCCTTCTCTGAGAAATACTTCCTTCCTGGGACCTTCCATTGTGGTGTTCCAATGGCCACAAATTTGCGAAAGGCCTCCGAGTCCACCAGTTTATATGGCAGTAGTTGGCGGGCTATGAGTTCTGACAAGCCAGCCGCCAACCGTTGGGCAAGAGGGTTATCCGGCATCATCATTTTTTTACGCTCAAACATTAGGCCCACGGAAGCCTGCCTTTTTGCAGAAAAATGTGAGCTTGGCGTGATGGAAGGTGGAGTGGAGGACAATTGTGAGGAGAGAGGAGAAGGAGAAGTAGAAGACGAGGCTGGACGGTGAGAGCCTGCAGTGTGGCTTTGTGTGTTCCGTTGCTCCCACTGGGCTCGGTGATGGCTGCTCATGTGCCTTCTTAAGGCGGTCGTCCCTAGGTGAGTATTGGGCTTACCGCGACTAACGCGTTGACTGCAAAGATTGCAGATGGCAACGCTATTGTCAGCAGCGGACACGTTAAAAAAAGCCCACACTGCGGAGCCATGTGCCGGTGTCCTGGGAGCGCCAGATGTGACCGTACATGGTCGATGACTCGCTCCTGATACATTTGCAGTCTGCTTTGTCCCTGCTGTGCAATGTAAGTCATTGCTGCTTCTCCTCCCTATCTGCTGGTCCATATCTCCCTCTGAACTCCCCTCCTCTTCCTCTCTTGTGGGCACCCACGTGACATCACTAGACACGTCATCATCAACGTCACCTTCCCCACCGCTATAAGTAGAGATCTCGGAGTAGGCAGCAACACCGGGGACCAACCTCCTCCTTGGGCTGATCTGGGTACTGGCGTCAGACTGCTGAGTAGCGCTTGTTGCTACCTCCTCTTCCTGATCCAATACCAAGAGTGGCTGCGCATCAGAAATGTCCTCTTGATATGGATCGGAAAATAATTCCAGTGACTCAAGCGGAAGGTATGTGGTGGTGGTGGTGGTGGTCGTGTTGTTGGTGGTAGTGTCTTTGGGGGTGCACATAGCAGAGAGTGAAGAAGAGGGTGCAGATCGAGAGGATGAGGAGGGTGCAGAAGAGTAAGGCTGAGCGAGCCACTCAACCAAGTCTGGTGCATCCTTTAAAGTAATTGAACGCACCTTCTGCAACTTCCCACTTTGGCTCAAGCCTGTTGCTCCTGCCCTACCCCTACCACCCCTGCGGAAGGGCCTGCCTCTTCCTCTGCATGTCATTTTTTAAATGACCCTGTGACAAAACTCTTAGTCCCTATACCGCTGAAGGACTGCTGCAGTATAGGTGAGCGGTCAGCAGTGGTGCACGTCAACCCTATCTATTGTGGACCTATAGCGGTCCTTACAGAACAGCAGACTGTACCGCACTCAAGCCTATGTACCGTAGCACCCTATACCAAGTTACCAGTCCTTATAAGAACTTTTGTGGACCAAGCAGGTTGTGTATTAGTGTTTAGCAGACTGTACGTCAGTCCCTATACCGCTGAAGGACTGCTGCAGTATAGGGCAGCGGTCAGCAGTGGTGCACGTCAACCCTATCTATTGTGGACCGATAGCGGTCCTTACAGAACAGCAGACTGTACCGCACTCAAGCCTATGTACCGTAGCACCCTATACCAAGTTACCAGTCCTTATAAGAACTTTTGTGGACCAAGCAGGTTGTGTATTAGTGTTTAGCAGACTGTACGTCAGTCCCTATACCGCTGAAGGACTGCTGCAGTATAGGGCAGCGGTCAGCAGTGGTGCACGTCAACCCTATCTATTGTGGACCGATAGCGGTCCTTACAGAACAGCAGACTGTACCGCACTCAAGCCTATGTACCGTAGCACCCTATACCAAGTTACCAGTCCTTATAAGAACTTTTGTGGAACAAGCAGGTTGTGTGTTAGTGATTAGCAGACTGTACGTCAGTCCCTATACCGCTGAAGGACTGCTGCAGTATAGGTGAGCGGTCAGCAGTGGTGCACGTCAACCCTATCTATTGTGGACCGATAGCGGTCCTTACAGAACAGCAGACTGTACCGCACTCAAGCCTATGTACCGTAGCACCCTATACCAAGTTACCAGTCCTTATAAGAACTTTTGTGGACCAAGCAGGTTGTGTATTAGTGTTTAGCAGACTGTACGTCAGTCCCTATACCGCTGAAGGACTGCTGCAGTATAGGGCAGCGGTCAGCAGTGGTGCACGTCAACCCTATCTATTGTGGACCGATAGCGGTCCTTACAGAACAGCAGACTGTACCGCACTCAAGCCTATGTACCGTAGCACCCTATACCAAGTTACCAGTCCTTATAAGAACTTTTGTGGAACAAGCAGGTTGTGTGTTAGTGATTAGCAGACTGTACGTCAGTCCCTATACCGCTGAAGGACTGCTGCAGTATAGGTGAGCGGTCAGCAGTGGTGCACGTCAACCCTATCTATTGTGGACCGATAGCGGTCCTTACAGAACAGCAGACTGTACCGCACTCAAGCCTATGTACCGTAGCACCCTATACCAAGTTACCAGTCCTTATAAGAACTTTTGTGGACCAAGCAGGTTGTGTATTAGTGTTTAGCAGACTGTACGTCAGTCCCTATACCGCTGAAGGACTGCTGCAGTATAGGGCAGCGGTCAGCAGTGGTGCACGTCAACCCTATCTATTGTGGACCGATAGCGGTCCTTACAGAACAGCAGACTGTACCGCACTCAAGCCTATGTACCGTAGCACCCTATACCAAGTTACCAGTCCTTATAAGAACTTTTGTGGAACAAGCAGGTTGTGTGTTAGTGATTAGCAGACTGTACGTCAGTCCCTATACCGCTGAAGGACTGCTGCAGTATAGGGCAGCGGTCAGCAGTGGTGCACGTCAACCCTATCTATTGTGGACCGATAGCGGTCCTTACAGAACAGCAGACTGTACCGCACTCAAGCCTATGTACCGTAGCACCCTATACCAAGTTACCAGTCCTTATAAGAACTTTTGTGGAACAAGCAGGTTGTGTGTTAGTGATTAGCAGACTGTACGTCAGTCCCTATACCGCTGAAGGACTGCTGCAGTATAGGTGAGCGGTCAGCAGTGGTGCACGTCAACCCTATCTATTGTGGACCGATAGCGGTCCTTACAGAACAGCAGACTGTACCGCACTCAAGCCTATGTACCGTAGCACCCTATACCAAGTTACCAGTCCTTATAAGAACTTTTGTGGACCAAGCAGGTTGTGTATTAGTGTTTAGCAGACTGTACGTCAGTCCCTATACCGCTGAAGGACTGCTGCAGTATAGGGCAGCGGTCAGCAGTGGTGCACGTCAACCCTATCTATTGTGGACCGATAGCGGTCCTTACAGAACAGCAGACTGTACCGCACTCAAGCCTATGTACCGTAGCACCCTATACCAAGTTACCAGTCCTTATAAGAACTTTTGTGGACCAAGCAGGTTGTGTATTAGTGTTTAGCAGACTGTACGTCAGTCCCTATACCGCTGAAGGACTGCTGCAGTATAGGGCAGCGGTCAGCAGTGGTGCACGTCAACCCTATCTATTGTGGACCGATAGCGGTCCTTACAGAACAGCAGACTGTACCGCACTCAAGCCTATGTACCGTAGCACCCTATACCAAGTTACCAGTCCTTATAAGAACTTTTGTGGAACAAGCAGGTTGTGTGTTAGTGATTAGCAGACTGTACGTCAGTCCCTATACCGCTGAAGGACTGCTGCAGTATAGGTGAGCGGTCAGCAGTGGTGCACGTCAACCCTATCTATTGTGGACCGATAGCGGTCCTTACAGAACAGCAGACTGTACCGCACTCAAGCCTATGTACCGTAGCACCCTATACCAAGTTACCAGTCCTTATAAGAACTTTTGTGGAACAAGTGAGTTGTGAATGTTTAGCAGACTGCAGCAGAAGGGCAGCAGTCAAGTATAATATCCTTTCTATATTTGGAAGAAAGAATATTATACATGTACAAGCCTATTACTGTACCACTGATACCAGTCCTGAAAAGAACCTTTGTGGAACTAATAATAACAGCAAGTCTTTAAAATTACCCTCACTGCCTGACAACACTGCTTCCTTCCTGTCCCTATACAAATTGGCAAAAAAAGAGAACGATTAGTGGTTACTGGAACAGCTCTTTTGTGGACCTTGATAGTAACAGCTAATGATGATGATGATGATGATGATGATGAAAGACTAATCTGGCTGTCCCTGTAGCATACACCGTCCTTTCCCTTTCTCTAAACTAACAAAAGACACTCAGGCTGCTGCAAGAATCAGCAGCACAGCAAACCTATCAACACCTAACACCTATACCAGTCCTGAAAAGAACTTTTGTGTACCAAATAGCTAGTGGTTTATCTCTCCCTACTCCACACAGGAACCTGTCCCTATCTTAACAGAAGAAAGAATGTAAAATGGCCACCGGATCGGGTGTATTTATAGGTTAGGGGGAATGTACAAGTGTCCATGTGCTGTCATGTCTCAATTGGCTGTCCTGTATCACATGATAAACGTGTCACCAAAGGTTAAAGTTCTTGTATACATTAAACACGTAAGTCCGCCGCGGCGAACGACGGAAAAAGGCGTTCGAACGTGCGGACCGCGAATGTCGGAAATTCGCCGCGAAACGACCGCCGGGCGAACCGTTCGGCCATCACTACTTGTCTTATCTAATGTCACCAGATACCCAGCCATCTAGCGACAGAAAAGAGAAGTGCAGTGACCTCCTAACAATTGGCCAAGGCAACTATCACAGGGTGCTATATCTATCTATCTATCTATCTATCTATCTATCTATCTATCTATCTATCTATCTATCTATCTATCTATCTATCTATCTACAGTATCTCTCTCTCTCTCTCTCTCTCTCTCTCTCTCTCTCTCTCTCTCTCTCTCTCTCTCTCTCTCTATATATATATATATATATATATATTAAATATAGTGTCGGAAATCTCAGTGTCGCCAAGGTCATACTTATGGCCAGGTCCTAGCGTTCTACCACCATGGGTGGGCCCCAAGACAGCAGGAAGGGCACCTGCTGTGGGACCATAATAAAGGGCCCCATGATGGGAGTAAAGGGTCCTGGGATCGGTCGGAGAGGAACAGGGACCGGTAGAAAAGGCCGCAGGCCACAGGGCCTCTGCTATACCCTTCTCTTTGGGAGCCATTTGCTGCTCTGGTTCAAACCAGATCAGATCAAACCATGGTAGCACTAGAAAGTTGGGCCAGGGTTCTGGGCTTAAGGCTAGGCTGTTAGAAACAGCCAATTGTTCGGTTACCTTTGCTTTTTACAAAACAAGTGGCCTCGCCTGGACCCTTTATGTAGGTTTAATTTTCTTTACCTATATTGTGCCTTGCTAACATCATTTGTATATTTTACCTTGTTGCTCATGTTATGACTGAATAACCAGCTAAACTTCATTATTGCACTTAATACAAATTATTGAAACAGAAAACTTTACATTCCAAATATGTAAACTCAATATAGAGGTTGTAGTTCCCATCCTCGCAGTATATAATAGTGATATAGATGGATGTAAGAGAATGCCAGTGTTTATTCCATTCTATGAAATCCCCCTGATATCTGAGTAGCTTGATTATAGTTTAGACTGTGTTTTTAGGCTTTCATTCCTTTATTGCCTGCTGTGACTGACACTCTAAAACAAACTATTCTGCAAGCTGTACAGATAAAGCAATAGGAAGCACCAACTTCTGGATACAAACAATTGTTCTGTCTGACAGCATAACAACATTATTCAACAGTAATTTTGATAAAGGTTTTTGCAGCCACTCTTCAAAAGACGCCTTCTATTCAAACCTAGAAAAAAGCAAAGCCATCAATCGGAGAGAGATTTTTTTACTGCTTTCATATCAAGTATAATTCAAGCTAAATTGTGAAGAATGCTCATCAAAGTGTCTGAAGCATTTTATTTTGTGTATTGTAAATGTAGTTTATTTTGGTTTATAAGCCATCGCAATGGAGAGTATGAATATCAAGACAGGAAAGCTTTTGAGTTTTCCATCAGGAAGGATGTATTTAACATCTATGGTAGACATACAGCATGCTAAGATAATCTCTGAAAAACAAGATGCAGAGAAACTCCTTAATGTTCTGAAGGTTGGCATATGCATCATTTTGTTCTTATAAATCAGTGGTCCACTAACTGTGGCCCAGGGGCATGATGTGGTAATTTTCTCACCTTTTTAAGCCCTTTGGGAACTATTCCCTCTACTGATACAAATGTAATGCATCCCCTAGGGAGCCACAAGTAAACTGGGATCCCCCACCCTGCACAACCAGGCACACCAAATCTTCACAAACACTCTTGAGTCAGAGAACTGTCCGTGACTGTGTTTTTTTTTTCCGTTTTATTGAGGGTAACTACTTGGATGGGGGTAAGAGGTTATGGGATGTCCATTTGACATTTCCAGCACACACTTGCTTGCAGAACCTCGCTGGAACACTGAGAATAGCTGACAGTCACTCAATCAGAAGAAGCAATGGCCCATTACAGGCAGAAACCCAAGGCCCCTTGGTGTGTAGCAGAATATCAGTGTCCTGCTTGCATCAACCCTGTGGCTACTGATCCCAGCACCACCTCTTCAGGCACTAAAGTGCTACCAGCTGTGCAAAATACAAATAAAGTGCAACAAAATGTCCAAAGTCCAAAAGGCTGTGTCCATTCACTCCCAATTCCTGTGATTAAAGTGCTTTGTGAATCCTATAAAGTGCTTTCAGTGCCTTTACCTCATGGGCTTGTAAAAAACACTCTTATAGAAATCGTATCCCCACGTCCGTGATTGTAGGTCAATCCAGCAATACAGGTTAAGTTGGGAAATGAATGGTCACTCAAACTCCATAATGGTATTCACATGTAAAATAAATGGGGCTCCTCAGTGCATTACCCAAATAATATACACTTTATTAAATAAAAATGGCTGCTTACATGTCAGTAGCTAAAAGTAGGCCAGACTCAGACTGTAACGGCGTTCCACGCCACTTCTAAAGTTACTTCCTGTCCGCGGCATCCACTTCCAGTCGGTCATAGCGACTTCCAGTATATGATGTTTACTTCCGGTTTTGCGTCCTACTCGTTTCGTCATGGCGCACACCTCGTGACTTCCCTGATGACGTAACGCGTGGGACGCAAAACCGCAAGTAGACATCACATACCGGAAGTCGTTACGGCCGACCGGAAGTGGATGCCGCCGACCGGAAGTAACGTTAGCTGTGGCGTGGAGCGCCGTTACACTCTGAGTCTGGCTTCTTTTAGCTATTGACATGTAAACAGCCATTTTTATTTAATAAAGTGTATATTATTTGGGTAATGCACCCCATTTATTTTACATGTGAATACCATTATGGAGTTTGAGTGACCATTCGTTTCCCAACTTAACCTGTATTGCTGGATTTACCTACGTGGGGATAGGATTTCTATAAGAGCGCTTTTTACAAGTCCATGAGGTAAGGGCACTGAGAGCACTTTATAGAATTCACAAAGCACTTTAATCACAGGAATTGGGAGTGAATGGACACAGCCTTTTGGACTTTGGACATTTTGTTGCACTTTATTTGTATTTTGCACAGCTGGTAGCACTTTATTATTTCCACAGTGAGTGCACTTTATGCACTTTAAGAACACTCTATATCACTTGACTATGTTGAATGCATATTGAGTGCATCACAGTGTCATCACTAGGATTGCACTTTATACAAACAGATATTGTATTTGGTTATTATATGCACTGTTGTTAATGCACGTTATTGTTCTAGCATTTTATTAGCCTCTATTATTATTAGTTTCAGTAATTTATTTAATTAATTTGGTGGTCATTGGACCACACAGGTTATGCGCTAAGTCAAAGGCCGCGTACACACGCGCGGACTGTTTGCCCAACCTTGTTCGTCAAACAGTTTCGGCAAACAGTCCGCTCAAAATTTGCATGAGCGGACTTGCCCACACACGAGCGGACTGTTTGACAAACAAGGTTGGGCAAACAGTTCGCTCAACTTTTGAAATGAACGGACTCGCCCACGTAAGGAGGAGGCAAATCCGCCCATTTCGAGCGCGTGTACAGGTAGGCGGGGCCCGCGAAGGAGACGTCGCGGGCTCCGCCGCCTGGAATGGGCTTAAAGGGGAACCCCAACGCCGAAAAAAATCGGCGTGGGGGTTCCCCCAAAGTACACACCAGACCCTTGTCCGAGCACGCTACCCGGCCCGGCCAGGAAAGGGGGGCGAGCGAGCGCGCCCCCCCTCCTGAGCCGTACCAGGCCGCGTGCCCTCAACATGGGGGGGTGCCTTGGGGAAGGGGGGGCCGCGCGGCCCCCCTACCCCAAAGCACCTTGTCCCCATGTTGATGAGGACAAGGGCCTCTTCCCGACAACCCTGGCCGTTGGTTGTCGGGGTCTGCGGGCGGGGGGCTTATCGGAATCCGGGAGCCCCCTTTAAGAAGGGGGCCCCCGGATACCGGCCCCCCACCCTATGTGAATGAGTATGGGGTACAATGTACCCCTACCCATTCACCTGTGAAATAAAGTACAAAAAAAAACACAACACAGGGAAAAAATATTTTATTGCACAGCTCCGGGGGTCTTCCGTCTTCGGGGGTCTTCTCGCCGGACTCCTCCGCTATCTGTGTGTAGCTCTTTTACTAGCGGAGGAGTCCGGCTTTCTTCCTCCCTGCCGCCGGCCTCTTCTCCCGACTTCGGGGGTCTTGTCCCCCTCTTCGGTTCTTCTGCCGGGCCACCGCGCCTTCTTGTAGCTCTTTTACAGGCGGTGGCCCGGTCTTCTGTCGCCGCTGCCTTCCGTTCTTCTGTCGCCGCCTTCGGTTCTTCTGCCGGGCCACCGCGCCTTCTTGTAGCTCTTTTACAGGCGGTGGCCCGGTCTTCTGTCGCCGCTGTCGTCGCCGCCGCCGCCGCCTTCCGTTCTTGTTCTTGTTCTTCTTCTTGTTCTTCTTCTTCTTCTCCTGGAGATGTTGACTCGACGAGCTCTCCGGCCGGAATGCCAGAGCCGCGCTGTGCGGTCACTTATATAGTGACAATGGGGCGGTGTCACATGGTATATGTCACATGGGTTGGTCACATGGGTTGATGTCACATGGGGACTATGACATCGTAAGGGGGCGGGGTCACCATGTGACCAACCCATGTGACATATACCATGTGACACCGCCCCATTGTCACTATATAAGTGGCAGCGGAGCGTGTCCCTGGCATTCCGGCCGGAGAGCTCGTCGAGTCAACATCTCCAGGAGAAGAAGAAGAAGAACAAGAAGAAGAACAAGAACGGAAGGCGGCGGCGGCGGCGACGACAGCGGCGACAGAAGACCGGGCCACCGCCTGTAAAAGAGCTACAAGAAGGCGCGGTGGCCCGGCAGAAGAACCGAAGGCGGCGACAGAAGAACGGAAGGCAGCGGCGACAGAAGACCGGGCCACCGCCTGTAAAAGAGCTACAAGAAGGCGCGGTGGCCCGGCAGAAGAACCGAAGAGGGGGACAAGACCCCCGAAGTCGGGAGAAGAGGCCGGCGGCGGGGAGGAAGAAAGCCGGACTCCTCCGCTAGTAAAAGAGCTACACACAGATAGCGGAGGAGTCCGGCGAGAAGACCCCCGAAGACGGAAGACCCCCGGAGCTGTGCAATAAAATATTTTTTCCCTGTGTTGTGTTTTTTTTTGTACTTTATTTCACAGGTGAATGGGTAGGGGTACATTGTACCCCATACTCATTCACATAGGGTGGGGGGCCGGTATCCGGGGGCCCCCTTCTTAAAGGGGGCTCCCGGATTCCGATAAGCCCCCCGCCCGCAGACCCCGACAACCAACGGCCAGGGTTGTCGGGAAGAGGCCCTTGTCCTCATCAACATGGGGACAAGGTGCTTTGGGGTGGGGGGGCCGCGCGGCCCCCCCTTCCCCAAGGCACCCCCCCATGTTGAGGGCACGCGGCCTGGTACGGCTCAGGAGGGGGGGCGCGCTCGCTCGCCCCCCTTTCCTGGCCGGCTGGGTAGCGTGCTCGGACAAGGGTCTGGTGTGTACTTTGGGGGAACCCCCACGCCGATTTTTTTCGGCGTTGGGGTTCCCCTTTAAGCCCATTCCAGGCGGCGGAGCCCGCGACGTCTCCTTCGCGGGCCCCGCCTACCTGTACACGCGCTCGAAATGGGCGGACTTTCCGAGCGGGAACAGTCCGCTCATTTCGAAAGTACAGCGGACAGGCCCACACACGGGCGGACTGTTCGCTCAAACACAGTTTCAGCGGACAGTTTTACGGAATTTCCGAAAGACTTTGTCCGTCCAACTGTCCGCTGAAACTGTCCGCTGAAAGCCCACACACGAGCGGAATGTCCGCCCAAACACTGTTCAGCGGACAAGGTTGGGCGAACAGTCCGCCCGTGTGTACGCGGCCATATACATTTGGATGTATTCAGCTTTTTTAGTTTCATGTGAGTGGTGATCACTTTAGGTTTTTCAGCATTTCCATACATTGTGTTTGGTTTTAAAGTGGCGCAAAAGTCCCCTTTTATATAAAAAAAATGGCCTGATCAGGAAGTGGGTAAATCCTACCTGTCCTTAAGTGGTTAATCTACAAGCTGAGGTCTGCAGGCATGGACCATAAAATTTGTTCTTGGATACAAAACTGGTTACAGGGGTGTGTCCAAAGGGTAGTGATAAATAACATGCACTCCAACTGGTCCAGAGTGGTAAGCGGGGTACCACAATGAGGTTTAATGTGGAGAAATGTAAAATAATGCACTTGGGGGGCTAAGAACATAAACGCAAACTACTCACTGGGGGGGAACCTCTGGGGAAGCCAAGGATGGAGAAAGATCTGGGGGTTCTAGTGGAAGAAAGACTGTGCAACAGCCTGCAATGTCAAGCTAAAGCCGGAAGAATGTTAGCATGCATACAAAAAGGGGATATTCTTCAGAGATAAAACTATAATCCTGCCACTTTATAAAACTCTGGTTTGGCCACATCTAGAGTACTCCGTCCAGTTCTGGTCACCAGTCCTCAGAAGGGATGTACTGGAACTGGAGAGAGTCCAAAGAAGGGCAACTAAATTAATAAGGGAACTAGAGGACCTAAAATATGAGTAATGACTACAAGCACTAAATTTATTCTTACTGGAGAAAAGACGCTTGAGAAGGGACTGTAATGGAAGGTCCCACACTTGGCTTGAGTGCTTCCAGCAGCACACTGCATCCTCCAGCCTGGAACTTTGGATATGAGATATTATAAGAACCAGGTGAGACTATCTCCGTTACACAGCTTGAACAAGGAATGTTTATTTGAACAAACTCACACAAATATATACACCAGGAGGACATCTCTCTAGCAATACAAACTGTAACCAGAAACAGAATTAACGTAGCTAATTAACTAGTCCCTTAAAGCAGCCGAGGTGACTCCATGCCCACCTTGCCATTATTGTGATTAATGAGGCCAGACTTGCCACCGAGCTTCACACAGTAGATTATACATTATCATAACTATAAACACAGGATACCTTCTTACAATAGCAGGAGCCTCCGGTAGCAGACGGACCAAACCATTTATGCTACATACTGTCGGGAGGAGGGCAACATGTACTGCAGCCTATTTTGCACAACACGAATTGGCTTTTTAAAGGCTTTAGTAATTTAAAGCTGATGTTTGCTATGTTAACCACTTGCAGACCACTGTCGGCATATATACGTCGGCAGAATGGCACGGGTACGTTACTTTGACCAGCTGTGCCATTCTGCCGACGTATATATGCAGACAGCAGTCGGCAAGTGGTTAACATAGCAAACATCAGCTTTAAATTACTAAAGCATTTAAAAGCCAATTCATGATGTGCAAAATAGGCTGCAGTACATGTTGCCCTCCTGCCGACATTATGTAGCATAAATGGTCTTTAATGCCCAGTGGCCACACATATGGGTCTATGGCAGTCTGAGGTTGTGTGCTGATAGCTCACTCACTGTGCACTTCCAGCACACTGACCGAGCTGTCAGCAACAGCTCTCAGCCTTGGTTTCTGATTGGGAGCTGGCGCAACAGGCTCCTGATCATGTGACCACTGTGAAAGTCAATCACAGACATTATGACATTACTCCCCCTCCCTACATTAAAGCTTACTTAAAGGGTGACGTGAAGGGATTTAAGACCATGTAGAGACTTCCGTTTCCGGCGCCACATGAGGACATTATGTAGCATAAATGGTCTTTAATGCCCAGTGGCCACACATATGGGTCTATGGCAGTCTGAGGTTGTGTGCTGATAGCTCACTCACTGTGCACTTCCAGCACACTGACCGAGCTGTCAGCAACAGCTCTCAGCCTTGGTTTCTGATTGGGAGCTGGCGCAACAGGCTCCTGATCATGTGACCACTGTGAAAGTCAATCACAGACATTATGACATTACTCCCCCTCCCTACATTAAAGCTTACTTAAAGGGTGACGTGAAGGGATTTAAGACCATGTAGAGACTTCCGTTTCCGGCGCCACATGAGGCGCCGGTAAGCGGACATATCTCCCGCCGCATACCCCCTATAAGTCAGCTACCAAACAGCCATCCACCTCGGGGACCCATCCGACTATCTGGGGAAGACCCTGTGCCCTTGATGGACCGATTTGTAGAGCGGTCTGGACACCGATCGCTGACCATAACGATGTCCGCGACGGCGGACGCGGCCGAATCCTCGGCCAATATGGCGCCGGCTCACAGCCTCACAGAGCCCTCGCAGACTTGCCCTCTGCTCCCAGGCGTGGAAGCGATTCCCTTAGCCGACATAGCCCAGGCGGTTGTCGCGTTACTGACGCCCACGCTGACATCCTCTATTGACTCTGCAATACAAAAGGCTATGGAGCAATACCACAGCGAATTACAGGCCCAGGCGCAGCGCCTTACACAGGCTGAAGAGCAGATCTCCCTCATGGAGGATGACACCACTGCTCAGGCTGCTGCTCTTGCTCGCCTCACACGTTCTACCAGAGACTTGTGGATCAAATTGGACGATTTTGAGAACCGAGCGAGGAGGAACAATTTGAGAATAGTGGGACTACCTGAGTCTGTCTCCACAGCGCAACTAATGGACCTCTGCATGGTAACTATCCCTGCTCAACTGGGCCTTTCTACCCCGTGCGTCGTGGAACGAGCGCACCGCCTAGGCCAGCCCTCAGAACAGCGCAACAAGCCTAGAGCGGTCATTGCTAGATACCTGAACTACGCGGATAAACATGCCATCCTGCAGAAGTTCCGCTCCCAACGCACCCTAACTGTTGATGGCGTTAACTTGCTTCTGTTCGCTGACTACTCAGCTGAAGTCATGAGACTGAGAAAAGAGTTTTCACCAATTTGTGCCTCCCTCTTTAAGAACCATGTCAAGTTTACTCTGGCCTATGCGGCGGTTCTTCACGTTACTTTTCCCAATGGCACTCGCCGCACTTTCAACTCACCCTCTGAAGCGGAACGCTTTCTCAACTACCCCGCAGACATGGATACCACGAATGATCCCTTGACGAAGAGTCCCTCTTCTGGTCTGGCTACCGATACTCAGGCTCCCACCGCTAACCAGCTGAGCCCTTCCAAACCACCATACAAGCGCAGTCGCTCAACCACCCAGCATCCACGTACTGAGCTCCGCTGAACTCGACCTTTCATCCCTCCTGGTTCCCTGCCTGGATATTGGTAATGTTAGGAAGAGCTTCACATTGCTGGTACTGTCCGCCACTGATCTTGTTGTGCGGTCCTTCATGGGATGCTTGCCAATGAGACTGTGCCTACACACTGCTGTTATGTTTGACGTTTCTCTTTTATTTCTTTAATGCAGGGGCATTTGCCCTTATTGTCAACCTGTTCATGATATGTTTTTTAGTTCCCGGTGATAGCCCGCCTAGTTCACCTACACATTTAATTGTCACATTTTTGGCATGCCGTTATCGTGCTGCCCTTTTGGGACTCTGGGGTCTTCCCCCCTCCCCTCTCCCACCCCCCCAGTCCTCCCCCTGGGGCACTGATTTGTATTCTCTCCCCTCTCTTACCCCCCCCTGCCATTCCCCCTCCCCGTGGATCATATTCAGCTTCTCCCAGGGGGTGTGTGCACCCGCTGGGAGACTTGTGCCTTAGATGCATCTCGTGTGGAAAAAGGTGAAGTGGGCTATGGCTACTTTATGGTGTATACACCAAAACTGTTATGTTTTATTACATGCTGTCTGGTTCTGTCCCCTTTTCCCCTCTCTTCTGTCTCCTGCTCCCACTTTTCTTTCTTCTCTCCCCCCCTCTTGTACTTGGCTACCCTTAGGGGCTCCCCTATCTATGCGTACTCCCAGGTGCCTTTCCATCTATCTCGGAATTGGTTTAATGTTTTTTTTCCACCTATTACCACCCCTACTGATCCCTATGGCTGACACCACTAGAGACCAATTTAATATAGTGTCGTGGAATGTTAAGGGCCTTCGGTCACCTACCAAACGCATGAAAGTTCTCCGTCACCTGAAGCGGTTGAAGGCTGACGTGGCACTCCTACAAGAGACCCACTTAACCGACGGAGATCTTTCACGCCTCCGCAAACTTTGGGTTGGCGAAGTTCTGGGTTCCCCGGCCGCAGGTCGCAAGGCGGGGGTGGCTGTTCTGCTTCATAAACGCCTACAATATACCACCCGTAACGTTCGTACAGATTCATGTGGTCGTATGATCACTTTGCACCTTACCCTGGCCTCTAAAGACATTGCTATAACTAACATATATGCGCCCAACTCCCCCGATTCGTTGTTTTTCCAGGAACTCGGAGCCTGGATCTCCCAAACACCTGAGGCCCTCCACCTGATAGGTGGGGACTTCAACTCTGTTATGTGCCCTTCTGAGGATAGAACTTACCGAGACTCTCGTACACCTGCACCCTCGGCCCTCGCCAACACTGACACCACCCCCCTTGCCCGTACGATCTCATCGCTGAACTTCGCTGATGTCTGGCGCTTGTTCCATCCTACAGAACGTGAATTCACTTTCTACTCACCTCCCCACAAGTCTTTCTCGCGTCTTGACTATGTCTTTGTGTCCCCGGCTCTCCTGCCGTTGGTGGGAGATCCCGACATCAAAGACATGGCCATCTCCGATCACTGCCCGTAACGGTTAGCCTACTAAATGTGAAACCTCCCTCATCTTCACCCGTATGGCGCTTCCCCTCCTATCTGGCTGATAATGAATATTTCAAACAGATGCTACTTACTAGTTGGACCGACTATGTAGAAACGAATGGTGACCACATCACCACTCTGAATCTCTTCTGGGAGGCTGGAAAAGCCTTCCTCCGAGGCAGAATCATAGCCTATGTGACACAATATAAGAAACACTCAAAACAACACTATTTGCAGGCCAGCGAAAGACTTCGCTCCATGCACTTCGATCTCCTTCGCAACCGCACGCAGGCTAACATTACTGCCTGGCAGTTAGCCAAGCAGAACTTTGGCCTATGGGCGGAAAGGCAGGAGCAGATTGCCTCCTCCTTTTTGACCATGCGACTTCACAAATATGGCAATAAAGCGGGCAAGCTTCTGTCCCGGCTTTGTGCGGGCTTCAAAAGGCCCACCCATATCCACGCCTTGAAACACACCGATGGATCCATTGTTACCTCCCCTAAGACGATTAGCAAACTTTTGACCGACTATTACACATCCTTATACGCGGAAGACCCCATAGATTACACAGTCGCTGACCAGTTACTTTCAAGGGTGAGCTTGCCACAATTGACCGGACCACAATTAGACGCTATTAATGCTCCCATCACCCTGGATGAAATTAGGTCTACGATAAAATTGATGTCCCCTTCTAAAGCACCAGGCCCCGATGGGTACTCCGCCGAATTCTATAAACTTACCCGAGACTTTATCCCCGCTACCCTATGCAAAGTTTTCACCGCCCTCTGGGACGGTGGGTCCTACCCCCCTATGGGTTCACAGGCCCACATTAAGTTAATCACCAAAAATGGCAAAGACCCCTTACACCCAGGTTCGTATAGGCCCATTTCCCTTATAAATGTTGACGTTAAGATACTATCCAAAATTATAGCTTCACGCCTAGCCACCATTCTCCCCACTCTCCTGCACCAGGCCCAATCAGGATTTACAACTGGCAGATCGGCAACTTTGAATATTCGCAAAGCACTACTGGCATTGGAAAGAGCGAAACTATGCCCAGAACAAGATTTAGCCATCATATCCATTGACGCCGAAAAGGCCTTTGATAACATTCGTTTTGCCTGGCTATTTAAAGTGTTGCAAGCCTTTGGCTTCTCAGGCCCAGTTACGCACTTCCTATGTCAAATGTGCAATGCCCCGACTGCCAGATTAGTTACTCCGGACTTTGTTTCGCCCACTATCCCTCTCACCAAAGGGACGAGACAAGGCTGTCCCTTGTCCCCCCTTTTGTTCAATCTAGCGATTGAACCCTTATCTAGACTTTTAAATTCCCCCGACAGTGTCAGCGGAATTGCGATTGGGGACCAGAACTTACAGTCTGCGCTGTTTGCAGATGACATTTTACTTTTTTCGTCCAACCCTCCGGCTGATTTTGACAAACTTCGTGACCTATTTTCGGCGTATCGCCTATGCTCAGGATTCAGAATCAATTTTGATAAGAGTGAGGTCTTTTCCTTAAATCCGCGAAAAGCCATTGCCTGGCAATCATCTTCACCCTTCGCAATGGCACGGCACCATATCACTTACCTGGGAGTGCGCATTGGTCGGGAACCCTCTTCTCTTTATACCCTCAATTACCCACCCTTGATTGCTAAGATTACGCATGAGTTAGAAGCTTGGGCGGGCCTGCCGCTATCACTCTTTGGAAGATGTCATCTTTTCAAGATGGTCTCCTTTGCGAGACTGCTCTACCCGATGCAAACCATCCCACTTCTACTTAAACACTCTGATGTACAGAGGATACACAGGGCCCTATCCACTTTTCTCTGGGCCAACAAGAAACCACGCATTGCCCTTCAGAAATTATGCCTTCCGAAGCCTGACGGGGGTGCAGGCCTGCCCAATCTCCGTTTTTATAATCTCTCGTGCCTATTGAGACAGGGCCTTGACTGGATAGCGGGTAAATCAAGATACTCAAATCATAACTTTGAGAAGGCGTTGGTACATCCATACACGCTTCCTGCGGTTCTCCATTCCAACATTCACGCTCTACCGTCTCATCTTAAGTCCAATATCCTTATCCGGGACACAGTGGTGGCTTGGAGGGAGATTAGGAGGCTCTTAGGACTACCTGCTAACATTTCCATTCATCTACCCATCCAAGGCAACCCTATGTTTCCATCCTCTACCATTCATTCGGCCTTTGACCACTGGGGGAAACAGGGTCTACTCAAAGTGGCCTCCCTGTACGAGCCTGCGCGTGGAACACTCAAATCCTTCCAAACCCTGTCTCAGGAATTCTCACTCCCTTCTTCCCATGTATTTTATCACTATCAACTAGTGAGCTACCTGAAAACGATAGGTGGGCTACACCCGGATTGCTTCCGCAAGTCACAACTGGATGCTGTGCTTCAACAAGGTGATTACTCCATCTCTACCCTCTATTCCCACCTAATCATGTACCAGGCGGACAAGTACCACATTGCCCCTTTTAAGCAATGGGCCTCTATATTCAATGACATGAACCTACCGGAAAGAATCCTGAAAGGATACAGACTTGTTCACAAACTTGTCATCTCGGAGAAATGGCGGGAAACTCAATTTAAGATCACTCATAGAGCTTACTACCCCTTCCGCACCAACACTGTGGATCCCTCGCAAGCCAAATGTCCATGGTGCTCCCTGGATCGCCCCACTCTACTGCACCGTTTATGGGACTGCACCTCAATAGCAGCATTTTGGGACTCGGTCCTGGACTATATCCTGCACATCAACAAAACACCTGTACCTAAGGACCCACTGACCTGCCTGTTTAGCTGTGACCCTCCACCCCTGTCGCTGGGGTCTCCTCGTCCGGTTACCCTTACTCATTGGTCCCACATATGCCTGTTGGCAGCTCGCAGGACTATTATGAATTGCTGGATTTCCACGACTCCACCGAGTCTAACAGGTGTTAAACAAACCCTGCTCTCGCTGTTCCACATAGAACGACTTGATGTTATCTCATCCCACTTCAACTCTACTCCCCGCTTCTTTGCCAGATGGAGGGACTTTATCGAGCAATCCTTTAACTCGGAGGAGATCACATCCCTTGTTTACCCCTTTCGTTATACAAGCTGGTACCTACGCCACGATTTCGTCAACGCACTGGGGAAACTCAAGCTGGCGTCCTCACACACCAGCTCATCTCCTTCACAGGACTCTGCTCTCTTGCTGGACCAACTGCCACCAGGTATATTCGACCCTATCTCGACTGCACCGGATGACAGGCAACCCTCTACTCATCCCTCTACATCTCCATAACCCTCCCTGGACTCATGGTTCTGCTTATACTAGTACTGTTCTCCTGCCCTACATGTAGGAGACTTGTGTTACTGTTTTTTTTTTGCTAGTGTTTCTACTCCTAGGTAGGGGCGCTATGCCTGCCGAGAACCTTCTTTTTCGCTACCCTTCCTCAACATGACTATGAGAGGGTTCTCGCCTCCCTGGGTACCGTTCCCCATCCCCCCTCCCCCCCTACCCACCTCTCCCCCCCCTCCCTTCTATCTCTTCTTTCTTCTCTTTTCTTTCTTCTCTTCTCCTTTTCTCTTTTTTCTCTCTGTTAACGACTAAACCGCATGATGCCGCGACCCTTCGGGTCGTCGGGATGTTGTATTCCTGTTTTTTTCTCTACCATGATACTGTCATACTGTTCAACTGATATGTATTGTCAATTTTTTTCAATAAAAATATGTTTAAAAAAAAAAGACCATGTAGAAATGTTTACATTCAAATTTTGAATGTAGTTTCTGCAATATCAGCAGTGGAAAACTTTTGGACTTACCTGATCACTGTGCTGTATGTGAAATCTACAGCACAATATATGTATACCATTGCATTCCATGGGTGTGTATGAATTTTGCAGAAATAAAGAATATATTTTTTATAAAGACAAAACTTTTAGGCTTGACCAATGAAATGAATATTTATAAGTACGTCATGAGTACATTTTAATATTAGTCGCACTGATGCTGGCAGATGCTCAAAACATGTTGGTTTGTATAACCATCTCTTTGTCATATGTCTTGTTTTTGATGACAGATTCCCTTTAAGCATCCACGGATAATTTCAGTGCATAGCCAGATAAAAGGGGATGCATAGTCAGCTATATCTGCTGTGAAATGCATTACAGCATTAGCATGCCTTAGCTCTGCCTGCTGCTAGACTTCCGGAAATGTGTGTTAGCAGTGTGACTTTGTCATGCCTCACATTAATCAGGCCCACAGCCCAAAAGCAATGAGCACCCTGCAAGGCTATATAATTGCTGCCTTATGGGGTCCTAGAGGTTCAGTCTTCAGCAAAGCATTCAAGTGTGCCGCAGTCCAATTGCCAGGCAGCACTTCAAATTACATTAAAGCCTGAAAAATGTGTGACACATTTTGTGAAATCATACTCAGACCCCAAAAGACCATTTGACTGTAAAGCCAATCCAGATGGGATTTTAAATGCTAAATTTAATGTCATATTATTTAGCAGGTTAGTTTACCCCTCATTTGCTCACCATCTGTCACTGTTTTAATGTAGCAACAGAAAACACCATTACTATTCAGTCAGCTCTGAGAAGCCATGGGAATTTGTTTTATTGAGTTATAAAGCAAAGAAGGTTTGGGTTAATGATTTGAAAAAATGATGTATTCTTTTTACTCAGATTAACTGTACATCACAAAAGCATTTAATCATATTAGTGTGTATGTCAGGCCGCGTACACATGGGCGGATTGTCTGCCCAACTAAGTTCGTCAGACAATCCGACAGACAGTCCGCTCAAAATTTGAAAGAACGGACTTGACCACACACGATGAGCAGACAGTCCGCTGAAAGCGTGCGTGATGACGTGTACAGCACGTACGACGGGACTAGAAAAACGACGTCCTATACACTGCAATGCAACCTTCGGCCGTGTAAATCCTTTCTGAGCATGCGCCATACTTAGTCCGTCCAACTTGCCTACACACGAGCGGACTGTCCGCTGAAACCAAGTTTGGACGGACAAAACCAAGTTTGAACGGACAAAATTACGGAAATTCCGTAAGACTTTGTTCGTCAGACAGTCCGCTGAAAAAGTCCGCTGAAGCCCACACACGAGCGGATTGTCCGCTGAAACACGGTTCAGCGGACTAAGTTGGACAGACAATCCGCCCGTGTGTACGCGGCCTCAGTCTGGGAATTGAAGTAGAATAATGACGAATCGAAACAGGCTGGACTTCAGTAATGCATGTTTATTAACAACAACTGAGAACATACATGTTCATTTTCAAAGTATTACAAGATATAGGTCTAATTTATACAGTTTCTTACAATATGAACATATTAGATACAACATGATTGGTTGCTAAGATCTAAGTCAATGTAACTAACCATAAGGCCTCATGAACACTGGATGTTTTCAGACATTTTTACAGCAGCTAATTTTGGCAGTAGACATTTTTTTCTAGTCATTAAACTCTCCATCATGTTATCCTATGTGTCCATGCACACATAAGCTGTTATCAGCAGTTTTGGGCAGCAACGTTTTTGAGCAGTAAAAAACCCCAAAACCAGTGGGTTCTGAGAGACGTTTTCAGCTGTAAAAATGCTCTAATGCTAATAAACGCTGATAAACATCGATAAACGATCAAAAACGTTGCTTACCAGTGTTTTTTTGTGTTTTTGATCCATTGGAAAAAAAAGGCTTATTCTTCAAAAAAGAAAAAAAAAACGCAAAAAAAAACGCTAACGTGGAAAAAACACAAAAAACGCTAATAAACGCTAAAAAATGTACTGCAAAGCTACTGGTGTTTTTTTTAAATGTTATTTTAACGTCCAGTGTGCATAAGGCCTTAATTTGACACCTGCCATACGACCAGACAAACTTATTTATTCCCAGAATTCCTATATGTCTGTTAAAATTATTTATAACTGGTTTTGTCTATGGTTTTACTCATTAAATACTTGCATAGAGAGTGAGACAGTATAGCACCAAGTCATGTTAAATCAAACCCTCCTTCTCCTGATAAAACTTCACCAACTCAAGGATAACAGATTTACGACTTTGGGAAAATTAACTTGCAATAACCCACTTTTAAACAGTATAGGCATTTATTTTTACTGTGTGTCATAGCTATACCTGCAAAAGGGGTCAGACTCAAGTGATCCAGCAGGACTTAATTTTCTGTCCAAAGTTCCACTTTAAGGTGTTCACAATAATAATACTTATGACATATATAACAGGAAAAGCAAAGGTAATTCTCTACATACAGAGTATCACATACAATTATTTAGAAATGTCAATTACTGAAATAGTTCTAATGTCTTTTTCTGCAACAGGCTCTTGTATGCATTCCACTTGCACTTATTTGAATAACACGCCTGCTAATCCCATTTAGACTGTGACTACAATAGACACTGAAAATGTCATTGTCACAAATGTTGATTTAAATGGATACTTGAATTGTACATTCTTCCATTTCCTTTTATGATCTTTAATGTGCTTGCAGTCTTCAAGAGTTACTGACATACATTCCTTTAGTGGCTTTGATTGGAACAAGAGATCTCATCTAAAACAAGGATTTGCTTAGAAACAAAACTACACCAATTTAGTTAATTATTTTAAACACATGAACATTTTATCTCACACTGTACAGCATTAAAGTGGTTGTATAGTCTATTTTTTTTACTTTTACCTACAGGTAAGCCTATAATAAGGCTTACCTGCAGGTAAAAAAAAATCTCCTAAACCTGTATGGTTTAGGAGATATTCCCCTGGCAATGAGCCGCTGACTGCAGCGGCGCATGCGCACAGGGGTTTCTCGGCTGGAAGCCTGGCAGACGCCTGAGCCTGCCGGAAAGAAATCTCCTGCACGCATGCGTGGGAGTGATGATATCGCTTCTCCGGCCACTTACAGCCCCGGAACGCGATATCTGGAAGACACGCCGAGGGAACATGTCAGCTCCCTCGGCGTGTATCAGGCGAGATGTCGGGGCCTCATTCTAAGGTAAGTATTTCATAATAAGCTAGTATGCAGTGCTATGCTAAGCATAGAACAGAATGGAACTGCTTTTTCATAAAAATGGGTACCATTATCTGATATCAGTGCTGTGTACACCCCAAACCTGGGAAAAACTTAACACATCAGACACTTAGCTGTTGTCTTGTACGTTTGCATGACCGTATGGAAAACTTTGATTTACTTTAAAAAGGAGCAGACATTTATTAAAGTATATCTATATCTACAGATTTGTTCTTTCATTGCAATATAGTCTATATGCAGGCACACAAAATATACTTTGTAGAACTACATTTTATGAAACTACATTTTGATAATGTTCATAATTAAAAAGAAATCAAATAAAATTACACTATCACTTGCACAGTCTGTTAAATCCAAAGAGGTTAAGAAAATGTGCATTACTATGTCCCTACTTATCTGAAATAAGACAATAAAACCTGAAAACATTAATCAGTGTTATTATCAATGATGAAATAATGCCACCCTAGATCAATGAGCGAAAGAAAGCTATTTTTATATGACATAGTTTCTGTTGTCAGTAAAGCTTTCTAAATTTAAGATTACACTTTATATGTCCTTTACATGGGCCATACAGTAAATAGAATGTCATTACAGTTTATTTAACCACATGCCGACCAGCCGCCGCAGTTGTACTGCGGCAGAATGGCACGGCTGGACGTAACAACGTTATGTGTGGCAACGCCCCCTGCTCGCTCCCCGCACCAATGCGAGTGCCCAGTGGTCTCGATTCCCACCGGGGTCCCATGATTGCTCGGGGGAAAAGCAGAGAACCCGGAACTGTGTGTGTAAACACACAGTTTCCGGTTCCCTGTGGGGAAAACTGACAGGTCATCTGTTCATACAGAGTTTGAACAGCGATCTGTTCGTTTCCCTGCACAGTCCCATCGCCCTTCAGTTAGAATAAAAACTAGGACACACTTTAACCCCTTCACTGCCAGTGACATTTTTCCAATTATCAATGCATTTTTAATCGCACTGATCGCTGTTTTAATGTAAATGGTCCCAAAAATGTGTCAAAATTGTCCAACGTGTCCGCCATAATGTAGCAGTCATGCTAAAAATCACTGAACGTCACCATTGCTAGTAAATAAAAAATGATTAAAAAAATGCCATAAAACTATCAAAAGGCATGTATTAACAAAGCAATCTGTGCTGACTATGAGGTATATACAAATAAATAGATAAAGTGCTAAATGGAAATAATAAAAAGCAGCTAAACTTCTAAAGTGTTACCAACACCCATAAAAACTGTGTATAAAAAGTGAAGTAGCACTAATTAAACCAATCTAGTAAACAGGTGAATAAATATCTGACCAATTATCAACAAGGGATATACGTATCCATAAGCAGTGATAAGTAAATTTAAAAAATATTAATGATCCCACAACACGTAATCTATACCAATATAAATGCAATAAATACTGATGTGAGGGGAAAAAAAAATTCCAATTAGAATAAGGTGCAATGTAGATGAAATATAAAGTGCAATATTGGAAAATAAAATCCACAGAATATAAACAATCCAAGCCTTTTGAGTCCATCAAAAGGCAAATTCAGCGGTCAACTTTGGAATGTAGAGAAACCACATATAGCTGGATACAATCCTCCCCTAGTGGTGCCAGCCCCTTACCTCACAAAAAGACCCCAGATGTGTCTAGTAGTGCATCAAAAGCCGTTCAGGCTGTGGCTCAGGATCCTTCTCAAATGTCCAGAGGGTCACTGTGCTGGTTCCTGATCTCCAGGATCTCTTGTCCTAATGGGAATGCCTCCAAACACCACAATATCACAAACAAAAGAAAAAAGGAAGGTCCTCCACCCTTGAGAAAGTCACGTGTGTTCTGCGCAACATGCCGTGAGGAGCTCTGTGAGATCACTTCCGGCTACGGCCGTGACCGGAAGTCCTTTTGTTGTGTTGTGTTTTGTGGAGGCCTGTGCCTCCATTTTTACGTAAACCATTTTTTTTTTAATAAACATAAAACGATCCCCTATTTTATTGACATTATATCTTTTGTGAAAACCAATCAATATACGCTTATTGTGATTTTTTTTACCAAAAATATGTAGAACAATATGTATCAGCGTAAACTGAGGGAAAAAGTTTTTTTTATATATTTTTGGAGGATATTTATTATAGCAAAAAGTAAAAAAAAAATAGTTGCTCTTTTTTTGTTTATAGCGCAAAAAATAAAAACCACAGAGGTGATCAAATACCACCAAAAGAAAGCTCTATTTGTGGGAAAAAAAAGGATGTCAATTTTGTTTGGGAGCCATGTCACAAGACTACGCAATTGTCAGTTAAAGCAACGCAGTGCCGAATCCCAAAAAGTGCTCTGGTCTGGCCAGCCAAATGGTCTGGGGCTGAAGTAGTTAATTACATTTGACATATAAGCATATTGTGCTCATGTCTCCATAAAACATTTTTCCCTACATCAATAAATGCAACACTTATAATTGGTGTCCAAAAACAAGCCACATATCTGGGATAAGACTAACCAAATGTTTAATAAAGTAACAAAACTATAGCTTGATCCCACACTACATACATATACACATACTCAGTGTATATTGAAGTATTATACTTAATTGGTTGGTTGCAGATTTACATTGCATGCTATTACTGTATATGAGCCCCTTCTAAAATAGGTCTCATGTATATTGCACCCAAGAACATAGCTTCCAGGTCTTTCAAAATGTTATTAGTTAACTAGCGTTTCCGTAAGAATAATTATATACCGGTACACATTTTATTGTTAAATAGATAATATTAATGCAGAGTGACCCTAATCCAAAAATTGACTTTGCCACCTGTAGTAGCATAACTAGGAACTTGAATTATAAAAAATCAAAAGTAGTACAATTTTACGAAGTATAACTTTACATATGAAAACATGCTGGCTGTTCCTGGAATAAAGAAACAAACTATTCCTTTAGTCAAAATAATAATCAGCCTGATGATTACTAAATATTGTAATCAGGTAGGACAAAATAAGTTATAGCCAATACCAATAAGGGACCTTGCTCACCAGAGCTTACAAGCTAATATTAAAAATTAAGACTCAAATTATCTAACCCCCCCCCCCCCCCCCCCCCAGTATGTGCTACATATAGCACATATAATAGGATGCTAGCATTGTTTTTGCTGAGCATCACTCTTCATTATTCTTTTTAGAGAATAAGAAACAAATATAAATTTGGAGTTCCCTTTTACCAAATAAATAAACCCCATTGCTATCTTTGTTAATATAATAAGTAGGCAAATATGTAAAGATGATAGTATACATAATACTATACAATAATATAGGGACATGACAAAATAAACAACAAAAGCTACAAGGGAGAATAAGGACCCTACCTACGCTAAAGAGTGACACTAAATATAAAATGCACCTTTCACTACTGCAGTCCATAATATTTTGCAATTTATATTCTAATAAAATAGAGAACATTGTCACGTACCTAATGGTAGAGTCCGGAATGCTGGGAGCGGGCTCTCGTATACCTCCGACTCGGGAACCCCTGGTAGAGCTGACAGGGGCTCGAGAGTACAAAGGGACACAAGTGCCTACTGGATAGTTGATGTAGAGGGCAGGTAACAGCAGTCAGCGGGGAGGTGTCTTGTAGTTCCGCAGCAGGATGCAGACAGCAGACAGGACACAGCAGACAGCAGGGAGGTGTCTCTTAGTCCAGCAGCAAGGATGTAGACAGCCGGCAGGACACAGCAGACAGCAGGGAGTTGTCTTGTAGTCCAGCAGCAGGATGCAGACAGCAGGCAGGACACTGCAGACAACAGGGTGGTGCCTTGTAGTCCAGCAGCAGGATGTAGACAGCCAGCAGGACACAGCAGACAGCAGGGTGGTGTCTTGTAGTCCAGCAGCAGGATGCAGACAGCAGGCAGGACACAGCAGGGTGGTGTCTTGTAGTCCAGCAGCGGGATGCGGCCAGCAGGCAGGATACCGGGTAGAGAAGACAGGCCGGGTCAAACACAGAAGGGCAGACCAGGTACCAAAGCGAAATCCAAAGAGTAGTCAGAGTCCAAGCCGGGATCGGGGCAGGCAGCAAGCAGAGGTGTCAAGAACAAGCCAAGTCAGATACGGATCAGAAGAATCAAGTAACCGGTAGCAGGGGTCTCAAGAAATGCTGCAGACCGGACAGAAAGACAGCAAGGCATCAGTCTTCTTTAAATAGCATATCTTGGCGACAAGTTCTGTCACAAGGGGTGCACGCTCGTTCCCGCGCACGCCTGTGCGCACGTTCTCGCGTGCTCCTGTGCGCTATCGCGACTGTGCGCTATCAAAACAGCTTTTTTGACACCCAGATTGCTCGAATGTTTTCTGGAAAGCTTTTCCTGACAACCATATTCCCATGATAGACATTTCCCCTTTTAGAAACATAAAACATTAATAAATGTTTAAGCATAAGAAAGTATTTTGAGATTTTCTGCTCTGCTCATCAAGTTCCTGTCTAAAGTCACCTGACATAACTCCCTAAACATGCCCCTTAGAGATATACAGAGTAGTACTGAGGTAAACTGTCCAAAAAGTTATTTAATGTTGTTGTTTTTTTCCTTTTAAACATTTTATTGAAGATAATACAGTGCATATTATTAGTATATATTTTACAATAAAATACGATATATAATATGAATAGAGAAACTTCTCAAATAAACATATAAGAGTAAAAATAATAAATTCATGTCTTAATGATAAGGTATATGAGTATGTGTAAACTTTTCTGCACTTTTCAAATTATAATTATTATTGTTAGTACAATACTTGGTGAGATTAAGATTAAACTAGAAGAATAATAGTACAATATTTATAAAGATTGATTAAACAAAGTATTGTCTATTTATGACAGATCATCTATCTAAGGACCATCAGGAAAGGAGTCCATCCAAACGGGGCCAGGTTGCAGCTATTGACCTGGTTTGTCCCATATGGATGGACAATGTATGTCTTATGTAACTTTATCTGTAGTAATAAAAATAAATATAATCTACTATATGGTTGAATAATATAAGATGGAATTAAAGCGTTTAATGTAAAGTAAGAGAGGGGGAGAGGGGGGAGGAGGGATCATCAGAAGAATCAATGAATCAACGATGTTATGGATCATATAGCAGTAATGGAGGTGAATATCAAGCGATCTCAAGGTAAAAGGAGTGAATTATTAAGTCCTGGTGGTAGATAGTTTTTAATCCAGGGGGACCACATTTTTTCAAACTTAGCAATATTATCAAGTAAGGTCACTTCCATTTTGGCATGAATCATGGCTTGTGTTACACGCTGTTTAAGTGACACAACACAAAGTGTATTTGATTTCCAAGCCTTCGCTATGGATTGTTTAGCAGCCATTGTAACATACAGTAGAAGCTTGAATTGACGATGTGTTCGATTAGATGGTTTGCTGTTTAAAAGGGCCACCAGTGGATCAGGTAATATGTTTATTGCAAACATCGTAGAAAGTATATTAAATATTTTTGACCAAAATGTTTGAACAATGGGATAGGTCCACCAAATCTGAATATGGGTGCCAGGGTCACAACAGCCTCGAAAGCATTGGGAGGGATATTGGTTAATAAATTTGGATATTCTTGCAGGAACTAGATACCACCTAGTAAGAACCTTGTAGTTTTTTTCAAGGGCTACAATGTTTGGAGAAGCTGACTTTGTAGCCAGTCAATTTAATGTTGTTTTTGCACATACATGCAGACAGCTTTTTCTAAAATGGTGGCTATACCTTCTACAAAATGGTGGAAATCTTTTCATCTGTCTATGAAATAAAACAAACACTCTTTTCAGTTTAAGACACTATGATTGCCTACAGATATTTTTATTCCAGAAGCAGTATACTAGATCCAAAAAAAAACGTGTGAACTTTGTGTTGTAAATTACCTAAAACAAACAACTTTCTTTTTTTGCAGTTTAAATAACTTCTAACTACCTCAGCCCTTTCATGGCGCTATCTAGCTGAGGTACATATTCATAAGAATATAAAAAAAAATGAATGAATCGTGCCTTCAACACACACACACACACGCACACACACACACTCACTGGCAACAGCATTTTGAACTTTGACGCTAAAGTCAATCAGTTACCATAGATGTATCAATCCCTAGCCTCTCCACGAAAGTCACATACAATCATTCACATAGGGATAATTTTACACCTCATACAAAAAACACACACACACACACAACAATACATTTAAATAACTCATAGAAATATAAAAAATCCTCCTATCAAAAACTAATTACAAGCATCACAAAATCAAATATATGAAACTGTTCTAATTGTATTTGTATGGCAGATACATACCATTTCCGTATTCATCATACACTATGCAGAATTCAGCATCAGTTTCATACTTCTTACAATTCACTCATGGAACTAACACACAGGGTCCTTCCACACCAAAGACTTTACAACCACTACAGGCTTATTCTAACCTAAATTGGAAGATGATCAGTCTCCCTCCATTAATCACAAATGCAATACTCCCTAACTGTCTACAAAGATTACAAAGAAATTAAATTAAATCTATGAACATTCATTAACACAATGTCATTATCTTCTGTTTTCTATATATATCAATACACAGTCATTCCACCTAGCAAAGTATTCATACATATGAACACAAATTCCTGACTATATATATAAATATACAAATATTCACAGAATGATTACAACTGACAGGTTAGTTAGCAATTACTTATGGACAGCAGTGCTCAGAGTAAAGCCAATAAGCACCGTACGCGCATGCGTCTCCTTACAAAAAAACTTGTCTCAAGACACAAAAAACTGCCAAGCCCTGCTTGCCACAGAGATCAGAAATGTCTCAACCTGATCTTAACTCTTTTAGTACTCAGACAACACAGACTGTTATAACAGACACATACAAACATATATACAACTATATTAAAAAGATGATACATACCTGTTAACAAATGGAAATCCAAAACATTTATCTCATTTACCTGTCAGGACTTACCTTTCCTGACATTTCAAACTCACGAGTATTGTTTTACACCACAACTTTTATTTTCTATGTTATCTTTTCACATAAAATAAAAAAGGTACCCTTTTCTACTAGTAACTACATATCAGTACTCATCCTAAAAAAAAATAAAAAAATAACTTAGTCTTTCCAGGGGTCTGATAACCCCAAAGCCTCCTCCAGATTGATTGCCAATCCAGGAAACCAACGTGCATGTAAAATGTAGGCAACCCGCCGATTTCGGCTGAGGAAATAGAAGGGGACATCAAAAATCTAAAGACCAACTCCGCTCCTGGGCCGGATGGGTTCTCTGTTCATTACTATAAACACTTTTCTCATGTCCTGGCCCCTTACTTAGCACGCTTCTTTAATCACCTCCGGTCTGGTTCTTCCCTGGATAAAGCCCTGAACTCAACTTTCGTTACGGTCATCCCTAAACCGGGAAAAGATCCCAGTTGTGTTGCTAATTATAGACCGATATCCTTGATCAATAATGATCTTAAAATCCTAACGAAACTCCTAGCTAATCGACTCTCTAACTTCATCAGTCTTTATATTCATGCTGACCAAGTGGGCTTTATCCCGGGAAGACAGGGACCGGATCAGATTAGGAGGGCAGTGGACGTAATTTCGCTCCTGGGTTCAAAGTGGGATGGGGGACCCCCCCAACAGGGTTGTCTCCTTTCTCTTGATCTTATGAAAGCGTTTGACTCGGTATCCTGGTCTTTCCTGTTTTCTACCCTGGAAAGATGGGGATTTAGTAAGTCATTTATGAATATCATTCACGCCCTCTACTCAAACCCAGAAGCCCAAATTAAGATGCAGGGTTACTATTCCAGCCCTTTCCCGATTCTCAGGGGCACGAGACAAGGATGCCCCTTATCGCCCCTGCTCTTTGCCATGATCATTGAGACTCTGGCAGTAGCGATGAGAGCGAACCCAGACATTACAGGTGTACGGTGTGGCCCACAAACTCATAAATGTGCCTTGTTTGCGGATGACGTTCTGCTTTTTATTACTTATCCAACCACATCGCTCCCAGTTCTCTGCAGACTTCTCAATGATTTTGGTGAAGTCTCGGGCCTTAAGGTCAATTATGCTAAATCCTCCGCGCTTAACATTAACCTTCCATTATCACTTGTCTCCCGACTAAAATCTAGCTTCAAGTTCACATGGTCAGACTCTTCCCTCCCTTACTTAGGAATACACCTGACGGCCTCCATTGACAAATTATACAATGCTAACTTTCCCTCGACTTTTCGCAAATTGGAGGAAGATCTCGTCTTTTGGGACTCACTTAAATTATCTTGGTTAGGCAGGGTGAATTCAGTTAAAATGACACTTCTCCCACGTATTTTGTATCTTTTTCGGTCTCTACCTATCCTGGTACCTAAGGACGGTATCCGTATCTTTCAGTCCAGAATTATGAAATTTATTTGGGGATCCAAAAGCCACAGATTATCAAAGGAAACTATGTTCCGTATGAAAAATCAAGGGGGTCTTGGGGTCCCCAACATTCTCTGGTATTATAAGGCGGCACAACTCTCCCAATTATCTACGGTTTATTTAAAAACCGCTCACCCCGATTGGGTAAATATGGAAAGACAGGCAGTACCCAACTTTACACTTGACTATCTTCTTTGGTGTGCACCTAAGATCAGACCAGCCATACTAGCACCTACACTCTCACACTCAATTGCTCTCTGGGACTCCATGAAAGCAAATCCACATATTACCTCCAACTGGAAGCCCCTCTCTCACGTTTTCAGGAACCCTCTATTTCCTCCGGGCCAGGACATTAAGGCATTTTGTTGGTGGCTCGATAAGGGCATTTATAGGATTGGCCACCTAGTCTCCCCCTCAGGTCCTTTTTCTCTAAGTCATTGTCTGAGGAAACTGCACATGCCAGTCTCGGAAAAATTCAGATTCCAACAAATCTCTCATTTCCTCAAATCTCTAGGATTGTCCTCAGGCTCTCCTCTCTCAATTACTGAATATGAACTTTGGGGTGGCCAGGCCATGGAGCAGAGAGGGGGGATTTCTGTGATTTATCGTGCGCTTGCCCAAACAGAATCTAAAACGCTTTTTATGAGGGAATGGGAAAATGATCTCCATCAGCAATGGTCTTTAGGCGATTGGCACATGGCAACTCGTGCGGCAGCTAAAGGCTTACTCAATACAACTCTTATTGAAGCTAACTTAAAGGTTCTTATGAGGTGGTATATGGTTCCTCTGAGACTAGCCAAAATATACCCGAACGCTTCTCCCCTCTGTTTTCGCGAATGTGGTCACATTGGCTCTATGGTACACATTTGGTGGGAGTGCCCCAAAATTAGAAATCTATGGAATAAGGTATTCCATATTATCCGGAAGATCACAACCTTGCCTATCCACAAAACGCCTCAAATAGCCCTTCTAAATTTCCCTCTACAGGGTGTTCCAAAATTAACACAACATCTCATTAGATTTATTCTCATTGGTACCAAACTTACCATTGCCAGGGCCTGGAAGCAGCCCACTGTTTCCTTGGGATTGGTAAAAAGGAAAATATCATGGATTATGGTTCAAGAGAAGATAGTGAGCATCTTCCTTGACAAGGTAGATAAACACTCAGCGACATGGGATCCGTGGATCAGATACACCACCAAATGTCTTCATACTCCTGAGCAATGACCATGAGCCAGGTGAGAGCGGTCCATTTCGATACTATCTTCTATCTCAACTGTTCCTTACTACCTCTACTTTTCCTTTTCCTCTCTATTCTTCATCTTTTCTCTCTCTTTACTATTTTTCTATATCAAGTGCTCTCTTTGCTACCGTATCTAGGTTCAACAATGGGTTTCTATACTCTATAAGAGTACAACATTACAATGCTAAATGTGTTTAATGACTTTCTCATGGCAATTGCCTTTCTTTC
This sequence comes from Lithobates pipiens, assembly GCF_037356315.1. NCBI lineage: Eukaryota > Metazoa > Chordata > Amphibia > Anura > Ranidae > Lithobates > Lithobates pipiens. The sequence goes on from NW_027507785.1 coordinate 102,296,335, forward strand.
GCTCAAATAGCTCTTTAATTACCTGATACGAGTTATTTTCACTCGCTTAGGTAAAGGTTTTTTTTTCCCTACCTAGACCAGTTGATAGGTTATTTGCAGGCTTATGGTATTCTTTTTTCTTTGTTTTTATTGGGTCTGAACCTTCAGGTGTCCGACACAGTGTGATCCCATTTGGGGTGTCGGACACGAGTGGTCTTCCACTACTGTTTAGCTGCTAGAATTATGGGTTCTTAAACCCAAGTGTTGTTATGTACCCCTGCAGGTATCTCTCGTGATATTCTTTTTGTATACTAGTCTGTATGCCTACTTTAGTCATCTCAATTATACTAGACTTGTTTTAGCAAACTTTATGCTTTGCTCTCTATCTATGTGAAACTCATTGTTGTAAGCTATCACCTTGAGCACAGATCTGCTGTTGTTCTGTATTTCATTGTTATTTCAATAAAAATCTATTGAAAGTAAAAATGTAGGCAACCCAAGAACCTCTTCCAAACTGGACTTGCCAGTTTAGGGATTCAAGGGGTCATAAATTACCCCAAAACCTCATCCAGATTCATTATTAGTCTAGGGTTTCTAGGCTATCACAAAGATCTGTCTGGTGGACAGCAATACCCCAACAACCACCTGCTCCTCCTAGCACAACACAATGCAGAACTTTTAATAATAAGTGTCTGCTAACCTGATATAAATTGCGCACTATTGTGTTGAACTTAATGCCTCCCCAGCATGGAGTTAGGCTAGATCGGAGTTGATGTGACGCTGTCCCTGTACGGGCCACCAACTGAAGTAGAATAATGACGAATTGAACCAAGCAGGACTTCAGTGATGCAGGTTTATTAACAACAGCTGGGAACATATAGGTTCATGTTCAAAGTATTACAAGATACAGGTCTAATGTATACAGTTTCTTAAAATGCAAGCCTATTAGGTACAACATAATTGGTTGCTAAGATCTACGTCAATGTTACTAAATATAAATCTGACACCTGTCATACAACCAGACAAACTTATTAATTCACAGAATTCCTATATGTTTATTAAAATTATTCATAACTGGTTTTGTCTATGGCTTTACCCATTAAATTACTTGTGCAGAGTCATGTCATGTGTCAGAGTCGCACCCAGTCATGTTAAATCAAACCCTCCTTGTCCTCATAAAACTTCATTAACTCAAGGATAACAGTTTTACGACTTTGAGAAAATGAACTTGCAATAACCCCATTTTTAAACAGTATAGGCATTTATTTTTATGGTTTTACCCATTAAAATACTTGTGTAGAGACAGCATGGAACCCAGTCATGTTAAATCAAACCCTACTTGTCCTGATAAGACTTCACCAACTCAAGGATAACAGATTTCTGACTTTTGGAAAATGAACTTGCAATAACCCCACCTTATGTGTTATGTCGTATAGTTTTTAACTATAGAATCCTATATGTATTCATATATTGGTTTCACAAAAAGGTACTATATTATTTATTATTTGCACAGCTCTTTACAATGTATAGGGGGGGCAACACAATTACAGTATAGTTCAATACAAAAGGTACAGGAGGGCCCTGCTCGTAGAGCTTACATTCTAAAGGGAGAGGTGGTACAAAAGGTAATAGCTGTAGCAAATGGGGGTGTATAATGTAACAGTTACAAAAATAGCAAAAATTCCAGAAGAGGAAAGGGGGATTATCGCGGTGCTACAGTTCAGAAGAATACAAAAAAAAAATTAATACAAAGTTTATTAAATAATAAAAAAAAGAAAAGGAAAGTTTTACATTTCCAAAGGAAAAAACAAATACATAAATATACAGATACATAAAGGGAAAATATCAAAAATAATATTGTTCTCTCCAATTGCCGGAAAGCACAAAATTTGTAGTGTGATAGGCCAAGAAGATAATCGCCTCAGAGTGCTTGTCCAATCAATCCTTCCCTGCATGTTTCGCCATAAAAATGGCTTCCTCAGGGGTGATGGAGTATAATTTCAATGAAGAGACAACAATTCTACAATGAAGAGAAAATATTTAAAATATGTATATAAACAAGCTGCATAAGAATACATATGAGCCAAAACAGGACCGTAGGAAACTCGAGAGGAAAAAAAAAGGACTATACTTCTTTATGCTCACATAAGGTCGAGTACCTACCCCAGGGTCACCCTATAACACTGGCGAGTGGGGCGCAAATCATGTAGACAAGCGATCAACCGAAATCCACCTTAGTGTAGCTATAGGGGGTATAGAGGGCAATTTTGCACAAACTGAAAATCAAAAAAAGGAAAAACAGTGAGTTTCATGGGATCCACATGGGGGTGACTTCAATAGAAAGAGCACCCCAGTGTGGATAAACCAGAGACTATAGTATACACTATATATATTGTAAGGGATCTTCCCGGGGTAGGGTGTGTTTGGACACAGTTCACAGCAGACTTGGAATTTGATAAAGCAGATCTTGGCGTTTATTCGTGGTACAAACAGTCCAGCAAACAAAATATACAGCAACACCGTGCTTTCTAAGTACAACAACAAATAAAAGTCCTAGCCCGGCTGGGCGCTTACTAACAGGTTCTGCTCACCTATCTGACACTTACAAACACAGCGTCTTTCGCCTGGATATCGCAGGGTGAGTTTTAGCTCCAGCAGTGGCTGTGCTTGCAGCTTCCTTCAACACACAGATTGTTCATTCCCTGGCTGAGAAGCAATCACCTGCAGACCCTACAGAGCCTTTAGCTTCCCAGGCTAATTAGGATCCAAGCTCACCTGATCCCAAACCCAGAACTGGATCGGGGGATGTGGAATGACAGGTCCCTCTACCAAACCTACCTGCCATTCCATATAAACCCAGGCCCGGCAAAATTAAATAACAACTCAGCAGCATATCGCTGCTGAGAAACTGATCCATCCTGGATTTACCATCTCACACTGTGTAGCAACCTAGGTGAGATGTACACCCCCTCGATCACTTCTCCAGTGACATGTCTACATATCCCCCCCCTCTTTTTCAGACCGGAGGGCTGAGCCTTTTGTCCCCACAGACAACTTACCCTTGACAATGCGTCAGCATTTGCCTGTAATTTCCCTGGCCTGTGTTCCACAGTGAAATTAAAGTTTTGTAGGGAGAGAAACCATCTAGTCACTCTCGCATTTCTCTCCTTGTTTAACTTCATCCATGTTAGGGGGGCATGGTCTGTCACCAACTTGAATTTCCTGCCTAGCAAGTAATACTTTAAAGATTCTAGGGCCCACTTTACTGCCAAACATTCTCGCTCCACAATGGCATAATTTTTCTCGGCCGGGGTTAGTTTTCTACTCAAGTACGTCACCGGATGCTCCTCACCATTCACTACTTGTGAGAGTACTGCACCTAAGCCTGTGCTAGAGGCATCTGTCTGGACCAGAAATTCTCGCCTGAAATCGGGGGTGACTAACACAGGTGGTTGGCACAAGGCAGACTTAAGGCTTTGGAAAGCCTCCTCGGCCTCTGGGGTCCACGTGACCATTGCTGTCTTTCCGCCCTTTGTCAAGTCAGTTAGCGGAGCAGCAACTGAGGCAAAGTTCGGCACAAATCTACGGTAATAACCCGTAATACCCAGGAAAGCTCTAACCTGTTTCCTTGTCAGGGGTCTAGGCCAATTCTGTATTGCCTCAATTTTATTTAGCTGTGGCCTAACCAATCCTCTTCCAACAATGTAGCCCAGATATTTGTTTTTCTGTAAAAATTCCTGAGCCTCCTGTTTCTGTGACACTGATAGAGTATCACCTACCTTGACTGGAGGGATTGGTTGTGACAAATTATTAACAGTATTTGTCGCCCCCAAGGATTCCCTGTCTTTCCAGGGCTTGATCAAGTTTATGTGATAAACTTGGAAAGGCTTCCTTCTACCTGGTTGGTGCACCTTGTAGTTCACCTCACTGATCTTTTCAACAATTTCATAAGGACCTTGCCACTTCGCCAAGAATTTACTCTCAACAGTGGGGACTAGTATAAGGACCCTATCGCCTGGGTTGAATGTCCTGATTCTTGCGGACCGGTTGTAAATTCTACTTTGGGCCTCTTGAGCTCTCTGGAGGTGTTCCCTTACCAGGGGCATTACAGTGGCTATACGGTCCTGCATTTGTGCTACATGCTCAATAACACTCTTGTATGGGGTGGACTCATTCTCCCATGTCTCTTTTGCAATGTCTAGTAGACCCCTAGGGTGATGACCATAGACCAACTCGAATGGTGAGAACCCTGTGGACGCTTGGGGCACCTCCCTAATAGCAAACATGAGGTAGGGTAATAAATGATCCCAGTCACGACCATCTTTTGCCACCACTTTCTTCAACATATGTTTCAAAGTTTTATTAAATCTCTCCACCAATCCGTCCGTCTGGGGGTGGTACACAGAGGTACGGATGTGTGAGATTTTAAATAGTCTGCATAATTCCTTCATTACTTTCGACATAAATGGCGTACCTTGGTCAGTTAGGATTTCTTTGGGGATCCCAGTCCTAGAGAACATATAAAACAACTCACGTGCAATTGTTTTAGATGCAGTGTTTCTTAAGGGTACAGCCTCAGGATAGCGGGTCGCATAATCCAGGACTACCAAAATATACTGGTGTCCTCTAGCTGACTTTACAATGGGACCCACTAAATCCATGGCAATACGCTCAAAAGGCACCTCTATAATAGGGAGCGAAACCAAAGGACTTCGAAAATGTGACACTGGGGCACTAACCTGACATGTGGGGCACGACTCACAGTATTTTTTAATGTCATCATATATGGCCGGCCAAAAAAACCTCTGGAGAACCCTCTCTCGCGTTTTGTCAGTCCCCAAGTGTCCCCCAAGAACATGGTTATGTGCCATGTCAAGCACCTGACGCCGGTACGGCTTAGGTACCAGAAGCTGTTCCACAATCTCATCTTTAACCTTATTGACTCTATAGAAAAGATCATTAGTCACCGAAAAATGTGGAAATCTTTTTTCAGCATCTGGTTCCTGAGGTACCCCGTTCATAACAGCAACCTGCTCTCTCGCATTTTTGAGAGTGGGGTCCTGTAATTGTGCAGTCCCAAAATTATCGCTAGACACCTCTAAGTCTAGTATATTTTGCTCAGTGGGAGGAGCCTCCTCCTCCCCAGCCAGGACCTGCAAAGGAAAACAATCATTTTCATCCTGTACCCTTTTATCATTCACAGTGGACAAGGCAACCCCCTTAGAGGTATCCTCACTCCTTTTGGGGATTTTTCTTTTTTCCCAAAGAGCCCAGAATAATGGAAAATCGCGCCCCAATATTACATTATGCATGAGGTTTTTAACCACACCCACTTCATATTGTACGGTGCCTTGTTCAGTCCCGACTTTAGCCAGCACTATAGGGTACACTTTTGTATCACCATGTATGCACACAACACTCATATGCTTTTTAGACTCTAAGTCCCCAGTCACCAGGCTAGCATGCACCAAGGTTACAAGGCTTCCTGAGTCCATTAACGCTTTAACAGGAAAGTCATTGATTGTGATGTTGCAGATTTGCGGTTCAGTCTCTAGTTCAGGAACTGCAGCACAAGATGGTTCCGCAAATAGCGACTGACGCCTGCTAGCGTCACATTCCATGGGTTCAGAGGTAAGAGGGCAATGGGCCGACACGTGTCCCGCCTCCTGGCATCTCCAACACTGGATAGGGCCTGGTCTCTTTGGCAAGGAGTCCTTTTCAGAGCCCCTTAGCCACCCGGGACCATCACCAGTCTTTTGTCCCTGAGACACCACTTGAGCCCTTTTCCCCCCATCAGCACCCCTCCACACTCCCCCAATAGATGGAAGTCTCTTACCAGCTGACGGCACAGATCTGGCGCTCCGGGGAGGTGAAGATGCTGCAGGAACATCACGGAGGTAGTCCTCAGTCGCCTGGAACCTCTCCACAAGGTTGACAAGTTCGTTTGCATTCTTAGGATCACCTTGTCCCACCCAGCGTTGCAAGTCAGTAGGAAGGGCTCGGAGGTAGCGATCCATCACGACCTTCTCTAGGATTTGTGCAGGAGTAGAAGTGTCTGGCTCCAACCACTTTCTTGCCAAATGGATTAGGTCATACATCTGGGACCTCGCTGATTTGTCCAGACTGTAGCTCCAGTTGCGTACCCTCCGGGCACGGACTGCAGTAGTAACTCCTAGTCGGGCAAGCATCTCCTCTTTTAGCCAAGTATAGTCCTTAACCTCTTGCTCACTGAGGTCATAGTAGGCCTTTTGAGGTTCACCTGTTAAATAGGGCGCAATTACCTCTGCCCACTCAGCGGCTGGTAACTTCTCTCGCTCAGCCACGCGCTCAAATACTGTTAGATAGGCCTCAACATCGTCCTCAGCAGTCATCTTTTGCAGCGCTTTCTGCACAGTCCTTCTCCCAGAAAAAATCTCTGGAGCGGCTCCCTCCATTGTGGGTGGATTAGCAACCACAGGCGCCTCTCGATTTACTATCAGGTGCTCGATAAGTTGTTGTTGGCTTTGGCGCAAAGCTTGCAACTCTTCCTTATGCATCCGCTGTTGTGCAGCCATCATCTGCTGTTGTGCAGCCATGGACTGTTCATGTCGTCTATTGGCCTCTGTCTGCGCCTGCTGTTGTGCAGCCATCATCTGCTGTTGTTCAGCCATGGACTGTTCATGTCGTCTATTGGCCTCTGTCTGAGCCTGCTGTTGTTGCAAACTCACTTGCATAAACTGCTTCAGCATCTCCTCCATGTTGCTGGACTGTTTTTGGAGTGTAGTTGCAGCTTTCACCCAGGACATCAGCAGCTGTAGCCAAGTCTGTCCACACCGTTGCCCCTAGCAACCGCGTTGCCCGCTACCTCCACCAATTGTAAGGGATCTTCCCGGGGTAGGGTGTGTTTGGACACAGTTCACAGCAGACTTGGAATTTGATAAAGCAGATCTTGGCGTTTATTCGTGGTACAAACAGTCCAGCAAACAAAATATACAGCAACACCGTGCTTTCTAAGTACAACAACAAATAAAAGTCCTAGCCCGGCTGGGCGCTTACTAACAGGTTCTGCTCACCTATCTGACACTTACAAACACAGCGTCTTTCGCCTGGATATCGCAGGGTGAGTTTTAGCTCCAGCAGTGGCTGTGCTTGCAGCTTCCTTCAACACACAGATTGTTCATTCCCTGGCTGAGAAGCAATCACCTGCAGACCCTACAGAGCCTTTAGCTTCCCAGGCTAATTAGGATCCAAGCTCACCTGATCCCAAACCCAGAACTGGATCGGGGGATGTGGAATGACAGGTCCCTCTACCAAACCTACCTGCCATTCCATATAAACCCAGGCCCGGCAAAATTAAATAACAACTCAGCAGCATATCGCTGCTGAGAAACTGATCCATCCTGGATTTACCATCTCACACTGTGTAGCAACCTAGGTGAGATGTACACCCCCTCGATCACTTCTCCAGTGACATGTCTACAATATATATATATATATAGAGGCCAACATGGCCTTCACTATAACATACCAGTTAAAGAAAACACAAACGAATAAAATAAGGAGGCGCTGAAGAAGCTGCGATGAGTACTGAAGGATTGATCACACTATCCAAAGTTTATATCAATGCCAATATGGTTGATAGATGCCACTGCAGCAAATAAATAAAGAAATATTTTTTATAGAATATATTAAAATACATTGGGACCGCATATGTCCTAGTGTAGATGGAATTAGATATATCAAATGCTTACCTCAACTGAAGGATGAGGACAAGCAAGGATTGCAGAGTAATCAAAGCACAAAGCAGGTGTTGATGTTAATGACCCCCAAGTAAGGGACAAAGTCACTATAGTACAGCCTTCCCAAGAGAAAGAAAGAAAAAACAAAAGAGAAAGACATAAATATATCAATAATTGCCCGAACGGAGGAAAAAAAACGGTGGAGAGACTTCCCCCCAGTCCAAGTACTAACCTTGTTGTGAACAATTTCCAACGTACAGCGCCTCCATGAACCCAGCAAACTGATGCTGGATTCAGCGCCTATTTATACCCCCCTACCCGCCCAGCGTGATGACCTCACCTCCGAGCGGGAGCGGACAAACAGTGACAGCCAATCGCACGCTCGATCCAGCGATAGCCTACAAGCCCCACAATGCACCACCGCTAGTCTATCCAATCAAGGCTGATGAAAGCCTCACAGCCACCACAGCGCCAACCGGAAAGAATACTGAATCTCCATTGTAAAGGAGAGAGGATGGAAAAAGACATCAGTGGGGAAATGTGGACCAGCCCTGATGTAAAAAAGAGAGAGCAATCACGTCGGCAGTCAGAGGGGCAGGCCCACTATCCACCTAACGGACCCTAGGGTGTCCATATAGCTACGGGTAGACCAGGAGAGCTGTATACATAAAAAAGCAGCCCAGCAAGCAAGGTGTGAGACCACCGGGCAAAGGGGATGAAAAAAGAATAGTACAATTAAGTCAACCAAAGGAGAGCATAAAAAAATTAAATAAAAAAATAAAATACAAAAAAAAACCTTTTCATATCCCTTCTCCCTTCTTTCTCTCTCGAATGCCCATAGCCCCTGAATTGGATCCATAGTCCATGCAGCTTGACAAAGATATTAGCACAATAAAGCAAGAATATTTATAATCACATAAACAAGCCATTATAATCATAAATATTAGACTCATAACAAATAAAGCAAGTCACAAAAATAGAATAAATATATTATTTAGCAAACAAAGAATAAGTGGGTAACACACTGAAAGCATGTAAATATAAACACAGCCATATAATAATCACAAAAATAATGTTTATTTATTATTATGTAAAAAAAAAAGAACCCCAAGGGGGAAAGGAGGAATAACCATCTCCCAAACACCGTTCATAATTAGCCCATTAAAAGATATTGGAAATGATTGGCTGACAACTGACACAACAATCTCATTGATGGAACTAAGGGAACACTACATGCAAAGAGTAACCGATAGGTCAGGCGGGGCCCCATAAAGATAATGGGGGAATTTTATTTCTCCATAGATTGAGACACCCTGCAAGATAAATTCATAGAGAATACCCAGAAAAACTGAGTTAGCAGGTGATAAAAATTAATGTTTTGAACTGACAGATATTGAATAGCACACCAAATCATAGAAAAGATTTAAAGCTAATATATTCATTAAGGCCAGGGTATTTGGTAGCATCCAATATATGTATCCACTTAGTTTCCAGCTGTAGTAAAGTAGTGTCGATCTCGCCGCCCCGAGCGTGAATTGGTACATGCTCGAGGGCGTAGAAACCAACAACAGTAGGATCAAAGTCATGTTGACAAGCAATGTGTCTATTAAAGGCAGTAGTACACAGTCGTTTGAACAGGGGTAAAATATGGTCCCTGATTCTCTTGAAAAGGGGACATTTTGTCTTGCCAACGTAGAAACATCCACATTGGCACATAGCTATGTATACGACCTCAACAGATTGGCATGTGACATGATATTTAATAGTGTAAGATTGACCCGAGGGTAAAGAAATTGAAACAGTATTAGCAATAAAGGGACAAATATCACATCTACCACAACGGAAGGTACCCCGTTTATTGCACTTCTCTGTCTTATTAGAAACAAAATGGCTTGTTACCAGGCGATCTTTCATAGAGGGAGATCTGCGGTAGGTAATTAAAGGATAAAGTTTAACATATTTCTGGATGGTCTGATCGACAGTGAGTAATGGGCAATACTTCAACAAAATATCTTTCATTTGTGAATGTTGTTTAGAAAATTGGGTAATAATACGAACGAGATAATCCATTGATAAGGACTTCTTTGAATGAATAAGATTGCTCCTATTTAGTTTGGCTACTTTGTTGAATGCTTTTTTAAGAAGGGATTTACTATACCCTCGATGATGTAGTCTGAGGTATAAATCACTGGCTGCTGATCGAAAATCGGCTTCTAAAGTACAGTTGCGTTTAAGACGCAGAAACTGACTGTATGGAATACTATTTAACAAAGGCTGAGGGTGTGCACTGCTGGCATGCAAAATAGTATTACCAGATGATGGTTTACGGTAAAAGAGGAACGAATATTCCCTGTCTCATCTACATGAATTTGGAGATCCAAAAAATTTATTTTGGATTGACTACATTCCATTGCAAACTTAAGGTTATAGTCATTGGTGGCTAATAAGTCCACCAGTTGTACAAGTTGGTTCCTAGTTCCTGTCCATAAAAATAAAACATCGTCAATGTAACTATGCCAACTCATGACATGTTGTAGTAAATTAGATAATCGGTCATCAGCAAAAAGTTCCGTCTCCCACCCCCCAGGTACAGGTTGGCATATGAGGGAGCACATTTAGTCCCCATAGCCACACCCTGCACTTGGAGGTAGTGGGAGGAACCAAACATAAATACATTATGTGTCAAAATGTATTCCAAAAGCTGAAGGACGAAATGACCATATGCTTCAAAAGTAGAGCCACGTTCCCTTAAATGTGTTTGGATGACTTGGATGCCTTTCTTGTGTGGAATCGAGTTATATAAACTCTCCACATCAAGCGCTACCAGCCATGTACCAAGGGGGAGTTGCTTGCCCTCCAAGATGCGAAGTAAGTCAATAGTATCCTTGACATATGAGGAAAGGGAGATCACATGAGGGAATAAGTATTTATCAACTAAGGAACTCGCATTCTCGGTCAATCCCTGGCAACCTGAAACAATCGGTCGACCTGGTGGATGATCCAATGACTTGTGAACTTTTGGTAATGCCTAAAACGTTGGTGTTTTCGGGTTCTTGACATTCAAATATTTCCAAGTACTTAAACTGATGGTACCTAGCTGATACCCCTCAAAAATCAGACGAGAATATTCCATCTTAAAGTTTTCAACAATCAATTTTGATATGGGGCGGTACCATTGGTGGTTGCTAAGGATGTCCAGGCACATACGTTCATACGCCTGAACATCCATAACAACCACGCAACCCCCCTTGTCGGCAGGCTTAATGATTAGATTCGGATGATCCTGAAGGTCTTTAAGTGCTTTACGATGCAGAGGAGACAGGTTATGTTCCTGATGATCATCCAATTCTAAGTTCTTAATTTCATGGGTAATTTGCTGAACAAATGCCCAGATATTGGGATTGGTCTGTAACATAGGAAACGATTTGGATTTAGATTTAAATGAAGTTGGGGGAGGGAAAGACACTCCTGGGATGACGACACATGGCAGATCCTGCCCAAATGACTGTTCGTCACCCGTGTCACCCTCCTCCCACAAAAACATAAGGTCATCCAGAGCCTGAAGCTCCATCTGCGAAAATTCCACAGAGTGAGGATCAGGTTGGACATTAACCGAAGGCTTATCATAAATAACTTTGAACAAAAGTCTTCTTGCGAAGAGGTGTATGTCTTTTACAAATTAAAATATATCCAAATTGGTTGAAGGACAGAAAGTCAGGCCCAGTTTAAGTACATAGATCTGCTCCTCCTCCTATATTTATAATATAATAGTGTTTTCTTATTCAAATGTATTTTAACTGTTTAATTGGGACACAAGCAGACCCTTTTGACCCTGTCAAATTTAAATAATGTACATAGCTTTCCCATATTTCACATAATTATGTTTAAACCACCAGCATAAGTAGTTTATCACTTATTCTTGACAATGGTTGGTTTATTAGGCTCAAGGAATATTATCTTATCAAGCTGTAGTTCAACTGCTGTCAAAGTGTTTCTCTTCTAAGTAGTTGACTTAAAAAGCTTACAATGAACTATTCTGTATCATAAATATTATTGTATTAACTCCTATAAACTAATACCTTTTCTTACTATTAAACTAATAATAATATTGATGATAATTCCACTACTACTACACTAATAATATAAATAATAATTATTTGAATAATAATAATGGTAAGAATAATAATTATATTATCAATAAAACATCTGAAAATGAATATGAATAATATGAAATACATTGGCTAATATGAAATTCTACTACAGAATATATGTTGGAAAATGTGTGTAGATAGATACTGATTTTAGTGATATACAATATGCTTATTATTATTTGTATTATTATTATTTTATTTGTATTATTATTTTTCTTTAGCTTTATCTGCAATTGGCAGGCAATTAGAAATACATCATGTAAATGTCTACTGTTAAAAAAAAGGAAAGTATTTGGGCTGTCATTGCTGGCCCTCTCCTGAATAAAATGGTATGGCACAGTTGTCATTATGATCCAGTGGCTTCAAAGCTTTCATTTTCACTTTTGAAAAATGTATTCAGAACAAATTTGCAGATCAGGAGTTAAAGGTTTTGTAAATCATTGTTTTTTTGTTTTTTTAAATAACAAACCTATCGTACTTACCTCCACTGTGCAGTTCATTTTGCACAGTGTGGCCCCCGATCACTCTATTTGTTCTTTTTTACCATTATCTTTGAAAATGAAAGTAAAAGAAAGTCAAAAATTTTGGGTTAACATCAGAACAAAAATAGAGAGGAAATCTTCTCATAGGGACAGTAGTTCTGATGACCCTGATGACACCCAGGGATTCCCTCACTTTTCATTTGTACTGTTTACTATTATCATTGAACGTAAAAAAAAATCACAAATTTTGGGTTGTCCCCAAAATAGGAAGGGGGATTCCTCCAATGGGGACACTAGCTCTGGTGACCTGGGGGTCCCTTAATTTTCAGGGATTTCTCCTCACTTCCTGTTTTGGCTATGGGACAGGAATTGAAGGGAAATCCCCCCAATGGGACACAGATGGCAGAAAATGAACCTGACAGGGGTTATAACCATCCCTTACTCTATCCAATCAATTTCTTTGTTTGCATTAAAGGGGTTGTAAAGACTTTGTGTTTTCCACCTAATGCCTTCTATGAATTAAGGTGAAAAACTGTTTGTGGTACAGCTGCCCCCCAGAGCCCCCCCTTTTACTTACCTGAACCCAATCTTTCCAGTGATGAGAACAAGCCCAGCACCTCCAGCTGGTGTCTCAGCTTTTTATTGGATAGATAGATAGCATCAGGAGCCATTGGCTCCCATTGCTGTCAATCAAATCCAGTGATGTGGGGAGCAGGACCAAGACCTGCTGTCTGCCCCATAGAAAGCTGTTCTCCGTGGGGACTACCGATGCGGAGGAGGAGCCAGGAGCACTGGGAACCCAGAAGAGGAGGATTGGGGCCGCTCTTTGCAAAACCCTTGCACATAGGAGGTAAATATAACATGTTTGTTATTTTAAACAAAAAATAAACAAACCTTTACAATCACTTTAATTGTTCATAGTCCATGTTACTGGGAATATGTGCTTTTCAGAGAGATATGCAACCAGGTAATAGGACTGATTTACGAAAGGAGAAACAACTATTCGTTGAAGTATATAATCAGCTAAGTCAGTAAATATTGTGAATATGTGTTTACTTTGAATATCTATCATGAGAAATGAAAAAAACTGATTGGGTGATAAAAGTGAGCACAGCTTGACCACATTAGATAAGCTAAGTGGATATCCACTTTGAAAACATGCTACAATACTTTAGTAAATCAGCACCAATTATGAGCCAAACATATCTGGGTTCAGTTTTGAAGCTGATTCAGTAAACATTTAGGTGCTGAATCTGAACCTCATTGAACTCAAACGAAGCTGAATGTTAAAAAAATATTAATGGGCATTTTCCAAGCTAATAGGTCTGCCAGTGAAGTGAAACATCTCTGCAATGTGTACAACCTACTACAGCAAAACAGACAGTTACAAAGAAAGGCCCCATTCACACGGGGCGGCTACTCGCACTAATTTAAACTTTGTGTGAAGAATAGCTAGTTGTTAAGCAACGGGCCCGGGAAGCTGGTCGCCGCGTCATTAACAACTGATGACTCTAAGACAGCTGCAATTTAAACAAAACAATGCCGGCAATAGAAAAAAAAAAAAAAAACTCTGTGTGGTTCCTCCTTTATCCATACCAGGCCCTTTGGTGGGGTATGGATTCTAAGGAGATTTTAATTGGAACCCTACACCATAATATTTTTTAAAAAAATTACGTGGGGCCCCCCCAAAATCCATACCAGACCCTTATCCGAGCATGCAGCCTGGCAGGCCAGGAAAGGGGGGGACGAGCAAACCTCCCCTCTCCTGAGCCATGCCATGCCCCATGCCCTCATAAATGTGGGGGTGCTTTGAGCCAGGGGGCTCTGCCCCCTCAACCCCAAAGCTGTGCACACATAGTCCCACAACATGGACAATGACATAACAAAAGTATTAAGTGAATCTGGGATCAACAACGATAAGCATTCTTTTTTTATCTGAAAAATGTTGACAATTCAGGAGCGCATGAAGGCCATGGAGGAGAGGCAAGGTCAGGGCAGGCTATGAAGTGGGTGCAGGAGATGATCAGTGCCACAGTCAGGGCAGCACAGTCCTGTGCCAGTGTCCCAGTGTGCCAACCTGTGCTTGAGCCCCTCCCTCTGCCCGGCCCTTACCCCCACCTATGCACGGCTACACTGCGGTGGTCCGGAGGTGCCAGTCCAGTGCTGATCCTCAGCCATGGTACTGGCACTGCCTGCTGATTGGCTTCTTCGCTGCTATCTCCCTCACTGTCTGAAACCAGCACTGTGATAGAGACTGAGCACTGACACCAGCACCGTAATAGAGACTGAGCACTGACACCAGCACCGTAATAGAGACTGAGCACTGACACCAGCACCGAGCTAGAGAGCACTGACACCAGCACCGAGGTACTGCCACTGCCTGCTGATTGGCTTCTCCATGCTGGTGTAAGTGCTCTATATCATGGTGCTGGTGTCAGTGATCCGGTAAAAGTTATGGTACTGGCACTGCCTGCTGATTGGCTTCTCCACTCCTATCTCCCTCACTGTCTGAAACCAGCACTGCGATAGAGACTGAGCACTGACACCAGCACTGTGATAGAGACTGAGCACTGACACCAGCACCGTAATAGAGAGCACTGACACCAGCACCGTGATAGAGAGCACTGACACCAGCACTGTGATAGAGAGCACTGACACCAGCACAGTGATAGAGAGCATTGACACCAGCACCGTGATAAAGAGCACTGACACCAGCACCGAGATAGAGAGCACTGACACCAGCATCGTGATAGAGAGCACTGAAACCAGCACCGTGATAGAGAGCACTGACACAAGCACTGAGATAGAGAGCACTGACACCAGCACCAAGATAGAGAGCACTGACACCACACCAGCACCGAGATAGAGAGCACTGACACCAGCACTGAGATAGAGAGCACTGCCACCAGCACCGTGATAGAGAGCACTGAAACCAGCACCGTGATAGAGAGCACTGACACAAGCACTGAGATAGAGAGCACTGACACCACACCACTGTAGACATGTGCAGAGTAAAATATTTCGTTTCGGAATTTCGTTTTCGTCCGAAAACTTAATTTATTTAGTTACTCCCGAAAATCGTTTTTATTTATTTCGTTATCGTTCAAAAATTTCATTCGTCCGAAAATCCACATGAATTACGTTCGGATCTGTCTTGGAAGGCTTATGGTGTCTGTCAATGTATAAAGAAGATTTGACGGAGCTAACTATATAGCATACTTTAGAACCCTATTAAAGTCTATGGGACTCCAACGTTCAAAATCTAAAGTGCTAATTTTAAAGGCTAATTTGCAAGTTACTGTCCTAAAAAGTGTTTGGGGACCCGGGTCCTGCCCCAGGGGACATGTATCAATGCAAAAAAAAGTTTTAAAAACGGCCGTTTTTTCGGGAGCAGTGATTTTAATAATGATTAAAGTGAAACAATAAAAGTGTAATATTCCTTTAAATTTCGTAGGGGGGGGGGGGGGTTGTCTATAGTATGCCTGTGAAGGGGCGCATGTTTCCCGTGCTTAGAATTGTCCCTGCACAAAGTGTCATTTATGCAGGAAAAAAAGTCCTTTAAAATCACTCGCGGCTATAATGAATTGTCGGCTCCGTAATACAGAGAACACTCATTGAAAGTCATTGATAAAAAAATAAATAAATAAATAAATAAAAAAGCGTGGGGGTCCCCCAAATTCAATTACCAGGCCCTTCAGGTCTGGTATGGATATTAAGGGGAACCCTGCCTCAAATTTAAGAAAAAAATTGACGTGGGGTTCCCCCTAAATATCCATAACCAGACCCTTCAGGTCTGGTATGGATATTAAGGGGAACCCCGCGTCAAATTTAAAAAAAAATTGACGTGGGGTTCCCCCTAAAAATCCATACCAGACCCTTTATCCGAGCACGCAACCTGGCAGGCCGCAGGAAAAGAGGGGGGGACGAGAGAGCGGCCCCCCCTCCCTCCTGAACCGTACCAGGCCACATGCCCTCAACATTGGGAGGATGCTTTGGGGGTCTGTGACCCCTCAAAGCACCTTGTCCCCATGTTGATGAAGACAAGGGCCTCATCCCCACAACCCTGGCCGGTGGTTGTGGAGGTCTGCGGGCGGGGGGCTTATCAGAATCTGGAAGCCCCCTTTAACAAGGGGACCCCCAGATCCCGCCCCCCCCCCCTGTTTGAAATGGTAAGGGGGTACAAAAGTACCCCTACCATTTCACAAAGAAAGTGTAAAAAATGGTTAAATAAAACAAACACACTTTTGAAAAATTCCTTTATTAAAAATAAAAAAATAAAAAAAAGATTCCAGCGGCGGTAATCCACTCTTGCTATCCAGCGACGGACGGTCATCTCTCCAGCGATGTCTCATCTCATCCAGCGCAGCGCAGCATCCTTCTTCTTTCTCCGTGGAGGAGACACTGCAAGGATTCCGGCGGCTGACGTTTGTTATATACGGAGGGCGGGGCCACCCGTCACCTGACCCCGCCCCCCTCTGACGCAAGGGGAAATCCGGGGTTCCCCGTGACGTAGGGGTGACCCCGCCCCCCCTCTGATGTAACGGAAACCTGCCTGTGTTACATCAGAGGGGTGCGGGTCACCTATACGTCACGGGGAACCCCGGGTTTCCCCTTGCGTCAGAGGGGGGCGGGGTCAGGTGACGGGTGGCCCCGCCCTCCGTATATAACAAACGTCAGCTGCCGGAATCCTTGCAGTGTCTCCTCCACGGAGACAGAAGAAGGATGCTGCGCTGCGCTGGATGAGATGAGACATCGCTGGAGAGATGACTGTCCGTCGCTGGATAGCAAGAGTGGATTACCGCCGCTGGAATCTTTTTTTTATTTTTTTATTTTTAATAAAGGAATTTTTCAAAAGTGTGTTTGTTTTATTTAACCATTTTTTACACTTTCTTTGTGAAATGGTAGGGGTACTTTTGTACCCCCTTACCATTTCAAACAGGGGGGGGGGCCGGGATCTGGGGGTCCCCTTGTTAAAGGGGGCTTCCAGATTCTGATAAGCCCCCCGCCCACAGACCTCCACAACCACCGGCCAGGGTTGTGGGGATGAGGCCCTTGTCTTCATCAACATGGGGACAAGGTGCTTTGAGGGGTCACAGACCCCCAAAGCATCCTCCCAATGTTGAGGGCATGTGGCCTGGTACGGTTCAGGAGGGAGGGGGGGCCGCTCTCTCGTCCCCCCCTCTTTTCCTGCGGCCTGCCAGGTTGCGTGCTCGGATAAAGGGTCTGGTATGGATTTTTAGGGGGAACCCCACGTCAATTTTTTTTTTAATTTGACGCGGGGTTCCCCTTAATATCCATACCAGACCTGAAGGGTCTGGTTATGGATATTTAGGGGGAACCCCACATCAAATTTTTTCTTAAATTTGAGGCAGGGTTCCCCTTAATATCCATACCAGACCTGAAGGGCCTGGTAATTGAATTTGGGGGACCCCCACGCTTTTTTATTTATTTATTTATTTATTTTTTTATCAATGACTTTCAATGAGTGTTCTCTGTATTACGGAGCCGACAATTCATTATAGCCGCGAGTGATTTTAAAGGACTTTTTTTCCTGCATAAATGACACTTTGTGCAGGGACAATTCTAAGCACGGGAAACATGCGCCCCTTCACAGGCATACTATAGACAACCCCCCCCCCTACGAAATTTAAAGGAATATTACACTTTTATTGTTTCACTTTAATCATTATTAAAATCACTGCTCCCGAAAAAACGGCCGTTTTTAAAACTTTTTTTTGCATTGATACATGTCCCCTGGGGCAGGACCCAATCTCCTATTCTATATCGAACTGTTGTAACAACGAAAACGAACGAAAATAAAGCATTTATTTATGTCGGATTTTCGTTTTTTCGGATTTTGTGCTTTCGTTATTGTTTGTCAAAACGAAAACGAAAATAGCTGAAATTTCGAAAACGAATGCACATGTCTACACACCAGCACCGAGATAGAGAGAGAGCACTGACACCAGCAGAGAGATAGAGAGCACTGACACCACACCAGCACCGTAATAGAGAGCACTGACACCAGCACCGTGATGGAGAGCACTGACACCAGCACTGTGATAGAGAGCACTGACACCAGCACAGTGATAGAGAGCATTGACACCAGCAGCGTGATAGAGAGCACTGACACCAGCACCGAGATAGAGAGCACTGACACCAGCATCGTGATAGAGAGCACTGAAACCAGCACCGTGATAGAGAGCACTGACATAAGCACTGAGATAGAGAGCACTGACACCAGCACCGTGATAGAGAGCCCTGACACTAGCACCGAGATAGAGAGCACTGACACCAGCACCGAGATAGAGAGCACTGACACCAGCACCGTGATAGAGAGCACTGAAACCAGCACCGTGATAGAGAGCACTGACACAAGCACTGAGATAGAGAGCACTGACATCAGCAGAGAGATAGAGAGCACTGACACCACACCAGCACCATGATAGAGAGCACTGACACCAGCACCTCGATAGAGAGCACTGACACCAGCACCGTGATAGAGAGCACTGGCACCAGCACAGAGATAGAGAGCACTGACACCAGCACAGTGATAGAGAGCACTGACACCAGCACTGAGATAGAGAGCATGACACCAGCCCAGAGATAGAGAGCACTGACACCAGCACCGAGATAGAGAGCACTGACACCAGCACAGAGATAGAGAGCACTGACACCAGCACCGAAATAGAGAGCACTGACACCACACCAGCACCGAGATAGAAAGAGGGCACTGACACAAGCAGCGAGATAGAGAGCACTGGCAGCACACCAGCACCGTGATAGAGAGCACTGACACCAGCACTGTGATAGAGAGCACTAACACAAGCACCGAGATAGAGGGCACTGACACCAGCACCGTGATAGAGAGCACTGACACCAGCACCGAGATAGAGAGCACTGGCACCAGCACCGTGATAGAGAGCACTGACACCAGCACCAAGATAGAGAGCACTGACACCTGCACCGAGATAGAGAGCACTGACACCAGCACCGAGATAGAGAGCACTGACACCACACCAGCACCTAGATAGAGAGAGAGCACTGACACCAGCAGCGAGATAGAGAGCACTGAGACCACACCAGCACCGAGATAGAGAGCACTGACACCAGCACCGTGATAGAGAGCACTGACACCAGCACCTTGATAGAGAGCACTGACACCAGCACCAAGATAGAGAGCACTGACACCAGCACCGTGATAGAGAGCACTGACACCAGCACCGTGATAGAGAGCACTGACACCAGCACCAAGATAGAGAGCACTGACACCTGCACCGAGATAGAAAGCACTGACACCAGCACTGAGATAGAGAGCACTGACACCACACCAGCACCTAGATAGAGAGAGAGCACTGACACCAGCAGCGAGATAGAGAGCACTGAGACCACACCAGCACCGAGATATAGAGCACTGACACCAGCACCGTGATAGAGAGCACTGACACCAGCACCTTGATAGAGAGCACTGACACCAGCACCGAGATAGAGAGCACTGAGACCACACCAGCACCGTGATAGAGAGCACTGACACCAGCACCAAGATAGAGAGCACTGGCACCAGCACCGAGATAGAGAGAAAGCACTGACACCAACAGCAAGATAGAGAGCACTGACACCACACCAGCACCGTGATAGAGAGCACTGACACCAGCACCTTGATAGAGAGCACTGACACCAGCACCGAGATAGAGATCACTGACACAGCACCGTGATAGAGAGCACTGAGACCACACCAGCACCGAGATAGAGAGCACTGAGACCACACCAGCACCAAGATAGAAAGCACTGAGACCACACCAGCACCGTAATAGAAAGCACTGACACCAGCACAGAGATAGAGAGCACTTACACCAGCACCGTGATAGAGAGCACTGACACTAGCACCGATATAGAGAGCACTGACACCAGCACCGTGATAGAGAGCACTGACACCACACCAGCACCGTGATAGAGAGCACTGAAACCAGCACCGTGATAGAGAGCACTGACACAAGCACTGAGATAGAGAGCACTGACATCAGCAGAGAGATAGAGAGCACTGACACCACACCAGCACCATGATAGAGAGCACTGACACCAGCACCTCGATAGAGAGCACTGACACCAGCACCGTGATAGAGAGCACTGGCACCAGCACAGAGATAGAGAGCACTGACACCAGCACAGTGATAGAGAGCACTGACACCAGCACTGAGATAGAGAGCATGACACCAGCCCCGAGATAGAGAGCACTGACACCAGCACCGAGATAGAGAGCACTGACACCAGCACAGAGATAGAGAGCACTGACACCAGCACCGAAATAGAGAGCACTGCCACCACACCAGCACCGAGATAGAAAGAGGGCACTGACACAAGCAGCGAGATAGAGAGCACTGGCAGCACACCAGCACCGTGATAGAGAGCACTGACACCAGCACTGTGATAGAGAGCACTAACACAAGCACCGAGATAGAGGGCACTGACACCAGCACCGTGATAGAGAGCACTGACACCAGCACCGAGATAGAGAGCACTGGCACCAGCACCGTGATAGAGAGCACTGACACCAGCACCAAGATAGAGAGCACTGACACCTGCACCGAGATAGAGAGCACTGACACCAGCACCGAGATAGAGAGCACTGACACCACACCAGCACCTAGATAGAGAGAGAGCACTGACACCAGCAGCGAGATAGAGAGCACTGAGACCACACCAGCACCGAGATAGAGAGCACTGACACCAGCACCGTGATAGAGAGCACTGACACCAGCACCTTGATAGAGAGCACTGACACCAGCACCAAGATAGAGAGCACTGACACCAGCACCGTGATAGAGAGCACTGACACCAGCACCGTGATAGAGAGCACTGACACCAGCACCAAGATAGAGAGCACTGACACCTGCACCGAGATAGAAAGCACTGACACCAGCACTGAGATAGAGAGCACTGACACCACACCAGCACCTAGATAGAGAGAGAGCACTGACACCAGCAGCGAGATAGAGAGCACTGAGACCACACCAGCACCGAGATATAGAGCACTGACACCAGCACCGTGACAGAGAGCACTGACACCAGCACCTTGATAGAGAGCACTGACACCAGCACCGAGATAGAGAGCACTGAGACCACACCAGCACCGTGATAGAGAGCACTGACATCAGCACCAAGATAGAGAGCACTGGCACCAGCACCGAGATAGAGAGAAAGCACTGACACCAACAGCAAGATAGAGAGCACTGACACCACACCAGCACCGTGATAGAGAGCACTGACACCAGCACCTTGATAGAGAGCACTGACACCAGCACCGAGATAGAGATCACTGACACCAGCACCGTGATAGAGAGCACTGAGACCACACCAGCACCGAGATAGAGAGCACTGAGACCACACCAGCACCAAGATAGAAAGCACTGAGACCACACCAGCACCGTAATAGAAAGCACTGACACCAGCACAGAGATAGAGAGCACTTACACCAGCACCGTGATAGAGAGCACTGACACTAGCACCGATATAGAGAGCACTGACACCAGCACCGTGATAGAGAGCACTGACACCACACCAGCACCGTGATAGAGAGCACTGACACCAGAACCGAGATAGAGAGCACTGACACCAGCATCCAGATAGATAGCACTGACACCAGCACCGTGATAGAGAGCACTGACACCAGCACCGTGATTGAGAGCACTGACACCAGCACCATGATAGAGAGCACTGACACCAGCACCGAGATAGAGAGCACTGACACCAGCACCGTGATAGAGAGCACTGACACCAGCACCATGATAGAGAGCACTGACACCAGCACCGAGATAGAGAGCACTGACACCAGCACCATGATAGAGAGCACTGACACCAGCACCAAGATAGAGAGAGAGGACTGACACCAGCACCGTGATAGAGAGCACTGACACCAGCACCGTGATAGAGAGCACTGACACCAGCACCGTGATAGAGAGCACTGACACCAGCACCGAGATAGAGAGCACTGACACCAGCACCATGATAGAGAGCACTGACACCAACGCCGAAATATAGAACACTGATACCAGCACCGTGATAGAGAGCACTGACACCAGCACCGTGATGGAGAGCACTGACACCAGCACCGAGTTAGAGAGCACTGACACCACACCAGCACTGAGATAGAGAGAGAGGACTGACACCAGCAGTGAGATAGAGAGCACTGACACCACACCAGCACTGTGATAGAGAGCACTGACACCAGCACCGTGATAGAGAGCACTGACACCAGCACCGAGATAGAGAGCACTGACACAAGCACCATGATAGAGAGCACTGACACCAGCACCGAAATATAGAGCACTGATACCAGCACCGTGATAGAGAGCACTGACACCAGCACCGAGATAGAGAGCACTGACACCACACCAGCACTGAGATAGAGAGATAACACTGACACCAGCAGTGAGATAGAGAGCACTGACACCACACCAGCACCGTGATAGAGAGCACTGACACCAGCACAGAGATAGAGAGCACTGACACCAGCACCACGATAGAGAGCACTGACACCAGCACTATGATAGAGAGCACTTGCACCAGCACCGAGATAGAGCGCACTGACACCAGCACCGAGATAGAGAGCACTGACACCAGCACCGAGATAGAGAGCACTGACACCACACCAGCACCGAGATAGAGAGAGAGCACTGACACCAGCACTGAGATAGAGAGAGAGCACTGACACCAGCAGTGAGATAGAGAGCACTGACACC
The DNA here is from genome assembly GCF_037356315.1 of Lithobates pipiens. Taxonomy (NCBI): domain Eukaryota; kingdom Metazoa; phylum Chordata; class Amphibia; order Anura; family Ranidae; genus Lithobates; species Lithobates pipiens. The sequence continues at coordinate 102,319,404 of NW_027507785.1, forward strand.
ACACCAGCTCTGTGATAGAGAGCACTGACACCAGCACCGAGATAGAGAGCACTGACACCAGCACCGTGATAGAGAGTACTGACACCAGCACCGAGATAGAGAGCACTGACACCAGCACCGCAATAGAGAGCACTGACACCAGCACCATGATAGAGAGCACTTGCGCCAGCACCGAGATAGAGAGCACTGACCCCAGCACCGAGATAGAGAGCACTGACACCAGCACCGAGATAGAGAGCACTGACACCACACCAGCACTGAGATATAGAGAGAGCACTGACACCCGCAGCGAGATAGAGAGTACTGACACCACACCAGCACCGTGATAGAGAGCACTGAGACCACACCAGCACCGAGATAGAGAGCACTGGGACCACACCAGCACCGAGATAGAGAGCACAGAGACCACACCAGCACCAAGATAGAGAGCACTGACACCACACCAGCACCGAGATAGAGAGAGTCCATTGACAGCAGCACTGATACCAGCAACTCGCTGCGGGACCCAAAAATATGATACCGCTCAACCTCTTCAAACAGGAGGGTACGGGCATATAGTACAGTGTGCTTTTTTTGTACAAGGAAGTGAGCCAAAGGTAGAAAAAAGGTCCGTGTGCTCGATTAAATAAATTGCTTATAGAGTTATGCATATACATGGTCTACTGGTCATATGTGTTGAATTCCTCCGAGATCCATGCCTCATTAATTTTTATAAATGTGAGGTAGTCAACACTGTCGTGAGCTAGGTGAGTGTGCTTAACAGTCACGATCCCCCCTGCTGCGCTGAACGTCCTTTCGGACAGGACACTGGACGAGGAGCATGCCAACAGTTCCATTGGGAAAGCTCTGGCCAGAGGTCAAGCCTGCCCACCCAGTAGTCCAGGGGTTCATCACTCCTCCAAGCGTCCACTAGGGATGAGCCCGGTGTTCGATTCGAACCCATGCCATTTGTCCGTTCGTCGAAAACAGAACTTTGTGTGCCGTTCGCATCAAATTCGTGTGATACGAATGGTCCAAAATGCACTGCGCCAGTCACAGTGCATTGCTGGGTGATGATTGGCCAAGCATGCACTGTGACCCCGCATGCTTGGCCAATCACAGCACTGGCAGCGAGGAGAGCCGTAATTGGCCACAGGTTGGATGCCTGTGGCCAATTATAGCTCAGGGGGTTTAGTACAGACCCCACACTATATAAGGCCGCTAGCGCGGCGGCCTTGTGTAGTGTGTTGCGGCGTTCATAGAGAGAAGGATAGGCAGGGACAGTATCAGCTGTGCTTTACTTCTTTAGATAGCTCTGTTACAGTGAGTGCAGTGTTCAGGGAGAGAGCAGAATAGGCAGGGACAGTGTCAGCTGTGCTTTACTTCTTTAGCTAGCTCTGTGACAGTGAGTGTAGTGTTCAGGGAGAGAGCAGGATAGGCAGGGACAGTGTCAACTTTGCTTTGCTTTCCAACCTAGCGCTGTTACAGTGGGTGTAGTGTGCCTCCTGCACAGCATACACCTGAATCTACCCCCCCCCCCCATTGCTGGTGTTGTGTAGTTGATTTGCACAACACAGCACAGGCATCTGCCTAATATTCAGTCAGTGTAGTGTGCCTCCTGCACAGCATGCACCTGAATCTACCCAGGGGTCAAGTCCTGGGGAAAAAAGTGTGGTAACTCCCACCCAAGATCCACTCCCCCACCAAAAAAAAATAAAAAAATAGGACATCGGGGCACATCAAGGCACGGGGCATATCAGGGCATGGGGCACATCAGGCCACATGGCACATCAGGGCATGAGGCACATGGCACATCGGGGCACATTATGGCACATCAGGGCACATTATGGGGCACATCAGAGCACATTATGAGGCACATAGCACATCAGGGCACGGGGCACATCAGGGCATGGGGCACATCAGGCCACATGGCACAACAGGGCACAGGGCACATAGCACATCAGGGCACAGGGCACATCAGGGCACGGGGCACATAGCACATCAGGGCATGGGGCACATCAGGGCACGTCAGGCACATTATGGGGCCCATCAGGGCACATTATGTGGCACATTAGGGCACATAGCACATCAGGGCACATTATGGGGCACATAGCACATCAGGGCACATAGCACATAAGGGCACGTGGCACATCAGGGCATGGGACACATCAAGCCACATGGCACATCAGGCATGGGAGAAACGTTGGCACATTATGGCACATCAGGGCACATTATGGGGCACATAGCACATTAGGGGACATAGCACATAAGGGTGCGGGGCACATCAGGCCACATGCCACATCAGTGCACAGGGCACATCGCACATCAGGGCATATGGCCCATCAGGGCATGGGACAGATCAGGGCACATTATGGCACATTATGGGGCACATAGCACATCAGGACACATTTTGGGGCACATAGCACATCAGGGCATGGGGCACATCAGGGCATGGGGCACATCAGGCCACATGGCACATCAGGGCACATAGCACATCAGGGCATGGGGCACATAGCACATCAGGGCATGGGGCACATCAGGGCACATCGGGGCACATTATGGCACATTATGGGGCACATCAGGGCACATTATGTGGCACATTGGGGCACATAGCACATCAGGGCACATTATGGGGCACACAGCACATCAGGGCACATAGCACATAAGGGCACAGGCACATCAGGGCATGGGACACATCAGGCCATATGGCACATCAGGGCATGGGGGAAATGTTGGCACATTATGGCACATCAGGGCACATTATAGGGCACATAGCACATCAGGGCACATAGCACATAAGGGTGTGGGGCACATCAGGGCACAGGGCACATAGAACATCAGGGCACGGGGCACATCGGAGCATGGGGCACATCAGACCACATGTCACATCAGGGCATGTGGAAACGTTGGCACATGGGGGCACATTATGGCACATCAGGGCATATTATGGGTCACATAGCACATCAGGGCACATTATGGCACATCAGGGCATGGGGTACATCAGGGCTCGGGGCACATCAGGGCACATTATGGCACATTATGGGGCACATAGCACATCAGGGCACATTATGGGGCACATAGCACATCAAGGCACAAAGCACATAAGGGCACGGGGCACATCAGGCCACATGTCACATCAGGGCACATAGCACATCAGGGCACAGGGCACATAGCACATCAGGTCACATGGCACATCAGGGCATGGGGCAATATCAGGGCACATTATGGGGCCCAGTGGGGCACATAGGACATCAGGGGGCACATTATAGGGCATATCTTACTAGCCAGTATGCAGAGTAGCACAGGAAGCTTTTGGCTGTAGTAAGTTCTCCCTCACTTCACGCAGTGCTGTTCACTCCCCGATGGCCCCTCCTCTCTTCTCGTCTATCCCCATTGGCTTGTGACATCATCTGGGATAGACGAGAAGAGAGGAGGGGCCGCCGGGAAGCGAACAGCACTGCGTGAAGTGAGGGAGAACTTACTACAGCCAAACGCTTCCTGCGCTACTCTGCATACATCTCATTCGGGTGGCTCTAGTCCTGCAAAGGGAATGGCATTCCTGCTGTGAAAATAGTGCAGGGACGCCGTTCCCACATGTTCCCGCAGAACTCGAGCCCTGAATCTACCCCCTCATTGCTGGTGTTGTGTAGTTCATTTGTGCAACACAGGCATCTGCCTAACATTAACATAACATATTTTGGGTGCGGGGTTCCCCTTAATATCCATACAAGACCCAAAGGGGCTGGCAATGGGCTGGGTTAGGGGGGCTGATGGGGTAACCATGCCATTTTTCTCAAAGATTTTAATCCATATTGCAAGGACAAGACATTACATTAAAGCCGCAAGCAGTTTTAAATGGGTTTTTTCCTTTACAAATGTAATTTACTCATTTTGTGCAGGGACTGTTCTAAACATGGGAAACACATGCCACTTCACAGGCATACTTTAGACACTCCCCAGGTATGATATTTAAAGGAATATTTCACTTTTTTTTCACTTTATGCATCATTAAAATGACTGCTCCAGAAAAAACATCAGTTTTTAAAACTTCTTTTTGCATTGATACATGTCCCCTGGGGCAGGACCCGGGTCCCCAAACCCTTTTTAGGACAATAACATGCATATTGGCCATTAGAATTAGCACTTTAGATTTCGAATGTTCGCGTCCATTGTAATTTATAGGGTTCTAACGTTCGTGTGAACTTTCGGTCCGTTCGCAGGTTCTGGTGCGAACCAAACCGGGGGGTGTTCGGCTCATCCCTAGCGTTCACATCGGCTGTTAACCCGATGTAGTCGGACACCTGTCGGTCTAGGCGTTCCCTGATGCTGGATCCGGATGAGACCTGTCGATGGGTCGGCTGAAAGAATGACCTCATATCAGAAGTCACCAACACATCTTCAAACCGCCCTCTTCTTGCAGGCGCTGTTGGATTGGTACCCGCAACTCTTTCTCTGGGAGTGGGAATTCCTCCTCTGCCAGCGCACACAAAAGCAGAATGCAGCATTTCTCGAAGCAAGGCCTGGAAGTGCTCCATTCTGACAGCCCTCTGTGACGGTGGTAACATTTCCACCATTTTGTGTTTGTACTGGGGGTCTAAGTACGTTGCCACCCAGTACTGGTCCTTGACCTTTATGCTTTTTATACGGGGGTTCCTGTTAAAACACTGGAGCATGAAGGCCCCCATTTGCACTAAACTGGAAGCGGTGTGGTGGCCTGGCTCCTGCTCATCATCCAGGATAATATTGTCCTCTTCGTTCTCCTCTCCCCATCCACGCACAACAACAGGGATCCCAGAAAGGTTTAAAGCATGCTCTTCTTGCTCCTCCTCATCCACCCCAGCACCATCCTCTTCTGACTTCTCTTCAGACTCCTGTTGTTGACTTGTCTCAGATAGAGCAGCCCCCCTGGGAATTCATCCAGCATTGTGACTTCCTCATCTTTCTGCTCCTGCTCCTCCACAGTTTGATCAATGCACTCTCCATAAAGAAGGCATAAGGTACCATGTCACTGATGGCGCCATGTCTGCGACTGACCAGTTTGGTGATCTCATCAAATGGCCGCAGAAGTCTGCACGAGTCGCGCATGGTAGTCGTTAACTGCACTTTTCTGCTCGAACAGCCTATCAAGCATATAAAAGGTTGAGTTCCATCGTGTCAGGCAATCGCAAATAAGATGTCTGACTGGCAGATTGTGTCGCTGCTGAATGTCAGCAAGGCGAGCCATGGCCGTGTAAGATCTTCTGAAATGGCCCGAGATTTTCCTTGCCTGCCGCAAGATGTCCTGGACCCCAGGGTATTTGACAATGAATCACTGCACGACCAAGTTTAAGACGTGTGTCATGCATGGCACGTGCGTAATTTTGCCCTGTTTCAATGCGCTAAGCAGATTGGCACCATTGTCACACACCACTTTACCAACTGTCTAATTGAGCGGTGTTAGCCACTGATCTGCCTGTGAACGCAAAGCTGAAAGGAGTACAGGGCCAGTGTGGCTCTTGGCTTCCAGGCACAACAGACGCAGCACAGCATGGCAACGTCTCACCTGGCATGTTGAATAGGTTCTGGGGATCTTGGGCGGCGCAGTGGAAGAGACGCTAGCAGCGGAAAAGGAGGAGTCAGCCGAGGAGGAGAGGGGGGGAGGATGGAGTAGGAGAAGGAGAAGAAGAGTCAGGCCTGCATGCAATCCGTGGTGGTAAAACCAAATCTACACGGGTGCCACGGGTTACATGCTTGACGGCCAAGAATGGCTGAGCATCGGAAATGTCTTGTGATGGATCGGAAAATAATTCCTGTGACTCAAGCGGAAAGTATATGGTGGTGGTGGTGTTGTTTTTTTTTTATTGCATTTGTCACTCTTTGTAGTATCGCTGCAGAACAGCTCAGCAGTCACAATGCTGCACAGTGGAAATGCACTATACTATGCTTTCTATATGTGCAAGTATTTTATACGTGTATTACACCCCTATATACTGCACACCAAATAGTACACCTATACCAGTCCTTAAAAGGACCTTTGTGGACCTAATAGTAGCTAGCTAGTAGCTAGTGAATTGCAGACCGTCCCTGCTCCAAAAACCAAACTGTCCCTCCCTACACTGAGAAACGACAGCTGCAGAATCGGTCAGCAGCACAGCAGTGCAGTATAATATGCTTTCTATATTTGAAAGAAAGTATATTATACGTGTACAACCCTATATACTGTACACCTATAAAAGGACCTTTGTGGACCTAGTAGCTAGTGATTTTCAGACTGTACACTGATAAAAGACAGCTGCAGAATTGGTCAGCACTCAGCTCAGCAGTCAAGTATAATAGGCTTTCTATATTTGAAAGAAAGTATATTATACGTGTACAACCCTATATACTGTACAACTATACCAGTCCTTAAAATGACCTTTGTGGACCTAGTAGCTAGTGATTTGCAGACTGTCCCTCAGTCCCTACACTGATAAAAGACAGCTGCAGAATCGGTCAGCACTCAGCTCAGCAGTCAAGTATAATAGGCTTTCTATATTTGAAAGAAAGTATATTATACATGTACAACCCTATATACTGTACACCTATACCAGTCCTTAAAAGGACCTTTGTGGACCTAATAGTAATAGCTAGGGATTAAACTGACTGTCCATGCTAGGGATTAAACTGACTGTCTCCACACAGCGTCCTGTCCCTACACTGACAAAAGACAGCTGCAGAGTCGGTCAGCAGTGCACTCAGCAATCAGCAGCACAGCAGTCAGCAGCAGTGCACCAGAACCCTATATACTGTACACCTATACCAGTCCTTAAAAGGACTTTTGTGGACCTAATAGCTAGCGATTTGTGTCACTACAGTCTGTCCCTGCTCCACACAGCAACCTCTCCCTACACTGACAAAAGACAGAATGTAAAATGGCCGCAAGATCAGGTCTATTTATAAGGTAGGGGGAATGTCCAATTGTCCATGTGCTGAAATATCTCAATTGGCTGTCCTGTACCCCATGATGGATGTGTCATCATGGGTCAAAGTTCTTTCACAATGTAAACGCATATGTCCGCCACGCGAACAGCGGCAGAAGTCCGCTGGTTTGGCGAATCGCGAACACACAAATTTTGCCGTGAACCGCCCGCCGGGTGAACCGCAAAGCCATCCCTATCCCCTGATGTAGATCTATCTGACACCACCCACCACACTCCAAATCCAAAAAAAATAAAAATAAAAAACCCCGGCCTCATCGAACGCTCCCCACGGACTCCCTGCTCCTCTGTCTGACACTTCTTAAACAGCTAAGGTCGCCCGATGTCAGTGGATGACCTTGCCCCCTTGTGACATCATCGATTGGGGTTTCTAGGTCGATGACATCACAATGCGGCATGTCACCAGGTGACGTCACTAGGTGACCCCACCCTTGCCTATAGAAAAACTGTCACCCAGTGGGGTAGGCATTAGGCAGTCAGCCTTCATTGGGGGCGGAGATTTTTATTAATTTTCTTGGGTCTGGCAGTGATTGTTTTTTTTTTCTAATAAAGGGCTTGTCAAAAACCGTCTACTGTTTTTCTTTGCAATTTTCAATATACCTTATACTCATTCACATGGGGGGGGGGGCAGGATCTGGGGTCTCTTTTTTAAAGGGGCCTTCCAGATTCTGATAAGCCCCCTGCCCGCCAACCCCACATCCACAGCATAGGGTTCTGGGGAAGTGACCCTTGTCCCCATGAAGGCCAGTGGCCTGGTTTGGAGGGGGGGGGGGGGCTGTCAACCTTCACCTAATTGCCCTAGCTATAATATGCAACTTATCAGAATCTGGAAGCTCCCTTTAACAATATGGCATCTTTATTCAACCTTACCGACTATGTAATTATGTAATATGGAGGTAACCAGACATCGGCCCCCAATGTGAATGAGTAACTTGTAAATAGTACTCATTCACCAAAAATATGTAAAGTGTAAACAAAGAGTATAGAAACAGTTTTTGTCAAGTCCTTTGATAGAAAAAGCCCCACAATGTACATTCACTGTTAATCGTGTCATCCAGTGATGTAGATCCATGTAAGTCATAATGCCCAAACACACATTTCCATTGACAGGTACACCTCATGAAAGGTGATAAAAAGTGTGGTGTATACTGTGTCACACCATCTCCATGTGCATATGGATTTGATGCTTAGAAGGGTTTGTAAAGGCATGCCAGGGGTGGGTAACATCATATCTCTATAATGCCTAAGCTAATACAAATACCAACTTTTAGAAAGTGAGCATCTTCAAAGAATTGCATAAAAAAACACAGACTAGTCTAACAGAGATGATGATTCTAAAGAGGAAGGTACAGTCTCAGACCTTATTGAAATTTTTGTCCAGTGATATTCTTAATTTGCTATAGGTTTCTCAACAACGCATTGCACGCAATGTCATGTGCAAAACCTGCTTACATGACTGCTGAGGTGCAATGGGCCCAGGTACAAATTAAATGTAACATAAATGTACAGAAAACCTTAGCCCTTGCCCCTCACCCCATGAAATAAACACAACCATTAGGTTAGAAAGGGCAAGGCCACAGCTTTATTAAAATCCAACACATAACACTTTTAAACCGGTGCTAGTCACAATTGTACTGTGAGCTTGCAAATTCCAAAAGGGGGACTGTCCTTACTGTAAGTGCTAGACAGGCTGTCTACTTTCAATTTCCATCAAGGGCAAAGCCCATTACAGTCACTTTAATGCTGGCAAGGTCAAGAAACTGCAGCAAGTTGTGAAATACCATAGAAAAAAGCAGCAGGAGGGTGAGCAGCTCTTCCATCCATGTTCCTCGAACGACCCAAAATTCCCTGGGGCAATACTTTCCTGAGCTCAGGCCCAACCCACCCCCCATAGTATAACTAATCCTTGGTGACCACTCAGCCACCTTGTCCTGCACCTGCCCATGCTGCCATCAGTCAAGGCTCTCTTTCCCTAAGGGAGCTCAAGTGGCCTTCATTATTGTTCTATATACATATGTATTACCATGGGTCACCAACTATTCTTAAAATTGAAGTGAAATTCAGGTGGTGTCAGCCTCATTAAGTTAAGTTGTAGTAAGTGTAAAAATTATATTTTAAATGCACTTAAAATAATCTCTAATTACTTGCCTTTAGAATACTATAATCATTTTCATTAGACCATATTTTCTGTTTAGACATATAATGGTATTATATTTTAAATTAAAAAAAAGTTTTCACATGCTGTGGGGCAGTGCCCGTACTGCAGGAGTCAACTGCTCCCTTTTGTCTAGGGGATTGGAGAACAAAGATATACTTATCTCATCCTCCCCATAAAGACCGATCCATGTGGCTTCTGGATCATAGAGATTGGCCAAATGACCCCCTGTTCGTTTCATATCAGAATTTTCGAGCATCACAAAAGTTCAAAATCAAATAGTGAACCCCATTGTAGTCTATGGGACCTGAACGTGAAAATGTTGAAGGCTTATATATGCAAGCTTATATGCAAGTAACTGGGCATACAATGGTTATGAGGTGTGGATACTGCCCTAGGGGACATGTATTGATGAAAAAAATGTTTGTAAAAAAACAAAAATTTGAATTGAGCAGTAATTTCTTGATGCTTGAATTGAAAGCATAAAAATGAAAAGATCCTTTCAATATAGTGCTTAGGGGTCTTCTTAGGCCGCGTACACACGGGCGGATTGTCTGCCCAACTAAGTTCGTCAGACAATCCGACAGACAGTCCATTCAAAATTTGAATGAACGGACTTGACCACACACGATGAGCAGACAGTCCGCTGAAAGCGTGCGCGATGACGTGTACAGCACGTACGACGGGACTAGAAAAACAACGTCCTATACACTGCAATGCAATCCTCGGCCGTGTAAATCCTTTCTGAGCATGCACAATACTTAGTCCGTCCAACTTGCCTACACACGAGCGGACTGTCCGCTGAAACCAAGTTTGGACGGACAAAACCAAGTTTGAACGGACAAAATTACGGAAATTCCGTAAGACTTTGTTCGTCAGACAGTCCGCTGAAAAAGTCCGCTGAAGCCCACACACGAGCGGATTGTCCGCTGAAACACGGTTCAGCGGACTAAGTTGGACAGACAATCCGCCCGTGTGTACGCGGCCTTAGTCTAACTGTAAAGTGGCACATATGTACTGTGTATAGAAGCTTCTGCAGCAATAATTATACATTATAACATTTATAAAGCCAAAAAATTAAATTTTCCCTGCAAGCTTTCTTTATTTTGTAAGCAACGGCTTGTGGAGCCAGTCTGTATGATGAGGCTACAATGTAGTGCACTGGGAACAAGATAAGAGATTTTTTTGTAAAAATTCTGGTGTCTCTTTCACAGACTTTGGATATAAGTAACAGGTGTGAAATAATTGTTCTTTGGGTGTTGGTGGCGCCTTCACACCGTAACCTTATAGAGGTACTCTAGATGAAAGCAAGAATTGGCCATGCTGTAAAAAATGTAAATGATGTGCACCTGTCAAACAGGTGCGTAAATTTTTTTTTTGGGTGTTAATTATGCCCATGAAGGCTACACCAAAATAAATCTTGAAATCAACACCCACAACACTAAGCAGCCTAGAAGTCCAAAAACACTTAATCAGCAACATCGGTATCAGGGGCTTCTTAGCTGCTAGTAATCCAGGACTGATTAATTTTGATAAATGTGGGCAGATGCGTTCTATTATCAGTAACAAAACCTCGAGCAGCAATGAATGCCTGTTCAAAAAGCATGCTTAATGTAGGGCGGCCCTGCACTTCAACTGCATACTGGGCAAGTTTTGGCCAGTGGTCTATTCTCATTAGAGATGGCCTTGCGGTTCGCCCGGCAGTCGGTTCGCGGCAAACTTTGCTCGTTCGCGATTCGCCAAACCGGCGGACTTCTAGCGATGTTCCCGCCGGCCATATTCGTTTACATTGTGAAGAACTTTGACCCATGACACATCCATCATGGGGTACAGGACAGCCAATTGAGACATTTCAGCACATGGACATACCCCCTACCTTATAAATAGACCTGATCTGGTGGCCATTTTACATTCTGTCTTTTGTCAGTGTAGGGAAAGGACACTGTGTGGAGCAGGGACAGTCAGTCTAATCACTAGCTCGCTATTACTATTAGGTCCACAAAAGTCCTTTTAAGGACTGGTATGGTATAGGTGTACAGTATATAGGGTTATAATACACGTATAATATACTTTCTTTCAAATATAGAAAGTATATTATGGTGCACTGCTGTGCTGCTGAGTGCTGACCCATTATGCAGCTGTCTTTTATCAGTGTAGAGAGGGACAGTTTGGTGTTTGGAGCAGGGACAGTCTGCAAATCACTAGCTACTAGGTCCACAAAGGTCCTTTTAAGGACTGGTATAGGTGTACAGTATATAGAGTTGTAATACACGTATAATATACTTTCTTTCAAATATAGAAAGTATATTATCGTGCACTGCTGTGCTGCTGAGTTCTGACCGATTCTGCAGCTGTCTTTTATCAGTGTAGGGAGGGACGGTTTGGTGTTTGGAGCAGGGACAGTCTGCAAATCACTAGCTACTAGGTCCACAAAGGTCCTTTTAAGGACTGGTATAGGTGTACAGTATATAGGGTTGTAATACACGTATAATATACTTTCTTTCAAATATAGAAAGCATATTATACTGCACTGCTGTGCTGCTGACCGATTCTGCAGCTGTCTTTTTTCAGTGTAGGGAGGGACAGTTTGGTGTTTGGAGCAGGGGCAGTCTGCAATTCACTAGCTACTAGCTAGCTACTATTAGGTCCACAAAGGTCCTTTTAAGGACTGGTATACAGTCAGGTCCATAAATATTGGGACATCAACACAATTCTAATCTTTTTGTCTATATACATCACCACAAAGGATTTGAAATGAAACAAACAAGATGTGCTTTAACTGCAGACTTTCAGATTTAATTTGAGGGTATTTACATCCACATCAGGTGAACGGTGTAGGAATTACAACAGTTTGTATATGTGCCTCACACTTTTTAAGGGACCAAAAGTAATGGGACAATTGGCTGTTCAGCTGTTCCATGGCCAGGTGTGTGTTAATCCCTCATTATCCCATTTTCAAGGAGCAGATAAAAGGTCCAGAGTTCATTTCAAGTGTGCTATTTGCATTTGGAATCTGTTGCTGTCAACTCTCAATATGAGATTCAAAGAGCTGTCACTATCAGTGAAGCAAGCCATCATTAAGCTGAAAAAACAAAACAAACCCATCAGAGAGATAGCAAAAACATTAGGTGTGGCCAAATCAACTGTTTGGAACATCCTTAAAAAGAAAGAACACACCGGTGAGTTCAGCAACACCAAAAGACCCAGAAGACCATGGAAAACAACTGTGGTGGGTGACCGAAGAATTCTTTCCCTGGTGAAGAAAACACCCTTCACAACAGTTGGCCAGATCAAGAACACTCTCCAGGAGGTAGGTGTATGTGTGTCAAAGTCAACAATCAAGGGAAGACTTCACCAGAGTGAATACAGAGGGTTCACCACAAGATGTAAACCATTGGTGAGCCTCAAAAACAGGAAGGCCAGATTAGAGTTTGCCAAACAACATCTAAAAAAGCCTTCACAGTTCTGGAACAACATCCTATGGACAGATGAGACCAAGATCAACTTGTACCAGGGTGATGGGAAGAGAAGAGTATGGAGAAGGAAAGGAACTGCTCATGATCCAAAGCATACCACCTCATCAGTGAAGCATGGTGGTGGTAATGTCATGGCGTGGGCATGTATGGCTGCCAATGGAACTGGTTCTCTTGTATTTATTGATGATGTGACTGCTGATAAGAGCAGCAGGATGAATTCTGAAGTGTTTCGGGCAATATTATCTGCTCATATTCAGCAAAATGCTTGAGAACTCATTGGAATGTGCTTCACAGTGCAGATGGACAATGACCCGAAGCATACTGCGAAAGCAACCAAAGAGTTTTTTAAGGGAAAGAAGTGGAATGTTATGCAATGGCCAAGTCAATCACCTGACCTGAATCCGATTGAGCATGCATTTCACTTGCTGAAGACAAAACTGAAGGCAGAATGCCCCAAGATCAAGCAGAAACTGAAGACAGTTGCAGTAGAGGCCTTGCAGAGCATCATCAGGGATGAAACCCAGTGCCTGGTGATGTCTATGCGTTCCAGACTTCAGGCTGTAATTGACTGCAAAGGATTTGCAACCAAGTATTAAAAAGTGAAAGTTTGATGGATGATTGTTAATCTGTCCCATTACTTTTGGTCCCTTAAAAAGTGTGAGGCACATATACAAACTGTTGTAATTTCTACACCGTTCACCTTATTTGGATGTAAATACCCTCAAATTAAAGCTGAAAGTCTGCAGTTAAGGCGCATCTTGTTAGTTTCATTTCAAATCCATTGTGGTGGTGTATAAAACCAAAAATATTAGAATTGTGTCGATGTCCCAATATTTATGGACCTGACTGTAGGTGTACAGTATATAGGGCTGTAATACACGTATAATATACTTTCTTTCAAATATAGAAAGCATATTATACTGCACTGCTGTGCTGCTGACGGATTCTGCAGCTGTAATTTCTCAGTGTAGGGAGGGACAGTTTGGTGTTTGGAGCAGGGACAATCTGCAATTCACTAGCTACTAGCTAGCTACTACTAGGTCCACAAAGGTAATTTTAAGGACTGGTATAGGTGTACTGTTTGGTGTGCAGAATATAGGGGTGTAATACACATAATAAAATACTTTCAAATATAGAAAGCATAGTATAGTGCATTTCCACTGTGCAGCATTGGGACTGCTGAGCGGTTCTGCAGCAATACTACAAAGAGTGCTGAACGCAATTAGAAAAAAGCATTATAACTGGTGTGATAGACCAGTGGCCCCCCAAAACGACAGATTGAAGCAGGGTGTTATATACCTTCTTCCGCCGCCATCTTAAGTAGGCCTCAGTGCCCAACATAGGGGTGAGTGCTGCTTCGGACTACTGTGCCACCCCATACACTCCCCGGGGGCCAGATCTCCCTGTGTCTGCCACCACCCGGCAATCCTTACCCCGCTGACCCTGCCAGAGCCATCTCCCAACACCAGAGGCCTGGGTGGCTGGCCGGAGCCTAGGGGCAGTTAGGCAAGGTCTCGGGGCTCCTCAGCACACCCCCATCTCCCCACTGTGGCCACATCGGGGTCCCCCCCCCGCTAGAACGCCCGGATCCCCTCCGCACACCCTTCTGGCTTGGCACGAGGCTCCCCACAGTGACCTCCAGGGCTCCATCTGTCCGCGACCTGATAAGCACGCTACAATCGCAGTCTCCACCACATCAACGGTTAATGACTCTGACAATCCTCATATGTTATGCTTAATTAACTTTGCATGACCCTGAGCCCCGTCCAGCGTTCAGCTTCACCGCCACAATTATGCCAACTAAGAAACCTAGATCTCGTTCCACAACTAACAAAGGATCTGGAAAGGGGCCAACATTAACCCATTCGGGCTCCGGATCGATACAGCACTACCTCGCCGCAGGGAAATCGGGGTCGGGCGAACGGGATAACCACGCCAGAACCCCTAAACGCACCTTCTCCCCCTCCTCTCTTGTTGCCTCTGTCCGGGAAAGCTCACCGGCCTCCTCCTACTGCTCTGAGCCTATGGAAGACCCTGAGTCCCCAGGAGGCTCCGACATGTCAACCTTGGTCAGCGGCCTTAAGAAGGAGCTGGCGGGGATGTTCCATGGCCTGGAAAAAGCTATAAAGAAGGAGATCACCGGAGTCAGAGCGGATATGGCGCACATTCTGGATAGAGTGGAGGAGACCGAACTCCGGCAAGACTCGCAAGCCTCAGCTATTAAAGAGTTGCAAGAGACGGTTACACAACTGGCGTTTGCTCAGAGGGCCTCATCCTACAAGCTTGAGAACCTCGAGAACCGGAATCGCAGGAATAATCTACGAATACGGGGTCTCCCAGAAGCCACTGGAGACAATGATCTTGAACCGTCGATCCGGGGCATCCTTAATACGATCCTGGGAAACCCGGTTACTTCACCCCTGCGGTTCGACCGTGTGCACCGAGCCCTTCGCCCCCGCAATTTCTCCTCAGACCAACCGCGGGACGTCATATGCCGCCTTCATTATTTCTCCGATAAAAATGCAGTAATGCTCAAAATGCGGAGTACACCTATCATAGACTTTGATGGGGCCACCATAAGCATTTTCCCAGACCTCTCTAAGGACACGCTTGACCGTCGCAGAGCCCTCAAACCCCTGCTGGATCTCCTTCGCGCTGATGGGATCAATTACAGATGGGGGTTCCCAGCCTGCCTCATTGCCACCAAAAACGGCCGCACCCACACCTTACGGTTTCCAGAGGACCTACCCACGTTCCTGAAGGACCTCAATTTGCCGCAAGTTGATCTCCCAGGATGGCAAGCCCACGTCCCTCAGTTCTCCGCCACTTCGGACCCTCAATGGCGGAGGACCCCGTCAAAAAAACGAAGCACGTCCCTTCCAGGATCTACACAAAAGAACGGGTGAATGATGAAGATACCTGCCTTTTGCATCCCTCGATCCGGATCTCTTGTTCATCACCTCTTGACGTTCATAGCCCTTGTTTGGCCCACACATGCCTACCTGTTGTGAGCGGGTCCACAACCCCTTACGGTTTGACTGCTTGGCACCGCTTTAGTAGACATTAAGCACTTCACCTAGCAGGGGCCCGTGGTGTTTTCAGGGGGGTTTTTTGCATTTCTTCATTTATCATTGTTATTTCCTTTATTTTACCCCCCCTATATATATATATGTTATGTGTGCTCCTACCTGTTTGCTAGGCTCATTGGTTCTTAATAGCGGATGAAGGTTTTGGTGGCTGCAATTTTATGTTTACTATTGGTATTTTCATGTTCTCTACCTAAGATTCGCTTTGCTGAACGCTGGCGGGGCACATTGCTCCCATGTGCCTCTCGCTCAGTAAACCCCCTACCCTCCCCCCCCTTCTGGGGTTGAGGAGAGCGGCTGGCTTTCCTCTTTTGGCCCCTGATTCCTGGTTTGAGGACGGGGTTGCCATCTGCTCTCCCCTTCCCCTTTGGGATCACGGCAGATTGCTGCGTGACATACTAACTGTTCCCAATGGTTTCACGTTAGAAATGATTCTTAAACGCTTATGTTTCTCTTTTCTACTCCAGTTTCTCTTTCTCCCCCCTGTCTTCTCCCTCCTCTCTTACTCCCCCCCCTGGTGGCTTGCGTGGAAATTTAAGCCTAGAGGTAGCACTCTGCTGATGCTATGGCCTCCATAAAAATATCCTCATATAATGTGAGGGGCCTACATGTTGCCGCAAAAAGACACCAAATTACCCGTGAATTGAAAAAGATTGCTTGCTCAATTGCCTTTCTTCAAGAAACGCACTTGACGCATACAACACCGGTCAAGTTGACCTCCCCCCAATTTCCGCAATGGTATTACAGTCTGTCAGATACGAATAAAGCAAAGGGAGTGGCCATAGGCTTCAGCAGCAGTGTTCCCTTCCGTCTTGTTGAAATGCTAGCGGATGATCATGGTCGATATCTTTTTTTAAAGGGATTTTTGGGCAATGCGCGATGCACCTTGGCTAATGTGTATTGCCCTAACAGGCACCAACCTGCCTTCCTTTCTCAGGTTCTCTCCAAATTAGCCCACTTTGCCGAGGGTTTAACTATCCTAGCGGGTGACATTAATATACCTCTTGACCCCAGCATGGACACCTCCCAAGGCCGCTCCCACATTCCATTTAAAAGACTGTCCGCACTTAAACGCAGGCTCATTGAGCTACAATTGATCGATGTTTGGCGTATACTCCACCCCAAAGACAGGGATTACTCTCACTTTTCTAAAACACACCAATCGTACTCGCGCATTGACAATATTTTTTTAGATCACCACCATCTCCAACTTCTGCAGTCCGCACATATAGGTACAGCCACTATATCTGACCATGCGCCGGTATCAATGTGCCTGACCATGCCCTCCTTAGCACAACGCTCCAATAATTGGAAGCTCAATGACTCTCTCCTCTCTACCGAGGCTGACGTTTCTGAGTTAGTCTCGCACATGAAACAGTATTTCGCAGAAAATACTTCTCCTGAGTCCCCCCCCCTCGGTTGTGTGGGAAGCTCACAAGGCTGCCATGCGGGGACGACTCATCGAACTGGGCTCTAGGAAGAAGAGGGAGCGTGGTTGGCAGATTGAGCAGGTCATTGGTCAGATTGCAGAGTTGGACAAGCAGCATAAACTTACCCTACACATGGCTCATTTACAAGCCCTCACCCTGAAACGGGAGGAATTGAAAACCCTCCTTGACCTAGACACAAACAGGAAATTCCGACGCCTCGCTCAGTCTATGTATGAGTGGGGAAATAAACCCGGGAGGAGACTGGCAAGATCCCTCAAGGCGACACAAACCAGGTCTTTCATCCCCAAACTAAAACTTCCCAATGGCACTTTGGTGCATGCTACTCCCCACATAGCCGCGGCGTTTCGCGATTACTATGCTGATTTGTATAATGTACAGGGCTCAACGGCCTCGCACGCTCCGGGGGAAAAACGCAATCGCATACAGGCATATTTAAGAGAGGCCAATCTGCCCGTGTTACCTGCTTCCGCACTTCAGGCCCTAGAAGAGGACCTTACGGTAGAGGAATTCCGGGCGGCTCTGAAGTCGTCCCCCACGGGAAAGGCCCCTGGTCCTGATGGGTACACTGTCTGCTATTACAACACGTTTCGTGATATCCTACTCCCCCATCTCACGGCTTACGCCAATTCTATATCTCGCAACTCCTGTCTGCGCACGGAATCTCTCGCGGCCCACATAACAGTCATACCTAAACCAGGTAAAGACCCCACAGCATGCAGCAGCTACCGGCCGATCTCCCTCCTTAATGTGGATGTCAAGCTATACTCCAAGGTCCTGGCTAATCGGCTACTTCCCCTAATACCTAGCTGGATTTCCAAGGATCAGACTGGCTTCATACCTGGTAGAGAAGCCAGGGATAATTCCCTCCGGACAATTTCCCTGATTCAGTATGTCAGACGGTGCTCCCAGCCCACCCTACTTGTTTCTACGGATGCAGAAAAGGCATTCGATAGGGTGGACTGGGATTACCTCAAGACGACCCTGCATCACCTAGGTCTTGGCCCTAAAATGTTCTACCGCATAACCTCACTTTACTCCACTCCTACAGCGCGTGTCCGCATAAATGGCTCTCTGAGTGACTCATTCTCTCTGCACAATGGGACCAGACAGGGCTGCCCCTTATCCCCGCTCCTATTTGCTCTCACCCTCGAACCCTTCCTGTCCACAATTAGGCATAACATTAATATCCATGGGGTTCAGGTAGGTCCCACGACCCATAAATATGCAGCGTATGCTGACGATATTTTATTTTTTGTCCAGAAGCCCCGTATTTCCCTGCCTAATCTGATGTCGGCCCTCTCTACCTACCAAACCCTCTCCAATTTTAAAATTAACTTTTCGAAATCGGAAATTCTAAACATTAATCTCCCCAGACGGGAAGCAGATCTACTGAGGCCCCTCTTCCCTTTTACATGGGTTCAGCGTCATATGAAATATCTAGGAATCAACCTTACACCAAATATTCACTCCCTTTTTCGATATAACTACCTCCCACTACTCAACAATATCAGAGAGGACCTGAGAAAATGGAAGAACCTTTCACACTCCTGGCTAGGGAGGGTTAACGTTGTTAAAATGAACATATTGCCCAGAGTCTTATTCCTATTCCAAATGATCCCCATGGGGGTACCCATAGGTTTTTTTACAACACTACAGACCATGATCTCCCGCTATGTTTGGAGGAACAGCCATCCCAGGGTATCTAGGGACGTTTTATACCGTGCCAAAGATGCTGGGGGCCTGGCTCTACCGAACTTTAGGATGTATTACCATGCAATTATACTCACCAGGATAGCAAATTGGAAGTACGCGGTTAACACCAAGCTGTGGGTGGCCATGGAACACTTTTTATCTGGGGCAGACCTCAGAGTTGCACCGTGGATCCCTCGTGTTCACAGACATCTTGGTACTGAAACCTCCTCACTCACTTCCTCCACCTTTGCTGTTTGGGACTACTTACACAAGCGGTTCTCCTGGTCTTACAACTCCCCTCTAATGCCACTTCTCCACCAACGATATTTTCTACCGGGTCTACTAGATCCAGGCTTTCATGCCTGGTCCTCGGATGGGTCCCTGATGCTGCACCAGGTCCTCCGGAACAATGCCCCTAAACCTTTGTCAGAAATACTCGGCACCAAGCTGATTACATTCCTGGACAAGTGGAGGTACGTTCAATTACAGTGTTTTCTGCGGGCCCTGCCCCGACCACTGAGAGACTCCGAGACTTTAAATGAAATTGAGGTGGTGTTTTACCCCAAGGATCCTCCCTTGCATTGCATTTCTTTGTTCTATAAGGCCCTCAATAGTCTCCTCCACAACTCATTCCCGTCCTTTCTGGCCTCATGGGAGAAAGATTTAGGTACCAACCTCACTGACCTACAAAAACGGAAGGTGCTACAACTAACCCAGGTCTCATCCATCGCCTCACAAATAGCTGAGGTTAACTACAAATTGCTCACCAGATGGCACTACACCCCTGTGAAGTTACACAGGATGTTTCCTGACAACTCCCCGTTATGCTGGAGGAATTGTGGATTCCGGGCCACTCATGCACACATATGGTGGTCATGCCCCGTTATCAAGCCGTTCTGGTCGAATGTCATCCAGATTATTCAACGTATTTCTGGCACCCTCCTCCCTGATGAACCCTGGGCCATTCTCTTCCATGCTACTATAGACCCTGTGGGCCGATACAAACGCTCTATCATCCCACACCTGCTGAACACAGCTAAGGCACTGATACCAGCCCTGTGGGGCCAATCAAAGACTCCGTCACTGAAAAGTTGGATGCGTAAAATCGAGGCAGTTTACCTCATGGAGGACATCACTCATGCCAATAAAAAAACCCTCTTGACTTGGTCTTGTTGGAAAGAATTTACCTCCACTACATTTTACGCAGATATCTTAGCGCAGCCCCACTGAGCAGCGCAAACTAAGTTTCTACATGCCACCACGCGAGCCACCGTACCCCCACCCTCTTTCTCCCCTCCTTGACCCTCCTCTCCTTCTCTTCCCCCCCCCCCCCTTTTTACACTCTCTTGCCTTTTTCTGTTATCTCTCAGTTTCTGTGATAGACAACATGATACCTGGTCCTTGAATCAGAGCTGTGTACTTTGCTCATTATCTCTTGAATGCTTTTCGGTTTTGTTTTTGTGTTTTTTTTTGTTTGTTTTTCTTCACTGGCACTTCCGTTATTGCTTTACTGTGTTTGCCCTAAGATGCTCTGATGCTAATTACTAATCCTGTCCCCTGGTTTATGGGACTGGGTGCTGTATGTGGATTTAACAGTATATGTTTGTTGTTTATCTTTAATAAACATTTATTAAACAAAAATATACCTTCTTCCACATATACTGCACTTCTCTAGAGACTTTTGTCACAGGGTCATTTAAAAAATGACAGGCAGAGGAAGAGGCAGGCCCTTCCGCAGGGGTGGTAGGGGTAGGGCAGGAGCAACAGGCTTGAGCCAAAGTGGCAAATTGCAGAAGGTGCGTTCGATTACGTCAAAGGACGCACCAGACTTTGTTGATTGGCTCACTCAGCCTTACTCTTCTGCACCCTCCTCATCCTCTTGATCTGAATCCTCTTCTTCACTCTCTGCTGTGTGCACCCCCAAAGACACTACCACCAACACCGCCACCACCATATACCCTCCGCTTGAGTCACAGGAATTATTTTCCGATCCAATACAAGACATTGGCGTTGCGCAGCCACTCTTGGCATTGGATCAGGAAGAGGAGGTAGCAACAACCGCCACTCAGCAATCTGACGACAGTACCCAGATCAGCCCAAGGAGGAGGTTGGTCCCCAGGGTTGCTGCCTACTCCGAGATCTCTAATTATAGTGGCGGGGAAGGTGACATAGATGATGACGTGTGTCTAGTGATGTCACGTGGGTGCCCACAAGAGAGGAAGAGGAAGGAAGTTCAGAGGGAGATATGGACCAGCAGATAGGGAGGAGAAGCAGGCGGAACTAAGATTGCACAGGAGGGACAAAGCAGACTGCTAATGTATCAAGAGCGAGGCATCAACCATGCACAGTCACATCTGGCACTCCCAGGATGCCGGCACATGGCTCCGCAGTGTGGACTTTTTTTGACGTGTCCGCTAATGACAATAGTGTTGCCATCTGCAGCCTTTGCAGTCAACGCATAAGTCGTGGTAAGCCCAACACTTACCTAGGGACGACCGCCTTAAGAAGGCACATGAGCTGCCATCACCGAGCCTAGTGGGAGCAACTGGAACCCACAAAGCCACACTCCAGGCTCCCACCGTCCAGCCTCGTCTTCTACTTCTCCTTCTCCTCTCTCCTCACAATTGTCCTCCACTCCATCTTCCATCATGCTGTCCTCACATTTTTTTGGAAAAAGGCAGGCTTCCATGGGCCAAATGTTCGAGCGTAAAAAAATTATGACGCTGGATAACCCACTTGCCCAATGGTTGACCGCTGGCTTGTCAGAACTGATAGCCCGCCAACTACTGCCATATAAACTGGTGGACTCAGAGGCCTTTCTAAAATTGGCCATTGGAACACCACAATGGAAGGTCCCAGGAAGGAAGTATTTCTCACAGAAGGGCATCCCAGAGCTATATGGCCATGTTCAGCGGCAAGTGAATGTATCTAACTTTTACTGTCCACTAGGTGAACCATGTAGATTTGGTTTTACCGCCACAAATTGCATGCAGGCCTGCCTCTTCTTCTCCTCCTCCTACTCCATCCTCCCTCTTCTCCTCGGCTGACTCCTCCTTTTCCGCTGCTAGCGTCTCTTCCACTGCGCTGCCCAAGATCCCCAGAACATATTCGACAGGTGAGATGTTGCCATGCTGGGCTGCGTCTGTTGTGCCTGGAAGCCAAGAGCCACACTGGCCCTGCACTCCTTTCAGCTTTGCGTTCACAGGCAGATCAGTGGCAAACACCAGTCAATTTGACAGTTGGTAAAGTCGTGTGTGACAATGGTGCCAATCTGCTTAGCGCATTGAAACAGGACAAAATTACACACGTGCCATGCATGGCACACGTCTTAACCTTGGTCGTGCAGCGATTCATTGTCAAATACCCTGGGGTCCAGGACATCTTGCGGCAGGCAAGAAAAATCTCGGGTCATTTCAGAAGATCTTACATGGCCATGGCTTGCCTTGCTGATGTTCAGCTGCGACACAATCTGCCGGTCAGACGTCTTATTTGCGATTGCCCGACGCAATGGAACTCGAACTTCTATATGCTTGATAGGCTGCTCCAGCAGAAACGTGCAGTTAACGACTACCTGTACAAACTCTGCAGCAGAACAGGTTCTAGGGAGCTTGTTTTTTTTCACTATGCCAGTGGCTGCTCAAGCGCGAAGCATGCAGACTTCTGCGGCCATTTGATGAGATCACCAAACTGGTCAGTCGCAGCCATGGCGCCATCAGTGACATCATACCTTATGCCTTCTTTATGGAGTGTGCATTGCGTCGTGCCATTGATCAAGCCGTGGAGGAGCAGGAGCAGGAAGATGAGGAAGTCGCAACGCTGGATGAATTCCCAGGGGGGCTACTCTATCTGAGACAAGTCAACAACAGGAGTCTGAAGAGGAGTCAGAGGAGGATGGTGCCAGGGCGGATGAGGAGGAGCAAGAAGAGCATGCTTTAAAACTTTCTGGGATCCCTGTTGTTGTCCGTGGATGGGGAGAGGAGAACGAGGAGGACAACATTATCCTGGATGATGAGCAGGAGCAAGGCCACCACACCGCTTCATGTTTAGTGCAAATGGGGGCCTTCATGCTCCAGTGTTTTAACAGGGACCCCCGTATAAAAAGCATAAAGGTCAAGGACCAGTACTGGGTGGCAACGTACTTAGACCCCCAGTACAAACACAAAATGGTGGAAATGTTACCACCTCACAGAGGGCTGTCAGAATGGAGCACTTCCGGGCCTTGCTCCGAGAAATGCTGCATTCTGCTTTTGCATGCACTGGCAGAGGAATTCCCACTCCCAGAGTTGTGGGTACCAATCCAACAGCACCTGCAAGAAGAGGGCGGTTTGAAGATGTTGGTCACTTCTGTTGGTCACTTCTGATATGAGATCATTCTTTCAGCCGACCCATCGACAGGTCTCATCCGGATCCAGCATCAGGGAACACCAACAGGTGTCCGACTACATCGGGGTAACGGCCGATGTGGACGCTCTGAGAAGTGATGAACCCCTGGACTACTGGGTGGGCAGGCTTGACCTCTGGCCAGAGCTTGCCCAATTTGCAATGGAACTGTTGGCTTGCCCCTTGTCCAGTGTCCTGTCCGAAAGGACGTTCAGCGTCGCAGGGGGGATCGTGACCGATAAGCGTACTAGTTCACGACAGTGTTGACTACCTCACATTTATAAAAATTAATGAGGCATGGATCTCGGAGGAATTAAACACATGTGACCAGTAGACCATGTATATGCATAACTCTATAAACAATTTATTTAATCCAGCACACAGACCTTTTTTCTACCTTTGGCTCACTTCCTTGTACAAAAAAAGCACATCGTACTATATGCCCGTACCCTCCTGTTTGAAGAGGTTGAGCGGTGTCATATTTTTGGGTCCCACAGCGAGTTGCTGGTATCAGTGCTGGTGTCAGTGCCCGATATCTCGGTGCTGGTGTGGTGTCAGTGCTCTCTATCACGTTGCTGGTGTGGTGTCAGTGCTTTCTATCACGGTGCTGGTGTCAGTGCTCTCTCTATCTCAGTGCTGGTGAGAGTGCTCTCTCTCTATCTCGGTGCTGGTGTGGTGTCAGTGCTCTCTATCTCGGTGCTGGTGTCAGTGCTCTCTATCACGGTGCTGGTGTCAGTGCTCTCTATCTCGGTGCTGGTGTCAGTGCTCTCTATTACGGTGCTGGTGCCAGTGCTCTCTATCGCGGTGCTGGTGTCAGTGCTCTCTATCACGGTGCTGGTGTCAGTGCTCTCTATCATGGTGTTGGTGTCAGTGCTCTCTATCTCGGTGCTGGTTTCAGTGCTCTCTATCTCAGTGCTGGTGTCAGTGCTCTCTATCACGGTGCTGGTGTCAGTGCTCTCACGGTGCTGGTGTCAGTGCTCTCTATCACAGTTCTGGTGTCAGTGCTCTCTATCATGGTGCTGGTGTCAGTACTCTATATCTCGGTGCTGGTGTCAGTGCTCTCTATCTTGGTGCTGGTGTCAGTGCTCTCTATCACGGTGCTGGTGTCAGTGCTCTCTGTCTTGGTGCTGGTGTCAGTGCTCTCTATCACGGTGCTGGTGTCAGTGCTCAGTCTCTATCGCGTTGCTGGTGTCAGACAGTGAGGGAGATAGCAGCGGAGAAGCCAATCAGCAGGCAGTGCCAGCACCATGACTGAGGATCAGCACTGGACTGGCACCTCCGGACCACAGCAGTGGAGCCCTGCATAGGTGGGGGTAAGGGCCGGGCAGAGGGAGGGGTCAGGGGCTCAAGCACAGGTTGGCACACTGGGACACTGGCACAGGACTGCGCTGCCCTGACTGTGGCACTGATCATCTCCGGCACCCCCTTCATAGCCTGGCCTGACCTTGCCTCTCCTCCATGGCCTTCATGCGCTCCTGAATTGTCAAAATTTCACAGATTAAAAAAAATTCTTGTCATTGTCGATCCCAGATTGACTTAATACTTTTGGTATGTCAGTGTCCATGTTGTGGGACTATGTGTGCACAGCTAGTAAGTATTTTGTGGCTGAAAATATGACCTGGAGGTTTTTAAGGTTCGCCTGCCATTACAGCCATTTGCAAACTTTTGGCCGCGTTCGCGGGTCGCGTTTGCGAAACGTCCCATCGGAAGTTCGTCCATCACTACCGTATATACTCGAGTATAAGCCGAGATTTTCAGCCTCTTTTTTGAGGCTGAAAGTGCCCCCTCGGCTTATACTCGAGTCACCGCTGTCTGACTGCTCGATCAGCGTATCGAGCAGACAGACGGCGGACATTAAAATTCAAAAGCCGCGCCTCCTTCTCCGCCTCCGCCTGTGATAGGCGGAACACTGAATTTCCCAGCAGTCAGTGTTCCGCCTATCACGGACATCCGTTCATTCTCATACTACGGACGAGTATGAGAGGATGTCCGTGATAGGCGGAACACAGGCTGCTGGGAAATTGAGTGTTCCGCCTATCACAGGCGGAGGACGGAGGCGCGGCTTTTGAATTGTAGAATGGCCGCCGAGAAGAGCGGCGATCCATCGGCACGACACGGGACGGAGGAGGCACGACACGGGACGGAGGAGGCACGGGACAGAGGAGGCACGGGACAGAGGAGGCACGGGACAGAGGAGGCTCAGGACAGAGGAGGCTCGGGACGACGGCGGCTCGGGACGGAGGCTTGGGACACAGGTAGGCTGGACACACACACAAGGCTGCACGGACACACACACACACACACACACACACACACACACACACACACACACACACACACACACACAGGGATGGATGGATGGATGGATACACACACACACACACACAGGGATGGATGGATGGATGGATGGATACACACACACACACACACACACACACACAGGGATGGATGGATGGATGGATGAATACACACACACACACACACACACACACAGGGATGGATGGATGGATGGATACACACACAGGGATGGATGGACGGACACACACACAGGGATGGATGGATGGATGGATGGATGGACGGACACACACACAGGGATGGACGGACACACAGGGATGGACGGACACACAGGGATGGACAGCCATGTCTCACCCTCGGCTTATACACGAGTCAATAAGTTTTCCAGTTTTTTGGGGGTAAATTGGGGGCCTCGGCTTATATTCGGGTCGGCCTATACTCGAGTATATACGGTAATTCTCATGACACAGTAAGCCAGTGGATCATCGACTGGAAAGCTCTCCATCTCTGTTTTTGCCCCTAGATAATTGTCCACCGTGTGATGCAGATGCTGCCGATGGGATGTGGAATCTGACAGCCCTGGGCGGCTAGGACTAAAAAAAATTATGAAATGCATCACTTAGGTGGCCGCCTTCTCCACCGCCCCTCTCTCTTTTTTTTTTTCATTTGTGTGAGGTTCAAAGTGAATTTTTTAAATATTCTTTCTCTTATTATGCAAAAGACATAGACAAGTATATATTGAATAGCACATTTCTATAGTTAAATTTCTTGTTACATCACTTTATTTGTAATCCCCATGTCCGCAATTCCGATATCCCCAATCCCCGAAAAAAAAGAGCCCCACGACACCCCAATCAATCCCTCCTCTTTCTGCCCCTCCCAATCCCCCTTTTTTTAATCCCATTAGGCATCTATCACAGTTATATATCCATAGGATTTTTTTAAATCCATCCATTTCCCCCATATAATGCAGTATACCTCCAATGAGTCCTCTATGGTATGTATTGTTTCCTCTAGTGATCTCACCTAGTCCACCCTTGCTACCCACTCCTTCATTTTCGGGGCTTCTTGAGTTCTCCATAGACTCAAGATCAAACTTTTAGCTGCATTTAAGAGATATGGGACTATGGTATTCTTTTACTGGAAGACTGTTTCTCTCGTGTCATTATGTCTCCAGTTCAGTAATGGGTTGGTAAAGGTGTGGCTAGGAGAAGTATTTTTACCCTTGAAATGTTTGGAGGGTATGATACAGTATGCTAGTATTGCCTTATTTTCAAAACAGCCCCAGACTGTAGTAAATATTTCAAATGTTCTCTGTTTCCTATTTGAATCAGCTGTACATATTTTGTTAAGAGCTGCAGCCTCATCTGTAATTACATGTCATATTACCACAATGGACATTTAAAAGGTCAGATAACAAATACGAGATGAAAACAGACATGTTCACCATCCAGGCAAGAAATTTTTTTCTTTTTTTAATTACTATTGATGACTGTCTGGTCTTTCCTTGTTTCTAAATCAATTTCTATTATAAGAACTTAATACATTGATTTCCTAGTATTCGACCTTCAACTTTTTCTCATTGTAAGATAATGTAAAATTATGCTGATAAATGTGTTTTCTTCATACTTTATGTGGACTAATTGTAGGTACCTGGGTAAAATAGGGCTGGAACTAGCATTTAATATTTACAGCCTTGATTGACCAGTATACAACACAAAAGTGGCACTGGATTGGGATTTTTCAGACATTTCAACTACTTAATTATTCATAAAATACAAGTTTTAGTTGTCACTTAATATAAAAACATTAAAAATGATGTACAAAACGATTAAAACATCTAGTGATCACAGTATAACTTGGGTAGCCAATTCTCATATTCCAACATGTTTCAAAATATTCTCTTCTTCAAGAGAAATCAGAAAGTACAAACAGAACCCAATGGATCACATGACACACAACTGATAAAAACACATCACACTGGAGGGGTGTGCGACCATTACTCCCCAGTGGACCCAGGTTCACTTCACTCAAAAAGATCCACAAACACCAGTCATATTTAATCTTGTGCTGTGGTAAGAAGTGGGGTCATCCTCTTCAATGGACACAGGAAAATTCCTTGTCCTGCCCACCCGAGGGAGGTTATCCCACATGCGTTTTAGTTTGTATCCCAGCTCCCACTTTGCATTTTGTCATAAGCGTCTTTATCAGGGGCACATTGGCAGGCAGCCACCACAATTATATAAGGAGAAAGCACCTACAGAGGGACAGGAGCCCATAGGTCATGGCATCAATCGCAGGAGGATCTATGCGCTCAGTGGGATATGCTACCACAACCTACTGTATACTGTACAATCTTGGTTACTGGCATTGTGGGGTTGTGTGCTGATTCGAGTGCTGTATGCTCTGCGATAAATTGTAAGTGCATATACACAATGACATTATTTTTTAAGTGGATTTACAATATGGGAGCTGTGTTTCTTATCTCTTACCATAACATGAATAATGAGAAAGAGGTGTGGAGTACTGTTCTGGGCAGGGCTGTCTTTAATTTTGATTGGGCCCTGGGCAAACATTTTCATCCCCCTCCATTCTGAGACATACAAAAAAATAGCAGACTCAAAGTTTACTGTAGCAGATCATGCATTGATTGTTTGCCAGAGGTTACAGCCTATCCTTACCGCTCACTGGCTGGTTGCTAGATGTTACAGCACATAATTTCTGCTTCCTGATTGATTGCTAGAGGTTACTGCACATTAGTAGCACACACTGATTGGTTGCTGTAGGTTAATGCACATCATTACCACTCACTGAGCAGTGGAGCAATCCCAAATAATTGAGCAAGTAAAGCGGCACATTAATACACATACTACAGCAGGGTCAGATAGTGCAGACATACTGCAGGAGATTACCAGAAACTGTGGACATACTGCACGAGATTACCAGAGACTGCAGACATACTGCACAAGATTACCAGACTGCAGACATACTGCATGAGATTATAAGAGACTGCGGACATACTGCACAAGATTACCAGAGACTGCAGACATACTGCATAAGATTACCAGACTGTGGACATACTGCACAAGATTATAAGAGACTGGACATACTGCACAAGATTATAAGAGACTGTGGACATACTGCACAAGATTACAAGAGACTGCGGATACACTGCACGAGATTACTAGAGACTGTGGACATACTGGATAAGATTACCAGACTGCGGACAAACTGCACAAGATTACCAGACTGCGGACATACTGCACAAGATTACCAGATTGCGGACATACTGCACAAGATTTTAAGAGATTGTGGACATACTGCACAAGATTTTAAGAGATTGTGGACATACTGCACAAGATTATAAGAGACTGCAGACATACTGCACAAGATTATAAGAGACTGCGGACATACTGCACAAGATTACAAGAGACTGCGGACATACTGCACAAGATTATAAGAGACTGCGGACATACTGCACAAGATTATAAGAGACTGTGGACATACTGCACGAGATTACATGAGACTGAGGACATACTGCACAAGATTATCAGAGACTGCGGACATACTGCACAAGATTACCAGAGACTACGGACATACTGCATGAGATTACCAGAGACTGCGGACATACTGCACAAGATTATAAGAGACTGTGGACATACTGCACAAGATTACAAGAGACTGCAGACATACTGCACGAGATTACCAGAGACTGTGGACATACTGCACAAGATTACTAGACTGCGGACAAACTGCACAAGATTACCAGACTGCGGACATACTGCACAAGATTACCAGATTGCGGACATACTGCACAAGATTTTAAGAGATTGTGGACATACTGCACGAGATTCTAAGAGACTGTGGACATACTGCACAAGATTACCAGACTGCGGACAAACTGCACAAGATTACCAGACTGCAGACATACTGCACAAGATTACCAGATTGCGGACATACAGCACAAGATTTTAAGAGATTGTGGACATACTGCACAAGATTATAAGAGACTGTGGACATACTGCACAAGATTATAAGAGACTGCGGACATACTGCACAAGATTATAAGAGACTGTGGACATACTGCACAAGATTATAAGAGACTGCGGACATACTGCACAAGATTATAAGAGACTGTGGACATACTGCACGAGATTACATGAGACTGCGGACATACTGCACAAGATTACCAGAGACTGCAGACATACTGCATGAGATTTCCAGAGACTGTGGACATACTGCACAAGATTACCAGACTGCGGACATACTGCACAAGATTATCAGAGATTGCGGACATACTGCACAAGATTATAAAATAAGGTGACCAGATTTTTTAAATGAAATCCGAGGACATACTTTTGTTTTTACTAGTAATGGCAGCAATCAGCGACTCATAGCGGGACTGCGATATTGCGGTGGATAAATCGGACACTAATGCCGCGTACACACGACCGGTGTTCCGATGGAGTTTCACTGAAACTGTCTTGCCTTCACACAATCACACCAAAGTCCGACCATCTAGAATGCGGTGACATACAAAAAGTACGATGGGACTAGAAAAAGGAAGTTCAATAGCAAGTAGCCAACAGCTGCAGTCTCGTACTTGCTTCAGAGCATGCGTCGTTTTTGGTCCTTTGGAACAGCATACAGACGAGCGGTTTGCCTGATAGGAATTGGTTCAGTCGGAAATAATTAGAACATGTTCTATTTCTAGGTCCGTCAGAATTTTTCAAAAAACAAAAAGACAGATGAGGCCCACACATGATCGGAATATCTGATTAAAAGATTCTGTCGGACATTCCGCTTGTGTGTACGCACCATTAGTGACACTTTTGTCACTTTGTGGGAACCAGTGACACAAATACAGTGATCAGTGCTAAAAATGTGTCACTTTACTAATGGGAAGGGAATAACATCTAGGGCAATCAATGGGTTAAATGTGTGCCTAACAAGTGTTTTTTCACTGTGGGGGAGGTACTTTTACTAAGGGAAAACATAGATCCCTGTACCTGCTTTGCAGGAACACAGGATCAATGTCTTCCACACTGACAGAATGGCAAACTGCCTTGTTTACATAGGCAGACCACTAGGCGAGT
Organism: Lithobates pipiens; assembly: GCF_037356315.1. Classification (NCBI taxonomy): domain Eukaryota; kingdom Metazoa; phylum Chordata; class Amphibia; order Anura; family Ranidae; genus Lithobates; species Lithobates pipiens. Next base: position 102,349,970 of record NW_027507785.1, read on the forward strand.
CCGCCGAATCCGCTGATTGGCTCTGACACCCAGAAATGCAGGATCACGTATATACGTGATCCTGCACAGCGCGACCCCCCTGTAGCAGTAAATCTGCTATCAGGTGATTGGAAACTGGTTAAGATCATCAGCATTATGACAACTCACAGGCAGAGGGCGCTCTATCATGGCTCTGACTGGCTCTGTCACAGTGTGTCACATAACATGGCTGCTGGGTGATGATTTTGTTAACTTCTGACCAATAATTGCCTGCTGCCTGTGAATTCTGATACCATCCATTATGCCAGAGAGACAGACACAGTGCATTGTAGTCTATTCAGCCCCAAAGCACACCTGTGTTGAAGCCTTGAAGGCACTGGTAGCCCATCTGCTTCCCTGGATCTGCTTCCCCTCTATTCCTGATGCTGGACATCGTCAGCTGAGCTCAGCTGCCTCTCTCTCTGCCCGTTGCCACCTCTGCCACCTGCCTCACAGCCTCTCAGGTCTCACTCTCCCGGCCCCAGGTACCACTGGGTGGGGAGTGGAGGAAAATGACTCTGCTGGGGAAGGCAAGGAGATAAGCAGGTAAGCAGCTGGCTGGGATTTGAGTCAAGACAGAAGAACATGTGAGCTGAGCTGAATGAGCATGTGCCGGAAACTGAAGAAATAGTCCATCCACTCTGACCAGCACATCATCATCAGAAAGGGACACAGAAAAAATACACCCCCCCAAGCTAGTAGGAGTGGGGGGGGGGTGTAATTCAGATTTTTTTTTATTCTGCACTGACTGTCTTTGAAAATTGCCCCAGCTTCTGTTGAAGTCAAATCCGGGGACAAAACTGGGGACAGAATTGGTCCGGGGACAGTGTCCTCAATCTGGGGACTGTCCCCTGAAACTGGGGACATCTGGTCACCCTACTATAAGAGACTGCGGACATACTGCACAAGATTACAAGAGACTGCGGACATACTGCACGAGATTACCAGAGACTGTGGACATACTGCACAAGATTACCAGAGACTGTGGACATACTGCACACGATTACCAGACTGCAGACAAACTGCACAAGATTACTAGACTGTGGACATACTGCACAAGATTACTAGACTGCGGACATACTGCACAAGATTACCAGACTGCGGACATATTGCACAAGATTATAAGAGACTGCGGACATACTGCACAAGATTTTAAGAGACTGCAGACATACTGCACAAGATTACAAGAGACTGCGGACATACTGCACAAGATTATAAGAGACTTCGGACATACTGCACAAGATTATAAGAGACTGCGGACATACTGCATGAGATTACAATAGACTGCAGACATACTGCATGAGATTACCAGAGACTGCGGACATATTGCACGAGATTATCAGAGACTGCGGATATACTGCATGAGATTATCAGAGACTGCGGACATACTGCATTAGATTATAAGAGACTGTGGATATAATGCATGAGATTACCAGAAACTGTGGATATACTGCATGAGATTACCAGAGACTGTATATACTGCATGAGATTATCAGAGACTGTGGATATACTGCATGAGATTATCAGAGACTGCGTGGGCCCCCTTCAAAGATTGGGCCCAGGGCAGGTGCCCTGTTTGCCCTGAGTTAAAGACGGCCCTGGTTCTGGGGATCAGGAGACATTCTGATACACAACATGTGATATATAACCATTCCATATTGGGGGTCATATAAATCTAGTAAGCCTCTTGCAGAACATAGATGTTGTGTGACACTGAAAGCTTTGGAGCAGGATGTTTTCCCACTGGGCTTCACATATTTAAAGGGGACTAGCTCTCTTTCCATTCAATGTTTTGGAACTGCTTTAGTATGTGTTAAAATTTGGGGTGAACAGCGAACATAAAAAGGTTTGTCATATAGTTCAAAAGTATTGTCATCTCTTTGCTACTGACAATGTGATTGCAAAGTATGTTAATCCATATCCTCAGATCACATATAATTAAGAAGTCCAGATCCTTAAAGGACCAATTGGTTCATAGCCACCTTATGCCTAGACAGGGGGGATCAAGCCGCAGGGGAACTGCTCCATGCGGTAGGTGTGAATTGTTTCAGATTTCTAATCAATTCAGCTGAGTTGGATTTGCCAAATAGTAGGATTTTTTAAACCTCACTTTTTTGTGAATTGTCAATCGATAGGTGTTGTCTACTACATGGTGTGCAATTTTCAAACATTCTATGTAGGAAAAACTAAAAGACCATTTTTCCACAGAATCAGAGATCATGTTTCTCTTGTTCTCATCCCATTAGTCGTCATATGGGACTCTACCATTAATTTAAGGTCTCAAAAATGAAATTCTTTGGGCTTCAACATTTACCAACTCATGACAGTGGTGGGGATCTTGATAGGACTCTCCTTCAGCGGGAAACAAGATGGATTCATTCCTTGGCAGCCACTGTCCATCCAGGTTTGAATGAATCCATCATCTACAAACCATTCTTCTAGATAGATTTAGCCATGCTCTTCTAACTCTGAGAATATCAGATTAGTTCTCATCATTCTTTATATGGTTTGATGTATAATGCATTTCCAATTCTGATTGGCTATTGTGGATTGCTGTAACGTCGATTGCAGATTTGCACAGTATTTCTAGGTCATCCTTGGTCAATTTAATAATTTTTTTCAGATTTGTTTTAAATATGAATACAAATTATGGTTATTGTTTTTTTTGTCTCTTATTAGGTTGACAATCTTTGAGTGTTTATTTTTAAACACCACTCTACTTTTGAATCCACTATCACGGAGAATCTTTTGGATCTTGTGGCCATAGGGACACCCAGGGCGTCATTCTTGGTGTGACCTATGGTTTTCACTGGGTGGCACCGTTCATCGCCTGGGTGACCTATGTCCCACTTAGTTGGATTGCTTTTTATATGCCCCTCCTATTTTGTGGATTAATAATCTCTCCTCCTGGTTAGAATGTCTTTCCAGCTTGCCCAATGGTCAGTTTGGGGTCGGATGTTATTTATTAATTAGTTAGTTATTTCTTTTCGTAGTGTTTATTCCATTTCTTGCTGACAGTTCCGGGTCTTTTGTGATGGTATTACATCACTTCCGGCCAATCACCATCCTTAGGGCGTCACTTCCGGTAGACACTGTTGCCGTAATGACGTCACTTCCGGTGTGACTCAGGTCACGCTATTAGGTGATCATCTAGCATCCTCACCCTCTGATTTTGTCCCCAATAGGGCCAATTATCAGTGGGTGGAGGGGAGTATATTAACAGCACCTATTTTGGGTTGTCGGTAGTGTGCCAGCATGGGAGGGAGAAGGATGTGTTGGCGAAAACTAAATTGAAGGTTACTTTACCACTGCTGTTCAGCGCTGTTCATTGTGTATTTAACTATTGAAATCTGTTCTAACTAGGTTTATTATCTCTCTGATTAAGGGGTCATTATTTGACTACAATTCAGTGATGAGTTCACTCCATCTTTCTCGTCATCTTTATCCAGTCTTGCTGTAGAGTTGGTGACCAAAGGTTTAACCTGTGATTACAGCAATAAAATACCTCATTACAGATTAAAAGCTATTTTAGATAAATTAGTTGTGTCTGGACCTTAACAGTGATTGCTTTTTGCCTTAGTATTTAATTCTGTCCTTCACCTTATCCCATAGCTTTTGGATCACTGACTGGTGGCTGCATTTTGGATACAGCCCCTCTATGGTTTCACCACATGATACATCTGTTGATATCCCCATGACTATGGAATGGAGCCTTAATTCATAAGTAAATGGTTGTGAACATCCAGGTAATTATTATGACCATCTATTACTTGTTTGCTATGCTGTCTTCAATCAATGAATGCTATTTTAAATTTGTTCAAAATTTATTTATTTTTGTATTGTAATTGTTATAATTGTTAATTGCTGTGCTTTTCAACAAAATTCTGTTTACTCCTAGTGCGTATTGTGCCTGATATTAATTATGTCTCCTGAAGAAGCCAATATCAAGGCGAAACATGTAGAGGAGAAATCAGTCAGCACACGTATTAGTACTGTATTATTAACATTTACTCTCTGTATGTCTTGTTTTTACTTTTTGAACAAATTTTTGCTTTCATAAAAATAATTTTTTCTGTTCTTGCACCTTAAAAATACCATTTAATTTCTCTAATTTTTCAATTATTAAAGTTAGACTCCACCTGGATATACTAGTTGTGATGTAGTAGTTGGGATTATACTGTATGCACAGTTTCACTAACACATGTCAAAGTTGTGTTCAGACAGTAACATTTGTTTTACCCTCCATCACAAAGGGGTTAAGAAAAAAAAACATTTGACTTTAGAATCACTTTAAGTGTAATTACATTAATATTTTAACTGACACACAAGTGTATTTTTTTAAATTTATTCTTTATTTTCAATAAGTTTTTCACTATTACAAACATGAGATCTATACAATAATCAGGCCTTACAATAATTAGTTACTTTTACCCTAAGACCCTCTCCCTACAAAAAGAAAAAAAAAACTTGATTTATTACAATATAACTTTGTTTAGGGGTTAGCTTTAGGCTGGCCACAATGGAACACATTTCTTTCCTTTCCACGGGTTGCAGAAAAGAAATTATCTAGATTCTCCCATCAACCTAGACAGTGTTGATGCGGGAACCCCTCCTGCCGAGCCATTGTCTTCTCCTGACGGGGAAAGACAATGGCTCCTGATGGGGAAATACGTCCACGACAGGAGAAGACAGTGATTATTGCTATCGGCTAGAGCAGCTACTAGCAATAATTGAAGGTAAAACCTGGCATGCTGGTTGTACCCAAATTGATCAATCAGTCTGGTACATTCAGCCTGCCCATACATGGTTTTGTAGCCGTGTATGGTCTGCCTAATATTAGGCTTATGTTTTAGAATTCAAGTGTTCAAAATATCATTATAGGCAATGTTTACATACACATTCAATTAAATTACACGTATTTTAATTTTAAGAATAATTACAGTTTTGCTGGTTTCAATCTAGTCACTATTTGTCATATCTCGCCTATGGGGGTGTTGGGGGGAAGAAAGACAATGCTGTTGCAAATTGGAAAGCATTTTGCAGCCTTGTGAACCCTACAACGGAAGTTGCACAGAAAGGGGCATATTGGCAGGATCAACAGGCAAATGTGGCACGGAAATGAAACAGAGCACTGGGGAATATATCAAATTCCAGATGGAAGAATTGCTTGATACAGTTTAATGAGAGATGGTTAAGATTGTTAAGGTTTTCGTGAAGAAAGGCATTTGTCCTTGGCATTCTCTTTTTGCCCGTATCATAAGCTTCTAATTGAAAACAAATTCATGTAAATGATACAGCAAAAAACAAGACTTTTAGGTGCTCCAAGAAGAGAAATATTTTTCAGACCAATGTCAATAAATCAAAATCAGATTTTTTTTATTTCTAATATCACAATATTATTGTTTTAATTCAACTGGGTTTTACTGTATTGACATTGGTTTAAAAATAAATTATGGGTTGCAGCACCTTAAAAGTCCCATTATGTGTTGCGTCAATACTTGTCTGTTGGTAACACTTACCGTAAGTAGATTTCTGGGATGTTCCCCCATGATCACCTTTAAAGAGCATTAAATGCCTGCAATGTGTTATGAACTTATCAGGTATGTCCATTAATAGGTTTAAATTCTTTGTGTATTTTTTTTCTCCTTGAAAGTCAGAGAAGAACTGCTCCTATTGAATTTCCACACACTTTTTTTTCCTGTTTGACCTGAACTTTAAAGACAGCAGCTTCCCGGCTACATGACCTCAGTTGACCTAGCAAATGTGCATTTTTCAGCAGTTATCAAGATCCTTTCTTTGCATTCAATAGACTACATCTGCTACCCTAAAGAGCAGAGGAGAGAGATATCAAGACAAGATTCTGCCACCCAAACTTTAATTACCTTCACCTATATTTAGACATCACTTCTACACATCTGCAAGGAGCAATTATGGAACAAAAAAGCTTCAATTCAAACAAGATCCAGGTCATGTGCGACTCTTGCTACTGCATCATAAGCAAAAGATGAGGGGTCTTGGCAGCTGTCACAACAGTTACATCTTGCAACATTATGTTATCTATGAGAAATTTCAAAGTAGTAAATCTCCAGATGAATAGCTGGTAGGTGATTTTTCTTTGTATTTTCCTTTTTAAAACTCAAAAATCTTTAACTTTTTTCTTGGTGGTTTCTTATTTTATGTCATTTATTTTATATTTTACTTTGTTTATTGTTTTTTTGTACAAAAAAAGGTAGAACTAGAAAAGAGGTTCGGCAAACAGGCAAGCTAAACGTAATGTTCATCTGCCCACCACAGCAAATCTTCAGCTGTGCATGAAATCATTCATTAGTGATGGTATTAGGCCCTGTTTCACATCAATGTTCAGTCTAGATCTGCCTGTTATTTTTTCAGATGAATCCAGAATGAACCACAATGTGTGCCTAATGCCTATGTGTAGATGAATATAAACAAATGATTATCTGTTTACAACCGCCTACATCTGTGTCCATTCAGGTCTATTTTTTTTTAACAGAACAATGCTAAGTTAGGGCGGAGCTGAATGGATGTACAATTAATGGATGCCATCTGTTTACATCCATTCCATTTTATTTCAGAATGCAAAGACAGATGTAAATTAAACTGAACTGATATATTGTAAACTGAACTGAACTGAAGTGCGAGCTGATAAAAAAAAGGATGTCAACTGAACGGAAGGATATGTAATCTGAATCTATATTCATCAGCTTTTTCTTAGCAAAAAATGTGACTGGACTAATGACACCCATGTGAAAGAACCCTTACTATTGCTGCTAGTGAATGATGGCTTCTTAGGGCTGTGGTTGGTAGAACACTGGTGGCATCCCTGGCCCTATTCAGCTGAATGAAAACAGTGTGGCTGGAGATTTTTGCTGATGTCATTGAACAAATATGGCCACATATAATATGGCCCTTTATGACATTAGCCAGTATCACATGCCTTTTTGTTTACATTCAGCTGCCTGCCAGGGAATCCCCTTGCCAGAAGTGAAAAGGGGTGGAGAAGCATCACTGGTTGCTAGTAGTAATGTGTTGAACTACCTTGTGGTTGGTTTGACCAAGGTTAGGTGAAATTCAAAGAAGTTTAAATACCAAACCCCATTAAAATTAATAGGAGGCAAATATGTCAAATCAAAAATGGCCATTTTCTGCACTAGTAGGCAAGGGGTGTCAAAATAGCATAAGGGAGAGATGGCCACCGCCCTGAGAAACATTTACCAATGCAAAAAGAAATTAAATTCCATTCCATTCATTCAAAAACAATGATTTTTAAATGCCTAAGTTTGAACATTAAAAATGCCCAATTTATTTCTAACATGCCTGTGAAGGGGCACATTTCTTTGATGTAGAGAAAGTTCTGCAGCATTTACAATGTGTTTAAAATTACCAGAAAATGTATTTATTATTTTTTATTTTTAAAACAGTAAGGCCGCGTACACACGGGCGGACTGTCTGACGGACTTGGTCCGCTGAAACGTGTTGTCCGTCCAAACTTGGTTTCAGCGGACAGTCCGCTCGTGAGTAGGCAAGTTGGACGGACTAAGTATGGCGCATGCTCAGAAAGGATTTACACGGCCGAAGGTTGCATTGCAGTGTATTGGACGTCGTATTTCTAGTCCCGTCGTACGTGCCGTACACGTCATCACGCAAGCTTTCAGCGGACTGTCTGTTCGTCGTGTGTGGTCAAGTCCGTTCATTCAAAAGTAGGACGGACTGTCTGTCGGATTGTCTGACGGACTTAGTTGGACGGATAGTCCGCCCGTGTGTACGCGGCCTTACAGATAGACTCCTCCAAGGGTCTGCTATGTATTTTGGAGGATCTTTGGATGGGCCTGTGTGATATATGTATATATATTTTTTTTTTAAGCCAGCAATAATATGTCATTTGCCAATCATTTCAACTGTATAATTTTTTTACTTGTCAAATGTCACTTTTTTTGTAGCACGTCTTTCCAAAATGCATACCAAACCCATTGAATCTGTAATGGATTTTTTTTCATGGGATACCCTATACAGAAAAAAATGTTTAAGGTCCAACAAGAAAACCAATTCAGACCCAGGTCTGATATTTTAAGGAGGAACTAATGATCAATACCAGACTCTTAATCTGGGCATGCAACCTGGATGGTCACCCAGGAAAGGTGGGAAGGGGGTTGAGCAGGAGGGCACCTTGATAGTGGGGTTCCCCCTGGCAAAGTACCTTGTCCTCAAGTTGATGGGGACAAGGGCCTCTTTCCCACAACCATGGCTGGTGGTTATGGGGGTCTTTGGGCAAGGTTTTGGGGGATTTGGAATCCCTCTTTAACAATAAGAGGACACACTGATACCCCCATGTGAATGAGACTGGGCTACATATTACCCCTACTGATGCACAAAAAAAAGTAGTTACGTAGAAATAAAGACTCAAACCAGCGATGCAGAGCCACATCAATCACATAGACTGCCACACATTTTAATGCGATCTGTTGAATATAGTGCTGTGCCCCTATCCCTATGTAATAAGTAACAGAGAGCTGAAACATGACATGTTATCTGGACCTCTTACGCTATGTGTGTCTGTGGTAGATCATCATTTTCTACTACTCTGATGCCAGCCTCACGCCCTCTCCCCTTGGCTTGTGGGGCAGACATCCTTGGTGTCATTCCTGAGTAGGGATGGCCGAACTGTTTGCCCAGCGGTCGTTTCGCGGCGAATTTTGCGTGTTCGCGATTCGCCCGATCGGCGGTCTATTGCCGCTGTTCGCCTGGTGGACATATGTGTTTACAGTGTGAAAGAACTTTGACCCATGATGACACATCCATCATGGGGTACAGGACAGCCAATTGAGACATTTCAGCACATGGACAATTGGACATCCCCCCTACCTTATAAATAGACCTGATCTGGCGGCCATTTTACATTCTGTCTTATTTCAGTGTAGGGACAGAGACGCTGTGTGGAGCAGGGAGAGACTGTAGTGACACAAATCGCTAGCTATTAGGTCCACAAAAGTCATTTTAAGGACTGGTATGGTATAGGTGTAGTACAGTATATAGGGTTGAGTGCACTGCTGTGTTGGTGATTGCAGCAGCCTGTCTTTTGTCAGTGCAGGGAGGGACAGGACGCTGTGTGCAGCAGGGACAGTCAGTTTAATCACTAGCTAGCTATTACTATTAGGTCCACAAAGGTCCTTTTAAGGACTGGTATAGGTGTACAGTATATAGGGTTGTACACGTATAATATACTTTCTTGCAAATATAGAAAGAATATTTTACTTGACTGCTGCCCTATTCGGCAGCAGTCCTTTATCAGTGTAGGGACTGAGGTACAGTCTGCAAATCACTAGCTACTTGGTCCACAAAGGTCCTTGTAAGGACTGGTATAGGTGTACAATATATAGGGTAGTGGTGCACTGCTGCAGATTGCTGCCCTATTCTGCAACAGTCCTTTATTAGTGTAGGGACTGAGGTTCAGTCTGCAAATCACTAGCTACTTGGTTCACAAAGGTCCTTGTAAGGACTGGTATAGGTGTACTATTTGGAGGGTTGTGGTGCACTGCTGCAGATTGCTGCCCTATTCTGCAGCAGTCCTTTATCAGTGTAGGGACTGAGGTACAGTCTGCAAATCACTAGCTACTTGGTCCACAAAGGTCCTTGTAAGGACTGGTATAGGGGTACTATTTGGAGGGTTGTGGTGTACTGCTTCAGATTGCTGCCCTATTCTGCAGCAGTCCTTTATCAGTGTAGGGACTGAAGTACAGTCTGCAAATCACTAGCTACTTGGTCCACAAAGGTCCTTGTAAGGACTGGTATAGGTGTACTATTTTGAAGGTTGTGGTGCACTGCTGCAGATTGCTGCCCTATTCTGCAGCAGTCCTTTATCAGTGTAGGGGCTGAAGTACAGTCTGCAAATCACTAGCTACTTGGTCCACAAAGGTCCTTGTAAGGACTGGTATAGGTGTACTATTTGGAGGGTTGTGGTGTACTGCTGAAGATTGCTGCCCTATTCTGCAGCAGTCCTTTATCAGTGTAGGGACTGAGGTACAGTCTGCAAATCACTAGCTACTTGGTCCACAAAGGTCCTTGTAAGGACTGGTATAGGTGTACTATTTGGAGGGTTGTGGTGCACTGCTGCAGATTGCTGCCCTATTCTGCAGCAGTCCTTTATCAGTGTAGGGACTGAGGTACAGTCTGCAAATCACTAGCTACTTGGTCCACTTGGTGCTGGTGTCAGTGCACTCTATCACGGTGCTGGTGTCAGTGCTCTATATCACGGTGCTGGTGTCAGTGCACTCTATCACGGTGCTGGTGTCAGTACTCTATATCACGGTGCTGGTGTCAGTGCTCTATATCATGGTGCTGGTCTCAGTGCTCTCTATCACGGTGCTGGTGTGGTGTCAGTGCACTCTATCACGGTGCTGGTGTCAGTGCACTCTATCACGGTGCTGGTGTCAGTGCTCTATATCACGGTGCTGGTGTCAGTGCACTCTATCACGGTGCTGGTGTCAGTGCTCTATATCACGGCGCTGGTGTCAGTGCTCTATATCACGGTGCTGGTGTCAGTGCACTCTATCACGGTGCTGGTGTCAGTGTTCTATATTAAGGTGCTGGTGTCAGTGTACTCTATCACGGTGCTGATGTCAGTGCTCTATATCACGGTGCTGGTGATCATCTCCTGCACCCTTGTCATAACCTACCCTGACCTTTCCTCTCCTCCATTGCCTTCATGCGCTCCTGAGTCCTGAATTGTCAAAATTTCACATATAAAAAAAGAATGCTTGTAGTTGTCGATCTCAGATTCACTTCATACATGTGTTATGTCAGTGGCCATGTGGTGGGACTATGTGTGCACAGCTAATAATCATTTTGTGGCTGGAAATATGACCTGTAGGTTTTTAAAGTTCGCCTGCCATTGAAGTCAATGGGGCCTGCCGCAAACTTTGCGGTTCGCAAACTTTCGGCCACGTTCGCGGTTCGCGTTCGCTAAACGTCCCGTTGGAAGTTCGTCCATCTCTGTTCCTGAGGTTTTGTGGTTTTATTTCCAAGTTGATGTATATCTTGTCAGTAGCATCCATTCTTGAGGAACTAAATTTATGTTCATGAAATGTCTTGAGAAATGGGATGTGTTCTCCTTATCAATTTGAATGTATGAAAACATCTGTGAGAAGTTTGATTGAATAGATATACAAATATAGTGTATACCTTACATAGATGCATACTGGAACATAGTAAATCCAATTTCTCATTTTTATCTCCTACGCAAGTATTGAGATTTTTTATGTATGCAATAATAAATTGTTATTTTACTTCTAATTCATTTGCATGTTGGTGATGTGCCTTATTTAACCACTTCAGCCCCGGACCAATTGTCAGCCTAAGGACCAGAGGTCTTTTTACAATTTCGCACTACACTGCTTTAACTGATAATTGCGCGGTCATGCAATGTTGTACCCAAACGAAATTTGCGCCCTTTTCTTCCCACAAATAGAGCTTTCTTTTGATGGTATTTGATTGCCTCTGCGATTTTTATTTTTTGCGATATAAATGGAAAAAGACCGAAAATTTTGATAAAAAAAGATTTGTTATAAGAAAAATCGAATAAACTCAATTTTAGTCATACATTTAGGGCAAAATGTATTCAGCCACATGTCTTTAGTAAAAAAAATGTCAATAAGCGTATATTTATTGGTTTGCGCAAAAGTTATAGCGTCTACAAACTAGAGTACATTTTCTGGAATTTACACAGCTTTTAATTTATGACTGATCTAATTTCTTGAGGTGTTAAAATGGCAGGGCAGTACAAACCCCCCCCCCCCAAATGACCCCATTTTGGAAAGTAGACACCCCAAGGAAATTGCTGAGGGGCATGTTGAGCCCATTGAATTTTTTTTTGTCCCAAGTGATTGAATAATGACACAAAAAAAAAGTTTACAAAAAGTTGTCACTAAATGATATATTGCTCACACATGCCAACGTTGTATGTGGAATTGAACCCCAATATATATTCTGCTGCTTCTCCTGAGTACGGGGATACCACATATGTGGGACTTTTTGGGAGTCTAGCTGCGTACGGCACCCCGAAAACCAATCATTGCCTTCAGGATTTCTAAGGGTGCAAATTTTAGATTTCACTCCTCACCTACCTATCACAGTTTCGAAGGCCATAAAATGCCAAAATAGGGGCGCATGCGCGGCGCGGTGAGGAGAGGACGCATGGAGTGAGAGCTCCGTGAGCCGGTGAGATAAAGATCACTTCCCTGGGGGATTTCAGCCCGCGAACCCGATCCTTTTCTGCCTATACCCCTAGGGGACTCTGAGGTGCATGCCGACACACAAAGCCCGCCGTGGGAAAGCTACACAGAAGTCCCTAACAACTTACCTCCTCCGGACGAGAGAGCTGAGCGGGATGTCGTAAAATGGCGCCCAGCCTCCGCACGCTCAGACAGCTACTCCAGGCCCGAGTCCCCCTCCGGCATGTCCAACGTCTGCTAGTGAGTATGCAGTGCACCTTACCAAGGCAGAGCTGGATGCTAGCCTCTCTGCTATGTATGAGAAACTTGCCAATAAGTTCTAGGTGGAACTTCACAAGTCCACTAACACGCTGACTCAGGAACTAGCAGCGCTGGGGGGAAGAACAGACTTACTGGAGGCTAAGCATGACGAACTGCAACTAGCATATTCTGACTTGCGGAGAGATTATGACTCCATTACTGACACTGTCACTCAATTACAATCTAATCTCGAAGATTTGGACAATAGAAATAGGCGCAATAATCTCAGGGTGAGGGGGGTCCCGGAGCAGACCACAGATTTGCTCCCAGCTATTAAGAGACTGTTTATGTCCCTTTTACCGGACTCCCAAGAAAGCGCGTTTGCCTGTGATAGGATACACAGAGCGTTGCGGCCTAAACCCCCTGATGACAAGCCTCCCAGAGACATTGTGTTGTGTCTTAAGGACTTTCTTATTAAAGAGGAAATTCTGCGAGCATCCCGCAATACCTCTAATATTCAACTAGATGGCGTTAGAGTCCAAATCTACCCAGATCTATCCCCAGCAACTTTGGAAAAACTAAGGAACCTAAAGGAAGTTACCTCCACTCTACAAACGGCGGGAATCAGATACCGCTGGGGATTCCCCTTTAAATTGCAAGTTCCTTATAATGGAACGACCTACACGGTCACCACGCTACAAAATGGAAAGGAATTGCTTATCAAGCTCGGTCTTTTGGCGCCCGAACACCCTCCGAGACTTCCATCCACCCGTCGCCCTTCGCCAATCTGGGCTACTCCATCTCCTCAGAGGGATCGCAGGCGACATCGTCAGGAGCTCCGTGATCTGCAACTGTGATCGACATGGAGGATCTACACGAGTGGCATACTTCCTATACCCTAGTTCTTAATGGACTTTCCTGGTATACGGTCAAGGTTCCTTTTTTTTTCCTTTCCTCTTTTTTGTTATTATTTTTTCATGTGATTTTACACTGTTGGCATCATCTGTGCTCTGACTAATCTCACTGCACCCGCTTAAGTGACCCCCTGCTCTACATTATCCACGACTGGTTACTCCAGTCTCTACCATTTTCAGGGCTCGGGTCCCGGACTTTGGGCCCTGGGTTCTGGGACTGCACTGGTCATTAGTGTAACAGTGCCCCATATATAGAGCATTGGACTTTAGAGTCCGTTTGACTTATGACTGTTTGTTTTTCTATCGGGGGAACCAGCATGTTGAGTTTTGGTTCCGGTTTACCCCCAAGGCCATATTATTTCATTACCGTTTTGTTTTCATTATTCCTTGGTTTATCTATCTGTTCATTTTGTTACCTACCACAAGTGTATGTTCGGTCTTATTTTTTTTGTGCGCCCTACCACTCTGGTATGATTTGCTCCGTATGCCAGACGTGCCATATATCATCTGTGTGCAATATGGAGTTCATGATTAGTTCTGTGTGTGAGACCCTATGTGCTCATTCTCCGCTTGAGAGCCTACCTCTGACGAGACCCAGTCCCTACCTGTATACCTGCTCTTCCCACATGCTAACATTTGACATCATAGTATTATGGGGCTTAGAGTAGTGTCACATAATGTGGAAGGCTTTAACACCCCTCACAAGCGCAGGAAAGCATTTAAACAGTATAGACATGTGGGGGGGGGATATTTTGTTTCTCCAAGAAACGCATTTTTCAGAATCGAACCACCCACGATATTTTGACCGCCATTATAGGCAGCATTATTTTACCACGTTTAGCTCCAAATCCAGAGGGGTTGCTATTTTTTTAAGAAACTCAGTGCAATTTGATGTTAGGCACATGTATAAAGATCCCTCTAGTAGGTTTATCATCCTACAGGGGTTACTAAATGGTAAGGAGATCACATTGGCTAATGTATATGCACCTAATGCCTCACAAGCTTCTTTTTTTGCCTCTTTCTTTCAGATCCTGGACAGGTACCTTTCTCCCCACTTATTGCTCGGTGGTGATTTCAACTTGGTGGCGCATTCTAAGCTGGACAGAAGCCGAGTTGTGAGTACAGCTAACGCCTTTCCGAGGTCCCTTGTCTGTTTGCTCAGTTCCCATCAACTGCTTGACACATGGCGAGCCCATAATGTGGGTGCCAGAGACTATACGTTTTACTCCCACCCTCATGACAGCTATTCCAGACTTGACTATATTTTTAGTACCCCAGTTTTATTAGCGAACTCAACAACTGCCAATATTCTCCCATGTCCCTGGTCTGACCATCAGATAGTGACGTTCACAGTTTCACACATCGATATCTCACCGGTCAATGCCTCTTGGCGTCTTAATGATTCTCTTCTTTCTGACCCAGCCCTAGTAAAGGAGGTTGCCGACCACATTGACGACTACTTTAAATTAAATGCCACCGACGACATCTCCCCCTCCACACTGTGGGCCGCCCACAAAGTGGTTATCCGGGGTCATTTGATTTCATTAGCAGCGACACGGAAAAGACAGAGATTGCAGGATATCTCCAGACTGTCTGATGAACTAGCGAAACTATATCATGCTCATGGCCAAACACACTCTCCAGACACGTTTGCATTGATTTTGACGAAACGAGCAGAACTGGACTCACTTCTTTCTGAGCGGACGGAGAAGGCGCTGAGATGGTCTAAGGCCAAATTCTTATTGCACAGCAACTCAGCTTCTGCGATGTTTGCCAGGAAGTTGAACTCTACTATGCGACCACCGCACACCTATAAGCTCAGAAATTACAAGGGAGAAATGGTTACCCATCCCACAGAAGTTTTGGGGCTGTTTTCCAAGTTTTATCGGGATTTGTTGGCGGCTCCAGCTTCCCTGCCTGGTCCTTCCGCAAAAGATTGGCTTGATAGCCTTCCCCTCCCCTCGCTCACAGTGGAGCAAACTATGTCGTTGAATGCCCCTTGCAGCCTGGAGGAACTTCAGACAATAGTTTCCTCGCTGAAGCCCTCCAGAGCCCCAGGACCGGATGGATTCACTTCCACGTATTATAAAAAATTCTCATCCCAACTACTTCCCTATTTAGTAAAAATGTTTAACTTTGTATTAAAAGGCCACACTTTCCCTGAAGACATGCTACTTACGAACATGTCTCTGATACCCAAACCGGATAAGGATCACTCCCTCCCTCAAAATTATAGACCAATTTCAGTAATTAATAATGATTTGAAATTATTCGGCCGCCTACTGGCAAATAGACTTTCCAATATTATCCCCACTCTGATATCCCCTGACCAAACTGGCTTTATCCCCTCTCGCCAAATTACAGATAATATCCGCTTAACCTCCAATATTATTCAAGACGCCAATTTATTTTCCAAAAAAGTTTTAATGTTAAGCCTAGATATACATAAGGCTTTTGATAGCGTAACCTGGCCCTATCTAGAATCCGTCCTGTCCAAATTCGGGTTTGGGGGGGCTTTTGTGCATGGCTTCAGGGCTCTATACCATCACCCCTGCACCCGTATTAAACTCCCGGGGTGTTCTTCGGAATATTTTCCGCTGGGTAGAGGGACCAGGCAGGGATGCCCTCTTTCTCCCTTGCTCTTCGCCCTGGCGGTGGAGCCGCTAGCCAGGGCGATCTGTCTGAACCCTGACATTAAGGGATATGCTAAGGGGGAACAGGTCTTTACGTTAAGTATGTACGCTGATGATGTACTGTTATTTTTGTCAGACCCGGTTGTCTCACTGCCAAACCTGATCCCACTGTTGAACTCCTTCCATGGCTTGTCTGGCCTTGGGGTTAACCTCGCTAAGTGCGCTGCCCTTCCAATCAATATTCCTGATCATACTCTTACGTGTATCCAATCGAGCTTTGGATTCACGCTATGCAGGGACACATTACCCTACTTAGGCGTTAAGCTGGCTGCATCCCTCCCAAAACTATATTTTGCAAATTACCCCAAAGTCTTTGCTTACGTTAAGCAATTATTGCATTCGTGGGATAGATATCATATTTCATTTATGGGTAGAATACAGGCTATCAAAATGTCTATTCTTCCGAAGCTTTTGTTTTACTTTAGAGCTTTGCCATTATACGTCTCTCGTAATATGATTGAAGGTATCCAGAAGGTGATTAATCAGTTTGTCTGGCGGAACAAAAAACCTAGATTACACAAAACTCTTCTTTTCAGGCCAGCTGACCACGGAGGTCTGGGGCTCCCACATCTGTGGTTATACTATATCGCGGCTAGGTTGGTGCAGATGGCTCAGTGGCATTATCCCCCGGTTACAGTTCCATGGATTCAATTTGAGAGATCCTCGGTGAGTCCATACTACCTCCCGGGTCTTTTGTGGATTGAGGGGATCCGCCCCAAACAGTTAGCCACATTAAATGGCGTAGTGGCACAATCCCATCAACTTTGGTCTCTATATAAAAAAAGATATGCCCTGTGTCCGCCCTGCCCCGGCCTAGCCTCATTCCTTGGTGACCCCAGATTCCCAACAGCATTTTCTTCGCCTGAGAGCTTTGAGAGCTGGTCTCAGAAGAACCTCACTACCCTAGAGGCATTATCCCAGGAACCTCCTTTTAGCTCCTTTACGCACTTACAAGAACAATTTGGGCTACCTAGGGGGGATATATTGCTCACACATGCCATAGTTATATGTGGAATTGTACCCCAAAATATATTCTGCTGCTTCTCCTGAGTACGGGGATACCACATATGTGGGACTTTTTGGGAGTCTAGCCGCGTACGGCACCCTGAAAACCAATCACTGCCTTCAGGATTTCTAAGGGTGCAAATTTTTGATTTCACTCCTCACTACCTATCACAGTTTCGAAGGCCATAAAATGCCAAAATAACATAAAACCCCCCCAAATGACCCCATTTTGGAAAGTAGACACCCCAAGGAAATTTCTGAGGGGCATGTTGAGCCCATTGAATATTTTTTTTTTTGTCCCAAGTGATTGAATATTGACACAAAAAAAAAGTTTACAAAAAGTTGTCACTAAATGATATATTGCTCACACATGCCATAGTTATATGTGGAATTGAACCCCAAAATATATTCTGCTGCTTCTCCTGAGTACAGGGATACCACACATGTGGGACTTTTTGAGAGTCTAGCAGCGTACGGCACCCCGAAAACAAATCACTGCCTTCAGGGTTTCTAAGGCCGCGTACACACGCGGGGACTGTCTGCCGAAACTAAGTTCGTCAAACAGTCCGCTCAAACTTTTGAATGAATGAACACGCCCACACACGGCACTTTTTGAGCGGACAAATACGGCAAACTTTGTTCGTCGTACTAAGTCCGCGCAACTTTTGAAATGAACGGACTCGCCCACACACGAGGCAACAGTCCGCTCATTTCGAGCGCGTGTGCAGGTAGGCGGGGCCCGCGACGGAGACGTCGCGGGCTCCGCCGCCTGGAATGGACTTAACCACTTCAGCTCCGGACCAATAAACACCTTAAGGACCAGAGGTCTTTTTGCAATTTCGCACTGCGCTGCTTTAACTGGTAATTGCGCGGTCATGCAATATTGCACCCATACGGAATTTGCGTCCTTTTCTTCCCACAAATAGAGCTTTCTTTTGATGGTATTTGATTGCCTCTGCGATTTTTTTTTTTTTGCGATATAAATGGAAAAAGAGCGAAAATTTTGAAAAAAAAAGATATTTTCTTCTTTTTGTTATAAGAAAAATCGAATAAACTAAATTTTAGTCATACATTGAGGGCAAAATTTATTCAGCCACATGTCTTTAGTAAAAAAAATGTCAATAAGCGTATATTTTTTGGTTTGCGCAAAAGTTATAGCGTCTACAAACTAGAGTACATTTTCTGGAATTTACACAGCTTTTAATTTATGACTGCCGATCTCATTTCTTGAGGTGCTAAAATGGCAGGGCAGTACAAATCCCCCCCAAATGACCCCATTTTGGAAAGTAGACACCCCAAGGAAATTGCTGATGGGTATGTTGAGCCCATTGAATATTTATTTTTTTTGTCCTAAGGGATTGAATAATGACAAAAAAAAAAAAAAAAAATATTTTTTTTACAAAAAGTTGTCACTAAATGATATATTGCTCACACATGCCATGGTTATATGTGGAATTGCACCCCAAAATATATTCCGCTACTTCTCCCGAGTATGGCGATACCACGTGTGTGGGACTTTTTGGGAGTCTAGTCGCGCACGGCACCCCGAAAACCAATCACCACCTTCAGGATTTCTAAGGGTGCAAATTTTTGATTTAACTCCTCACTACCTATCACAGTTTCGAAGGCCATAAAATGCCAAAATAGCACAAAACCCCCCAAAATGACCCCATTTTGGAAAGTAGACACCCCAAGCTATTTACTAAGAGGCATGTTGAGTCCATGGAATATTTTATATTTTGCCACAAGTTGCGGGAATATTACAAACTTTTTTTTTTTTGCACCAAGTTGTCACTAAATGATATATTGCTCACACATGCTATGGGCATATGTGAAATGACACCCCAAAATACATTCTGCTGCTTCTCCCGAGTACGGGGATACCACATGTGTGGGACTTTTTGGGAGTCTAGTCGAGCACGGCACCCCGAAAACCAATCACCACCTTCAGGATTTCTAAGGGTGCAAATTTTTGATTTAACTCCTCACTACCTATCACAGTTTCGAAGGCCATAAAATGCCAAAATAGCACAAAACCCCCCCAAATGACCCCATTTTGGAAAGTAGACACCCCAAGCTATTTACTGAGAGGCATGTTGAGTCCATGGAATATTTTATATTTTGCCAAAAGTTGCGGGAATATTACAAACTTTTTTTTTTTTTGCACAAAGTTGTCACTAAATGATATATTGCTCACACATGCTATGGGCAGAAGTCAAATTACACCCCAAAATAAATTCTGCTGCTTCTCCCGAGTACGGGGATACCACATGTGGGGGACTTTTTGGGAGCCTAGCCACGTACGGGACCCCGAAAACCAAGCACTGCCTTCCGGATTTGAATATAAAATGCTATAAAAAACAAACTAACCAGAGTCACCCGTAACACTTATACGGTGATCAGTGGTGAAAGGGTTAACTAGGGGCAATCAGGGGGTTCAAATTTTTATTAGGTAGTATATGGGGGTCCCTGGCGCTATATAAAAACCTGACGGGGAACCTAAATAACTAACTGGCTAACCAGCGTCACCAGTGACACTTATACTGTGATCGCAGGTGAAAGGGGGTGAAAGGGTTAACTAGCAGCAATCAGGGGGTTAAAACCATTATTGGGTAGTATATCGGGGTACCTAGCGCTATAAAAACCTGGCGGTGAACCTAAAAAAATAACTAGCTACCTAGCTACACTAGCGACACTGATGCAGCGTTCAGAAAAATTATCGCTTAGTGACACTGGCAAAAGGGGGTGAAAGGGTTAACTAGCGGAAATCAGGGGGTTAAAACCATTATTGGGTAGTATATCGGGGTACCTAGCGCTATAAAAACCTGGCGGTGAACCTAAAAAAATAACTAGCTACCTAGCGACTGTAGCGACACTAATGCAGCGATCAGAAAAACGATCGCTTAGTGACACTGGCAAAAGGGGGTGAAAGGGTTAACTAGCGGCAATCAGGGGGTTAAAACCATTATTGGGTAGTATATCGGGGTACCTAGCGATATAAAAACCTGGCGGTGAAGCTAAAAAAATAACTAGCTACCTAGCGACACATGCAGCGATCAGAAAAATGATCGCTTAGTGACACTGGCAAAAGGGGGTGAAAGGGTTAACTAGCGGCAATCAGGGGGTTAAAAACATTATTGGGTAGTATATCGGGGTACCTAGCGCTATAAAAACCTGGCGGTGAACCTAAAAAAATAACTAGCTACCTAGTGACTGTAGCGACACTAATGCAGCGATCAGAAAAACGATCGCTTAGTGACACTGGCAAAAGGGGGTGAAAGGGTTAACTAGCGGCAATCAGGGGGTTAAAAACATTATTGGGTAGTATATCGGGGTACCTAGCGATATAAAAACCTGGCGGTGAACCTAAAAAAATAACTAGCTACCTAGCGACACTAGCGACACATGCAGCGATCAGAAAAATGATCGCTTAGTGACACTGGCAAAAGGGGGTGAAAGGGTTAACTCTAGGGGCAATCAGGGGGTTAAATCTTTATTGGGGGGTGATAGGGGGCTACCCTGGACCTAACACTAACTGTCCTGACAGTTTTTACTGTCACAACTGACACTGAATGCATTGATCAGTAAAGAAATGATCAATGCAATCAGTGACACTGTGACTGGGGGGGGAGGGGGGGCGGGGGGGGGATCGGGGGGCGATCGGGGGGGGGATCGGGGGGGGTTTGTGTGCCTGTGTGTACCTACATGTCAGTGTAGTGTTGGTGCACACTTACTTTTACTCTTCTCCTCGTAGTCCGGTCAAAAAGACCGCCCCGAGGAGAATGACATCACTTCCTCCTTCCTGTGTAAACAATACACAGGGGAGGAAGCTTCTCATTGGCCAGGAGCGATCCAGAGGGGGTGGCCGAAAACCAACGGCCATCCCCTCATCACGGAGCGCTCCTGGACCGAATCGGACTGCCGTAAACAGCGGGAGGGGGTCCGATCGGACCCCCCACCCGCTGGAAGGCAATCACGTAGATGTACGTGATTGTGCCTGCCTGTGCCATTGTGCTGACGTACAATGGCAATACGGCGGTCCTCAAGTGGTTAAAGGGGAACCCCAACGCCGAAAAAAATCGGCGTGGGGGCCCCCCCAAAGTCCACAACAGACCCATGTCCGAGCACGCTACCCGGCCGGCCAGGAAAGGGGAGCGAGCGAGCGCGCCCCCCCCTCCCGAGCCGTACCAGGCCGCGTGCCCTCAACATGGGGGGTGCCTTGGGGAAGGGGGGGCCGCGCGGCCCCCCCACCCCAAAGCACCTTGTCCCCATGTTGATGAGGACAAGGGCCTCTTCCCGACAACCCTGGCCGTTGGTTGTCGGGGTCTGCGGGCGGGGGGCTTATCGGAATCCGGGATCTCACTTTAATAAGGGGGCCCCCGGATACCGGCCCCCCACCCTATGTGAATGAGTATGGGGTACAATGTACCCCTATCCATTCACCTGTAAAATAAAAGTACCCAAAAAAAAAAAAAACACACGAGATAAAATATTTTATTGCACAGCTCCGGGGGTCTTCCGTCTTCGGGGGTCTTCTCGCCGGACTCCTCCGCTATCTTCTTGTAGCTCTTTTGCTAGCGGAGGAGCCCGGCTTTCTTCCTCCCCGCCGCTGGCCTCTTCTCCCGACTTCGGGGGTCTTGTCCCCCTCTTCGGTTCTTCTGCCGGGCCCCGCGCCTTCTTATAGCTCTTTTGCAGGCGGTGGCCCGGTCTTCTGTCGCCGCCGCCTTCCGTTCTTCTGCCGGGCCACCGCGCCTTCTTATAGCTCTTTTAGAGGCGGTGGCCCGGTCTTCTGTCGCCGCTGTCGCCTTCCGGTCGCCTTCCGTTCTTCTTCTTGTTCTTCTTCTTCTTCTTCTCCAGGAGATGTTGACACGTCGCTCTCTCCGGCCGGAATGCCAGAGCCGCGCTGTGCGGCCACTTATATAGTGACAATGGGGCGGTGTCACATGGTATATGTCACATGGGTTGGTCAAATGGTGACCCCGCCCCCTTACGATGTCATAGTCCCCATGTGACATCAACCCATGTGACCAACCCATGTGACATATACCATGTGACACCGCCCCATTGTCACTATATAAGTGGCCGCACAGCGCGGCTCTGGCATTCCGGCCGGAGAGAGCGACGTGTCAACATCTCCTGGAGAAGAAGAAGAAGAAGAACAAGAAGAAGAACGGAAGGCGACCGGAAGGGGACAGCGGCGACAGAAGACCGGGCCACCGCCTCTAAAAGAGCTATAAGAAGGCGCGGTGGCCCGGCAGAAGAACGGAAGGCGGCGGCGACAGAAGACCGGGCCACCGCCTGCAAAAGAGCTATAAGAAGGTGCGGTGGCCCGGCAGAAGAACCGAAGAGGGGGACAAGACCCCCAAAGTCGGGAGAAGAGGCCGGCGGCGGGGAGGAAGAAAGCCGGGCTCCTCCGCTAGCAAAAGAGCTACAAGAAGATAGCGGAGGAGTCCGGCGAGAAGACCCCCGAAGACGGAAGACCCCCGGAGCTGTGCAATAAAATATTTTATCTCGTGTGTTGTGTTTTTTTTTTGGGTACTTTTATTTTACAGGTGAATGGGTAGGGGTACATTGTACCCCATACTCATTCACATAGGGTGGGGGGCCGGTATCCGGGGGCCCCCTTATTAAAGGGGGATCCCGGATTCCGATAAGCCCCCCGCCCGCAGACCCCGACAACCAACGGCCAGGGTTGTCGGGAAGAGGCCCTTGTCCTCATCAACATGGGGACAAGGTGCTTTGGGGTGGGGGGGCCGTGCGGCCCCCCCTTCCCCAAGGCACCCCCCATGTTGAGGGCACGCGGCCTGGTACGGCTCGGGAGGGGGGGAGCGCTCGCTCGCCCCCCTTTCCTGGCCGGCCGGGTAGCGTGCTCGGACAAGGGTCTGTTGTGGACTTTGGGGGGACCCCCACGCCGATTTTTTTCGGCGTTGGGGTTCCCCTTTAAGTCCATACCAGGTGGCGGGGCCCGCAACATCTCCTTCGCGGGCCCCGCCTACCTGGAGACGCGCTCGAAATGAGCAGACTTTCCTCCGAGCGGGAACAGTTTGCTCATTTCGAAAGTGGCCTACACACGGGCGGACTGTCCGCCCAAACCAAGTTTCAGCGGACAGTTTTTCGGAATTTCCGAAAAACTTTGTTCGTCAAACTGTCCGCTGAAACTGTCCGCTGAAGCCCCACACACGAGCGGACTGTCCGCTGAAACACTGTTCAGCGGACAAAGTTGAGCGAACAGTCCGCCCGTGTGTACGCGGCCTAAGAGTGCAAATTTTTGATTTCACTCCTCACTACCTATCACAGTTTCAAAGGCCATAAAATGCCAAAATAGCACAACCCCCCCCCCCCAAATGACCCCATTTTGGAAAGTAGACACCCCAAGCTATTTACTGAGAGGCATGTTGAGTCCATGAAACATTTTATATTTTGCCACAAGTTGCAGGAATATTAAATTTTTTATTTTTTTTTGCACAAAGTTGTCACTA
This sequence comes from Lithobates pipiens, assembly GCF_037356315.1. Lineage (NCBI taxonomy): Eukaryota > Metazoa > Chordata > Amphibia > Anura > Ranidae > Lithobates > Lithobates pipiens. The sequence goes on from NW_027507785.1 coordinate 102,373,564, forward strand.
AATGATATATTGCTCACACATGCTATGGGCATAAGTGAAATTACACCCCAAAATAAATTCTGCCTCTTCTCCTGAGTACGGGGATACCACATGTGGGGGACTTTTTGGGAGCCTAGCCACGTACGGGACCCCCGAAAACCAAGCACTGCCTTCCAGCATTTAAATATAAAACACTACCAAAAAAACTGTTAGTGATCGCAGGGATCAGGCCTGACTCTGCAAACGCTGCAGTTATGTGTTTAGTGTTTTGTAAGTGACAGTGATCGATCGATACTGCACTTGGGTGGGCTGGGCGGAGGGGCAAAACGCAGGTGCTAGCGGGTATCTGCGCTGATCCTGCTAACAATGCCTTTTTTGGAACCCTAAACTGCTGGGGACGCTAGTATAGATCTAATCAGATCAGATATTGATCTGTTCAGATTCTATACCACTACGGGAGGTTTATGCTTTGCGCATGGGTGTTAGTGGTACTGGCACTAACCTAGCGCTGCCTGGGGCGACGCAGACCCTGACCCTAAAACCTAATTGATATCACCCGCCGGATGAACAGGGGGTTAAACCTTTATTGGGTAATAAATGGTGGGTGCCCTGATGCTATAAAAAGCAAACTAACTAACCAGAGTCACCCGTAACACTTATACGGTGATCACTGGTGAAAGGGTTAACTAGGGGCAATCAGGGGGTTCAAATTTTTATTGGGTAGTATATGGGGGTCCCTGGTGCTATATAAAAACCTGATGGGAAACCTAAATAACTAACTGGCTAACCAGCGTCACCAGTGACACTTATACGGTGATCGCTGGTGAAAGGGTTAACTAGGGGCAATCAGGGGGTTAAAACCATTATTGGGTAGTATATGGGGGTACCTAGTGCTAAAAAACCTGACGGTGAACCTAAAAAAATAACTAGCTACCTAGCGACACTAGTGACACTAATGCAGCGATCAGAAAAATTATCGCTTAGTGACACTGGCAAAAGGGGGTGAAAGGGTTAACTAGGGGCAATCAGGGGGTTAAAACCATTATTAGGTAGTATATGGGGTACCTAGCGCTATAAAAACCTGGCGGTGAACCTAAAAAAATAACTAGCTACCTAACGGCACCAGTGACACTAATGCAGCGATCAGAAAAACTATCGCTTAGTGACAATGGCAAAAGGGGGTGAAAGGGTTAACTAGGGGCAATCAGGGGGTTAAAACCATTATTGGGTAGTATATTGGGGTACCTAGCGCTATAAAAACCTGGCAGTGAACCTAAAAAAATAACTAGCTACTTAGCGGCACCAGTGACACTAATGCAGCGATCAGAAAAACAATCACTTAGTGATACTGGCAAAAGGGGGTAAAGGGTTAACTAGGGGTAATCAGGGAGTTAAAACCATTATTGGGTAGTATATCGGGGTACCTAGCGCTATAAAAGCCTGGCGGTGAACCTAAAAAAATAACTAGCTACTTAGCGGCACCAGTGACACTAATGCAGCGATCAGAAAAATGATCGCTTAGTGACACTGGCAAAAGGGGGTGAAAGGGTTAACTAGGGGCAATCAGGGGGTTAAAATCATTATTGGGTAGTGTATCGGGGTACCTAGCACTATAAAAACCTGGCGGTGAACCTAAAAAAATAACTAGCTACCTAACGGCACCAGTGACACTAATGCAGCAATCAGAAAAACTATCGCTTAGTGACACTGGCAAAAGGGGGTGAAAGGGTTAACTAGGGGCAATCAGGGGGTTAAAACCATTATTGGGTAGTATATTGGGGTACCTAGCGCTATAAAAACCTGGCGGTGAACCTAAAAAAATAACTAGCTATTTAGCGGCACCAGCGACACTAATACAGCGATCAGAAAAACGATCGCTTAGTGACACTGGCAAAAGGGGGTGAAAGGGTTAACTCTAGGGGCAATCAGGGGGTTAAACCTTTATTGGGGGGGTAGGGGGCTACCCTGGACCTAACACTAACTGCCCTGACAGTTTTTACTGTCACAACTGACACAGTGATCAGAAAATAAATGATCACTGCAATCAGTGACACTGTGACTGGGAGGGGGAGGGGGGCGTGATCGGGGGGGGGGGGTGATCCGTGGGGGGGGTTTGTGTGCCTATGTGTGCCTACATGTTAGTGTAGTGTTTGGTGCACTTACTTTTAGTGTTCTCCTCGTAGTCCGGTCAAAAAGACCGCCCAAGGAGAATGACATCACTTCCTCCCTGCCTGTGTTTACTATACACAGCGGGAGGAGGCTTCTCATTCGCCAGGAGCGATCAAGAGGGGATGGCCAGAAACCAACGGCCATCCCCTCATCCCGGATCGGACCCCCCACCCGCTGGAAGGCAAGCACGTACATGTACGTGCTTGTGCCTGTACATGTCATTCTGATGACGTACATTGCCATGCGGCGGTCCTTAAGTGGTTAAAGTTCCATGGGCTAAGAAATATTGTTGCCAAAGAGACATGTCCCAAACATTCTCTTACTGCCCACCGAATGACAAATCTGGTAGATGACAGCTGTTATATACAAGGGGGCAGGGCATATAAGACCATATATATATTTTTTTTTTCATTTTTTGTGCATGAAGTAACCCCCTAAAATCCATATCAGGCTCAAGGGGCCTGGTATAAAAAAGGGGGGGATGCACATTGTTTATTTTTATTAAACTATCTTTGCAATGTAAGGGAATGGGGCAGATGACATTGCTGGTTGTTAAGGCGGTAATTTGTTAACCTTGTGTATGTATTGTGGGATACACCTCCAAAGCTATGACTGATATTGTGGATTTTTAGCTGTTAGCAATAAAGTTCGTATGGATTTTTTTTTTTTTACATTTGTGTCCCATTTTCTAGTATATATATTTATATATTATAAGTTATTGTTTTGCCGCCTAAAATGTAAACAGACATAATTTTTGTTTTATCCAGCTTTATTTACTCAGTGCAACTTATAACATCCAAGTGAAAGATAACACCAATATGTCAAAAAAAAATAAAAAAAGCTCTAAAATAGAATCACTGAGTTGGAAAAAGATTCACCCCCTCCAGAAAATGACTTTCTAATCCAATCAGGTGTAGCTAATCACCTTCTCAATGGCACACAAAGCCATTTGACTTTCAACTGTGATCAGCTGTGGTCATTTTGATTAGCTCAGCATGAAAAGAGCTTTTTGTAAGCATTTCAGTCCCTGGCAGTGCAACTGAAGCAAACAACATCAACTATGGGTTGCAAGGCACTGTCAAAAGATATCTGGGATAAAGTTTTGGACAGGCACAAGTCAGGGGATGGATACAAAACTATTTCAAAGGATGTATCAGTGCCTAGAAGCACAGTGAAGTCTAATATTAAAAAGTGGAAGTTATTTGGTACAACACAGACCCTCCCTGGATCAGGACATTGCTTCAAATGAATGGATGAAAGAAACAGGAAGAAACTGGTCAGAGAGGCTACCAGTCACAGAAATTTATGACAAAGAGTGGTCATTCTGTGCGCGTGACAACAATATCACAAATGCTCCACAAATGGGACTTGTATGGGGGGGGTTGCAAGAAAAAAAACTCTCTTCAAAAAAGGCCACATGCAGTCATGACTGAGCTTTGCCAAAATGAACCTGGAAGATTCTGAGGCCACATGGAAAAATATGTTATGGTCAGATGAGACTAAAATGTCATAATTTGGTACTATCCTGTTATGAGAGTGTTTATTTGCATCACAGACTGGAATCCTTATCAGGATAGAAAGAAAAAATTGATGGGAAAAAATACCATCAAATTTTGAGGAAAATCTGCTGCCCTCTGCCAGAAAGTTGTCAATGGAAAGAAGGTTTACCTTCCAACATGACAATGACCCAAAGCACACAGCAAAAATTACCACACAGTGGTTGAAGAATAAAAAGGTGAATACCCTTGTATGGCCTAGTCAGAGCCCAGACTTAAACCCCATTAAAAATATGTAGAATGTCTGAAAGACTGCAGTCCACAAATGGTCACCATAAAAGGAACTTGAGCACTTCTGCAAAGAAGATTGGGCAAATATTGCAAAGTCTAGATGTGCAAAGTTAGTAGAGATATAGCCTAAAGGCTGTAATTAAAGCAAAAGGTGGTTCAACAAAATACTGACACAAAGGGGTGATCCTTTTTCCAATTCCGTGATTCAGTTTTTAATTTTTTTTTTATATTTTTCTGACATGCTGGTTTTATATCTATCTTTCACTTGGTTGTTATAAGTTGAACTGAGTAAATACAGCTGGATAAAACAAAACCAATGTCTGACTTCATTTCAGGCTGCAAAGCAACAAAATGTAATTATTTTAAAGAGGGGTGATTCTTTTCTATACTTACTGTATATATACACAGTCACAACATTTAATTCCAGAGATGGCCAGAACAATTCTTCGTGTATCTCCTTCCGCTGAGATACTATAATTGTATGTGCCGCTTATCTCTAGGAAGCAGGAAGTGTACTCATATTGGCAGATGCCTTATTATACAGCATTCTCCATTATTGACTAAAGAGGAAGCATTCAGCTTGAACTCAGCACTGTACAAATCAAATGGCACTCTCTGAGATGCTAGATTTATGCCTGTGTAGCAAATTGGCAACTATCGATAAAGAAAAAAAAAAGCTCCACTGATTCTTTCATTCATTGAATCCAAGACCTAGGCTCAAAATAGAACAAATATGACAACTGGTGAAATTGATTGAGCTATTTGTACCTTGTATATACAGTATATTCAAGAAGGTCTGTATGTAATATTTGATTTTTTTCAATTTTTTTTTAAGAATGGCTAAAACACTAAAACAAAACAGAAAAATAAAAAGGGTCGCAATTATAGTAACAATAAGGGCAACAACACTGCATACACTATAAATGCAAAATGCAACTAAAATATAAGATTCACCAGAATTATCTTTCCAGAACATAAGGAAATAAAACCTTAGGGAGGCTGTACATTAGATAAGATATGTTTTTGCTATACAAGGGTAATTAGTCAGATTGATCCAATATTGAGACCCTGGCCTCGCTTTCTCCCCAATTGGGATTGCATAATCGAGTAGTTCACATGTCATAACAAAATAGTCACTTCTTTATGGACAGTCACTAAAAAATTTCACAGGGAGGTTCCAACAAATCACTTGGAAGTAATCAGTGATTGATTTAGTAACATTGCTTGCACATATCATGCATGTATGCTATTTAGAGGCTAAATTCACCCTTAAAAAAATAATAAACTGGCTGTTAAGTCACTCCTGACCAGACTATGGAGAACTGACCAAGCACCCAATATCTCTGAACTTACTGCTCTTGCAAATCTCATTTATGATTCAAGAATGCTATAGCCCTCAGAACAGGTTTCCTTTACAAAATTCAAACATTCATGGAGTCCATGAATCCAAATGCTCTCTCCTAATACTGTATGAAATATACTATGAAGTGTATTATATCACCATTTTGCCTAATCTCTACATATCAGTATTTATGTATTTAAAGCGGAACATTATCCAGAAAAACTTGATAAAAAATAATGTTCTTTAGTAAGGAAACCTACTATGGGTCCCGGGGGGTCCAGTGGTCCCAGGTGGCAGTTCGAGAGGGGCAGCAAATTGATGCCGAAATTTTTTCCAGAATTTTTGTCTACAGGGGCACTCCTATCCGTACACATTAGTCAGGGGCACTGCACAGCTCATTGGCCGGCTGTGTGGGCTGGGGACAGCAAAAAGAAAGGGAATTTCCAAACGTGAGAAACTCCATGTCTCCCCCCCCCCTTCTAGGCGGGCAGATGGTGCATCCCAGTGAACAGGGTTTCCAGACTGCAGGGAATGGCAGGGGGTGGAGCCTATAGGTCAGCTGACTCATAAGGACTACAGTGGGAGGGGCTGGAGGAGACCCCATCTCCATATCTCTGACCCCAATTACCGTGGACACCACTAAAAACATCATCAAAATTGGCATCATCCCCACAAAACTCCTGAAAGAATTTTCCGACATCGGGCTCCCACTATAATGCACCTCATAAATCAGTCGTTTAAAGAAGGGATTGTCCTGGGCACCCTCAAACAAGGCATCGTCAAACCCCTGCTAAAGAAACCTAACCTTGACCCTCAGGACCCAAACAACCGCAGGCCGATAACAAGGCTCAACACCATCTCCAAGATCATGGAGAAATCAGTAGTGCAACAGATACAACACCACCTGGATACACACAAACTCCTGGACCCGCTGCAATCAGGCTTCCGCCCGGGCCATGGATCAGAAACAGCACTCCTCAAGATATGAGAACGACGGCCTCAAAGCAGCAGATGATGGAGAATCGTGTCTCCTGGTACTGTTGGACCTCAGTGTAGCGTTTGATACAGTGGACCACAATACTCTACTCATCCGCCTCACAGAAGTAGCTGGAGTCACAGGCTTAGATCTTCAATGGTTCGCATCCTTCCTAGGAAATCATCACAGACAGTGAAACTAGGAGAATTCACCTCTGAAACCCAGGCAGTCTCTTGCGGGGTCCCTCAAGGATCGCCCTTGTCGCCAGTGCTCTTCAACATTTACATCTGCCCACGCCTCAAAATCATCAGATTATCAGACCTCTGCTTCCACTCGAATGCTGACGACATGCAACTTTACTTTCGTATCAATGGACAAAAAGACCATCATCAGCAACTAGAAAATTGCCTCACTTTAATAGAAGACCAAGGCCAAGAGTCTTGGGGTCACTTTTGACTCGCAAATGTCAATGGATGCTCAAATAGGAGCAGTAGTCAGTGGTTCTCACCACCTGCTCCACCTGCTACACTCCCATTCATCCCAAAGAAGGACAAAGCAGTGGTAGTAGGAACAGTAATTAATTCACGACTTGACTACGCAAACTACCTTTACATAGGATTACCCCAATATCAACTTGCGCACTTACAATTTATCCAAAACCCGACGGAAAGGCTGATAACCGGAAAAAAACCTGGGAATCAATCTCCCCTTCCCTTAAGAGCCTACATTGGCTAACCGTAAAGAATCGGATCACATTCCTGCCTCACCCACAAATGCATGCATGGAGACGCTCCTCTATACCTACTCGAGAAAATAAATCACTACACACAAACCGCAGTCTTCGATCAGCTAACCCAAACCTCCTCCTCGTTCCCAAATCCCAGTACAAATCAAAAGGGAACAGAGATTCGCTGTCCAAGGACGACGGCTATGGAATGCTCTACCAACCAACATCCACTTGGAAGAAAACCACCAGGTCTTCAGGAAAAAAACTAAGACCTTCCTCTTCTAGAAGCTGGACAACAAAGCTCATCACAGCGCATTGAGGCGATTCAGGTTGCGTTGTGCGCTATACAAGTTATTCATTCATTCATTCATATCTCGGCATTGGTGTCACTGCTGTAAAACACCACGCAGCTGAAGACAAAGTGTCACAGTGAGTACAACTGCCTATGATCTTATCCTCCCCAGCACTGCCACTGACCCTCGTCCCAGCACTGCCACTGACCCCCCCTCCCAGCACTGCCACTGGCCCCCCTCCCAGCATTGCCACTGCCCCCCCTCCCAGCACTGTCACTGATCCCCCTCCCAACATTGCCACTGACCCCCCTTCCCCCCTCCCAGAACTGCCACTAACCCCCCTCCTGGCACTGCAACTGACCCCCCTCTCAGCACTGCCACTGTCCCCCTCTCCCAGCACTGTCAGACCCCCCTCCCAGCACTGTAACTGACCCCCCCCAGCACTGTCACTGATCCCCCTCCCAACAAGGCTTCTGACCCCTTTTCGACCCCCCCTCCTAGCACTGTCACTGACCCCCCCTCCCAGCACTGCCACTGACCCCCCCCCCTCCCAGCACTGCCACTGATTCCCCTCACAGTACTGCCCCTGACTCCCCTCCTGGCACTGTAACTGACCCCATCTCAGCACTGCCACTGTCCCCCCTCCCAGCACTGCCAGACCCCCTCCCAGCACTGTAACTGACCCCCCTCCCAGCACTGTCACTGACCCCCTCCCAGCACTGCCACTGTCCCACCTCCCAGAATTGTCAGTGGCCCCCATCCCAGCACTGCCACTGACCCCCCTTCCCCCCTCCCAGCACTGTCACTGACCCCCCCCCCCCCCAGCACTGCCACTGTCCCCCCTCCCAGCACTGTCACTGACCCCCCCAACACTGTCACTGACCCCCCTCCCAGCACTGCCACTGACCCCCCTCTAAACACTGCCACTGACCTTCTCTCCTCCCAGCACTGCCACTGACCCCCTCCCTCCCCAGCACTGCCACTGACCCAATCCCTCCCCAACACTGCCACTGATCCCATGCCCCCAACACTGTCACAGTTTCCCCCCCCAGCACTGCCACTGATCCCACCACCTCCAGCACTGCCACTGATCCCACCACCCCCAGCACTGCCACTGATCCCACCTCCCAGCACTACTACTGATCCTGCCCCCCAGCACAGCCACTAATCCTATCCCACCAGCACTGGCACTGATCCCATCCCCCCACCAGCACTACCACTGACTGATCCTACTCCCCCACCAGCATTGCCACTGACACCACTGTCATATACTACTCTTGCCTGTCTGTATACTACCCAGCCTGTCTGTATACTACCCAGCCTGTCTGTATACTACGCTAGGCTGTCTATATACTATCCTAGCCTGTCTATATACTACCCTAGCCTATCTGCATACTACCCTAGCCCTAGCCTGTCTGCATACTACCCTAGCCCTATGCTGTCCACATACTAACCGAGCCGTAGCCTGTCTGCCTACTACCCTAACCCTATGCTGTCCGCATACTAACCTAGCCGTAGCCTGTCTGCATACTACCATAGCCCTAGCCTGTACGCATACTAACCTAGCCCTAGCCTGTCCACATACTACCCTAGCCCTAGCCTGTTTATATACTACAATAGCCCTAGCCTGTCTATATACTACCCTAGCCCTAGCTTGTCCATATACTATCATAACTGATCACATGTGCAGTGCCATGGCAGTTGCAGTTTAAACAGAAACAGCTTTCTTGGCTGTAAAGGATAGGAGGGTTTAATTCCGCTTTCAGCAGATTGACCTCTACAAACTCAGCAGTGCCTAAAAATGCCTGAAAATAGAAAACAACTGAGCACGTGCAGAGCAGGGTTAAAAAGTGTATTAATTTATTTTAAACAGTATAGGCACTTATTTTTCAGGTTTTACATCGCTATACCTGCAAAAGGGACCATCCTGAAGTGATCTAGCAGGACTTAATTTTCTGAACTAAAGTTCCACTTTATGAATGTTCACTTTTTTCTCACCCCTTTGGTTACCTGTTGTCCTTATCTGTTTGTTGAATACAATACTTTACATGGTGGGATTGTAGCCAAAATTGCTGTTCTTGTGTCCCATGAACTCTCTGTATTACTTTTACAAACTCACTAAAAATTTAAATAAATAAATAAATATATTTTTGTAGGTTAAGAAATATGCATTTGTTATTGTTTTTTACTGGAGCCTGTAGAGCTTTGCACCCACAATCAGTAGATCACTGGTGCAATGTCAGGATCCTGCACAGTCCCTCTCTAGCTTTGTGTCCATCACTCTGTATGGACTTTCTGTTACAAAGCTAGAGGAAGTTGAATGAACTAAGACCATGCTCAGCATGCTCGCAGCTCCTTCAAAATACAACTCTGTCTGCTGTGGTGGAAGGCAGTACTTGTCGTTTGTTCAAATCACACAAATCTATAAATGAGTGTCACGTCTGTGTAGGTGGAGCCCTGTACAGCTGTGTTGTTTTGAAAAAAATGACAGCAAATGCGAGAAGATCCATAGCCCACTGTCACAGAGAGGGAAGCACTTAATGGCGAGAGGTTGGTGCATAGGAGCATGTTACCCCAAATATGGGTGTAACATGTAAACTCCTTCTAAGGTGAACTTATACTTTAAAATAACTCTAAACTAAGTCATCTTGTTAGACCTACCAGTCACTATACTGCATAATTCTGCATCTCAGAACCTCACTATGCAATGCCTTGATATATACCCCACTGTCATTTATTTTATATTTAGGCAGGAAAACCTGATCACATGCTTTTCTGTTCTAAATGGCTGTGGTCTCCCCACTAAGAATATCTGCCTTTTTGCTGCTTTAATGAAACAGCTGAGCAGCGTTGAGCCTGTTACAGCTCAGAAAGCTGATTTCCCCACAATTATACAGAATAGCCTAAGAAATCGACTGCATTTTGATTTCAGTTCTTTCTCATTGGCTTAGCCTGGTCTAGGACAGGCTTCCAAGGCAAAACATGGTGTCATTAAAGAAAGTTGAATTCAGTCACCAATCTCAGCTAATTAATCTTGCAATTTCAACGAGAAACCTAGACATTTGGTATATGGGAGAATAAAAGCAAGGATTAGTAAAATAAGTTCATATGGCATGTGTGATGTGGCAGACTGGAAACATAAAAAAATTATACTCAAGAACACAAATGTTATATATAGCAGCTTACCAGTCCTTAGGTGTGGTGGCTGCATTGGTTTTCATTTTGTTTAGGTGAAAACATTTCCAACAAGTACAGAAAACATTTGTGAATCTTGCCAGAAATGCAAAGAATATTATTTGTTTTATGTAGGCTGCTAATCTCCCCACCTAATCTAATATGACATAAAGAAAGGGAGATATGTTTTAAGTCCAGCCGAGGTGGGATCCATGACCATGGGAACAGATACAGTGAAGAGACTGGACATAGCCCCTGGGGACAAGAAATGTGTCACAGGATTATTAAGTGAATATAAAGTAGGAAAAAAACAGAAACAATTTAAACTAATGCATTCTGCTGGGATCCTTAGATGCTGAATTGTATCAACCAGGAGTTCTGGTTGTATTAACAAGGAGAATTATGGTCTCCTGAATTTTGCTGGAAAACTTATAGCTAGATATTGGATGTCATGTACCTCTCTGACACAAAAACAATGGGTAGACTATGTTGACTCTAGGGATGAGCCGAACACCCCCCCGGCATATATGCAAGATGCTGTCCAAAAAAGGGTTTGGGGACCTGGCTCCTGCCCCAGGGGACATGGGTCAATGCCTAAAATGTTTTTAAAAATGGCCGTTTTGGCGGGAGCACTGATTTTAATGACGATTAAAGTGAAAAAAAAGTGAAATATTCCTTTAAATATCGTGCCTGGGGGGTGTCTGTAGTATGCCTGTGAAGTGCCATGTGTTTCCCGTGTTTAGAACAGTCCCTGCAAAAAAATGACATTTAACGGAAATAACGTCATTTAAAACTGCTTGCGGTTTTAATGTTATATCTGGTTTCTGCAATATGGTTGAAAATCATTGAGAAAAATGGCATGGGTAGCCCTCCCTGCCCATTACCAGCCCCTTTGGGTCTTGTACGCATATTAAGGGGAACCCCGTACCCATATTAAAAAAAGGAAATGCGTGTGGCCCCCAGGCCCTATATACTCAGAACAGCAGTATACAGGCGGTGCAAACAAGACAGGGACTGTGTAGGTTTGTTGTGTTGAGTTGAATCTGTTTGTAATTTTCAACTGGTACATTTTTAAAGTGTAGCTCCAGTCAAAAAAACTATTTTTAAGCTTTTTGGAAAACATAGGGAAGGGTTATCACCCTTGTATAATTTGTTTTGCCGTCCGTCTTTTTTCATCTCACTTGCTGTTGTCTCCTTCCGTTTGCAAGTAGGAGATGTTTGTAAGTTGGATGTTTGAAAGTAGGGGCCTGCCGTATATGCTCTGCAGAAATGGCGGAACAAGGTGTTGGTGTTGCCACAACATTGTAAGCCCCCAAAGTGACTCTTGGTGGGCGCTGGAGTGCCCTGCTGTGAATGATTATATCAAGAACTGTAATTACATGCCATTGTTGAACAGTGGTAGAAAAATTGACCTTTGGTGGTTGTGGTGCTAGTGCCACAACACTTTAAGTCCTCACAGTTACTCTGGGTGGGCACAGGAACGGGCCCTCCTGTGAAATATTATATCAAGAATTGTAAATACATGCCCCTGTTAAACAGGGGCAGAAAAATTTGGCCTTAGGCACTGGTGCTGGTGCCACGACACTGCAACCTCTCCCATATACTCTAGTTTTAGTGCAGGAATTAGCCCTGCTGCAAAGCATTGCATCAAAAATTGTAATTAAACGCCCCTGTTAAACAGGGGCAGAAAAATTGGGCCTTAGGCACTGGTACTGGTGCCATGACACTGCAACCTCTCCCATATACTCTAGTTGTAGTGCAGGAATTAGCCCTGCTGCAAAGCATTGCATTAAAAATTGTAATTAAACGCCAGGGGCAGAAAAATTGGGCTGATGGCATCACCCAGAACCAGAAATGTTCTTCCAACATATCAGCGGAGGAGGAAGAGGATAGACAATCAACATAAAAGGACAGTCACTCAGCATCAGCATAGACAGTCTTGAAGGGATGTGATATTTCAAAAAAAATTATTCGGTTACATCAGCTTCAGGTGCTTGGTAGCTGTGGATGATCCAAGACTGATTCATCTTGATGAAGGTCAGTCGATCAACTGATTCAGTGGACAGGCGCACCCTGTGATCGGTAACAAAGCCACCAGCAGCACTGAAGGTGCGTTCCGAAAGAACGCTGGATGCAGGACAGGCCAGTAGCTCAATTGCATACTGTGCAAGCTCTGGCCAGTGATACATCTTCAAGACCCAGTAAGCCAGAGGATTTTCGGTGGGAAAGGTGTCCAAGTCTGACCTTGCCCCTAGGTATTCCTGCACCATGTAAATCAGACGCTGGCGATGGTTGCTGGAACCGATCATACCTTGGGGCTGCAGACTAAAAAATTGTCTGAAAGCATTGGTCAGAAGTCCACCTTCTCCACCGCTCCTTCTGACCGATGCCTCAGCAACACGTCCAGGACCAGGAGTTTGTAACCTCCCAGTCTCTGGGAATGCGCTGCACAGACCTTTCTGCAAGGCCTCCCAGAGATGTCTCATCCTCTGCTCCCTCTGCGATGGCAAGATAAGGTTGGCAACCTTACCCTTGTACCGTGGATCAAGGAGAGTGGCCAGCCAGTAATGGTCCCTCTCCTTGATCCAAAGAATACGAGGATCCTTCCGCAGGCTTTGCAGGATCAGGGAGGCCATGCAGTGTAGGTTAGATGAGGCATTCAGTCCGGAGTCCTCTGGGTCACTAAGGACAACATGATCCGCAGCTACCCCCTTCCAGCCACGTACAAGTCCACAGGTTTCTTGGGACTGTAAATCATCCCTACAAGACTGCTGCTGCTGCTGATGCTGAGTGCCAGCCTCCACCTCCATGCTGACACAATCATCCTCCTCCTCCTCCTCCTCCTCATCCTCTTCCTGTGTGATGGGTGACACAGCAGGAACACTGTCTGGATAAAGGGGGCCTTGAGAGGCAAGGAAGTCCTCCTCTTCCTGCCTATGTTCTGCCTCAAGTGCCCTGTCCATTATTACATGCAGCGTATGCTCCAAGAGGTGGACAAGAGGTACAGTGTCCCTGATGCATGCACTGTCACTGCTCACCATCCTTGTGGCCTCCTCAAACGGTGACAGGACAGTGCATGCATCCCTGATCATGCCCCACTGGCGTGGTGAGAAAAAACCAAGCTCCCCTGACCCTGTCCTGGTGCCGTAGTCGCACAGGTACTCATTGATGGCCCTCTGCTGCATGTGCAGCTGCTGCAGCATGGCCAACGTTGAGTTCCACCTGGTGGGCATGTCACATATAAGGCGGTTCTTGGGCAGGTTCAACTCCTTTTGGGGCTCAGCCAGCCGAACACAGGCATTAAATGATCGGTGGAAATGCACACAGACTTTCCTGGCCTGCTTCAGGACATCCTGTAAGCCCAGGTACCTGCCCAAGAACCGCTGCACCACCAGGTTAAGGACGTGAGCCACACAGGGCACATGGGTCAGTTGTCCCTGTCGGAGGGCGGAGAGGAGGTTGGTGGCATTGTCGCAAACCACCATTCCTTGCTTAAGCTGGCGTGGCGTCAACCACCTCTCGGCCTGCCCCTGCAGAGCTGATAAAACATCTGCCCCAGTGTGGCTCCTGTCCCCCAAACAAACCAGCGCAAGCATGGCATGGCATCGTTTTGCCTGCGTACTAGCATAGCCCCTGGAACGCCTACGGAGCACCGCTGGTTCTGAGGACAGAGCACTGGAAGAGGCCATGGAGGAAGAAGAAGAGGAGGGGGTGGAGAAGAGAGGTGTGTCACAACCAATAGTAGCATTTTGTAGGCGTGGTGGCGGAACAACCTCCAACACTACTGCACCTTGTCCTGCATCCTTCCCAGCTGCCAGAAGAGTGACCCAATGGGCCGTGAAAGACAGGTAACATCCCTGTCCATGCCTGCTGGACCATGAGTCAGCGGTAATATGCACCTTACCGCTGACTTTTAGAATAACGTGCAGAGGCAGCGCCTCTGCACAGGCGGAGCTCTGCGGTGTGATTCAGTCGGTGTGCTACCCCTAAGCTGGCCCCTGGAGGGCATCCTGCCTCATTGGACAAGTGCCTCCTCCTCCTCTCTCCTACCAGGCACCCACATGGAGTCAGTCCCCTCCCTCTTCATCGCTGGAGCAAACCTGGCCGTATGCTGCAGCTTGTGGAACAAGACTGCCAGATTGCTGTCCTTCTTGAGCATCCCCTCTCTCTGAATTCACGCTACTGCCTTCCTCTAGCTGAGTATCATCATCAAAGCCTACAAAACACTGGGCATCCTCCTGGAGCATGTACCCAACACTGTGCTCAAAGAGTTCAGGAGACTCCTCAGGAGGACGTGGTGGGTCTAGGGAAGGAGTCACTGATGATGACATTGAGAGGAGGGAAGACGATGCGTTGGCAGCTGCTTTGCTAGTACCCTGAGCCTGGGTGAGAGAGGATGAGGAGGATGAAGAGGGCTTGGTCATCCACTCTACCAAGTCGTTGGCATGTTGCGGCTCAACATGTCCAGCTGCCGAAAAGAAGGACAAGCGTGTCCCACGGCCACGTGCTGATGATGACGATGCACCGCGTCCACGACCAGCACTGTTGTCTCTAGACACAGAGCCTTCTTGCCCTCTTTTATCGGCTCGCGCCTGTCTGCCCCTCCTTGCTGGCCTTCCAGACATGGTAATGGCCTGAAGGGAGTTGGGAAAACCAGCAATTGGGTAGTGTATATTGTGCTGGAGGCACACACAACTTCCACTAACTCCTGCAGATGGCAGATGGCTCAAATGGAGAAGAGCTATGTAGGTGGATATAGCGGTGTATACTGGGTTCAGAGCACGCAGACAGCACGCACAATCTCCTACCGCTGACTGCAAGCTCTATTTAAAACGAGCAAGATAGTTAGCTATATAGGTGGATATAGCGGTGTATACTGGGTTCAGAGCACACAGACAGCACGCACAATTTCCTACTGCTGACTGCAAGCTCTATTTAAAACGAGCAAGATAGTTAGCTATATAGGTGGAATAGCGGTGTATACTGGGTTCAGAGCACGCAGACAGCACACACAATCTCCTACCGCTGACTGCAAGCTCTATTTAAAACGAGCAAGATAGTTAGCTATATAGGTGGATATAGCGGTGTATACTGGGTTCAGAGCACACAGACAGCACGCACAATTTCCTACTGCTGACTGCAAGCTCTATTTAAAACGAGCAAGATAGTTAGCTATATAGGTGGAATAGCGGTGTATACTGGGTTCAGAGCACGCAGACAGCACGCACAATCTCCTACCGCTGACTGCAAGCTCTATTTAAAACGAGCAAGATAGTTAGCTATATAGGTGGATATAGCGGTGTATACTGGGTTCAGAGCACGCAGACAGCACGCACAATCTCCTACCTCTGACTGCAAGCTATATTTAAAACGAGCAAGATAGTTAGCTATATAGGTGTATATAGTAGTGTATACTGCGTTCAGAGCACGCAGACAGCACGCACAATCTCCTAATACTGACTGAAAGCTCTATTTAAAACAAGCAAGATAGTTAGCTATATAGGTGGATATAGCGGTATATGCTGCGTTCAGAGCATGCAGACAGTACGCACAATCTCCTACCTCTGACTGCAAGCTCTATTTAAAACTAGCAAGATAGTTAGCTATATAGGTGGATATAGCGGTGTATACTGCGTTCAGAGCACGTGGACAGCACGCACAATCTCCTAACACTGACTGAAAGCTCTATTTAAAACGAGCAAGATAGTTAGCTATATAGGTGGATATAGCGGTGGATACTGCATTCAGAGCACACAAACAGCATGCACAATCTCCTAACACTGACTGAAAGCTCTATTTAAAACGAGCAAGATAGTTAGCTATATAGGTGGATGTAGCGGTGGATACTGCATTCAGAGCACACAGACAGCATGCACAATCTCCTAACACTGACTGAAAGCTCTATTTAAAACGAGCAAGATAGTTAGCTATATAGGTGGATATTTTTTATTGATAATGACTGCTACCAATATAACATATTACAAACAAACTTTACAAATCACTTTACAAACAAACCAAACAATACTACAACTTAATTATTTAGCAACACTTTGCCTACACAGGGGGGACATAACCAAATCACGTACTTGGTCATCTGACATCCTGTCAAGAACCTTGTCCCACTCATAACGTTCTTTCTTTTTCTTTTTCTTCCTAACAAGAACTTTACCACCACTATTAGGATCAGGACCACCATCATCCCCCGGGACTTCTTGCGCCACTTCCCCTTGAGCCGTTTCAACAGACCTACTCACTACTTTACTGTACCCATGTTCGTCTCCAGACACCGAGGAGGCCGAAGACTCAACTCCCTTACCCGAAAGGCGACATGGAGAGGAAGGAACCGGACTGGGGGATCTGAGAGGACTCCTACTCCGCGAGGAGCTTACCCGTGCCGGTTTCCTCCTTGCTGACCTCCTCCTCACCACTCTCCCTCTTTTCTCCTCCGCCGGGCTTAGCCCACGACGAGACGCTCTGCTACATGGAGCACCCCCAGCACGAGGAGAAGTAGCAGGAAGACTCTTCCCTAAGGGACCTTCATTAGTGGGACCGACTACACCTTCCATTGGGGCTTCGTTAACAGACAGGCCTTGACCCCTGGGTACTTTGCTAGCATCGGGGGTCACCTCAGCATCAGTTCCCCTAGGGGGTGCTTCCTTGGTTTTCCCCACCACATTTTGATTACCCTGAGCATTTCCCCCTGTGGGCCCAGGGGGAGGTCCCTCCCCCCTGGGTTGACCACCAGGTGGAACATCACCTCTGTAGGCCTTAGGGCACCTGCTAAATGGGTGACCCATTTGGCCACACAGATTACAACAGATAAGGCCACATGCATCGCTTGAGTGGCCAAATTTGTTGCACTTTATGCACCTAACAACTGTGCAATCTGCGCTTAGGTGGGTTGGACACCCACACTTAAAACATCTCCGGGGTTGTCCTGGATAGAACACCAGGATTCGGTCCCTCCCGATAAATGCACTACCGGGAACATGCGCCACCGTATTACCGGCTCTCCGTAACCGAATCCTGGTGTTCCAAGCCCCGGTCCAAACTCCCCGCTCATCCAGGCACTTATTTAGGGGACACTGCAATTGGCCGTGCCTACTCAGCCAAGTTGAGATGTCCTCCGGGGGCAGGCTTTCATTCCTCACCAGAATAGTGAGGGTTTTCACATCTTCTTGCCGACTCAAGGGGATGATCCTGAAACCCTTCCAGGGATCAGTCCCCTTGATCAACCCAAAAGAGGTGATAAAAATCTCCATCACCACTAGGTTTGTGAAACTCAAATCAAAATCATGAGACCCTGCAGGGTGGATGACCGCAAAAATTTCACAAACTTTAATTCCCAGTGATAAAATCATGTCAACCACCTGGCCCCTACTAGGGCACTGACCTTCCCCCTCCCACCTTAACTGTACTACATTACGGCGCTTGCGCTCCGGGCCACCCGCACCCCGAGACCATGAATTGGCCCCAGAAGGTTGACCAGCCGGGGGAGCACGGAAATTACCAGCCCCAAACTGGTCATACAGGTGGCCCAGAGACACATTCGCCCCTGCGACATTTGCGTAAGAACGCCTTTCTCCCAAGGCATTCAGGAGCCTGGCCTCCGGTGAACCCCTCAAAACAGATCCTGGGGCAGAAACCCCTTCTTTAGGATCCGGATGAGCCACCCCAGCTTCCAAGCCCCGAATACCTTCCTCCAACTCCATACCTCCTTGCTGGACCTCCGGGAGACCCTCCACCAGACCACTTAGCGATTGGTCACGGAGAAGGGCATCCAGGCCATCCGACTCCTCTGCAGTCTCATGAGCCCCACATGAGTCCACTTGTATATTTTGTGACCCTTCCAAGCCTTTAATAAACACCAATGCTGGATCGTCAGCCTCATCTACATCCCCCATGGGACAATCACCCCATACTGACACTTGTCTAGGGGGTAGATTGTCCGAGATTTCCATACACTCATTTTCCTCCCGTTCGGATACTACAAAAGCTGCCGACCGAACGTTCTTCACACGGGCAGCTTTCACTTCCTCCCGTTCGGATGCTACCGAACTTCAATCCGAACCTCCCGTTCGGATGCTATACCGGAAGCTGCCGACCGGACGTTCTTCACGCGGCCAACTTCCGCTTCCGGCCCTGGCGTCACTTCCGGCGCGACCGCAGCTTTCCTCCTTACAGAAACCCCGCCAAATTCTCCCGCCAAACGATTGTTAGTGTCAGCATGGGAAGACGGCGTCCCTCCATGCTGTCCCGCCATTGCTTCACTACTGGACACCGCTGTGTTTACTACAGAGGTAGCCAGGCTGACCTGAGTCTTTTGTCCACCTTTACCCTGGAGCTCCTTCCCCTTACCCTGTGACCGGGTTGCAGCAGTGGCAGCCGACAACTCAGCTGACGGCATGCCCTGCCCGCAAACACCGGCTGGGTTCACTGGGGATTTACAAGGTAAGTCCGTGGCTTTTTTAGTCTCCATCAGTCTTTCCAGCTGTACCACTAAACTCTGCTTTCCTCTTTGACCTTGGCTTGGCACTGCACCACTGGCGTCCACAGCTACCACCGGGTCTGCAGCCCTGGCAACAGGCTGAGAACCACTAGGCTTGCCGGGACCCACTGTAGCGCTACCTAAGCCCTTAGTCACTGGGATAGAGTCTCTCATGTCACCTTCTGTCTTTGCCTTGGTCCTTATCTTTTCCGGGGACACAACCTTCTGCTTTTCTCCTCCATCTGTCTGTGCACTCTCACTTGTGGGTTCCTCCGCCTCTCTCATGGGCTCCGCCGCCTGTGATAGACGCTGGTTGCGGCGTCTTACCGCTTGAGAGCCCTCATCGCACGCCACTCTCATAACTTTATCTATTCTCAACAGAAAGTCCTTTTCGCTTGAGGCACTGTCAATTAGATTTGATAAAAGCTCACCAAGCATGTTACACTGCTCTTTCAGTCCATCTATGACAGGCTTGAATTCTGTTCTCTTCTTGATACCTGATCTGTCGCGTCTATTCCTCAGCTCGGCCAAAACTTTCATTTTTTCGCAGTAACAGCGAGAAGCCTTTACCATTAAGCTCTGGGCTTTTCTTTTCCTCTCCGCAGATTTCTCCACGTCTTCTCCTGGCTGTCTCAGAGACCAGTCAACCAAGTCAAGCTGGTTTTCCAAGAACAGCCTCTCCTCCTCAACGAACTCCAGGAGCTTCAGGGCTCCACGCCTTTCCTCAGGCCGAGAAACAGGCACCTGGCCTGGGCTGACCGACGCCATCAGCTCCCTGTCCTCCTCCACCACTCTGGAAGTCCTCAGAGCTCAGAGCACGCAGCCAGCACGCACAAGCTCCTAACACTGACTGAAAGCTCTATTTAAAACTAGCAAGATAGTTAGCTATATAGGTGGATGTAGCGGTGGATACTGCATTCAGAGCACACAGACAGCATGCACAATCTCCTAACACTGACTGAAAGCTCTATTTAAAACGAGCAAGATAGTTAGCTATATAGGTGGATATAGCGGTGTATACTGCATTCAGAGCACGCAGACAGCACACACAATCTCCTAACACTGACTGAAAGCTCTATTTAAAACTAGCAAGATAGTTAGCTATATAGGTGGATATAGCGGTGTATACTGCGTTCAGAGCACGCAGACAGCACGCACAATCTCCTAACACTGACTGAAAGCTCTATTTAAAACGAGCAAGATAGTTAGCTATATAGGTGGATATAGCGGTGAATACTGCATTCAGAACACGCAGACAGCATGCACAATCTCCTAACACTGACTGAAAGCTCTATTTAAAACGAGCAAGATAGTTAGCTATATAGGTGGATATAGCGGTGTATACTGCATTCAGAGCACGCAGACAGCACGCACAATCTCCTAACATTGACTGACAGCTCTATTTAAAATGAGCAAGATAGTTAGCTATTTAGGTGGATATAGCGGTGTATACTGGGTTCAGAGCACGCAGACAGCACACACAATCTCCTAACGCTGACTGCAAGCTCTATTATAAAAGAAAGATATATCGCTAGCTATATAGGTGAATATAGCGGTGTATACTGCGGTCAGGGCACGCAGACAACAACCACTACAGAAGACCAAGACCGAAAAATCGGTCGATAACGATCGGTGTATACTGTGTTGAAGGTACACAGAACACCCACTAACTGCTACAGACGCCAACACACTACACAAGGCCGCCGTGCTGACGGCCTTATATAGTATGGGGCGTGTACTACACAGCCTGAGCTATGATTGGCCACAGGCATCCTGCCTGTGGCCAATCATGGCTCTCCTCGCTGCCGGCCCTGTGATTGGCCAAGCATGCAGGGTCACAGTGCATGCTTGGCCAATCATGAGCCAGCAATGCACTGCGCCATCGCAGTGCATTGTGGGCCGTGAACGCCACACGAATTTGGCACGAACGGCCCATAGCGTTCGGAATTCGCCGAACGGGTGAACAGCCAATGTTCGAGTCGAACATATGTTGGACTCGAACACGAAGTTCATCCCTAGTTGACTCTTACTTTTGAGGGAGCAACTTACTTATCGCCACCAGAATGCTCTTCGTAAGTTTGTTTTGGTCAGGCAAGGTTGGTTATGTAGATTCTAGGCTTAGCTCCACCACAATTAATTATAGATAGGCTCCTTTAAATGTAACTGCCATTGGATTTTTACTGGGTGCATTTATTGACCTGTTCTAATCTTGTGTTGGCTGCAAGATTATCCACTGTCCCATCTTTATCTGGATACTGCTATACATAGATAAACCCACCTGATGTTCGTAAGTATGGTTAGTATTGGTATGGGCATGATAGTACTTGACTTTTTGTGAAGAGAAGTTCTTTCAATCTGTACCATGTTATTTGTGCTTAATGTTTACCATGGAGTATGTTTTATGACACCTCAATTTTTATTTTATTTTGATTGTAATTTTAATATATTGTACTGTAGATTTTGTTCTTCGATACCAATAAAAAGAGTTTGGTAAAAAAAACAAAAAAAAACAAATGCAGTCACATAATCTAAGTTTAGCACTACTACCGCATGAGCCATTGGATAAAGTGGGTCTCTTGTTCTTTTCCTCAACCTTTCCAAATATCTCAGCCCCTCTGACATGCTGAATTGAGTGTATGGACATACAATAACACAAATAGAAACCCACTGGGCTTGGCACTTGGCAATCAACAATAACACCTTGTCAAAGGAATAGGCAGCAAGCAAATCAGTAAAAGCAAACTTAATATATTGTCCCTAAGAAAAGTTGATAACAAAGCAAGCCAAAGGTTGAGTCAACAATGGTATTAACACTCTCAATGTACAAAATTATGAGTGGTAAGGGCTAACAAAAATTACATTTGGTTTTCAGATCAGCATAAACAGTGGGTGCAGCAATGGACAGTAAAGAAATACAAACTACCAAATACTGAACTATACTGTCAAAGTGCATTAATGGAGGTTATGCTAGACCTAGACTGACTGGCATACACTGTTCATGGTAAAATGGTAGTAATGAAAAGGTTATCAGAGGGGCATGTAGTGATTCAATGGGAGAGGCAGCTGGCTATCATTAGGGCCCTCTAGTGCGCATTGGTGCACTTGACAGCAGTCTTAACAGACCTAACAGACCAGGATTTAGTATCCAGTGGGGGGGGTTATAACTGAAGAGTAGGTAAGTCACTGGTGTAGTGTGATATGCTAAATGTCCTGCCTCAAATAACTGAGGTCCTGCTTAACAGTGTATATGTTGGGCGATGAGCCCTTTCACCGATCCCTGCAATGTACAGAAGATGAATGCTTGATATAGGGTGCTCTGCTTTCTCTCTATCATGGATGTGCCTCCAAAGTCTTGCTGTGGAAAGCAGCAGGTGAGAAGACACCCCAGTCCCTCTGTGCCAATGGTGCAGCTCGACCACTTTGTTTGTATTGTGCAGCAAACATGTCTTATCTCTCTGGACCTCCCAATCAATCTCTCCTGGCTTTACCTGGCAGCAGTCCAACCCCAGCTAAAGATCTGCACTGTCCAAGTCTGTGAAGTTTTCCCGGACAATCAAATAACAGCCATCTAACTCCACCCCCAGAGTCCACTGATACCACTATATATATCTGCCATCTCAAACGACAACTCCCATGATTCATAGCGCTCTCCATAGAGGTCTATGGACTGGCTTGGCCTTGCTCTCCCCTGGTGGTTAGGGGATAATGCAGCATAATATCAACATTACAGTAAAAACTAGAGCAACAGAAGGCCTTGCCCCCTCCTCCATGTTGTTGCCCAGCATCTGGCTGCATAAGGACTGGTAATGTGCAATATATAACATATTCATTTTATAGTTTAGATACTTGTTTGGGAAGGTCAATAAATGTGTATGCTTTTTTTATTTCATAAGCAGAGATAATGTGATAAATAATAGTGATGAACCAAAAACACCTGGGTTTGGTTGGAGCAGAGGTCAGTAAAGATTGGGTTTCTGAATCTAAACCCGATTGTAGTCAATGGAAACCGAATATTTAATGTCAGCTCTGACCATTTTCCAGACTAATAGGTGAGGGATTGTGAAGCAAATGGCCTAGGGCAGTGATGGCGAACCTTGGCACCCAAGATGTTTTGGAACTACATTTCCCATGATGCTCATCTACACTGCAGAATGAATGGGCGTCATGGGAAATGTAGTTCCAAAACATCTGGGGTGCAAAGGTTCGCCATCACTGGCCTAGGAGAACAGGTACTAAAGGTGCTAGAAATGTTTTTTTTTTAAACTTTTGATGGGAGCAGCGATGTTTGTAATGCTTGAAACAATAAAAATGTACAACTCCATAAATAACATGCCTGGAGGATGACCTGAACCTTCTTAGGAAGTAGAGGATCTGTGCAATGTATACAACCTACTACAGCAACACTTTAACCACTTGACATCCAGAAGATTTTACCCCCTTCATGACCAGTTGCACTGTGCTACTTTAACTGTCAATTGCTTAGTCATGTAACAAGGTACACAAATTAAATTGATATATTTTTTTTTCACACAGAACTTTCTTTTGGTGCTATTTGTTCACCCCTGTTTTTTTTATTATATACTTGAAAAAGAAGAACATTTTTTCTCAACCTACTGTTATAAAATATAACCAATAAGATCACATTTCTTCATAAATTTAGGTCAAAATGCATTCTGGTAGTGATTATAGCTGATTCTGCATTCTTGGGGACACTATACTATTGAGGACACTAGTGTAGTTCTTACAGTGACCAGGATACAGACCCGGACAGACATTATACTAGTAAAAGCGGTAATCAATGACTTATAGTGTGACTTTGATAGTGTGGCAGGCAATTAGGGACTGACGCTAACTGGCACTGGCTGGAAGGAACACTTAATGACACTAACTGACACTCTCTGATGTCGCTGACACTAATACAGTGATCAGTGATAATACTAGACACTGACACTGTACTAATGACACTTGCTGAGTGACAGGGTTAATCAGGAGGGTAATCAAAGGGTTAACTGTGAGCCTAACAAGTCTATGTGTGCTGCTTTTACTCACTTACAGGTCGACTTTTCTCCCTGACTTTAGCTCTGAACGGTAAGTGAAATCAGAGAGAAAAAAAACCCACCAAGATCTGGGTTGTGTTTTATAACACACATACACAGATCTGTGCTGTGATTGGCCACAACAATCAGCAGATTCACAGCCAAAATTATTGGCTGTGAGCCTGCTGATGAACTTGTCCTGTGTCCAAACACAGCATGGGAGAAAGAGTTAAATGACAGCTCCCAGCTGCTTCATTCTGTTTGTAAACACACAGCCAGGGATTCTACTGCCCCCATATGTGAATGAGGAATGCTGAGTGATCTGATTGACTATAGCTTTAAATTTGTTTTTATAATTATTTTTTTAGTGCTTAGGGCCCCCCTTAAAATCCATATCAGGCCTGAAGAGGCGAAACCCCCATGCCATTTTTGACATTTTCTTTAATTATCCTGTACCCTTTGCTTGCCTGTCACTGGTTGTTAAGGACTCGGCAATGCCTGTACCTGCCAATATCCTTAATAATCATTAACAGTAGGAGGCTGTCATGTATAATAACAGAAGTAATACCACTATTATACATGACATTCGGCACCCGCCAAAAGGGTGGATGTTCATGTGTCCAGCTCTTCACCATGCATAGACTATGATTTTAAAAAGTGCTTTTGTTTATTTACTGGATCCTTCTCTTCTCTATATATTCAAAAGTACATAATTCCACTAAATATCCACAGCAATTTACTAGTAAATAGTGAACAGCGGGTTGCCAACTTCTTCATCTGTCAGAAACCATGAATCAGATCGAGACAGAAGTACAGTTAAATTACACTTGTTTAATAATAAAAGTAAATAAAACAAATGTAGTCAAAACATAGCCAAAGTTTGGTAACCGGAACAGATATTCAGACAAGTCAGAAAGTCAGGAAGCCAGAGATCAGCGTAGTGGAACAGCAAGCAGGATCTGGAGCCAGAAGGAATGTCAGACAAGCAAGTCTTTAACAGGAACACAGGAGATAGTCTTTGTGATGTTGACCAAGGTGAAATCAGAGATCACCTGGGCTGGACTGCTTAAGTAGGCAGGACTGACGAGCAGGATATCATCAACAGGTGAGTTACTGTGGAGAGATAGTTGCTGGCTGGATTATTACGGTGCCAAACATTTAAACAAATAGAAGTTTTAATATAAGAAATATTTTATTACAACGTGATTAAGCGACAAATAATACATATATGTGAAAACCGACAGTTAAAATATAATATGGGGAGCACAAAGAAATATATAGTAAGTAGGGCCAGAGTGGTAGAGGCCTCGATGTGCTGTTGGGTCAAATCTTCCCTACATGTTTCACCATTACAATGGCTTCCTTAGAGGAATTAGGACTTGACCGACAAATATAAAATAAATGACTAGAGGGAAAAAAAAAACAATAAGTTAGTAAATTTGAGTTGGATGTTGCATGGCTTCCATAACTAAAACATTCAGATGGACTTGATCAAAAAACCTTCCCATTAACACCCAAAACTAGATGGTGAATCAAACGTCAGATCCAAAGGAGTGCATACATACCCCAGAGTTCACCCCCAGCATGAGACGAGCACGGCGACCGCTCGGTAGGTGGCGCCTTACATAGAAAACCACCTTGAGGTGACTGCAGAGGGCAAAAGGGCAACCAATAAAACAAAAAAAAAGACAATTATGTATTTAAAATCAGGGAGATGAATAGACAAACCCCCAAAGAAATATAGATAGGAGCCAACATGGCCTCCATACATACCCAATCAAGTAATATAATTGGTATCAAGGACGGGGACGTCGGAAGGGTGAAAAACCAGCTGTGTAGATAGATTAAATAATTTCCCAATAACTAGATATGGATGTACAATAGCTAAGATAAAGGAAAAGTAAAGGCAAGATATCAGGAATTAAAAAGTTTGCTGATGAGTAATTAACCAACTTTACACGAAGTCCAACAGACCAGTTAGGTACTTACCTCTTTAAAACAAACAGTACAAGCAAGTACTGGACTACAATAAGCCAGTACTACCCATAACAACAACAAAGTGTGAGTATTCAGAAAGCCGGTTACAAGGTATCCCAGATAAGGAAAATCCTATAGGAAATAAAAATTGGTTTAAATGTTTGGCACTGTAATAACCCCCCCCTTCCAAATATTTTACTTTGCAACTTACCTTTGGGATGAGGTACCGTATCTGAAACGGACCCCACTGCCATTCTTTTCCAATTTTCCAACAGAGCGGCCAGCTCAAAGGAAGGAAGTTCTGAGTCTAGCCCTGACAACATCATTATAAATATTAAGAACTGTTAATTAAATAAAGATATATAATAAAATTAACCAGTTAATCAACTACTCATACCTAAAAACTGCCCATTGTCCTTACTTTAGTTGGCTAATGCATGCTTGATCTGACTACCAGACAATTCAATTCTTAGATAGCAGGAAATGTACATATACACTTGTACACACACATATGAATTTTAATGTACTGAGCAGATGCTCTTGAAGAAATAATAGCAATCAGCTGGAATAATCCCCTCAGAGCCAACTAACTTTTCAGCCATATACGTATGCTGTGATCACAAGGTGTCCACAGGCTTGTCTACATTACCAAAATCAACAGGATCATGTGACAATCTGGGGCTAGTTTGTAAAACCGATCAGCTTCTCTTCACTGTGAAATATCTAAATGTATTGGTGTAAATGGGGAAGAAATAAAGATGTATTGATGAGCAGAGATTGCTTTAAATACCTTTTACTGGATCTAAATAAAGCTCTCCTACTATTTCTCAACAGTGTAGTAGTAGGAGGAATTTAAGAGAAAGGAAAAAATGAAGGTAATGTGATGACTGCACCCTTTAATGCATTTTGTAGTAAGATAATCTTGCCAAGCGATGGATTAAAGTAATGCTAAACACATACTGTTTAATTTACATTATCCCTTCTCTTTACTATATGTATATGGATGATGGCACTGCACTTATTTTAATGAAAAAAAAATTTGAAGTATGTTTTTTCATAATCGATATACAGCTGTAATGTGACTTAGCTCTTTTCCAGCCCATCTGCAGGGAAACTCCGGTTGGAGGAGCTTCTAGTCCTCTGCTGCTGGTCATATGTTAAAAAAAAAAAAAACAGCCTCCGTATTACAAAGAAATAATATATAATTAATATCAAGCAAATGTTTTAAATTGTCATACAAATATATGTTTGAACTAAAAAAATCTATATAAATTTTTGTGCAAAAACATGGTGTGGGCTATCTAGGGGGAGGTTCTGGCAATCAAAGTCTGTTTTACGCCCCTCCAACCTATGTCTATTGTTTGTATATGCTTAGAATTACAGAGAGGTGATGCCATTATCAATCAACATCTAATGTCGCACATCCATAATGTAGATGTCAGGGCTGGGTTTAGCCCTTCCTTCTCTGAGATGGCCACTCAGCTGTCGTCTAATTGCCAGCTCCTATCTCTCCACAATGACTCACCTGTTGATGATATCCTGCTCATCAGTCCTGCCTACTTAAGCCGTCCAGTCCAGATGATCTCTGCCTTCGCCTTGGTCACATCTCTAGAGATGCTCTCTTGTGTTCCTGTTAAAGACTTGCTTGGCTGACATTTTTTCTGGCTCCAGATCCTGCTTGCTGTTCTACTACGCTGTTCTCTGGCTCCCTGATGTTTTGGCTTGTCTTACTATCTGTTCGGTTCCTGAAATCTGGCTATGTTTTGACTACTTTTACTCTGTTTACCTTTTTTATTATTATTATTAAACAAGTGTGATTTAACTGTACTTCTGTCTCAGTCTGATTCATGGTTTCTGACAGTTGAGCTGTATAGTGGGCATGGAGGAGGAGGTAGTGGGCAGTCATTTAACCACAGTGTATATACCCACATGTGTCACTGTATAGCTGCACAAATAAGAAAAAGAAGAAAATTTAACAGCTTAGAAGGAAACTGAAACTGGAACATGATCAGTAGATATGGCACTGGCTGGTCTACACAATCTCAGGCTGCAGCGGCGACACAGACAAGCAGGAGGGACAGTGTACAATATAATTATTCCCGGAAGGAAGATCAGGTGAAGGTGGCAGCACCAGGGATCCATGACAGCACTGCACGGGAGGGATCTGCTTTACAGGTAAGTCTGTCATATTGTGCTAGTATGCATTGCAGTTTACCCACCTTATTTTTATTTTAGTGGCGGTTTTCTACCAGCTTAAGGTTGAATTTCTGTAGTGCATCAATGATGTTACCCAAGATTAATTTAAGGTGAGCACAGTTTTGGTTACATCGGCTGTTTATCTCCAGCAACCAGTATACTATTAGCTTCGCACTCTGTTTTTTTTTTTTCCTGCACCAATAGCTATTTTGTTTTATCAGTGCAAATCAGAAACAAAAAATGCTTCACTGTTTTAAAGATAACTGTGATTGGTTGATTGGTTTTCCCACTTTTTAGTTGTATGCTAATTACTCTTTCGGTAGTAATGCTGCCTAGTGGGACTATATGAATCAGTGTAATGGCTGGACAAAATTAAAGTTTTTAAGTAAAACAAGTGATATTTTTGCATTTGTAGATGTAGATTTCTTCTTAAAATTCAGCTAAAAATTGTATTCTTACTCATTGAGTTGTAATCCTTACAATACAATAATATACAATATGAAATCAATTGAAGATCTAACAAGGACAGCGAGACCACCTTGTGATTTTTGTGGCAGGAATGCAGATATGGAAAATCAGTCAAAAAGAATCTGATGATTAAAGCCCCCAAGATCTACTAAAAGCTAAACTACCAGTTTTAGTGGCATTTTAGTGGCCTTGCTTTTAATGATTGTTTCTGCTTTTTAAAATCTAGATTTACTATTTTGAAAATTTGTTTTTAATTTACTGTTAATGTTTTCATTTTCTTAAAGCAGACATCCAGGGATAAAAATATCCTTTCCCACTCTGTCCAGCTGTACATAATATATATTTGTATATATTTATTTTTTTAATCTTCCTGAAAAGCATCGATTACTCACCCAAAACCCCACTGATGTGACAAGCCAGGTCCCAGGTCTTTTTTCTTATGGTCTGTAGTATGGTAGGACCCCTTGTCATGGTTATGCAGTGATCTTCCTGTGTTTGATTACCTCCCCTCATGTGTTCAGACTAAGAGGCCAGCCACTTCCACCTGGTGGTTTTTATAACCTCTCCTCTAAGCATGGCTCCACCCCAGGCCCTATCAGGGAACCCTATATTAACCTGTGCACTGCAAGCCATCGGGGATGATCAACCATTGTGTATTCATTGTGTGTTTGGCTTCCTGGTTCCTGCTTGCCGTGTGCTCTATGTTTGACTCTGTTACCAACCTTGGCGTGTTCTCAACAATTCCTGTCTGCTTGTGACCTTGACCTTTTGCATGTCCCTGACTATCCCTGTCTGCCTGTGACCCTGAACCTTTGGCGTGTACTCTGTTGTTCCTGTCTGCTAGTTGCCCTGACCTCTGCCGTATCCCCTTACTATCCTTGTTGTTCCAGCCTGCTGCTTCCTTCTCCTGTAGTCTACTGTGAGTGTGAGCTGTGAGACCCTAGGGGCCGCGACCTGGAGCCAGACTGCAGCGAAGTCCATCCTCAACACTGGAGGCTCTGGTGAACACCCGCTGGCTCTTAGACTCCGCGCCCTGGGGAATCTATGCTCCAGCTCCCAGTGTTAGTGACCCTGTAGACCTGTGTCATGAATCTCCCTGGGTACAATCCGCAGCAGTCAGTCCTATGGTCCACTACCTAGCGGTGCACTTCCAACTCCTACGGAGTGCATCTGTCACCTGGTCTCAGGTGACCTGACACCCATTCTGTAGTGCCCATGATGCTTCCTAGTGACATGGACACTGCCCCTTGGCTGTTGAAAAAGTCAGTCATTAGATCCTAACTAGTTGATTGCAACCAGCAGTAGATCACTATTAGAAGTGATCTATTACTGATCAGTTCCAGACCGCCATAAAGAGAAAAACAGCATAAAAATATATTGTGTAAAAAAATATTTTTTTCTAAAAATAAAATTAAAGATTATTCCCTCACCAAATTAATACCAAGGTTCCAACCATGACATCAGTTAATGTGGATGAAATTTGTGCTTACTGTGCAAGCGTTAAAAGTTCACAAAAATGAACACAATTTCATATTCATTTTTAGTGATCACAAACGTATGAAATAGTCACTCTCATACTAATTTGTGCCCTTGCCAACCCCACTTGATTTTATTCTAATGTTATGCTACCACTCTACAATACAATTTTTTCCTGTGTGCTTTGCAATGTAACGTCAAAAGAGGAACAAAGCTCTCCGAAAATAAAACACAAACATTGATTTTGAACTTTACAATTTTGTATGTTACACAGAAATCACAGTTATGTGATATCATTTTAATCCATATACATTGACAGTTATTTTGTGAGGTAAATACAGTGCCTTGCGAAAGTATTTGGCCCCCTTGAACTTTTCAACCTTTTGACACATTTCAGGCTTCAAACATAAAGATATAAAATTTTAATTTTTTGTGAAGAATCACCAACAAGTGGGACACAATTGTGAAGTGGAACAAAAATCTATTGGATATTTTAAACTTTTTTAGCAAATAAAAAACTGAAAAGTGGGGCGTGCAAAATTATTCGACCCCTTTACTTTCAGTGCAGCAAACTCACTCCAGAAGTTCAGCAAGGATCTCTCAATGATCCAATGTTGTCCTAAATGACTGATGGTGATAAATAGAATCCACCTGTGTGTAATCAAGTCTCTATAAATGCACCTGCTCTGTGATAGTCTCAGGGTTCTGTTGAAAGCGCAGAGAGCATCATGAAGACCAAGGAACACACCAGGCAGGTCCGTAATACTGTTGTGGAGAAGTTTAAAGCCGGATTTGGATACAAAAAGATTTCCCAAGCTTTAAACATCCCAAGGAGCACTGTGCAAGCGATCATTTTGAAATGGAAGGAGTATCAGACCACTGCAAATCTACCAAGACCTGGCCGTCCCTCTAAACTTTCAGCTCAGACAAGGAGAAGACTGATCAGAGATGCAGCCAAGAGGCCCATGATCACTCTGGATGAACTGCAGAGAACTACAGCTGAGGTGGGAGAGTCTGTCCATAGGACAACAATCAGTCGTACACTGCACAAATCTGGCCTTTATGGAAGAGTGGCAAGAAGAAAGCCATTTCTCAAAGATATCCATAAAAAGTCTCGTCTAAAGTTTGCCACAAGCCACCTGGGAGACACACCAAACATGTGGAAGAAGGTGCTCTGGTCAGATGAAACCAAAATCAAACTTTTTGCCCACAATGCAAAATGATATGTTTGGCGTAAAAGCAACACAGCTCATCACCCTCAACACACCATCCCCACTGTCAAACATGGTGGTGGCAGCATCATGGTTTGGGCCTGCAAAAGACCTGAAACTGGGACGGAGATTTATCTTCCAACAAGACAATGATCCCAAACATACAGCAAAATCTACAAAGGAATGGTTCACAAATAAACGTATCCAGGTGTTAGAATGGCCAAGTCAAAGTCCAGACCTGAATCCAATCGAGAATCTGTGGAAAGAGTTGAAAACTGCTGTTCACAAACACTCTCCATCCAACCTCACTGAGCTCGAGCTGTTTTGCAATGAAGAATGGGCAAGAATTTCAGTCTCTCGATGTGCAAAACTGATAGAGACATACCCCAAGCTACTTGCAGCTGTAATCGCAGCAAAAGGTGGCTCTACAAAGTATTAACGCAAGGGGGCCGAATAATTTTGCACGCCCCACTTTTCATTTTTTTATTAGTTAAAAAAGTTTCAAAAATCCAATAGATTTTGTTCCACTTCACAATTGTGTCCCACTTGTTGGTGATTCTTCACAAAAAATAAAAATGTTATATCTTTATGTTTGAAGCCTGAAATGTGGCAAAAGGTTGAAAAGTTCAAGGGCGCCAAATACTTTCGCAAGGCACTGTATCTGGGGACTGAAAAATTACATAAACATTGTGTTAAGAAAAATGACAGGAGAATGTACATATTTCCACTATTTCTTTCAAAAAATCACAAGGAAAACAGATATTTACACAAATTTTTAACCCAAATAAATAACCCTATTTATCCAGAAAAAAATTACACTAAAAAGGCATAATGTGCGAAATCATGATGTCTCCAAAGTTGCAAAAAATGCTTTGGGATTTAGGGGATTAAGATAAAGAAAGGCCCAGGGCCTCAAAGGATTAATGTGAATGAAGAACTAGAAAAGACACAAGTCAATACCTTTCTTTCACCTTTCTTCATCAGGTAGAGTACATCACACTTACAATGTGAAAACAAAACTCATTAAAATGTATCAATGAGAAACATGAGACAATAAACAATTATTTCATAAATCAATAATCCATTCAATAGATAACAGAAAGTACAAGGAATACATAATCAATGTGAACAGAAATAGCATACATTTACCGTGACATTGCTGAACAATAGCAATTAATCCTAATTATCTAGTACAACCAGGCAATTAGGTTGGTGGTATCCAAAACAAAAGCACTGTCCATCCAAAAGTAATATTTTTTCTAAAGTTGGTTGACTGAGTGATCTATTGAATACTTTATAACTAACCATCAAACAAACAGCAGAAACAGAACAATAAACACATTATTTTAAGATGTAGATTGTACTATATATGGTAAATATGTTTTTTT
Organism: Lithobates pipiens; assembly: GCF_037356315.1. Classification (NCBI taxonomy): domain Eukaryota; kingdom Metazoa; phylum Chordata; class Amphibia; order Anura; family Ranidae; genus Lithobates; species Lithobates pipiens. The sequence continues at coordinate 102,406,251 of NW_027507785.1, forward strand.
AACTGATGCGTAGTCTGTTTTAGTCTGAGAAATGAGGCATATAAGCCTGAGAAATGGCCAAGGGTATGGACTGAAAAGACACCTGCTGGGAGCTGGGCCCGTCTGTCGCAGGTGGTGGGACGTTTTTTCTTACATTTTCACAATTTTTTCAAAATGTAAATAATAGCTATGTGCCCCCTTTTTCTGAATAAGATCTCTGTCTAAAGTCAAGGAATTGAGGTCCTGAAGAAGCACAGATGTGAAACGCGACAACCTCTTAACACACTAGTAACAGATTTATTGTCCAATTACTACTTGATGAAATTGATCATAGCCATACAATTTTACATTTTTTTAGAATATGTAAACATTTTTAACAATTTTGTAATAAAGATAATATTTAGAATTACATTGTGATTGTCCTTCACTGGTACCGGTAAAGTACGCTCAATTTGTCCTATTTTTAAATCTGTCCACTTTTAGGCAAGCCCTAAAAGCGAATTTCTTAGGAAGGTCTGTCCTGCCTTCAGCTAACAACCAAATCTTCTACTTCCTTTATCAGTTCATCCCTCGCATTTACTATGTTTTGTTTCACTAGCCCCTCCCTATTAGATTGTAAGCACGCAGGAGCAGGGCCCTCCTAGCTCTCTTGTATTTAATTGTATTGTTGCTGCATTGTCTCCCTTTAAATTGTAAAGTGTTGAGCAAACTGTATAAATCCAGTATTATAATAATAATAATAATAATAATATTAATCATGTATTTACCCTTAGCTGAGGATTCCCAGTACATGGTTCAGGAGGGGGTTGTGCATTATAACCATTTGGTCTGAAGCACACTGGATATTATAATAACATTATAAAAATGGCAGTAGCCTTGCAGTGAGGTTTTTAACCAACAATTTCACGAGAGCCAACATAGCTATACGTTGGGTCCTTTAAGAGGAATAGCAGGCACGCGTGATGCCGGAGGCGCACGCATATGCTCGCTGCACTGCAGGGGTGGCGATGTGGTCAAGATGAACACCGGCCACAAGCGATCGCAGGCACGAGAGGTAGAAGAGGGATGTGTGTGTGTAAACACACACACACCCCTGTTCTGAGAGGAGATGCAAATTGTGAGTCCCTAATAGCTAGGAACCACGATCTGTCATCTCCTATAGTCAGTCCCCTCCCCTTGCAGTTAGAACACACAGTCACAGAACACAGTTAACCCCTTGAATATGTAGAAGAATACATATCAGCCTAAACTGAGAAAAAAAATAGTTTTTTTTTTTAAATTGGGGATATTTATTATAGCAAAAAGTACAAAATATTGTGTTTTTTTTTCAAAATTGTCGCTATTTTTTGTTTATAGCGCAAAAAAAATAAAATTTGCAGAGATGAAGTGATACCATCAAAAGAAAGCTCTATTTGTGGGAAAAAAAAGGACGTCAATTTTATTTTGGGTACATCGTTGCACGACCGCGCAATTGTCAGTTAAAGCGACGCAGTGCCGTATCACAAAAAAAATGCTCTGGTCATTGAGCAGCCAAATCTCCTGGGGCTGAAGCGGTTAAAGTTTTTCAGTGTTTTTGCAATTGCGTTTTTGCATTTTTTTTGCGTTTTTCAGCATTTTTATCGTTTTCAGTGTTTTTTTAGCGCTCGCTTTTTTGAGGTGTTTTTTTAATGGGATAAAAAATATTGATCGCTGGTGAACCGCATTTTTGAGTGTTTATCTGCGTTTTTTTCCCGTTTTTTGACGTTAAAGCATTTTTACAATTGAAAAACTCCTCTCAAACCCACTAATTTCTTTTTTTTTTTTTTTCTACAGCCAAAAAGTGCCCCAACCAAAAACAGTTGATAACAGCTTATATGTGTATGGACACATAGGATAACATGCTGGAGAGTTTATTGGCTGTTGAAAAAAACATCTGAAGCCAAAAACAGCAGCTGTAAAAACATCCAGTGTGCATGAGGCCTACTTGTTTCTGCAGTATATTACTCTTATCACCTAATTGTTGCAGTATAGTCCTCTTATTGTTTAACTAAAACTGTATACTTTTTTTCTGTTGATCCTCTTGCAATATATTTTACTGATATTTAACTGAAACTAATACTTAATCAGTTGCTGTGTCATTGCTGGTGTCCGAGCATTTTGAGCCATTGGGATGTACTGTATATTCAGCTACCTGACGTTAATATTCCCTACACAGCCAGGTGTGTCAGTATCTGTGGTACTGTTGGCAGAGTCTTGGGCTCAGGAACAGTGGACCCATATATCCAGCGGCTCCTTTGGGGGTAAGTGCATGCAACTACAAGCATTTTGAACACGGTGTGGGACACACGCATGGAACAGGAGTTTCCCATACCATGTTCGGGTGTGAAGGGGCAGTAGGACATTGCACACCTTTGCACCTGGAATGTATTGCAGTGCTACAATTATCTTTTTCTTGCAACAATAATACTTTGCCCCTACCCTCTGCCCACCATAGTGTCAGTTATTTGACCAAAGGGAAGAGGTAGCATGAAGATTTGTTCCAGGTTGGGGCGACGAAGACAGTGTAGCCATATGTGTGTGATTTAAAGGGCACATGTTAGTTGCAATAGCTTAGCTCAAAAGATTATATAAGCGACAAAGAGGGGGGGAAGAGGACGAGAGGGAGAGGAGGAAAGGAGGAGGAGGGCCAGGAGAAAGAGAAAGAGAAAAAAGGGGGAGGGGTGGGTGGGGGGGGGGGGGTGGGTGGGGGGGGGGCAGGACGCACATATAAAAAGGGGGGAAGAAAGGGGATATAAGAACCAGAGAGACATTAAGTGTTGCCACAGAATATTAGACACCCGCTCCCCGATGTCCTCCACCCTCCAAGGGTTGGCCCGAGTTGAGTACCAGTGGTTACCGACAGCCTTCAAGGAATATAATAGCAATAACATTCGGTAGTTTTAAAGTGAGTCCAACATGAAATATTGTTGAGAATTTATGGATCCTTTCTTGAGAAATATGAATCAATTCCTCCAGCTCTTCTATTTTGGATAGCCTTGTAAACCATTCTTTAATCATTGGCATGTGCGTGGAGTTCTAATGTATAGGGATGCAAAACTGCATTCGCCATGTGCATGTCCAGTGATTTATAAAGCCCTGTACACACGACATGATTTTCCGACAACAAAATCCATGGGATTTTTTCAGACGGATGTTGGCTCAAACTTGTCTTGCATACATACGGTCACACAAAGTTGGTCAGAAATTCCGAACGTCAAGAATGTGGTGACGTACAACACGTACGACAAGCCGAGAAAAATGAAGTTCAATAGCCAGTGCTGCTCTTCTGCTTGATTCCAAACATGCATGGCACTTTGTGCATCGGAATTGTGCACACACGATCGGAATTTCCGACAACGGATTTTGTTGTGGGAAAATTTGAAAACCAGATCTCAAATTTTGTGTGACGGAAATTCCTATGGAAAATACATTATGAAGCCTACACACGAGGTCCTATCACACATTTTCCATCGGAAAATCATGTGTACAGGGCATTTTAGTCCTTTTTAGGCAGGGACGTGTCGTGTAAGAGGAATATTTATATGTATTTTTTTTTTTTTTAACCTCAATTTTATTTTGTGTAAAAGTAGAAGAATACAGAGATACCGAAACATCATATATGACAAATAAAGCTCGAATAACAACAATGTGATATCGAAATTCCTAAAACGAATAAAGTCAACCTTCTAAACCTTTTAAGGAAGAATAGGATTTGAATATAAAAGGAGAAAAAACGCCTATAGAGAGACAGCTCTATCGGGTCTAAACATACGTCCCTACCCCAAAGGTGTGGAGGGGACCTCTAGGGAGTCCGCTAAAATTAAGATAAAGGCGTGTTAAACCAAGGCTAGATGAGCTTGAGTGCCCAGGATGAACCCAGCCTGGGCCAGTTGCCGGGGGATAACCTGTCCCCGTGCCCCTATTGGGAACACACTGCACAGGAACAGGGCCCCCCCTTAAAGGGCGAGAGCTCCCAGACTCCCCCCGTCATAATTACGATCGACTAAGGGGGATTGTTGTTGAGGTCAATCAGTATCCCTGAGGGGAATGGAGGATAGCCCTCCGAGAAGACAGGTAAAGAAGAGGAAAGGTGGAAGAGCAAGGAAGAGAAAGGAAATAGTAGTCGGAATATTCTCAGTGGTCACTCTAATTTAGTGTTTGTACTGAGGGGATCCCAGGATTTAATGTATTTTAACCTCATATAGCCTGGTTCCCAAAAAATAAAAATCAGAGTAATCTGGGGGTGGGTTATAAATCACTTACTTGCCACTGACAAGTCCCTGATTTTTGTTCCTTTCCAACCTCTGCAAAGTGAAGTAGAATAATAGGCAGATATCACCAAGAAATCTAGAAAGTGCAAATTCTAAAAAACACAAAAAATGCACTGGACAGGTGGCACTGTAAACCATCCCTTTATTTAAGTTTTTTTTCTTCTATGAAACAATCAATCAATCAAGTTCCCTGACATCTTAATTGTGATTGATTGAGGACTCAGTAAAACCCACTCTTGTATTCTATTTCTACTTCTGAATGGTGAAAAAAAAAAAGTTAAACATGTACAGTAAATGAAAAAGAAAATCAAAAAATCTGAAAAGTAAAACTAAATAAATAATAATAGCTATATAAAATAGATCAGAGCTTGAGCTAGGATAGTGTCAGGGTCAATGTCTGAGTCAAAGATTGGGTTCAAAGGTCAGCATGTTTTGGGTAGGATTAAAAAAAAAAAAAATTATATATATATATATATATATATATATATATATATATATATATATATATATATATATATATATATATATACTGTCAGTGTTAAGCCGCGTACACACGGGCGGACTGTCTGGCCAACTAAGTCCGTCAGACAATCCGACGGACAGTCCGTCCTACTTTTGAATGAACGGACTTGACCACACACGATGAACAGACAGTCCGTTGAAAGCTTGCGCGATGACGTGTACAGCACGTACGACGGGACTAGAAATAGGACGTCCAATACTCAGCAATGCAACCTTCCGCCGTGTAAATCCTTTCTGAGCATGCGCCATACTTAGTCCGTCCAACTAGCCTACTCACGAGCGGACTGTCCGCTGAAACCAAAGTTGGACGGACTGTATTACGGAAATTCCGAAAGTCTTAGTCCGCCAGACTGTCCGCTGAAAAAGTCCGCTGAAGCCCACACACGAGCGGACTGTCCGCTGAAATGTGTTTCAGCGGACTAAGAAGGACAGACAGTCCGCCCGTGTGTACGCGGCTTTAGTATCAGAAAAAGCAAAATGCATGCTATTGTCTCTTGGGCCTAGTACAGGTACAAATAACAATATACACATGTGTCTATTGCCATGAATGCCAGGTGTAGGAGAGTTTGTTTTTTTGTTTTTTTTTTGGTGGTGGTGGGTTCTGGAGATGGCAGGAAATATGCAGGTAAAATTACATTGTTAAATTATTTTGGGATGGTTTTACCTTGATATTAAAAATAATCAGGAAATATCAATTTAGCCCAAGTTATCCTGAAAAAACAAGGTATAATTTACCTGGATACACTAATGGCCTGTACACATGTTCGGATTGTGTTGTCAGAAATTCTGATTGTGTGTGGGCTCCATCTGACTTTTTCTGTCAGAATTTCCGACACAAAAAGTTTGAGAGCTGGATCTAAAATTTTCCGACAACAAAATCCGATCATTTAAATTACGATTGTGTGAAGAAAATTCTGACGCACAAAGTGCCACGCATGCTCAGAATAAATTACGAGAGAAAAGCTACTGGCTACTGGCCTCTTTATAGTCCCGTCATACGTTTTGTATGTCACCACAATCGGATTTTCCGACAACTTTGTGCGACCCTGTGTATGCAAGACAAGTTTGGGCCAAAATACGTTGCAAAAAAAACAATGGATTTTGACGTCAGAATGTCGACCGTGTGTACAGGGCATTAGTAGTTTTATTGGTATGTGAAGTTTTCCAAACACATGTCTATACAGGCATACCCCACGTTTAAGTACACAATGGGGTTTATTTACTAAAGCTGGAAAGTGCAAAATAAGGCTCACTTCTGCATAGAAACCAATGAGCTTCTAACCTCAGCTTGTTCAATTAAGTTTTGGTAATAAAACCTGGAAAATCATTGGTTTCTATGCAGCAGTGAGACGGATTTTGCACTTTCTAGCTTTAGTAAATAAATCTCATTGTGTACTTAAAAGTGGGGTATGCCTGTATGTATTTTACCCACAGACAAAGTGGGCCAAATGCAGCCTTTTCTTATCCAATGCTAAATTTTCTATTCTAACCCATATGCATATGGCATGAACCCTAATGCCGCATACACAGGATCGGAATTTTGGTTGGAAAAAGCTCTGATGGTTTTCCCAACGGAATTCTGACAGGATTTCGCTCAAGCTGTCTTGCTTACACATGGTCACACCAAATTCCGACCATCAAGAATGCGGTGACGTAAAACACTTATGACGGGATTAGAAAAAGGAAGTTAAATAGCCAGTAGCCAATAGCTTCCGTCACGTAGTTGAATCTGAGCATGCGGATAGGAACCTTTTCTGACCGAAAAATTGAGAACATGCTCTCAATCTTTTACTGACCAAAATTCGGCCAGCAAAAGTCCGATGGAGCATACACACGATCGCATTTTCCGACCAAAAGCTCTTATCGGTCTTTTGCTGGCCGAATTTCCGATCGTGTGTACGAGGCATTACTCTGACCAAGCAAACCGATCATGGCAATACTGGGAGATAGGATATGTCCTTGTTAAGTAATCTGACCACTGATCGGCTAGCAACCTTTCTGCCGTCAGCAGCACTCCATAGAAAGCTCTAGTGGAGAATTGAACAGAGAGAAGGCACTTCTAAATGCCGTAAACTAAGACTTTTATTGCCCTACACAGTTAAAAACACTTACAGAAGGGGGTATAAAAACAGGCACATCAGTGGTATAGAAACCTAGAAACATAGAAAAGTGACAGCAGGAAAAGACAGAGTAGTCCATCGAGTCTATCCCTTTTTTTTTCCGTTAACTTTGTTGCCTGACGATAGATCTATGTTCATCCCAAGCATGTTTAAAACCACTTACTGTTGACTGCCTCACTACTGTACCTCTGCTGGTAGTTTATTCCAAGCATCAACTACCCTTTAAAGCAGAGTTCCACCCATTTAAAAGTTAGCTGCTACAAAAAGTGTAGCTGCTGACTTTAAATAATCAGACACTCACTTGTCCCACGGTCCAGTAAAGTGGGTACACAAAGCCCCGCTCCTCTCCCCCTCCTCTCCGCAGCGCCGGCATTCTAACAGTGGGCTCTCGGCTGTGGCTTCAAAGCCAAACGTGCGCACTGCGCATGCATGAGCCGTGCTGCATGCTGTGATTGGCCGGGCAATCTTCTGGGACTTGTGATGTGTCCCAGAAGATTGCAGGGAGGCAGGGGGAAGAGATGATCTTTCTTCCAGTGCCGCGGCACCAGGGAAGGAAGTGGGAGCTGGGTGCTTCTAAAAACAGGGTACCCGCTCCTCCCCCAAAAATAGGACATGCTAAATGTGGCATGTCAGGGGTCACCCACACTTAAAGCAGAAGTTCAATTTTTGGGTGGAACTCCGCTTTAAGTAAAATAATATTTACTTTGATTCATTTTAAACTTCCCTCCAGTTAGTTTGAGGTCATGTCCCTATGTTCTTGATTCTGGTTTCATATTGAAAAAACTGCCTTCCTGAACCTTATTCACCCCCTTGATATATTTAAAGGTTTCAATCATGCCTCCCCTTTCCCTTCTGTCCTTCAGACTGTACATACGAAGTTCCTGAAGTCGCTCTTGATATGTTTTATCCCCCAAACCTTTCACCATTTTTGTGACCCGTCTCTGGACTCATTCTATCGCATCAATATTTTTTTGTAAATGAGGTCTCCAGAACTGGACACAATATTCTAAAGGAGGTCTCACTAAAAATCTATATTATATAGTTACATAGTTGGTGAGGTTGAAAAAAGACACAAGTTCATCAAGTCCAACCAGTGTGTGTGCTTTTATGTCAGTATTACATTGTATATCCCTGTATGTTAAGGTCCTTTAGGTGTCTATCTAATAGTTTGTTGAAATTATCTATGCTCCCTGCTGAAACCACTGCTTGTGGAAGAGAATGCCACATTCTTACAGTAAAGAACCCTCTATGCAGTTTAACGTTAAACTGCTTCTCTTCCAATTTTAGTGAATGGCTGCGTGTCTTTTTCATTTCCCTTTCACTGAAAAGCTTTATCCCTATTGTGGTGTCACCAGTATGGTATTTGTACATTGAAATTATAATTCCTCTCAAGCATCTCATCTCCAGAGAGAATATGCTGGAATAATGAATATTCAATGCTCCTCATTGAAGGTTAATAGATTGGTTTGGCAAGAACCGTTTTCATTACTAAAATCTTGTATATAATCCCTTATCCTCTCCAAAAACTTGCATACTATTGAGTATAAAAGAATCAGAACCTCCTTCCACCTGCTGGTGATTCCTCTAGTGATGCATCCTGGAATTCTATAAGATGTCCAGCGGGAGGTTCTCCCTAGATGCATCCAAAAGGCGAGTCTCCTATCGAGCCTGCAGTGTGAAGATGTGTGGCCAACAGCTTGGAAGGTCCACCACGCTACTGGAACCAGCCTGGAGCGAAAACCCGGATGTGATGTCAAGAGGGGCGTTGGTGCATTTTGAAGCAGGCGCACTGGCTTCTTCTTCATAACCGAAGATACACGGCAGATGAGGGACTTATAAGGAAGCTGGGGCGGGACTATAGGTGGGAGTGCAGACGATATTGTCAGACAAGATTATTAACTACTGACATAGTGGAATACTCACAAGCAAAACTAAAATATGAAAGCTAAAATGTAAAAACAATTACAAGCAATTAGAGTACCAGCTTGGTAAGCCACAAAACGCTAACAGAGATATGGCTTAAAGGAGATGACATTCTATGCATTAAGGTGAAAATCCTTCTGTGCTGCAGCTACTCCCCAGAGCCTACCTTTTTCTTACCTGAACCCGATCGTTCGAGTGACAAGCACAAGCCCAGCAGCTACAGCCGCTGTCTCGGGTCCTCATTGGATAGATTGATAGCAGCGAGTGCCATCAATTCCAGTGACACGGGGGGCGGGCCGATTCCTGCTGACTGTATCAATGGACACAGCAGCAGGACTCGGGAGCATAACCGCATGGGTGCCCACATGGAAAGCATCTCTCCGTGGGGGCAACCAATGAAGAGGAGGGGCTAGGAGCACCTGGGATAGTTTTGATGATTGATTATTCACACATCTAGTCCCATATCCCCACCATTTACAGTAGTTTTCATGCCCCAAAAACGTATGGATACCAGCTAGGAGCTCCTGCTCTAATGCCCTGTACACACGGTCAGAAATTCAGATGGAAAAGGTCTGATTGGATTATATTGTCGGAAAATCCAATCGTGTTTGGGCTCTATCGGACTTTTTCCGGAAATTCTGATGGAAAAAATTTGAGAGCTGGATCTAAAATTTTCCGTCAAAAAATCGGATCGGACTTTTTCCGATCATTTGTAGAGAATTCCGATGGACAAAGTGTCACGCATGCTCAGATTAAATTACAAGACCAAAGCTATTGGCTACTAGCCTCTACGTAATCCCGTCATACCCAACAAATGTCACTTAGTTCTGAACAATCCGACCGTATCTATGCAAGACAAGTTTGGCACAAAATCCGTCGGAAAAAATCCAATGGATTTTGTTGTCGGACTGTCCGACCGTGTGTACAAGGCATAACCCTTCCTCACACTGTTCAAAACAAAACAAAAATGTTTTAGCTGGAGCTGGGTTTTAAGTGTGGTGGACTTACAAAACATTTTTATTTACAATTCGCAACAATGCATGGAAAAGGACACAGCTTTTCAAACTCTAGAAGGGATAAGTCGTCTACGTAGACTGCATAGGTACCATTTGGTATTTAAAAAAACTGGGCTGATTGAAATTGAGCAGATTTCAACTATTGCCCTAACAATCCTCAAATCTACTCAGGAAAATCAGCCCATCCCAGAAGTGCCCAACCACCAATTTGGGCCTGTTCTTCATGGTGAGCACATTTTAGCATAATGCCCATACACACGATCTGACTTTCTGACAACAAAACCGTGTAATTTTGTTTGAAGGTTGTTGGCTCCAATACACGTCACAGAAATGTTGGCTAACAATTATGAACGTAGTGACATACAAGATATACGGCGAGCCGATAAAAAGGAAGTTCAGTAGTCATGCGCCACCCTTTGGGCTCCTTCTACTAATGTTGTGTTTGGTGAGCATTGATTTGAGCATGCACGGACTTTTGTGCGACGGACTTGTGCACACACAATTCGAAAGTCCGACAACAAAAAATTGTTAGCGGAGAATTTGAGAACCTGCTAGCCAACATTTGTTGGAGGCAAGTCCGACAACAAAAGTTTGATGGAGCATACACACAGTCGGACTTTCCGCCAACAAGCTCACATTCAACATTTGTTGTCGGAAAATCCGATTGTGTGTGCGTGGCATTATGCCCTGTACACACGGTCAGACTTTCCAACAGAAAATGTGCGATTGGATTGTGTTGTTGGAACATCCGATTGTGTGTGGGCTCCATCTGACTTTTTCCGTTGGAATTTCCGACACACAAAGTTTGAGTTTAAATTCCGATCTTGTGTAGACAATTCAGATGGACAAAGTGCCACGCATGCTTAGAATAAATTACGAGACGAAAGCTATTGGCTACTAGCCTGTTTATAGTCCCGCTATACGTGTTATACGTCACCACGTTCAGAACGATCGAATTTTCCGACCGTGTGTATGCTAGACAGGTTTGGGCAAAAATACGTTGGAAAAAATTCTATTGATTTTGTCGGTGGAAAGTTCGACCGTGTCTACAGAGTGTCTGAGCAATAAGAGTTCAAATTTGATGGAGATTGTGTTTTTTTCAAGCTTATGTAAATACATAACTATATTGTGTAGAAATTCACATGATTTCCATATCAGCATAGTAATATAGTAAATGTACAGACATACATTTATTTTTCCAAAGATCCTGATTTACAGAAGACCTGTTGGAGACTGATCATCTGTGCTAAAATCACTTGTCATTTGGCTTCATTCAGGAAGAAAGCATTGCCTGAGATATCTTGTCATACTCCACTCTGCATCCTGGGAACATTGTTTGTTTGATGAAGAGACTAAATAATGTCTGTGTTAATGGCTTCCCTCAAGATCAAGCAGCTGGAAAGAGGGAAAAAATGACAAATCTCTAACCAGAGGGAATGTTGCATTATGTAAGGCTTCTGATGCAAGATCTTAACTTGTTTCTGGATAACAGATAAGATGTGTCATTTTAAAATAATGCAAAATCTTTAGCAATCATTTTAGTACAAGTGTTTTAAACTATAAACGTGCCCTTTTAATCACCTTTTTCTTTAGATACACGTGTAAGTAATTAGCTTGCTTATATACTGTACGTAGTTTATAATTATATATGTACATTAGAATTTTTTTTTTTTTCCTATTGCACCTCAAACTCTTCTTTCTGTTTAGTAGTACTATACAATATTGCATCTTGCTATTCTCTTATCTCTATTGCAAATCTATAGTTCAATCTTTTACCCAGGACAACCATGGGAAACATATATGAATGGGAATTTTAAGTTAGATGATCTCTCAAAGAAAAAACGTTGCATACAGATGAATCAACTGTAGTCTTTTATTGATGTCCAGCCCGGGAGTAACCCGCGGCTATTGTGAAAAGGCTATAATCGCCATAACACGTATAAAAACAAAACAACATATATCATAGTACAAAAACAAGTAAAATTCACCCCCCCCCCCCCCCCCCAGAGCTACATATATCGTTACATGCTAGATCAAATAGCATTCAACGGGGGGATGATGAAAATTTTATCTCCCCTATTTCTGTAACTTCAGTGATCGCATTTCGCAGGAAGGTTTCTTTAGGGGAGGCGTTTTCTATAACAGATTGAAAACATGGTATAAGAAAACATACAATAAGATGCCAGGACAAAAACCAATATGTGAGCTGTATGGGCACACAAACCAGAAACACAGGATTTCCACTCAAAATGCTGGCGAAAGGAGGGATCAGTCACTGGAATGAATCCTAGTAGGGCCTCCAACATCAAATACATATAATGCCAGAAATAAACATGGAAATAAGTGTTGAATAGAGCCCAAACATAGGGGCATAATGTTTGAGACCCCTTTCACACTGAGACGTTTTTCAGGCACTACAGCGCTAAAAGTAGCACCTGCATAGCGCCTGAAAAAAGCCTCAGCTGCAAACCCAGTGTGAAAGCCCAAGTGCTTTAACACTGGGGGGCTTCCGCTGGCAGGGTGTCACAAAAAGTCCTGCCAGCAGCTTCTTTGCAGCGGTGGAGGAGCAATGGGGCAGCGCTGCTATACCGCTGGCAAAGCACTGCTGCAGCGGCCTTTTGCCGGTGGCTTTTTTTCGGCTGCTAGTGGTGGTTAAAACCGCCCTGCTAGCGGCCAAATAGTGCCGCTAAAACGACAGTGATGCCCAGGGAGGCTCAGTGGGAAAGGGGTCTTATAGTTTAAACCAAGGTAATATTTTATCTACCCTATAGCTTTATCAACAGGTTTATGATATCCTCATCTGGGGATCTTTGGTGGACAGACAACCCTGTATCAAAAAATGGCCCTGCCCCTCCAATAATCTACAAAATAAAATAAAAAAACAAGGTCACCTGATTGAGACAAAAAGAATATACTGTATACATAAAGAGAGATAGGGCAGAGCCCCAGTCAAAAATGTGCCCTCAATACCAGTTGCAAAGTCTCAATGTGCACAACACTCCCTATAGCATGGTCCGAGTGGTAATAATGGCTCACAACAGAACAGATATTATACTTATATCTGGTTAAGTTTGGCCTGCTCACCCAGTGGACACTTCCCATGAGGGGAACCTAAAGATCACTGTCGTATAGTTGGCATGTCACAGCATGTGGTGGCACCTCAAAAAAGCACTCTCTCCCTGTCTTCCACCACCCTTCCCTCCAATTGCCTAAAAATCCCCCGTAGAAACCTTCACCGCTTCAACCCATCTCTCCTCTATTCTACTAGTGACCACCTCTATGAGAAAATCTCACCCCTGTCCTGCACTAACCAAGCCACTTCCATCTACAATACATACCTGTCCTCCACCCTTTACAAGCTCGCTCCCCTCACTACACACAGAATCAGGCCTTGACCTCTACAACCCTGACAAACAGATGACACCAGAATTCTAAAAAAACTTAGTCGGGCTCTTGAGTGCCTGTGGCACAAGACTAAGTCACTCAAAGACCTCAACCAATAAAAATCTGCCCTCCAAAAATACTATTATTTGCTCCACATTACCAAGTAGACCTATTTCACCACTCTTATTCAAGGATGGGCTGAAAACCCCCCGGTTCGGTTCGAACCAGAACATACCGAACAGGCAAGAAATTTTGGTAGAACACGCGAACACCATTAAAGTCTATGGGACACAAACATGAAAAATCGAAAGTGCTAATTTTAAAGTCTTATATGCAAGTTATTGTCATAAAAAGTGTTTGTTTTTAAATTGCAGTTGTTTTGGGAGCAGTGATATCAGCGGAGGAGGAAGAGGATAGACAGTCAACATAACAGGACAGTCACTCAGCATCAGCATAGGCAGTCTTGAAGGGATGTGATATTTCAAAAAAAATTATTCGGTTACATCAGCTTCAGGTGCTTGGTAGCTGTGGGTGATCCAAGACTGATTCATCTTTATGAAGGTCAGTCGATCAACCGAGTCGGTAAACAGGCGCACCCTGTGATCAGTAACAAAGCCACCAGCAGCACTTAAGGTGCGTTCCGAAAGAATGCTGGATGCAGGACAGGCCAGTAGCTCAATTGCATACTGTGCAAGCTCTGGCCAGTGATCCATCCTCAAGACCCAGTAAGCCAGAGGATTTTCGGTAGGAAAGGTGTGACCTTACCCCTAGGTATTCCTGCACCATGTAAATCAGATGCTGGCGATGGTTGCTGGAACCAATCATACCTTGGGGCTGCGGACTAAAAAATTGTCTGAACGCATCGGTCAGACGGCCACCTTCTCCACCGCTCCTTCTGACCGATGCCTCAGCAACACGTTGTCCAGGTCCAGGAGTTTGTAACCTCCCAGTCTCTGGGAACGTGTTGCACAGACCTTTCTGCAAGGCCTCCCAGAGATGTCTCATCCTCTGCTCCCTCTGAGACGGCAAGATAATCTCCGCAACCTTACCCTTGTACCGTGGATCAAGGAGAGTGGCCAGCCAGTAATGGTCCCTCTCCTTGATCCGAAGAATACGAGGATCCTTCTGCAGGCTTTGCAGGATCAGGGAGGCCATGCAGCGTAGATTAGCTGAGGCATTCGGTCCGGAGTCCTCTGGGTCACTAAGGACAACATGATCCGCAGCTACCTCCTCCCAGCCACGTACAAGTCCATGGGTTTCTTGGGACAGTAAATAATCCCTACAAGACTGCTGCTGCTCCTGATGCTGAGTGCCCGCCTCCACCTCCATGCTGACACAATCCTCCTCCTCGTCCTCTTCCTGTGTGATGGGTGGGACAGAAGGAACACTGTCTGGTTAAAGGGGGCCTTGAGAGGCAAGGAAGTCCTCCTCTTCCTGCCTCTGTTCTGCCTCAAGTGCCCTGTCCATTATTCCATGCAGCGTATGCTCCAACAGGTGGACAAGAGGTACAGTGTCACTGATGCATGCACTGTCACTGCTCACTATCCTTGTAGCCTCCTCAAATGGTGAAAGGACAGTGCATGCATCCCTGATCATGCTCCACTGGCGTGGTGAGAAAAAACCAAGCTCCCCTGACCCTGTCCTGGTGCCGTAGTCGCACAGGTACTCATTGATGGCCCTCTGCTGCGTGTGCAGCCGCTGCAGCATGGCCAACGTTGAGTTCCACCTGGTGGGCATGTCACATATAAGGCGGTTCTTGGGCAGGTTCAACTCCTTTTGGAGCTCAGCCAGCCGAGCACAGGCATTAAATGATTGGTGGAAATGCACACAGACTTTCCTGGCCTGCTTCAGGACATCCTGTAAGCCCGGGTACCTACCCAAAAGCCGCTGCACCACCAGGTTAAGTACGTGAGCCACACAGGGGACATGGGTCAGTTGTCCCTGTCGGAGGACGGAGAGGAGGTTGGTGCCATTGTCGCAAACCACCAATCCTGGCTTAAGCTGGCGTGGCGTCAACCACCTCTCAGCCTGCCCCTGCAGAGCTGATAAAATATCTGCCCCAGTGTGGCTCCTGTCCCCCAAAACAAACCAGCGCAAGCACGGCATGGCATAGTTTTGCCTGCGTACTTCCGTAGCCCCTTTAACGCCTACGGAGCACTGCTGGTTCCGATGACAGAGCACTGGAAGAGGCCACGGAGGAAGAAGAAGAGGAGGGGTTGGAGGAGAGAGGTGTGTCACAACCAGTAGTAGCATTTTGGAGGCGTGGTGGCGGAACAACCTCCAATACTACTGCACCTTGTCCTGCATCCTTCCCAGCTGCCAGAAGAGTGACCCAATGGGCCGTGAAAGACAGGTAACGTCCCTGTCCATGCCTGCTGGACCATGAGTCAGCGGTAATATGCACCTTACCGCTGACCACCCTGTCCAGCGAGGCAAGGACATTGCCTTCCACATGCCGGTAGAGAGCCGGAATCGCCTTCCGTGAGAAAAAGTGGCCTTTGGGGACCTGGCACTGAGGAACCGCACATTGCACAAACTCACAGAAGGGGGCCGAGTCTACCAACTGAAAAGGCAGCAGTTGAAGTGCTAGCAATTTAGCCAAGCTAGCATTCAACCGCTGGGCATGTGGATGGCTGGGAGTGAACTTCTTTCGACGGTCCAGCAGCTGGGGCAGGGAAATTTGCCTGCTATAATCGGACGTGGGTGTACTGCTAGCAGAGTGCCTGGAAGCACTTGGCTGTGACACACCTAATTCTATACCTTCATTTCTCTCAGCGCAGGTTTCAGAGAGGACTGAAGGTCTAGTGGGGTTGGAGATCCCAGCTGATGAGGAGCAAGGAGAGGTCCACTTTGTTCTTTAATGTGGGTCTTTGAGGTATGCTTGCCAATGAGTTGCATGGCAGGTCAACATATGTCTGGTCAAGCATGTGGTGCCCAAGCGGCTGATGTTTTGGCCACGCGAGATACACTTGAGACATATGTCGCAAATAGCAGCGGTGCGATCTGATGCACTTGTCTCAAAAAAGGCCCACACCAAAGAACTTTTAGAATAACGCGCAGAGGCAGAGCCCTGCACAGGCGGAGCTCTGCGGTGTGATTCAGTCGGTGTGCTGTCCCTAAGCTGGCCCCCGGAGGGCATCCTGCCTTGTTGGAGATGTGCCTCCTCCTCCTTCTCCTCCTCCTCCTCTCTCTTACCAGGCACCCACATGGAGTCAGTGCCCTCATCATCCCCTCCTTCTTCATCACTGGAGCAAACCTGGCAGTATGCTGCAGCTTGTGGAACATGACTGCCAGATTGCTGTCCTTCTTGAGCATCCCCTCTCTCTGCGCTCATGCTACTGCCTTCCTCTAGCTGAGTATCATCATCAGAGCCTACAAAACACTGGGCATCCTCCTGGAGAATGTACCCAACACTGTGCTCAAAGAGTTCAGGGGACTCCTCAGGAGGACGTGGTTGGTCTAGGGAAGGAGTCACTGATGATGACATTGAGACGAGGGAAGAGGATGCGTTGGTAGCTGCTTTTCTAGTACTCTGAGCCTGGGTGAGAGAGGATGAGGAGGATGAAGAGGGCTTGGTCATCCACTCTACCAAGTCTTCGGCATGATGCGGCTCAACACGTCCAGCTGCCGAAAATAAGGACAAGCGTGTCCCATGGCCACGTGCTGATGACGATGCACCGTGTTCACAACCAGCACTGTTGTCTCTAGACACAAAGCCTGTTTGCCCTCTTTTATCGGCTCGTGCCTGTCTGCCTCTCCTTGTTGGCCTTCAAGACATGGTAATGGCCTGAAGGGAGATGGGAAAACCAGCAATTGGGTAGTGTATATTGTGCTGGAGGCACACAACACCCACTAACTCCTGCAGATGCCTTTTTTATAGAACAACAGGAATTAAAGGGTAGATACCGGTGTATACTGTGCTGTGCTGGAGGCACACAACACCAACTAACTCCTGCAGATGGCTCAATTAGAGAAGAACAAAATAGGTAGATACAGGCACACAGACAACACCCACAAACTCCTGCAGCTGGCTGAAAGCTCAATTACAGAAGAGCAATATAGCTATATAGGTGGATAATGGTGTATACTGCGCTCAGGGCACACAGACAACACCCACAAACTCCTGCAGCTGGCTGAAAGCTCAATTACAGAAGAGCAATATAGCTATATAGGTGGATAATGGTGTATACTGCACTCAGGGCACACAGACAACACTCAGAAACTCCTGCAGATGGCTGAAAGCTCAATTACAGAAGAGCAATATAGCTATATAGGTGGATAATGGTGTATACTGCACTCAGGTCACACAGACAACACCCACAAACTCCTGCAGATGGCTGAAAGCTCAATTACAGAAGAGAAATATAATTAGCTATATAAGTGGATAATGGTGTATACTGCACTCAAGTCACACAGACAACACCCAGAAACTCCTGCAGATGGCTGAAAGCTCAATTACAGAAGAGCAATATAGCTATATAGGTGGATAACTGTGTATACTGCGCTCAGGGCACACAGACAACACCCACAAACTCCTGCAGCTGGCTGAAAGCTCAATTACAGAAGAGCAACATAGCTATATAGGTGGATAATGGTGTTTACTGCGCTCAGGGCACACAGACAACACCCACAAACTCCTGCAGCTGGCTGAAAGCTCAATTACAGAAGAGCAATATACAGTGGTGTGAAAAAGTGTTTGCCCCCTTCCTCATTTCCTGTTCCTTTGCATGTTTGTCACACTTAAGTGTTTCGGAACATCAAACCAATTTAAACAATAGTCAAGGACAACACAAGTAAACACAAAATGCAATTTGTAAATGAAGGTATTTATTATTAAAGGTGAAAAAAAATCCAAACCATCATGGCCCTGTGTGAAAAAGTGATTGCCCCCCTTTGTTAAAACATACTATAACTGTGGTTGTCCACACCTGAGTTCAATTTCTATAGCCACACCCAGGCCTGATTATTGCCACACCTGTTCACAATCAAGGCATCACTTAAATAGGAGCTACTTGACACAGTAAGGTCCACCAGAAGATCCTTAAAAGCTACACATCATGCCGAGACCCAAAGAAATTCAGGAACAATTGAGAAAGAAAGTAATTGAGATCTATCAGTCTGGAAAGGGTTATAAAGCCATTTCCAAAGCTTTGGGAATCCAGCGAACCACAGTGAGAGCCATTATCCACAAATGGCGAAGACATGGAACAGTGGTGAACCTTCCCAGAAGTGGCCGGCCGCCCAAAATTACCCCAAGAGCGCAGCGACGACTCATCCAAGAGGTCACAAAAGACCCCACAACAACGTCCAAGGAACTGCAGGCCTCACTTGCCTCAGTTAAGGTCAGCGTTCATGCCTCCACCATCAGGAAAAGACTGGGCAAAAATGGCCTGCATGGCAGAGTTCCAAGGAGAAAACCACTGCTGAGCAAAAAGAACATCAAAGCTCGTCTCAATTTCTCCACAACACATCTTGATGATCCCCAAGACTTTTGGGACAACATTCTGTGGACCGATGAGACAAAAGTGGAACTCTTTGGAAGGTGTGTGTCCAAGTATATCTGGCGTAGAAGGAACACTGCATTTCATAAAAAGAACATTATACCAACAGTAAAATATGGTGGTGGTAGTGTGATGGTCTGGGGCTGTTTTGCTGCTTCATGACCTGGAAGACTTGCCGTGATAAAAGGAACTATGAATTCTGCTGTCTACCAAGAGATCCTGAAGGAGAATGTCCGACCATCTGTTTGTGTACTCAAGTTGAAACGAACTTGGGTTCTGCAGCAGGACAATGATCCTAAACACACCAGCGAATGGCTGAAGAAAAACAAAATGAAGACTTTGGAGTGGCCTAGCCAAAGTCCTGACCTGAATCCTATTGAGATGTTGTGGTATGACCTTAAAAAGGCCGTTCATGCTCGAAAACCCTCTAATGTAACTGAATTAGGACAATTCTGCAAAGATGAGTGGGCCAAAATTCCTCCAGGACGCTGTAAAAGCCTCATTGCACATTATCGCAAACGCTTGGTTGCAGTTGTTGCTGCTAAGGGTGGCCCAACCAGTTATTAGGTTTAGGGGGCAATCACTTTTTCACACAGGGCCATGATGGTTTTGATTTTTTTTCACCTTTAATAATAAACACCTTCATTTACAAATTGCATTTTGTGTTTACTTGTGTTGTCCTTGACTATTGTTTAAATTGGTTTGATGTTCCGAAGCACTTAAGTGTGACAAACATGCAAAGGAACAGGAAATGAGGAAGGGGGCAAACACTTTTTCACACCACTGTAGCTATATAGGTGGATAATGGTGTATACTGCTCTCAAGGCACACAGACAACACCCACAAACTCCTGCAGATGGCTGAAAGCTCAATTACAGAAGAGCAAGAACACTAAATCGGTGGATAACGAACGGTGTATACTGCGTTGAAGTTACACAGGGAACACCCACTAATTCCTGCAGACGCCAACACACTACACAAGGCCGCCACGCTGGCGGCCTTTTATAGTGGGGGGCGTGTACTACACAGCCTGAGCTATGATTGGCCACAGGCAGTATGTTCTCCTCGCTGCCGGCGCTGTGATTGGCCAAGCATGCAGGGTCACAGTGCATGCTTGGTCAATCATGAGCCAGCAATGCACTGCGATGGCGCAGTGCATTGTGGGCCGTGAGCGCCACATGAATTTGGCATGAACGGCACATAGAGTTCTGGCTTTGCCGAACGGGCGAACAGTCGGTGTTCGAGCCGAACATGCGTTCGGCTCAAACACCAAGCTCATCCCTACCCTCAAGCTATAAAAACTGACCTAGACATTTTATGGCCCCCATAAATATCCTTTCCATGAATGTTCAAGGCTTCAACATGCCCCATAAGCGTACCAAGGCACTGCACTCTTTCGCAGCCACTAAGGCTTACATTATCTGTCTGCAAGAGACCCATTTCCTTGACAAGGCCTCCCCTAAATTCCTCTCTGTCTCCTATCCTCAATTCTGTACTGCTTCAACCAAGCAACGTGGGACCCTCATCGGTTTCCAATGATCCCTGCCATTTACCCTTGCCTCCCAATTGAAGGATCCTGAGGGTAGATATCTTATACTTATGGGTTTTGTCTCTGACACTGCGATTATGCTGGTATTGTATTATGCTCCCTATAAGCGCCCGACCGCCTTTCTGTCCCATCTGCTCCAAGTTGTTGAAACACATAAGATTGGCACTGTAATCCTATGCAGTGATTTTAATGTGACGGTTTACCCCTTTCTAGACAAATCACCACCCTCCCCGCTCTCTAGTCCCAGCAAACCAACATTTCAGCACCCACTCAAGGCCTGGTGGATTCCTTGCGCAAATTAAACCCCACCAGCAGACACTGCACCCACTACTCCCATCTGCACAACTCTGTAGCGCATAGACCATATCTTTATCCCCACCAACATGCTTCCCGAGATTAGCTCCTCTAATATTACCCCCTTCACATGGAGTGACCATTGCGCAGTATAAACCACCATATCCTCCTCGGTACCCAAGTCTCATGAAACATCTTGGTGTGTCAACAACACTACACTTGCCCATCCCTCCCCTCAAAGAATATTTCTCAATAAATTATACGAATGATGTTTCTTCCCTATCACTATGGGGTGCTCATAAGGCAGTCATTCGTGGCAAACTTATACAGCAGGCAGCAGCTCTCAAGGGGGACTTCAAAACCCTGTTTGATCAGCTAGAGGCTAACTTCAATGCAAGCCACGCAGCATTTCACGCCACTAGCACTGCGAAACTGAACAAAGCTCGTTTGAACTTTGAGCTATTCCTGACTCGGTGGACAAAATCATTCATAAACATCAACATATCACCTACCTCAAAGCCAACAAACCCCTATGGCACGCAGCTTATGGACAATCCACCACCCTCGATAAGATTGAAAAATTCTCGTGACTCATACACTAGTAACCCTGTCAAAATATTGGAGGTGTTGCGTTCTAGTTTGGCCAAACTCTATTCTTCCACTCAAGACTTCAATAAGACGAAATCTGATTCCTTATTCTCTGACATTACCCTCTCGACCCTTGAACATGAACAGCGGGATCTTCTTGAGTGTCCCATATAAGACGAGGAGGTTCAGCAAGCCATAAAAGCACTGAAACCAACAAAAGACCGGGTCCAGATGGGTTTTCCGCAACATACTTTAAACAATTCGCACCCCTTCTGGAACCTATCCTTACCAGAGCCTTCAATTCCCTGCTAGCAGGACACTCATTAAGAACCGAATTCCTGACCTCCACAATCTCTATTCTTCCCAAACCTAGATCTGATCTCACCTCCTGGATCAATTACCGCCCCACCTCTCACCTCAAACTTGACATTAAAGCAATTAGCCAAGATTCTAGTGACCAGACTGAACACTATCATAGGCCGACTGATCCAGTCCAACCAAACAGGATTCATGCCAACGCGTCAGACTGGCGACAGTATAAGACGCAGCTAAGACCAGATGCATTCCGACCTGCCTTCTCTCTTTAGACATCAGAAAGGCATTCGACTCGGTCACTTGGCCCTACATGCACTACATCCTCCCAGGTTTTGGGAACCATTTCCTGACTTGGGTCTCTTCTCTATACGACAATCCTCATGCATTCATTAAGTACGCGGGCTACAAATCAGCAACGCTAGACATGACGATAGACATTAGGAAAGGCACGCGGCAAGGGTGTCCTCTATCCCCGCTGCTTTTTGCCCTCCTGATAGAGCCCTTAGCAGATCTAGCCCTGATGTCAAATGGATAGAATTAGGTGGTCACCATCACATACTGTGCCTCTTTGCGGATGATATCCTAGTCTTCTTAACCCAGCAATGCATATCCACCCCCAATTTTCTAGCCATACCAGATAAATTTGGCCACGTTTCGGAACTTCACGTCAACCCCAAAAAATCAAACGTGCTCAACATCTCCATGACTTAGTCAGAACTCCAACAAGCCCAGACCTCCCTACCATTTACCTGGGTATCACAACACCTACCATACTTGCGCATGCAAATCACGCCCTCTCTCAAAGACCTTTTGTGGCACTTTGTGTTAGTCTATCACATAAAATAAATTTACATTTTTGGTTGTAACATGACAAAATGTGGTAAATGTTAGGGGTGTGAATACATTTTCAAGGCACTGTATGTCAGTCTCATGGGAGGTCAAACCTGTCATTGGACTCTTTGCTCCCTAGGCTCTGTGCCAGAAAAAAATGCTAAATGTGCTTTTTTGTCCATTCTGGTGCATTGGCAGCCCTTGCAAAACTGAATTGGCTGCCTTAATAAAAATGTATCTAAAATTATATAGAATGTCCTGTGAGCCTCCGCTAACAATAATAGACCAATAAATAATAATAATGTATAAAATAAATAATGAAAAATATATAAAATGACACGTGCTTAATAGCCAAATAATAAAGTGACAATGTGCATTCATATAGTGATAAAAAAATGTTTTTTTAAAGCAAATAAGTCAGTGGAAATTAAAATAGATCCAAATATTGGAATTGTAAAAGTGCTTAAGTGCACTGTCCAAAGTTCAAATTGATCCAATTTACAGGTGCTCCACATTGTGAAAGTGATGCGATACTCAGATTCTGTGTTCTCACTGAGGTGCTCCCCCCACAGGACGGCATGATTAGCAAATCAGCTGTCGTGTCATTTTATATATTTTTCATGATATATTTTATACAGTATTATTATTACGATGTAGAGGATATCTTTTTTCCAGTTCAGAGACTTTTTGCTTATACCTTTGATAGCGCAGCGTTTTTAATGTGATTTTAATAAAAATGTATGTTACTGTGGGTTCAGTAATGCAACACACAAGAAAGTCAAGGTGTGAATAGACCAATAAGTTATTTTGTTGCAAATTTCACTTAAGCAAAAACTGTAAAATTTGAGGCTAATTTTACCTATATTTTGACAAGCCATAATTGATAATTTCACAGTGACAGTTTGCTAAAATCACTCCTTTCATCCCTAGTGACTGTATTTCTTACAAGCCAAATTACACTGCAGGTGTACTTGATTTCTAAACAGGTGAAAAGCATTTGAAATACATCAGACTAGGACAAAGCAGCATTTTACAGAAGCAACACGTGAAGCATACCAATTGCACCCATAACTGCACTACTTAAAAAAGATCCACCAGCAATGGGCTAGTTCTTGGGAGCAGATATGCAAATATAAAAATGCCTTGATGAGGAGTGGATGTCAGCCTGAAGGTGTGGGCATTATTTAGTAGGCTGTATTTGCGTGCAGGTTGCCCTGGGTAACACCTACTTTTGATTGTGAGGCTCCATAATTGAAATAACTATAATTAAATCCCATGAATGAAATGGATGGGCCGGGGACCTTAACCACTCGCTTACTGGGCACTTAAACACCCTTCCTGCCCAGACCAATTTTTAGCTTTCGGTGCTCTCACACTTTGAATGACAATTACTCAGTCATGCAACACTGTACCCAAATTAATTTTTTGTTCTTTTTTTCCCACAAATAGAGCTTTCTTTTGGTGGTATTTGATCACCTCTGGGGTTTTTATTTTTTGCGCTATAAATGAAAAAAAACGCATATTTCTTTGTTTCTGTGACAAAATTATGCAAATTATTAATTTTTCTTAATACATTTTGGCCACAATTTATACTGCTACATATCTTTGGTAAAAATAACCCAAATTAGTGGATATTATTTGGTCTTTGTGAAAGTTAGAGAGTCTATAAACTGTGGTGCGAATCATACAAAATTGATCACATCTGATGTACTGGTGGCCGATCTCACTTCTTGTGACCCGAACAAGCCAGGAAAGTACAAATACCCCCCAAATGACCCCTTTTTGGAAAGTAGACATTCCAAAGTATTTAGTAAGAGGCATAGTGAGCTTTTTGATCTTGTCATTTTTTTTCCCACAGTTCTTTGCAAAATTAAGATTTTTAATTTTTTTTATTTTTTTCCCACAAAATTATCATTGTAACAGGTTATTTCTCTCACATGGCATGTGTATACCACAAATGACTCCCCCAGAAAAATTCTGCTACTCCTCCTGAGTATTACAATACCACATGTGTGGGACTTTTTCACAGCTTGGCCACATAGACAGGCCCAACATGCAGGGAGCGCCATCAGGTGTTCTAGGAGCATAAATTACACATCTAACTTGTTGACTACCTATTACACTTTTGAAGGCCCTGGAGCACCAGGACAATGACACGTGACACTGATGACAGATGGCACTGATACGTGGCAATGATGACACTTATACATGGCACTGATGACAGATGGCACTAATATGTGGCACTGATGACAGATGGCACTTATACGTGGCACTGATGACAGATGGCACTTATACATGGCACTGATGACACGTGGCATTAATACGTGGCACTGATGGCAGATGGCACTAATACGTGGTACTGATGACAGAAGGCACTAATACATGGCACCGATGACAGATGGCACTAATAGGTGGCACCGATGGCGCGTGACACTAATGACAGATGGCACTGATAATTGGCACTGATGACAGGTGGCACTATGTGGCACTGATGACACATGGCACTGATGACACATGGCACTGATGACAGATGGCACTGATGACAGATGGCACTGGGGACAAATGGCACTGACAACAGATGGCACTGGGGACAGATAGCACTAACAGGTGGCACTGGGGACAGATAGCACTAACAGGTGGCACTGGGGGCAGGTAGCAATGGGATGGATGGCACTGGGGAGGATGGCACTGGGGCGGATGGCACTGGGGAGGATGGCACTGGGGGAGCATGGCACTTTTTAAAAAAAAAAATATTTTTTCCCACTTACGGCCGCTGCAGCCGTTCATCTGTCCCCTCTCACACGCTGTCTGTGTGAGGAGGGAGAGCGGCGCTGAGAGATGATCTCATATGTTTACATATGAGATCATCTCACATTGGTCACGCCGATCGCGCTGTAAACGGCCACTGTGATTGGCCGTTTACAGCGATCTGTGTTTGCCTGTCTCCGGGGGCCACTGCAAATACAAAACTTCCCCTGATGCGCGCATTGCGGAAGTAAACACCAGGACATCCAGGGACGGCCTCCCGGACTAAAGCGCCTGCTCTAAAGTCATCATTCGGCTATAGGGCGGGCGGGAAGCGGCTAAGTAATTCCACTTTTGTTGAAAAATAATAAATAAACCCCCCCTGAATGATCTATGTACATTGCAAGGATTTCAACAAACTTTGTTGCAGATTCCTACTTTTTATTATCTGGTGAAATCCCTGGGTGTTTCTCTGTGTCCATGTGGGAAAGTGAGTATAATGGAAGTGGTTTCATAACTATCAGCTGCAGCACCTGCAGGGCACTAAAGGGGACATCCGCTGGGCCTGCATCCCTTTAGATGTGATTCCCTATCGGGAGTATCTCACCAAAAATGACATTTTTGGTGCAGGGGGTGCCTGAAATCTGACTTGTATCTTAGTGCATACTTCTGGGAAAATCAGTGAGACAATCACACAAGTAAGAAACTATGTTTCTAGGAGGTGTTCTGTAAACATTCTGTGTACAGAACACCTCCAGGGAGCCATATTGCAGTGCATTTTCAGAAAATTACAGAGCTGCACATTGAAAAGGAAAAGTCACTTTTTAACAACATAAAATAACAATATGACTTGTGTTGCAATTGTATACACTATATTATTTTTTATTTATTTGCTATTTTTATTCCCCATGAATGTGGGGTTACCCTTTAAGCCTGGGGAGGAATCTATCTGACTTGCTTGTGTGCATCAGAGTATGTCATTTCAGAGTTCCCGCTAAGGGGTGTCTGGGGTGTTCCGATATTTCCACTGGGGTCGACTGCTACTATTACTTATCTAAATATCTCCACTGGGATCGAATGTTACTATTACTTATTTGACTATTTGTACTACTATGTACTCAGGCCTTGTGTTGCAATTGTATACACTATATTATTTTTTATTTATTTGCTATTTGCTATTTTTATTCCCCATGAATGTGGGGTTACCCTTTAAGCCTGGGGAGGAATCTATCTGACTTGCTTGTGTGCATCAGAGTATGTCATTTCAGAGTTCCCGCTAAGGGGTGTCTGGGGTGTTCCGATATTTCCACTGGGGTCGACTGCTACTATTACTTATCTAAATATCTCCACTGGGATCGAAAGCTACTATTACTTATTTGACTATTTGTACTACTATGTACTCAGGCCTTGTAACTATACTCTGTACTCATGATATATATTTTGTTATGTATTTCTTTTGTTTATTTTTGATTATCCTTTGTATTATTTTACTGTTTGAAAACAATAAAAAGATTTGACGCAGAGTATGTCATTTCAGTACAGGAGAGGAGCTTGTACAACTGAGGAAGACTGAAGGCAAACATGGAGTTTAGCTTTAAGGAATTTTCGGTCTTGTGTTTGAAATTATGGAATTTTCCAATCTGGCCTTTCATTAATCAAGGTTACTGCACATGCTACAATATTTAAATGACATGAGCATACCCTCTTCACCGTTTCCTACAAAGAGACGGATAGGAAAAACATGTATTTGCATCATGGGTGATATTTTTTTTTTCTGGTTTAAATATCTATCCTGATCATTTCAGTAAAGGTAGGCCCACCTCTTGGTACATGTTGGCCCCATAAGAACATCCAAGCAGATTGACGACCCCATATATCGGTCACAGTCTTTCTTAATGTGCAGTGATTCTCTCTCTAATCAAGTTAGTCTCTAACTCTCTGATAGAAATGAAAGATAATTTGATTGGTGAGTGATAAGACATTCTTCCAATGCCCAGAAGTATCTTCTACCCAACTGCTCCACAGCATGCATCAGCAAGAAGATTCCTTGCAACCTAGCTACTTCCGGATATCCAATCCATTGGGCAGTTTAAAACTCTGGGCCTCTGGCATATGCCCAGGCAGAGGCAAGGATCAAGTTGAGAGATACTTTAAACACACATCCTCTTACTTACTTATTTTGCAAAGATTCAGTCGCATTTATGGCAGACATGCAGCAAATGTTCTATTGCTTTCTTGTTAAAGAAGAACACCGTAACTTTCTGAGGTTTCTCTGGTTCAGGGACAACAACTCTGGAGACATCACAGAGTACAGCATAAGGGTGCACATATTTGACACCAGTCCTTCCCCTGCAGTTGCTATATATGGCCTCAGACACTCTGCTAGAGTGGGAGAGTTAGAGTATGGATCACATATCAGACAGTTTGTGGACAAGGATTTCTATGTAGACAATTGCTTGAAATCACTACCCACAAATGAAGCTGCAATCAATCTCCTTAAAAGAGCTCAGGCGATGCTTGCTTGTTCCAACTTAAGACTCCACAAGATTGTTTCCAACAATAGAGACGTTTTAGTAGCCTTTCCTGTCCAAGAACATTCTAATGAGTTAAAGGACTTAGATCTAGGCACAGACTCACAAGTAAACACAGAAAAAAAAAAACTTTACCTGTAGAGGTGTCCTGTCTTCCATAAACAGCCTGTATGATTCCTTAGGCTTTGCAGCACCTGTCACCATCCAGGTTAAGGCACTACCACATAGGGTTTGTAATGGGAAAGCAAAACTTGCACCACTTGCCAAACACACCATACCCAGGCTGGAACTTTGTGCTGCAGTATTAGCCACAAAGGTAGCTGAACTATTTGCAAGGTTTACTCACAAATGTTTAGTGACATTTATGGCAGAAGTTACAGCTATCATTAACGCCAGACCTTTGACATCAATTTCAAGTGACTCTGAAGATTCAGTGTTCCTCACACCTGCCATGTTACTCACGCAAATGACTAGTCTTTCCGGGGCTCCAGCTGGAGAGTTTTGTGAGAAGGACCTTTACAAACGTCAATGGAGATAAGTACAAACCCTTGTCAATACCTTCTGGAGCTGGTGGAGGGAACAATAAATATCTACTCTACAAGTAAGGAGAAAGTGGCACACTGAAAAGCCTAATCTTAAACCTGGTGATGTTCTGCTCATGAAAGATTGTCAGACACTAAGGAATATGTGGCCTATGTCTGGTCACCAAAGTACTCCCAAGTAAGTATAATTGTGTCTGTAAAGTCGAGGTCAAGATCTTTCAAAAGAATAAAGCTAAAGTATTCTTAAGACCAGTGACCGAACGTATTCTGTTGCTTTCTATGGATGTCAGGTGGGGAGTGTTCTGTCCACCAGATGTCTATGCTGATTATCTGTACCTGTGTTTTTAAATGTATATGTAAGATGTGTAATTTACATAAGACAATCATATGTGGTGTACAGGCTCTATCTAGCGTTCCTTTTTGGTATTGTTGCAGTTATTTGACTCACTGTTGTTTATTTGACTCACTGTATATGTAGTTAAGGAAGTTGTTAGTACGCAGGGAATTCTGGGTAAAATATTCACAGGAAGTGAAGCAGCCATCATTCTTTGAGAAGATATTACAGGAAGCAAGACATGCTCAATCGATCGCCATCACTCCTTAGAGAACTTAAAAAGTATGTTTTTACTATCACATCTTGTATATCGTTTCTGTAATGTATGCTGTATTGTATGCAATATTGTACTTACTGAGGTCTATTTCTGTTATTTTGTAGTTTCACCTGGCTTGTTCTAATAAAACTGAGATCAAAGAAATATGGTATCAGAAGTTAATGGGACAAGAACATTTAGCTATATGTCCTTGAGACAGAAGAATATGCACCTGTCAAACAGTTGCGAAAACATTGGTCTTTGGGTGTTAATTGTGCCCATGAAACTTACATCAAAAACATTGTTCCAGATAAAAATCAACACACACAACACTAGGCAGCCTAGAAGTCCTGCAGAGAATCCACATCCCAAACACTTGCAACATCGGCATCAGGGTCTTCATAGCTGCTAGTAATCCAGGACTGATTCCTTTTGATAAAAGTCAGACGGTCCACTGAGTCTATGGACAGACGTATTCTATGATCAGTAATAGGGATGAGCTTGGTGTTTGAGTTGAACGCAAAGCCAGAACTCTGTGGGCCGTTTGCGCCATATTAGTGTGGCACTCACGGCCCACAATGCACTGTGCCATCACAGTGCATTGCTGGCTCATGATTGGCCAAGCATGCACTGTGACCTCACATGCTTGGCCAATCACAGCGCCGGCAGCGAGGAGAGCCATAATTGGCCACAGGCAGGATGCCTGTGGCCATTTATAGCTCAGGGGGGTTTAGTACGCGCCCCACACTATATAAGGCCACCAGCACGGCGGCCTTGTGTAGTGTTTTGCAGCAGTTAGGGAAAGAGGATGATAGGCAGGGACAGTGTCTTTACTGCTTGGGAACCTAGTGCTGTTACAGTGGGTGTTGTGTGCTTCCTGCACAGTATACACCTGAAGCTACCCTTTATTGCTGGTGTTCTGTTTCTGTAATACAGGCATCTGCAGCAGTTAGAGTGGGTGTTGTGTGCCTTTTGCACAGTATACACCTGAAGCTACCCTTTATTGCTGGTGTTCTGTTTCTGTAATACAGGCATCAGCAGCAGTTAAAGTGGGTGTTGTGTGCCTCATGCACAGTATACACCTGAAGCTACCCTTTATTGCTGGTGTTCTGTTTCTGTAATACAGGCATCTGCAGCAGTTAAAGTGGGTGTTGTGTGACTCCTGCACAGTATACACCTGAAGCTACCCTTTATTACTGGTGTTCTGTTTCTGTAATAAAGGCATCTGCAGAAGTTAGAGTTGGTGTTGTGTGCCTCCTGCACAGTATACACCTGAAGCTACCCTTTATTACTGGTGTTCTGTTTCTGTAATGCAGGCATCTGCATCAGTTAGAGTGGGTGGTGTGTGCCTCCTGCACAGTATACACCTGAAGATACCCCTTATTGCTGGTGTTCTGTTTCTGTAATACAGGCATCTGCAGCAGTTAAAGTGGGTGTTGTGTGCCTCCTGCACAGTATACACCTGAAGCTACCCTTTATTACTGGTGTTCTGTTTCTGTAATGCAGGCATCTGCAGAAGTGAGAGTGGGTGCTGTGTGCCTCCTGCACAGTATATACCTGAAGCTACCCTTTATTACTGGTGTTCTGTTTCTGTAATGCAGGCATCTGCAACATTTACAGTGGGTGTTAGGTGCCTCCTGCACAGTATACACCCGAATCTACCCCTTATTGCTGGTGTTGTTCTGTTTCTGTAACACAGGCAAGCAGCTGCAGTAATTACAGTCGGTGCACTGTGTCATCTTCTCAGTGTGCACCTAAAGCTACCCAATTGCTGGTTTTCCCATCTCCCTGCAGGCCATTACTATGTCTGGAAGGCCAACAAGGAGAGGCAGACAGTCACGAGCCAATAAAAGAGGGCAAGCAGGCTCTGTGTCTAGAGACAACAGTGCTGGTGGTGGACACGGTGCATCGTCGTCAGCACGTGGCCTTGGGACACGCTTGTCCTTATTTTCGGCAGCTGGACTTGTTGAGCTGCATCATGCCAAAAACTTGGTAGAGTGGATGACCAAGCCCTCCTCATCCTCCTCATCCTCTCTCACCCAGGCTCAGAGTACTAGCAAAACAGCTGCCAACGCGTCCTTTTCCCTCATCTCAATGTCAACAGTCACTGCTTCCCTAAACACACCATGTCCTCCTGAGGAGTCCCCCGCACTGTTTGAGCACAGTGTTGGGTACATGCTCCAGGAGGATGCCCAGCATTTTTTAAGGCTCTGATGATGATACCCAGCTAGAGGAAGGCATTAGCATGAGCGCAGAGAGAGGGGATGCTCAAGAAGGAGAGCAATCTGGCAGTCATGTTCCATCAGCTGCAGCATACTGCCAGGTTTGCTCTAGTGATGAAAAGGGAGCTGATGATGAGGTCACTGACTCCACGTGGGTGCCTGATAGGAGAGAGGAGGAGGAGGTACATCTCCAATGAGGCAGGATGCCCTCCAGGGGCCAGGTGAGGGCAGCACACCGACTGAATCACACCGCATAGCTCCGCCTGTGCAGGGCGCTGCCTCTGCACCTTATTCCAAAAGTTCTTTGGTGTGGGCTTTTTTGAGACGAGTGCATCAGATCGCACCGCTAGACATGTGCATTTTGTTTCGTTCCGAAACGATATTCGGACGAATTTTCATTATTCGGACATTCGGATGCATCCGAATAACCGAATTACAATGCTAACGAATTCAACCGAAATCGGACGAAATTCGAATCAAATTAGAAAAATTACATTTTTTCGACCCGAATTTGGGGCCACGTATCTCGGGGCCACTTGTAGTTAGAAACCTCAAACCCCAAACCCCATTTGGTATGCAAACACAGTAGAACTAGCACTACAACATGTCTCTAGCTATAAAATTGTTGTAGTGCTAGTTCAATTGTGTTTGCATACCAAATTTGGTGTTTCTAGCTATAAGTGACCCCGAGATATGTGGCTCCAAAGTCGGGTCATAAAATGTAATTCTCTGCTGCAGAAAAGTGCTTGACATATTGTCCTTATCTCTGGGTCACTCGGTGCTAGGAACCCCACAACTTGTGGCAGGTGACGTGGCAAGTGTACAATTGTACAATCCACAACTTGGTCATGTGGCACTCGTGGCAGGTCATGTGGCACTCTTGGCTGGTCACGTGGCACTCGTGGCAGGTGTCATGGCAAGTGGACAATACACAACTTGTGGCAGGTGATGTGGCAAGTGGACATTGTGCACAAAATATCAAGCACTTTTCTGCAGCAGAGAATGACATTTTGTGACCCGATTTTGGGGCCACATATCTCGGGGTCACTTATAGCTAGAAACACCAAATTTGGTATGCAAACACAATAGAACTAGCACTACAAAATCTCCAAATTTGGGATTTCTAGCACCAAGTGACCCGAGATACATGGCCCTAAATTCGGGTCGCAAAATATTTTCGAATCCCGTTGAAATAGTTTTGAATGCGGTTGAAATAATTTAGAATCATGTTGAAATCATTTCGTAGAAATATTTTCGAATTTGGTAGGAATATTTTCGAATGCGACCGATTTTTCGAATTCGGTAGAAAACAAAACAAAATCCGAAAACAAATTTAATGAATTTAATGAATATACAGTGGTGTGAAAAAGTGTTTGCCCCCTTCCTCATTTCCTGTTCCTTTGCATGTTTGTCACACTTAAGTGTTTCGGAACATCAAACCAATTTAAACAATAGTCAAGGACAACACAAGTAAACACAAAATGCAATTTGTAAATGAAGGTGTTTATTATTAAAGGTGAAAAAAAATCAAAACCATCATGTGTGAAAAAGTGATTGCCCCCTAAACCTAATAACTGGTTGGGCCAACCTTAGCAGCAACAACTGCAACCAAGCGTTTGCGATAACGTGCAATGAGGCTTTTACAGCGTCCTGGAGGAATTTTGGCCCACTCATCTTTGCAGAATTGTCCTAATTCAGTTACATTAGAGGGTTTTCGAGCATGAACGGCCTTTTTAAGGTCATACCACAACATCTCAATAGGATTCAGGTCAGGACTTTGGCTAGGCCACTCCAAAGTCTTCATTTTGTTTTTCTTCAGCCATTCGGTGGTGGACTTGCTGGTGTGTTTAGGATCATTGTCCTGCTGCAGAACCCAAGTTCGTTTCAGCTTGAGTACACGAACAGATGGTCGGACATTCTCCTTCAGGATCTCTTGGTAGACAGCAGAATTCATAGTTCCTTTTATCACGGCAAGTCTTCCAGGTCATGAAGCAGCAAAACAGCCCCAGACCATCACACTACCACCACCATATTTTACTGTTGGTATAATGTTCTTTTTATGAAATGCAGTGTGCCTTCTACGCCAGATATACTTGGACACACACCTTCCAAAGAGTTCCACTTTTGTCTCATCAGTCCACAGAATGTTGTCCCAAAAGTCTTGGGGATCATCAAGATGTGTTGTGGAGAAATTGAGACGAGCTTTGATGTTCTTTTTGCTCAGCAGTGGTTTTCTCCTTGGAACTCTGCCATGCAGGCCATTTTTGCCCAGTCTTTTCCTGATGGTGGAGGCATGAACGCTGACCTTAACTGAGGCAAGTGAGGCCTGCAGTTCCTTGGACGTTGTTGTGGGGTCTTTTGTGACCTCTTGGATGAGTCGTCGCTGCGCTCTTGGGGTAATTTTGGGCGGTCGGCCACTCCTGGGAAGGTTCACCACTGTTCCATGTCTTCGCCATTTGTGGATAATGGCTCTCACTGTGGTTCGCTGGATTCCCAAAGCTTTGGAAATGGCTTTATAACCCTTTCCAGACTGATAGATCTCAATTACTTTCTTTCTCAATTGTTCCTGAATTTCTTTGGGTCTCGGCATGATGTGTAGCTTTTAAGGATCTTCTGGTGGACCTTACTGTGTCAAGCAGCTCCTATTTAAGTGATGCCTTGATTGTGAACAGGTGTGGCAATAATCAGGCCTGGGTGTGGCTAGAGAAATTGAACTCAGGTGTGGACAACCACAGTTATAGTATGTTTTAACAAGGGGGGCAATCACTTTTTCACCCAGGGCCATGATGGTTTGGATTTTTTTTTACCTTTAATAATAAACACCTTCATTTACAAATTGCATTTTGTGTTTACTTGTGTTGTCCTTGACTATTGTTTAAATTGGTTTGATGTTCCGAAACTCTTAAGTGTGACAAACATGCAAAGGAACAGGAAATGAGGAAGGGGGCAAACACTTTTTCACACCACTGTAACTAAACAAAATTAATTAATTAACGAATTAAAACAAAACAAACTAAACAAACTTTTTCCTTTTGCACATGTCTACGCACCGCTACTATTTGCAACATATGTCTCAAGCGTATCTGACGTGGCCAAAACATCAGCCGCTTGTTTACCACATGGTTGACCAGACATATGTTGACCTGCCATGCAGCTCATTGGCAAGCGTACCTTAAAGATCCACACCAAAGAACAAAGCGGACCTCTCCTTGCTCCTCATCAGCTGGGATCTCCAACCCCACTAGACCTTCAGTCCTCTCTGAAACCTGCACTGAGAGGAATGAAGGTGTAGAATTAGGTGTGTCACAGCCAAGTACTTGCGGACACTCTGCTAGCAGTACACCAAAGTCCAATTATAGCAGGCAAATTTCCCTGCCCCAGCTGCTGGACTGTCGAAAGAAGTTCACTCCCAGCCTTTCACATGCCCAGCAGTTGAATGCTAGCTTGGCTAAATTGCTAGCCTTTTCAGTTGGTAGACTCGACCCACTTCCATGAGTTTGTGCAATGCGCGGTTCCTTAGTGGCAGGTTCCCAAATGCCACTTTTTCTCATGGAAGGCGATTCCGTCTCTCTACCGGCATGTGGAAGGCAATGTCCATGCCTCACTGGTCATCGGTAAGATGCATATTACTGCTTTCTCATGGTCCAGCAGGCATGGGGACGTTGCCTATCTTTCACGGCACATTGGGTCACTCTTCTGGCAGCTGGGAAGGATGCAGAACAAGGTGCAGTAGTGTTGGAGGTTATTCTGCCACCACACCTCCAAAATGCTACTACTGGTTGTGACACACCTCTCTCATCCACCCCCTCCTCCTCTTCTTCCTCTGTGGCCTCTTCCAGTGCTTTGTCCTCCGAACCAGCGGTGCTCCGTAGGCGTTCAAGGGGCTATGCAAGTATGCAGGCAAAAAGATGCCATGCTTGCACTGGTTTGTTTGGGGGACAGGAGCCACACTGGGGCAGATATTTTGTCAGCTCTGCAGGGGCAGGCTGAGAGGTGGTTGACGCCATGCCAGCTTAAGCCAGGAATGGGGGTTTGCAACAATGGCACCAACCTTCTCTCTGCCCCCTCCGACAAGGACAACTGACCCATGTGCCCTGTGTGGCTCACGATCTTAACCTGGTGGTGCAGCGGTTCTTGGGCAGGTATCCTGGCTTACGGGATGTCCTGAGGCAGGCCAGGAAAGTCTGTGTGCATTTCCGCCGATCATATAATGCCTGTGCTCGGCTGGCTGAGCTCCAAAAGGAGTTGAACCTGCCCAAGAACCGCCTTATATGTGACATGCCCACCAGGTGGAACTCAATTTTGGCCACGCTGCAGCAGCTGCACACACAGTAGAGGGCCATCAATGAGTACCTGTGCGACTACGGCACCAGGACAGGGTCAGGGGAACTCGTTTTTTTTTTCACCATGCCAGTGAGGCATGATCAGGGATGCATGCACTGTCCTTTCACCATTTGAGGAGGCCACGAGGATGGTGAGCAGTGACAGTGCATGCATCAGTGGCACTGTACCTCTTGTCCACTTGTTGGAGCATACGCTGCATGGAATAATGGACAGGGCACTTGAGGCAGAACAGAGGCAGGAAGAGAAGGACTTCCTTGCCTCTCAAGGCCCCCTTTATCCAGACAGTGTTCCTTCTGTCCCACCCATCACACAGGAAGAGGAGGAGGAGGAGGATTGTGTCAGCATGGAGGTGGAGCCTGGCACTCAGCATCAGCAGCAGCAGCAGTCTTTTAGGGATAATTTACAGACCCAAGAAGTTCAGACAATTTTTTAGTCCGCAGCTCCAAGGTATGATCAGTTCCAGCAACCATTGCCAGCGTCTGATCTACATGGTGCAGGAATACCTAGGGGCAAGGTCAGACTTGGACACCTTTCCCACCGAAAATCCTCTGGCTTACTGGGTCTTGAGGATGGATCACTGGCCAGAGCTTGCACAGTATGCAATTGAGCTTCTGGCTTGTCCTGCATCCAGCGTTCATTCGGAACGCACCTTCAGCGCTGCTGGAGGCTTTGTAACCGATCACAGGGTACGCCTGTCCACTGACTCGGTTGATCTACTGACCCTCATAAAGAAGAATCAGTCTTGGATCTCCACCAGCTACCAAGCACCTGAAGCTGATGTAACCGAATATTGTTTTTTGAAATGTCACATCCCTTCAAGACTGCCTATGCTGATGCTGAGTGACTGTCCTGTTATCTTGACTGACTATCCTCTTCCTCCTCAATGATCATGCTGATAGCTTGGAAGAACATTTTTGGTTCTGGGTGACGCCACCAGTGGCTAAGGCCCAATTTTTTAGCCCCTGTTTAACAGGGGCATGTAATTACAATTTTTGATGCAATCATTTACAGCAGTGCTCATTCCTGCACTCCAACTAGAGTATATGGGAGAGGTTGCGGTGTCGTGATACCAGCACCAGTGCCTAAGGCCCAATTTTTCAGCCC
Source organism: Lithobates pipiens (assembly GCF_037356315.1). Classification (NCBI taxonomy): domain Eukaryota; kingdom Metazoa; phylum Chordata; class Amphibia; order Anura; family Ranidae; genus Lithobates; species Lithobates pipiens. The sequence goes on from NW_027507785.1 coordinate 102,442,640, forward strand.
GTTTTACAAACGTCTACTACTTGCAAACGGAAGGAGACAACAGGAAGGGAGATAAAAAAACAGAGGTGATAACTCTTCCCTATGTTTTCCAAAAAGCTTAAAACTAGATTTTTTGACTGGAGCTACACTTTAAAAATGTACCAGTTCAAAATTACAAACAGATTCTACTTAACACAACAAATCTGCACAGTCCCTGTCTTGTTTGCATCGCCTGTATACTGCTGTTCTGAGTATATAGGGCCTGGGGGCCCTACGCCTTTACTTTTTAAAATTTGGGTACGGGGTGCCCTTTAATATCCGTACAAGACCCAAAGGGGCTGGTAATGGGCAGGGTGGCCACCCATGCCATTTTTCTCAATGATTTTCATCCGTATTGCCGGAACCAGACATGACATTAAAACCGCAAGGAGTTTTAAATTACTTTTTTTCGTTAAATGTCATTTTGTGCAGAGACTGTTCTAAACACAGAAAATACGTGCCACTTCACAGGCATACTATAGACACCCCCCAGGCATGATATTTAAAGGAATATTTCACTTTTTTTTCACTTTAATCATCATTAAAATCAGTGCGCCCGAAAAAACTGCAGTTTACAAAAATAAATTGGCATTGACCGATGTCCCCTGGGGCAGGAGCCAGGTCCCCAAACCCTTTTTAGGACAATATCTTGCATATTAGCCATTAAAATGAGCACTTTTGATTTTGAACGTTCGAGTCCCATAGACTTTAATGGGGTTCTAAAGTTCATACAAATTTTCGGTCCGTTCGAAAGTACTGGTGCGAACCGAACTGGGGGGTGTTCAGCTCATCCCTAATCAGTACCAAAACCTCCAGCAGCACTGAATTTCCCGTTCGGAAAGCACGCTGGATGCAGAGCAGTCCACAGCTCAACAACACACTGGGCAAGTTCTGGCCAGTGGTCTATTCTCATGAACCAGTAAGCCAGTGGATCGATGATTGGAAAGCACTATCTCTGTTTTCACCCCTACATAATCATCCACGATGTGCTGTAGACAAGGCTGATGGGATGTGGAAGCTGATAGCCCTGGGTGGACTAAAAATGCATCACTTAGGCGGCCGCTTTCTCTACCGCTCCTCTCTTGACCAACAGAAGCCTCATAACAACATTTTCCACGACACTGTAGCCTATCAGAGTCGGGAAAAGTGATTGATAACTTCTCTTTAAGGTGTCCTCAAGAAATGTAATCTTCTGCACTCTCTGTGGGGATGGGATGAGTTCTGAGACTTTCCCCTTATAACAGTGGTCAAGGAGGGCTGCCAACCAATAGTGATCCTTTTCCATGTATTCTTGGGTCCTTCGCAGGCTTTGAAGCATGAGGGAGCCCATGCACCGCAAATTTGTGGAGGCATGAGAAGCAGACTTCTCGGGGTCACTGAGGATTAGAGCATCTGGAACTGTCTCCTCCCAGTCATGTACTACTTCCATGGGTTCTGCAGATGGAAACCCAACTCTTACTGTTTGACGTATGTATTCTTCTGCTTCAATGCCTCCTAAACTAACAGAATCCTCCTCTCTCCTTTTGTGTGTTCTGTGGCATAGGAATAATGGTGTCTGCATAAAGTGGTCCTTGAGAGGAAAGGAAGTCCTCCTCTTCGTCACGCTGCTCTGACTCGAGTGCCCTGTTCATAATGTCACACAGAGTCTGCTGCAGCAGGAAGACAACAGGGATTGTGTCACTGATGCATGCATTGTCACGGCTCACTATCCTTGTGGCCTACTCAAATGGTGACATTACATTACATGTATCCTTTATGTTAAACTTGCAGTAATGCACAGAACTATTTGTGCTCAGAGACTCTTGTAATAATAATGGAAAGGAAAATAGAAGAAAGCTGAAAAGATGACCTGGGATGTGCTGTGGTCACGAGGTCAGTATGCCTAAAAGGGTACATAACCAAGTAGTAGCCCCTCCCATGAATTCAGGTGGGCCCCGCCTTTCTACTTGTGCTCAGAGACTCTTGTAATAATAATGGAAAGGAAAATAGAAGAAAGCTGAAAATTTGACCTGGGGTGTGCCGTGGTCATGAGGTCAGTATGCCTAAAAGGGGGCAAAAAATACAAAAGACAGCAGGATGAAAAAATGCAAAGTTTATTTAAACAAATAACAATCAATAGAGATGGACGAACTTCCGACGGGATGTTTCGCGAATGCGAACCGCGAACGCGGCCAAAAGTTTGCGAACCGCAAACTTCACGGCGGACCCCATTGACTTCAATGGCAGGTGAACCTTAAAAACCTACAGGTCATATTTTCAGCCACAAAATACTTACTAGATGTGCACACATAGTCCCACCACATGCCCACTGACATAACAAATGTATGAAGTGAATCTGGGATCGACAACTACAAGCATTCTTTTTTTATCTGTGAAATTTTGACAATTCAGGACTCAGGAGCGCATGAAGGCAATGGAGGGGAGGAAAGGTCAGGGTAGGCTATGAAGAGGGTGCAGGAGATGATCACCAGCACCGTGATAGAGAGCACTGACACCAACACCGTGATAGAGAGCACTGACACCAGCACCAATATAGAAAGCACTAACACCAGCACCAGCACTGAGATAGAGAGAGAGCACTGACACCAGCACCGTGATATAGAGCACTGACACCAGCACCGTGATAGAGAGCACTGACACCAGCACCGAGATATAGAGCACTGACACCAGCACCATGATATAGAGCACTGACACCAGCACCGTGATATAGAGCACTGGCACCAGCACCGTGATATAGGGCACTGACACCAGCACCATGATATAGAGCACTGACACCAGCACCATGATAGAGTGCACTGACACCAGCACCGTGATATAGAGCACTGACACCAGCACCAAGATAGAGAGCAATGACACCAGCACCGAGATAGAGAGCACTGACACCAGCACCGGGATATAGAGCACTGACAACAGGACCATAATATAGAGCTCTGACACCAGCACCGTGATATAGAGCACTGACAACAGCACTATGATATAGAGCACTGACACCAGCACCGTGATAAAGTGCACTGACACCAGCACCGTGATATAGAGCACTGACACCAGCACCGAGATACAGAGCACTGACACCAGCACCGAGATAGAGAGCACTGACACCAGCACCGTGATATAGAGCACTGACACCAGCACCGTGATATAGAGCACTGACACCAGCACCATGATAGAGTGCACTGACACCAGCACCATGATAGAGTGCACTGACACCAGCACCGTGATATAGAGCACTGACACCAGCACCATGATATAGAGCACTGACACCAGCACCGTGATAGAGAGCACTGACACCAGCACCGTGATAGAGAGCACTGACACCAGCACTGTGTTATAGAGCACTGACAACGGCACCATAATATAGAGCTCTGACACCAGCACCATGATATAGAGCACTGACACCAGCACCATGATATAGAGCACTGACACCAGCACTGTGATATAGAGCACTGACACCAGCACCATGATATAGAGCACTGACACCAGCACCGTGATAAATTGCACTGACACCTGCACCGTGATATAGAGCACTAACAACAGCACCGAGATAGAGAGCACTGACACCAGCACCGAGATAGAGAGCACTGACACCAGCACCGTGATAGAGTGCACTGACACCAGCACCGAGATAGAGAGCACTGACACCAGCACTGTGATATAGAGCACTGACAACAGCACCGAGATAGAGAGCACTGACACCAGCACCGTGATATAGAGCACTGACACCAGCACCGAGATAGAGAGCACTGAAACCAGCACCATGATAGAGTGCACTGACACCAGCACCGTGATATAGAGCACTGACACAGCACCGAGATATAGAGCACTGGCACCAGCACCATGATATAGAGCACTGACACCAGCACCGTGATATAGAGCACTGGCACCAGCACCGTGATATAGGGCACTGACACCAGCACCATGATATAGAGCACTGACACCAGCACCATGATAGAGTGCACTGACACCAGCACCGTGATATAGAGCACTGACACCAGCACCAAGATAGAGAGCAATGACACCAGCACCGAGATAGAGAGCACTGACACCAGCACCGGGATATAGAGCACTGACAACAGGACCATAATATAGAGCTCTGACACCAGCACCGTGATATAGAGCACTGACACCAGCACTATGATATAGAGCACTGACACCAGCACCGTGATAAAGTGCACTGACACCAGCACCGTGATATAGAGCACTGACACCAGCACCAAGATACAGAGCACTGACACCAGCACCGAGATAGAGAGCACTGACACCAGCACCGTGATATAGAGCACTGACACCAGCACCGTGATATAGAGCACTGGCACCAGCACCGTGATATAGAGCACTGACACCAGCACCAAGATAGAGAGCAATGACACCAGCACCGAGATAGAGAGCACTGACACCAGCACCGGGATATAGAGCACTGACAACAGGACCATAATATAGAGCTCTGACACCAGCACCGTGATATAGAGCACTGACAACAGCACTATGATATAGAGCACTGACACCAGCACCGTGATAAAGTGCACTGACACCAGCGCCGTGATATAGAGCACTGACACCAGCACCGAGATACAGAGCACTGACACCAGCACCGAGATAGAGAGCACTGACACCAGCACCGTGATATAGAGCACTGACACCAGCACCGTGATATAGAGCACTGACACCAGCACCATGATAGAGTGCACTGACACCAGCACCATGATAGAGTGCACTGACACCAGCACCGTGATATAGAGCACTGACACCAGCACCATGATATAGAGCACTGACACCAGCACCGTGATAGAGAGCACTGACACCAGCACCGTGATAGAGAGCACTGACACCAGCACTGTGTTATAGAGCACTGACAACGGCACCATAATATAGAACTCTGACACCAGCACCATGATATAGAGCACTGACACCAGCACCATGATATAGAGCACTGACACCAGCACTGTGATATAGAGCACTGACACCAGCACCATGATATAGAGCACTGACACCAGCACCGTGATGAATTGCACTGACACCTGCACCGTGATATAGAGCACTAACAACAGCACCGAGATAGAGAGCACTGACACCAGCACCGAGATAGAGAGCACTGACACCAGCACCGTGATAGAGTGCACTGACAACAGCACCGAGATAGAGAGCACTGACACCAGCACCGTGATATAGAGCACTGACACCAGCACCGAGATAGAGAGCACTGAAACCAGCACCATGATAGAGTGCACTGACACCAGCACCGTGATATAGAGCACTGACACAGCACCGAGATATAGAGCACTGGCACCAGCACCATGATATAGAGCACTGACACCAGCACCGTGATATAGAGCACTGGCACCAGCACCGTGATATAGGGCACTGACACCAGCACCATGATATAGAGCACTGACACCAGCACCATGATAGAGTGCACTGACACCAGCACCGTGATATAGAGCACTGACACCAGCACCAAGATAGAGAGCAATGACACCAGCACCGAGATAGAGAGCACTGACACCAGCACCGGGATATAGAGCACTGACAACAGGACCATAATATAGAGCTCTGACACCAGCACCGTGATATAGAGCACTGACACCAGCACTATGATATAGAGCACTGACACCAGCACCGTGATAAAGTGCACTGACACCAGCACCGTGATATAGAGCACTGACACCAGCACCAAGATACAGAGCACTGACACCAGCACCGAGATAGAGAGCACTGACACCAGCACCGTGATATAGAGCACTGACACCAGCACCGTGATATAGAGCACTGGCACCAGCACCGTGATATAGAGCACTGACACCAGCACCATGATAGAGTGCACTGACACCAGCACCGTGATATAGAGCACTGACACCAGCACCGTGATATAGAGCACTGACACCAGCACCGTGATAGAGAGCACTGACACCAGCACCGTGATAGAGAGCACTGAAACCAGCACCGTGTTATAGAGCACTGACAGCGGCACCATAATATAGAGCTCTGACACCAGCACCATGATATAGAGCACTGACACCAGCACCATGATATAGAGCACTGACACCAGCACTGTGATATAGAGCACTGACACCAGCACCATGATATAGAGCACTGACACCAGCACCGTGATAAATTGCACTGACACCTGCACCGTGATATAGAGCACTAACAACAGCACCGAGATAGAGAGCACTGACACCAGCACCGAGATAGAGAGCACTGACACCAGCACCGTGATAGAGTGCACTGACACCAGCACCGAGATAGAGAGCACTGACACCAGCACTGTGATATAGAGCACTGACAACAGCACCGAGATAGAGAGCACTGACACCAGCACCGTGATATAGAGCACTGACACCAGCACCGAGATAGAGAGCACTGAAACCAGCACCGTGATAGAGTGCACTGACACCAGCACCGTGATATAGAGCACTGATACAGCACCGTGATATAGAGCACTGGCACCAGCACCGTGATATAGAGCACTGGCACCAGCACCGTGATATAGAGCACTGACACCAGCACCATGATAGAGTGCACTGACACCAGCACCGTGATATAGAGCACTGACACCAGCACTGTGATATAGAGCACTGATACCAGCACTGAGATAGAGAGCACTGACACCAGCACCGTGATATAGAGCACTGACAACAGCACCGTGATAAAGTACACTGACGCCAGCACCGTGATATAGAGCACTGACAACAGCACCGAGATAGAGAGCACTGACACCAGCACCGTGATATAGAACACTGACACCAGCACCGAGATAGAGAGCACTGACACCAGCACTGAGATAGAGAGCACTGACAGCAGCACTGATACCAGCAACTCGCTGCTGGGCCCCAAAAATATGACACCGCTCAACCTCTTCAAACAGGGTGCAGAAGAGTAAGGCTGAGTGAGCCACTCAACCAAGTCTGGTGTGTCCTTTGACGTAATCTCATGCACCTTCTTCAATTTGCCACTTTGGCTCAAGTCTGTTGCTCCTGCCCTACCCCTACCACCCCTGTGGAAGGGCCTGCCTCTTCCTCTGCCTGTCATTTTTTAAATGACCCTGTGACAAAAGTCTCTAGAGAAGTACAGTATGTATGTGGAAGAAGGTATATAACACCCTGCTTCAATCTGTCATTTTTGGGGGCCACTGGTCTATCACACCAGTTATAATACTTTTTTTTATTGCGTTTGTCACTCTTTGTAGTATCGCTGAAGAACCGCTCAGCAGCCACAATGCTGCACAGTGAAAATGCACTATACTGTGCTTTCTATATGTGCAAGTATTTTATACGTGTATTACACACCTATATACTGCACACCAAATAGTACACCTATGCCAGTCCTTAAAAGGACCTTTGTGGACCTAGTAGCTAGTGATTTGCCTACTGTCCCTCATTCCCTACGTTGATAAAAGACTGCTGCAGAAAGGGGGAGCAGTCAGCAGCAGTGCACCAGCACCCTATATATTGTACACCTATACCAGTCCTTAAAAAGACCTTTGTGGACCTAGTAGCTAGTGATTTGCAGACTGTCCCTCAGTCCCTACACTGATAAAAGACTGCTGCAGAATAGGGCAGCAGTCAGTAGCAGTGCACCAGCACCCTATATATTGTACACCTATACCAGTCCTTAAAAGGACCTTTGTGGACCTAGTAGCTAGTGATTTGCAGACAGTCCCTACACTGATAAAAGACTGCTGCAGAATAGGGAAGCAGTCAGCAGCAGTGCACCAGCACCCTATATATTGTACACCTATACCAGTCCTTAAAAGGACCTTTGTGGACCTAGTAGCTAGTGATTTGCAGACAGTCCCTACACTGATAAAAGACTGTTGCAGAATAGGGCAGCAGTCAGCAGCAGTGCACCAGCACCCTATATATTGTATACCTATACCAGTCCTTAAAAGGACCTTTGTGGACCTAGTAGCTAGTGATTTTCAGACTGTCCCTCAGTCCCTACACTGATAAAAGACTGCTGCAGAATAGGGCAGCAGTCAGCAGCAGTGCACCAGCACCCTATATATTGTACACCTATACCAATCCTTAAAAGGACCTTTGTGGACCTAGTAGCTAGTGATTTGCAGACTGTCCCTCAGTCCCTACACTGATAAAAGACTGCTGCAGAATAGGGCAGCAGTCAGCAGCAGTGCACCAGCACCCTATATATTGTACACCTATACCAGTCCTTAAAAGGACCTTTGTGGACCTAGTAGCTAGTGATTTGCAGACTGTCCCTCAGTCCCTACACTGATAAAAGACTGCTGCAGAATAGGGCAGCAGTCAGCAGCAGTGCACCAGCACCCTATATATTGTACACCTATACCAGTCCTTAAAAGGACCTTTGTGGACCTAGTAGCTAGTGATTTGCAGACTGTCCCTCAGTCCCAACACTGATAAAAGACAGCTGCCGAAACAAGCAGTAATCTGCAGCACAGCAGTGCACCAGCACCCTATATATTGTACACCTATATCAGTCCTTAAAAGGACCTTTGTGGACCTAGTAGCTAGTGATTTGCAGACAGTCCCTACATTGATAAAAGACTGCTGCATAATAGGGCAGCAGTCAGCAGCAGTGCACCAGCACCCTATATATTGTACACCTATACCAGTCCTTAAAAGGACCTTTGTGGACCTATTAGCTAGTGATTTGCAGACAGTCCCTACACTGATAAAAGACTGCTGCAGAATAGGGCAGCAGTCAACAGCAGTGCACCAACACCCTTTATATTGTACACCTATACCAGTCCTTAAAAGGACTTTTGTGGACCTAGTAGCTAGTGATTTACAGACAGTCCCTACACTGATAAAAGACTGCTGCAGAATAGGGCAGCAGTCAGCAGCAGTGCACTAGCACCCTATATACTGTACACCTATACCAGTCCTTAAAAGGACCTTTGTGGACCTAGCTAGTGATTAAACTGACTGTCCCTGCTCCACACAGCGTCCTGTCCCTACACTGACAAAAGACAGCTGCAATCACCAGCACAGCAGTGCACTGAACCCTATATACTGTACTACACCTATATCAGTCCTTAAAAGGACTTTTGTGGACCTAATAGCTAGTGGTTTGTGTCACTACAGTCTCTTCCTGCTGCACACAGCATCCAGTCCCTACACTGACATAAGACAGAATGTAAAATGGCCGCTAGATCAGGTCTATTTATAAGGTAGGGGGTATGTCCAATTGTCCATGTGCTGAAATGTCCCGCCTTCCTACATGGTGTTAAACCTGCAGCAACACACAGCAAAAAAACCAATGTTAAACGGTCGCTACACTCACACTGATTGAACTATCCCTACATTGACACTCGGGATGAGCTTGATGTTCGAGTCGAACGTAAGTTCGTCTCGAACACTGGGTGTTCGCCCGTTTGCCAAACAGCAAACTTTATGGGGCGTTCACGGGAAATTTGTGCACTGAATGCCCCATAATGCACTACGAGATCGCAGTGCATTCGCGTCTGATGATTGGCCAAAGCACGCACCTGACCTGCTTGCTTTGGCCACTCACAGCGTGCTCTGATTAGGGGTGCCTTTTGCCAATCGTGGCTCACTGGGACTAAGTCCACAGCCCACACTATTCAAGGCTGCTTACAGAGCGGCCGCATGTAGTGTTGTAGGCATGAACAGAGAGATATTCAAAAGGGGAAAACACCGCACTATGCTAAATCAACACAAAGAAAAAATTTCTAAAACAGCTGCCAACACTTCAAACAAACAAAGTTCAACCAATATAAGACAAAAAATAGTGTAGCGCTGAATTAGATAACAAATTAATATATAAAGGATAATGTTATTGTGATAAAACAAAAACAAGATATAGGTATACACAAATGTGAAGGCTGTGAATACTGAAAACCATTAATAATTAAATAAGTGAGTCCCAGAGAAAAAAAGGTCCACATGTATTGGATAGTGCACAAATGTTGTGGTAGGTATTCCTCCCAGGGAAATCTGGGAGTCCACTGATCAGATGAAACCAAGTAGATAGTCCAACCGGATGCTAGGAAGATTTAAAATTTAAAAAGTCAGAAAAGTAAACGAAAATTATGACATGTGATCACAAAAAAAGTACTGGATAAAAGCAATGTGGGGTTTTATCCAGTACTTTTTTGTGATCACATGTCATAATTTTTGTTTACTTTTATGACTTTTTAAATAAAACCCAATGGTTACCCACTGATCTGCACCATTTGGAGCTTTCTTTTTTCCTTTATTACATTTTTGCAGACCCTCTTCCACATTTGGGGTCGGAACCCCAAATGCGATACACTTGATCCTGACATCCCGAGAGACGCTTCGAGAGACGTCTACCATGGGCTCATATCCTCCGAAGTTTTCCTAGCATCCGGTTGGACTATCTACAACTTACCATCTGGTTCCATGTTTGGATCCCAAGCGTTTCTGACTCAACTGTCGTAAGACTGAGGAGTCCATCTTCTCTGGTAAGAGTATTCTACCTACCTTTTATATCACTTCAGACAAGCTGATACACTTGGTTTCATCTGATCAGTGGACTCCCAGATTTCCCTGGGTGGAATACCTACCACAACATTTGTGCACTATCCAATACATGTGGACCTTTTGTTCTCTGGGACTCACTTATTTAATTATTAATGGTTTTCAGTATTCACAGCCTTCACATTTGTGTATACCTATATCTTGTTTTTGTTTTATCACAATAGCATTATCCTTTATATATTAATTTGTTATCTAATTCAGCGCTACACTATTTTTTGTCTTATATTGGATGAACAGAGAGATAGCTTGAGCTATATTAGGCAGGCAGGTTAGTTGCAGTGTATTTGATATACATACATACATACACATATACATAATATATATATATATATATATATATATATATATATATATATATATATATATATATATATACATATATGTACACACATATACACACACACACACATAACTTTTCATGTGACAGTATTGAAGAAATGCCACTTTGCTACAATGAAAAGTAGTGTACAGCTCGTATAATAGTGTCATTTTGCTGTCCCCTCAAAATTAGTCACACAGCCATTATTGTTTAAAACGCTAGCAACAAAAGTGAGTACACCCCCTAAGGGAACTGTCCAAATTGGGCCAAAAGTGTAAATATTTTGTTTGGCCACCTTAATCCTCTTGGGCATGGAGTTCACAAGAGCTTCACAGGTTGCCACTGGAGTCCTCTTCTATACCTCCATGATGACATCACGGAGCTGGTGAATGTTAGAGACCTTGCGCTCCTCCATCATCGGTTTGAGGATGCCACACAGATGCTCAATAGGGTTTAGGTCTGGAGACATGCTTGGCTAGTCCATAACCTTTACCCTCAGCTTCTTTAGCAAGGCAGTGGTTGTCTTGGAGGTGTGTTTGGGGTCGTTATCCTGTTGGAATACTGCCCTGCAGCCCAATCTCTGAAGTTAGGGGGAACATGCTCTGCTTCAGTATATGTTGGCATTTATGGTTCTCTCAATGAACTGTAGCTCCCCAGTGCCAGCAGCACTCATGCAGCCCCAGACCATGACACTCCTAATACCATGCTTGACTGTAGACACACGTGTCTATGTGCTCCTCACCTGGTTGCCACCCCACACGCTTGACACCATCAGAACCAAATAAGTTTATCTTGGTCTCATCAGACCACAGGACATGGTTCCAGTAATCCACGTCTTTAGTCTGCTTGTCTTCAGCAAACTGTTTGCAGGGTTTCGTGTGCATTATCCTTCTGGGATAACAGCCATGCACAACAATTTGATGCAGTGTGCAGCGTATGGTCTGAGCAATGACAGGCTGACCCCCCACCCCTTCAACCTCTGCAGTAATGCTAGCAGCACTCGTATGTCTATTTCTCAAAGACAACCTCTGAATATGATGCTGAGCACGTGCACTCAACTTTTTTGGTCGACCATGGCGAGGCTTGTTCTGAGTGGAACCTGTCCTGTTAAACTGCTGTATGGTCATGGCCACCATCCTGCAGCTCAGTTTCAGGGTCTTGGCAATCTTTTTATAGCCTAGATCATCTTTATGTAGAGCAACAGTTCTTTTTTTTTCAGCTCGTCAGAGAGTTCTTTGCCATGAGGTGCCATGTTGAACTTCCAATGACCAGTATGAGAGAGTGAGAGCGATAACACCAAATTTAACCCTCCACATTCACACCTGAGACCTTGTAACACTAACGAGTCACATGACACTGGGGAGAAAAAATGGCTAATTGGGCCCAATTTTGACATTTTCACTTAGGTGTGTATTTACTTTTGTTGCCAGCGGTTTAGACATTAATGGTGTAGAAAAGTGTAATTTCTTCAGTGTTGTCACATTAAAAGATACAATTAAATATTTACAAAGATGTGAGGTGTGTACTCACTTTTGTGAGAAACCACTATATATATTTATATTGTAACCTGGGGGACAGGTAGCAGGTACAAAGCTCCCTGGGATGAGCAGTCTTTCAGGCACAGATACCAACTCCAATGAGGTAGTGGCAAACAAAAGTGCGGTGTGTATTTGTGTTATATACAAGTCTATATACAGGTGCTGTACAGTGTTCCAGAAAATAAAATAGGAACAAAAAATAGCAAAACAAAAAACTTAGCCATGTCTCGGTACTAACCCGACAATATTTACAGGCCCTAACTACCAGGCTGAGCAAGCCTGCAGCTTGTCAGCTTCCACTACACTGAGTGGTTCTTAAAACCAATCTTAATGTTGGTAATATGTTCATTGAGGCGAACTTGAAGGGCTGTTTGGTATGGCCCACATATTGCAGGCCACAAGGGCACTGCAACATGTATACAACCCCCTCAGTAGCACAAGTGATAAATGGTTTTATCACATGTGATTCCTGTGAGCTAGTAGAGGTAAAGGTTGTAATCTGTCTATGGGAACATGCACTCAATGAACAAAACCTACAACGTCTACATTGGTAGAACCCAGTTAGTTGATTAAAGAAACTAGGTTTTGTAGTTGGTTGGTTCAAAATATTTGATTTCTTAAAGAAGGTGCTCCTTTGAAGACAACCTGAGGTTTCTCCGGTAACACCTTATTGAGCACTGCATTACTTCTGACCACATGCCAATGTCTATAAACTAAACTCTTGACACTATTATGCTGCAAGGAATAGGAAGTCACAAAAGGGACTCCAAAAGAAAGGACTTCATTCACACGTGGTCCTCTTTCAATAAGCAGTTCATCCCTATTGACATTTTTGATGGTGTCCAGAATCTTACACAGGGATTCCCTCAAGTATCCCTTTTCTAGAAATCTGCCAGTAAGGACCTCTGCCTGCACTAAAAACTCATTCTGGTTGGAACAGTTCCTTTTGAGCCGTAGATATTGGCTCTTTGGGACTAATTCCAACCAGGGATGATGATGACAACTGTCCATAGGTATAAAGGAGTTTCTGTCAGTTTCTTTGAAAACATAACCACCCTATCGCCACTAACAGAAATTCTTAGGTCCAAAAAACTAATTTCAGTTTGACTTGTCTCATAGTTCAACAGTATGCCTCTCTTATTAGTATTAAGGTAGTACATAATTTCCTGTAAGGCAAGATGCTCATTATCCCATAGGAGGAGGATGTCATCTATGTACCTGTCCCACAAAACCACCTGAGGTGTATCGTGGGCATAGACGACATACTCCTCCCATTTCTCCATAAAAAGGTTCAACAGACGGGGGACATACTTAGCCCCCATAGCAACCCCCATATCCTGTCTGTAAAAATGATTGTCAAACCAAAAATAATTGTGGGAGGCAGCGCACACCAATAAATCCATCAAAAACAACACTATCCAAAAAACTCTTTACCACCTCCAAACCCAGGTTGTGTGGGATTATGGCATATAAAGACGTCACATCTGCGGTGACTATCCACAGGGAGTTTAGGATAGAGTGGGAAGGTGGTCGCAATAATTGAGAGGGGACAGGGTCCAGGAGACAGGTAGCAAGGTGGGCCATGGAGAGGAGATTATCAACTTCATCTGTGGTAACTGGGCAAAAGGAGGAGAGTATTGAGTGTGGTGTTGGACCCGATGTGTTGGTTAGGAGAGGAATTTGCGAATTCTGTCGATTTTGCTATTAAAATGGTTGGAAATCTGTTGAGCGGTAAGTTTGTGCATGGGGGCAGTATGGGGTGAAGTAAGGAATTAAGGGTAGAAAAGAGTTGGCAAGGTTTGGATGAGAGGGTTTTGATGAGAGTGTTGTAATAAGTTTGTTTAGCAGTGTGGAGGCAGGAGTTTTATTTGAGAAGGGCAGATTTGTAGAGGGTAAAGTCTAGCAGGGATTTCGATTTACGCCATGCTCACTCAAGAGCACGGCTGTGCCTCTTGAGACTTCTGGTATCATCTGTTTGCCAGGGTTGTGGCAGGGTTGTGGCAGATGGGGCCTGCTTCTGCATGTAGAAAGAGGAACATGTCTAGGGAGGATGACAACATGGTGTTATAGATGGAAGTGGTTAGGTCTGGGCAGGACAGGGGTGCAATTTTGGCATAAAGGCCATCAGTAGCAGAGTGAAGAAGGGAAGGGATGAGATTGAAAAGGTTTTTGGTGGTAGTGGTTTGTGGATAGTGGTTTGTGGGTTGGCAGCATGGGATGTAGGAGACAAGCAGAGTGTGAAATGGAGAAGGTTGTTATCAAAGAGAGGAAAGAGTGTGTTAAAGAGATTGCAGGAAGTGCAGAGATGGGAGAATATGAGGTCAAGAGTGTTGCAGTTGGAGTGAGTGGTGGTTTGTGTCCATTGTGCATGTAGAAAGAGGAGCAAGTATGTCTAGGGAAGATGACAACGTGGTGTTGTAGATGGAAGTGGTTAGGTCTGGGCAGGACAGGAGTGCAATTTTGGTATAAAGGCCATCAGTAGCAGAGTGAAGAAGGGAAGTGATGAGGTTGCAAAGGTTTCTGGTGGTAGTGGTTTGTGGATAGTGGTTTGTGGGTTGGCAGCATGGGATGTAGGAGACAAGGAGATTGTGAAATGGATAAGGTTGTTATCAGAGAGAGGAAAGGGTGTGTTAGAGAGATTGCAGGGAGTGCAGAGATGGGAGAATACGAGGTCAAGAGTGTTGCCGTTGGAGTGAGTGGTGGTTTGTGTCCATTGTGTTAGGTTAAAACAGGTTAGGTTGAGTAGTTTAGAAGTGGTAGCGTTATTAACATTGATTGGAATGTTAAAGTCAGCTAGGATGATGGCAGGCTCTTCATGTATATATCACAAAATGTACTTGGGACATGGTCATGAGTAGTGATGGACGAACTTCCGACGGGACGTTTCGCGAACGCGAAACGCGAACGGGCACAAACGTTCGCGAAAACGACCGTTCGCCGCGGGCTCCATTGACTTCAATGGGAGGCGAATTTCGCAAACCTTTAGGTCGAATTTGCGGCCACGGGGTAATTATTAGGGGGTAGCACGTAGTCCCACCACCTGGACAATAGCATAATACATGTATGAGGTGAATTTGGGATCGATAACTACAAGCATTTTTTTTTTATTTGGGAAATTGTTCTGACAATTCAGGACTATGGAGCTAATGAAGGCAATGGAGGAGAGGGAAGGTCAGGGACCAGGGTAGGCAAACAAGAGGGTGCAGGAGATACAGAGCACTGACAGCAGCACCGTAATACAGAGCACTGACATCAGCACCGTGACATACAGCGCTGACAGCAGCTCCGTGACATACAGCGCTGACAGCAGCTCCGTGACATACAGCGCTGACAGCAGCTCCGTGACATACAGCGCTGACAGCAGCTCCGTGACATACAGCGCTGACAGCAGCTCCGTGACATACAGCGCTGACAGCAGCACCGTGACATACAGCGCTGACAGCAGCTCCGTGACATACAGCGCTGACAGCAGCTCCGTGACATACAGCGCTGACAGCAGCTCCGTGACATACAGCACTGACAGCAGCTCCGTGACATACAGCGCTGACAGCAGCTCCGTGACATACAGCGCTGACAGCAGCACCGTGACATACAGCGCTGACAGCAGCTCCGTGACATACAGCGCTGACAGCAGCTCCGTGACATACAGCGCTGACAGCAGCTCCGTGACATACAGCACTGACAGCAGCTCCGTGACATACAGCGCTGACAGCAGCTCCGTGACATACAGCGCTGACAGCAGCACCGTGACATACAGCGCTGACAGCAGCTCCGTGACATACAGCGCTGACAGCAGCTCCGTGACATACAGCGCTGACAGCAGCTCCGTGACATACAGCGCTGACAGCAGCACCGTAAGCAGCCCCAGGAGGAAGTCAGCACAGCACAGGGATGGTGTGATCCCCTCATAATAAGAACCCCCAGGAGGAAGTCAGCACAGCACAGGGATGGTGGGAGCCCCTCATAATAAGAACCCCCAGGAGGAAGTCAGCACAGCACAGGGATGGTGGGAGCCCCTCATAATAAGAACACCCAGGAGGAAGTCAGCACAGCACAGGGATGGTGGGAACCCCTCATAATAAGCAGCCCCAGTAGAAATATGACACCGCTCAACCTCTTCAAAGAGGAGGGTAGGGGCATATAGTACGGTGTGCTTTTTTGGGTCAGGGAAGTGAGCCAAATGAATTAAGAAGGTCTGTGTGCTTGATTCCAAAAATTGTTTATAGACATATACATGGTCTACTGATCACATGTGTTGAATTCCTCCGAGATCCATGCCTCATTCATTTTTAGAAATGTGAGGTAGTTAACACTGTCGTGAGCTAGGCGAGTACGCTTATCGGTCACAATCCCCCCTGCTGCGCTGAACGTCCTTTCGGACAGGACACTGGATGAGGGGCAAGCCAACAGTTCGATTGCAAATTGGGCAAGCTCTGGCCAGAGGTCAAGCCTGCCCACCCAGTAGTCTAGGGGTTCATCACTCCTCAGAGCGTCCACATCGGCCGTTAACCCAATGTAGTCGGACACCTGACGGTCTAGGCGTTCCCTGATGCTGGATCCGGATGACACCTGTCGATGGGTCGGCTGAAAGAATGACCTCATATCCGAAGTCACCAACACATCTTCAAACCGGCCTCTTCTTGCAGGCGCTGTTGGATTGGTACCCGCAAATCCTTCTCTGGGAGTGGGAATTGCTCCTCTGCCAGCGCACGCAAAAGCAGAATGCAGCATTTCTCGAAGCAAGGCCTGGAAGTGCTGCATTCTGACAGCCCTCTGCGACGGCGGTAACATTTCCGCCATTTTGTGTTTGTACCGGGGATCTAAGTACGTTGCCACCCAGTACTGGTCCTTGACCCTCATGCTTTTTATACGGGGGTCCCTATTAAAACACTGGAGCATGAAGGCCCCCATTTGCACTCAAGCGGAAGGTATGTGGTGGTGGTGGTGTTGTTGGTGGTAGTGTCTTTGGGGGTGCACATAGCAGAGAGTGAAGAAGAGGGTGCAGATCGAGAGGATGAGGAGGGTGCAGAAGAATAAGGCTGAGTGAGCCACTCAACCAAGTCTGGTGCGTCCTTTAAAGTAATTGAACGCACCTTCTGCAACTTCCCACTTTGGCTCAAGGCTGTTGCTCCTGCCCTACCCCTACCACCCCTGCGGAAGGGCCTGCCTCTTCCTCTGCCTGTCATTTTTTAAATCACCCTGTGACAAAACTCTTAGTCCCTATACCGCTGAAGGACTGCTGCAGTATAGGGCAGCGGTCAGCAGTAGTGCACGTCAACCCTATGTATTGTGGACCGATAGCGGTCCTTACAGAACAGCAGACTGTACTGCACTCAGGCCTATGTACCGTAGCACCCTATACCAAGTTACCAGTCCTTATAAGAACTTTTGTGGACCAAGCAGGTTGTGTGTTAGTGATTAGCAGACTGTACGTCAGTCCCTATACCAATGAAGGACTGCTGCAGTATAGGGCAGCGGTCAGCAGTAGTGCACGGCAACCCTATGTATTGTGGACCGATAGCGGTCCTTACAGAACAGCAGACTGTAACGCACTCAGGCCTATGTACCGTAGCACCCTATACCAAGTTACCAGTCCTTATAAGAACTTTTGTGGACCAAGCAGGTTGTGTGTTAGTGATTAGCAGACTGTACGTCAGTCCCTATACCGCTGAAGGACTGCTGCAGTATAGGGCAGCGGTCAGCAGTAGTGCACGGCAACCCTATGTATTGTGGACCGATAGCGGTCCTTACAGAACAGCAGACTGTAACGCACTCAGGCCTATGTACCGTAGCACCCTATACCAAGTTACCAGTCCTTATAAGAACTTTTGTGGACCAAGCAGGTTGTGTGTTAGTGATTAGCAGACTGTACGTCAGTCCCTATACCAATGAAGGACTGCTGCAGTATAGGGCAGCGGTCAGCAGTAGTGCACGGCAACCCTATGTATTGTGGACCGATAGCGGTCCTTACAGAACAGCAGACTGTACTGCACTCAGGCCTATGTACCGTAGCACCCTATACCAAGTTACCAGTCCTTATAAGAACTTTTGTGGACCAAGCAGGTTGTGTGTTAGTGTTTAGCAGACTGTGCGTCAGTCCCTATACCGCTGAAGGACTGCTGCAGTATAGGGCAGCGGTCAGCAGTAGTGCACGGCAACCCTATGTATTGTGGACCGATAGCGGTCCTTACAGAACAGCAGACTGTAACGCACTCAGGCCTATGTACCGTAGCACCCTATACCAAGTTACCAGTCCTTATAAGAACTTTTGTGGACCAAGCAGGTTGTGTGTTAGTGATTAGCAGACTGTACGTCAGTCCCTATACCAATGAAGGACTGCTGCAGTATAGGGCAGCGGTCAGCAGTAGTGCACGGCAACCCTATGTATTGTGGACCGATAGCGGTCCTTACAGAACAGCAGACTGTAACGCACTCAGGCCTATGTACCGTAGCACCCTATACCAAGTTACCAGTCCTTATAAGAACTTTTGTGGACCAAGCAGGTTGTGTGTTAGTGATTAGCAGACTGTACGTCAGTCCCTATACCAATGAAGGACTGCTGCAGTATAGGGCAGCGGTCAGCAGTAGTGCACGGCAACCCTATGTATTGTGGACCGATAGCGGTCCTTACAGAACAGCAGACTGTAACGCACTCAGGCCTATGTACCGTAGCACCCTATACCAAGTTACCAGTCCTTATAAGAACTTTTGTGGACCAAGCAGGTTGTGTGTTAGTGATTAGCAGACTGTACGTCAGTCCCTATACCAATGAAGGACTGCTGCAGTATAGGGCAGCGGTCAGCAGTAGTGCACGGCAACCCTATGTATTGTGGACCGATAGCGGTCCTTACAGAACAGCAGACTGTACTGCACTCAGGCCTATGTACCGTAGCACCCTATACCAAGTTACCAGTCCTTATAAGAACTTTTGTGGACCAAGCAGGTTGTGTGTTAGTGATTAGCAGACTGTACGTCAGTCCCTATACCAATGAAGGACTGCTGCAGTATAGGGCAGCGGTCAGCAGTAGTGCACGGCAACCCTATGTATTGTGGACCGATAGCGGTCCTTACAGAACAGCAGACTGTAACGCACTCAGGCCTATGTACCGTAGCACCCTATACCAAGTTACCAGTCCTTATAAGAACTTTTGTGGACCAAGCAGGTTGTGTGTTAGTGATTAGCAGACTGTACGTCAGTCCCTATACCAATGAAGGACTGCTGCAGTATAGGGCAGCGGTCAGCAGTAGTGCACGGCAACCCTATGTATTGTGGACCGATAGCGGTCCTTACAGAACAGCAGACTGTAACGCACTCAGGCCTATGTACCGTAGCACCCTATACCAAGTTACCAGTCCTTATAAGAACTTTTGTGGACCAAGCAGGTTGTGTGTTAGTGATTAGCAGACTGTACGTCAGTCCCTATACCAATGAAGGACTGCTGCAGTATAGGGCAGCGGTCAGCAGTAGTGCACGGCAACCCTATGTATTGTGGACCGATAGCGGTCCTTACAGAACAGCAGACTGTAACGCACTCAGGCCTATGTACCGTAGCACCCTATACCAAGTTACCAGTCCTTATAAGAACTTTTGTGGACCAAGCAGGTTGTGTATTAGTGTTTAGCAGACTGTGCGTCAGTCCCTATACCGCTGAAGGACTGCTGCAGTATAGGGCAGCGGTCAGCAGTAGTGCACGGCAACCCTATGTATTGTGGACCGATAGCAGTCCTTACAGAACAGCAGACTGTACTGCACTCAGGCCTATGTACCGTAGCACCCTATACCAAGTTACCAGTCCTTATAAGAACTTTTGTGGACCAAGCAGGTTGTGTGTTAGTGTTTAGCAGACTGTGCGTCAGTCCCTATACCGCTGAAGGACTGCTGCAGTATAGGGCAGCGGTCAGCAGTAGTGCACGTCAACCCTATGTATTGTGGACCGATAGCGGTCCTTACAGAACAGCAGACTGTAACGCACTCAGGCCTATGTACCGTAGCACCCTATACCAAGTTACCAGTCCTTATAAGAACTTTTGTGGACCAAGCAGGTTGTGTATTAGTGTTTAGCAGACTGTGCGTCAGTCCCTATACCGCTGAAGGACTGCTGCAGTATAGGGCAGCGGTCAGCAGTAGTGCACGGCAACCCTATCTATTGTGGACCGATAGCGGTCCTTACAGAACAGCAGACTGTACCGCACCCAAGCCTATGTACCGTAGCACCCTAGACAGACCAAGTTACCAGTCCTTATAAGAACTTTTGTGGAACAAGTGAGTTGTGAATGATTAGCAGACTGCAGCAGAAGGGCAGCAGTCAAGTATAATATTCTTTCTATATTTGGAAGAAAGAATATTATACGTGTACAAGCCTATTACCGTACCACTGATACCAGTCCTGAAAAGAACCTTTGTGGAACTAATAGTAACAGCAAGTCTTTAAAATTATCCTCACTGCCTGACACACTGCTTCCTGCCTGTCCCTATACAAATTGGCAAAAAAGAGTAGGCTGGAACGATTAGCTGGAACAGCTCTTTTGTGGACCTGATAGTAACAGCTAATGATGATGATGATGATGATGATGAAGAAAGACTAATCTGGCTGAGCTGTCCCTAAAATAGCAGCATACAGCGCTCTGTCCCTTTATCTAAACTGACAAAAGAAACTCAGGCTGCTGACCTAACACCTATACCAGTCCTGAAAAGAACTTTTGTGTACCAAATAGCTAGCGTTTTCTCTGTCCCTACTCCACACAGGATCCTTTCCCTACAGTGACAGAAGAAAGAATGTAAAATGGCCACCGGATCGGGTGTATTTATAGGTTAGGGGGAATGTCCAAGTGTCCATGAGCTGTCATGTCTCAATTGGTTGTCCTGTAACACATGATAAACGTGTCACGAAAGGTTAAAGTTCTTGTATACATTAAACACGTAAGTCCGCCGGGGCGAACGACGGAAAAAGGCGTTCGAACCCGCGGACGGCGAAAGTCGGAAATTCGCCGCGAAACGACCGCCGGGCGAACCGTTCGGCCATCACTAGTCATGAGTAGGGATGAGCCGAACACCCCCCCGGTTCGGTTCGCACCAGAACTTTCGAACGAACCCCAAATTGTTACGAACTTTAGAACCCCATTGAAGTCTATGGGACTCGAACGTTCGAAATTAAAAGTGCTAATTTTAACGGCTAATATGCAAGATACTGTCCTAAAAAGGGTTTGGGGACCTGGCTCCCTGCCCCAGGGGACATGGGTCAATGCCTAAAATGTTTTTTAAAATGGCCGTTTTGGCGGGAGCACTGATTTTAATGATGATTAAAGTGAAAAAAAGTGAAATATTGCTTTAAATATCATGCCTGGGGGGTGTCTATAGTATGCCTGTGAAGTGCCACGTTTTTCCCATGTTTAAAACAGTCCCTGCACAAAATGACATTTAACGGAAATAACGTCATTTAAAACTGTTTGCGGTTTTAATGTTATATCTGGTTCCTGCAATATGGTTGAAAATCATTGAGAAAAATGGCATGGGTAGCCCTCCCTGCCCATTACCAGCCCCTTTGGGTCTTGTACAGATATTAAGGGGAACCCCATACCCATATTAAAAAAAGGAAATACGTGTGGCCCCCAGGCCCTATATACTCAGAACAGCAGTATACAGGCGGTGCAAACAAGACAGGGACTGTGTAGATTTGTTGTGTTAAGTTGAATCTGTTTGTAATTTTCAACTGGTACATTTTTAAAGTGTAGCTCCAGTCAATAAATCTATTTTTAAGCTTTTTGGAAAACACAGGGAAGGGTTATCACCCCTGTATAATTTGTTTTGCCGTCTGTCTTTTTTCATCTCACTTGCTGTTGTGTCCTTCCGTTTGCAAGTAGGAGATGTTTGTAAGTTGGATGCTTGAAAGTAGGGGCCTGCCCTATATGCTCTGCAGAAATGGCGGAACAAGGTGTTGGTTTTGCCACAACATTGTAAGCCCTCAAAGTGACTCTTGGTGGGCGCTGGAGCGCCCTGCTTTGAAGGATTATATCAAGAATTGTAATTACATGCCATTGTTGAACAGTGGTAGAAAAATTGACCTTTGGTGGTTGTGGTGCTGGTGCCAAAACACTATAAGTCCTCACAGTTACTCTGGGTGGGCACAGGAACGGGCCCTCCTGTGAAATATTATATCAAGAATTGTAATTACATACCCCTGTTAAGCAGGGGCAGAAAAATTGGGCCTTAGGCACTGGTACTGGTGCCACGACACTGCAACCTCTCCCATATACTCTAGTTGTAGTGCAGGAATTAGCCCTGCTGCAAAGCATTGCATCAAAATTTTTTAATTAAACGCCCCTGTTAAACAGGGGCAGAAAAATTGGGCCTTAGGCACTGGTGCTGGTGCCATGACACTGCAACCTCTCCCATATACTCTAGTTTTAGTGTAGGAATGAGCCCTGCTGCAAAGTATTGCATCAAAAATTGTAATTAAACGCCCCTGTTAAACAGGGGCTGAAAAATTGGGCTGGTGGCATCACCCAAAACCAAAAATGTTCTTCCAACATATCAGCGTAGGAGGAAGAGGATAGGCAATCAACATAACAGGACAGTCACTCAGCATCAGCATAGGCAGTCTTGAAGGGATGTGATATTTCTAAAAAAAATTATTCGGTTACATCAGCTTCAGGTGCTTGGTAGCTGTGGGTGATCCAAGACTGATTCATCTTGATGAAGGTCAGTCGATCAACTGAGTCGGTGGACAGGCGCACCCAGTGATCGGTAACAAAGCCACCAGCAGCACTGAAGGTGCATTCCGAAAGAACGCTGGATGCAGGACAGGCCAGTAGCTCAATTGCATACTGTGCAAGCTCTGGCCAGTGATCCATTCTCAAGACCCAGTAAGCCAGAGGATTTTCGGTGGGAAAGGTGTCCAAGTCTGACCTTGCCCCTAGGTATTCCTGCACCATGTAAATCAGACGCTGACGATGGTTGCTGGAACCGATCATACCTTGGGGCTGCGGACTAAAAAATTGTCTGAAAGCATCGGTCAGACGGCCACCTTCTCCACCGCTCCTTCTGACTGATGCCTCAGCAACACGTTGTCCAGGACCAGGAGTTTGTAACCTCCCAGTCTCTGGGAACGCGTTGCACAGACCTTTCTGCAAGGCCTCCCAGAGATGTTTCATCCTCTGCTCCCTCTGCGACGGCAAGATAAGGTCGGCAACCTTACCCTTGTACCGTGGATCAAGGAGAGTGGCCAGCCAGTAATGGTCCCTCTCCTTGATCCGAAGAATACGAGGATCCTTCCGCAGGCTTTGCAGGATCAGGGAGGCCATTCAGCGTAGGTTAGCTGAGGCATTCGGTCCGGAGTCCTCTGGGTCACTAAGGACAGCATGATCCGCAGCTACCTCCTCCCAGCCACGTACAAGTCCACGGGTTTCTTGGGACTGTAAATCATCCCTACAAAACTGCTTCTGCTGCTGATGCTGAGTGCCAGCCTCCACCTCCATACTGACACAATCATCCTCCTCCTCCTCCCCCTCCTCATCATCCTCATCCTCCTCATCCTCTTCCTCATCCTCTTCCTGTGTGATGGGTGGCACAGCATGAACACTGTCTGGATAAAGGGGACCTTGAGAGGCAAGGAAGTCCTCCTCTTCCTGCCTCTGTTCTGTCTCAAGTGCCCTGTCCATTATTCCATGCAGCGTATGCTCCAAGAGGTGGACAAGAGGTACAGTGTCACTGATGCATGCACTGTCACTGCTCACCATCCTTGTGGCCTCCTCAAATGGTGACAGGACAGTGCATGCATCCCTGATCATGCCCCACTGGCGTGGTGAGAAAAAACCGAGCTCCCCTGACCCTGTCCTGGTGCCGTAGTTGCACAGGTACTCATTGATGGCCCTCTGCTGCGTGTGCAGCCGCTGCAGCATGGCCAACGTTGAGTTCCACCTGGTGGGCATGTCACATATAAGGCGGTTCTTGGGCAGATTCAACTCCTTTTGGAGCTCAGCCAGCCGAGCACAGGCATTAATTGATTGGCGGAAATGCACACAGACTTTCCTGGCCTGCTCCAGGACATCCTGTAAGCCCGGGTACCTGCCCAAGAACCGCTGCACCACCAGGTTAAGGACGTGAGCCACACAGGGCACATAGGTCAGTTGTCCCTGTCGGAGGGTGGAGAGGAGGTTGGTGCCATTGTCACAAACCACCATTCCTGGCTTAATCTGGCATGGCGTCAACCACCTCTCAGCCTGCCCCTGCAGAGCTGACAAAACATCTGCCCCAGTGTGGCTCCTGTCCCCCAAACAAACCAGCGCAAGCATGGCATGGCATAATTTTGCCTGCGTACTTGTGTAGCCCCTGGAACGCCTACGGAGCACCGCTGGTTCTGAGGACAGAGCACTGGAAGAGGCCATGGAGGAAGAAGAACAGGAAGGGGTGGAGGAGAGAGGTGTGTCAAAACCAATAGTAGCATTTTGGAGGCGTGGTGGTGGAACAACCTCCAACACTACTGCACCTTGTCCTGCATCCTTCCCAGCTGCCAGAAGAGTGACCCAATGGGCCGTGAAAGACAGGTAACGTCCCTGTCCATGCCTGCTGGACCATGAGTCAGCGGTAATATACACTTTACCGCTGACCGCCCTGTCCAGCGAGGCAAGGACATTGCCTTCCACATGCCGGTAGAGAGCCAGAATTCCATGAGAAAAAGTGGCGTTTGGGGACCTGCCACTGAGGAACCGCACATTGTACAAACTCACGGAAGGGGGCAGAGTCTACCAACTGAAAAGGCAGCAGTTGAAGTGCTAGCAATTTAGCCAAGCTAGCATTCAACCGCTGTGCATGTGGATGGCTGGGAGTGAACTTCTTTCGCCGGTCCTGCAGCTGGGGCAAGGACATTTGCCTGCTATAATCGGACGTGGGTGTACTGCTAGCAGAGTGCCTGGAAGCACTTGGCTGTGACACACCTAATTGTACACCTTCATTCCTCTCAGAGCAGGTTTCAGAGAGGACTGAAGGTCTAGTGGGGTTGGAGATCCCAGCTGATGAAGAGCAAGGAGAGGTCCGCTTTGTTCTTTGGAGTGGGTCTTTGAGGTACGCTTGCCAACGAGCTGCATGGCAGGTCAACATATGTCTGGTCAAGCATGTGGTGCCCAAGCGGCTGATGTTTTGGCCACGCGAGATACGCTTGAGACATATGTTGCAAATAGCAGCGGTGCGATCTGATGCACTCGTCTCAAAAAAGGCCCACACCAAAGAACTTTTAGAATAACGCGCAGAGGCAGCGCCCTGCACAGGCGGAGCTCTGCGGTGTGATTCAGTCGGTGTGCTGCCCCTAAGCTGGCCCCCGGAGGGTATCCTGCCTCGTTGGACATGTGCCGCCTCCTCCTCCTCCTCTCTCCTACCAGGCACCCATGTGGAGTCAGTGCCCTCATCATCCCCTCCCTCTTCATGGCTGGAGCAAACCTGGCAGTATGCTGCAGCTTGTTGAAAATGACTGCCAGATTGCTGTCCTTCTTGAGCATCCCCTCTCTCTGCATTCACGCTACTGCCTTCCTCTAGCTGAGTATCATCATCAGAGCCTAAAAAAAACTGGGCATCCTCCTGGAGCATATACCCAGCACTGTGCTCAAAGTTCAGGAGTTCAGGAGACTCCTCAGGAGGACGTGGTGGGTCTAGGGAAGGAGTCACTGATGATGATTGAGAGGAGGGAAGACGATTCATTGGCAGCTGCTTTGCTAGTACCCTGAGCCTGGGTGAGAGAGGATGAGGAGGATGAAGAGGGTTTGGTCATCCACTCTACCAAGTCGTTGGCATGTTGCGGCTCAACATGTCCAGCTACCGAAAAGAAGGACAAGCGTGTCCCATGGCCACGTGCTGATGATGACGATGCACCGCTTCCACGACCAGCACTGTTGTCTCTAGACACAGAGCCTGCTTGCCCTCTTTTATCGGCTTGTGCCTTTCTGCCTCTCCTTGCTGGCCTTCCAGACATGGTAATGGCCTGAAGGGAGTTCGGAAAACCAGCAATTGGGTAGTGTATATTGTGCTGGAGGCACACACAACATCCACTAACTCCTGCAGATGGCTCAATTAGAGAAGAGCTATGTAGGTGGATATAACGGTGTATACTGGGTTCAGAGCACGCAGACAGCACGCACAATCTCCTACAACTGACTGCAAGCTCTATTTAAAACGAGCAAGATAGCTAGCTATATAGGTGGATATAGCGGTGTATACTGGGTTCAGAGCACGCAGACAGCACGCACAATCTCCTACAACTGACTGCAAGCTCTATTTAAAACGAGCAAGATAGTTAGCTATATAGTTGGATATAGCGGTGTATACTGGGTTCTGAGTACGCAGACAGCACGCACAATCTCCTACAACTGACTGCAAGCTCTATTAAAAAAGAGAAATATAGCTAGCTATATAGGTGGATATAGCGGTGTATACTGCGGTCAGGGCATGCAGACAACAACCACTACAGAAGAGCAAGAACAAAAAATCGGCCGATAACGATCGGTGTATACTGTGTTGAAGGTACACAGAACACCCACTAACTCCTACAGACGCCAACACACTACACAAGGCTGCTGCGCCGGCGGCCTTATATAGTGTGGGGCGTGTACTACACAGCCTGAGCTATGATTGGCCACAGGCATCCTGCCTGTGGCCAATCATGGCTCTCCTCACTGCCGGCGCTGTGATTGGCCAAGCATATGGGGTCACAGTGCATGCTTGGCCAATCATGAGCCAGCAATGCACTGCGATGGCGCAGTGCATTGTGGGCCGTGAGCGGCACACGAATTTGGCGCAAACGGCGCATAACGTTCGGAATTCACCGAACGGGTGAGCAGCCGATGTTCGAGTCGAACGTATGTTCGACTCGAACACGAAGCTCTTCCCTAGTCATGAGTGTAGACACCTTGCAGCAACCAACCCCTAAACAAGATGACCAGACAATTGGTCACTGGTCGCTGTCCCTTTGATCTGACAGAAAAGAGGAGAAGCCAAGACAATGGTCAGTTCTCCTTCTACCATCCAAGCAGGAACATCTACCAAGTTTAAGAATCGATTACCCAGTTCATCGATCGAACTCTGATCAACCCTCGGACGTTAATTGCAAGTATTCTTCTTCAGATTCTACCTTATTTCTTTGCGGCTGTATATTGTCTTTATCTCTTTGAAACATATTTTTTTATGCAAATGTTTTATTTGCACCAACTTTGACCTTTTCATAATAAACCCTTATGTTAAAAAGTGTTAACCTTGTCTCTAAGAGCCCTTTCACACTGCGCCGCCTAGGGCAGCAGCGGTAAAGGGGTGCTATTTTCTTACCATTGTTTTAGCGGCGCTATTCGGCCACTAGTGGGGTGGTTTTAGTGGCCAAAAAGGGGTTAAATCTGCTCGAAAAACCCAGCCGGAGCGGCGGTTTGCTGGCGGTGTTGCATCGCTGCCTCATTAATTTCAATGGGGAAGAGCGGTGAGTTCACTGATCCAAAGAAGCTGCTGGCAGGACTTATTCAGATGCCCTGCCAGCGCACGGCCAACACACACCATCGCACCCTCGGGCTTTCACACTGGAGTGCATGGAGCAGCTATTTTAGGGCGTTTTGCAGGTGCTATTTTTAATGCTATATCACCTGCAAAATGACCTCAGTGTAAAAGGGTTTTAAAAGCTCTTAATGCAAGCTATAAAGGAACCTGCCTCTTAAAGAGTGCTACTGCTGTAGATTAAGGCCGCGTACACACGGGCGGACTATCCGTCCAACTAAGTCCGTCAGACAATCCGACAGACAGTCCGTCCTACTTTTGAATGAACGGACTTGACCACACACGACGAACAGACAGTCCGCTGAAAGCTTGCGCGATGACGTGTACAGCACGTACGACGGGACTAGAAATGTGTGTCACAACCAATAGTAGCATTTTGGAGGCGTGGTGGTGGAACAACCTCCAACACTACTGCACCTTGTCCTGCATCCTTCCCAGCTGCCAGAAGAGTGACCCAATGGGCCGTGAAAGACAGGTAACGTCCCTGTCCATGCCTGCTGGACCATGAGTCAGCGGTAATATACACTTTACCGCTGACCGCCCTGTCCAGCGAGGCAAGGACATTGCCTTCCACATGCCGGTAGAGAGCCAGAATTCCATGAGAAAAAGTGGCGTTTGGGGACCTGCCACTGAGGAACCGCACATTATACAAACTCACGGAAGGGAGCCGAGTCTACCAACTGAAAAGGCAGCAGTTGAAGTGCTAGCAATTTAGCCAAGCTAGCATTCAACCGCTGTGCATGTGGATGGCTGGGAGTGAACTTCTTTCGCCGGTCCTGCAGCTGGGGCAAGGACATTTGCCTGCTATAATCGGACGTGGGTGTACTGCTAGCAGAGTGCCTGGAAGCACTTGGCTGTGACACACCTAATTGTACACCTTCATTCCTCTCAGAGCAGGTTTCAGAGAGGACTGAAGGTCTAGTGGGGTTGGGGATCCCAGCTGATGAAGAGCAAGGAGAGGTCCGCTTTGTTCTTTGGAGTGGGTCTTTGAGGTACGCTTGCCAACGAGCTGCATGGCAGGTCAACATATGTCTGGTCAAGCATGTGGTGCCCAAGCGGCTGATGTTTTGGCCACGCGAGATACGCTTGAGACATATGTTGCAAATAGCAGCGGTGCGATCTGATGCACTCGTCTCAAAAAAGGCCCACACCAAAGAACTTTTAGAATAACGCGCAGAGGCAGCGCCCTGCACAGGCGGAGCTCTGCGGTGTGATTCAGTCGGTGTGCTGCCCCTAAGCTAGCCCCCGGAGGGTATCCTGCCTCGTTGGACATGTGCCGCCTCCTCCTCCTCCTCTCTCCTACCAGGCACCCATGTGGAGTCAGTGCCCTCATCATCCCCTCCCTCTTCATGGCTGGAGCAAACCTGGCAGTATCCTGCAGCTTGTTGAAAATGACTGCCAGATTGCTGTCCTTCTTGAGCATCCCCTCTCTCTGCATTCACGCTACTGCCTTCCTCTAGCTGAGTATCATCATCAGAGCCTAAAAAAAAACTGGGCATCCTCCTGGAGCATATACCCAGCACTGTGCTCAAAGTTCAGGAGTTCAGGAGACTCCTCAGGAGGACGTGGTGGGTCTAGGGAAGGAGTCACTGATGATGATTGAGAGGAGGGAAGACGATTCATTGGCAGCTGCTTTGCTAGTACCCTGAGCCTGGGTGAGAGAGGATGAGGAGGATGAAGAGGGTTTGGTCATCCACTCTACCAAGTCGTTGGCATGTTGCGGCTCAACATGTCCAGCTACCGAAAAGAAGGACAAGCGTGTCCCATGGCCACGTGCTGATGATGACGATGCACCGCTTCCACGACCAGCACTGTTGTCTCTAGACACAGAGCCTGCTTGCCCTCTTTTATCGGCTTGTGCCTTTCTGCCTCTCCTTGCTGGCCTTCCAGACATGGTAATGGCCTGAAGGGAGTTCGGAAAACCAGCAATTGGGTAGTGTATATTGTGCTGGAGGCACACACAACATCCACTAACTCCTGCAGATGGCTCAATTAGAGAAGAGCTATGTAGGTGGATATAACGGTGTATACTGGGTTCAGAGCACGCAGACAGCACGCACAATCTCCTACAACTGACTGCAAGCTCTATTTAAAACGAGCAAGATAGCTAGCTATATAGGTGGATATAGCGGTGTATACTGGGTTCAGAGCACGCAGACAGCACGCACAATCTCCTACAACTGACTGCAAGCTCTATTTAAAACGAGCAAGATAGTTAGCTATATAGTTGGATATAGCGGTGTATACTGGGTTCTGAGTACGCAGACAGCACGCACAATCTCCTACAACTGACTGCAAGCTCTATTAAAAAAGAGAAATATAGCTAGCTATATAGGTGGATATAGCGGTGTATACTGCGGTCAGGGCATGCAGACAACAACCACTACAGAAGAGCAAGAACAAAAAATCGGCCGATAACGATCGGTGTATACTGTGTTGAAGGTACACAGAACACCCACTAACTCCTACAGACGCCAACACACTACACAAGGCTGCTGCGCCGGCGGCCTTATATAGTGTGGGGCGTGTACTACACAGCCTGAGCTATGATTGGCCACAGGCATCCTGCCTGTGGCCAATCATGGCTCTCCTCACTGCCGGCGCTGTGATTGGCCAAGCATATGGGGTCACAGTGCATGCTTGGCCAATCATGAGCCAGCAATGCACTGCGATGGCGCAGTGCATTGTGGGCCGTGAGCGCCACACGAATTTGGCGCAAACGGCGCATAACGTTCGGAATTCACCGAACGGGTGAGCAGCCGATGTTCGAGTCGAACGTATGTTCGACTCGAACACGAAGCTCTTCCCTAGTCATGAGTGTAGACACCTTGCAGCAACCAACCCCTAAACAAGATGACCAGACAATTGGTCACTGGTCGCTGTCCCTTTGATCTGACAGAAAAGAGGAGAAGCCAAGACAATGGTCAGTTCTCCTTCTACCATCCAAGCAGGAACATCTACCAAGTTTAAGAATCGATTACCCAGTTCATCGATCGAACTCTGATCAACCCTCGGACGTTAATTGCAAGTATTCTTCTTCAGATTCTACCTTATTTCTTTGCGGCTGTATATTGTCTTTATCTCTTTGAAACATATTTTTTTATGCAAATGTTTTATTTGCACCAACTTTGACCTTTTCATAATAAACCCTTATGTTAAAAAGTGTTAACCTTGTCTCTAAGAGCCCTTTCACACTGCGCCGCCTAGGGCAGCAGCGGTAAAGGGGTGCTATTTTCTTACCATTGTTTTAGCGGCGCTATTCGGCCACTAGTGGGGTGGTTTTAGTGGCCAAAAAGGGGTTAAATCTGCTCGAAAAACCCAGCCGGAGCGGCGGTTTGCTGGCGGTGTTGCATCGCTGCCTCATTGATTTCAATGGGGAAGAGCCGTGAGTTCACTGATCCAAAGAAGCTGCTGGCAGGACTTATTCAGATGCCCTGCCAGCGCACGGCCAACACACACCATCGCACCCTCGGGCTTTCACACTGGAGTGCATGGAGCAGCTATTTTAGGGCGTTTTGCAGGTGCTATTTTTAATGCTATAGCACCTGCAAAATGACCTCAGTGTAAAAGGGTTTTAAAAGCTCTTAATGCAAGCTATAAAGGAACCTGCCTCTTAAAGAGTGCTACTGCTGTAGAGTAAGGCCGCGTACACACGGGCGGACTATCCGTCCAACTAAGTCCGTCAGACAATCCGACAGACAGTCCGTCCTACTTTTGAATGAACGGACTTGACCACACACGACGAACAGACAGTCCGCTGAAAGCTTGCGCGATGACGTGTACAGCACGTACGACGGGACTAGAAATACGACGTCCAATACACTGCAATGCAGCCTTCGGCCGTGTAAATCCTTTCTGAGCATGCGCCATACTTAGTCCGTCGAACTAGCCTACTCACGAGCGGACTGTCCGCTGAAACTAAGTTTGGACGGACAATATTACGGAAATTCCGAAAGACTTAGTCCGCCAGACTGTCCGCTGAAAAAGTCCGCTGAAGCCCACACACGAGCGGATTGTCCGCTGAAACAAGTTTCAGCGGACCAAGTCCGTCAGACAGTCCGCCCGTGTGTACGCGGCCTAAGGCCTCTAAACAGACCTGTCTCTGGTGGCAGTGTGTGTTGAAGACGTTTATTCAAAATTTTTAATTGGTATTGCTAAAATTACGAGTCTCTTCCGGCTCGGTCTTTTAAAACGGGGGTGGTGGCAATTAAAGGGTTAATTGCGTAATTGTCAGAAACCATGAACCAGACTGAGACAGAAGTACAATTAAATCACACTTGTTTATTAATAAAAAATAAAAAGGTAAATAGAGTAAGGCCGCGTACACACGCGCGGACTGTTCGCCCAACCTTGTCCGCTGAACAGTGTTTGGGCGGACAGTCCGCTCGTGTGTGGGGCTTCAGCGGACAGTTTCAGCGGACAGTTGGCCGAACAAGGTCTTACGGAAATTCCGAAAAACTGTCCGCTGAAACAAGGTTTCAGCGGACTGTTCGCTTGTGTGTAGGCTTGTTCGGCCAACTAAGTCTCGCGCATGCTCAGAAAGGATTTCCACGTCGGAAGGTTGCATTGCAGTGTATAGGACGTCGTATTTTTCGTCCCGTCGTACGTGCCGTTCACGTCATCGCGCACGGTTTCAGCAAACTGTTCGTCCGTCGTGTGTGGCCATGTCCGTCCATGCTAAGTTTGAGCGGACTGTTCGCTCAAACTGTTGGACGGACAAAGTTGGGCCAACAGTCCGCGCGTGTGTACGCGGCCTCAGTGTTGTCAAAGCATAGCCAGAGTCCAGTAACTAGATCGTGTAGTCAGCCAGTCCAGAGTTCAATAACCAGATAGGGTAATCAGCCAGGCCAGAAGTTAGGGATCCATGTGGATCCCTAACAACAAGCAGGATCCCCTACAACAAGCAGGATAAGGAACCAGAAGGGATGTCTGCAAGCCAGTCTTTAAACAGAACCGCAGGAGATAGTTTCTTGTGATGTGACCAGGGCGAAGGCAGAGATGAAGTGAGCTGGACAGCTTTAAGTAGGCAGGTCAGATGAGCAGGATCAGGAACAGCTGGTAACTGTGGAGAGAGATGAGAGCTGGCAATTAGCCAACAGCTGAGCAGCCAGCCCAGAGAAAGAAGTGCTAAGCCAGCCCTGACAGTAATTAGCTCAGTGACAATCGCTCTCAGGCTGTCGGCACCTACATTGTTGTCCACAAGCTGGAGAATCTTCGTGCTGGGCACAGCTGGGAGTGGCATTCTTACAAAAGTGACAGCATGGTGTGAGGTTGGCCGGTCCTTCGTCGTGAGTTTGCGAGGAGGACAGAGATCTGACACCCACGTTCATCACATATTGGTGCCAGCAGTGGGACGAGAGAGGTGGGTGTCTCGGAGGAGATTCCCACTGTTGTGTTGTTGGGTGCTGATTTAGGTACCCTTGTTTCTTACTATGCCCCTGCTAAGAGCACCCAGGAAGCTCCTACTGAACTCTCCGGACCTACCAAGGTACTGTTTACAGATGTTGGGGTAATATCTGGGCAACTTGTGGATGGACAGAGGGAGGAGGAGAGTGAAGTTGAAGTGCAAGGTTCTCCTTCTTCAGAGACAGGACAGAAGACCCCCTTGCTTGTGAAGATAACTGATGTATGTTCCAATGATGCTGCAATGGTAAATGTTAAATGTGGTGATCATTGATGATGATGACAATGCATTGCCAGTATTGGTGGTCACTCGCAGTGCTGCAAAGGCAGCCCAAGTGCAGGCCCTGATCGCAGAACAGCAGGAGGAGGTCTCTGGGCCTTCTCTCTGTTCTGACTCAGTGGACTCCTTCTCTGTTGAGTCTCAGCAGCCATCATTGTTTGCCACAGGACTGCTGGCTGGGACTTGTTGTTCCACCTTTGAAACAGCACTGCAGACAGATCAAACACTAGCATAGCTCAGGAGTCTAGCTGATCGCCCCCCTGCAGAGAATAACAAAAGGTCTACTGAGACAAAGGAAAACTGTACAGAGAAGGTTTGCCTGCAGAGGGAAATAAGGCTGACATAGGTAGCAGGTAGCTGGTTGCACCAGTCAATTTAGGGGACAGCTGCTAAAATTGGCTCATGAGATTCCCCTAGCAGGGCACCTGGAGATCACTAAGACCCGAGGGTGGTTGATACAAGACTTTTATTGGCCTATGATGCTCGCTGACATAGCTGACTACTGTTGGTCCTGTGTTATCTGCCAGCAAGTTAGCAAGGTAGGGGATGTACACAGGGCTCCGCTAAAACCTTTTCCTGTAATTGACAAACCTTTTAAGAGGGTGGCAGTGGAGATCATTGGGCCTTTGCTCATCCCTAGGAGTTCAGACAAAAGCTTTCTCCTGACAGTTGTCGACTATGCCACGCGTTATCCAGAGGCATTGGCTCTCTCCTCCCTTTGGGAAGACAAGGTCGCTGAAGCTCTGCTGGGAATCTTCACAAGAGTGGGATTCCTGGCCAAGCTCATTAGCGATCAAGGCCCTCAGTTTGTGTCGGACTTGATGCAAGCTCTCTGTCTGAAAATACAGAAGATGCATATCATGGCCAGTCCTTATTATCCACAAACAAACGGCTTGTGCGAGCGTTTCAATGGCACCTTGAAAAAAATGTTACGCACCTTTTTGCACTTCCAGGGCAAGGACTTGGAAAGATATCTGCCTCATCTGCTGTTTGCTTACAGAGAGGTGCCTCAGGAGTCCACAGGCTTTTTGCCATTTGAACTTGTGTACGGACGGAGGGTAAGAGGGCCCTTGGACCTACTCTGTGAGACCTGGGAGGGAAAGATTGCCGACCCAGAGGTCTCTGTTGTGGATTACATTCTAAAATTCAGAGATAAAATGGAGACACTGGTGGGAATTGTGTGGGAAAACATGACCCAGGCCCAGACCAGGCAGTGGTATGACCGTAATGATAGGGAGCGGCATATAACGTTGATCAGCAGGTGTATGTTCTGCTTCCCCTGTGGCAGAACAAACTCCAAGCAGCATGGGAAGGCCTGTACACCATCACCCAGTGTCTGAATAATGTCACCTACTTGGTCAGGTTGAGAGAAGGGAGTAGACGGCAGAAGGCTATTCAAAGCCCATCATGAACGCATTGGCCTATGTCATGCTGGTCTGCAGCAGGCCGGAGCCTGAGGAGGCTGATCCACTTTTAGACCCGCTAGCTGACACCAGGGAGGTAGACTCAGAACTCCTGATAAGCTCCAATCTGACCCCTACCCAGGTACCTGGGTTGAAGAGAGTGCTGGCAGTATGTGGTAGCAGGTTTATGGGAAAACTTGGAAGTATACATCTAACAGTCCACCAGGTGGACACACTGGGGCACATCCTTCCATTATACAGTTGGCCTATCGTGTCTCCCTGGAGGTGCTGGCCGACATGAAGAGGGAGGGTGGAGCAAATGCTGCAGCTGAGGGTGATTCAGAAGTTCCACTGTAAGGGCTTACCTTGGTTAGAGTCCATAGTGCAGAGATGTATGAGATGTATGCTCACCCTTGCAAAAACACACAGCCAATGGTAACAAGGTAAAAGGCTACCTGGGCTGTGAATCTGTGCGCGGGGGCTTGACAGGGAATTTACCAAAGGATTGTCGAGGTGAAGCCATAGTTAGGGATTCCAAAAGTCAGAGTTAACAATGAACAGAGCCAGGGTCAGAAGCCGGGGTCAGTCTTGGAACACTGAAACCTTAAAATAAGAATACAGGAAACAGGACCCTTTGGCAATACAAGAGACAATGAACTGACACAGCCCTCAGAGTGAGGCAGTGTTTTATACCCAGCTGATTAGATAAACTGCCTCAGCTGAACCAGGAGTGACGGGTGCTAATTGCAAAGCAAGATCCAGAGTATAGCCCTCAGTGCTGCATGCAGGACAAGGCATAGTTTGAAACCAGGCTGATTAATGAGCTGAGGTGTGGCTTAGAGGCAATACAACAGAAGCAGTACACAGAAAGGCATGGGTTCAATACCTCCTTGAGCCACCTGAGGGGTGGCCACACCTGGCCTTTTGCATTGCACAGTAGGAACCATGACACCCACAGTGCCTGGGCGTCCCCCGTAGTCTTGGTCCCCAAAAAGGACCAGACGACCAGGTTCTGTGTGGACTACCGGAAGCTGAATGCCATTACCACTGCAGATGCCTACCCAATGCCCCGGATTTATGAGTTGTTAGCTCGCTATATCACAATCATGGATATGAGCAGGGGGTACTGGCAAGTTCCTCTGGTCCCTGAGGCTTGGGAAAAGTCGGCCTTCATTGCCCCAATTGGCTTGTTCAAATTTACCGTCATGCCATTTGGGATGAAGGATGTCCCAGCTACCTTCCAGAGAGTCATGAATGACTTACTGGAGAGGCTGGAAACCTTTGCAGTAGCCTACCTGGATGATATTGCCGTGTTCAGCCCTACATGAGAAGAACACCTGGTGCACCTGCCACAGGTCCTGGACCAACTGACAGCTGCCAATCTGACTGTCAAACCCAGTAAGTGTCAGATCAGCATGACTGATGTGCAGTACTTGGGGCACCAAGTAGGAGGAGGCACCCTGAAACCTGAGACAGGGAAGTTTGTGGCCATCCTGGCCTGGCCTACCCCCCAAACCAAAAAGCAGGTTATGTTTTTCTAGGGGACCACTGGCTACTATAGGAAGTTTGTATGTAACTATAGTAGCCTGGCCAAACCTCTGACTGACCTAACCAAAAAGAAACTGCTCAAAATGGTGTCTTGGACACCAGAATGTGTCCAAGATCCAGAGTATTGCCTTCCTGCAGCATGCAGGACAAGGCATAGCTGCAAACCAGGCTGCATAATGAGCTGAGGTGTAGCTCAGAGGCAATACAGCAGGCGCAGTACACAGAAAGTCACGGATTCAATACCTCCTTGAGCCACCTGGGGGGTGGTCACGCCTGGCCTTTTGCATGGCACAGAAGTAACCGTGACACCCACAGAGTCTGGGCATCCCCAGTAGTCTTGGTCCCCAAAAAGGACCAGGCGAACAGGTTCTGTGTGGACCACCGGAAGCAGAATGGCATCAACACTGCAGATGCCTACCACATGCCCTGGATTTGGATGTGGATGCAAGTAGAGAGGGACTCAGCAGCGTATGTTTGAAGAATACAACAGCCATCAAAAGACCACAGTCTCACACCTGCTGAAAAGAACTATCCTACTCACAAGTTACTGTTGTGGGCCCTAAAATGGGCAGTTGTACAACATAGACAAGCTAAAAGACTACCTGTATGCAAGACACTGTAAAAATGCATACCAGACCTTTCTCTTTAATTGGGTAACCCATGCAGGTTCACCCAAAAATATCCCTCATTTTGGTTTCAAACTGGGATGTTGAAAGTTTTGGGGGGGGGGGGGGAGTGCTCCCAACCCCCCTCACCCCAGGGAAATGAGTATAGGGTACAACGTTTCAAAAATAAATATTAATAATTAAAGGACACCCACACCATAGCAGAGTCTTTTATTGAAAAATAAAATGTATATAATGTCCCACAATGGAAACCCAATGTTATTCACAGTGATTTTGCCTTGTCACCACAAAGACCTGCCATTACACAAAGGTTTCCAGCCCCAGTACAAAATTACAGATCCTAAGCTGGCTGCTGGGATTCCAGGGTGACATCTTTGACCACATATGGCCATCACCATATTTGATCAATTATGTCACCAAAATGCCTGGTTGGTTTGTTTACTAACAGCAACCGGGGATCTGACATTTACTGCACTACCGCTTGCTAAAATGACAGATCCCCAAATTCTGTTTGTAAACAAATCTGCAAATCTACCCTGTACTCATTCCCCTAGGGGAAAAAGAGAGCTTTCAGATTCTGAAGTCTGCCTTCACGCAAACCGCAATATATCTTTTGGGGGGCAAGATGTGGGGATGAGGCCCTTGTTCCTCAACATTGGGGACAAGATGCCTTGCTGGGGGAAGATTTGCACACATAGCTAATATGTTAGTTCTTAAAATAAAGCTTTTTACTGTGTGATTTAGGTATTTCTGAAAAAAATAAAAATAACAAATTATTCATATTGGTTGGTATTTGAAACTTTAATTTTAATAAATTGAACTCTAATTCAGAAAGGTCACAGCTGCAATCATTATATATTAGTGGTAATTGTTGAATTCTTAAGCAAGATTACAGACTCCTACTGTGTACAAACGTAAACTGACAGATTTTGCAAAATGAAGGCATAAAAGGTTAAATTTGCAAGCGTTTTTATAAAATTATTTAGTGCATGCACTACTATATGTAATTAGTTGAAACACTTTGTCTATCAGCTCATGGCTTTTATTGTAAATCTCCCCATCTAGTGGTCAGAAGTATTG
This sequence comes from Lithobates pipiens, assembly GCF_037356315.1. Lineage (NCBI taxonomy): Eukaryota > Metazoa > Chordata > Amphibia > Anura > Ranidae > Lithobates > Lithobates pipiens. Next base: position 102,480,877 of record NW_027507785.1, read on the forward strand.
CTGCACTGCTTTACATAACACGTCCAAGATGTTCACAATATAGTATATTTACAATAAAAAAAACAAGAATATTGTAGCTGGGGCACTGTAGCTGGGGAACTGTAACAAACAAATACATGTTTAATTTCCTTTAAAGTTGTTCAATGGGGAGCAACCCAAAACCCCAACCACTCCCCAACTATTATGTTAGTAAAAAAAAAAAATCTTGAAGCCCCTTTTACTTACCTAGATCTATGGTCATGTAATAAGTCAGGTCCTAAGCTGGTCTGGACTGCAGAGTGTGAGGGACCACTTCAGGTGCCCACATTGCTGCCTGGGTGAAATGGAAACTTTCCATTGTCTATCCAGTGGCAGGATTCTCACAAGCTCCTTAGACTTGTAGCATCATATTGAACTGGTTTGTGGTGGTCACAGACTGCAGGGCTGAGTCAATGGTTTCCACTCCCAGAAAAGGCCTCCAGCAAGGGAAACATAACAGCATACTTAGGTAAATAAAAACAGGGTCTCTGTTTTCTTTAAGGCTCCATTAACACCTAACACACACCTAACCTAACCTAACCTAACCTAACCTAACCTAAGCGTAGTGCAGTGACGCCTCCTGCACTGTGTTTTCTTTAGCTTTTTTGTGTGTTTTTGTGGTGTGTTTTTGGAGCGGCACAATTCATTAGAATGGGGCCTCCCACCACTTCAAAAATGCTCCAAAGAAGCTCATGTACCAAATTTTGGCACATAGCCATGAGCATTTGGCAGTGCAATTTTTTGCCGTGATTTTAGCGCGTTTTGTCACTCGACAATTGCAAAAATAATGGCATCACAAACGTGCTCTGTGTTTTGCTGAGATTCTGGAATCGCGGGCGGAATTGTGCGATTCCAGTATGTTTAGGTGTGAATGGAGCCTACAAAAATTAAAAATCAAAACTTTCTACTTGGATCATTTTTATGCCTTCTGAAGGTGTGTGCTCAATACTGTGATGCAACCAACTGGATTTCAGCTTTCAGAATAGAAACATTATTACTGGACTTTGTAAATTGCCCTGTGCCTTATTAAAGTGATTGTAAAGGAGGTTCTCTATTTTTCTGATGGAAAAAGTTCCGATCGGAAATTCCGATCGTCTGTAGTAATGCAAAATTCCTAAGCATGCTCGAAAAACAAACTGACGCATGCTCAGAAGAATTGAACTCAGCTCATCGTAGTGTTGTACATCACCGTGTTCTTGACGGTCGAAGGTTCAGAGAACTTTTATGTGACCGTGTGTATGCAAGCCAAGGTTGAGCGGAATTCCGTCAGAAAAACCATCCAAGATTTTTCCAAGATAGAAATTCCACTCGTGTGTACAGGGCATCAAGCTTTTGCTGGCGGAAATTCCTCCAGCAAAAGGCCGATGGAGCATACACAAGATAGGAATTTCCGACCAAAACCTCACATCTGACTTTTGCTCCCGGAATTTCCGATCGTGTGCATTACTGTGAAGAAACCTCATTTGGAGATAAAATCTCTTTTCCTCTAGACGTAAAGAGTGCCCCCTTGTCCTTTTGTCCCCCATGTGTATGCAAGCCAAGTTTGAGCTGAATTCCGTCAGAAAAACCATCCAAGATTTTTCAGACGGAAATTCTATTTGTGTTTACAGAGCATAAGAGCTGTGAAAATGTGGAATAGACTCCCTCCAGAGGTGGTTCTGGCCAGCTGAGTGTTGCTTTAAAAAAGGCCTGGATTCTTTCCTAAATGTACATAATATAAGTGGGTACTGACATTTATAGGTAAAGTTGATCCAGGGAAAATCTGATTGCCTCTCTGGGATCAGGAAGGAATTTTTTTCCCCTGCTGTAGAAAATTGGAGCATGCTTTGCTGAGGTTTTTTTGCCTTCCTTTGGATCAGCTGTAGGTATGGGATTATGTATATGGGATTGTATGTTTTTTTTTGTTTTTTTTTTTGTTTTTTATCATTGGTTGAACGAGATGAACTTGTGTCTTTTTTTTAACCTGACTAACTATATGTAACTATGTAAAGGTATTATCTAAAAAATAACAAACATGTCACACTTACCTGCTCTGTGAAATGTTTTTGCACCAAGCAGTCCAGATCCTAATTTTCTGCGGTCCCCCCGCCCAGCATTCCTGCCCCTTTAACCTTCCAAGTGCCCTCATAGCAAGTGGCTTGCTACGGGGACACTTGTGCGGGACTCGATCCTGAGCTAGGCTCTGTGTGTCCATTGATGCACACAGTATGACTGCCCTTTACTGCCCAAAGTATAACACCACTTTACGATTCTACAGTGCTTTGAAAAAGTATTCACACCCCTTTACATTTTTTTCACATTTTGTCATGTTACAACCAAAAATGTAAATGGATTTTATTGGGATTTTATGTGCTAGACCAGGGATCTTCAAACTACAGCCCTCCAGCTGTTGCGGAACTATACATCCCATGAGGCAATGTAAAACTCTGACATTCAAAGATATGACTAGGCATGATGGGAATTGTAGTTATTGTACAACTTGAGGGCCATAGTTTGGAGACCCCTATGCTAGACCAACACAAAGTGGCACATAATTGTGAAGTGGAAGGAAAAATTATAAATGGTTTTCAATTTTATTTTACAAATAAATATCTGAAAAGTGTGGCGTACATTTGTATTCAGCCCCCTTTACCATGATACCCCTAATTAAAATCTACCCATTGCCTTCAGAAGTCACCTAATTAGTAAATAGAGTCCACCTGTGTGTAATTTAATCTCAGTACAAATACAGCTGTTCTGTGAAGCCCTCAGGGGTTTGTTAGAAAACCTTAGTGAACAAACAGCATCATGAAGGCCAAGGAACACACCAGAGCTTGAGCTCTTTTGCAAAGAACAATGGGCAAAAAAGTCACTCTCTAGATGTGTAAAGCTGGTAGAGACATCACCAAAAAGACTTGCAGCTGTAATTGCAGCGAAAGGTGGTTATACAAAGTATTGACTCGGGGGGCCGAATATAAATGCACACCACACTTTTCACATATTTATCTGTAAAAAATGTTGAAAACTATTTATCATTTTTCTTCCACTGCTTTGTGTTGGTCTATCACATAAAATCCCAATAAAATAAATTTATGTTTTTGGTTGTAACATGACAAAATGTGGAACATTTCAAGGGGTCTGAATACTTTTTAAGGCACTGTAGAATACATTAAGGTAAGAACCCATCTTGCTAAAATCACTACTATATAGATACATACAATACTATAAACCTTTATTTTTTTTAAAGATATAATTGGACTGGACAGGGGATAATATTAGAATCATAACTGAAGTTATCCTTTGCAGAGATAATATTAGAATCATAACTGAAGTTATCCTTTGCCAGCAATGGCAGGTAATTCGCTTTAGCCAAACTTACCTAAATATAACAGCCAACAATGAGTGTGTAAAAATACATTTCAGGCTTGATTGTGGCACAAAGACTACACCATCTCTTCTTTCTCCTGCAATTATAAAGCTATTCCCATATCCAGCACCTTCCTCTGTGACTTTATGCTAGATTTTAATGTTTGCTCTGACAAGCAGGGCTAAAATCCAACATTCTATTATCATTTTCTGTATTAGGTATTCTTCTAGCATGTCAAGGAAACAATCAAATTCCAATCAAGTCTTATCTGTGGTTTGTCTGAATTCTCCCAGTAGTCCATTCTAGAAAAGCCCAAAGGGCGAAACATGTACCTAATAATGTCTGATCATCATAAACAAGTAGCCTGGGTACTGTGCATTTGAAGGCGGTAGTTTTGGTTTTCATTTTAAGCAATCCCGAATATATGGTTTATTTATTCATGAGGCTTCTTGTTTGAAGTGTAACAAGCAGCAGTCAATTAATTACACCTTACATTTGGAATACATGTTTTACAAGGATATATATCATAGCTCAGAGAAAAAAAAAAGAAAGAAAAAAAGATTTTTGGCAGGTAATAGAAAATTATTTTGAAAAAGATATATCAATTCCTTTAGTCTTTCTATTAAAAAAATCTCTAATCTCCATTTATATATAACTGGTAACATAATCTCAGTGCATTTTGAAGCTGAAGTCCAGTATCTTGCCTTTTCTTAGCCCACAAATCTCCCTCCTCCTATGTACAGCATTTTTTCATGAAGATCAATTCTTTAAACATGTGATGTCACCATATTCCCTTTACTGTGCAACAGGGATGTCAACTGTCAGTAAATTTACAAACAGTTTGTAAAACCCATCATTTTTTAATCTGTACTTGAATGTCCATTAATGGTTTGCAGTCTTATGCCCTGTACACACTGTCGGATTTTCCGACGGAAAATGTTTGATGGGAGCTTGTTGCCAGAAATTCCGAAAGTGTGTAGGCTCCATCGGACATTTTCCATGGGAATTTCCGACACACAAAATTTGAGATCTGGATCTCAAATTTTCCGACAACAAAACCCGTTGTCGGAAATTCCAATCGTGTGTACGCAATTCCCACACACAAAGTTCCACGCATGCTCGGAATCAAGCAGAAGAGCCTAACTGGCTATTGAACTCCTCGTATGTGTTGTACATCACCACACTCTTGACGTTCAGAATTTCAGACAAGATTTGTGTGACCAGGTGTATGCAAGACAAGTTTGAGCCAACATCCGTCGGAAAAAAAATATGGATTTTGTTGTTGGAAAATCCTATCGTGTGTACAGGGCATGAGAGGCATTCACAGACAGATGCAAAGATTATGGATTTTACAAACTGTTTATAAATGTACTGACAGTTAGCAACCTTGTTGTTCAGTGAACCCTGAGTGCTTGATCCACATCAGTCAGCATTGATGCATGGAGATCTGTACTTCCTTCTAAGAACTAAGAAGGAGAGACAGCAGTATTGACTGGTCAGTGCTGGCCTACAGTCAGTGGTATCACTACAGAGGGGCAATTGTCCCCCCCCCAGGTTATTCCTTGCTCCTCCCCCCAAGTCCCCCCCTGTTAAATTAGGCTGCCAGGCAAAGGGGATTTCCTTGGTCCCAATGCCATAAAATGCCTGAATTCCTGTGGAGCCGAGACCTCTAAAACTCTTCCTCGGCTATGTGTTACACTTCTGATAGGTGGAGACTGCACTGCGTCGGCTGCGCTGCTCTGAAGCTTTTGTGAAGAGGAGAGTTGAGAAAGAGCTGTAAAAAAGTAAGGCGGGAGAGCAGTTATAGAGAGAACAGAACAAAAGATTACAGCGCACACATATAAAATTGAAATTTCAATCCTGCAAGGCTGTTTAAAACACCTGAACATATTCAGAAAAAAATATGTGGATTTTTTTCAGTTATTGAGAGGGGCAGCTGGCTGACTTAATGCATGGACACCCCTGGGCACTGCCCAGGGGGCCCATGTGCATGAGGAGGCCCTTGCAGTTCTCACTGCCCTATCACTGTAGAAACAGCACTGCAGCAGGAAGGATTCAGCAGCCTAAAAACTGTATAGGAATGGCTGCCAACCAGCCAGCAGGACAAGGAGTGAGAAACTAAAGAGTTAACGGTCAAGCTGATCCATCTCCAGGTGCCTACTGATCCAATGGGCGCTGGTGTTCCCACCCCCTTCCCAAGCCTGCCATCTTTGATTGGGAACAGAATATCAGTGTTAATCTGGAGAAAGAACCAAACTGTCTGGGGCAAGGGGAGAAGAAGAGCTGGGCAGGAGAAGCATAGAGATATACATCGATTTAAGAAAATGTGCACAGGAAAGAGATACTTACTATGGGGGCTCCCCTTCCTCTCTCTTCTCTTACCTCTCTGTACTCTCTTCTGCCACTCCTTCTCTCTCTCTATCTTTCTCCCTCCCACTCTTACCCCTCTTTCTCCCTCTCTCTCTTTTTCCTCTTTTTTTTACCCTCTCCTCTCTCTCCCCCTCTCTCTTTCTATTTCCCCCTTCTCTCCCCCTCCTCTATCACCCCCTCTCTACCCTTCTCCTTCCTCACCATTTATTTCTTCTACCCCCCCCCCCCCTCTCTCTCTCTCTTCTCTCCCCCTCCGCTCTCTCTCTTTCTCTCTCTCTCTTCATATTTAACATAGGAGATTATTTTCACAGCCCTGATGTTTGCTGAAATTGCTTTAAACTATAAAGACAAGCCTTTTAGAGTTCTCCTCTCTTTCTCAGATCTAAAGCAATACCTGAGATAGAAAAGAAAACTCTTGAAAGCTTGTCTTTTAAGTGTTAGGTTAGTACAATAAATTGGTACTATGGTACTGTATTATAGCATACTGCATTACTCTCGTATTTTGTAATCCTATACTTATTTTGTTCCTTTCGATGGTTTCATCTAGCGGTGAAAAATTATTAGTGCCCCTCCTCCCCAGTTTTGACAGTAGTATCGTATGTACCCCCACCTCCCGGCTATATATTGTTCCCAGAGTCGCCTTCAGTGCAAATTTGGCATTTTTATAAACTGCATTTTGGTTACATTTCTTCATGAAAACTAAAAAAAAGGACTTAAAAAAGGAAAATGATTAGTTCTATAATACTATTTGTGTTTTGTTTGCTTTTTTTTCTTCCTTGTTTGTTTGTTTGGCAGTAGTTAAGCTTTAAGAAAACTTACAATCTTTGAGAGAAAAAAATAAGTTTTATGTGAACCACACACAGGTACCAGTGAAATAATTAGAAGTGTACCTATCCACTTCAGCATGCCATTAGTGTAGATGGTAGGGATAGACACAAGCACAACACACCTCCCATTGATGCCTAATAATCTAGGAGGCCCATCTTTGGACAAGAAAGAAGATAATTTGAACACAAATTTGGACAAAAATGGGGCATTTTGGTAGAATTTTTAATTTTATTATGGCAGCAATTATTTAGAGAGAGTGAAAGAAAGTGGGAGTGATTGCCCATTTACCAAAATGAAATGGGCAATCACTGGAAATTGCAGGAATTTGGAGCCATCTGCAATCTGGCTCTGGCTCACTACACAGTGCCTTGAAAATGTATTCATACCCCCTTAACATTTTCCACATTTTGTCATGTTACAACCAAAAACATATTTTATTGGGATTTTATGTGATAGGCCAACACAAAGTGGAGCATAGTTGTGAAGTGGAAGGAAAATGATAAATGGTTTTCAATATTTTTTACAAATAAATATGTGAAAAGTGAGGCGTGTATTTGTATTCAGCCTTCTTGAATCAATACTTTGTAGAACCGCCTTTCACTGCAATTACAGCTGCAAGTCCTTATGGGGATGGCTCTACCAGATTTGCACATCTAGAGAGTGAAATGTTTGCCCATTCTTCTTTGCAAAATAGCTCAAGCTCCGTCAGATTGGATAGAGAGTGTCTGTGAACTGCAATTTTCAGGTCTTGCCACATATTCTCAATTGAATTTAGGTCTAGACTTTGACTGGGCCATTCTAACACATAAATATGCTTTGATGTAAACCATTCCATTATAGCTCTGGTTGTATGTTTATGGTCATTGTTCTGCTGCAAGGTGAACCTCCACCCAGTCTCAAGTCTTTTGCAGATTTTTCTTCTATGGTTGTCTTCTAAAATTGCCCTGTATTTGGCACCCTTTATATTCCCATCAACTCTGACCAGCTTCTCTGTCCCTGCTGAAGAAAAGCACCCCCACAACATGATGATGCCACCACCATGTTTCATGGTGGGGATGTTGTGTTCAGGGTTATGTGCAGTGTTAGATTTGCACCACACATAGCCACCCATAGATAGCTTAAATAACCAATACTAATGCACATGGAGAATGGGAGAAGGGATGCCAGCAACAAAGTAAGTATGTTTTGATCCTGCACTGGTTTTGAAACCCACAATAGATATTATGCAAACTCTTCATTTGTGTTGAAACCTGCTACACACATCAACAAACGTGTTTTGTTTAATGGAGGCCAATGCAGCAATATTGCTTATTAAAGTAAATTTGTAGAGAGAGAAGCATATAGCTGCCGTTAGCTACCATACTATGTTCTTCCCTATGCCCCTGGTTCTTTTGTCTCTAACCCTTTGGAGATTTAATTCACATTACTCCATTACTCTTTTTTTTAAAGCAAACCTGTGTCAATCTATCTGGAGAAAATTATTCATATAGCTCCCTACTGTCTCATACAGCTGTCTCTTATCCTACCTAAAAGTTTTTTTTAATCTTGTGATCCACCAACCAATTGTTTCACTAAAGGGTTTGTATTTTAAAATATTTTCTGTATGGAAGTGAATTCCATGGATAAGACCAGTGTTTCTCAACTCCAGTCCTCAAGGTGCCCCAACAGGTCATGTTTTCAGGCTTCCCATTATTTTGCACAGCTGATTTGATCAGTTCCACTGCTTTAGCAATTACCACAGCTGTTTCACCCAAGGGAAATCCCGAAAACATGACCTGTTGTGGCTCCTTGAGGACTAGAGTTGAGAAACACTGGGTAAGACAATAATACACTCCGGTTTTAAGTTGATTAGTCATTGTTTCGGATGATGTGCACTTTCAACAGTACTTTTTGTACATATTACATATTTTAGAAGGTTATTTAATTTTACTCTAAGTGATCATCTGTATCAATAACATTTGTTGAAGATAAATAGGAAACGAATTAGGACTAGATAATAGCATTTCTATCTGTCATCCTGATAGAACAGAGCCTAGGGGACAAGCTGAACATGTTCAGTTTGGTGTGCATTACTAGAGATTTTTTTTTCTTTTCTTGGGAGAGCACATATGATCAGCACAGGGCCAATTAGCAATGTCCAGACAGAGGGCTAGGGGTCCTGCAGCCTTATAGGATAGTCAGACCAGAATTAAAACTGCTGTTATGAGCTTTAACCAAACACTGATAGAAGTCACAAGACTGCTGATGAGAAAAGATATTTAGCAGTTTATATTTATTAAAAATAATTGGATTTCAAATTCCATGGGAGATCAGATATAATGAATGCAGGGTCCTGGGTTAAGTAACACTTTAAGTGTGCCAATACCTAGTGTCTTCTTAGACAGAGAGGCATCTAGTACTAAGCCTGCACAGTTGCCATATAGGACCTCCCAAAATATAAACATTTTACATTTTAACATATTAACCACCTCCCGCCCGCCCTATAGCCGAATGACGGCCTTAGAGCAGGCGGGTTCCTTCGCCTGGCCGTCCCTGGACGGCCTTGTGTTTACTTCCGCAATGCGCGCCAGTGCCGCCAGTGCCACGTGCCAGTGCCACCTGCCAGTGCCAGTGCCACCTGCCAGTGCCACCTGCCAGCGCCAGTGCCACCTGCCAGCGCCAGTGCCATCCATCAGCCCCAGTGCCGTCAGCCCCAGTGCCGCCAGTGCCAGTGCCGCCAGTGCCAGTGCCGACCTACCAGCACCAGTGCCATCTGCCAGCCGCAGTAACATCTGCCAGCCCCATTTGCCAGAGCAATTAGCCAGAGCAAATAGCCAGCACCATCTGCCAGTGCCAGCTCCAGTGCCATCTGTCAGCGACATCTGCCAGCCCCATCTGCCAGCCCCATCTGCCAGCCCCATCTGTCAGCCCCATCTGTCAGCCCCATCTGCCTCCAGTGCCATCTGTCAGTGCCACGTGTCATCAGTGCCACGTGTCGTCAGTGCCACGTGTTGTCAGTGCCACGTGGGGTCACTTTGTGGGCATTTCCATTGTCCTGGTGCTCCAGGGCCTTCAAAACTGTAATAGGTGGTTGAGAAATAAGATGTGTAATTTATGCTCCTAGAACGTCTGATGGTGCTATTTCAATATTGGGCCTCTGTATGTGGTCAAGCTGTGTAAAAGTCTCACACATTTGGTATCGTTATACTCAGGAGGAGTAGTAGAACGTATTTTGGGGTGTCATTGCAGTACATGCTATGTGTTGGAAATATCTTATAAATGGACAACTTTGCGTAAAAAAAAATGCGTTTTCATTTTTTTTCCACATTTTCCCAAAACTTCTGGAAAAAAAATGAACCATTTAAACGACTCATTATGCCTCATAGATTATACGTTGGGGTGTTAGCTTTCCAAAATGGGGTCACTTTGTGGGCATTTCCATTGTTCTGGTGCTCCAGGGCCTTCAAAAATGTAATAGGTGGTTGAGAAATGAAATGTGTAATTTATGCTCCTAGAACGCCTGATGGTGCTATTTCAATATTGGGCCTCTGTATATGGCCAGGCTGTGTAAAAGTCTCACACATTTGGTATCGTAATACTCAGAAGGAGTAGCAGAACGTATTTTGGGGTGTCATTTGTGGTATACACATGCCATGTGAGAGAAATAACCTATTACATTGAAAATTTTGTGAGAAAAATAAAAATAAAAATCTTCATTTTGCAAAGAATTGTGGGAAAAAGATGACAACATCAAAAACCTCACCATGCATCTTAGTAAATACCTTGGAATGTCTACTTTCAAAAAAGGGGTCATTTGGGGGGTATTTGTACTTTCCTGACTTGTTCGGGTCGCAAGAAATGAGATAGGCCACCAGTACATCAGGTGTGATCAATTTTGTGCGATTCGCACCACAGCTTGTAGACTCTCTAACTTTCACAAAGACCAAATAATATCCACTAATTTGGGTTATTTTTACCAAAGATATGTAGCAGTATAAATTGTGGCCAAAATTTATGAAAAAAAAATTATAATTTGCAAAATGTTATCACAGAAACAAAGAAATATGCGTTTTTTTTTCCAAATTTTCGGTCTTTTTTCATTTATAGCGCAAAAAATAAAAACCCCAGAGGTGATCAAATACCACCAAAAGAAAGCTCTATTTGTGGGAAAAAAAGGACACAAAATTCATTTGGGTACAGTGTTGCATGACTGAGTAATTGTCATTCAAAGTGTGAGAGCACCAAAAGCTGAAAATTGGTCTGGTCAGGAAGGGTGTTTAAGTGCCCAGTAAGCAAGTGGTTAATTTAGGAATTTGCACAAACACTACATAAAACCATTACAAGAGACATTATTTATTTTATTTTGGAGCAGCTTGTCAGCTGTTTTTTGTAGTCTGAGTGACATTCTCTGCTGGAGAATATTAGAATACTCAACGTCCCTCCACACTGCACAACAGATCATTCCAAGGATGGGGAACAAGAACTTGCAACATCATTCTAGCAAGTCAACCTGATATATATATTAATGTAACATTACCATATACATACCTGATAATGCCATTACAATAAATCATTAGTAAAACATATAATAAATCTTTTTTTTTTATCAGAACAGTGTTGGGATTAGGAATACATGAATGTGTTTGGATTTGGTTCATGGAACATTCATCAAACCCATCATAAAGCAAGAACATTTCTAACTTAAATCTGAACCCATTGAAGTCTATGTGGAAATTTTGTAAACAAAATGTATCCATATTCACCGGCAATTTAAATAAAAACATTTTTTTCTAATTATTAGTTCACAATTTAAGAGGGAAAGACAAGGAAGTTTTTATACAAATAAAAAGTATAATATTTCAGAAAAATAGCCCAAAATAGTGTATAGTAGCTGTGCAGTAAATAAGTAGCTTTATTAGGTTGCAAAGTGAAGTGCAATCTAAACAGGCACTATGAAGAGACCATCAATGTCACCAGATTTTTGGACCTCACTGCATATAGATAATTGACAATAAATCAACATGATGGGAAATTTTGTTTTTATAAAGGACTTGTCAAAAACTATGTAATTGTTTTTAATAATGTTTACTTTTATGTTGTGAACAATTAGGGATACATAATTATTTATATACACTGAAGGAGAGTGTGATATCCTATTGTTAAAGAGGGCTTCCTGATAAGCCCACTGTCAGCAGAGGTCCTTGTCCTCATCAAAATGGGCATAAGGTGCTTTACCAGCTCTGGAAAGGTTTCCTTCTTTGTCGAGGGCAAAAGGCTTGGTATGGTTCAGAAGGTGGGGGAAGCTGACCCCACTCCTTCCTGGCCAGCTAGACTGCATGCTTGGATAAGGATCTGGTGTTCCCCCATGGTGGGACCCCATTTTTTTTTCGTGATTCTTGCATGAGGTTACCCACTTAAAATCCATACCAGAGGAGGGACCCCAATTCCTTATCTTTTTTTCTGTGTGGAAACCAAGTCCTTATCAAGGAAAAGTGTATGATGTAAAAGTGTATGATGTACATTTTTAGTAGAACCCATTGCTATTGTTTTTTTGTATAACATCTATACCAGATCTAGAATAAAGGTCTGTTATAGATGAAGGGAATCCCCACTTTATTTACTAACAGAACTAAAGCAGCTGATGCTGTAGTAGGTTGTATATCTCATACAGATGTGTCACTTCACAGGCAGGTTAAGGGCATCTCCCAGGTAAGATATTTAACCTTTTGCCGTCCGCCCACTGTCATATGACGTGATAGATTTTGACGATTCCCTACACCATAAGAACAATCATAGCGGCTGTTCCACCACTTGATTGTTCTTACGGGAGGAAAAAGGGGACGTCCTCCCCCTCCCGCCGCCCTCCAGTGCTTCTACCGACTCACTGCTATGATTGGTGAGTTGGAGACAGGATTTACCAGCCCCGGATGTTGATCATAGAAATTTACGGTGGATCAAATGGTTGCTAGAGTCTCTATGATCGTTGGAGGCCGGGTGCGATGTTATGACGTCACACCCAGCCTCTGCATTCAAAAAAACAGCGTCGCCTCGGCTGGGAAGCCATGATCGGTTTATTTTTTTATTTTATTTCAGGCTTCCCAGCCTAGAGGGGAGATGTGGGGTCTTATTAACCCCATATCTCACTGTAAAGAGGACCTATGGTGTCATATTCCTGATACAAGGGATGTTTACATTCCTTGTAATAGGAATAAAAGTGATCAATTTTTTTTTTCAAAAAAGTGTCAAACTAAAAAAAAAAAAAGTATAATTAACAATAAAAAAAATTATTTAAAGTGCCCCTGTCCCCATGTGCTCGCACGCAGAAGCGAACGCATACGTAAGTCCCAACCACATATGAAAACAGTGTTCAAACCATACATGTGAGGTATCGACGCAAACGTTGGAGTGAGAGCAACAATTTTGACCCTAGATCTCCTCTGTAACTGAAAACATATAACCAGTAAAAAAATTAAGTAGCGAACTTTGGCGCCATTCCACGAGCATGTGCAATTTAGAAGGGTGACATTTTAGGTGTCTATTTACTCGGCGCAACTTAATCTTTCACAATATGCAAAAACATTGGGCTAACTTTACTGTTATGTTTTTTTTTTTTAAACCACAAAACAGTTCTTTCCCCAAAAAAACGCATTCAAAAAATTATTGTGCAAATACCGTGCGAGATAAAAAGTTGCAATAACTGCCATTGTATTCTCTAGGGTCTTTGCCAAAAAAAAATATATAATGTTTGAGGGTTCTATGTACCATATTTATCGGCATATAACACCCACCCCAAGTTTAGGAGGGAATTTAAAAGAAAAAAACTTTTAGGAGGAACGTTTAAAGAAAAAAACTTACATTTAAATGCCCTTCAATGCAGCCTTATCAGTGTGATTTGCAGCCTTGCATTGCAGCCTTGTCAGTCATTTGCAGCCTTGTCAGTCATTTGCAGCCTTGTCAGTCATTTGCACCCTTGTCAGTCATTTGCAGCCTTGCATTGCAGCCTTGCATTGCAGTCTTCCATTGCAGGCTTGTATTGCAGCCTTCCATTGCAGCCTTGTCAGTCAATTGCAGCCTTGTCAGTCATTTGGAGCCTTGTCAGTTATTTGCAGGCTTGTCAGTGTCTTTGCCATTTTAAAAATGGCGCTGCCAAGATACAGAGTGGATGTCCTCTGTATCTCGGCGGCGCTCGTTCTCGGCCGTTCTCTGCGGCCTTCGGGTATTTTTGGCCACACTCGGCCGTTCTCGACTATTTTCGGCCCTTCTCGCCTATTTTCGGCTGCACTCGCCCATTCTCGGCATTCGGCTTTCTGAAAGCCGCCGAGAACAGCCGAGTGCGGCCGAAAATAGGCGAGAAGGGCCGAATATACCCGAGAACGGCCGAAAATACCTGAAAGCCGCCGAGAGCGGCAGAGAAGGTTAGGAATGGCAGGGAATCGGCGTATAACATGCACCCCCAATTTTCCCCTGATTTTAGGGAGAAAAACGTGCACTTTATATGCCGATGAATACGGTAATTTTCTAGCAAAACAATTATGATTTTTACATGTGGAAGAGAAATGTCAGAATTGGCCTGGGTGGCAAGTAGTTAAAGTTTTAAAGTTTTTTTGCATTTTAAAGTTTCACTTTAAATATTATTAAAATCACTCCTCCCTGCCAAACAGTATATTTGTTTTTACAATTTTTTTTTAAATTTTTTCCCACTGCCCAGCTCACTATGCATATGTTTGAACTTCCAATGTTTATTAGCCTAGAAAATTGCTAGAACTGAATTTCAATACTTGGCTCCCATTGACTTCAGGCATCCGAACTCCTTGTAATGTTTGCTGAACCTGCCTCAAACTAAATTTGGTTATCTTTGTGTCATCCATAGTAGCAGGCCAGGAGAGGTTGCATTAGTTGGTAATGTTGGAAGGCCAGGAAAGGTAGCAGAATCTGGTAAGGGAGGCATGAGATAATAATGGTAGCAGTCCAATAGTTGGCAGAAGGTGATAATGGTGACAGTTCATTAGAGGTGGCAGATGATGATAATAATGGCAGGCCAGGAGAGATGGCAAGAGTTGATAATGATGGAACGCCAGCAGAGGTGGTGGGAGATGGTATTTTTAGCAGGCAAGGAGAGGTGGCAAATGCTGGCAACAGTGAGAGTTCAGCAGAGGTGGCAGGAGTTTGAAATGATTGCAGGCCAGGAGAGATGTCAGGAGCTGGTAATGTTGACAGACTGGAGAAATGGAAGGAGCTGGTAGTGAAGGGAGTGTAGCACAAGCAACAAGAGCTGGCAATACTGGCAGGATCTGATGTTGGTGGTAGCCCAGGAGAGGTGGCAGTAGCTGGTCATGATGCCAGGCCAGGTGGGGTGGCAGAAGTTGGTAATGTTCATGGCTGCAGGGCAGGGAACTTTGCAAGAATTGATATTTGTCACAGCTATAGACCAGTAAACATGGCAGGAGCTGGTAATGTTGGCAGTCCAGGAGAGGTGGCAAGAGCTGGTAAGTGTGACAGGCCAGGGCAGGTGTCCGCTGCTGGTGGTATTGGCAGGCTAGGAGAGGCAGTAGGAGCTGTAATGATGACAGGAGCTTGCAATGGCAGCAGCTTAGGAAAGGTGGCAGAAGCTGATAATGGTGGCAAGCCAGCAGAGATGACAGTAGCTAATAATAACAGAAGCAAAAAAAAAAAAAAAAACAGGTGGTCTAGGATGGCTCACTGGAATATAAATTACAAATTCTAAAAACATAATTTATTATAAACATAGCATAAAAGTCTCCCAATAAATGGGTATAAGAGACAACATTTATCACACCATCATAAAAAAGGGAAAATTCCTTATTTTGTATACAAATGTCACATATTACATGATCAACATGTTTCGCAGTCACAAACCCCTTCTTCGGGACTCTGTACTTATATATTACATATATTACATATTTCATGGAAGGCTGATACAGGGACAGCTGACATGTAGATGCATGTTTAAACCTCACATGTAATACCTAGGTAATATAAGTCAAAACCCTTCAAATGCAAGACATGTTCTTGTTATAAATTCAAAGCCAGAAACCAAATTCTGTGAGGTGTTTTATAGATCTATCTATCTTTAAGCAGTCTAGACATGTGCAGAGTAAAATATTTCGTTTTGGAATTTTGTTTTCGTCCGAAAAATTAATTTATTTAGTTACTCCCGAAATTCGTTTTTATTTATTTAATTTTTCGTTTAAAAATTGCATTCGTCCGAAAATACACATGAATTACGGTCTAATCTGTCTTTGAAGGCTTATGGTGTCTGTCGAATGTATAAAGAAGATTCGACGGAGCTAGTATATAGCATACTTCGTGTGAACTTTAGAACCCTAAGTCTATGGGACTCCAACGTTCAAAATCTAAAGTGCTAATTTTAAATGCTAATATGCAAGTTACTGTCCTAAAAAGTGTTTAGGGACCCGGGTCCTTCCCCAGGGGACATGTATCAATGCAAAAAAAAGTTTTAAAAACGGACGTTTTTTCGGGAGCAGTGATTTTAATAATGATTAAAGTGAAACAATAAAAGTGTAATATTCCTTTAAATTTCATAGCTGGGGGGTGTCTATAGTATGCATGTGAAGGGGCGCATGTTTCTGGTGCTTAGAACTGTCCCTGGACAAAGTGTAATTTATGCAGGAAAAAAAGTCCTTTGAAATCACTCGCAGCTATTATGAATTGTTGGCTCCGTAATACAGAGAACACTCACTGAAAGTCATTGATAAAAAAAAAAAAAATTTTTTTAAAAAGCGTGGGGGACCACAAAATTCAATTACCAGGCCCTTCAGGTCTGGTATGGATATTAAGGGGAACCCTGCGTCAAATTTAAAAAAATTTTTTTACGTGGGGTTCCCCCTAAATATCCATACCAGACCCTTCAGGTCTGGTATGGATATTAAGGGGAACCCCCCTGTTTGAAATGGTAAGGGGGTACAAAAGTACCCCTACCATTTCATAAAGAAAGTGTAAAAAATTGTTAAATAAGACAAACACACTTTTGAAAAATTCCTTTATTAAAAAAAAAAAAAAGATTACAGCGGTGGTAATCCACTCTTGCTATCCAGCGACGGACGATCATCTCTCCGGGGTCCAGCGATGGCTCATCTGAATCAGCGCAGCAAATCCATCCATCTTCTGTCTCCAAGGAGGAGACACTGCAGGGATTCCGGCGGCCTGACGTTTGTTATATGCGGAGGGCAGGGTCACCCGTCACCTGACCCCGCCCCCCTCTGACGCAAGGGGAAACACAGGCTTCCCCGTGACGTATGGGTGACCCTGCACCCCACGGAAACCTGCCTGTGTTACATCAGAGGGGTGCGGGGTCACCACCGCTGGAATTTTTCAAAAGTGTGTTTGTCTTATTTAACTATTTTTTTGCACTTTCTTTGTGAAATGGTAGGGGTACTTTTGTACCCCCTTACCATTTCAAACAGGGGGGGCCGGGATCTGGGGGTCCCCTTGTTAAAGGGGGCTTCCAGATTCTGATAAGCCCCCGCCCGCAGACCCCCACAACCACCGGCCAGGGTTGTGGGGATGAGGCCCTTCTCCGCATCAACATGGGGACAAGGTGCTTTGAGGGGTCACAGACCCCCAAAGCATCCTCCCAATGTTGAGGGCATGTGGCCTGGTATGGTTCAGGAGGGAGGGGGGCCGCTCTCTCGTCCCCCCCTCTTTTCCTGCGACCTGCCAGGTTGCGTGCTCGGATAAAGGGTCTGGTATGGATATTTAGGGGGAACCCCACGTCAATTTTTTTTTTAATTTGATGCAGGGTTCCCCTTAATATCCATACCAGACCTGAAGGGCCTGGTAATTGAATTTGGGGGACCCCCACGCTTTTTTTTAAATTTATTTATTTATTTATTTTTATCAATGACTTTCAATGAGTGTTCTCTGTATTACGGAGCCGACAATTTATAATATCTTCAAGTGATTTTAAAGGACTTTTTTTCCTGCATAAATGACACTTTGTGCAGGGACAGTCCTAAGCACGGGAAACATGCGCCCCTTCACAGGCATACTATACACACCCCCCAGCTACGAAATTTAAAGGAATATTACACTTTTATTGTTTCACTTTAATCATTATTAAAATCACTGCTCCCGAAAAAACTGACGTTTTTAAAACCTGGGGCAGGACGCGGGTCCCCAAACACTTTTTGGGACAGTAACTTGCAGAATCTTTTCTCTCTGTCAAATCTTTTTTCTCTGTCGAATATTTTCTCTATATAATCTTGGACTAATAGAGGTAAGGTTAGGCACATTCGACCACAGGTTCTATAGACACAGATTGTTATTGTCAGAGTCACGTCGAATCTCCTATTCTATATCGAACTGTTGTAACAACGAAAACGAAAATAAAGCATTTATTTATGTCGGATCTTTCGTTTTTCGGATTCTGTGCTTTCGTTATCGTTTGTCAAAACGAAAATAGCTGAAATTCGGACGAAAATGCATTCGGACGAAAACGAATGCACATGTCTATTAAGCACTCTCCAGATAAATCAGGTTAACAAGCTCCTATGATAGATATACGATATACATATGTCCATGAGGTGACAGATAGCATTACCTGTACTAGCTGACAGAAACACCTCGATCAAACAAACCAAGGGGTAAAAGGAGGGAAAAGAGAAGGGGAAGGGAGGGGGATGGAATGAGAGGGTAAAGGAGGAAGAAGGGAAAGAAAAAATGCCCAAGAAACTTCACCAACCCTCAGATATCAAAAGATGTCCGTCATTACAAATGAGGACAGTGCCTTTTAAACTGATTCCTCATGTATATAGATAAGCTCCAGTTACAGGACAATAGTCCAGCCTGGGGTGCCTCCAAACCTGGTGTGCCTGGTAACCTGAGTTTGATACAGGAGAGTGGTCATGGTGTGCAGCATTGAGATATATAATTACTAAGAGTAATAGGTTGGATGGTTCTCTGATATGTCTTTTTGATGTCTTATTCTTGATGTCTTTATAGCTATAACACTTGTTGGTAGCCTCCTATGACACAGTATATATTATTAAGAGATCGCTCCTTTGGAGTCACACAAGGTTGTACTACTGCCCTACCTGTAACCGGAGCTTATCTATATACATGTGGAATTGGTTTGGAAAGCATTGTCCTCATTTGTAGTGGTAGACATTTTTTAACTGAGGGTTGGTGAAGTTTCTTGGGCTTTTTGTCCTTCCCTTGCCCTCCCCCCCACACACACATTCACCCCCCCCCCCTTCTTTCCCTTTTTCCTTTTCCTCTATGGTTTGTCTGGTACATACGACCATGTAATATGTGACATTTGTATATAAAATAAGGAATTTTCCCTTTTCTATGATATGTGATGAATTTTGTCTTTTATACCCATGTATTGGTAGATTTTTATACTATGTTCATATTAAATAATGTTTTTAGAATTTATATTCATTATCAGTGAGCCATCCTAGACAACCTGGTTTTGCTGTTTTCTTCTGTTATTATTCGCTTCTGCCATCTCTGCTGGCTGCCACAAATACCAGTTCTTGAAAAGTTTCCTGGCATTCAGCCATTTACATTACCAATTTCTGCCACCCCTCTTGACCCCTTATACCCATTGTAGACATGTCACTGGAGAAGTGGTTGAGGGGGTGTACATCTCACCTAGGTTGCTACACAGTGTGAGATGGTAAGTCCAGGATGGATCAGTTTCTCAGCAGCAATATGCTGCTGAGTTGTTATTTAATCTTGCCGGGCCTGGGTTTATATGGAATGGCAGGTAGGTTTGGTAGAGGGACCTGTCATTCCACACCCCCCATCCCTCGTTCCAGTTCTGGGTTTTGGATCAGGTGAGCTTTGATCCTAATTAGCCTGGGAAGGTAAAGGCTCTGCGGGCCTGCAGGTGTTTGCTCTCAGCCAGGGAAACGAACAGTCTGTGTGTTTGAGGAAGCTGCAAGCACAGCCACTGCTGGAGCTAAAATCCACCCTGCGATATCCAGGCGAAAGACGCTGTGTTTATAAGTGTCAGATAGGTGAGAAGAACCTGTTAGTAAGCGCCCAGCCGGGCTAGGTTGTTTGTTTTTGTTATTATTTTGTTCCTGTTATACACAAGAAGCACGGTGTTGCTGTATACTTTGTTTGTTGGACTGTTTGTACCACGAATAAACGCCAAGGTCTGCTTTATAAAGTCCAAGTCTGCTGTGAACTGTGTCCAAACACACCCTACCCCGGGAAGATCCCTTACAATTGGTGGAGAATGCGGGCAACACGGTTGCTAGGGGCAACGGTGTGGACAGACTTGGCTACAGCTGCTGATGTCCTGGGTGAAAGCTGCAACTACACTCCAAGAACAGTCCAGCAACATGGAGGAGATGCTGAAGCAGTTTATGCAAGTGAGTTTGCAACAACAGCAGGCTCAGATAGAGGCCAATAGACGACATGAACAGTCCATGGCTGCACAACAACAACTTATCGAGCACCTGATAGCAAATCGAGAGGCGCCTGTGGTTGCTAATCCACCCACAGTGATGGGAGCCGCTCCAGAGATTTTTTTTTGGGAGAAGGACTGTGCAGAAAGCGCTGCAAAAGATGACTGCTGAGGACGATGTTGAAGCCTATCTAACAGTATTTGAGCGCGTGGCTGAGCGAGAGAAGTTACCAACCGCTGAGTGGGCAGAGGTAATTGCGCCCTATTTAACAGGTGAACCTCAAAAGGCCTACTATGACCTCAGTGAGCAAGAGGTTAAGGACTATACTCGGCTAAAAGAGGAGATACTTGCCCGACTAGGAGTTACTACTGCAGTCCGTGCCCGGAGGGTACGCAACTGGAGCTACAGTCTGGACAAATCAGCGAGGTCCCAGATGTATGACCTAATCCATTTGGCAAGAAAGTGGTTGGAGCCAGACACTTCTACTCCTGCACAAATCCTAGAGAAGGTCGTGATGGATCACTACCTCCGAGCGCTTCCTACTGACCTGCAACACTGGGTGGGACAAGGTGATCCTAAGAATGCAAACGAACTTGTCAACCTTGTGGAGAGGTTCCAGGCGACTGAGGACTACCTCCGTGATGTTCCTGCAGCATCTTCACCTCCCCGGAGCGCCAGATCTGTGCCGTCAGCTGGTAAGAGACTTCCATCTATTGGGGGAGTGTGGAGGGGTGCTGATGGAGGGAAAAGGGCTCAAGTGGTGTCTCAGGGACAAAAGACTGGTGATGGTCCCGGGTGGCTAAGGGGCTCTGAAAAGGACTCCTTGCCAAAGAGACCAGGCCCTATCCAGTGTTGGAGATGCCATGAGGCGGGACACGTGTCGGCCCATTGCCCTCTTACCACTGAACCCATGGAGTGTGACGCTAGCCGGCGTCAGTCGCTGTTTGCGGAACCATCTTGTGCTGCAGTTCCTGGACTAGAGACTGAACCGCAAATCTGCAATATTACCATCAATGACCTTCCCGTTGAGGCGTTAATGGACTCGGGAAGCCTCGTAACCTTGGTGCATGCTAGCCTGGTGGCTGGGGACTTAGAGTCTAAAAAGCATATGAGTGTTGTGTGCATACATGGTGATACAAAAGTGTACCCTATAGTGCTGGCTAAAGTCGGGACTGAACAAGGCACCGTACAATATGAAGTGGGTGTGGTAAAAAACCTCATGCATAATTTAATATTGGGGCGCGATTTTCCATTATTCTGGGCTCTCTGGGAAAAAAGAAAAATCCCCAAAAGGAGTGGGGATACCTCTAAGGGGGTTGCTTTGTCCCCTGTGAATGATAGAAGTGTGCAGGATGAAAATGATTGTTCTCCTTTGCAGGTCCTGGCTGGGGAGGAGGAGGCTCCTCCCACTGAGCAAAATATACTAGACTTAGAGGTGTCTAGGGATAATTTTGGCGCTGCACAATTACAGGACCCCACTCTCAAAAATGCAAGAGAGCAGGTTGCTGTTATGAATGGGGTACCTCAGGAACCAGATGCTGAAAAAAGATTTCCACATTTTTCGGTGACTAATGATCTTTTCTATAGAGTCAATAAGGTTAAGGATGAGATTGTGGAACAGCTTCTGGTACCTAAGCCGTACCGGCGTCAGGTGCTTGACATGGCACATAACCATGTTCTTGGGGGACACTTGGGGACTGACAAAACGCGAGAGAGGGTTCTCCAGAGGTTTTTTTGGCCGGCGATATATGATGACATTAAAAAATACTGCGAGTCGTGCCCCACATGTCAGGTTAGTGCCCCAGTGTCACATTTTCGCAGTCCTTTGGTTTCGCTCCCTATTATAGAGGTGCCTTTTGAGCGTATTGCCATGGATTTAGTGGGTCCCGTGGTAAAGTCAGCTAGAGGACACCAGTATATTTTGGTAGTCATAGATTATGCGACCCGCTATCCTGAGGCTGTACCCTTAAGAAACACTGCATCTAAAACAATTGCACGTGAGTTGTTTTATATGTTCTCTAGGACTGGGATCCCCAAAGAAATCCTAACTGACCAAGGTACGCCATTTATGTCAAAACTGATGAAGGAATTATGCAAACTATTTAAAGTCTCACACATCCGTACCTCTGTATACCACCCCCAGACGGACGGATTGGTGGAGAGATTTAATAAAACTTTGAAACATATGTTGAAGAAAGTGGTGGGAAAAGATGGTCGTGACTGGGATCATTTATTACCCTACCTCATGTTTGCTATTAGGGAGGTGCCCCAAGCATCCACAGGGTTCTCACCATTCGAGTTGGTCTATGGTCGTCACCCTAGGGGTCTACTGGACATTGCAAAAGAGACATGGGAGAGTGAGTCCACCCCATACAAGAGTGTTATTGAGCATGTAGCACAAATGCAGGACCGTATAGCCACTGTAATGCCCCTGGTAAGGGAACACCTCCAGAGAGCTCAAGAGGCCCAAAGTAGAATTTACAACCGGTCCGCAAGAATCAGGACATTCAACCCAGGCGATAGGGTCCTTATACTAGTCCCCACTGTTGAGAGTAAATTCTTAGCGAAGTGGCAAGGTCCTTATGAAATTGTTGAAAAGATCAGTGAGGTGAACTACAAGGTGCACCAACCAGGTAGAAGGAAGCCTTTCCAAGTTTATCACATAAACTTGATCAAGCCCTGGAAAGACAGGGAATCCTTGGTGGCGACAAATACTGTTAATAATTTGTCACCACCAATCCCTCCAGTCAAAGTAGGTGATGCTCTATCAGTGTCACAGAAACAGGAGGCTCTGGAATTTTTACAGAAAAACAAAAACAAGTTCTCTGACCTCCCAGGGCGTACCCACCTCATCCATCATCACATTGAAACTGAGCCTAGAAGCAGAGTAAACCTAAAGCCCTATAGGATACCGGAGGCACGTAGAAAAGCCGTATCTGACGAGGTAAAACGTATGCTTGATCTGGGGGTAATTGAGGTGTCACAGAGTGAATGGTCCAGCCCGATTGTGCTAATCCCAAAGCCCAATGGAACTTGGAGGTTCTGTAACGATTTCAGAAAGTTGAATGAGATCTCCAAGTTCGATGCTTATCCTATGCCCAGGGTAGATGAGTTGATTGAGAAGTTAGGTAACGCCAGGTACATAACCACCCTCGATCTCACAAAGGGCTACTGGCAGATTCCACTTTCTGGCGAGGCTAAAAAGAAAACTGCATTCTCCACCCCTGATGGGCTATTCCAGTATGTAGTGATGCCATTCGGGTTACATGGAGCGCCTGCAACTTTCCAGAGGTTGATGGACTTGATTCTGCGACCTCATCGGGATTACTCAGCCGCCTACCTCGATGATGTGGTCATTTTTAGCCCTGATTGGGAAAGTCACCTCTGTAAGGTACAGGCCGTGTTGGATACCATAAGTGATGCAGGGTTGACCATAAATGCCGAGAAGTGTGCTCTAGCCCTAGAAGAGGCCAAATATCTGGGCTACATTGTTGGGAGAGGATTGATTAAGCCACAGCTAAATAAAATTGAGGCAATACAGAATTGGCCTAGACCCCTGACAAGGAAACAGGTTAGAGCTTTCCTGGGTATTACCGGTTATTACCGTAGATTTGTGCCGAACTTTGCCTCAGTTGCTGCTCCACTAACTGACTTGACAAAGGGCGGAAAGACAGCAATGGTCACGTGGACCCCAGAGGCCGAGAAGGCTTTCCAAAGCCTTAAGTCTGCCTTGTGCCAACCACCTGTGTTAGTTACCCCCAATTTCAGGCGAGAATTTCTGGTCCAGACAGATGCCTCTAACACAGGCTTAGGTGCAGTACTCTCACAAGTAGTGAATGGTGAGGAGCATCCGGTGACGTACTTGAGTAGAAAACTAACCCCGGCCGAGAAAAATTATGCCATTGTGGAGCGAGAATGTTTGGCAGTGAAGTGGGCCCTAGAATCTTTAAAGTATTACTTGCTAGGCAGGAAATTCAAGTTGGTGACAGACCATGCCCCCCTAACATGGATGAAGTTAAACAAGGAGAGAAATGCAAGAGTGACTAGATGGTTTCTGTCCTTACAAAACTTTAATTTCACTGTGGAACACAGGCCAGGGAAATTACAGGCAAATGCTGACGCATTGTCGAGGGTGAGTTGTCTGTGGGGACAAAAGGCTCAGCCCTCCGGTCTGAAAAAGAGGGGGGGATATGTAGACATGTCACTGGAGAAGTGGTTGAGGGGGTGTACATCTCACCTAGGTTGCTACACAGTGTGAGATGGTAAGTCCAGGATGGATCAGTTTCTCAGCAGCAATATGCTGCTGAGTTGTTATTTAATCTTGCCGGGCCTGGGTTTATATGGAATGGCAGGTAGGTTTGGTAGAGGGACCTGTCATTCCACACCCCCCATCCCTCGTTCCAGTTCTGGGTTTTGGATCAGGTGAGCTTTGATCCTAATTAGCCTGGGAAGGTAAAGGCTCTGCGGACCTGCAGGTGTTTGCTCTCAGCCAGGGAAACGAACAGTCTGTGTGTTTGAGGAAGCTGCAAGCACAGCCACTGCTGGAGCTAAAATCCACCCTGCGATATCCAGGCGAAAGACGCTGTGTTTATAAGTGTCAGATAGGTGAGAAGAACCTGTTAGTAAGCGCCCAGCCGGGCTAGGTTGTTTGTTTTTGTTATTATTTTGTTCCTGTTATACACAAGAAGCACGGTGTTGCTGTATACTTTGTTTGTTGGACTGTTTGTACCACGAATAAACGCCAAGGTCTGCTTTATAAAGTCCAAGTCTGCTGTGAACTGTGTCCAAACACACCCTACCCCGGGAAGATCCCTTACACCATTTATTGAAGATTTTTATACTATGTTCATAATAAATGTTGATTTTATAATTTGTAATTTTCTATATATTACCATTGAGCCATCCTAGACCACACACTTTTGGTGTTTTCTTCTGTTCCCTTTTTGGGCTGATGACCCATGAGTAAAGCTCTAAGTTCCTTCCACAACTATAATTGTACAAAATAAGAAACTAATAATAGTGGTAGTCAATCAGAGGTGACAGAAGCTGATATAGGTGCCTGTGGAATGCCAGCAGAGGTAGTAGACACTAATAATGGTGGCAGCCCAGAAAAAGTGTCAGGATCTGCAATGGTGGCAGTCAAGCAAATGTGGCAGCAGGTGGCAATGGTAGCAGTTCAGCAGCATTAACAAAAGCTGGTAATGGTGGCAGGCAAGCAGAGGTAGCATAAGCTAGTATAGGTGGCAGACCAAAAGGGGTGGAAGGAGCTTTAAATGAAGGCAGCCCAGCAGAGGCAGCAGGAACTGGTAATGGTGGTTGGAGTTGGTAATGGTGGCAGTCCAGACAAGGCGGCAGAAACTGATAATGGTGACGGGTCAGCAAAGGTAATGAAAGCTAATAATAGTGGAGTTCCAACAGAAGCTGATAATAATGACCGTGGCAGGCCAGCAGAGGTGGCAGACGCTAATAATGGTGCCAGTCCAGCACAAGTGTCAGGAATGAGTTATGGTGGCAGTCAAGGAGATGTGGTAGGAGGTGGTATTGGTGGCAGTCCAGCAGAGATAGCAGGAGATGGTTGGGGTTGTAGGCCAGGAAAGATTGCAGGAGCTTGTACTGGGGACAATCCAGAAAAGGTGGTAGGTACTGTTATTTATTGCAGACCAACGGAGGTTGCTGGAGCCGGCATTGGTCACAGTCCAGCAGATGTGGAAGGAGCTGGTAATGGTGGCAGTCCAGTAGAGGTGGCAGGAGCTGGTAATAGTGGCAGACCAGTAAATGTTGTATTTTTAGTATTTTTAGCAGGCCAGTAGAGTTGGCAGAAGCTACTAATGATTGCAGGCCAGGAGAGGTGGCAGTAGCTGATAATGGTGGCAGGGCAGGAGAGGTGGCAGGAGCTGGTAATATCGGCAGGTTCAAAGAGGTGGCAGGAGCTGGTAATGGAGGAAATCCAGAGGCAGCAGGAGCTGGTAAAAGAGACAGAAACTGGTAATGTTGCCAGTCCCAGAAAAGGTTGAAGAAGCTGATAATGGTGGCAGGTTAGCAAATGTGGCTGGCAATGTTGGTAGGCAAGAAGAGGCGGCAGGATCTGGTAATGGTGACAGGACAGGAGAGGTGGAAGAAGCTGGTAATAGTGGGAGGACAGAAGAGATAGCAGCAACAGGTAATGGTGGCAAGCCAAAATCTGTGGCAGAAGCTGGTAAAGGTGTCAGACCATGTGAGGTGTAAGAAGCTGATAATGGTGGCAGGCTGGAAGAGGTGGTAGGAGCTTGTAATAGTTGCAGCTGCAGATCAGGAAAGGTGTGTATCTAGGTGCTTAGCTAGTAGACAGAGAGCAAATACAGACACTGTGCTGCAACCATCTTATGCCGGCTTCAGCCAGCTAAACAGAAAGGACTAACATAAATATGATACAGCTGGCTCATGGGAGCTGTAGTTTGTGGGAAGTACTGTGCTGTGGAAGTGGATGAAGCTGCAAACTATTATGCCCACAAAAACCTGTTAAGTGGGAAGATGCAGGGAGAGTTTCCCAGGTTGGTGACATAGAGAGCACGCTCTTGCTGTGTGGGGGCTGGAGCTGTACACACCTGTGTGCTGTGTGTGTGTGTGTGTGTATGTAGAGAGGGCTGAGAATTGAGCTACTGAGGATGGAGTCTTTGAGGGCCAATTGATAAGGAATGAGCCACTAAGGAATGGGTTTCTGACAATCAGAGTGTCAGAGCTGGGCTCAGCCCTTCCTTCTCAAAGCTGGCCACTCAGCTGTTGGCTAATTGCCAGCTCCTATCTCTCCACAGTGACTCACTTGTTGGTATCCTGCTTGTCAGTCCAGCCTACTTAAGCCATCCAGTCCAGATGATCTCTGCCTTTGCCTTGGTCACATCTCTAGAGACGCTCTCCTGTGTTCCTGTTAAAGACTTGCTTGGCTGGCATTCCTTCTGGCTCCAGATCCTGCTTGCTGTTCTACTACGCTCCTTTCTGGCTCCCTGATGTTTTGGCTTGTCTGACTTTCCGTTACGGTTCCTAAACTCTGGCTATGTTTACACTGTTTACCTTTTTTTATGATTATTAAACAAGTGTGCATTTAACTGTACTTCTGTCTCAGTCTGATTCATTGTTTCTGACACAGAGATAGACAAGTGTCGAAGACCAGGTTTGCTGGGTGTCAGGACTGGTGAGCTGCTACCGATGTGCTAACTTGATCACTGTTTAGTAGA
Organism: Lithobates pipiens; assembly: GCF_037356315.1. Taxonomy (NCBI): domain Eukaryota; kingdom Metazoa; phylum Chordata; class Amphibia; order Anura; family Ranidae; genus Lithobates; species Lithobates pipiens. The sequence continues at coordinate 102,508,029 of NW_027507785.1, forward strand.
TCGGGGTAGTATGAAACTGCTTATTTGCCTAGTAGCCCTAAAAACAAATCACAGCATGCAGAATTAAAGGGACTATAATTAAGTGCACCACTGTATAGACTGGGTCCCACCATTAAGCTGGCTGAAGTTTGCAGGTCAGGGGCCAGATACTGAACAATTGCCCCTCTCATATACAGTTCTGTACAAAGTTTTAGGCAGGTGTGAAGAAATGTTGCATACAGGTTTTGAAGTACCGTATATACTCAAGTATAAGCCGAGATTTTCAGCCTCTTTTTTGAGGCTGAAAGTGCCCCCCTCGGCTTATACTCGAGTCATCGCTGTCTGCCTGCTCGATCAGCGTGTCGAGCAGACAGACAGCGGACATTCTACCATTCAAACGCCGCGCCTCCGCCTCCGCCTTCGCCTGTGATAGGCGGAACACTGAATTTCCCAGCAGCCTGTGTTCCGCCTATCACGGACATCGTCTCATCCTCGTACTACGGACGAGGATGAGACGATGTCCGTGATAGGCGGAACACAGGCTGCTGGGAAATTCAGTGTTCCGCCTATCACAGGCGAAGGCGGAGGCGGAGGCGCGGCGTTTGAATGGTAGAATGTCCGCCGAGGCGCCGACGAAGAGCGGCGATCCTGGCAAGGCACGGGACGGAGGCAAGGCAAGGCACGGCACGGGACGGGACGGAGGCAAGGCACGACACGGGACGGAGGCAAGGCACGGCACGGGACAGAGGCAAGGAGGCAAGGCACGGGACGGAGGCAAGGAGGCAAGGCACGGGACACAGGCTCGGGACACAGGTAGGCTGGACACACACACACACACACACACACACACACACACACACACACACACACACACACACACATGGACACACACACACAGGGATGGATGGATACACACACACACACAGGGATGGATGGATGGAGACACACACACACAGGGATGGATGGAGACACACACACACAGGGATGGATGGATGGATGGAGACACACACACACAGGGATGGATGGATGGATGGACACACACACACACAGGGATGGATGGATGGATGGACACACACACACACAGGGATGGATGGACGGACACACAGGGATGGACGGACACACAGGGATGGACGGACACACACACAGGGATGGACGGACACACAGGGATGGACGGACACACAGGGATGGACGGACACACAGGGATGGACGGACACACACACAGGGATGGACAGGCATGTCTCACCCTCGGCTTATACACGAGTCAATAAGTTTGCCAGTTTTTTTGGGGGTAAATTGGGGGCCTCGGCTTATATTCGGGTCGGCCTATACTCGAGTATATACGGTAATTCCGCAGGTAGGTTGTTCAAAACATCTTGGAGAACTATCCACAGATATTCTGTGAATGTAGCCTGCCTCAAATCCTTCTGTCTGTTCATGTTATGCCAGACAGACTCGGTGATGTTGAGATCAGGGCTCTGTGGGGATCAAAGCATCACTTCCAGGACTCTGTTTTTTACTTCAGTTAGCTTACTGCAAGCACACAGATTTTTTTACCCATTCATTGATATTTGTGCATTGCCATTCACTTTGCCTTGTGACAATATACTTACTTTATTTAACACTTAAGTAGCCTGGTGCCTATTTTCTATAAGCTAATATACAGTGCCTTGCGAAAGTATTCAGCCCCCTTGAACTTTTCAACCTTTTGCCACATTTGAGGCTTCAAACATAAAGATATAAAATTTAATTTTTTTGTGAAGAATCACCAACAAGCGGGACACAATTGTGAAGTGGAACAAAATCTATTGGATAATTTAAACTTTTTTAGCAAATAAAAAACTGAAAAGTGGTGCGTGCAAAATTATTCGGCCCCTTTACTTTCAGTGCAGCAAACTCACTCCAGAAGTTCAGCGAGGATCTCTGAATGATCCAATGTTGTCCTAAATGACTGATGGTGATAAATAGAATCCACATGTGTGTAATCAAGTCTCTGTATAAATGCACCTGCTCTGTGATAGTCGCAGGGTTCCGTTGAAAGTGCAGAGAGCATCATGAAGACCAAGGAACACACCAGGCAGGTCCGTAATACTGTTGTGGAGCAGTTTAAAGCCCGATTTGGATACAAAAAGATTTCCCAAGCTTTAAACATCCCAAGGAGCACTGTGCAAGCGATCATTTTGAAATGGAAGGAGTATCAGACCACTGCAAATCTACCAAGACCTGGCCGTCCCTCTAAACTTTCAGCTCAGACAAGGAGAAGACTGATCAGAGATGCAGCCAAGAGGCCCATGATCACTCTGGATGAACTGCAGAGAACTACAGCTGAGGTGGGAGAGTCTGTCCATAGGACAACAATCAGTCGTACACTGCACAAATCTGGCCTTTATGGAAGAGTGGCAAGAAGAAAGCCATTTCTCAAAGATATCCATAAAAAGTCTCGTCTAAAGTTTTCCACAAGCCACCTGGGAGACACACCAAACATGTGGAAGAAGGTGCTCTGGTCAGATGAAACCAAAATCCAACTTTTTGCCCACAATGCAAAACGATATGTTTGGCGTAAAAGCAACACCCATCAACAACATCACCCTCAACACACCATCCCCACTGTCAAACATGGTGGTGGCAGCATCATGGTTTGGGCCTGCTTTTCTTCAGCAGGGACAGGGAAGATGGTTAAAATTGAGGGGAAAATGGATGCAGCCAAATACAGGACCATTCTGGATGAAAAACTGTTGGAGTCTGCAAAAGACCTGAAACTGGGACGGAGATTTATCTTCCAACAAGACAATGATCCCAAACATACAGCAAAATCTACAAAGGAATGGTTCACAAATAAACATATCCAGGTGTTAGAATGGCCAAGTCAAAGTCCAGACCTGAATCCAATCGACAATCTGTGGAAAGAGCTGAAAACTGCTGTTCACAAATGCTCTCCATCCAACCTCACTGAGCTCGAGCTGTTTTGCAAGGAAGAATGGGCAAGATTTTCAGTCTCTCAATGTACATACCCCAAGCGACTTGCAGCTGTAATCGCAGCAAAAGGTGGCTCTACAAAGTATTAACGCAAGGGGGCCGAATAATTTAGCACGCCTCAGTTTTCATTTTTTTATTAGTTAAAAAAGTTTCAAAAATCCAATGGATTTCGTCCCACTTCACCATTGTGTCCCACTTGTTGTTGATTCTTCACAAAAAATAAAAATTTTAGATCTTTATGTTTGAAGCCTGAAATGTGGCAAAAGGTTGAAAAGTTCAAGGGGGCCGAATACTTTTGCAAGGCACTGTAGTTGGACGCAGTTGGACGCAGTTGGACGCAGAATGATAATACTAACCAGATGTGTCAGAGGGGACAAAGCAGTTTCAGAGTTTCAGAGTCATGTCGAAAAACAGAGAACCCAACATACAAATTGGCTCCTTGGGGTAAGCGCTACAGGTGGTAGGAGCTGGTAAGGGTTGAAGTTACAATTTTTTTTTCTAGAGGCTAGATTACAAAGACCATTTAGTGCCCGTTCACACTACCGCGACTTGTCAGGCGACTTAGCCGCCTGACAAGTCGCGCTCCGTTCTGTACTTAGAAAAAGGTTCCTGTACTATTTTTCGGGCGACTTCAGGCGACTTGCATTGACTTCTATACAGAAGTCGTTTTGCAAGTTGGCGCTGAAGTTGTGTGCAGGTTGCGTCTGTGAGTCGCGCTGCAAGTCGCGTCGCCCCTGTGTGAACGGGCACTTAGGGTCCAGCTAGGCAGCTGAATAAAGGCAGAACTTCTGGCAGAAAAGGCAGCATTAAAAAATGCTCACAGTGGCTCATATTGCACAAGAGTTTATGTGAGTTTATGGGCATTTGCTTCTGAAAGTGTTTTCTTCTAAAACATTCCCCCTGCTCATTTTCTACTATAATCAATGTACACTTGAAATTGCTGAACATTCCTAAACAGCATGTTTAGGCGCATTTAGTCATGCTTATGGATGCCAAGCATTTTTTTATGCCTGAAAGCTCATGTCAAATACGCACTCGTAATGGGGTTTTTTTCAGCCTGAAAATGCTCCACTGCAAATATGTCTGTAAACGTCCAAACATGCATGGACTAATTCATATAAAGGGGTGTTATTTGTGGGCCCCTTTATTGTCAAAAGAGGCTTTCAAATTCCCTCTGCCTACAGATCCCCACAACCATCAGGCCAGTGTTGTGGGGAAGAGCCCCATGTCTTCATCAGCGTGGGGACAAGGTGCTTTGCAATGGAGGCATCCCAGCAGAGTGCCCCTTATTAAAGGCCCCCAAAGACCAAGAATGCTGACACTCACTTCAATGTGAAGCCAAGGCCTGGATTTCAAATCTAACTTGGAAACTTGGCATATGTCTGCCCCACTGGACGTAATGACCATCAACTTTTTTACACTCGATGTATCAGAAGAGAGATAGATCATGTTCTACTTTACAAAGTTTTCTGTGTCAGTACTGACCTATGACCATATTGCCAAGAACAGTGTCTAAATTATGTTGTTTCTGCCTTCTTTATGGCTGTCCTCAGAAGATAGAATCAGACCAGGGACCCTGTTTCAAAAGTGAGCTTCCAAAAATGGTGCCACTCACTAGGCATTTTAAAGTCATACAGTACCTGTATCATCCACAAGGCAATAGGGCATGTAATAGGTTCAGTTCAAGATCTACTAACACCTCTGCCACCAGAGGTGCAGTGGTGACTGTCTCCTGCTTCTCCACCATTATATAAATTTCATAAATTCTGACAATATGACACAACCCAGTGGTCATCCATGCTCTGGAGCCCTCTGAACCACCATCCACTGACATGTCTGAAGACAGAGACATGATGTATGGCACATGCCCTGGACATCACTTGATTGGGAGTTTCACTCTGTGGGCCCAAAAACATTCTCTGATTCATGGAAACTGCATAGACAGTACATGTTACACTCCCCACCCCCCACCATGCTGCTGCCTTTTGCTCTCATGAATGCTTGTGATTGGATGCTAGCCCTCACAGTTTTAGAGCAACCAATAATATGCTTGTCCAGCATTTAGAGAGGGAGGACGTAAATTCTAACTGCCAGTGCTCTGACTCCCAGCTGTAAGGGGGAACTCTGGGGACTCTGATGTAAAGGGGAACTCTAGGGACTCTGATATAAGGGGGACTCTGATGTTTGGATGAACTCTGATGAGGATGATGTAAGGGGGGCAGTCTAGGGACTGTTGATGTAAGGGAAAAATCTGGGGACCCTAATGTAAGGGGGGAATTCTTATTTATACTCCTATTTAAATGTGATGTGAACAGTAGGTTTTTCCTTCAATCTATACAGTTGTACATTGCATAGTCCTGACCTGAATAACCTTAATAGGGTTCTTCAAGATAGTCTCAGTCAGACAAAGAGGTAAATTCACTAATGTTTACCGCATGTAATAACACCGTCATGTGACTCATTTGCATAAATGATTGCATACAGTAAATTAAGTCCAATTCATAAAAAAAAAATTGCCGCAAAATCAAAAATGTGCCACGTGGTAAGCTCTTAAAGAGGTTGTAAACCTCCAAAGAAAAAAAAAAAACCTGCACGACAAAGGCATAATGAGCTAGTATGCCTCGCATACTAGCTCATTATGAAATACTTACCTTAGAACGATGCCCTGAATCAGCACACCAAGTACACGACCTACATCTTTCACCGGAGTTAGTTCCGGGTTTGCGGGTTCCGGTGCTGTGATTGGCCAGAGCCCCAATGATGTCACTCTTGTGCATACGCATGGGAGCCGCCACGGGCCCTGGAGAAATGGCACCGGCGGACCGCATCTTCAGTGCGAATGTGCTGATGGCAAAAGCGTATATAGTGAATATCTCCTAAACTGTGCAAGTTTAGGAAATATTTACAGTACCAACTAGTAAGCCTTATTATAGGCATACCTGTAGGTACAAGAGTTTACAACCACTTTAAATCCAATTCACAAATGGACCAGAGAGTATAAAAAATGCAATATTTATCACCGGGATTTTGCTGGCGGTATCACATGGGGTATTTGTCAAAAAAGCAATGTGGGGGACCCCACAATAGCTGGTTGCTAATGAGTGGGCTGGGAAGCTGGCCACTTTGTCCATAACAACAGATGACTCATCAGCTGTCAATGGGCCCCCACTGACAGTTGAATGTAAAACAATTGCAGACAATGATAAATTATTATATATCATTATTTATTTTTATTTTTTTGTTGATTAAAAAAAAAAAAGCGTGGGGTCCCCCTCCCCCCCCCGAATCCATACCAGACCCTTATCTGAGCATGCAGCCCGGCAGGTCAGGAAAGGGGGGGCAAGCGAGTAACCATACAAGACCACAGTATTACTAATAATTGCTTGTCAAACAACCTTACTGCATTAGGTTGTTTTTTTGTATTATGCTGACATCTAGTGATGGTTTTGGGCCACTACAGTTTGTTTAATGTGATTTTGGTATCTTCCTCTGTCCTTCCCCCTGTTTAGTGCTAGTTGATTTAGTCCTAGCTAGACTCCCTCCACGTCTTCTATGTTCCCTCAGTCAGTGTTAGTTATTCATGGAGACAAGGCTTAGAAAAATCATTGTCTTACACGTGGAAAGACTGGACAAATATCCTCCGTAAAATTTTGTTGTATTCAACTTTTGTGTCTTATTGAAGAGTTAGGATACCTGTAGATGGTTCCAAGTCAGTAGGTGACCATACTTATTGGACAGACTAGGTCCAAGTTGGTATGCCAATGCATAATGTGGCATTTAAAACAGAAAACATGCCTAGAGATCATTGCTTATTTTGTTGAATATTTCTGGAATTTCTGTTTAAAATTTGAAAACCCTTACCTATGTATATAGGTAATCCAGTCTATGCTGGTTATGGACCAGGGTACTTATTCTGTTTCAAGTCTTGTGATGTACTGATTATCAAGAAAGAATGGATTTGGTAACCACTGGGGGTTCAATGTGGGTAGCAGCACTATGGGGTATTCCAAAAGCTATGGTTGAAACTGGAGTTAAAAGTGCCAAAATGTCTGCCTTGGTAAATCTTTGTGCAGGACTGTTAGATCTCAGTGCTTTACAGTAGAAATTAGCTTCACCCGCTTGTTGGGAGTTTAATGTCATGTATAATAGCGGCATTAATACCGCTATTATACAGGACAGCTTCCCACTGTCAATGATACAAATGTCTATTCTTCCCTAACTCTTATACTTATTTTGATCATTACCTATTTTTCTTTCCAAGTCTTATCTCTTTAACCACTTCAGCCCCGGAAGATTTTACCCCCTTCCTGATCAGAGCACTTTTTGCGATTCGACATTGCAACGCTTTAACTGACAATCATGCGATGCTGCACCCAAACAAAATTGACGTCCTTTTTTTCCCACAAATAGAGCTTTCTTTCGGTGATATTTGATCACCTCTGCAGTTTTTATTTTTTGCACTATAAACCAAAAACAGCGCCATTATATATTTTTTATTAGTAAATGAGGTGATGCAATTTTTTTATCATGACTGTGACATTATCGTGGACACATCGGACACTTTTGACACTATTTTGGGACCATTGTCATTTATACAGCGATCAGTACTATAAAAATGCACTGATTACTGTGTAAATGACACTGGCAGGGGAGGGGGTTAAACACTAGGGGGGCGATCAAGGGGTTAAGTGTGTCCTATGGAGTGAGTCTAACTATGGGGGGATAGGATTTCACTCACATGACAGCGATCACTGCACCCGATGACAGGAAGCAGTGATCTCTGTCATGTCACAAGGCAGAACGGGGAAATGACATGACACGATCGCCCGGAGACCGTGAGACATCGATTCTGCCGGTTCCACGGGCACGGTCACGCTGTATGCGGCGGGCACGCACACACGCTAGGCCCGCCAATTAAAGGGGACATACAGGTATGCCCGTTTGCCCACTGCTGCCATTGTGCCAACATATATCGGTGTGCAGCAGTCAGCAAGTAGTTAAATTCCAAAGTGAATTTATTAATTTTATCTGGCAAGGTAAATCTCCAAGGATTGGCAGGGCAGTTCTATATCGTTTACATAGATCAGGAGGTTTGGTAGTCCCTCAAATATGATTATATTATCTTGCAAGTGGATTCTCGCAATTATGCCAATGGAATATTATAGACCCTCAGGTCTACTGGCTCAGGTTTGAACAGGTCTCTATCTCTCCATACTACCTTCCGAGTTTATTATGGCCCTCTAAAGTCCCAATATTGGACATATTGAGCCATAATATAGTGGTTGCCCAATCATTGAAATAATGGGATCTATATAGACACAATTTATCACTTACAGTGCCTTGCAAAAGTATTCACCCCCCCTTGGCATTTTTCGTGTTTTGTTGCCTCACAACCTGTAATTAACATGGATTGTTGCATCATTTCATTTACAGAACATGCACACAACTTTGAAGTTGTTTTTTTATCTTTATTGTGAAGCAAACAACAAATAGAACAAAATAACTGAAAAAAAATCAATGTGCATAACTATTCACCCCTCTAAAGTCAATACTTTGTAGAGCCACCTTTTGCATCTATCACAGCACCAAGTCACTTTGGATAAGTCTCTATGAGCTTGCCACATCTTACTACTGGGATTTTTTCCCATTCGTCCTTGCAAAACTGCTCCAGATCCTTCAAGTTGAATGGTTTGCGCTTGTGAGCAGCAATCTTTAAGTCTGACCACAGATTTTCAATTGAATTGAAGTTTGGGCTTTGACTAGGCCATTCCAACACATTTACATGTTTCCCCTTAAACTACTAAATTCCTTTAGCAGTGTGTTTGGGGTCATTGTCCTGATGGAAGGTGAGCCTCTGTCCTAGCCTCAACTCACACATAGAGTGGTACAGGCTTTGCTCAAGAATATCTCTGTATTTAGCACCATCCATCTTTCCCTCAACCCTGACCAGTTTCCCAGCCCCAACTGCTGAAAAACATCCCCACAGCTGGTGTTCTTTGAGTGATTTGATGTGATGTGTTGGGTTTGCGCCAGACATAACATTTTCTTTGATGGCCAAAAAGTTAAATTTTAGTCTCATCAGACCAGAGCACCTTCCTCCATACATTTTGGGAGTCTCCCACGTGCCTTTTGGCAAACTCAAAACGTGCCATCTTGTTTTTTGCTGAAAGTAATGGCTTTCTTCTGGCCACTCTGCCATAAAGCCCAACTCTATGGAGCGTACGGGTTATTGTCATCTTATGTACAGATACTCCAGTCTCTGCTGTGGAACTCTGCAGCTCCTCCAAGGTTAGATTAGGTCTCAGTGCTGCCTCTCCGATCAATGCCCTCCTTGCCCAGTCTGAATTTTGGTGTGTGGCCGTCTCTTGGCAGGTGTGCCATGTTCTTTCCATTTGGTTATGATAGATTTGATGGCGCTCCTAGGGATCATCAAAGATTTGGATATTTTTTTATAACCTAACCCTGACTTGTACTTCTCAACAACATTGTCTCTTATTTGTTTGGAGAGTTCCTTGGCAGTGTCTGGTTAGTGGTGCCTCTTGCTTAGGTGTTGCAGCCTCTGGGGTCTTTCAAAGAGGTGTGTATATGTAATTACAGATCATGTGACACTTAGATTGCACACAGATGGACATAATTTCACTAATTATGTGACTTCTTTAGGTAATTGGTTGCACCAGAGCTTTTTATGGGTTCCTAACAAAGGGGGTGAATACATAATACGCACATGCCAATTATCCGCTTTTTTATTTCTGAAAAATAGTTTCATGTATATATTTTTAACTTCACCAACTTAGACTATTGTGTTCTGATCCATCACATATAATTCAGTTTAAAAAAACATTGAACTAAAGGCTGTAATGTAACAAAATAGGTAAAAAGCCAAGGGGGGTGAATACTTTTGCAAGGCACTGTATCACCAAAGCTACCCCCTGGGCTTCATTCTTTGGTGATACCAGACTTTCTGCAGCCTTTAAAGTGTCAAAATGCAATTCAATGGGGGATAGGCCGAGGCCTGACTACAGTAATGGATCTTCAGTTTGAATCAAGGTTTATATCCTTTTCTCAGCTGCAGACTCCAAAAAATTTCCCTTCTCGGGAATGATATCATTATTTACAAATTTACGGCATTTTTTTCTAACCCATTATTCCCTGGTCCCCGCAGATAAAAATTCTTATTTTCCGGTCTCCATAAATCTATGGCTACCATAGGTGATGACTCCAAATTACAATATATATCTAACTGGGAATGGGAGTTGGGTACGCAGTATGATATACAGGAGTGGGAGACTAATTGGCTTAATATGCATAATTGCATTAAATCACTAAACATACATGAGACTGCTTTGAAACTTTTTACATGCCGGTATTATACTGCCTTGTGCCTACATACTATCTAAGTCTCCCCCACCTGCTTTTGTGGCTGTGCTCTCCCTGGTTCCTTCTTACACATATTTTGGGAGTGTGATAGATCACAACCTACAAAGAGTTATTCACCCTGATTGACACGTTGGCGGGCAGATATCTTGCTCTGACACACAAACGTTGCCTTCTGTTTGGTAAAATCCCTGATGTCCCCAAACATCTGTTGAGACTTATACATACCACATGTGTAGCTATGCAATGGGCAATTGCCCTTAACTGGAAGTCGAATGGTGTACCTTTTTCCCAAGTAATTTCATGTATTGACCAAATTATGTTGATGGAAAAAAAAAAAACATACATTACATGATTCCAAATCTTCTTTTGATGCATAATGGGACCCATGGTTCATTTACCACCACTCAGATTGAGTTGATTCTAGCAACTATGGGCTTCATGACATTTGGTCCTCATGTAATGGATTTATGCTTTGATTTGTTCTTTTTGTTCTCTTGCAACAGTGTTTTCTTTTCAGATGCTATAAAGTCTTTATATTATACACATTCTTTGTCCATTTACAGACTGTAGTATACTCCTTTGGCTTTTCATTTTTTTGCCAATGGACATCCCTTATTTGGCGATCCAGTTTCTTTCAGTTATATTGAGCATCTCAGTATACATACATCACCTTATTACAATCTTACTGTATTGTTTTATATTTTCTTTTCAATAAAAAGTTTGTAAACAAAAAAGAAATGTGTGAGGTTTCCCCAAATTAATTTTAAAAGGAAACCCCATGCAAAAAAAAATTAAAAAGCGCGACTCCTCCCAAAAAAAGCTACATCCTAGTGTGCAGCCTGACAGGAAATAAAAGGGGGTTATCATGCGACCTTCCCTCCTGAACCATAGCTGGCAACATGCCTCAACATAGGAGGGTACCTTGCCAGGGGGAACATTCTTGACAAAGCACCTTGTACCAATGTTGATGGGGACAATAACCTTTTCCCCACAACACTAGCTTGGTGATTGTGGGAGTCTGTGGGCAGGGAACTTATCAGAATCTGGAACCCACCTTTAACAATACAGGGGCACCCAAGAACTTGCCAACCATCCCCTATGTGAATGATACCATTGTGTACATTTAATATCAGTCATGTCACCCAGCAATGCAGATCCACATCAATCACCATGTCCATCAATCTGCAAAGAGATGAAAAAACCTGTTGACCGCCAACACACATCTGTTTCTGCAGGGCTTTTTTTCTTAAAAAAAAGGTACAGGAACTCTAACACAACCCCCTCAAAAGACCCCCTCCACACCTTCCAAACCGCATCAAATAATGAGTGTGGTCAAATGTCACTAACAGTGGGAGGGCTTAAAAAAGTGCATTACAAACAGAGTCCAGTGTTCGGGGGTGCGCTGCATACAGAGTACAGAGTTCAGCCTTCTTACACTTTTCTTTACCTCTGCATCCACATCTAACTTTCACCCCTTTTCAGCTCTGACCTCTACATGCAATACCCCCCCCACTTCTTTGTCCCCCTTAAAAGTTCCACATGTCTTACTTTTGTTTCTGTATTAGGCTGAAGGACCCAGACAGCTTTAGTACCTCCCCACACACTGTAGTTGGCTCCACCTCTCTCACTTGTGGGGAGCTTATCCAGTGGAGGTGTCAGCATCTGCACTGCACCCCGGGTACTCAGGAGATCAGATCTGTGGGAGCCATTGGGAGACAAGCTGTCACTTGTAAACACAGAAGCCGTACTTCTGTGTTTACAAGTGATAGTGGTGAGCAGGGTGCAGAGAGCCTGAGCCAAAGGTGGTGGAACCAAATTCCACCAAATTCCACCAAATTCCAGCTGAAAAAAAGCCCTGTGTTTCTGTCAACAACACAGGTCCAGTGGATGACAATTGTAATAAACAGAGGGTCTAATAGACCCCTGATGTCGCCAAAACGAGCACCTATTACTACCCAAAGTTATCACAAGGGGCTTGTTCACCCCTTGTGATAGAAAAACTTTAAGGCTTCTTTCACACTGAGGTGCTTTACAGGTGCTACAGTGCTAAAAATAGCACCTCTATAGCTCCTGTAAAGAGCCTCTCCTGTGTCTCCAGTGTGAACTGGAGCGGTGTACTTGCAGGAGGGTCAAAAGTCCTGCAAGCTGCTTCCTTGAAGCGTAGAAACTTTTTGTTATCAAACAATAACATTTGTAATAAAAAAATGTAAAGCTCATGCGCAAATGCACATGCACACGTAGCTCTGACTGGCATATGTGAAACAAGATTGCACCACACCTGTGAGGTATTGCTATGAATGTCAGAGAGCAATAATTCCAGTGCTGTAGATCATGTTTACCTGTAAACTGATAACCTGTAAGGGCTTTTAAAATTTTACCTATGAACAATTTTAGGTATCATACTTTTTGCCATTTTACAGACATGCTCAATTTTATATTTGGAAGAAACACATACACAATATTGGTATAATGTTCAGCGCTAAACCCAGAGGCGTAGTTTGAAGCTTGTGGGCCCCGATGCAAAAGTTGACCTGGCCCCAACTACCACCCACCACTTCCACCGTGTGTGCAGATACACCCACCGCATGCCAAAATACTCAAAGTGGCTTAAGAGTTTAGAGTTCCCAGTGTTCCTCCTTACATTAGAGGACAGGGATCCCCCCTGAAAAATCAGAGGACATGGATCACCCTTGGAGAATCAGAGGGCAGGAACCCTTGGCAGATCATTTGGCAGAGCTCCTTTCCCATTCCAGCACTGTAAACAGCTCCTCCCACCCCACAGTACACAGGGCTGAAATCACATTCCTTTACACAGTCTATCAGTCTTCACAGGGTGTATCTGGCTTTTATGTTGCCGTTCTGTGTGAAATACCCTGGTCAGAATGGCAGTATAGTTGCAGTAGGCAAATACACCGTGTGAAGATCGTGGTTGACTGGCTGTGTTGTAAAGGAATGTGATTTCAATCCTGTGGAGGAGGAGCAGTATAGAGTGATGTACTGGGGAAGAAGCTCAGCAGCAGGCATAGCATCCAGGGCAGAGGGGCTGGTCAGGGGGCTTTGGGGGGGAGACACAACTTAGATCTGGGGGGCAAAGCCAGGTGACACAAAATCTGGAGCCTGCAGCCCTTCAGGGCCCCTCAGGAGGTGTTAAGGGATTTATTTTAGCAATTTCAGAAGGTTTCTCTGTCAGTGTTGGCAGGTGTTGGTGGAAGGTCACCTCCTGGAGGTGCGCGTCTTTTCCCCATTTGTCAGGGAAGAGGGAAGTGGGGTAAGAGGACATCCCTGAGTGGGGGGAGGGTACAGAGAATCCCAGCTAAAGACTAGAAGACACTGAGCGGTGTCATACCTCACCAGTGACATCGGTCCCATCGTGGCTACAGGACGGCACTCTCCTCCTCTTTACTCGTTGAGCTCGGTTACCATTCCATGTTGCCAACACACAGTAAAGACACTTCCCCATCATGGGCTGTTCTCACCCCATGCTTCTCTCCATTCAAGAAATGTCTCACAGCTTCTCCCCAGCCAATCAGAACAGAGGGGTGTGGACTGTGAAAGGCCAAGTGGAAGTCCAGTACGTGAGCGTGGCTGTGGGGCCCTAGGGCAGATTGGAGATAGACTTTGTCGAGGATATGATAATATGACAGGGAGGCTGCAGGGGCCCCCTGGAGCTAGAGGCGATGTTGGGATTGTGACCCCTGTAACCCCTTATGCTATGCCAATGGCTAAACCATATGATGAAAAAGATTAAAGTTTAAAATTTAAATGAAAAGGCATGCATCTGCATTCTGATACATGAAGGTGCAACCATGTGAATGATGAGTGGATTGAAAGTTCTGGGGGATGAACCCCTAAAAATTAGTCTCTAAAAATATATAAATTTTTATATATATGATTCTCACATATTTTTCACACATATATTACACATTTTAAATGATGTGTCTAAGTCGTACACTTGCTTTTTAACAATTACAGCATATAGCTTTTTAAATCATTATCTTCCCAGCTGACACCACTAATTGCGGCTCGGAGTGGGTTAATTGTATCCTCTATATAAATGTGATGTGACTGTTAGAGGATCATCTGATGAAGCAGGCGAGGCCATGCCTTCGAAAAAACACGTTCTGATTGGCCAGACAGCGTGTGGGCAGCACCCCAGTTTGACAGCCCTGGACCACTCCCACCCAGAGACACACAGCCAAGGTCTCCATGAAGCTTATCGAGGCTCCAGCTGCGGCTAACACACGGCGCTTGTGGATTCCTCAATAGAGACTTTCCGATGGTCCTCCTGTGCTCCTGTGACACTGCACATGGAAGCTCCCACCCGCTCTAGCACTCTGCAAGTGCGCACACATTTTTCAAGCAAGTTTTTAGTGTTATTTTATACTGAATAAATTCCTAAGCTTTTTAAAGGATTGGCTTGGCGCTTCTCTCTCCTCCTCTTGCAATTTTAAATTACATATTTGGTATCTATTTACTCAACATAACATCATATTTCATATCTCACTGCCTCCCGTGATTGTGCCCACACCATGCGACCGCTGCAGGGCAAGGGTGGCTTGCTCTGTGATCACAGTCTCTTTTGGATACTGTTAATCACAGCTTGAGGCAAAAAGCCAATCAGTGGCTCTTTACCATGTGATCAGCTGTGTCCAATCACAGCTGATCAAGGATGTCAACAGAAGCTGGTTACCGGCACTCCTTTCCTCATGCTGACAGCATAAAGAGAGGAGAAGAGAGCCAACTTTGTGTAAAAGGGACATGTACACTGATTATCAGTGCAGTCCCAAAAGTGCCCACCAGTGCTACCAATCTGGGCTCACCAGTGCTGCCAATCAGTGCCCACCACTGCTGCCAATCAATGCCCATCAATGCCTCTTCATCAGTGTCACCTATCAGTGCCGCTTACCAGTGCTCATCAGTGTCACCTATCAGTGCCGCTTACCAGTGCTTATCAGTGTCACCTCTCAGTGACCATTGGTGCCACCTATCCATGCCCATCAGTGCCACCCATCAGTGCCCATTTGTGCTGCCTATCAGTGCCTGTCAGTGCCACCTATCAGTGCCCATCAGTGCTGCCTATCAGTTAAGCCTCATCAGTGCCTCCTCATCAGTGGCCACCAGGGCTACCTCATCAATGCCCATCAGTTCAGCTTATCAGTGCCCATCAATGTCACCTCATCAGTGCCCATCAGTGCAGCCTATCAGTACCCATCAGTGCAGCCTCATCAGTGCACATCAGTGAAGGAGAAAAATAACCTGTTTGCAAAATCTTCTAACAGAAACTAAGAAAGATGGGTTTTTTTTCAAAATCTTTGGTCTTTTTTCATTTGTTTAGCAAAAAATAAAAAATAAAACAGTGCTGATTAAATACCACCATAAGAAAGCTCTGTGTGAAAACAAAAAGGTAACAATTTTGTTTGGGTACAGTGTTGCATGACCTCGCGACAGCCCTTCTAAGTTGAAAATTGGCCTGCAAGATGAGGGTAAAAGTGCCCATACTGAAAACATTTTTTACTTTGATATATGTCCACCCCCCCCCCCCCCCCCATTTGTTGGACAAGCGCCAGCATTTTGCCTACATTGGGCAATACTTTTTTTTTTGCATTGCAGCAACCATGACTGATGGATTTCATGTTTGGCACCAAACTTTTGTCATGTTTGCGGAAACTTCCCCAATCTAAACTCCGGTATGCTCAGTTCATCACTACTTCACAGTTTTAAGAGGCATTTAGGGTTAGATTGAATGGTAAGGGGTAAGTTATGGTTAGACAATAGGGAGGGAAAAATTGGGAAGGAAGGAAGGAAAATGTAAATAGAGAATGGTTAAAGAGGGCAAGGAAGGCAGTAAGCAAAACTAAAGGGCGTGAAAAGGAGAAAAGGTAAAATTTGAGGGGGTAGAGGAAAGGAATAAGAAGGAAAGAAAGAAAATGGATAGTAATGGAAATGCAGAAGGAAAAAGAAACAAAAGGAAAGGAAAAGTAGGGGAGGGGAGGAAAGGTGGGAGAAGTAAGGGAAAGGAAAGATGAGAAGGAGAGAGGAAGGAAGGAGGGAAAGATATAAATAAGGCAGAAAAGTAGAAAAGCTTAAAAAAAAGAATAATTGGATATTAGGAAGGGAGGGAAATCAGTAAGAAGGAAGTAAAGAGAGTAAAAAGGAGAAAAGGTAAAGGTGTAGGGAAAGGAAGATGAAAGGGGAAGGAAGGGAGAGAGGGAGGAAGAAAGGAAGGAAGGAAGGAAGGAAGAAAGAAAGGAAGGAAGGAAGGAAGGAAGGAAGGAAGGAAGGAAGGAAGGAAGGAAGGAAGGAAGGAAGGAAGGAAGGAAGGAATGAGGAGAAGAAAGAATAGTTGGGGAAAAGGGAGGAAGTAAAGGAAATAAAAGGAGAAAAGGTAAAGGTGGAGGGGAGGGAGGGAGGAAAAGAAAAGTAAAGAGGAAAGGGTGTAAAGGAAAAAGATGAAAGGGAAGAAAAGTTAATGAAAAAGGAAATAATTCATGAAGGGGAAAGGAAGGAAGGAAAGAAGCAAGGGAGGAAAGAAAAGTAAAATGAATGAAAGGAAAGGTTGAGGGAAAGGAAAAAGGAAAGGAAACAAAATGAAGAAAATGAAAGAGGGATGAGAGAGAGGAATAGAAAGGTAGAGGGGAGAAAGGGGGTAGGGAAGAAAATAGAAGAAAATATCATGGGTAGTGGGAGGAGGCATAAGGCATAAAGGCAGAAAGGGACATGGAAAAGTAATGTGGGACGAGGGAGAAAAATTGGAGTAGGGTTGATTAACAGTATGTAAAAGTTAAGCAAAATAAATGATAGCTAGTTAGATAAAAAGCGTAGAAAATCCTTTTTTTAAATAATAAAGTACCCTCCTATTGAAAGAGAGTTTTTGTTGCATGTAGTCATCATCAACAAATCCAAATAATTTTGACCTATTCATAGATCTACTGGACTGCCAGAGATAACCTGTGAGCAGCATTATATTTCAGGTAAAGAATGTGGTTGGAATTTTTCAGCCAATGCCCAGTTGTTCATGATGGTATATACTGTATAATTGACACACACACACACACACACACAAAAACAAATTGACACACTGATCATTTTGAAACAAAATTAAGTGGAAAATATTGCATATTCATGTTTATATTTTGATAATGTGACAGTTTAAATACGATGTCTGCATTGAAAGCAAATCACCCCAGCAGTCGGGTGAAAAAAATAAAATAAAACAAAATAAAAATTATAAAAATAAAAACACAAAAAAGCCCACACGCAGAAAGGTTGATGTTTTTTTTTTCTTTTCATTTGTAAAACCAATAGAAGGCTTTCTGCAGACAAAAAGAAAATGAAATGTGTGTGTGAATTTTCATGTATGACGATGAAAGTGAGTGTATCCATTATTCAGCTCAGGTCCTGTTCATTTACTCTGGAGAAGCAGAGAGTAGCAGATGACATAGAGGGAGAGGTGTGTCTAAATGTTGATGTGGAGGTTGAGACTGTGCTGAATTGGGGCTGTGCTGTGCTGATGTGCTGCTGTGAACAGCTGAATATCTACTCCGAGCAGCTGAAATGATCAAAAAATGAGCCTTGGCTGGACAGACACATCCATATCAGGTAGGAGTTCTTTTACATCCAATGGGAAAAAAAAAGTTTGCATTTAAAGAAAAAAAACATCATTTCTATACAGTGTGTTTATATTAAATGTGTTTCACCCAGCTTTATGCTGGGAAAATGTATTTACATATATAGTTACTGTAGCAGGATTTATAAGATAAGACAGGTATGAATATTGAAGACAGTCTCAAAAACATTTACATGCTTTTCATCTTGCATGACAATTTAATTTATTTCTCCCAGCTGGGCATTGCATGTGAGGATTTAATTCAGTGTAGATAGCTTGGAAAATTGAAAGTGTATGCGATTGAAAGTGTACAGACGTTATAGGTGCGCTGTTCTCCCTTTGCAGATGTTCAAATCCTGGCTGAGACTGTGTTAGTAGGGAATCCAGCCTGGCAGGGTGAACTGTGACATTCTAATGTTTTAAAGTTAACACATCCAGGATTTTTGGAGAAAATGTAAACGTTAACCTTTACATAGATGTAAATGAATGCAAATTAACTTCACTGCTCATGTATTACATACATTTTTGTTTACCTAACTTCAAAACCATGCACTCTAATTAATTTTAAAAAATAACTGTTAAGATTTTTAGATTTTTTTTAATTACCACCATATCTAAAATAACCAGATTAAAAATGGCTGTTGACGGAACCAAATCGTGTCTATATTTATTTTGAATAATTATGTACAGTATGTATGTTTCCTTTTAATTTTTAGTTTTTTTTTTTAATTCTGTAAAGAAGAACACAGTTTAACATGCATAATAATATAGCAACAGTGAATGCATACATGTTATGGTGACATTAAATATTTTAGGCAAAATACATTTAGTTTGTGCTAAATCGTGAGCAAAAAATAACAAAATTTCCTATGCTGTACAAAGTCAGTGCTTTTCTATATGGTCAGTATTATTAGAAGAAAGTAGAGTTCAAGGAAGAGACAATATTCAAGTCTTTAATATTTTACAAGGGTTGCGAGTGCAGGCATTAACATCACCAAGTTATGGATTAGTGATTAGGTCTGTGCTAGTTGTTCTCTGTCTGTTGCGATTGCGCTGTTTGTCTTGCTCATTTTAATACAGTGGAACAGAGACTGGTTTGGCTGAGCTGTGTGCGGAGTACTGAAGGTATTGGCATGTATCTTCAATACACCATGCATTTATATTTCACAAATGCATTGAAAAATCCAGTAGAGCTTTTAATCATCGCTAAATTCATTTAACGACAGCCACGTTTAGAAAAGGCTTTTATTTTAGGGGATTAATGTTTGAATTTTCTGAAAATTATCAGCTTCAATTAATGTATGCAAATGTATATGACAGCTTGCAGAAGCAAGGTTTCCTTGCTGTTATTATTATATTGCATTTAAGGTATGCATATGTATCTACTTTAACTTCATGGACCATCAGTCTATGCTTGCTTTAAAAGAAACTGGGTCAATTATTGCTTCTGACATGTATCCCTTTCTACAAAAAGCCCAAGGTCATCAATGCTTTGCTTCTCATCGTCAAGGACATGGAATGGTGGTCTTCTTTGTTTTGGGATGACATTGAAGCAAATCGGAATTTAGTACTGAAACAGCTAACTTTAATTTGAACGTTGAGCTTTTCTTGTTGAAGAATCTCGTAGGTTTGGTGAACCAATGTTTTGAACTCATTGATATTAGGATTTTGAGGTTTTTCCATTGGTTCTTGAAAATGACTGCCAATTAGATATTCAACGTCAGACACCTTGGATGGTGTTATTTGACTTTATTAAGGTTGTGTCTTGTATTTATGTCTCAGTTGGAAGGCTATATGTTATCATCATTGAAGCTAGCATAGTACACCTGTAGCTTCATACCTGTAGATTTGTCCACCATATTGTCTTTATACCCATTCATTTGTTAATCTATATATGTTTCATACCTATACTGTAGGCATCTCCTGGTTGCAATGGTTGACTTCAGCTGTTTGCACAAATTTACAGCAATGAAAATTATGTATGCAAAAGAAAATGATACCTTTTATTGACTCATTTTTTATTTACATTATAAATAGCACCAGATAAAAAATGAAAGCCTGTGTTCCCTTTCTTGCTCTGTAAAACATAATAAAATCTTAATTAAAAAAATATAATTTATTATATTTATTTGCAAAATGTCTGCAATTTATTGTAACACACATTGCACCTGCTGCTGGTTTACTACTGCATGTTTTTTTAAAGAGTATCTTTAATGGTTTACATATATCAGTTAAAACTGTTGATTGTTCCCATTTCTAAAACAGCTGTTGAAAGAACTTGCATCTGTACATAAAACAGTTTTTTCACCCCTTTGTGCAGCATAGATAATCATTGTAGAAGGAAAAAAATAAGTAAAAATAGAGGGAAAAAGTAGTTCACGCAACAACCAAGCTTATTCCAGCATTTTTCAGGTATTGGTTATAAAATTAAAGGGTGCAATTAACTTGTAGTTATGAGAAACACCTCCATTATGCCATCTTCCTATACACATTTGCCTCAATGAATAGAATGTCTTAGGGTTCTCTATAGCTACTCACAGATTGTATTGTCATTTTTACATTTTTTATATAGTATGTATAAAATCATATAATAATCAGGCCCACAGTTTACACATTTGAAGGATTAAGTAGGAATGGATAAAGTACATATTTACCAAGTGAATTGCTATGCTTTATTTATTGACTTGTTACCATTGAATATGTACTGTATGTAGATTTTCATATTCCATGGTGATCTGGTGATTTATAAATCCCAGTACCCAGAATTTATTATTTGTTTATTTCAATCAAAATTGGCGTGTGAGTTTTGCCATGAAAAAATTCCTATTCTCCTGGAAAATATCTCATCTAACCCTTAATTTTTATCCAAAATCTGCAATTCTATTTTCAAAACTGATTGTACATACCATTAGGTTTACTATATACAGAGAGGGACACTTGCATAATCCAGATGTGCACAGCTCAACCAAGCAAAAATCTTGCTCTAGAAGGTGCACTAACAACCATAGTTGGGACTGACTGGGAATGTCAGTGTACTCAGAGATGGTTTAGTGGCTAGGAAGTTGTAGTACGGTTTGCTAGTGTTTCCTATTTGCTCATTGGAAATTAGTATATGTGTAACTTTGTCTACACTAAGGAGCTCAGGCTGTGCAACCTGGACAATGGATGTGCTTGACAAGGGGAATAGAACCTGGATCCTGGATCTGATCCTTTGAAAATTAGCAATCTCTGTCTCCTTTATATGGCTGATCTATCATTGAAGACAATAGGTAACAAGAGATTCCCTAAGCTTATTCAATTTCTATACCTACCAGAGAACTACTGCAACTGCCTCCCCCTAATTTGGATGATGTAGGCATGGTCAATGCACAGTAAAGGGTATGTTCCCTTTCTTTGTCAGTGGAAAATCACAGAGTTTTGTAACATATTAGGGCATTTGTCTGAGCTATAATGAGCACTTGTGCTTGAATAGCTAATTATTATTTGTGAATTAACCCCTGCATGGTACCATTGTCAAAAGCATTAACTGAGCTACTCAAATCATCTACAGAAGTTGGCCTTTGGCCACTTTCAACCAACTAGTGCAGGAACATCTTTTTATGTCAGATGTTCCATTGAATGTTATTGAATTGAACGTAACAAAATATAATGGAATGTATTTGATAGGCATAGACAAATGGGTGAGGAAATCCATGAATGAAAATCTCATTGAAATTCATTAATACTAATGATCTAACTCAGTGGTCGCCAAACTATGGCCCAGGGGCCAGACGTGGCCTTTGCTTGCTTTTAACCGGCCCTTGAGGCACTATATCATCCATTGATATCAACAATGGGACATAATTCCCCTCACTGACACCAATGAATGAGCACAACTCCTCACAATGACACCAATGATAGGAAACAATTCCTCCCAATGACACCAATGATGGGACGCAATTCCTCCCAATAACACGAACAGTGAGGTCCAATGACACCCATGACACAATTCCTCCCAATGACACCAACAATAGGGCCCAATTTCTCCCAATGACGCCAACAATGGGACACAATACCAAGGGTGGGGCATCATTTTTTCCCACTGACGTCAGGACCTTTCCTACTCTCAATGGCCACATTCCAGCACCCCCCACCCCCCCCCCTCAAGTCTAAAGGACAGTAAACTGGCCCTTTGTTTATAAAGTTTGGAGACCCCTGATCTAACTGATTAAGGGTAATTTTGGATTTGTCAATTATTGCCTACAAATATTATACTTTTCCAACAATGGCTTGGCTAATGCCAGCTAGAAACATTCTCAGGAATTTGGAGATATTTATGCTTTTTTGAAGTTCCAAGCCTTATATATTGGCCATCTGTAAATTTTTTCACAGTAGGGACTGTCACAACAAGTGTGAGCATGGTCTAAGCCAGTAATCTGCTTAGATAATGTAAAAATATATCAATATGTGAAAAATGAACTGAGCAGGATGATAAAAAGTTAAAAACATTTGAAGAAAATCATCCTAGATGTAGTTAAAAGGTTGGGGTAAGTGGTTGACCAGCTTTCATTCTTTAACTGAAGAGTAGTCAGCATGGAGGTCAGCCATTGGTGCTCACTCTCATTACAAGACTGAAGACAGTAATGGATGTTTAAGGGCTAAGTATTGAGGTTATTGACTTAAGATGAGTGTAAAAGCTTAAATTGGAACTTCAGCTTCTATTATTGAGCTTCTAGGCTTTCAGTAGGTAAGGGGACTTCCATACTTCCATTTACTCCTCACTGTCTTTGTCTTTTGCTCTACTACTGATGCTGCCAAATTCTCTCTACGTCAATGACTGTAATAGAATTTCTAGCTTTGTGACAGGAAGCATCACTCAGGATTTCCTGTCTGCTTTTGTTTACACACTCCCCTCCTTCCCCCAGTAGTTCTCCAGGCTCCAGGCTACATGGATGATGTAACAAAAATACTGAGGCTGCAAGTGGGTTTTAGAAGTGGCTAGTAGTTCTTATTTTGCCACCAGTACCTAGCAGTTTCTGGATGAGTGGTGTGCAGTGATGTAGGTTAAGATGTAGGAGTAAGCCTTCCTCAGATGGGGTAATCCAAAAGGAACTATAAGAAAAACAGAAATGGAAGGCATGCACACCTAGTGCATTACCAAAGATAATTTAATAATCAAAATGTTTTATATAAAAGTAGGTACTCACAAAATGCAACTGACAAAAGGCCATAAAAACAATGCATGGACATGCACAGAACACGGGGTACTGCTAACATGTTTCGGGGGCGCACCCCCTTCCTCAGAGCTAGGCCTACCTCTGAGGAAGGGGGTGCGCGCCGAAACGCGTTAGCTGTACTGCGTGTTCTGTGCATGTCCATGCATTGTTTTTATGGCCCTTTGTCAGTTGAATTTTGTGAATACCCACTTTTATATAAAACATTTTTATTATTAAATTATCTTTGGTAATGCACTGGGTGTGCACGCCTACCATTTATGTTTTTCTTGAGATTTAGGCTTATAGGGGTTAAGTGTAGAGTACATTTCTTTGTTTTAGGCCTTTTGAAATACTGGCACACCAATTTCCCTACACGTGATATTCAGCAAAGCCAAATATATGTCATCAATAAAATGACTCTAGTTTATTGGCACTGGAACTTCATGTGCTAAGGACCCATCTAAACTTTCAAACTTGCATATATCATTTAATACCAAAAACAAATGCACCAGTTATCAAAAGATGATTATCAACACATTTTGCAAGTGTAACTGAAATCTTGCCTGGTTTGTTATCTATGCAGCCAGAGTCTGTTATGTGCATGTGACATCTATCAGAGAGGTTTAGGGACAATAGGCTCATTGAATTGAACTATAATACCTGATTTTCTTTTTACTGCAATATGTTATCTCCTTCTGCCACATCATGCACCTACTTATTGATGGATTCACTGTAGTAATTGTAATTGATCTTTGTGACTGACAGCATGATGTGAAAGATGTATGACAAATAGAAAAGCTGGACTCTTGCATTATCCAAACACTTTCCAGCCCTAGAGCCCCCTTAAACATTTCTAGCTGCAGGAATCTATTGTGTTTTTAAGGCTCTAAACCTGCACCTATGAAGGTAAATAAAATCATTTGACAAGAGGTTGCAGTGCCATATATCTAAATATATCTGGCTGTACATTGTGTAGTACAACTCAGATAAAATATATGAGAATGTTCTGACTCCAGTACAGTTGTAATACTTCCTCTAAAGCATTAGGAGTTCACTTACTGCCATTACTGAATACGTACCTGAATACACTCTGTAGGTATTGCCTGTTTGACACACATTAGCTAGTGATTGATTGCACTTTAATTAGCATGGAAAGTATTGCCAGGTTTGTATAATCAGTTCCTTCTTATAATGTTTTAAGATAGAAGTTTATAAATTGGTTGGCATACTAAATCTGTCTCGATGGGTCAGAGTAGATAGTAGAAATTCTATCACCTTAAAAAGAACATGTCACTGTTATAATACCTAAATGACTTACAATTACAAACACATTTTCAGAAATTTGCTTCTGTGATTGTAACTATTTTATATTAACCAGTTGTTCCAATTACCGCAAATACAACAGGTTTCGTAAGATATATTGTTTTCTTTTTATATAGACTTGAGGGGAACAGGGTAGATGAGTTCCTTTATTGGTGTATGAATGAAACCTTAGTTTTGTTCGAGGTTTGTTTCAGGTAAAATTAAAATGAAGCCCTGAAATACATACAGGGATTATAGCCTACCTGGTTATGACTTCCCATCTTTTCATCTAGGGATGGCTATGTCTTGGGCCACACTCCGATGTTGTCAGTTTTAAAAAAAACTATATTCAGGTAAAGCACGCTGGAAGTCCACATCCAAGAACCGCTCCTCCCTGATGTGTTTCACCCTTATAGGCTTAATTGTAGAGATTGGTGATATTATTAAGAGTGGGGCCTTTGGTTTGTTACAGTGACAGCGAATGGAGTGGTGATGGTCTCCTTTGGCCAGCAAATGATACCTATAGGGTTGGAGGGGGAGGCCTGGAGCCTTGGAGTGGTGCTGCCTTTCTGGATTCTACTAACAGTAGGCATTGCTATAGTCAAAGTTGGATTTCTTTGCATTCAACATAGGCTGTGGCCAATGCAGCATAGCTGCTAGGTGCAGTACACAACCATCCATGCAACATGTTTCTGCTTGATAGAAACGCATTCTTGTATGTAATAAAAGGTTGCAGATTGCTGCCCTGTTTGGCAGAATAATCTGGTCCGCATTTTTCCTGTTGCTGCACAGTTTGTGCATTTTTGATAGTGAAAATCTGCACTGTATACTTAGAGTAATTCATTTTGGGTCTGTTTACGTGCATCCAAAATACTAGCAAAAAAAGGATCACTGCTCTTCTAGTTGTAAGGTCTAGGTTTACTTAAAGAGACTGGACAAATCTTTAATGCTAGACTTGGCATTCCTTGTGTTTCTAATACATCTTATCCTGTTAGTATGTGATACTACAGTTAGCCAGTCAACTGGGGTAGGAGAGGTACAGCACAAGATAGTTGGTCTAAGTGGATAGTAAGTTCATGGCTATAGTGAGCTAGTGTGCTTCACCCTGTTTTGTTGGTGTTCTGGGAAAAAATGTCTTGGAACATACCCATTTTATGCTCCTTGCATCCTTTTACATAGAGTATTGTATTATTGTATTAAAGTTTCACCACTAAATTAAATGGATTTATTTTATCACAGGCATCAGCCAGAGTCAGACCTACACTGTTAGTTTGAAATTAACTTATTACACTAACAAAGAGAGGAAGTTGTACATAACAGACTCAGGAAGCAGACCTACCCATCCGCCATGTGAGAAGCTCTCTATAATCTGACTTCAATGAGTTACTGAGAATGTAGATTAAGGTAAATTGAGTGTACTTTTTGATTTAAGTATAGCTAAACATTTGCAGCATAGAATTGTCATTTCACTTGTCACCTGTAATTGCTCCCTAACTTTCAATCAAAGGGCTAAAAACAACCTGCCAATAATTAGTTCTAATGGCAGGGTAAGAAGATTAAGGATAGTGTTCCCAGTTTTCCAGAGACAGAGATGTTCTTCACTGTATTAACATATTTTACAATTTAAATGTAGCCTTTCATGAAAAAATATGGAGGCCTAATGCAGCCTTGCTCTTGAAAATGCTAGGTGCGTAGCTTCATACCTTTATAGGTACCTTTCTAGTCCTCTTGAGACATTGAGTTGTTCAAAATAGTGCTTGGGTCAAGTAACAATAGTGCAGACTGCTTTGGGGTCGGGGGGCCTGAGATAGAAATTTGTGGGGCTCAGTAGCTAAGGAACACAAAACTGTTAAGTTTCCAGTAAAGAAGACATGAAGGCAAACCTCAGGGCGATTGCTAATCATAGATCTTTGTGCTCTAAGAAGCATTTGCTTATCTGTCCTTGTAGTGTAGATTTATTGCCCTTTTAACTTCTTCTTCAGACTGAAATTAACCCTGTTTGTTTAATACATTCAAAAATACTAGAGTTCCTCATGAGCTAAAACTCTGTAGGACCTTTGATAACATTAAGGTTATTGTTACTATTATTATTATTCATATTACTACTACAATTATAACTTTTATCAACAACATCGTTCCTTTCTAGTGTACTAAGTTGACTATGCTAACAGCTATTGTTGCCTGACCTTTATGTAGGCATACTTTATGTAGCACTTACATTTATTATTATTAAACAGGATTTATTTAGCGCCAACAGTTTGCGCAGCACTTTACAACATGCGGGCAGACAGTACAGTTACAATACAGGAGGAATCAGAGGGCCCTGCTTGTTCAAGCTTACAATCTAGGATGTGCAGCACTGAGAACAACCCTGAAAGCTATACCTTTGAAATCTGTCAAATCATTTAGACTTTTAACTTATGTTCTGTATGGCATTGTCAGGCTAGTAAGGGGGCCTGCTTAGCCTACTATGTTTATGATTAAGGGTGGAAAAGCATGCAACTGGCATACTGCTACCTCTTTCTTATCAGGGGGTACAATAGTACACTGACATATAGACCACAGTCTAAAAAAAAATATGTTCTGCTATATAAGTGATTCATTTATAATATGAATGTCATATTGTGCTGCTAATTTAAAGGCTTTCAACATCTGGCCCATGGGACTATATAATCAAACAAGCCATAATTATGCAGCAGTTACATTTTTACTAGAATCCTTTGTACAATGCAAGTATGCAGGCACATACATTCTTGCAGAACATTTCTAGATCAGACAGTGTTCTCTCATTGGAGTTGTGTGCAATTATTATATACATTAACCACTTATATCAATTATACATTATAACTTTTCTTCCCTGATCCCCCACCCCCACATCCCATTTCCTTTTATGGATTTCTCTCTTTTGTTAGTGGTGCTCAACACTCTCTTGGCTAGACCATCTCAAGCAGAATTGCCACCTAACCACTCATAGTACTTAGAGCAGTGACAGTACACCTTTTGACCAAATGATGGCAATAAAGTGTCAAGCAAGCTTTAGTCAGCTATATTTCTGTTTTACAATAAATGCATATTCGGAACATTTCTACAGTTTTTAGATGAAATAAACACAAAGATAGAATGAATAAAATAAGCAGAGTAAGAGTTGTACATGCAAGAGCTTAGCACGGCTTTAGTGAATTAGAAGGTTACTTCTAGAGAAGACTAGGTGAAAACCTTCAATGCTGAAACTGGTAAAAATGTACTGCCTAGCCCTTAGGCACACTGAGCGTTTAGCCCCTATGCCTCAGATATTTTGTAGATAAAATGAGAAGGAAAATGGGACGTTGTGGGTACAAATAAATTGTCAAAATGTCAAATATAATGTCTAAAAATTATTTTATTTTCTATTTTGAGGAGCAAAATAAAAAATGTAAATATAACAAATGGCTGGTACAGTTAGCCACAATTTCATTGAAACAGCAATATAAGGTGGACTGCAAGATGTTTTGCCTATAGGTTGGGCTTCTTCGGGGGATGCTGTCCAGTTTGTGGGTACAAGCCTTCTATTAAAAAGCACAAGCATATATACATATCAATACATTTTTTAAAACTAATATAGTATATAATATATAAACATTTTCATTTTCATAATTATACATGTGTGTCTTCACTGCCAAGACACCACTGCTTACCTATATCTCCTAGGAATATCGATCCAAGAACTGCCAAGATAACTAGGTATCTAACTGCATCAAAGGAACCGTGCATTACAGGCGGCATACAAGGAACAACTAAAGGGATAGAAAAATGTATCAGATGCGCTTAGATATTAGAAGGTAATATGGAATATCCTTCCCAGTATAAAAATGCAATAGGCTATAATATATAGTCCACTTACAGGAACAGGTTCTGCAGCAGAGTTAATACTGAGGGCCACACACTTTCAACACTCTAAGGTGCTTCTTTCTCTCTAAAGCCCCATACACACTATCAGATTGTCTGCTGATTTTTTCCTTCAGATTTACCAAAACCATGTAGTACAAGGGCCTATAGTGGAGCTATTTTCCAAGATAGCTGGTTAGAAAGTTCCCTGATTAGTAGATAGTGGCGTGCTTGTGCCTCTCCGTTCCCACAGCATCTGATTGCTGCACACAGTGTCCTTAAATGCCATCCATTCGGTCCGAGAACCGGATGCGGATGTGAGAACCATGCTGCATATGCGCAAGCTGCGTCATTCCGCACGTCTCATCCATCCCCGCCACGATTCCAATTGCAAAAGCTTTTGGTCATTGCTACCTCCTCTAACGTCAGGGGGGAATGTGCTTGAGAGCCATAAATTTGATTATATTTAGACTAAAGCCATAGAATAACCCCACATGGAGACTTATCGGCGTTTCCATTTTCCATTTCTTTATAAGAGATATATGATCATTAATTCTCTTATGAAGTTCATATCTATTGGGTTGAAGTTCCTCCACCCCAAACTTGCTTATCCATGTCATTATGCACCTTGCATTTTTGGGGGGGCAGGGAGCGGGGTAATTGTGCTAGTAAGGATAATTAGGGAGTATTTGTGCTAGGTAAGGGCATTTTATGTGGGGGGGGGTTCTTGTGCTAGGAGGGGGAATTGGGGGGGGGGATTTGTGCTGTGAGGGAGAATTTGGAGTGGGGGGAGAGGATGTGTACTCAGAGGGGAAATTTGAGGAGTAGAAGATTTGTGCTGGAGGGGTGATTTTTTTTGGGTGGGGAGAGTTTGCTTGCATTGAGGGGGTTGTGGGATGAGGGACAAAGATTTATGCTGGGAGGGGGGCTTTCAGCAGGGGGAGATTTGTTATGGGAAGAAGGGGAATTTATGCTTAGGGGGTAAGCATACAGATTTGTGTTCAATTTTTGGGGGGGAATCTTTGCTGACACATAAAGCTCATACATCTTGGGGGATGTAGTTTGGCATGTTCGCCCTGGGGTCTAGATGACATTGTCCCAGCACTGGCTGGAATGGTTTATAGAAAACTTATATTAAAGTAAATTAAGTGATTGTACATTAATACAGGTAGCTGCTCTTGAAGACTTTGAAGAAATGGACTTGCAACAGTCAGATTTTTAGGAAAATATAGGTTTTAAGGTTAAGAATTCAACTGGCAATAGCTGATGCTTGAAAATATAAGCAATATCTCAAAGAACCTCCTTGGATATGCGGGGATGATTGAAGGAAAAAAAATCAATATCCAATAAATAAGAGAGAATAGCACATTATCTGCCCATTAAAACTCAGGGTGAAAATGTCGAAGGTTGCCTTAGAAGCCATATACTGCTGTCTCTTTAGTAAATCAATCCTATCACATTCTACCTTTAGCCTCCACTGATTTTCTGACAATCCATAGATAAAGCTCTCCTCACTCCATTTAATCAACGACCTCTGCTGTTCTGTATGCCAAACCAGCTACTATATGAGCTTCCAGGTTGTTATACAGGGAACAAATTGTGAGAAGAATGCACATTTGCTGAAATAAATGTTTGTCTATTTATACTGCTAAATGAAGATATAATAGATACCGTATAAAGTAAGATTTTTCAAGTAACCTTGCACTGTCATTGGTGTCTCTAAAAATGCTACAGTAGTTGGCTGCCTGTCATGGTGATCCAATGGATTCCTTACTTTCTAAAGAGCTGACCAAGAACAAATTTAGAGACTCAAAAAGTATTGATGTCAGAGACAACTAGAAATCAACTGTTCAGCTAGAAATCGGCGGGACTTTAATGGCAACTCGTATATTGTATTTTTTAATGGGTAAGAGTTTTTCTTTGATAAAGTTGGAAAAGTATAATTGGTCTATATCTGAACAGAAAAATGTAAAGAGTAGAGTGTTAGACTCTCAAAAGCCCATGTATCCTGGTATTCTTCAAACTCATAATTATATGAATCGACCATGGTTCTTTTTATTTTTTTGTCACTTACAAGCGGTGACTCTATAGAATAAAATGGTGGCAGTTGCAATTTTATATGTCACACGATATTAGTGCAACTGTTTATTAAACCCATATTTCAGTTCACTGAAATTAGTTTTAATGCACACAAAAACACAATATCATACCCATTTTTTTGTAAAATGTTAGATACCAAACATGTCAAGCCATAAAATTGTGTGCTTTCATAAAACAGCAAAAAAAAAACAGTACCCAAATGTGTCTAATAATGAGTCTTTAACCACTTCCTGCCCGCCACCTGTCAAATGATGGCTGGGCAGTGCGTCTCTCGTTCTAGGTGGACGTCATATGACAGCCCTCCAAAACGACCATTCTTGCGCACATGGTGCCGCACCACTACACCAATCTCTGACAGAGGCTTTTTACCACGTGATCAGCAGTGTCCAATCACGGCTGATCATAATGTAAACAGGAAGAGCCATTGTCTGGCTTTTCCTCACTCGCGTCTGACAGACGCGAGTAGAGGAGAGCCAATCGGCTGCTCTCCTGACAGGGGGGTCTGTGCTGATAATGCAATTACACATTATCACAATTTTTTATTTACATACTGTCATCAGTCAGTGTCCTTTATCACTGACTGTGAGAAAAAAATGGTGAAAAAATATTACATTTCTTCCAAAACATTCTGAGAAATTACAATTTCAAAAAAATCTTCATGCCTCCTACTAAATATTAGACATGTGCAGACTGAAATATTTTGTTTCGAAATTTGGGTTCCTTCTGAAAAATAAATTCATTTAGTTACTCCCGATATTCGTTTTTATTTATTTTGTTTTTCGTAAAAAAATTGCATTCGTCCGAAAATCCAAATGAATTACGGTCAAATCTGTCATTGAAGGCTTATGGTGTCTGTCGAATGTTTAAAGAAGATTCAGCGGAGCAGCGAAACTCACTGTATGATGCTTCAATCATACATTCCCGGTCGAATATTTAGACTACAAGCTATAGTAGGATTCTAATGTTGAACGTCTTCTGAGGTTTTTTTTAAGGTTATTTGCATTGCACACAGGTCATGTTAGCATTAGCATCAAGAAAAAAAAAATTAAGAAAAAAAATTTGTGGGGGTCCCCTGAAATTCCATACCAGGCCCTTCGGGTCTGGTATGGATATTAAGAGGAACCCCCTGCCAACAAAAAAAATGGCATGGGGGTCCCCCTCAAAATCCATACCAGACCCTTCAGGTCTGGCATGGATTTTAAGGGGAACCCCGTGCCAAAAAAAATAATGGTGTGGGAGTCCCCCTTAAAATCCATACCAGACCCTTATCCAAGCACCCAACCTGGCAGGCCGCAGGAAAAGAACCCCCGAACCCCCCAAAGCACCTTCTCCCCATGTTGATGAGGACAAGGGCCTCATCCCCACAACCCTGGCCGGTGGTTGTGGGGGTCTGCGGGCGGTGGGCTTATCGGAATCTGGAAGACCCCCCCAAGATCCCGGCCTCCCCCCGTGTGAAATGGCAAGGGCCTACCATTTCACCAAAAAAGTAACAAAAGTGTTAAAAATTACAGGAGACAGTCTTTGACTTTATTAAAGTCTTCTTTCATCTTCTTTCTTCTGGTCTTCTTCCTTCTTCTTTTCTTCATCCTTTGGTTTCTTCATCTTCTTCCTCCATTTTCTTTCTCCTCCGATCCGCTTCTTCTTGCTCCGATGTTCTCGTCCAGCATCTTCCTCCATGGCGTCTCTTCTTTGTTCTCGGGCTGCTACACACAATGGGAGGCTCCCACTGTGTGACGCTTCTCTTCTTCTGACAGTTCTTATATAACAGAGGGCGGGGTCACCCGGTGACTCCACCCCCTCTGACGCATGGTTCCATGGTTATATAAGAACTGTCAGAAGAAGAGAAGCGTCACACAGCGGGAGCCTCCCATTGCGTGGAGCGGCCTGAGAACGAAGAAGAGACGCCGTGGAGGAAGATGCCGGACGAGAACACCGGTGCAAGAAGAAGCGGATTGGAGGAAGAAGAGGATCGGAGGAAGAAGAAGATGGAGGAAGAAACCAAAGGATGAAGAAAAGAAGGAAGAAGACCAGAAGAAAGAAGATGAAAGAAGACTTTAATAAAGGACTTATCAAAGACCGTCTCCTGTAATTTTCAACACTTTTTTGTCACTTGTTTGGTGAAATGGTAGGGGTACTTTTGTACCCCCTTACCATTTCACACAGGGGGAGGCTGGGATCTGGGGGCCCCCTTGTTAAAGGGGGCTTCCAGATTCCGATAAGCCCCCCCGCAGACCCCCAGAACAACTGGCCAGGGTTATGGGGATGAGCATCCTCCCAATGTTGAGGGCATGTGGCCTGGTACGGTTCAGGAGGGGGGCACTCTCTCACCTCCCCTCTTTTCCTGCGGCCTGCCAGGTTGCGTGCTCAGATAAGGGTCTGGTATGGATTTTGAGGGGGACCCCCACGCCATTTTTTTGTGCGGGGTTCCCCTTAAATCCATGCCAGACCTGAAGGGCCTGGTATGGTTTTTGAGGGGAACCCCCCGCCATTTTGTTTTTAGCATGGAGTTCCCCTTAATATCCATACCAGACCTGAAGGGCCTGGTATGCTTTTGAAGGGGAACCCATGCTGTTTTTTTTTTTACATTAAAGTCGTGTTGTAAGTCGCGCTGTGATTCACACTCAAGTCGTGTCCAAGTTGCCTCCCAAAGTCGCGCTGGAAGTCGTGTTGCCCCTGTGTGAATGGACTGTTATGATACAAGTTTAATAGACACAGATTGTTATTGTTAGAGTAACGTCAAATCTCCTAGATTCCTGTAATGTATGACGTCATTTGGCCTAGCAAGAAACCAGGAAGCAACTGAAGAAATGTAAAATAAAAAGTTTAAAACAAGTCAATTTATTATACCTTCCTATATATTTACTAAGGCTTGTAGCCTAAAGCCGTGTACACACGGGCGGACTGTATGGCCAACTTAGTCCGTCAGACAATCCGACGGACAGTCCGTCCTACTTTCAAATGAACGGACTTGACCACACACGATGAACAAACAGTCCGTCGAAAGCTTGCGCGATGACGTGTACAGCACGTACGACGGGACTAGAAATAGGACGTCCAATACACAGCAATGCAACCTTTCGCCGTGTAAATCCTTTCTGAGCATGCACCATACTTAGTCCGTCGAACTAGCCTACTCACGAGCGGACTGTCCGCTGAAACCAAAGTTGGACGGACAATATTACGGAAATTCCGAAATACTTAGTCCGCCAGACTGCACGCTGAAAAAGTCAGCTGAAGCCCACACACGAGCGGACTGTCCGCTGAAATGTGTTTCGACGGACTAAGTTGGCCAGACAGTCCGCCCGTGTGTACGCGGCTTAAGGATTAACCACTTGACCTCCGGAAGATTTACCCCTCTTCATGACCAGGCCATTTTTTGCAATACAGCACTGTGGGGGTTATTTACGAAAGACAAATCCACTTTGCATTACAAGTGCATTGCAAGTGCACTTGAAAGTGCAGTCGCTGTAAATCTGAGGGGTAGATCTGAAATGAGGGGAAGCTCTGCTGATTTTATCATCCAATGACGTGCAAGCTAAAATGCTGTTTTTTATTTTCCTTGCTTGTCCCCCTTGGATCTAAATCGACTACACTTCCAAGTGCACTTGCAATGCAAAGCAGATTTGCCTTTCGTAAATAACCCCCTGTGTTAGTTTAACTGACAATTATGCGGTCATTAAAGTCAGTACCCAAATAAAATGTATGTCATGCTTTTCCCACAAATAGAGCTTTATTTTGGTGGTATTTGATCAACACTTAATTTTTAATTTTTTACGCTATAAACAAAAAAATAAGGACAATGTTTGAAAAAAAAAACATTATTTTTGTTAAAAAAATATTAATAAGGGTATATTGATTGGTTTGTGCAAAAGTTATATGATGTATATATACTGGAATTTTTATTTATTACATTTTTTTTATACTAGTAATGGCGGCGATCAGTGACTTATATTGTGGCGGACATTCTGACACTAACTAACACTTTTGACACTTTGTGGGAACCAGTGACACTAATACATTGATGATTGCTAAAAAATGTGTCCTGTCACTGTACTAATGACACTAGCTAGGAAGGGGTTAATCATCCAGGGCGATATAAAGATTAAATGTGTGTCTAGCTAGTGTTTTTGTGTACTGTGTTTGGTATGTTTAATAAGGGGAGTGATGGATTTTATTCCCTGCTTTGCAGGGAAAGAAATCCATCATTTTCCCCCTGTCAGAATGGAGCTCTGTCTTGTTTACATAGGCAGAACTTCCTCCTGTGTCTCTTCCACATGATCGGCGGGTGCCAGCGGACATCCATTGGCCGGCACCCATTGATTGGCTTCTGCTGTGACAAATCACAAGAAAAGTGGTGCGCTGGTGGCACACTTGTGCCTCCTACCCTGAAGTGTAAAATCACGTATATATACGTGATTCTGCACAGCGTGGCTGCCCTGTAGCAGTAAATCTGCTATGGGGTGTTCAGCAAGTGGTTAAAGTGGTTGTAAACCCTTACAGACCACTTTGACCTACAGGTAAGCCTAGATTAAGGCTTACCTGTAGTTCCAAAAATTTCTCCTAAACCTACATGGTTTAGGAGATATTTGCAAAAAGACAGGCACTGCTGTCTACAGCGCATGCGCCATAGACATCGGCGTGCAGGCTCACTGAGCATGCTGCTGCTAATGGCGATATGCCATTAGTGGTGGCTCCCATGCACATGAGTGACGTCATCGCGGCTCTGGCCAATCACAGCACCGGAGCCACAATACCCGGAAAAAAATGGACACTCTGTGGAAGAGGAGACAGCGGTGACATCGCTGGCTCCTGTGTCAGGTAAGTGACACATAATGGGCCAATGGACGCCGAATGCAAGACTCAGCCCTGCCCCCAAGGGCTGCGTCATTGGATTTAATTGACAGTAGGGGGAGCCAATGGCCGCGCTGCTATCACTCTATCCAATCAACAGCCAAGAACCCCAGACAGAGAGACGGTGCGTCCCTGTGGGACAAGTTTGAGGGGTCAGGTAAGTAAAATGGGGTGGGCTGGGGTCCGGTCACTGACAGGTGTTTTTTCACTTTAATGCATAGGATGCATTAAGGTGAAAAAACACTTACCTTTACAACCCCTTTAACTTTATTGCTATCACATGTGAATAAACACATCCCTTGTGATATCATGAGCTGTGACAGGTACTCTTTACTGAGAGATCTGGGGTCTGTTAGACTCCAGATCTCTTCTCTTCCCTGAAAAGCACACTTTACAAGCTGGTAACCACTTGAAAAGAACAAACCAAGAATTTTGTCACTTCCAGTTTTGATTTGTTGGGTACAAGCTGTTACCTGGAGGTAAAGCATACGATCAAACCAATTTTACTTTGAACAGATGCTTTTGAGGTCAGAAGAGAGATGTGGGGTCTTATAGACCCTAGATTTCTCAGCAAGAAGTGCATGTCACTGCTCATGCTATCACAAGGGATGTTGATTCAAAAAAAAAGTTTACAAAAAACAGTGTTACAAATTATTTTTCATTCATCACAGAAAAGCCTGGGAATGGCAGCGGGAGAGGGGGTTTTCTTCCGTGTCCTGTAAAATTAATTAAGCAGCTATAGAGCTGCTTGGATCACTTTTACAGGAAAGCCCATTGCTGGCTCCTTACTAGTCATGATCCTGTTATTACTGCTTGTTCATGGGGACATAAAGGTATGTCCTAAGGACAGGAAGCTGTTACCCTACCAGATAGTGTCCTGGCTGGGATTCAAACCAATGACCCCAGTGTTGCAAGGTAGAAGTGCTAACCTCTAAATCAATGTCCTTAAATTTAGCTTTTTCCAAGGGTCTCCTCTGCAAATGTGCCATTTTAGTCTCAGTGAAGTTAAACTTTAGGAGTAAAACTTCCAACACGCGGTATGATTGTTGGCAGGGAATTGTCTGTTGACAATCCTGACTGTTGTCCTAAAACCTTACCATTAGTATGCTCCTTTTGACAATTGTTGGCCAACTTTTGACCAAAAATGTTGGATGACAGGCTAGTAAATTTTCAGCGGGCAACGGTTTGAGGTCAGATTTTCGTATGGTCAGTACACAAATCCGTCACACAAAAGTCAAAAGTAGAAACACGCATGCTCGGAATCAATGCTCACCAAACACAAAATTAGCAGAAGGGGCCTGAAGTGTGGCCCTCAAAAGCTGAAATTCCTCGTAGTACGTCACTACGTTTGTGTTTGTTGCACGACAATTGTGTACCAGTAGTATGCAAGACAAGATCGTGGCACACGCCCTTTTGACATAAATCACACACTCCGTTGGCCAACAATCGGACCATGTGTACAAGGCTTTAGTCTGATTTCAGTATATGCCTGTGATAGTGGCTAACATCTATAAACATAGAAAAAAAAGAAACATCTACACACATATACTGTAATAATATATATTGGTACAAACTCTGTAAAACTGTCTGTGTATACAGTATATCTTAGAAGTCTTTTTTTTATAACTTAATCTCTTCTTCAGAAGTTAGAGAAATATGTGTAAGCAATTAGTTCATGATAATTTTATAATACCACAAATCCATCAGAGGTGCTGAGTTACAAGGTTTTGACTTAAAACTGACTTTTTGGAGTTTAGAGAAGTTCATTGTAATATGGAAATTTCCTAATCTGTAGAATATCGACTTGACTGAAATATTTCATTGTGGAAGTGTCAGTACTATTGCCAGTTGCCGGTCAGAATATTTAGCAGTGTGATGCGTATTTAAAGTTGAGGTGGATTTTCTTTGCATCAAACGAGTCTTTAATTCTAAATCTTCTTTAATATCAGATTTTGTGCTTTTGTGCTTAGCACCACTAGGACTTTTACTTCTGTGTGTATAATACTGTAAATTCCATCTGACACAGCACGTGCCTTTTGAGATATCCTCAACAGGAACTTGTCATTAAACTTTCTTAAAGTGACTCTGACACTAAAAAGTAATCGGTCAACAACAGTTCCATATGGGTCATATTGCTAGTCTACCATGTTATATTGTACAAGTATACCATGTATTACTGAGACATTAAAACTAGCTGAACAAAAAAAATCAAAAAACAGATTCCTCCATCCATAAAAATGAGATGAATGGAGTAATCCCCTTGCCAGGATATTGTATTCTGATTCGGCACCCACTGCTGTCAGAATACACTGATCAACAGCTACAGCTAATTGGCTGCAGCTGCTGATCAAGCAAAATTGTCCAACATTTCCCTTCAATAGAAGTTGATCAAATATTTTTACTGAGTTCTGGTAGCATAGCTGTTGCTGTACTTCCAGTACTCCAACAATGGATCTTCGAGTCTCAGCTCCTGCTCATGCTCAATCACTGAGCACTTTGTATTATGTAAACCCATTCACAAAATACAAAGCCTCCTGTGAATAGACAGTGGAAGAGAGAGGTGGGCAGAGTAAGCAGCTGCTGTATAGGAAAGCAGAATCTCTCCTGTCAGAGCACTGGGAGTATAGTGAAAGCTGTACTCCAGGCGCTTAGTAAAACTGTCAATTTTAATACAAGAGATAATTCCAAAAAGTGGCATGCCCCTACTTGGACTTAACCTTCTGTTTATGAAGCCAGCACATTTTAGAAAATGGCTGAATTCCTGGAGTTCATCTTTAAAGCTGAACTCCAGACAGATTAACTCTGTTATGTTTAATACATTTGTAAATGTATTTTTTAATTCCAGTAGAGTAGCTACCTTTATTTGACACAGTGTAAGCCTCTTGCAATCAACCTTACAGCAAAGCTCAGACTGGGAAAAGTAGATACATTGCACTATGAAAAAGCAGTGTCCATACACAGGCTGGGGAAGGACAAGCCTTTAAGTGTTAATTCCACTTGTTTTTGTGTTTATTAAAAGTCAGCAGCTACAAAAAGTGTAGCTGCTGACTTTTCATTAACACACACTCACCTGTCCCACGATCCAGCGATGCAGTCACCCGAATCCTCAGTTCTCTCCCTCACCTCTCCCCAACACCAGCAATTACAAGTGTGGGCACCCAGTTGTGACAG
The DNA here is from genome assembly GCF_037356315.1 of Lithobates pipiens. Lineage (NCBI taxonomy): Eukaryota > Metazoa > Chordata > Amphibia > Anura > Ranidae > Lithobates > Lithobates pipiens. The sequence goes on from NW_027507785.1 coordinate 102,546,447, forward strand.
CTTGCGGCTTCACAGCCGGGTGCTTCACTGCGCATGCGCGAGTCGCGCTGGGCCTAATCAGTAGCCAGGCAATCTTCTGGGACCTGTGACATGTCCCAGAAGATTGCAGGGAGGGGGGGAGAAGAGAACTTTTGCGCACGAGTTGCCTAGGAAGCGGAAGTGGGAGTGGGGTACCTGACAAAACTAGGTACCTGCCCCCCCAAAAAAGACATGCCAAATGTGCCATAGAAGGGATTGAGAATTGCTTATAGCGTAACCTCCACTTTTGGGTGGAACTCCGCTTTTACTGTAAGTGTTAATTAAATACAGCAGAGAAAATGCAAGTATCTGTTCCTGCCAGACAGTGTTGTACAGCAAAGCTGTATAATTATCATAACCAGATGAATAGAAATACAACCCTTTTGGAAAATAAAATGTTCTCTTATATGTATTTCATATGTGCATTACGTTGTTTGCCTGGAGTTCAGCTTTAAGCCTATGTCATATATATAAAATCACTCTATGTAATGCAAAGAAACCAATCGTGCAAACAAAAAGAGTCTAATGACTTCATTCTTGATTTAACGATGAATGTATTGATTGAGCTGGAAATAACAGTTCATTAAGCTTCAATGTAATCTCCAACTTTATTAACTGCTAAGAACCTGTACTGTAATCTAAGCCTTTCTTCCCCCATACCCCAGATTCATAATTACATACCTTTGTGTAGGGTATTACAATATTTCATTTGTCATTGGCAATTCACACTTTTTTAAGATACTATATACATTTCAATGCTCACATACAATTTACCTCATGCATATTTTAAAACATTGAGGCCCATTATTTCAAAGTTCATATGATGGAGTAGATGGCCTAAGATCTCTCATGTACTGTAATCTAAACCTTTCTTCACCTCACAATGACATACCTTTATGTAGGGTGTGAATGGAGCCTAAAGATTCTGTTTCATTCACAATTCACCCTGCTTCATTATGTTTCATGAATCTACGATATACTTATTGAACTAAGGAACCTAGAACACCACCATGTCTGAATAAATGGGAACAAGAATTCAATGTAGCCCTTCAAATGAGACAATGAGTAAAAATACTGAATCTGACAGACACCTCCACAACACACTTAAAAACTGTTGAATCGAATTTTAAACTCTTGCCAAGATGGTATGTAAACCCCTGTAAAAGCACAAATGCTTTAGCCAGATGTATCACCTCTGTGTTGGAGAGGATGTAACTCTCAAGGAACTTTTGCACTTATTTGGTGGAACTGCCCTTTACAAATGGAAACTAGGCATGTGCAATTTGTGTCATAAAAATCAAAATTCAGACGAATTTTACATCTTTCAGGCATTCGGATGCATCCAAATGTCCGAATAATTTTTTTTTTTATTTCAACGAATACAAAAGATCTAAAGATCTAATGAAACAAAAGGTCAACTCAAAGTAAATCTTACAGTCCAATCAGATGATTAATTGTATGCTGGAGGTTGGATTACTGGCAAAGTGCATTCCTGAGAACTGAGTGAGAAGGATGTTGTATTGTATTTGAGCAGAGGAGAAGAGATATTGTCATTGTGTGTGTTAAAAGATTCAATAAACAAATGGCTTTCCAAACTACGAGTCATTATCAAGAATATATATACATATATAAATATTGAATATAAACAAATGAGAATGAAATTATAGCGCATATAACAAATTAATTCGACATGATTCGAGATTCAGTATAACGAATATCGACACTCTACAGAAATAACAAATTATCCAAAAACGCATTAACGTAACATAACACATATAACAGAACAAAATTATGTATTTTACAAATGACAACGAACCCAAACAAACAACATTTTCAGTTGTGCACAAGTCTAATGGAAATGAATGCAGCTACCATATTTAAGGATTTGTAAACTGCAATATATTTTATTTTAGTTTGTGGCTTAGATAAACTTTAAGGCTTTGCCATAGCTAGCCAATTTATTCTCAACAGTGCATAGAGATAAAAGATTCTCCAAAATAATATCTGTACTAAACTTGTTTATGCACCATTTTTTGTTGGGGAGAATTTATGTAGATGTAGCATCGAAAGCCCGTATGGAGTCTGCATGCACTGTTTTTACGATACTGGATTTTAGTGGGTATTTTTTATGCCCCATACCAAATTAAGTACTTTTTGTTTTTCTTGTGATGTTTGGGGGTTGTTCAGTTTAAGTGTAGTGCACTGCACACTTCTGGCTGCTTCTATGCGATCACACAGACTCCTTGGGAGGATGGAGCCCAGAAACTCAGTTCCAACTCCACAAAAAACCCAGCTCACACCTAATCAATCAGTGTGCCCATTGTTTCCAAAACCAGGATCCAGGATTGGAGACTTCATCCCACACAAGGCTCTAGAAAACCTCCAGGCCCCAGGTCCCAAATCTGAAAGAACAGTTTCCTCCTGTCACGTCTACCCCAACGCAGGTGGTCAGACACTATAGCTGGCTACTGTGTACTTCGCCTATGGCAGCCCCTTTCCCATAAGGCAAGCAGACCTGCCAGTACTTGGTTGCCCCCGGGTCTTATACACAATGCTATAGTGCCTGGCCACCACGCCTGGGCAGGCAAAAACTGAGCAAAGCAAACAGGTACGTGCAGTTGGCAGACAGGCAGAGGGGTTCTATGACAGTCAAGGTAAAAGGCAGGCTGAGTTCAGGGAATCTTCCTATATCCAGTCCAAGTGCATACACAGCAAAATACAAACTAGCAAAGCAGGGCAGATGGACAGGGGGCTTGATCAGGAATTATATATGTATCACTCTCTATCACAAGCATTAGACTGAAGGTTTGGCTTGCTTATAACAGGCTTGGTTTCCACCCAGAGACTGACCACATCAATCACCTTGCAGGTGGACAAACACAGGGAGAATGCCATAGCCAAAACCAGGATGCTAGACACTCCCGACACTTCCACTTGAGACAAGCATCCTGGAGCCCCTCAACCTGCCTGGCTGAGAATCCTGCTTGGTATAAAAGCCTTTTAACAATGTGACAAGGCACCACACTGTCAATATATTTTTCTTTATTGATAATTCCAACTATATCTGATCTGTTTGACTGAGTAAAAAATTCTTCATTTTGCTAGGAGAAAAAGAAAATGGGAATTCAACATCTGTTATACGTTTTCTCTACAATCTGATTGATGATTTGTAGGGAAACAAAATGATTAGTCTTTGTCAGCTTGTTTTGCAAGATCATTTGTCGTGTTGTGTATGAGAGATGACACAAGGAGGTGACAACTGTATTCAGCACAAAGACTACATTTGGAACTATGAATTACATGTATTACAAATGCAAAGTGTCTTTTTTTTCCAGCTCTAAACTGTTTGATGGAATATATGTGTATAAAAATTCTGCCAGTGAGCAGTACACCTAGAACAATACGCTATTCAGTCAAATATAATGTTTTAAAAGACAATAGCAAAACAACAACACACATTAATTCAGGTGGAATATTGAACTGGAAAACATCTTACTTGTTTTTCTCATAGGAATGAGATACAAACTATGTTATAATATTTTAAAATCCTTGTTTCTCATTACAGTTGTTGGTTAAAGTGACATACAGTATCTCACAAAAATTAGTACACCCCTCACATTTTTGTAAAATGATACCTTTTCATGTGATAACACTGAAGAAATGACACTTTGCTACAATGTAAAGTAGTGAGTGTACAGCTTGTATAACAGTGTAAATTTGTTGTCCCCTCAAAATAACTCAACACGCAGCCATTAATGTCTAAACCACTGGCAACAAAAGTGAGTACACCCCTAAGTGAAAATGTCCAAATTTGGCCCAATTAGCCATTTTCCCTCCCCAGTGCCATGTGACTCGTTAGTGTTACAAGTTCTCAGGTGTGAATGGGGAGCAGGTGTGTTAAATTTGGTGTTATCACTCTCACTCTCTCATATTAGTCACTAGAAGTTCAACATGGAACCTCATGGCAAAGAACTCTCTGAGGATCTGAAAAAAAGAATTGTTACGCTACATAAAGATGGCTGAGGCTATAAGAAGATTGCCAAGACCCTGAAACTGAGCTGCAGCACGGTGGCCAAGACCATACTTGGGGTTAACAGGACAGGATCCACTCAGAACAGGCCTCACCATGGTCGACCAAAGAAGTTGAGTGCATGAGCTCAGCGTCATATACAGTTGTTATCTTTGGGAAATGGACATATGAGTGCTGCCAGAATTGCTGCAGAGGTTGAAGGGGTGGGGGGGTCAGCCTGTCAGTGCTCAGACCATATGCCGCACCACATTGCAACAAATTGGTCTGCATGGCTGTTGACCCAGAAGGAAGCCTCTTCTAAAGATGATGCACAAGAAAACCCTCAAACAGTTTGCTGAAGACAAGCAGACTAAGGACATGGATTACTGGAACCATGTCCCATGGCCTGATGAGACCAAGATAAACGTATTTGGTTGCTAAAGAAGCTGAGTGTAAAGGTGATGGACTGGCCAAGCATGTCTCCAGACCTAAACCCTATTGAGCTTCTGTGAGGTATCCTCAAATGGAAGGTGGAGGAGTGCAAGGTCTCTAACATCCACCAGCTCAGTGATGTCGTCATGGAGGAGTGGAAGAAGACTCCAGTGGCAACCTGTGCAGATCTGGTGAATGCCATGCCCAAGAGAGTTAAGGCAGTGCTGAAAAATAATGGAGGCCACACAAAATATTGACACTTTGGGCCCAATGTGAACATTTTCACTTAGGGGTGTACTCACATTTGTTTCCAGTGGTTTAGACATTAATAGCTGTGTGTTGAGTTATTTTGAGGGGACAGAAAATTCACACTGTTATACAAGCTTTACACTAACTACTTTACATTGTAGCAAAGTGTAATTTCTTCAGTGTTGTCACATGAAAAGTTATAATAAAATATTTGCAAAAATGTGAGGGCTGTACTCACTTTTGTGAGATACTGAATGTGAATTGGATCAAATGGGCCAAAAGTTACCTTTACCTTCAGCGGGGTTGTGTTGTATTGGACTGACTTTCCAACCCATGTTGTTCTATATTACATCCATAAGTAGGCTTAACCTCTTAGCAGACAACTAAAACAGGGTCCTGAAATGCCACTAGCTTTATTGAACAGTGGAATTACAGTCGTCAGGGCTCGGCCATAATATCATGGGAATTAGATTTTACCGTACAGTCTATTTATTAAATATGATCATATATTCAGTAAATATGATTATATTTAATAAAGAATTAAAAATGTAATTCTCAGGCCGCGTACACACGCGGGGACTGTTCGCTCAACTTTGTCCGCTGAACAGTGTTTCGGCGGACAGTCCGCTCGTGTGTGGGCTTTCAGCGGACAGTCTGCTGAACAAAGTTTTTCGGAAATTCCAAAAAACTGTCCGCTGAAACTTTGTTTCAGCGAACAGTCCCCTCGTGTGTAGGCTTGTTCGTCAAACTAAGTTCCGCGCATGCTCAGAAAGGATTTACACGCCGAAGTTTGCATTGCAGTGTATAGGACGTCGTTTTCTATTCCCGTCGTACGTGCCGTTCACGTCATCGCGCACGGTTTCAGCGGACTGTTCGTTCGTCGTGTGTGGGCAAGTCCGTCCATGCTAATTTTGAGCGGACTGTCCGCTGAAACTGTTTGACGGACAAAGTTGAGCGAACAGTCCCCGCGTGTGTACGCGGCCTCAGAGGTGTTTTAGCTTAATGCATTGAGCACAATAAAAATAAACATTGCTCAGTAAACTATTTGTTAAAATTCTTACCCCAGCACTTGCAGTATAGAATTATTATTTCTGTTCCCAATTTATATATTCTTTTTTTTTCCTGTGGCTTCTTTGATGTCATATTTCACCATAAAAATACTAACAAAAAGATGTAAACTGTAACAGACAAGACAAAATTGTCATACCCCCAACTTTAGATCTTGAGAATGAAGGACACCTTAGGGAGATGAAAATCTGTGGCACACATAGTGCAGAAAAGTGCGCAAGGTTAAATTACACTGCAATATAGGGCTTGGTTTACAAACATTATATACCAATACTTGTTGTTGCACTCCTTGTACTAACAAAATACTCCTTTATTACAGTGGGGCAAATGAGAGTCTTACAGGGATGTACAGTATATCCCTCAGCACAAATAATACAGCAGTATAGTCTGTCAGAACCCAAGGATCTATAGCCACTGTTACCTGTGCAGTGGATTAAAGTGGCACATGTGGGGTTTACTAATTCTTTCCAACTTCTTAGTGAGTATGGGAAAGGATCAGCCAAATTCGATCAAAGATTTTCCAACAAGATGGAAAATGCCTTTTTTGTGATACAATTACTTTTTACATTGTAAACAGCTAATTTTTCCTTTAAAGTGACATGAAATGATATCTTTATTTTCCAATAATAATCAATACACAACCACTACTTAATGGCCCTATAATCTCTTTTTCATGAAATAATTTCTAAATACATTTTTCTGACTAAATGTAACATGCCATATGAGTTCAAAAAACCTCTACTTTTGCCCTTCACTTGAGTTTCTGTGGAAAAAACAGTGCATGTTAATTGCGGACATGTACACTACTCTATGCACACTACACATCCCATATTCTATAACTCCTTGTCCATCTGTGGGACTTTGGTGTGATTGTGTGTGGCCAAGTCCGTTCATTCGGAAAGTCTGTCGGAACTCCGCCAAAAGTCCATCGGAAAGACCGTCAGACCTAGTCCCTCGAAAAGTCCAGTCATGTGTACGCGGCATTAGGCTCCCCCTCAGCTTGTTTTGTGATGCCATGTAACAAAGCCAAGGAGGAACTTATGGCCCCCTCTCCAGTCTGAGCTGCACTAAATCTGAGGTTTGAATGTTGGCGGTGACAAGAGCCACATGTCGTAATGATCGCTTTAGCACTCGACTGTGGGACATAGCCCAGATCTATGAGACACCGGGATTTTGTTGCAATCCTGGGACAAGCCAGTGGAATTCAGGACAAATGGGACATATGGTATTATATATACTGTAAAGCCCCATACACACATCAATCAGTTTTTCTGCTGAGTTTTTCCTTTAGATTTACCAAAACTATATAATATGAGGTCAAACCTTAGGAGTTTCAATTTGTATGCAATCAGGCCGGCTTTGGACTACATGGTTTTGTTAAACCTGAAGGAAAAAATCAGCAGAAAATCTAGTAGTGTGTATGGGGCATAAGACATTTAGTTATGTGAGACCATATTACTAATTTAGAGTTTATTAATTCTGTGATCATCATCAACTCAATGTTTTGAAGTACCACAGACATTAAAGTCTTACAGCTTTTATACACAATAAGGTAATAATGGTTTCTGTTTTTAAAGTTTTAAAAATACGGCCTAAGAGTAGATACTATAAGATGACACATATGTGCCACTCTCTGATTTAGTTCCTCTTTTTTACTGGAGCTGGACTTTCTTTGATTTCATGGCTATACATCACCGACTGTCATTCCACTGTTCAATGAGACCCCCTTAGTAGCCAGTAAGATTCTGAGAAAGAAAGTCCAGACGGCCACACTATTGGAATAACCTTTATTAGAAATCATCCATAAAATCTAAATTAGTGCACAATATGAACAGCGGAGGGAATAGAAGCTGGCTAATGTGTTACTCACTGAACTAGCACTTAATCACATGATTAAGCGATAATATAGCTTGAAACACGTTAGCCAGCTTCTATTCCCTCTGCTGTTTATATTATGGGCATCAGTATATCTATACTGATAGAGCAATGTTTAAAGTGCATATAAAATGATACAAGGAATGTGAATCAGTTTATCCGTTGATATGCACTGTTAATCCACTATATAGCTATACTGATGCTCACGCATTATAACATATGGTACACTTACTTATGTTAATTAGCGCTGCACTTTTTTCTTTATTCACCTATACAATTTTGTCACATCGTAGTGTCAGCTACTGTACGTTTTCAATATTTTGTGGTAAGCTCAGTAATTAAAAAAAAAAAATCTGTTTATATTATGGACCAATTTTGGTTTTATGGACGATTTCTAATACAAATGATTCCAGTAGTGTGGCCATCTGAATGTTCTTTCTTATTATCTATGTCAGCTGAGAGCTGGACTGTCACTTGGACAGTGTGTTAGTTATGTTTTTTTCTTTCTTCAGCCAGTAAGAGTCTCTTGTGATACAAATGCTCATGGAACTCTGGCAAATGTGCTGTGTTTTAAACAAAGTGATTGCACTGTTGGTGATTCTTACATGGTGAAAGTGTGGATACTCACCAGTGTTTTCTAACGTTTTCGATCCATTCTAAAAACAAATTTATGTATAAAAAAACGCTAAAAAAACTCTAATGAGGAAAACCGCTAAAAACACGAATAAACTCTAAAAACGCTATTGCGAAAAAAGTTGAAAAAAGTTGAAAAACTCACTGCAAAGCTACTGACATGCATCTTTTGGCAAGTAAAAAAATTGTGCATTTATTATTTTTTTTATGCTGCAGCCTGTAAGGCATTGAACTTATGAACAGCGGATTGCAAGGGCAATGCCTTGATCCTGCAGACTCTCAATACAATGTCTGCTTGAACCTCTGATATGAGCAGATAGTTACTGAATGAAAGGAGGAATCAATGGACTATGAGAACGCTCACCAGTGCCCTCGTAGTTAAATTGAGAACTATAAGCAGTCAACTGCAAAGGCCGACGGTACTTGCCGTTTATTTATTCACAGAACTTTGTGAATGAATGATGTGGCCATGTACGCGGAGCTGCGCACATCTGTGCTGTTTTTAAATTTAACATGTTCCAAATATGAAATTATCTTTTAACCACTAGAGGACCAGCCACTGCAGATATACTGCCACAGGCTGGCTCCCCTGAGCAAATCGCCATAGCTGTACATCGGCCACTTTAAGACCACTAGGGGGCCCCGGTGTGACTTCAGATCCAATGCGCATGCCCAGAGGCTGCGATGTCCACCGGGCACCCGCGATTGCTCCTGAGAAAGACAGAACGAAGATCTGTCAATGTAAACAAACAGATCTCCATTCTGTCAGGAGAGAGGAGACAGATCTCCTGTTCATACTAAGTATGGACAGAAATCTGTCTCCTCCTCCAGTCAGTCCCATCCCCCCTACAGTTAGAATCACTCCCTAGGACACACACCCCTTGATCGCTCCCTAGTGTTAACCCCTTCCCTGCCAATGACATTTATACAGTAATCAGTGTCTATTTTTTGCTCTGATCGCTCTATAAATGCCAATGGTCCAAAAAAAGTGTCAAAAGTGTCCGATCTGTCTGCCGTAATCCCACTAAAAATCACAGATCACCGCAATTACCAATAATAAAAACAAATTATAATAAAAATGGCATGATTATATCCCCTATTTTGTAGACGCTATAACTTTTGTGCAAATCAATCAATATACACTTATTGCAATTTTTTTACCTAAAAACATGTAGAATAATACAATAATACATGCCTAAACTGAGGAAGAAATTCGTTTTTTTATATTTTTTCGGGGGATATTTATTATAGCAAAAAGTAAAAAGTATTGCTTTTTTCCAAAATTGTCGCTCTTTTTTTGTTTATATCGCAAACAATAAAAACCACAGAGGTGAATCAAATACCATCAAAAGAAAGCTCTATTTGTGGGGACGTCAGTTTTGTTTGGGTACAGCATCGCTCGACAGCACAATTGTCAGTTAAAACAACGCAGTGCAAACAATGGCTTGGTCATTGAGCAGCCAAATCTTCCTGGGTTGAAGTGGTTAAACAGTTACAGAAACTTTTTTTTGGTATAAAAGTTTTTCCTAACTGAATGAAAGCTCTAATTTCCACTTTTGCTGGACAGATCGGTCTGTTAAACAAAAGTTGAAAAACATACTGACTGATACTGATACTGATACTGACTCGTAGAGCTTGCCTAAATTTAATAGCAGTTATGGCAATAGGGGGAATACATTTGTGGTGTTTTGATGCATACTACTTTATTGCACAAGCATGGGGTGATGTGCTACAAACAAAGGGCAGCTTTGGCCATGCTGTATCCTGCAGACCCTGAAATAAAAAAAATAAAAAATAATAAAAAAATAAAATCATAAAAATGATTCCTCTTTCCCAAAAAAATGAACACTAAATAAATAAATGGATAATAATAATGGATAAAGATTAAAAAAAAAAACTCAAGAAAGAAAAGACTGACAAGTTTATGTGTGTTGGGGAAGGGGACAGCAGCTAATCAGCAAGAATATGTAGCCCATCATACTGCAATTCACAGTAATATAGCAAAACACAGGACAGTATTGCGTCATATAGAAACTACCTCGCCCTACGCAGACCTTCAGCTCTCCCTAAAATACTGACAAAAGGCAGCTGGTAACTAACCATTTTGCTGACTGGCAAATTTTGCAGGACGGCCTTTATGCTGAATTTAATATTACATTATCAATTTCAGCTGAACAAGCCGAATAACGTTGCATGCATGCCGTTGTTTTGTCTAACCAGGGAACTTGTGTATGTCAAAATGCTTTACAGGGGGATAGATTTCCTTTAACCGGTTTACGACCACCCTGCGTACATTTACAGTGGCAGGGCAGCCACTGTGAGCAGAATCACATACCTGTACATCATTCTGCACTTCCGGGTCTGGGACGCTCACGAGCGCTGCCAGTGACCCGCTACTGCTATGATTAGACACAGCAGGAGCCAATCAGCGGGTCCAATGAACGTGATGTCGGCTGGGACTTGCTGCTAATATAGGAGAGAAGCAGAATGGCAGTCTGCCTATGTAAACAAGGCAGATCATACCGCTCTGTTAGTAGGGAAGGTAGTGATCCTGTGTTTCTGCATAGCAGGAACACGGATCTATGCCTTGCCCTAGTCAAAGCACCTCCCCCACAGTAGTCAAGCACATTTTAGGCACACATTTAACCCTTTGCTTGCCCCTGATGTTAACCCCTTCCCTGCCAGTGTCATTAGTACAGTGACAGTGCATATTTTTAGCACTGATTACTGTATTGGTGTCATCGGTCCCCACAAAAAGTGTCCTTTAGTGTCTGATTTGTCCACCCGCAATGTTGCAGCTCTGCTATAAGTCACTGATCGCCACCATTGCTAGTAATAAAAAATAAAAATTCCATAAATATATCCATTTCTTTGTAGACACTATTACTTTTGAGCAAACCAATCAATATATGCTTTTTTGGGGGTTTTGTACCAAAACCGAAAAGAAAAGTAGAAGACTACATATTGACCTAAATTGATGAAGAAATTAGATTTTTTTAGATTTTTTTTTATTGGATGTTTTATAGCAGAAAGTAAAAAAAAATTTAGTTTTCAAAATTGTTATTTTTTTTTTATAGCGCAAAAAATAAGAACCGCAGAGGAGATCAAATACCACCAAAATAAAGCTCTATTTGTGGGAATAAAATCTTATTTTACATCGTACGATCGCACAATTGTCAGTTAAAGTAATGCAGTGCCGTATCGCAAAAAATGGCCTGGTCATAAAGGGGGGGTAAACCTTCCCGGAGCTGAAGTGGTTTATATTAGGATATAATTTAAAGATGGAGCTGTCCAGTTTAAGCCTTTACCATTATTTTCTATTTAGCGATATATTACCAGCTTTGTATAATGTATAGGGGGTTCCCCAGCTGCAGAACGTAAATCAAGACTGAACTCATAATGATAATTTATAGACTATTGTCTCTCATTTCATGTTAAATTCATGCTTTAATAAGAAACTAACTGTGCAAGACGAAGGGATGAATAATCTGCAAGCAGTTTGATAAATATCATCTGCATTTAAAGTCTGATTATCATAACTCTTTAAACAGAGCGTGCATTTGTAACGATTTGCATAAAATAAATGCTGAAAATTAGATTTTGTTTCTACTTGTTTGATATTACAGTCTCATCTGTACTTCCTGTGTTATCAATTATTCATTGCTTTCACAAATTTACAGCTGGCATATATATGTATGTGATACAGTATCTATACATGTGTATTAAATGTATAGAGATAGAGAATGCATACTATGTACATATTAACAGAGAATTACAGTCAGGATAACTATCACAATAAAACTAGGGCTGGTGATCGATATCTATATAAGGGCAATTAGACATGGAAGTTTAACAGAATAGGTAATTGACCAAATGATTAGACAGGGACTAACAGTAATGGCTCATTTACATATACATTGCCTTCACCATTTGACAGGCAGTAAAGAAGCAATATATCACCTCCTGACTACTTGTTTTATGCCGTAGAAGCCTACACCAATGTGCAGCATGCATTGCACACATTTGCAGAATGGTTGCGGCGGGACATCATTCACTTAATTGGTTCACACCAAATGTGACAGGGGTATAATAATCCCACCTGGCTGCCTTTGTAGCTTAAGGGAAGGTGAGGAGGTAAAAATGTAATTCAACCACTTGTTTCTACAGTCCCCCAACCACAAGTGTAAACTTAGCCAAACTAAGCCTAGTTTAGCTTAACTTGCAAAGTTAGAAGCAATAATGCAAAACAAGTTTAGAATGATGGAAAAACACTGCAGAGTAAAATAAAAGAGGTTGATAATGGCAAAAAACATGTATACACTGTAGAGTCTAAATATGCACCTACATGTACCATCCACTGCAAAGTCTCTGTAATGCCGCGTACACACGACCGGACTTTTCAACGGGCTTGCTCCGGCGGACTGGAATCCGTCGGACAATTTGAACGTGTGTGGGCTCCAGCTGACTTTTTCTTCCCAAAAGTCCGGCGGAGCTAGAAATAAAACTTGCTTCAAATCTTTACGACGGACTCGAGTCCAGTCGAAAAATCCGGTTGTCTGTGTGCTAGTCCGACGGACTAAAACCGACGCTAGGGCAGCTATTGGCTACTGGCTATGAACTTCCTTATTCTACGTCATCACATTCGAATCCGTTGGACTTTTGGACTGATCGTGTGTGGCCTGTTCGTTTGAAAGTCCGGTGGACTTCAGCTGCAAAGTCTGTTGGATTGTCCGCCGGACCAAGTCCATCGAAAAGTCCAGTCCTGTGTACATGGCATTACTCATTCAAGGTAACGTGTGGATTCATAGCATAGCCCTGTAAAAAAGAAGGTGACAGCTGCATATAAATAAAGGGGCAGTGTCTCACAGGTGACATAATTGATCAGATATGGACATGATCATATTTGGTCAATAGAGAAAGCATAGGCGCAATGAGACTATTCCCCTCAAAGTTCTCCAAAGCAAAACAATAGGGGGAAATGGACTATCTTTGGTACCCTGGACAGATTACACATCAAGTAAAAAGTATATGTTTTATTAATACAAAAATACACATTACACTGATGCTGAATGTACTTCATGATGAAACATATGACATAAAGTGAGTCCTCAGTGAATGAACATCCTGTACATGTTTTTACGGAAAGGGGGGAAGGGGGAGAAGAAAAAAAGGGGGGGCGAGGGGTAAGGGAGGAAAGAGAAGGGAGAGGGAGATAAAAAAAGAAGGGGAAAAAAAGGAGGGGAGGAGCAAAGGGAAGAAGGAAGGGGGAGAAAAGGGGGCTTGAAGAAAATGGGGGGTTGGGGAAAGGAGAGGAAGGGGGAGGAATGGGGAAAAACAAAGAGGGAGACAAAGAAAAAGGAGGAAACTTGATATCATATAGGGACCCAGAGTGAAAAGGGGTGAGAAGGGGAGGAAGGGGGAGGGAAAAAGGGGAGAGTGAAGAGAAAGGGAACAGTGAGGAAAGAAGGGAGGGTTGAAGGAATTTAAACCCATGTATGTCAAAAAACGCTAACCTGAGAAGCTAATAATATTGTATAGTGCCAGGGGGAAAAAAACAAAAGAGAAGCTAGAGTGGGGTATGGATATCCCCACATGCACCTCAGGAGAGCAAAACAATGGGATAGCCAAAACTTGGTGCAACAATTGAAACTTGAGCCGTTAGTGTTCCTAGGCATACAAAGTCTCTGAAATCATTCAAAGTAAGACAGCAAACCAATCACTTTAAACTAAAAGCAATATGGGGAGTATAATACTCCCATGGTATTCTGTTAGGCGTGGTATTTTACTCCCCATATTGCTTTTAGTTTAAAGTGATCACTTTTTTATTTTTATTTTTGTATGTTGGTTTTTATCAATTATAACCAACCTATTTTGACCTGTACCATTGTAGCCCCTATTTTTCTTTCTTTTTTATGCTCTACGGATGAAAGTGTTTTTGGGTTCCATTACATTTACCGCTATCACTGTTTGAATTTTTGTCACATTCAGTGTAGCTGCTTTTCGTTTTTCCTCTTACACTTTAAGGAAGGCGCAATAATCATCTCCACTTCATATTGTCAGGTTCACCCAGCTGTATCATCTATTTTAAAAGAGATATTCAGTACTGTATTCTATCAAATTTATTGTATATAATGTATATAATGTATGTATATAATTTACTCTATCAGTTACTTCTTGTGGTATCAAAACTGTGTTTCTAAGCTTATTTAACTCATTGTACAGTGTTGCTAAGCTTTGGTGACTTTTGCTTTAAAAGGAGAGATATTTGGGCCGTGGACATCAGCTGTGTCTTTTTTTCCCTTCGGCAACATGTGATCACCTGGGTCTGTGGACGGTGTTTGAGAGATTCTTCCAATCCCTCCCCCTATCTGCAAGAGGGCGTGGCTTGGGTCTATTGATTCTTTGACCGTGATCCCTGTGCACATGCAGGCTTATTATCTCCTTTCAGATCTTTGGGCCATCTGTCCAATGATTTCAGAGACTTTGTATGCCTAGGAACACAACGGCTTAAGTTTCAGTTGTTGCACCAAGTTTTTGCTATCCCGTTGTTTTGCTCTCCTGAGGTGCATGTGGGCTTCTCTTTTGGTTTTCCCCACCGGGCACTATACAATATTCTTGGCTTCCCAGGTTAGCGGCATTTGACATACATGGGCTTAAATTCCTTCCCCCCTCCCTTCTTTGCTCTTTTTTCCTTTCCCCTTCACCCCCCCCCCCCCCCTGTTTTCCCGTCTGGTTCCCCATATGCTCTACATTTTCCTCCTTTTTCTTTGTTTCCCTCTTAGTTTTTTCCCCATTCCTCCCCCTTTCTCTCCTTTCCCCACGCCCTTTTTCTTTCCCCTTTTCTTCATTTTCATTATACTAAATAGAAGGTTTGGCTTTCCAATAAATATCTGTTCACATAAGCTGGATTTATAGGACAAAACCTAATTCATTAATACTGTATGTGGCTTTGGTAACTAAGGTGGATTTACAAAACTGAGCAAAGCTGGAGACAGGTATTTAAAAAATCATGTTAGCACTAGGTTACTTTTATATAATCTTTTGGCCACTCTTCCCAACCTCTCCACACTTTTTCCCCTCTCCTCTCTCTAGAAAATGACAATTGGAGCATGAATATCTTGTCATTGTGGTTTATCATATAATGAGAAAGCAGTTACTGTATTCTATAATTACAGTAACTGAGATAATCTATCATGGGCAACAATAACTACTATTTTTCATAAGGCAATTACTAAGTCTCAAACTGAATTTTATGTAAACTGAAAGTGAAGAGTAAAGGACATTATTACATTAAAAAGCGAGAACTCGGCTTTCTAATCCCAAATAATTCCTCAAATATTCAAAATATAGCCTTCAGATATGTGTTTTTAAGAAGTTGGCTAGCATCAGGACAATACTTGAGCACTTGATAAGGCAGCAAATAGAGAGAAAACGAGGCAGGTTTTGTCTTGCCATGAATATACAAGTGTATTATCTGAGAGAATATAGCCTCAAATATTGTTCAGTAGCTTGACAGTATGTAGGCAGCTTTGTTAGGCCTCAATATAAGAGAAGGAGATGAAGCAGGCTTTATCTTGCAATAAACATTATAGTGTATTATGTGAGAAACAATAGTCACAAAAATTGTTCAACAGCTGGCCAGTGTGTAAGCAGCTTGACCATCCTGAACATGGCCCAATGCCCCTCTTTCCCACTTGATGTCATGTATCCTAGGTCTCTGAAACCCCTTAGGAGGGTTAACTCTTTGTCACAAGAGGCAAAGAGGCAAACCACAACAATGCTTTTCACCAGGTGATACATTAAAAAGGCCCAGACTGCAAAGCTCCATGGGCCATCTCTAGTAGCCTGTATATGTGGGGCAATACTGCCAGATGGTTTGGGATGGCTACTGCCTTTTCAAGTTGCCACTGGTTCTAAACACAATCCTCCTTTGCTGTTGTTCAGCCTCTTCCTCAGACTTTTCTTCCTCTCTAATTGGTGGCACTCAGTCTACAGCCTCATCATGCACCCATTCTCAATTGCTAAATCCCACTTGGCAGTAAGCTCCAGCTGCTAGAACATTATAGATTTTTGCTGTTCCTTGCCTGAAGTCCCCTCCCTCTATGGCACTGGCATTATTTTTCATTTTCTAAAAATCTGCAATGAGTAATGCTTGCACATAACCAAAACTATCATCCTGCAGCAATTCAGTGACCATATCATCAAACAATTCCACCAACTCCTCACTGCCAGGGCTATGGCAGGATTAGAAGAAGAGCAGGAGGAGAAAGAGCAAAAAGAGACTATTCTGTGCATGGGAGAAGGAAGAAGAAGAAGGCTTTGTCAGCTTCCTACTGTGTTAGCTGTGGCTTTATAGCATGGCCACTGTGAGGCAAAAAAGGCTGACTTACATTGGTTCTAGTTAACGCATCCTGTTGGAGATTTTTACTAACGAAGGTTTTCTAAATGTATTGGCAGTTATGGCAATAGGTGGAATAGACATGTGGTGCTTTGTTACAGACTATTTTACCAAATACTATAAGTATGCGGTGATGTGCTGAAAATAAAGGCCAGCTTCACCTCGTTCAGCAACAAATGTATGCTGCAGACCGCACAGCTCAAATAAAATAATATAAAACCCTCTCCCGCTAAAATATAAACCCTGAAACACCAACATTTTAAAAATGGCTAAATGTGAAATAAAATAAAATAATAATAAAACAAATTAAAAAGACTACAGGGGGGCAATTAAAAGTAACTACAGTTGTTGCTTACACACTCAAAAAAGGTAGTCCTAAAAAGACTTTTGGGTCTCAGAACTGTGAACACATGAACACAAGAAAATGTAAGCCACCACATTTCAATTCACAGTAATTTAGCACAACGTAGCACGGTGTAGCACCTTATAGCTCAACTATTCCAACACACACTGACAAATGGATTCTGGGAACCCACCCTTTTGTAGTGAAATGCTCAGGAACCACAAACCATGAGCACTGGAAAACTGCCATAAACATGGAATCTCTTCATTTCATTTTTGGAGGCCCTAATTTAGAAGTTTGGAACCCAGATTAAAAAAGGTGCTCACATTTTTGAATTTGCTTTTAATTGAGTATACCCATACTGGGCAAGGTTTTTCAAAACCATGATCAGGTATGCTTGCCCCCCCACCATACTCCACTACAGGTCGGCACTCATTACCTCTGCCAACCAGATCACGGTGGTCCCTGCTTCTGTGCTCTATAAGTGTTCAGTACTCTTTGAGAGTTCTGTGCTTGGCTTGATTTGTGCTCTGACTGAAGTAAAATTTACTTGTCTCCAATTAAATCATGCCTCAGAACAACATTTCCAAGTGGCCCTTGGCATGATACGGTTTGGAGCACTCACAATATACAAATAAACCAGACTAAATCTAGCCATACATAGTAAAAATTTTGTCTGGTTACATAGTTTATAAGGAACCATCAGTAATTCACTCAGCAGGTGGCCCTGTCGGCTACCTCCTGTCCAACATCCTTTAATTGATAAAATTGAAGAAGCCAGGCGAAAAATTGTAATCCAAAAAGTAGCCGTATCCAATCAGCTCAGACTCTGTTTGGGTATTTTAACATCTAGCGGGAACAGCAGTCAAAATATAATAGGCATAGCTATATAGCATGGATGGAGGAAAGTGTTAGCCTGTTATCAGGCTAAATAAAAATACAAACTGGCCAGCTTTAGGGGGTGAACTGTGCCCGAGTACAGTTAAAACACTTAGTACATCCTTATAGTCCACTCTAGGGTAAAACTATTTTTTATTACCATTGCTTCCTCCCACTACCCTCTTGCCCATCTTACTATGCATTTTTTTAAGGAGTGGGACTTCAAAGCCTAACTCCATTGCTAATGTCCCTTTAAATAGATTGTTTAGACCAAGCTGGTACAAACAAACAATTTATTGCACTTACAGGTTCAATTTCTGGGAATTCTGTATTACCTGTATGTAGCCTCAGGTACATACAGTATATAAAGTAACAGTATACAGCGCTTTGTTCCAGCAGTAGGACAGGGACTTCCCATCTCACTCCCTGAACAAAATAGTCAGGCTGAGTGCTTCTCAGCTTTTAACAGGGAGCTTTGTAGTCTATGAATGACTATAAAACTTCTTCTAATTGGCTTGAGGCGGAGTTTGTGATGTCATCTGCCCAGCTTTCTTCCTCAGCCAATCAGAGGAAGCATTATATTCATTCTTAGAATACAAAACGTCCTATGACTGAATGAGCAGCACTCAACCCGACAATATTTTGTTCTGGGAGTGAGACGGGAAGGGTTTGGTTTGTATTTTATCTTTTAATTGGCTATTAATTTGTATCCGATTTTTGGATGGCGTTCTGCTTTAAATGAAGTAAGCTATATACCATAAGTTATATCACTATTCTTTCACATTACTTATTTTATTTGATAAATGTAAAAGTTGGAGAAACAAAATGGTTTATTATTATTATTACTTTCCTATTTTTGTTCCCCACTATCGATTGCATTGAAATCAAGTACTTTTGCTCTTCATCTACTTGATTCTGAAACCATCCTATTGAGCCACAGACACACGCTCTATGTGGAATTGTTGTGGAGTGCTATTACATGTGCGTAAAAAAAATAAATTACTTAACTCTTTCTTCTTAACCTTCTTTGTCAGCGTTTAGTGCTGTAGAATACTGGTAAGTAAAGTGCTCTGCCTTTTAATGTAGCAGTTGTGGGTTTTTTCTTTTATCTATAGCAGAAAACATTAAAGGAGCTTTGATGCAGTGGAAACAAGAAGAAGGGAAACAGGAGAGTACTTCCAGCATTAGTTTATAGCTCAATAAAATTGCCACAATTTTTAAAAAATCGCTCTGAGGTTCAGACAATACCCCTATTCTCAAAAAGTACTTGCCAGCACTATTAAATTCATAGATTATTAAGTTGTGAAAAACTATGGTACAGGTATATACTTTTGTTTGTATTCTACAGAGTGAGTTCTAAATGTAAGTGTAAGTAAAGGAATTAAAAGGCATATCAGGCCTTCAGGATGTTTCCCATTCCCCCTGCTTCTCCTAATTATTAAGAAACTTCCTCTCCCCAGAGTGGAATGCCCTTCTATATTTTATTGGTGATCCTCCGGTAAACTCATTCTTGTTTCCCCAATTTTTACAGGCTAGACATTTTTCAAAGAGCTGAACTACCATTGCCAATTACTTTCCAAGGGAGAAATGTCACTATCCACAACCTGCACATTTGGAATATTCACAGCCCTTATAGTATTATTATTACATTTGAGCTTTTCTGCCTTTTCCAGGCTCATATCAATGCTTTACTTATCTCTCACCCCATGTTAATTGTACACCTCACAAGTTTACAAAAAAATCACATAAAGCTAGGGAGGATTGTGAAAGATCTGGCCTGATGAATCAAAATGCTTCATGAACATGACCTCAGTGGAATATATTGTTTATGGTTTGTATCCAAGCATTATTCAATTTTATTCCTGAGTCTTTGGTCTTTTACACATCATGATTCATAAAGACCCATGGATTGCAAAATAGAAAACCTGCATTAAATACAATAGAAACTCGTTTCTTCTGTCTTTTAGAAGCTAAGCAGGACATGCAGAAGACTTGAAAAAGGGCTAGGATGCACTTTGGTTAAGTAAAAAAGGAAAAAAATATATACACAAAGAAGCACAATCCAAAAACCTAAAAATTTGGAAAACCAGGAGGCAATATCCCTTTCCTTTAAGGCCACCTAGCTTAGCAATCTGAATTACCTGAGTTAACCTGAGTTATCTGAGTTATAATTGAACTGGAGAAGTTCACCACTGTTGCCTCCCTACTCTGCCTTCATTCCATTTCTTTCCCTTTCTCTCTCTACTCTTAGAGCTTGCATAGTTACATAGTTAGTCTATCCAGTTCAACCAATAGAAGGGAAAAAAATATACAATCCTATATATACAATCCTATGCCCACAGTTGATCCAGAGAAAGGCAAAAAAAAACAATAAAGCATGATCCAATTTGCCCAAGCAGGGGAAAAATGTCCTTCCTGATCCCCCAAGAGGCAATCGGATGTTCCCTGGATTAACTTTACCTATAAATGTTAGTACCCAGTGTATCCAGGAAAAAATTCAGGCCTTTCTTAAAACAATCTACTGAGCTTTGCTATAACCACCTCTTGAGGGAGTCTATTCTACATTATCACAGCTCTTATTATGAATAAGCCTTTCCGTAATTGAAAATTAAATCTCTTTTCCTCCAAACGTAAAGAGTGCCCCCTTGTCCTCTAGATGAATAACTCAACACCACGTTAACTATATGGACTATTGTTCTTATTTGTTTCATGGATCCTTATTTCTTCTTTCCTCACTCTCACTTTTTTGTTTTTTTTGTTTGTGAGAGATTTTAATGATAAACGGAGGAAGACGAGCCAGCCTTTTTTTTCATGGTATATCTTCAACTTTATAGTATAAATGTAGTAATCGAAAGCAACCAATCAGAATTGATTTTATTGAAATCATTCCATGATGGATTCTAATCGGTTGCTGTGGGTTTTGCACTAGCATTTGATCATTGTGCTGTTTTACTAATCAAGCCAGTTTATGTGATACAGCTCTTAGGCCCCTTTCACACAGGCTTTCCAATCAGGTCTGCCTTTCAGTTTTTTAGGTGGACCTGATTGGATGCTCCACCTACCCTTATGGGGCAGCGGATGCTAGCGAGTGAAAATGGACTGCCTGTCCATTTTCACCCAATCTTATCCGATCCTGTCCGCCAAATCCAGATGGATGGTGACCCTATTTTCCATCCGTCTGGGGGATCGGATCAGAAACTAGATAGAAACTCTGTCAGTCTCCTCTCTGTTCAGTAAACGTAGACAGACCTGTCATCCGCCTGCTCAGTGGGGATCCATGGTACGATCCCCCTGCTGAGCAAATTGGAGTCTGCCGAGTAGACCGCCCGTGTGAAAGGACCCTTACAAAGGCTTTTTCTGTTGCACTTTTTGGAGAACTTTTCAGTTACTGCGTGTCCTGAAATTACCTAGCTTGTGAAGTTCAAGTCTCCTTTTTCAGCTCTGAATTTAATGGATTACTAAAGTAATAGTGCTATAGATTGTATAAAAATGCACAAGGAGTACTTTTGGGCTGCTACTTGATTTAAGTTTAAGTTTTATTACCTTTTAAAGGGCATTTTACTATCATTATTATTGTTTGGCATGTTTTTCACTCCTATATTGAGGTTGTGCTGCCATGATTGTGCAGGAAGCAAAAATAATAGTATTACATTCTACCAGCAGACACATACAGTTTAAAAGAACTGTCACCATTTATCAGGGATCTGCCCTGATGCTGGCATCAATCTGATGTGTTGTGCAATACAGTAAATTCTTAGTTAACTGATTACATTTAATTACCCGTGTCGGAATATGCACCCATCTTAGTTTATCTCCTGGGACTGCATAATTTCCCTTATTTCATGCCTCGGTCCTTGCATCTGTAACGTGTTTAAAACTGTTAACTTAAAAGAGCTCAGAATGATAGCCTTGGCACAAGAAAATACAAAAGCCTGTAATAGCCATAATAATAGACTTGCTTGAAGGATACTGGTTGCCTTGACAACAATGTATGTGCAATACAAGATAATGTAACTGCTGGAGTGGAGGGTTCTGAGCTGCATATTAATAATCCCAGTTTGTTGTGAGGATTTGCTGATGTGTGGTTGCGCTTTCCTCTGCTGACGATTCATTAGATGGAATGTTATTGTTTCTATGCATCGAAAAAGGGCAAGAGGAGACAAAAAATGATTCCTATATGGTAGACACATAAATAACAATTTGTAGGAGATTAAGATGTGTGTAAAATGGCTTACTCTGTAGTACAAGGCATACATTGCATACACCGAGCTTTGAATTTTTCTCCACTCAGATTGCTCAGAATTGTGTTTCCTTGTTACATCTTTTATTTTTTTCATTTATATCTATATATATTAATATTTTTAACCACTTCAGCTCCAGAAGATTTACCTCTATTCCTTACCAGGCCATTTTTGTCAATACGGCACTACATTACTTTAACTGACACTTGCGTATTTGTGTAAGGCTGTACCCAAATAAAATGTATGTCCTTTTCCCCCACAAATAGAGTCTCCTTTTAGTAGTATTTGATCACCTCTGTGGTTTTTATTTTTTCCGCAAAAAAAAAACAATTTTGAAAAAAAAACAATATCTTTTACTTTCTTCTATAAAATATATCCAATAAAAAAATTTAAAACATCTAATTTCTTCATCAATTTAGGCCAATATGGCTTCTGCTACATATTTTTGTTTAAAAAAAAAAAAAAGAATCCCAATATGCATATATCGATTGGTTTGCACAAAAGTTATAGCGTCTACAAACTATGGCATATATTTATGGATTTTTTTTCTATGGATTCTGCTACATATTTTTGGAAAAAAAATAAAAATAAAATCCCAATAAGTGTATATCAATTGGTTTGCACAAAAGTTATAGCGTCTACAAACTATGAGACATATGAATTTTTTTTCTACTACACATGACGGCGATCAGTGACTTATAGCGGGACTGCAATATTGCGGCAGACAAATTGGACACTAACTGACACTTTTTTGGGGACCAGTGACATCATCATTATAGTGATCAGTGATAAAAATATGCACTGTATGAATGACACTGGCTGGGAAGGGGTTAACATCAGGGGTGATCAAAGGGTTAATTGTGTGCCTAGCTGGTGTGTCATTGTAGTGGTGGAGGTGCTTTTACTAGTGATACGCACTGAATGGTGTCCCTACTTTACAGGAACAAAGGGTCCATGCCTTCTGTATGGACAGAGCGGTAGAGAACGTGTATAGAACAATCAGCGGGTGCTGACAACGGTGCCATGGGACCTTCTGATAAGCTCCAGCTATGTAGATTCACAGCGGGAGCGAGCCCCTGGCGGTGCACACTCGCACCCCATACCCAAAATTGCAGAATCCCGTATATATACATGGTCCCGCACAGCGGTAAGCAGTAGCAGTAAAAGTGCTGTGGGGCAGTCAGCTAGTGTTTAACTTTACAGATGGTCTGCCTATGAGCCACAGCTGTTGAGGAGCTAAAGCTCTCAACCAATATAAAGTCAATAGATACAGAACTTCAACTGTGCTACTAAATATGCACAATATATACAAACACAATCACACAGCAAAATACACGACATTCAATTGACAATAAATGTGATATTTCATATATTACAATCTTATCTGTACAGAAAAATTCTTTCCAGTATATCTGTTCCTGAATCCTCCAATAATATCTGTATCTTCATTCTATACCTTTGTGATGAAGTCATTCCCAACATATCCATTTACAGCTAGTATAAGACCCCTATTACAGGAAGGTCATACTAGCTTAATAGAATTTAAATAACTTTTCTCCATAAATATACTATAATATTCGGCTGACCTTTGATTAATTTTCCACCAGGTGCTTCATAACCGGTGAAGAGATATGAAAAGGATCTATACAGCAAAATGTAATTAAAAACAATGAAGTAGCCACATCACATCTGTAATCCAATGGGAGCCTTAACAATGTCCAAGAGACAAAATGTGGTAGATTTACTAAAACTGGTGCACTCAGAAGCTGCTACAGCTGTGCATAATGGCTAATCAGCTTCTAACTTCAGCTTGTTCAATTAAGCTGTGGCAATAAAATCTAGAAGTTGATTGGTTTCTATGCCTAGCTGCACCAGATTTTAAACTCTACAATTTTAGTAAATAACCCCCAATGTGTCATGTAGGAAAGAGGTGTTACATTATATCTTAATGCTATTGCAACCCTGTGCATGGTCACTATTATCATTATTATTTTTATTGTACAGGATTTATATAGCCCCAACAGTTTGCACCATGGTTTACAAAATAATGGTAGACAATACAGATACAAGTTACAATTACAATACGATGCTACACAAAAGGACTAGGAGGGCCCAATTTTGAGAGCTTACAAATTAAAAGAGAGGGAAAAGTGATACAAAAAAATAGCAACTGCGGGGGAAATAATTAATGGAGAAGGTAATTTTAGTTTGAGGTAAATGTAGGATATGCTTTCCTGCAAAGATGAATTTTCCAAAGGTGGACAGAGTTGAAGATAGCCAGAAGTATTGGAGTAGGGATTTACAGAGGATGGAAGGGACTATTGGGATGTCCTGGAGGTGAGCATGGGAGGTGATCATGAAAGAACTAGAGAGCAGGCAGTCTTGGGAGGGACAAAGAGGATGGTTTGGGTGATATTCTGAAATAAGCATTGTGATGTAGCTCCAGATAGACTTGTGGATTGAATTGTATGTTGTTGTTGTTAGCACTGAATTTATTCATTGGGCAAACAGACACCAGTGGAGGGATTGACAGAGATGGGCAGCAGATACTGAGCGGTTGGTAATGTGGATGAGTAAGATAGGAGCTTTCATGACAGTGTGAATAGCCTGAGTAAAGGTTCCAATAAGGAGGAAGTTGAAATAGTCAAGGCAAGAGATAACAAGTGTGTAATTTAAAGGGGTTGTAAAGGTTTGTGTTTTTTCACCTTAATGCATCCTATGCGTTAAGGTGAAAAAACACCTGTCAGTGACTGGCCCCCCAGCCCCCCCATTTTACTTACCTGAACCCTCAATCTTGACCCGGAGGGGATGAGCTCTCTCTCTGGCCAGAGTACTCGGCTCTTTATTGGATAGATTGATAGCAGCAAAGCCATTGGCTTCTACTGTCAATCAAATCCAATGACACCTGCGCTGGGGGGCGGAGCCGAGTCCTGCATTCGATCTCTATGGACGCTGAATGCTGGACTCAGAAACGCGCCCGCAAGGTAACCCCCTCGGGGAATCGATTCTCCGAGGAGGTTATCAGATGTGGGGAGGAGCCATGAGAGCCGCCGGAGCACCACAGAAGACGAGGTTCAGGGCCACTCTGTGAAAAAAAGTTTTTTGAGGAGGAGCAGGTGGTCAACTGTATTGAAGGTAGAAGAAAGATTTAATGATATGGAAGAGTGACCATCGGTTATAATAGTTAGGTAGTCAATAGTGAGTTTTTGAATGGTTCTGGATGGTTTCTGAAGACCGTAAGGGGTTGATAAGATTGTTATTGGTGAGGTAGTAGTTCAGACAGTTGTAAACCAGACAGTCTATAGAAGCGAAAGCAAGAAGATGGGTCTTAAGTTGTTCAGACTGGTGGGGTCCAGTTGATAGCTTTTCAAGTATGGGGGTGACCAGTGCATTTTTTTAGAGGGAAGGAGAAGATGCCAGTAGAGAGAGAGAGAGATTAAAGATGTGGGTTAGACATAATAGAGCAAGAGGGTGAAAACAGGAGTTGTGAGGGGATGGAATCCAGGGGGCAGGTGCTTGGCTGGGCTACAAAGAAAAGTTGAGCAGCCTCCTCTGTAGTAACGGGATCAAAAGATACAATAATTGAATGTTGTGGTAGACCTGGTATATTAATTAGGGGAGATGTCTGGACAGTAATGATCTCATAATAAATAGCATCTATCAAGTTTTTTTTAAATTATTGGCAATGTCCTGGGCAGTAAGTGAGTTGGTTAGTGGGGGAAGAATGAGAGTAAGGGATGAGGGGGTGGTAATGAGAGTAAGATCATGGGTCTGTCTGACAGAACAAAGGGAGGAATTATATTTAGGAGGGTTGAGTTACACATGATGAAGTCTTGAAGGGAATGTGTTTTATGTCACACTCACTGAAGAACAGTCTTTGGAGACTTTGGGTGTCATCTACTTGCCACGATTGTAGTGGTCGGGACCCAAATCTGTTTAGTGAGGGGATCAAGTGTATCCAGGGATGATTAGAGTAAGGTGTTGTAGACAGAAGTGACCAGGTCAGGACAGGGAAGATATATATTATCATAGAGGGATTTGTAGAAGAATAAAGAAGAAAAGGATAAAAGCAGCAAGTGTTTCTATTGGTAACTGTTTTCTGCATGGAGGGATTGAGGGTTGAAGACAGGGAGACAGTGAATCTAATAAGGTTGCGATCAGAGAGAGGAAAGGGGGTACTGGAGAGGTTGCAAAGAGGTGGGAAGTCAAGAATGTCACCACCAGAGTGAGTAGGAGTGTGTGTCCATTGTCAAAAGATGAAATTAGGTTGAGAAGTTAAAATGTAGCAGGGATGTTAGCATTAACAGGGATGTTAAAGTCACCAATAATGATGGTGGGATAGGCAGTAGAGACAGTATAGACAGTAGAGTAGCCAGGCAGGGAAGTCAACAATTACAAGTAGGTTAACAGAGCTGAAGATAAAAAGGGCATGGACAAAAGTAAGCTTGCTACAAACAAAGCAGGCATTCTAGATGGCACATGAGAATAGAGGACTGGTTCCTGGAAGTTGGGGAATACAAATTAGAGTGTATAGATTGTGGCTGCTGACAGAAAAGAAGGGTGCTGGGTCTGAGGTAAAAGGTAGACAGTGGAGGTCCAAATCTAGGGGAAATATTCACAGAAGTTAGCAGAAGCATGAGAGTGAAGGAAATACGATAGGGGTGATATTTATAACTGGTCTTCACCAGTGCTTCTGATGGTGGAGATGGGCTTCACTGCGTGCTGGTGCTAGGTCGCAGTCCTCAGGATCTCCCCACCAGGAGGATGGCAAGCCAGGGTCCAGATGTAGCAGGTAGGGATGAAGCAGAAACAAGTCAGTAAACAAGCCAAAGGTTGGTAACTAGTGGTTGCAGCTTGGGATCAAGTATAAGCATAGTCAAGGAATAAGCTAAAGATCAGTAACAAATGGTTGCACAGTCAAGAAACAAATCTAGAGTCAGTAAGAGTGGTAGCGAAGATAAGGACAGTTGCAGGTGCACAAAGCAGCAACATATCAGGTAGAGAGAGAACAATAAGTGCAGAAGTACAGAGACCTGGCTTAAAATAGGAAGTTAATTGGAGGAGCAAACAGCTCAGTTACCTGCTCCTAAATACTCAAAAAGTACTTGGCTGGGCACTTAGCTGGGAAAAGGGAAAGAATGGAGGAAGGGAGATAAGGTAAGTATAAGCAGTTGTGAGGACCAGCATTAAAATGTGTATGGACCCTAAATCTGCTTTTTAATATGTTTTGCATATGTTGTTTTTTTATGTAGGAAAGGTGCATGATGGTCCTACCAGTAACAACCCTTCCTGTTAAGCTACTTCCTCATAATTAACAGCAGCATTGTCAACCTGACATGCAAGCTCCCGCAGTTGACTAATGGACTGATATCTGAAAGCCCATCTGAAGCCCAATGGCCAATTGAAGGAGCACAGCTGACGAGGTTATCTTTTTGCTCCCTTTTTCTGTAAAAGTCCTTTTTCAGTTCACCTGACAGTATAGCGCATGGCGATAGAGTCCTGGTGGCCTGAGAATTCGAACCCCCCTTCTCTCTGTCCTAATGCCACAGTGCATTGTGCAGAAAAATCACAGGTGGCTAAGAAAAAAAGAGAGGCAGGTACATATGCCTCTTTTATGTTAAAATATGTTTTATGATTTTATTCATATGTAGAGTATAAAGCAGGGTTCATCGCGAGTAGATAAGAGGTTTTGTACTCTTTATGCATAAGATATCTCCATGACAATGTGTTGTTTAGTCTTTCCGTGTCACGTCTGCTTTAAAAGTCTGTCCGCTAACGTTGCATGACAATCTTCAATCCCAAAGGACGCTATTTCTGGGGAAACAGGATGGAGGGGGCATGCGTGTGATGTCATCATGTGTCGGATGTTGACACCGTGGCCAACTCACTTCTTTCATATAATACCTGTGATACATGACTTTGATGTAAGCGCAATTCTACTTTTAATAAAGCCTACTTAAACGGTATTACACTATGAGTTTTCTCCCTATTACTATTTCACATATGTCTGTGTGAGGAGCGACTTTGTGAGCCTAGGAGGTGGCCTTTATCTATACACAATTGTTTTTGCAACACCTGAAGTGCCTTGCTATTGAAAAAGCCCTCTTTAGAGAAGGTTTTTGTGCGTGTTTGATTTCTATAATATGAGATCCATTTCATCTGGTAAGAGGCCATTTTTCAATATACTGAGCACCTTGAACACTGCAGCACTTTGGAATAGAATCTTTCATAAGCACTAAGCACTTACCACCATATATTTTATATGGACTTTTTAGGAAAAGATATATCACATGATGGTCTTTAATGTTTATCTCACAAGAGAGTGCACATCCAGACATATTGCATTTTGGTCATTTGCACTTGTACTTTATGCGCCTAGAGGCGATTCAGTTCGCATTGTGCGCTATACAAGTATTTCATTCATTCATTCATTCATGATCCTTTTTTCTTACATGTGGTTTCTCTATTTTTATTCATTTATAGGTGATATCACACAATTTTTCATTCATCTACTTTTTTATATTAACCCTTTTGGCTTTGCACTGTTATATGCACATGGTGAGTATTTGCCCTTATTTGTTGCATCAGGTATTTATTTTTGAATTTAAAGGAACAGCGCACCTAAACTTGTTACACTTTTTATACAGGATATGGAGAAAAGTGCAGTATCAAGACTATGGGGTTGATTTACTATAGGTAAGGAAAGTTGCACTTTGCGAGGGAATTTGCTGAAGAGCTTAAGCCCCATACACACTATCAGATTTTCTGCTGATTTTTGTCTTCAGATTTGCCAAAACCATATAATATGAGGTCAAACTTAGGAGTTTCAATTTGTATGCAGTCAGGCAGGCCCTTGTACTACATGGTTTTGGTAAATCTGAAGACAAAAATCAGCAGAAAATCTGATAGTGTGTATGGGGCTTAAGTGTACATGAGGGGAAGCTCTTCTGACTTCTGTGATCCAATCATGTGCATGCAAAAATTCAGTTTTTATTTTAGTTTCCTTGCACGTAATTGGCTATTCTTTGCATTCAGTAATCTCTAGAGGAAATCCCTTTGCAAAGTAAACATCCCCTTTGCCTTTAGTCGATCAAGGCATGGCAAAGATTAGAGGAACTGAATTTATTCTCTCTTGAGAAGAGGAGATTACAAATACACAATGGAATAGGTCCATATAGTGAGCTTGGTTTGAGTAATTCACATTAAGTTCATCACAGAGGACAAGGGGCACTCTTTACATCTATCAAAAAAGACATTTAATCCCCAAATATGGAAAGGTTTCTTCACAGTAAGTGCTGTGAAAATGTGAAATAGATTCCCTCCAGAGGTGGTTCTGGCCAGCTCAGTAGATTGCTTTAAAAAAGGCCTGGATTATTTCCTAAATGTACATATTATAATTGGGTACTAACATTTATAGGTAAAGTTGATCCAGGAAAGATTTTTTTTTCCCTGCTGTAGAAAATTGTATCATGCTTCGCTGGGGTTTTTCACCTTCCTCTGGAACAACTGTGGGTATTGGGTTGTGTATATGGGATTGTATGATTTAAAAAAAAAACACGTTTATTGGTTGAACTAGATGGACATGTGTCTTTTTTCAATCTGACTAACTATGTAACCCTATGACTAGTGTGTGGAGAAGTATGGGATACAAAGTACAAGTTCCACACAATACATATCCAGCAACAACTTATAAAATCGAAAATTAGAATTGTTATCAATAGAAAACATGTGCAGAAAAAAAAACAGAGAGTTAGCAGTTTCAGACTCATAAGTGGCAAACGTGGCAGTAAACATTTTTAGAAATTCACTCATCTCCACGCTTGAAGAAATACGCCCGGGTGATGCAAACTACATCTAACATTTGAAACTAAACATCATAGGAAGGACACATCTGGTGCAATCCTATCTTCAGCCATACCCAATTTACTTTTATTGATTTAGTCCACAGTGTGGGTCATTTTCTTGTTACGAGTTATCTGAATTATAATGAACATAGGTTGGCAAAGTGATTTAAGAACTTGATTCTGCAATGAGCCTAATAGACCTAGCATGTGATGCTATTTAGCTGTTGTCTAGCCCAACATTTAATGCTCCATTTGCCACCATTTTCTGCACAGGTCAAGATTGAAATGTTACAGTTGACCCTTTTTCCTAATCATTGGATTTTGCCAAGACTTTGTAATGTGACTATTTATTATAGAAGCTGGGTAACACCTGAGGTTTCATCAAAGATTATTCATTTATACGATATTGGAGGTTTTCAAGTCATATTCGTGGCTTGTAAAAATGTATCTGTATGTTTGTATAATAGTATTCTTCTATGAAACACTGGGTATAAAATTCTGTGTGCGAATACTACTATGAATCAGAAGAAATAGAATACTTTAACAGCAATTTCTGTTTTGCAAGAACAGTCAGTTTAAAATCCCCATTGGCTTTACATAATATAATGCTGCATGCACATTTTCTTGTTATTTGTGACATAGAATAGCACCCACCTGCACGCTGAAAGTTAGAATTTACAAAGAAGGTCCTAAGGGTAAGTTAATGGGGAGTGATTATTATTGTATCAAACTCTACTGCATATAGAGTAGATTTTTGTCCAAGAATGAAAAGCACTGACAGAACCTTCAACATAACCCGCTCCTTCAAGTAGAGAAGAAATTAGTTTTTGCCTGGTGCTCTCATATTTTGCCTTTGAAAAAATTATACTTGTCTTGAGCAGATCAGGCTTCACGTGGATACATTTTAGAAGACATGGGAATATACGCCATCAGATCTTGAAACTATAATGTTCATTATAATGTTCATGTGCCCTATCAATTAGATTTTCTCGCCAAAACTTTCTCTTTTTTCAATGTTCATTATATGTTTAAATGTCATAAGTAGTTTAGGCTTATATATGCTTATATGCTTCTTTATTTTTATATTTAACATTTTAATTTGATTTATTTATTTATATTTAATTTATATTTACAATTATATACTGTGTGTATATATATATATATATTTACACTATATTACCAAATGTCTGCCTTTACACGCACATGAACTTTAACGGCATCCCAGCATTAGTCCATAGGGTTCAATATTGAGTTGGCCCATCTTTTGCAGCTATAACAGCTTTAACTCTTTTGGGAAGGCTGTCCACAAGGTTTAGGAGTGTGTCTACGTTTGACCATTCTTCCAGAAGCACATTTAAGAGGTCAGTCACTGATGTTGGATGAGAAGGCCTGGTTAGCAGTCTCTAATTCATCCCAATGGTGTTCTATCGGGTTGAGGTCAGGACTCGGTGCAGGCAAGTCGAGTTACTCCACCCCAAACTCGCGCATCCATGTCTTTAACGGACCTTACTTTGTGCACTAAACCTTATGGACAGCTTTCCTAGAAGAGTTGAAGCTGTTATAGCTGCAAAGGGTGGGACAACTACATTTTAAACCCTACAGACTAAGACTGGGATGCCATTAAAGTTCATGTGCATGTAAAAGCAAGCGTACCAATGCTTTTGGTAATATAGTGTATATCCTATATATCATGACATATAATACTGTATATAACATTATTCATCATATATATCATAACATTATAACCACTCACCTTATATTGAGTAGGTCCCACTTTTGTCACCAAATCAGCCCTGACCCATCAAAGCATGGACTCCACTAGGCCTCTGAATGCATGCTGTGGTATCTGCCATCAAGTAGCACCAAGTAGCAAGTCTTTTAAGTCTTGTAACGCCGCTTACACATGACTGGACTTTTCGACGGACTAGGTCCGACAGAACAAATCCACCGGACAATTTGATTGTGTGTGGGCTTCATCGGACCTTTGCTGTCTAAAAATCAGACGGACTTTAGATTTAAAACATGTTTCAAATATTTCCGACGGACTTGAGTCCAGTCGAAAGATCTGTTCGCCTGTATGCTAGTCCAACAGACGAAAACCAACGCTAGGGCAGCTATTGGCTACTGGCTATGAACTTCCTTATTCTAGTCTGGTCGTACGTCATCACGTTTGAATCCGTCGGACTTTGGTGTGCTACTGTGCTTGTGTGTGGTCAAGTCCGTTAGTTCGGAAAGTCCAATGGAACTCAGCTGAAAGTCCGTTGGGAAAAGCGTCGGACCCAGTCCATCGAAAAATCTGGTCGTGTGTACGCAGCATTAGTTGCAAGGTGAGGCTTCCATGGATCAGACTTGTTTTTCCAGCACTTCCCACAAAGTTAACATCTCTAAAACACCTTCTTCCATTGCTCTGTGGTCCAGTCCTGATATTCATGTGCCCATTGTATGCACTTTTGGCTGTGGACATGTGTCAGCATGGGTGCCCTGGCTGGTGTGTGACTATGCAACCCCATACGTAACAAACTACAATGCACAATGTGTTCTGACACATCGGCAACAGCATTACCTTTTTCAGCAATTTGAAATATAGTGTCTCCTCTTTAAATAAAATTGGACTACATGGGCCAGCCTTTGCTCCCTACATGCATCAATGGCTGCCCATGAACCTGTCAATGATTTTTTTCTTTCTTGGACCATACTTGGTAGGTCATGATGACTGTAGACCATGAACATTCCAAATGCTGTAGTTTTGGAGACGCTCTGACCCAGTCTTCTAGCCATTACAATTTGGCCCTTGTAAAAGTTGCTAAAATCCTTATGTTTGATAACTTCTTGCGTTTTCAACACATCGACTTCAGAGATAATGTGTTCACTTGCTGCCTAATAGATCCCAACTGCTTTCAGGTGCCATTATAACAAGATAATCAATGATATTCATATCCATAAATATTCAAAATATTAATTTGTCTGTGGTCATAATGTCATGGCTGATCAGTTTATAGTTTAAAAAGAGAGAACAGCTTTTTTCTTTCAGACACCCTGTTTCTAATTGAAAGCTGAAGCCACACAGAAGGAAATGTGTGTGTTGTGTGCAAATGTCAGTTATTAAAGCAGAAATTTAGTCATTTTTTTAAACTTTCCATCTATTAAATCTTCTGCCCTTGTTGTTTTAACTTTGGATAGTAAAACATTTTTTTTTCTGCCAGTAAACACCTTATACAACCCACTTCCTGTTTCCTGTCTGGTAAAAAGTCTAGGAATCATGAGAATTTGCCAGGAAGGGAAGGGGGATAAGTCATAAGAGGGCCAATGAGAGCTGCAGAGCTGTGGGTGTGCCTCTGTGTGTCTGTGTAAATCCAGGAAGTAAACAGGCAGCAGCTTCAGCTGCCCACAGTTAAAATGGTTGCAGCCAGAACCAGTGGAGGGAGATTTCTGCCACATATTTGGCAAGTACAGAATCACAGTATATATAAAATAATATGCAAAGTGGTTAGAGTGAAGCTTCAGAATGGCAAAGATGTTTTTATTACAAATTATGTGAGAAGACTGCAGTTCCTCTTTAAGTTATTAAGATCTGTAAACAATAGGAGCATAGAGCTTCACCGGGTGGTTGGATATTATAATACAAAGTATACATTTACAATGTTTAAGCTATATTATCTGATTTCAAATAAAAACAAGTAGTTTGTATTTTTCAGTGCTGAAAAAAGAAAAACATGTACAAAACGACTTTTACGTTCCATTTAAGTGCAGCTTCCAAATAAGTCTGGAGAAAATACATGCTGTGGCTATTGTTTAATTCGTTGCTCCTGCATCTTCTGGTGGTGATGGAACACCCTTTATGCTGCATGTCACAGAAATCCTTGTTATTAAAAAAAATGCCAGTTCTAAGACATTTATCACAGCTACCAATCGCATTCAGATCTGCCTCAGTCATTTATATGTGATTGATGATGCAGCAAGAACGTTGGGGGCAGGGACTGAAAAAATGGTTCCATTTTTTTGTATGTCCCTGTTGAATATGTCAATAATAAAGTAAAAAGTAAACTATTATGTCCATTGTTCTTTAAAAAAAAAAAAAAAAATCTGACCACTCTGCATTCTGTAAAACAGTATGGAATGGGTCAATTTTTAGAGCTCACTTTTTGTCAAATTGGAAAAAAATGATAGGCAAAGTGCAGTGTTTTTGTGGGTGATTTCTCTCCATGGAAAACATGTTTAATATATTGTTGCCTTTTTAGAAAGAAAGGTAACTATGATATATTGCATACAAATGTTTCAGATTTACTTTTTATCCAATGGGTGGAGCTCCAAGGTCCTGTTTACCTGCTTCCCGACCGCCTCACACAGATATACTGCGGCAGAAGGGCACGTACAGGCAGATTAACGTACCTGTATGTTGCCCTTTAAGCCCTTGTACACACGGTCAGACATTCTGACAACCAAAGACGGACGGATTTTGTCCGTCTGATTTTGTCCGAAACTGTTGCATACACACGGTCGGACAAAGTTGTCGGAAAATCCGACGTGATGACGTTATTTCGTTAAGACAGGACTACGTTCACGCTAGTAGCCAATAGCTTTGGTGTAGGAATTTGATCTGAGCATGCGTGGCACTTTGTCCGATCGAAATTCTCTACACATAATCGGAGTATGTCCGATGGAAGCATTTTGTCTGAAAATTTTACCAGCAAGTTGGAAAAGTTGGTCCGTCGGATATTCCGATGGAAACAGTCCGATGGAGACCACACACAGTCGGAATATCCGACCGTGTGTACAAGGGCTAAGAGGCGGCTCGGGGGCGTGCCTGCCGGGAGCTCCATGACCGTGATCGTGGATCCCGCGGACCCGATGTGTGCAGGGAAACCCACGATGAGGAAGAACAGGGAGATGCTAATGTATTATTATTATTATTATTATGCACGATTTATATAGCGCCAGCAGTTTACACAGCACTTTACAATAGGGGGAGACAACACAATTACAGTACAACACAAAACGTACAGGAGGGCCCTGCTTGTAGAGCTTACATTCTAAAGGTAAGGGGTGGTGGTACAAAAGGTAATAGCTGCAGAGAATGAATTGATGGGGCTGGCTTGGGGACAGTTGTTAGGTGGGTGTGGGATAGGCTTCCCTGAATAAATGAGTTTTCAGGGATCTCCTAAAGGTGGACAGGGTAGGGGCTGATCGGATATACTGGTGCAGGGAATTCCAGAGGATGGGAGATGCTCTGGAGAAGACTTTAAGGCAAGCATGGGAGGAGGTAAGAAGGGAGCTAGAAAGCAGGAGGTCCTGGGAGGAGCGGAGGGGGCGATTTGGGCGATATCTGTAGATGAGGTTGGTGATGTAGATGGGGGTGATGTTGTGGATGGCTTTATATGTTATGGTTAGCATTTTGAATTTTACATGGTGGGGTAGGGGAAGCCAGTGAAGGGATTGGCAGAGAGGGGCAGCAGTCACGGATCAATTAGTGAGGTGTATTAGCCTAGCAGCAGCATTCATAATAGACTGAAGGGGGGATAGCATGCTTAAGTGTAGGCCATTAAGAAGAGAGTTTCAGTAGTCAAGGCGGGAAATAATCAAGGAGTGAATGAGTTGCTTTGTGGTGTCATTAGCCAGGAAGGGTCGAATTCTGGAGATATTACAGAGGTGAAGGCAGCAGGATTTAGCCAGTGATTGGATATGGGGGCTGAAGGAGAGGTCAGAGTCGAGGATTACACCCAGGACCCTGGCATGTGTGGAGGGACCAATGGTTGTGTTTATGATATTAATGGTGAAGTCACGGGGGGGGGGGGGGGATTGTGAAGGAGGAAATATAACAAGCTCAGTTTTAGAAAGATTGAGTTTTAGGAAGTGGTGTGACAGCCATACTGATGTGTCATTCAGTAAGTTTGAGATCTGTGAGGAGATCGAGGGGGTGCGTTGAGGAGTGGAGAGATAGATCTGGGTGTCATCAGCATAGAGGTAGTATTGGAAACCATGGGAGGTTATCAACTGGCCCAGGGAAGAGGTATAGAGCGAGAATAGGAGGGGCCCAAGGACGGAACCTTGGGGTACCCCAACAGAAAAAGGAAGGGGAGCAGACCAGATGGAGTTGTAAGTGACACTGAAAGTGCGCTGAGATAGGTAGGAGGAGAACCAGGATAAAGCAATGATAATGTAAACAAGCATCTCCCCCTTCTGCCTAGTGACACTGACACTGATCAGCTCTCCCTGTAATCGGGAGCTCTGATCAGTGATGTGTCACACACAGCCCCTCCCCCCCAGAGTAAGAATCACTCCCTAGGACACACCTAGCTCCTACAGCGCCACCTAGTGGTTAACCCCTTCACTGCTGGTGACATTTTTATAGTAATCAATGCAATTTTTTAGCATTGATCGCTGTATTAATGCCAATGGTCCCAAAAATGTGTCAGAATTGTCTGATGTGTCCGCCATAATGTTGCAGTACTGAAAAAAAACGCTGATCGCCACCATTAGTACTAAAAAAAATTATCAATAAAAATGCCATTAAATTATCCCCTATTTTGTAGATTTTATAACTTTTGCGCAAACCAATCAATAAACACGTATTGCGGTTTTTTTTACCAAAAATATGTAAAAGAATACAGATCAGCCTAAACTGAGGGAAAAAACGTTTTTTTGATATATTTTTTGGGGATATTTATTATAGAAAAAAGTTATAATAGTTTAATACTTAAAAAAAAGATACAAAACATCACCTTAAAGTAGTTCTAATCATTTTTTTCCTTAATGCATTCCCTGCATTAAGGTAAAAAACACCCCAATAACTGTGTGTCTATGGATGCACGCAGTCCAGCTTGAAAGCACATGGGTGACCCCCATATCACAGGGATTGCTTGGAAAAAGGAACAGACAGTGCCAAATAAGATAAAGGTACCACGGGCAAGTATAACCTCTTTTTTTTTTAAATAGCTTATAGAATCACTTTAAAAACTGCTAAATATGTCTAAATAAAATTGACCACATACAATTGTAGTTTTCTTTTAAAGAATACAGGCTGGTTATACACAATATTATGTGTCTGAATTATGATTAAGCTCAATTTAAATGCATTAATATAACAGCAGGGAATGGCTTTAATAGACTGATAAAATGTTTATATTAAAGGTAATGAATTTGCAAATATAGTTGTCTAACAAAGCATGAGGTATAAGATCATTGATGGATTTCTAATTACTACAATGTTTAATAGGTAAGTATTAATATCCAGGTAATAGAAAGGGAAAATTATGAGAGGCATCAAATGTAAACTAGTGATTAGTGGTTTGCAGATTTCATTATAATATTAGTGTTTATTGGGCCGATCTGTTTACATGATTAAGGGAAATTCAATGAGACAAGGTAGACTATTTACACACAAGTAATATACTGTATATCATCTTCAATTTTTACCCCAGCGTTTCTTAAAGAACAAGTCCACCCAGAACCACCCAGAACCAATATTTACGTTTTTTGGTAGATGCTGGCATGGTAAATCAGCTACTTCTAGCTCTAAGTTAAAGTGGTTGTAAACTCTTACATATACCCACTGCAATGACAAACCTCTGTTGGTAAGCAGAGATGAAACAAATACTCCTACATACGTTGTACCTGTTTATCTGCAGAAGTATCTCCTCTAAAGCCTTCTAAAACACATAGATCAAAGTTTTTTTTCTCAACCCCAATAGGCAGGGGGCATGGATCTGACCTCACTCACTGCAAAGCACAGGGAGGAGAGATGAGTGTAATCTGAGACCTGAGTGGAGGAAAAGGACATACCAGCCTCTACACAATCTTGAAGGCAAACATGCACAACTTAGATTGTCAATCACCTGTTGTGTGCTATATTGGGGAGGGGAGCCATCTCCAGAGATTCTGTGGTGCTAACATAAACTGTCAGAAATTACTAATGCAGATAGGAGAGGAAACAAAGAGTATGCAGAAATCACACTTTGTGCTTTGGATTGAGGCTAGGACACACTATAGAGGAATATGATCTGTTCATTTTTTCTCAGAGGTTTACAACAACCTTTAATGTCTGTCCACCTGCTGATGTCATCACATGCTCTCCCTGTTAACTGTTTGTTGGTGCATTGCTGTAACATAGGAGGCCTGCCTAACTGACAGCCCATGGGTTACATGAGGTCATAAGGGTTCCAATCCTGAGGGCTATGTAAAATAAGTTTCTTGTGATCATTCCCCAGTGACACGATTTCCAAGGTGCCTCTTACCTTCTCCTATGCAGTGACGTAGGTAACTCAGTTAAAATAAATGTAGTTCTAACTGATTACTCTTCCCCTCATGGTAACACCATTCCCATTACTTGGGTGGCGTTACCATAATTACATCTACCGCCCGGGACCAGGTAGACAGGACTAGTGAAGGAAGTGAATGTCGCCGCCTCGAGGTGTCAATCTCGCCGGGTATGGATTTAAAGGAGAACCCCTACGCCAAAAAAATGTCATGGGGGTCCCCCCAAGGTCCATAGCAGACCCTTATCCGAGCATGCAGCCCAGCCGGTCAGGAAAGGGGGTGGGGATGAGCGAGCGCCCCCCCTCCTGAACCATACCAGGCTGCGTGCCCTCAACATGGAGGGGTGCTTTGGGGAAGGGGGGTCCTGCGGCCCCCCACCCCAAAGCACCTTGTCCCCATGTTGATGAGGACAAGGCCCTCTTCCTGGCAACCCTGGCCGTTGGTTGTCGGGGTCTGCAGGCGGGGGGCTTATCAGATTCCGGCCCCCCACCCAATGTGAATGAGTATGGGGTATGATGTACCCATACCCATTCACCTGGGGAAAAAAGTGTTAATAAAAAAAACATAACACAAGGTTTTTAAAGTACTTTATTAGACATCTCCGGGGGTCTTCTTCCGACTTCGGGGGTCTTCTCGCTAGGCTATCTTCTTACAGCTCTTTTACTAGCGTTGGCCCGGTCTTGTCGCTGTCACCGCCGGTGCCTTCTTCTTCTTCCACCTCTATATGAGTGGTTGGAGAATATAACTTAGTGTATTGTCACCTATCGTAGTCCCAGTTTCTATAAACAAAGCAAGCCTAGCCTACTGGTACATGGATGTCCCAAGGAATGCCATGTTTACTGACTAGCCAGTACAGTTGGTTAAAGAAAGGAAGAACAAAAAAGTCACAGTTACTTTGCTGAGTAACTAATTACTTTCCAATGTAGTTAACCGAGTTACTAATACAATTACTTTTTGGGAGAAGTAAATTTGAACTTAACTAATTACTTTTTTAAAGTAAGATGACCAACAGTGCTCCTATGCCACTGCTCCCTCACTGGTCTGACCATTACTATTTCACTCCAACAGTGCTAATTACAAGGGAGCGCAATACTGCAGCCTTCTGGTCAAGTATTGAAAGTAAAGTTTTGAAGACCAGGCACAAAATAGAGCAAAAAGCTATGCATACTGGTGTCTTATCCACTGCTATACCCAATCCAGCAAAGAGTATGGCTCTCAAAATTTATATTTTGTGCATTCTGTCCAAAGTATCCCCCTGTTGCTCTTTCATAAATTTGGGGCTGCCTCATTAGGCAGATATAAATCTCCATCATAGACTTTGCACACCAAAGTAGAATCTAATACAGTGTTCATATCCAGCACTTCCCTCCTACAGTTCTAGGGAGGTTTTTAATGCTGTCTGAGTTCCTGCATTTGATTTTGAACCCTCTTTGCAGTCATTACACATTTTTAACCTCCTCCCTATGGACAGCTTGTGTGCACTCTCTAGAGAGACGCAACTCTTTATAGTGGTGCAATCTGTGACTGCTGTGTTCACCAATCATTTTACTGGGCCACTGTAAGTGGCCCTGGTACCATGTAATTGCTGTGACCAATCCCAGTGATCACAGTTACAGTAGTAAACAAGGCTTTCATTAATAATGTCTTAATTACTACTGTGTGATCTATGTGATTGGTCACAGCAAACACATGGTACCAGGGTCAATCACAGCTGCCCTGTACCATGTGATAGCTGTGACCACAACATTACAGTAATAAACAAAGGTTTAATGAATGAAACCGTTGAATAGTTTTCACTAGTTCCAGTGTTTCTGATCATATATTCCCTGATCACCACCACTCTAGCCGCATTC
This sequence comes from Lithobates pipiens, assembly GCF_037356315.1. Classification (NCBI taxonomy): domain Eukaryota; kingdom Metazoa; phylum Chordata; class Amphibia; order Anura; family Ranidae; genus Lithobates; species Lithobates pipiens. The sequence goes on from NW_027507785.1 coordinate 102,586,542, forward strand.
TCCTAATTATGGTCACATCAGTTACAATCCCTGATCCCCACCACACCAGTTATGATGTCCCTGATCACTGCCACACCAATTACAGTGTCCCTGATCACCACCACAGTCATAGTGTGACCATAAAGACTTATTCACATGTGTATTGTATTGTGATTTTCACCTGTACTGACCCTGGTGTGTTTGTGTGTTTACTGAAAACATTTGTGCCTGTTTCCCCGCCCCATCCTTTACCTGTTTTCTGACCATGTCTCTGTCTTCACCTAAACTGACCCATTTGCACATCTGACTGATGATGTTCCTGAGAGACACCAGTCCCAGGCATGCCTTGTGCACAACTGCATTCCCAGAACCACAGGAACTCTTTTGTTCTTCCTTTCTTTAGCCAACTGTAATGCCTAGTCAGTAAACATGGCAATCCTTGGGACAGCCATGTACCAGTAGGCTAGGCTTGCTTTGTTTATATAAACTGGGACTACGATAGGTGACAATACACTAAGTTATATTCCCCAACCACTCATATAGAGGTGACCATTACAGTACACTGGTTTTGAAACAATTGGTTGATTTTTTTTATATACAAGATACAATGTCTGACACATAATAATCAGTCCAAAAAGTGAAAAATTCTCAGACATGTGATATTGCCATACTTAGAAGGAGTAACAAAATGTGTTTGGAGGTGAAAATCTAAGTATGCTTATGTTGTGTGTGATAAATATCCTATTAAATTAACACTTTGCATAAAAAAATAGTTTCTATTTTCATTCTGCATTTTCCAAGTCTCCAAGACGCACTATGCCTCTTGGAAAATACCTTGGGATGTTTGCTTTCCAAAATGTGGTCATTCTGTGTGTATTTCCATTGTCCTGGGGCTCCAGGGCCTCCAAAAATGTAATAAGTAGTCAGGAAATTAGAAGTGTAATGTATGCCCCTAGAACACTTGAAGGCGCTCCTTGGATTTTGGGCCCCTCTGTGTGGCTAGGCTGTGAAAAAGTCCCACACATGTAGCATCACCAAACTCGGAAGGAGTAGTAGAATGTGTTTTAGGGTGTAATTCTAAGTAGGCCTATGATATGTGCTAGAAATATCTAATTAATTGACAAGTTTGTATAAAAAAATATATTTTCATTTTCTTTCCTGCATTTTCAAACAAAATGTGGCAAAAAATGACATTATCAGAAGACTCACTTTGCCTTTCATAAAATACCTTGGAGAGTTTGCTTTCCAAAATGGCATCATTTGTGGGTGTTCCCACTGTCCTGGGGCTCCAGGTCCTCCAAAAATGTGATAGGTAGTCAGGAAATTAGATTTGTAATTTTTGCTTCTTGAAAGCACAAAGATGCTCCTTGGATATTGTGCCCCTCTATGATGTGTGTGAAATAACAACTTTGTGGATAAAAAAAAATATTTTATTTAATTTCTTCATTTTCCAAAATATTTTGACATGTCACGGTCATCAATTAGGACTGATTTAAATTAGGGATGGGCTTGATGCGTTCAACTCAAACATCAGCTGTTGGAGCTTTCAGCGAGTTCACCCGCCATAGAGCGCCCGATAATGCACTGCGAGATCACGGTGCATTGAATGGCTACTGATTGGCCAGATCATGCACCTGATCTACCTGCTTTGGCCAATCACAGCACGATGTGCTGTGAGAGCCATGATTGGCCAAAGACAGGGTGCCTTTAACAAGGGGACCCCCAGATCCCGACACCCCCTATGTGAATGGGTATCAAGTATATTGTACCCCTACCCATTCACCAAAAAAAGTGTCAAAAAGTGAAAACCATAACAGAAAGTTTTTGATAATTCCTTTATTAAAAAAAAAAAAAAACAGTGTCCTGCATCCATCTTCAATCACGCCGACACCCGAAAAATTTTTATTTTTTTTTAAAAACTCTGCCTTGATGGGAGGTCTGCAAATGTCTCTTGGCTTCAACAAGAGAAAAGACAGCAGTCCCCGGAGGCCTACCACAGAGGCAGAGTTTTTTTGGGTCTATCGAGCGGCGTGATTGACAATAGATGTACATCATGGGACACTGTCTTTTTCTTTGTTAAAAGGGGCTTACAGATTCTGATAAGCCCCCCACTGTACAGGCAGATTAAGCCCCTGTACACACGGTCGGAGATTTCCATAACCATTTTGCCCGTCGGATTTTGTCCAACGGATCTTGTCCGAAACTGTTGCATACACACGGTCGGACAAAGTTGGCGAAAAATATGATCTTTCAGAACGTGATGACGTAATTTCATTACGATGGGACTACATTCAGGCTAATAGCCAATAGCTTTGATGTAGGAATTTGATCGGAGCATGCGTGGCACTTGGTCCGATCAAAAATGCTCTACACATGATCGGATTAGGTCCGACCGGCCCAGTTGGTCGGGAAATATTTCCAACATATTGGAAAATTGGGTCCGACGGAGATTCGGACGGAATCAGTCCGATGTATACCACACACAGTCGGATTATCTGACAACACGGCCCGATAGGACACATTCCGACAGATTCTCCGACCGTGTGTACAAGGCTTAAGGGGACCCCCAGGCATGATATTTAAAGGAATATTTCATTTTTTTGTTTCACTTTAGGCATTATTAATTTATTATATTATATTATTTATTTATTTGCTCCTGAAAAAATACTTAATGTGATTGTAGCCATATTAGTGCAATTGTGACAGAGAAAATTGAGTACTGTTTGTGATACTTTTTTTATTTGCACTAACATACAATTTTTCAGGACAAGCTTTCGGGCTTGGACCTTGAAGAAGGGGACATACCCCGAAAGCTTGTCTGAAAAATTGTATGTTAGTGCAAATAAAAAAAGTATCACGCACAGTACTCAATTTTCTTTCCTGAAAAAACAATTGTTTTAAAAACTTTTTTATTTGCAATGATACATGTCCCCTGGGGCAGTACCCCGGTCCCCATGCATTTTTTATGGCAATAAACTTGCATATAAGCCTTTAAAATTAGGACTTTTGATTTTTCATGTTCGTGTCCCATAGACTTTAATAGGGTTTGCATGTTGGATAGAACTTTTTGCCTGTTCGAGGTGTTCTCGAACTGGGGGGTATTCGGCCCATCCATAATTCAAATATATATGTCATAATTCGTAATTTGTAGACTCATAGACTAAATAATATAAACTAATTTGGGTTATTTTTACCAAAGAAAAGTAATTTTTGAAATGTTATTGTTTATATAGCAATAAATAAAAATAAAAAGACAGTGGTAATTAAATATCATAAAAAGAAACCTCTAGCTGACTCAAGAAATTATAAAATCATAATTTGGCTATACTATTGCATGACTGAGTAATTGTCATTCAAAGTGTGACAGTGCTGAAATCTGAAAAATGGCCTGGATTTACAAATTGTGAAAATTGTCCAGATTTGAAGTGGTTAATAGACCTATGGAGGATTGCATCTTCTGACAATTATTTTAATGCTGTCAGCGCCTTCTTGTTGCAGTGACAACTGTACCGCCATTTCATGGGGACAAGAAAACTCCTTTCCACTCTACCCAAAAAAACATTTGGCTTGAATTAGGCATTAACAAACTCGTGAGTGCCCGAATTTGTCACCCATGTCCACTGTGAATGCACCATGCAAAGTTTATCACAATACTTTTTATAAAGAAACATTTTTCAGGTTAGAAAGTTTATTTTATTTTTTATTTTTTTTGTATTACACACACACACATGTTATTAAAATTAAAAGGGCAAATTAAAAAAGCCGAAGGGAAAATGTAGACAGATTTCTGGAAATGTTGTTGTGTTCATCAAATGCAATTTGCTAATGACATCGTTTTTCACACAAAAGAATGCACTACATGACTCCATCCGAAGGCTTTTTAATTATCTACAAATGACAGAAAATAAAATTGACCTATAAACACTGCACTTCAAGATGACTTCCCATGTAGAAATATAAATGCAGGAACAGTATACAAAGTGTTGGTTATTAAGTTTAGCAGATATTTCTAAGGTAATTAGTGCTGAGGATAACACTTAACACATGTTACTTGTGTAACTTTATGATCTAATAGGCCAAGTACTTGGAGGTGTCTGTCAACACTGTTAAAGCGTGTGCAACTTATCATTTCTGCTTGTTATATCTTTTTCAATTAAAGCTCAGGAAAGTCTTATATATGCAAAGTGTAAGGCTATTTACTTTTCTTTTCGCCGCCCAGTCACAGACAGGATAAGGGACAAGACCTCTTATGCCGCGTACACACAACTGGACTTTCCGGCAGAAAATGTCAGACGGAATAATTTCATCGGATATTCTGATCGTGTGTGGGCTTCATATGACTTTTCTTTCAAAAATTCTGATAGACCTAGAAATAGAACATGTTTTAAATCTTTTCGACGGAATCAATTCCTATCGGGAAAACCATTTGTCTGTTTGCTATTCCAACGGGCCAAATACGACAAAATGGCAGCTATTGTCTACTGGCTATTGAACTTCCTTTTCTAGTCCCGTTGTACATCATTGTGTTCTAAACGAACGGACTTTGGTGTGATCTTGTGTAGGCAAGTCCGTTTCAGCGGAACTCCGTCGGAAAAACTGTCAGAGTTTATTCTGATGGAAAGTCTGATCATGTGTACGCGGCATAAGTGTTATTAAGTGTATTTCCACTAGTTCTCCTAGTTTATGAAGATCTTTGGCAACTTTGTTTGCAATAGATAACCCTGCCTGTACCGTGTTGGCAGATCTTCAGATTGTAATCTACATTTGAACACTCTCTGCCCTATTAAAGGGTTCAAGCTGTAGAAGCTGCATTGCATTGAATGCCAATAAGGGGAACCTCAACCTATCTTTAGGACAGACTCACTCTGACAATTATTCAAAAAATACTTGCAGTTAGACATGTGCGGTTCACTTTATTCTGAAAGAATATTCGGACAAATGTTTTGTTATTCGGAGATTCGGATATATCCGAATACCCGAATTACAATATAAACAAATTGGGACTGCAATTCAAATTGAATTTTAAATTGAACTCCAGTCATATTCTAACTACACATAATGCTGAAATCAAAGACTGTGTGTTTTATTGGAGTACCATTTCGAAATAATGCTGTTTTTGTTATGCCAAAGGTGATTTAAGTTGTACTCAGTTGCTGAAGATCTTTCTCTTGTTTGTTCACTTTGCTGCATTCAAATTGAAAACAATATAACATTTTCGTTTCGACCGATTCGAAAATTTAACGATTTGAACATTTTGAATCAAAAAAATCCATGAATTCAAAGAAAATTTGAAAATTAGGAATAAGAATTGTGAATATGAATTTAACGAATCAACAGAATTGTACTAATCTAAATAACTAAAATCAAAACAAATGTTTTCCCCATGCACATGTCTACTTGCAGTCAGCCATGAGGCCTTCTAAAGAAAAATATTGAAAAGGTAAGAAATATTAAATATAAAATGTAGGCATTCTGTGTGAATGGGAACACATAACAAACATATAGTGGGGTTTTACTTCAAAAGTGGAAATAAACTTTACCTTCAGCTGAAAAATCAACTCTCCTGCCCTAAAGGACAATATAAATTTGAGGACAAATGGACAGCGATGCAAACCCCTTGGCGGGGAAAACAGCTCCCATACATGTGGTTAATTTGCATATGTGACTGGTTGCCTGGACTTTAGAATTCAGGGAGGTTGAAAATAAAACAGTACAGACAGGAAAGGAATTTAACATTACACGTGGTTTACATAAAGTAGCTATAACAGGAATTAAAACAATTATTACTCAATTATACTCAATAGTACTCAATTATAAACAATATTGTAACACTTTTTAAAATTTGCTGCTGTTTTGTACAATAAGCACATCAATTATTGCTATACAGTATAAACTCTCCATGTGTCTTCTACATCAGGAGCTTCTTTAGATAGGGTTGGTTTTGTAATGACTATCACTTGGTGATGTGGCTGATATAAATAGGGGGCAGCTTGGGTAGGTATCATGGAGGCTGCAGGCAGATTGCTACATTGGTTACAAACAAGAAGGGTTGGAGGGGGCTCAGGACAATCCCCATTGGCCACTATTAGATGATTATCTGTGATTCAGGAATGAATTAAGACCACAGGAGCCCCTTTGTGGCAGACAGTATATCTAAGAAATATGATGAGGTCATGGTGGGGTTTAAATAAGTAAGTAAGTAAGTAAGTGTCTGCCATGGAATACGAATGTACAGCTCCCATGCAGTGATGTATTTTTCCATTTACTATGGAAGACCTTAAATAATCACTTATCTGACCCAAAGATTTTTTTAGTCCCCTTTAAGAAATATTTGGACATTTGCACGTGTTTCGTATTGCTCAATTATTTAAGTGTGACTCTACTTTTAGTAAGAAAGACAAAGCCTATGGACAATCTATGTAAATTGCAAGGATTTTACCAAGATTGTTGCAGATTTCTACCATTTTCCGTTCCTAATGCCGCGTACACACGTACACCAACTATCCGGCGGACTTAGTCTGACGGACTTCCCGCCGGACTGTCCGGCGAACTTTCCTAACGAGCTACTTGCCACACACGGCACTTTTTCAGCGGACTAATACGGCGTACTAAGTCCGCTGGACTATCCGCCGTACTTTTGAAATGAACGGACTTGCCCACACACGCGGAGGAAAGTCCACTCATTTTGAGCGCGTCTCCAGCTCACCTGGTGTGGACTTAAAGGGGAACCCCTATGCCGAAAATCGGTCCCCCCTAGGTCCACATCAGACCCTTGTCTGAGCACGCTACCCGGCCGGCCAGGAAAGCGGGTGGGGATGACCCGTGCCAGGCCGCGTGCCCTCAACATGGGGGGTGCTTTGGGGAAGGGGGGCCGCCCGCAGACCCCGACAACCAATGGCCAGGGTTGTCGGGAAGAGGCCCTTGTCCTCATCAACATGGGGACAAGGTGCTTTGGGGTGGGGGGGGAGTGCGGCACGGCTCAGGAGGGGAGGGGCCGCTCGCTCGTTTTTTGGCGTAGGGGTTCCCCTTTAAGTCCATACCAGGTGACGGGGCCAGCGACACCTCCTTTGCTGGCCCCAGCTACCTGGAGACATGCTCAAAATGAGCGGACTTTTCTCCGTGCGGGAAAAATCCACTCATTTCAAAAGTACGGCGAACTAGCACACACACGGCCGTACTGTCTGCCGAAAAGCGAGTCCGGCGGACAGATTGGAGTGCAAAAATACTTTCTTAGTCCGCCGGACTTTTGGGTAAAAAAAGTCCGCCAGAGGCTACACACGGGCGGATTGTCCGGCAGACTTGAGTTTGCCGGACTTTTCCACCGGATTGTTTGATCATGTGTACACGGCATAAGAAAAATTGGTTTGTTTCAAAAAGTCCTTTAGAGACTTAATGGGAGGGCCTGTGTTCTGGTGCCCTTTCAGTGTCTGCATCCCTTCAGAAGTAATTTACCCTTAGGGAATATTGCACCACAAAGTATGAATTTCCCATAGCAGATGGTGCCTAAAATTCCTCTTGAATCTTAATGCAGATGTCTGAGAAAATTTGTGATTTAATTACACAAGCAGAAAATGACAGCAGCTTCAGACTGAATTGAAAAGGTAATGTTTAATACATTACATTGCAAAATGATCCGTGTGGCAATTTTATATGAAAGATATAGATTTTTTTTATGAAGTGGAATTCCCCTTTAACTCTCACACTGTCCAGTTATTTTAATAGATTTGCAAGCTGGATGTATCTTTGTATAAATGTATACATACATTTTATGTATAATGTTGTATGGTATATGAAAAGCCTAAACTTTCCCCAGTAGATTGGTGTATCAAAGTGATATTAAAGTCTTGTTTTTCCTTGTTTTGTTTTTTAAAAACAACAAACATGTTATACTTACTTGATCTGTGCAGTGATTTTGCATAGAGTAGCCCAGATCCTCTTCTTCTTGGGTCCCTCACTGGTGCGCCTGTGTCCTTCCTCCTGCCGAGTGCCCCCACAGGAGGTAGCTTGCTGTTGGGGCACCCAAGCCGAGTCGCTGCTCTGTGTGTCCATTCAGACATGAAGCTGCGGCTTGGCCCTGAACCTTCACTCTCCCCATTGGCTCACTGTCTTTGATTGACAGCAGTGGGAGCCAATGGCTGTGGCTCAGCCAATTAGGAAGGAGAGTCCTGGATAGCCAAAGCTCTTGGGCAACATGGCTGGATCAAGATGGGGCTCAGGTAAATATTAGGAAGGCTGCTGCACACATTTATCTTCATGCACATAGAATGCATTGCGATAAAATCCTTCTGCTTTTAGAACCACTTGAAGGCAGCGCCCAAAATCAAATTCCAATAACCACAGAAAAAACACAGCAACTGTCTACCAGTTGTACTTTCGACCTTTCACCAAAATACAAAAGACCCCGGCAGATACTAAAAGAGGCCACGCCGATACACATTGTGCAGGGATGCTCTATCTTTGTCACTATTGGGAAGCCATTTCAGAACTATGATGTGCAGCCAAGCCTGGAGTGAAAACATGTAGATAGGAAATGGCTGAAAAAGGCTGGAAGAGATCTAAGATACAAAGAAAAAAGGGTTAAACCGTATTTTAAGAAAAAAAAAAAGCAGTTGTTTATGACACTCAAAGCTTTGACTTGTGTCACACAGTGCTGGTTTACATTTATTTTAACATTATACTGGGCTCACTTTGCATTTGTTTATTTCAAATCTTAGCATCAAGGAAAATGTAGTGATGTTGCCCATAATGATTAGGAAAAAAAGTTTGATTTAATTTTCTAATTTACTCTGGAGGAGCCATAATAGAATGAATACTTTTTGACAGACACTCATGTTTTTATGTGACTTTTTGTTTTTAAAAATATTCTTTCTGAGAAAGTATCCCTTTGGCAAGAATAATGGATTATGTTGTTTTTGCCTGTATTTGCAATGATGGACATAATGATGGGAATATGGCATGATGTCTTATGCATAGATTTTTAACACTAAAATATGTTGGACAGATTGGAGTGATCTATATAGCATTTGGTAATGTATACACATTATTTTAATGCACAGTACTTATAATAGGTGTCAAATATATCTATAGGGAACTTAGTTTTATTAAAATTCACAGTAAAGTATAGTCAAGAAAAAACCCTGAGTGGATAAAATTAGCTTAAATTGCATGTAGCAATAATTATGGTTATTAATCAAGTGGCAGTAAAGTGATTTTTGCTTCACAGATACTTCAATTAGCATTAAAACAGCAGGCCTAGAATGTAAATTTGCTAGCTTTATTTAGGGATCCTGAAAATAAAATCTGAATTAAATTGCTGATGCCCAGAAATGTACTGAATGCTGTGCTTATGTTTTATTTTATTTTATTGTCCTTTTTCCACAACAATTTTTATTTAAAATTTTCAAGGTATAACAGATATGAAAAAGCAGTCAGTTATAGAAAAAACGCATTTCTAACATTCATACGACCAAGGCGATGTACAGTCAGGGGTTTTAGTGATTTTTCCATTTGAAAATAAAGATGCATTTGTTGCAAACCCGTTGGTGTATGACTTTGTGATACATTCCTAGCTATTGATGGAGTCCTCTCGTTACTAGGTTGATGAGGTTGTTTAATTGTTGTGTTTCATTCACCTCCTGTGGTAGAGGGATATTGTTCATACTGTCTGTCACAGGTCTAAGTAGTGTTTTGTGGTGCACCAGTGATAGGGTTAGGATAAAAGCTAAATGAGTGAAAGAGAAGGGGTGCTGAACAAGGAATCATCACTTTTGATATGGGAAGTAACTAAAAAGTTTTCATCCATATTTTATGAATGGGAGGTTGGGTGGATCCTGCCAGTTCATCCCTTCTTTTAACTTCTGGACATAGAGGTTCACATACCAAAGTGTGCCTCAGACCCTACATTGCAGGTAAAAGTGTTACCATGGGCTGTCAATGAAATGAACAAACTAGTCTCATGTGTCTGACAAAAACAAGGAAACAAATTTAAAGTCAGTAGCTACAAATACTGTAGCTTCTGACTTTTAAAATAAGGACACTTCCCCGGCCAGGGAGACTGCAATGTCCTCACCCGAAGCTGACCTGTCCTTCGGCTCCAGGTGGAGACGCTGGCATCTTAAGGAAGTGAAGCTGGTTCCTTACTGCACATGCACAAGTCACATTGCACATTATGAGTTGTCCCTGCTGTCTTCTGAGACCTGTGTGTCTACCAGAAGACAGCGGGGGGATGAAGGAGGGGCTGAACTTGCCATAGATCACCGCGGATACTGCAGCGATCTTTTGCCGGAAGTGGGAGCAAATACCTGTATTATACAGGTATCTGCCCCCCCCCCCCCCAGAGGTCAGGGGCCACTGATACATTTTTTCAGGTCTCTGATGATTCTCCCATTTGGGTGAAGTGCACTGAGCAGAGCTTCTAGGCTGACATCAGACGTCACATCGACTCTTTGGTGTGAGAGATGTATATCTTGCTTTTAAAAGTTTAAATAATAAGCGATAATCACACTGATCATTTTTACCTTGTTTTCTTATGTGAATCATTGTATGATCAAGTTGAGCTTGAGTATACCACCAGCACTGTTTCTCATCACTAGATACCCCCATTACTCAGCAGAGGTAATACCAGCGCCTCTGAACCTAAAAAGCACCCCACAGCTAACTTGTTACCAAAATGGATACTAGAAAGCATATCATGTGAAACCCAGTGCCCAAAAGTAACTTGCAAGCTAGTCCATTAAAATCCAGTCCTGCGTGGTCCAGGTAGGGCATTTCAAAACTTGTCCAAGGAAAGGCCGTTCCGGATAGCTGCCATGTAGAGACCAACTCAAGCAGCAATCTGGCAAGGATGATAAAAATTAAACAGAATCAAAGATAAAAGCTAGTGAAAAATAGACAAACTTTTCCCAACAGAGCTTAACAAAAGGCACCCATCATCTTAGGACACTAGCAAAAAAAAAAGCATGTTGGGTAGATAAGCAGCAGTATAATCCAACAGTATCTGACTTTTTGTGTCCCTGAATGGACAAGTTAGATAAAAAATCTTAACGGGGAGGGAGGGTAATTATTCCCTATTGCCTGCTTTTTTTCTTAAATATATTTTATTACTCCCTCATTAATTTTTCATTGCCATAAGGGATTTGTTTACATTAGGGCCATTATAAGGTCAATGAAATTATTTGTGTCAATAATTTTTTTCTCAATATTTGTTTACATTTACAAACATTATTATCACATAATTGTGAATACATTATTATGTCTTGTGAAATGGACATTTAAATTAGACAAAAAAAAACAAAAACTTTTTATAGTAGGGAATGATTATTTGACAGCAGTTTCTATAAACACCGTACAAAGAAAGGGTTGCTTTAACCCCTGCAAGCCTTCACCTCCTATGCTTTTTTCCACCACAGATGGCTGCTTTTCCTGCTCTCCTCAATAGATGCCCATGTATAGCACCAGCGATAATCTATGGGTATTTTAGTAGTGATTGTTAAGTAATTGTTGTGAACAGTAGATTTTACACCTGAAGTAACCTTATTGGTAGTATAAAGAAGTTGTACCAGCACCCCCTGTAAATGAAGATGTTGAATCCTTACCTGTGGATAGATGGGCAGTGAGTGAAATCTTTGCCCTTTTGCAGGGCTATGGGTGATGCTTCCTGACGCATACAGGGAAACTAAAAGTGAATTTAATTTTAATCTGTAAAAAGTAATAACTTGTGCTACTAAAAATATTATGAAGTCTACTGCCAGTATTGCTCAGTGCAGTTTATAGCAGCTTCAGAGACATGGAGGGGTTGATTCACTAAGGTAATTAAACAAGTTCACTTTGTAAAGTAAATGTTTACTTCAGTGAATGAACTTTGGTTGTTTTCACTTCATTATTTTTTTCTTCATTTAATTTTTACATCAATCACTTCCCTTGCATGTGATTGGATTGGGTGCACACAATAAACTTAACTTCACTTTATTTACTGAGCTAAAAAAAACATTCAATTTGTTGACTAGCCTAAATAAATAGGGATGGTTTGTGCATGGCCAACTGAAGATGCATTCTTACAGGATTTAAAGCACATGGATAATATTTAGCTCTCACAAATCTCCATCGTGCCAGCAGAAACTCCCCAAACTGACAGGGAAAGAAAGGAGAACCCCCTGCAATCCTCAGGGGGAACACACGAATGCAATGATTGGTTATCAAGGGCTTTTTGCAGCAGCCCTAGCAGATGTATGCAATAGCCAGCATGGGGAACCTGGATACAGCTCTGGAGGCATTTCACAAATCTACAGATAAAGGCAGCCCTAGTGCCCCTAGCCCTACACTTCTAGATAAGAACATAGTGATGGCTCACTCTAAAGACTGTACTGTGCAGGTTTACATTTGTTCTATGCCCACAAGAGAAGACATGGACTGGTAAATTCACATAATGGAGAACTCAATATAAGACAATATAAGTTTACAGTAGTAAGAACAAGGTTACTGCCTTGGAAACAGACACTTCAGCTTTTGAAATTAGACTTTCTGCCACCAAATCTCTGTCATTAGCATACGCATAGACTGAACTATGCCATCTACTCTATAGATGACTTTGAGAACAGAAACCGACAGAACAACATCCATGTTTGGGGACTACTAGAAGACACCAGGCCCTCGGGACCTAGTTCCCACTATCCAGTGCATCTTTAATGTGATATTAGATTATCTACTGCTGATCTCCTTTGAAGAGAGCACATTGGACTCTGAGGACTAGAAATTCCAAATCCCAAATGCATCATTCAGCGGGATTTAATTTGGTGTGTCCATTAGCTTGGTATCAAAATAGTGAAATGGCAGCACTAATAAATAATTATCAAATATAAATTACTAAAAGTACAGTGCAAATAAACAAATAATCCATGAATACTAGTGTGCAAAAAATATGCTCAACCCATGTGTTGTGAAAAAACACACACATTATCATGAATGCCCTCTCATAAATAAATGTATAAACTGCATATACATTACACGCTCAACCTTTTGAAGAGCAAAGGTCACTTAAGTGATTTGATAACCAGGTCACAGACCTCAATAAACAATGGGATTTTACAGCCCCCCACACTGCATATGTAAATAAGCCCTTACTATCCTGAGGCCCCTATAAGGTTGCTTTCTCAGGCCGCGTACACACGCGGGGACTGTTCGCCCAACTTTGTCCGTCAAACAGTTTCGGCAAACAGTCCGCTCAAAATTAGCATGGACGGACATGGCCACACACGACGGACGAACAGTTTGCTGAAACCGTGCGCGATGACGTGAACGGCACGTACGACGGGACGAAAAATACGACGTCCTATACACTGCATTATAACTTTCGGCGTGTAAATCCTTTCTGAGCATGCGCGGAACTTAGTTTGACGAACAAGCCTACACACGAGGGGACTGTTCGCTGAAACAAAGTTTCAGCGGACAGTTTTTCGGAATTTCCGAAAAACCTTGTTCAGCGGACTGTTCGCTGAAACTGTCCGCTGAAAGCCCACACACGAGCGGACTGTTTGCCGAAACACTGTTCAGCGGACAAAGTTGGGCGAACAGTCCCCGCGTGTGTACGCGGCCTCACTGATGTGCTGCGGTTTACCTGCAATGGGGGTGTGGCACAGTGCACCTGCAGCTTTCCTGTGGGTAAGTCATAGACTTCTATTACATCTTGCGGGTGTAGTGCACTTTCAGAAAAAGCGCACCAAAATTCAAGCATTCAGGAGTTTTGGTAAACTTTCAGAAAGCACACCAAACCAGCAGTATATGATAAAAGCCTATGGCTCAGTGCAGCTAACCTGCAGGAAATTTGCAGGTGCAGTGCAGTCATCAGTGTAGATCAGTGTGAAACCAGCTTAATAACTGTGACGGGAGTCAATTTGGGTGGGGGGCTGGTAGAACCCAGAATCCCTTGGAGAGGTTGGGAAACCATTGCTTCAGCTCCCCGTGCACCTCCTATGTCTAAGTTACCCTGTGTCTTTTAGGGGCCAAGAAAATAACGAACATTAAGAATGTGGCTTGGATTACTTAAAATGGAACATGGATTTTTATCCACAATATCTCACAGGAAATATACAAAGACTATTCCTGGTTTGTTTAATTCTGAACTATACATGCTAATTAAAAGAGCTGATCACATTGGCCTCTGTAAAATGTAGGAGATGGTCCGTCTGCTACTGGAAGCTCCTGCTATTGTGTGAGGGTGTTCTGTGTTTATCCTTAAAGCACATCGGCTGCTTTAAGGGACTAGGTAATTAGCTATGTTAATTCTGTTTCTGGATACAATTTGTATTGCTAGAGTAATATTATTTGAGGGGGGGATGTCCCCCTGGTGTATATATTTGTGTTTGTTCAAATAAACATTCCAAAAAGAGTGATACAGAGCGCTATTTGACCTGCATTCTTATCTAAGAGGTCAAAAATATCTGCTGAATGCGGGCATATACTGGGGTCACCAAGGGAGCACACAAGCCCCATGGATGAGAGCTGTGGCACAAATTTTGTTTTTGTGGTAGAGTTTGCACATCATTTTTGAGGGGGTTTTTTTGGACTTCTTTTGCACAAGCACACAGCACTGATGTATATGGACTTCTATTATCCAGCACTATGGGGGTTATTTACGAAAAGGAAAATCCACTTTGCACTTTCAGTGCACTTGAAAGTGCACTGAAAGTGCGCTTGGAAGTGCAGTCGCTCTAAATCTAAGGGGCAGATCTGAAATTAGTGGAAGCTCTGCTGATTTTATCATCCAATCATGTGCAAGCTAAAATGCTGTTTTTATTTTCCTTGCATGTCCACCTCAGAGCTACAGCGACTTTACTTCCAAATGCACTCACAGTGCAAAGTAGATTTTCCTTCAGTAAATAACCCCCAATATGTTCTTGGATTGATCATTTATGTGTGTTTATACATTATGAGGGAGCATTGATGATGATGTGTGTGGTTTTTCATCATACATGAGTTGACCACCTGTCATTTTTGAACATTAGCATTCACAAATTATTAGTATATTTTCACAGTATTTATAGTATATATAATTTAATAATACTTTTTTGGCACTGTCATTTTACTCAGTGCTAAACTTTCGATGCTTAGGCAGCTTATGGCAGCTGCTTCACACACACCTATGTTTTTTTGAGGGAGCACAGGAGATTATTTAATTTTTCAGTTTGGTATCAAACAAGAAATCCTGATGGTGGCTACAGCGGTCTATTGACTTTGAATGAGCACACATTTTCCTAATACTAGAATTGTCTAGACAGACTGGCAATGCAGAGAGCAGTCAAACCTCTATTGAAAGCTCTAAGGCAGTGATGGCGAACCTTGGCACCCCAGATGTTTTGGAACTACATTTCCCATGATGCTCCACTACACTGCAGAGTGCATGAGCATCATGGGAAATGTAGTTCCAAAACATCTGGGGTGCCAATTCACCTACAGGCCTGATTTTACCAACAAATGGTAATGTTCAGGGACTATTAAGACTTCCTCAACAAGCTGAAACTTCAGCTTTTTTGAATAGACCTCTTGCAGTGGCTCCAAGTCAGTTTTGGACTGCCAGCCAGACCGCTGAAACAGGATCACGATCCCTCCACACACCTCTTGAGTAACATGCATGTAGTAGCCATTGCTGTAGTGCCCCCCACGAGGGTCATTCCTTCTATGCATTCATTCTCAATTGATCTTCTGTTTATATGTAGTTTTGAAAGATTTATTTTAGTTTTTACTTTATGGTAACAACACTACTGCATGGGTAGTGAAAGTTTTTGTTTTCTGGAATGCATTCACAATTAATAGGGAATAAAGCCCTTAGGATAAGCAAGGCTGGTTGACCTTTAGATATCTGCTTTACTGTCCTGGCTCTTCTATATGAAGAGGCCTTTTCCAAGTTAACCATTGTTTTTATACTGAATCTGAATCTGAATCTCTCTCACTTGTGATCCCTATAATGCAACATAATTATGGGCTAAAATTAGACGCATGCTTGCTCTGTGTATGTGATAATATAGAGCTTCTGTGACCTAAAACATAAATCACAGGTACCGCTAAAGGCTCCACCAGGATCTCTTGCATGACAAACCACTAGGAGTGCTGACAAGGACAGAGCTCATCTCAGCTCAAAACATCTAGTAGGGAAAGGAAGTCGTAAAAGTCACACATCACAGTAAAACCCTGTAATGAGCTCTATGACAGCCTCAGCCTGGGCTCCAATCAGGCCACACTCCCCAACGCATTTCATTCTGCCCCTGGAGCTTAATCATGGGAACCCCTATGATTAGGCCCTTTTCGCTACTAAATATAGAGCTTCTACTATGTGGCATATTCACATTAGCAAGAGAAAGAGGTCCAGTATTCAGTATACTGCCAATATAGTCTTGGGCAAGAGTGCAGTTTTTGACTGCCAATTATGTCCCATGCTCCCACTTTAGTAAAGAACAGACTTAGCTTAAGTCACATATAGAAGTTCTGCAGGTGACATTTTCTTTTTCTCCTGCTATTTTTTGTTTTGTTTTTATTTTTATTTCTGCCCTTCTCTTCACTACTCTTTAGGTAAATCTACCCTAACTAGTCAATACGGGGCAATTAGAATAATTTTTTTGTTTTTTAATCCATTTACCATACCAACAAATTATATATAAGATGAGATAATATAAGAGGGGAGTTATTTTCATTTAAAGTATATATTGTAACACAAAGGAAGTCTCGGAATTCCATATAAGCCATAAAAAACATTTAAGTGCTCTAATGTGTTTACTGTTTATTTTCATGTGCAGGATAGCATAACAGTATGAAAAACTGGTTGCCAGGAACAACAAGCATATATTTTCCACCAGAAACTTTTCTATAAAGATCCCAGGTCCAAAGTATATGCCATGTATATAACTTTGGTAGACATTCTAGTTCTGAAAACTCCCAGAACTGGATGTAATGTGGAACTATTGCTTATAGAAAATTCATCCCATCTTGAAAACAAGCACTGGAAACAAATCGGTGGCTATGACCATCAAACTTATTTGCCTGTTCCAAATTCATCTGATTTTGTAATAACCGTGATTATAATCATCATAATTATTTATCACTGGCCAGGTGGAACTATTATTAGAGTTGGGATATTGTAAATTTTAGTCATTTTAGGTCTGAATCTGAGTATTATTGCTTTTGATAGTGAAAAACATGCTTGACTGGAGCTGGAAACAAGTATAGCAATAAAAGTGCCCTTTTAAGTCAAAATAGTTTATGCATAGCAGAAAAGTGGCAGTATTTTACTAGACAGAAGTTTCATTGTTGATGTCTGTAAGTACAATTTGTTCTTCAAGCAATATTGGTCCACAAAGCATAACATAGACAAAAAGAAGGACAAATAAACCACTTAAAGTGGTGTTAAACCCAAAAGCAACCATGTATTATATTGCAGCTTAAGAATTCTTATATGTGATGGCTGTTTCCTTTTTTAGGCTTTCTTTCTCTTATTTTCATCTGGTGATCAAGACAGTGGGGGTTATTTACAAAAAGCAAATCCACTTTGCACTTGGAAGTGCAGTTGCTTTAAATCTGAGGGGTAGATCTGAAATAAGGGGAAGCTCTACTGATTTAATCATGTGCAAGCTAAAATGCTGTTTGTTATTTTCCTTGCATGTCCCTCTCAGGTCTACAGTGATTGCACTTCCAAGTGAACTTGTGGTGCAAAGTGGAGTTGCCTTTAGTAAATAACCCCCAGTGAGTCAGTTATTTTTCAACAGAGCAAGCTCTCCTTCAAATATATCACTTATGCCCCATACACATGGTCAGACATTCGGACCACAAAATCCGTCAGATTTTTTCCGATGGATTTTGGCCCAAACTTGTCTTGCATACACACGGTCGCAAGTTGTTGGAAAATCCGATCGTTCAGAACGTGGTGACATAAATCACGTATGTCGGGACTATAAAGAGGGCAGTAGCCAATAGCTTGCATCTTGTAATTTATTCTGATCATGCGTGGCACTTTGTCTACACATGATCGGAATTTAAATGATCAGATTTTGTTGTCGGAAAATTTTGGATCCTGCTCTCAAACTTTGTGTGTCGGAAATTCTGACATAAAAAGTCAGATGGAGCCCACATATTTTCCAATTTTCTGACAACAAGACCAGATCGCACATTTTCCGTCCAAAATTCCGACCGTGTGTACAGGGCATTAGAGTGTTGAGCACCTTTTTTTTATTCATGTAAAACCTTTATCCCAATCTCTGCTGAAGGAGAAGGTCAGGTGTGAATTCCTTACCCTCAACAGAGATCATAAATCCAAGTATCTAAGTTTTCTAACATGGAAGGAATACTGAGAGAATTTGCAGCAGTATTTTGTCCAGAAAGGTAGCTATTTTACCCTTTTAATTACTCTATTTTATACATCTTGGTGAGATTGTAAATACTTCTATATGTTAAAATTTGACCATAGTTCCTCTTTAGGTGTTTTGCTTGTTGGTTCTTAACTTTGGAACTTGTTAGCATCTGGATTGCTAATTACAGTATATCTTAACCCTAACTGAATACTAATTAGTTTGCCTATAGCACAGTTTATTATAAACTATATTGATTTTGTTATTTAAAAAAGGAAAAAAACAGTTTTCCCCTTCTTTTCATCCTTTCCCTTTAATCTCAGATTAAAGGGATTTTCATCCTTCTTTTTCAGCAACTTTCCATGTATATGCATCTATATGCACTCTCATTGACTAAAGTAGGATTTTGAAAAAAAAATTTGAAAAAAAATTCTCTAAAAATTTGAATGTTGTTTCAAAATAGTTCAAGATTTAATTTTCTTTTAACTCAATTAATTCACTTAATTAGATATTCAAATGAATGGACTTTACCAAACAAAAACTATACACATTTTTGGAGTACATATGATAAAAACTTTCCATCCTGCTCAAATTTTCTCTTTGCTATTAATTAGAAAAACGACTGAGCGTTATTACAACATTCTTACAATGAAAAATATTGAACAAAATTCTGCTAATGTATACTAAGCTTTGGTTGGCTTACTTATAGTGACGTGCCTATGCAATGTTTTTCAGCACAGACGCCTATAACTTCCACTGGATCAAATAACAATGCAGAAGAGTTATTGGGAGATAGGGATGGAGCATTGTCATCCTATAAGAGGAAGTGCCTGAACAAGGACCTTTATTACAGAATCACTAAGTGTTTTTTAATTAAAGTTATCAATTTAACAAGATCAATTACATTAACATGTAAAAAAAATTGTAAGCCCTTGTACACACGGTCAGACATTCCGACAACCAAATCCGTCGGATTTTGTCCGACGGATTTTGTCTGAAACTGTTGCATACACACAGTGGGACAAAGTTGTCAGAAAATCCGATCGTACTTAATGTGATGACGTTATTTCGTTAGGACAGGACTACGTTCAGGCTAGTAGCCAATAGCTTTGGTCTAGGAATTTGATCTTAGCATGCGTGGCACTTTAAATACATCTATTAACAGACTTAAGGCAGATTAGTTCAACTAAACTCAGTTATGTACAATGATTGCTTGTAAAATTTAAATATGTTGAAATGGGTCACAGGTTGCAGTTACTAGAAGTCATGTCTGCATTTTAGTTTTTTAAATTAAGAACTCAATCAAATATCATTCTAGGTTTTTTTTGTCCCAATAGGTGGATGTATCTTATAGAAGCACACATGGCATGCCCAGTGCCCACTAATCCCATAAACGTTAATTCTTAGTTCCTTTCCACGCTACTGCCCACATTAAAGACCAGTTGTTAACAGGGCAAATTGCTAACTCTACTCTCAACCCTTCTGCTTTCTCAGCAGCTATGGCAGAACAGGAAATTCTCACAAGGTACAATTAGGTCAGATGCCAGTCAACCAATTACCAGTATGATTTTTGACTGTGTAAGGATACCCATGCAAACAGAGAGAGAGAGAAAACATACAATCTTGCTGCAGGCAGGCAAATCCAGACATTAGCAAGAATGCCATTGGCAGGGTCATCTGATTTTCTATTACTAGAAAAATTTTATTGAAGCGCAAAAAAGCAGTGTATTTTGATGTAATATATATATTTATGTTATAAGTTCATTCCATGTCAAATCCCGTCAGTTTACATTTATTACATTTTTATGATTGAAAACAGCATTTAACTTGGAAGGTACCTAGCTCTGAAAGATACCTAGCCGATTCAAAATAATAATAAATAAGACTTTGCTGTTTTCAAGAGAAAGTAATTTCTATGATTTTGTGAGATCAGCTTGCTGTAATCCAAAAGCTTTGGACTGTTACATGTTTTCATTTTGAAAAGCAAGCATGGTATTTGGGTTGGGAATCATAGTTATCCTTTCTTTTGTGATGTGTGAATAAACAAATGTTTGCTACCTAGTTTGATAAAGTGAAGGGCTCTATAGCATACCAAAGATAAACATCAATGATTGGAGAGTCTGAAACTGAAAGTAATGGATTCATTATGTAGTTCTGACTACACTTCTTTTTTCAAAGGACTAATCTAGGTAAAAAGCCCTAATATCGATGGCAATCGCATTATTGATTACAAAGTCAACCTAATAGTTACATAGTTAGTCTGGTTGAAAAAAGACACAAGTCCAATTAGTTCAACCAATATTCCAATAGTTGTTTGTAACATGGGAACCTTCTTATCACCTGCCATACCCATCCCCCCATCTAACCCCATTCCACCCACCAATAGGGACTGACCCCTGTCTGATGTGTCTGACCCATTATAATCTAATTCTCCCTCCCCCCTCAATTCTAGTTTAAATAATCCTCCAGCCTTCCCATGAACCTCTCCCTCATCACAGCAGTCCCTCTTCCATTTAGGTGCAAACCATCTTTAGTATACAGGTTATACTCCAGTGAAAAGTGCTTTAAAAACCCACATCCGTCCTTCTTACACCAGGTCTTTAGCCATGCATTCAGTTCTCTAATCTCCCCCTGACTTTTCTGTGCTGCACATGGTGCAGGCAATATTTCAGAGAATATCACCTTGCAGGTCCTTCCCTTCAACTTGCAGCCTAGTTCTTTCCATTGATTATTAAGGAGCCTCCACCTTCCATATATTCTGTTATTGGTTCCAACGTGCAGCCTCTTCATCTACACTGAGCAAAATTGTAAACGCAACACTTTCGTGTTGTCCCCTATTTATCATGAGCTGAACTTAAAGAGCTTCAACTTTTGCTATGTACATAAAAAGCCTATTTCTCTCAAATATTGTTCACAAATCTTTCTAAATCTGTGTTAGGGAGCACTTCTCCTTTGCCGAGATAATCCATCCACCTCACAGGTGGGGCATATCAAGATGCTGATTAGACAGTACGATTATTGCATAGGTGTGCTTTAGGCTGGCCACAATAAAAGGCCACTCTAAAATGTGCAGTTTTATCACACAGCACAATGCCACAGATGTTGCAAGTTTTGAGGGAGCGTGCAATTGGCATGCTGACTGCAGGAATGTCCACCAGAGTTGTTGCCCTTGAATTGAAGTTTCATTTCTCTACCATAAGCCGTCTCCAAAGGCATCTACAAAATAGGGGATCGTTTTATGTTTTTTTATTATAAATTTTTTTTTTTTTACTAGTAATGGCGGCGATCTGCAATTTTTATCGGGACTGCAATGTTATGGCAGACAATTTAGACACATTTTTGGAACCATTGGCATTTTTACAGCGATCAATGCTATAAAATTGCATTGCATTGATTACTGTGAAAATGGCACTGGCAGTGAAGGGGTTAACCACTAGGGGGCAGTGAAGGGGTTAAGTGTGTCCTAGTATGTGTTCTAACTGAAGGGGGATGGGACTGTGCAGGGGAGATGACAGGTCTTCATTTCATACTCTGTGTGAACAGACAATCTGTCTGTTCTCCCCTCAGAGAACCGGAAACTGTGTGTTTACACACACAGATCTCGGTTCTTGGTGTGCCCCAGCGATCGTGGGAGCCCAGCGGTGATCGCGACTGCTGGGCACTCTCATCGGCTCCATGGGCAAGCAGGGGGACATGCACCTGCCCCCTAGTGGGCATCTATAGTACCGACGTACCATGATGGCGATTCGCTCTGCAAAGCCATGTTGCCGCAGTATAACTGCGGCAGCTGGTCGGCATGCGGTTAAGCATGTTGGGGATGCTCTGGATCGGCATATCCGACAGCGTGTTCCAGTTCCTGCCAATATCCAGCAACTTCTCAGAGCCATTGAAGAGGAATGTATCACCATTTCACAGGCCACAATCAACAACCTAATCAACTCTATGTGAAAGAGATGTGCTGCACTGCGTGAGGCAAATAGTAGTCACACTAGATACTGACTGGTTTTAAGACCCCCGACCCCCCCAATACATTAAAACTGCACATTTTAGAGTGGCCTTTTGTTGTGGCCAGCCTAAGGCACACCTGTGCAATAATCACGCTGTCTAATTAGCATCTTGATATGCCACACCTGTGAGGTGGATGGATTATCTTGGCAAAGAAGAAGTGCTCACTAACACAGATTTAGACAGATTTGTAAACAATATTTGAAAGAAATAGGCCTTTTGTGTGCATAGAAAAAGTCATAGATCTTTGAGTTCAGCTCATGATAAATAGGGACAAGCACAAAAGAGTTGTGTTTATAATTTTGCTCAGTGTATGAACCGATAAGTTGTAATATATTAAATGTTTATTTTTGGGTTTAGATATGCTTTAAGTATATGTTATTTATCCTAGAAGGGCGGTATGAACTAAAGTTTTTACTGTGTTTGATGTAGCTAAAGTGGAATTCCAACATTATACACTTTTTTTTGGCACAATTAGCAATCTACAGCAGGGTATAATAACTTTGTATAGGGTAAAGATGTTTCTACTCTACCCATCCAGGAATGTCTGTAAATCTTCAAGACATGATATAAAATAATGATTCTTGATTAAAGGTTATTGGCGCTACCTCCACCCAGTTAATTTCAGTAACACTCTTTGCTTCCTCAAACCTTTTATGTCTATCTATCACCTTAACGTGTCCCCAGGGACTATGTGAATTAAACCCGTGTTCCGTATTTTATCTCAACAACACCCCATTTATCCAACACCTTAAACTCAAGGCAAAAATTGATTGCACCCCACTTTGTATCACCTAAGTGAGCTAGTGCCACTTATTTTACATATAGTTTCATTAATATTTAAGAATCTCAGATCAAAAAGATATAAATATAAATACGAAAAATAAAATAAAAAGTGATTGGTAGAGGCCTCTGCCGTAGAAAAACCTAACCACAAACCAAAAAGCCAAAAAACACAGAAAAAAAACACAGAAAAAAAGGGGAGAAAAGAACCCCCAGAAATTTTAGTGTTTACCAGTGCCAAACCTCTTCCTAATTGGGGAAGAAAACTATCTCCAATTTTCATACAAATTCTTTGTGCTAGTTATTAAATATTAAATACACCAGATCTCCTTATATTAATAAGTGTAAAAGGAGGAAGCACAAGATTTCCTCATGCAGTAATATCCAAAAAAATATGCAGTAAACAAAAAATCAAAAAAGACAAAATATGTGAAAAGTCCAATTTCATCCAGTGGTCTATACACCAATCCACGAACATGTGAGAATGTGAAAGGGTCAAATGAGACCAATATATGTAAGAAATAAACAATAAAAATATCATAAAAATATTTCAGTCCACATTGAGTCTTCTATAACCGTATCAATGCAATTACGCCTCTTCAGAATACAGGAAAGGTGACTTTCGTGAGATTGCCTGCGCTTTATTAGTGACTTTCGTGCTTGTTCCCCCTCAAGGATCCCCACTCACCAGATCCATTCACCCCCTAGGGGGTTATACGCCTGTAATCTGTATCCTATTTGTCCGAAGATTCCACCATCCAGTTATATCTTCAATGGGTCCTTCTCAAGGTCTTTTAAAGAGATGCAGGTAAGTCCTTATATCCAATAGTGATTCCTCAAATAAAAGAAAATTCCCTCATGGTGTAGTATTTTTGATTATAGTTGGGAAAGAGGGGAGAACAGTCTGATATTCTTCTTTAAAAGCAGGTATTTTTAGTTGTGTAGAAATAGTAGGAGGCTAGTTTCCACTTAAAAATACTTTATTACAAAAAAAGCTTTATACAACACTCTGTGTAGAAAAAGGGTTTTTTTTTATGCAAGATGCAGTCTAACAAACCATGCATCAGCATACACCGTGTATAAGTTGTGTTATACGGCTCAAAAAGATGTAATGTAACAACCCTTTTTCAGCAAAAAAAGAGACAATATAAAATATAAAAAATAAATAAAAAGTAAAAAGAACAAATGCAAGATAAGGAAATATAAAGCACTGATTCCGGAGTGCAAAATTTTTTTTTTATATATGTACCAAAAATCCACCAGTTATGGAAAAAATAAAAATCAAAATCAAAATGAAAAACAGAATCACCTACGGCCCTTTACATAAGTCTGCAGAGTAACTGCACTTAATCCCAAAAAGCCCTATTCCCCCAGTGCTACAGTCCCCTTGCTACAGTGGGGTTAAATGATGGTCTCCTCTGGGGGCCGTTTGTCAGGCTTAGTTTAGGTTAGGAATGGAGCTACGTAGGTAAAAAAGCCGAAAAAGAAAAAACATTAATGTTAAAAGAATTTTAAAAAGTTATCGGGCTTGTTCCCACTAACTTCAGCCCAAGTTCTCAACTCGCCGGTCCGCCGTAGAGACAATTCCCCTGAACGCGCGGCGTACGTTCCAGGCTGCGTTCCAGCGGGTCCAGGCGCACCGGAAGTGACGTGTGTGCGTAATGACGCTGTACGCGTTTCGTCAGAGACGTCCTCAGCAGCGATGATATAAAATAAATATGAACGTTTCCAGTAGGCAACAATGGACACTTGAACAGACTTAAACCATATGACATTGTATTATAGCGCAGCACCAGCAGGAAGATTTCTGAGTCACTTATACAAGTTGTTACTTTCTCATGGTCACAGTTTGCATAAACTCAGGCTGCGTACACACGCGGGGACTGTTCGCTCAACCTTGTCCACTGAACAGTGTTTCAGCGGACAGTCCGCCCGTGTGTGGGGCTTCAGCGGACAGTTTCAGCGGACAGTCTCCTGAACAAGGTTTTTCGGAAATTCCGAAAAACTGTCCGCTGAAACTTTGTTTGAGCGAACAGTTGCCGCGTGTGTAGGCTTGTTCGCTCAACTTTTGAAATGAGCAGACTTTTCCCGCACGGAGAAAAGTCCGCCCATTTCGAGCGCGTGTACAGGTAGGCGGGGCCCGCGAAGGAGACGTTGCGGGCACCGTCGCCTGGAATGGACTTAAAGGGACACCCAACGGCGAAAAAAATCGGCGTGGGGGTTCCCCCAAAGTCCACAACAGACCCTTGTCCGAGCACGCTACCCGGCCGGCCAGGAAAGGGGGGGGCGAGCGAGCGCGCCCCCCCCTGAGCCGTACCAGGCCGCGTGCCCTCAACATGGGGGGTGCCTTGGGGAAGGGGGGACCGCGTGGCCCCCCCACCCCAAAGCACCTTGTCCCCATGTTGATGAGGACAAGGGCCTCTTCCCGACAACCCTGGCCGTTGGTTGTCGGGGTCTGCGGGCGGGGGGCTTATCGGAATCCGGGAGCCCCCTTTAAGAAGGGGGCCCCCGGATACCGGCCCCCCACCCTATGTGAATGAGTATGGGGTACAATGTACCCCTACCCATTCACCTGTGAAAAAAAGTACAAAAAAAAAACACAACACAGGGTTAAAATATTTTATTGCACAGCTCCGGGGGTCTTCCGTCTTCGGGGGTCTTCTCCGGACTCCTCCGCTATCTTCTTGTAGCTCTTTTGCTAGCGGAGGAGTCCGGCTTTCTTCCTCCCTGCCGCCGGCCTCTTCTTCCGACTTCGGGGGTCTTGTCCCCCTCTTCGGTTCTTCTGCCGGGCCACCGCGCCTTCTTCTAGCTCTTTTAGAGGCGGTGGCCCGGTCTTCTGTCGCCGCTGTCGCCGCCTTCCGTTCTTCTTCTTCTTCTTCTTCTTCTTCTTCTTCTTCTTCTTCTTCTTCTTCTTCTTCTTCTTCTTCTCCAGGAGATGTTGACAAGTCGCTCTCTCCGGCCGGAATGCCAGAGCCGCGCTGTGCTGCCACTTATATAGTGCCAATGGGGCGGTGTCACATGGTATATGTCACATGGGTTGGTCACATGGGTTGATGTCACATGGTGACCCCGCCCCCTTACGATGCCATAGTCCCCATGTGACATCAACCCATGTGACATATACCATGTGACACCGCCCCATTGGCACTATATAAGTGGCAGCACAGCGCGGCTCTGGCATTCCGGCCGGAGAGAGCGACGTGTCAACATCTCCTGGAGAAGAAGAAGAAGAAGAAGAAGAAGAAGAAGAAGAAGAAGAAGAAGAACGGAAGGCGGCGACAGCGGCGACAGAAGACCGGGCCACCGCCTCTAAAAGAGCTAGAAGAAGGCGCGGTGGCCCGGCAGAAGAACCGAAGAGGGGGACAAGACCCCCGAAGTCAGAAGAAGAGGCTGGCGGCGGGGAGGAAGAAATCCGGACTCCTCCGCTAGCAAAAGAGCTACAAGAAGATAGCGGAGGAGTCCGGAGAAGACCCCCGAAGACGGAAGACCCCCGGAGCTGTGCAATAAAATATTTTAACCCTGTGTTGTGTTTTTTTTTTGTACTTTTTTTCACAGGTGAATGGGTAGGGGTACATTGTACCCCATACTCATTCACATAGGGTGGGGGGCCGGTATCCGGGGGCCCCCTTCTTAAAGGGGGCTCTCAGATTCCGATAAGCCCCCCGCCCGCAGACCCCGACAACCAACGGCCAGGGTTGTCGGGAAGAGGCCCTTGTCCTCATCAACATGGGGACAAGGTGCTTTGGGGTGGGGGGGCCGCGCGGCCCCCCCTTCCCCAAGGCACCCCCCATGTTGAGGGCACGCGGCCTGGTACGGCTCAGGGGGGGGGGGCGCTCGCTCGCCCCCCCTTTCCTGGCCGGCCGGGTAGCGTGCTCGGACAAGGGTCTGTTGTGGACTTTGGGGGAACCCCCACGCCGATTTTTTTCGGCGTTGGGTGTCCCTTTAAGTCCATTCCAGGCGGCGGTGCCCGCAACGTCTCCTTCGCGGGCCCCGCCTACCTGTACACACGCTCGAAATGGGCGGACTTGCCTCCGCCTTACGTGGGCGAGTCCGTTCATTTCAAAAGTTGAGCGAACTGTTTGGCAAACAGTTCGCTGAAACAGTCCGCTCAAAAAGTGCCGTGTGTGGGCAAGTCCGCTCATGCAAATTTTGAGCGGACTGTTGCGGCAACTGTTTGACGAACAAAGTTTCAGCGAACAGTCCCCGCGTGTGTACGCGGCCTCACAGTAAGCAGATCTCCCATGTACCAACACCAGGGTCAGATTTTAGACCACTGAGGTCCAAACATTGCTCTGTGCATGCAAGTAAAGGGTGTTGTGATAATAACATTCTCAGATCCCACTGCTACAACCAGAATGTGAAGTCTTACACAATCAGCTTCAACCCGTGCACAGATTTTCCAGTTCTGGGACAACAATCTAAGCACCAACAAACTGAGGGTGATTGTCACTGGGAAAGGTAACTTTACTGTTATCTTTTACACACACTGCATTCGTCACGTGTTTTAACAGAAACATGCACTACAGAATATTGACATGCATTAAAAAGGGGATTACCTCAAGAGATAAAGCGGTAATTCTCCCACTCTACAAGACTCTGGTCTGGCCTCACCTGGAGTTTGCTGTCCAGTTCTGGGCACCAGTCCTCAGGAAGGATGTACTGGAAATGGAGCGAGTACAGAGAAGGGCAACAAAGCTAATAAAGGGAATGGAGGATATTAGTTATGAGGAAAGATTGCGAGCACTGAACTTATTCTCTCTGGAGAAGAGACGCTTGAGAGGGGATATAATTTCAATTTACAAATACCACACTGTTGACCCTACAATAGGGATAAAACTTTTCAGTGGAAGTGGGTTTATTAAGACACGTGACCACTCATTAAAATGAGAAGAAATTAGATTTAACCTTAAACTGCATAGAGGAATCTTTGCTGTAAAAGTGGCAAGGATGTGGAATTCCCTTCCACAGGCGGTGTTTTCAGCGGGGAGCATTGATATTAAAAAAAAAAACTATTAGATAAGCACCTGAACGACCACAACATATAGGGATATACAATGTAATACTGACATAAAATCACGCACATATGTTGGACTTGATGTACTTGAGTCTTTTTTAAATCTCTCCTACTATGTAACTATGCATGTCTATATCACTCACTGTCTCGTCCATATAGGAATGGAACAGAGTTTAAAACACATGAGCTTTTTTCAAAGAGGCAAAAGTTTTTAATCTCTGATTAGCATGCCAAGATTCAGTGTAATAAATTTTAATATACCGTATTTATCAGCGTATAACACGAGCCGGCGTATAACACACACCCCAAGTTTAGGAGAGAATTTTAAGGAAAAACACTTTTTGGAGGGAAGTTTAACCACTTTCTGCCCAGTCTATAGCAAAATGACGGCCTAGCGGTGGTTCAGTTATCCTGACTCTATGACGTCCTTCAGGATAACAGCTGCCACGCTGATTATTTATCATGGAATATGAGTTTGGCTCTAGCACCTAAAGCGGACTCTGAATGTATATTTACTGAAACCATTGTATGGCCAACTATTATGAATGGTCTGCATAAGGAGCCTTTTGAGGATTCTGGCTAATGGAGGTTTTTGACATCCAGCTTTGCTGCTAGCTTCTTCTTTCCATTTAACTTTCTTCATTCTGTCTCTCAGGATAAGCTGCATTCCATTGGAGTTTTTATGAAATACATTATGTCACCTTTTCTGGCTGCCCACCACAGACATGATATTTAAGTTTGACTATTTTTTTTATGTCACTGACTTGATAATTACGGAGAAATCAGAGTGTCATTGTGGTCAGTATGATTTTCCTATTCCCTCCACGTAGTTTGGGGTCCGTCAGACCTCATTATCATTATAAGCGTGACTACTCCCTTGTACGTTGAAGGCATTGTACACTGCTATTTTGTTAGATAATACAAATGCAAATTGTCACAAATACATACATTCATGAATCAATTTTAAGGTGTCAATTAGCACACAGGAAGTCAATATAAATATCAGGGTTTGACATCCTAAATATTCTGATTTATGTCTGTAAGGTTTTGTTGATCCCATGATAGGAGTAACATTCATGACAGACTGAAGGTAAACATGTATATGAGCCAAAGTGTTTATTCTGGAAAGATAGCATCTTGATTTACTTTAGGTTCTCAGAATCTGATATAACAGTAATTGTGTGTTGTGTATGGATAAATGAAAAATAAGCTTTAAAATGCTGATTGGATGTAGTGACATTTTGCAAAGAGACAGAGGTGTACTGCTATAGTGAAATCTCACATGGGAGCAATCTGAAAGCCAAAGAAAAAAAATCCAGCCAGCAATTCATTTCAAGGGTACACAACCAAAACTAATGTTATAGTAGGCCTTGAAATGATAGCTACCATTTAAACTCACTTATTTTTTACTTCTCTCCTTCTGTCTGCCAGCAGCTTGGTCATAATTTAAACATACTCATTACCAGGCTCCTGACAGTTCTTCCTTGTAGGCATGTAGGATCTTTCCTATGAACTCTTCAAAATTCTGCACAGCACTATCTTGACCATCTGTGGGCAGACCTTACATTGAAGGGAATAGTGTACACAGAGCACAAGCACTGTTAGTATTGTGCAGAATTTACCAGGGAAATGCTGGATTATAGGCGTAATAAACTATAACTGACTTTGGACGGAATAAAGGGGAACAGTAAAAGATACATACACTAAAAGTGATATATTTCCCCAGACTAAAAAATGTAAATCCTTCCTTGCCCTGTCCAACAGCTACACATACAGGGGTTGATTTACTAAAATTAGAGTGTGCAAAATCTGGTGCAGATGTGCATGGAGGTCAATTAGCTTCTAACTTCAGCTTGTACAAATAAGATTTGACAAAAAAAAACTTGGACGTTGATTGGTTTCTATGCAGAGCTACACCAGATTTTCCACCCTCCAGTTTTAGTAAATCAACACCAGTGTCCATTTAGACCTCATTTTGACATTGTCACTCACCTAAATTTGATTTTTATTATTCAAACCTCAATCAAAATTAATCAAATTAATATTTTAACAAGGGACGTTCATGTACAAAAACGGTTGGATAAATATTGCTCACATTCTTTCACAGCGTGTGATTATTCTAGCCGATAAAAACTGTAGGAGTTTAATTAAACATGTTGTCTACCAATTTCACAAAAAATTATGTTAGCAATGTGAGATATCTAGCAATGTCAGATTCAATTTCCACCTTCAACATTTCCTTGCCATATGCAAGTCTTTGTAGACGTGATTCAGCAAGGGATAAGAGCACCACAGGAGGAGGGATCCTTGGGGTTGTTGCTGCTTGTTCAATGAAATAAAAGCTTTAATAGCTTAAATTCACCATGGGTCTTAGCTCAGAAATAATAATCATTCTGGATTGTTTGACACATGATTTATGTTAGCTCTAATTGATTTGAATGAGCATTTGGAGTGCCTCAGTTGTCTACACATTAGTAGACTGTGCAATGGGTGTGTTTAAGTAAAGCATAAATAGTACATAACCAGAATTGTGTTTTCTATGATCTTGTGGTTGGGGAAGTTGATGTGACCTTCATAGCTCTTATGTTCCTATTTGGTGGATTTGGATCCAATAGGGTTTATAATAAAAAAAAAAGCTGTCCATTCCACACCCCAAAAGTAACACCAGGCATATTGCCTTGTATCCCCACTGCAAGAATAAAGCGATCAGTTGACTCCAGCCTCCAGCTTCGACTCAGCATCAGGCAAATGTTTTTGAACAGAGACCCACTACAGCCTACATTATAAGACTAATCTGGAGCTGAGGGGAATCGGGAATCGAGTTCTATCTCAGGTCCAGTGCCTGGGACAAAATATATGAATTTGGAGTTAAGTGTAGACTACTTTAGTACCTCCTGTCTTAGTACACTACTAAGTGATTCTTCTAGACCCTTTCCCATCTATTAAAATTAGGCAAAAGCGTTTTTTAGATTTGGATAGAGTGATGAGTGATTAAAACTGTGTCAGGTTTTTATTGCTATCTCTGTCCTCTTTCCTCACTCTAATTGTCCTAATGTCATCTGAAATGAAATGGAGGGTAAATGCTAATGTTTTAGTTGTTACCACAACAGGAATAGAAAGGAAATCTTTCAATGGAACACGTGCTCCTGTGACAACTGTCCAAAGGGGGATGCTCTTTACATTGTAAATATGCACATTGTAAACCTAATAAAGCACAAGAGGGATATCTCCCTAATAAAACCAATGGAAAAGGAATGACAGTGATTTTAACCCTCCCCTACTACATACAAAATTAGAAAAATGATATGTTGACTTTAGTTATACTTTAAACTCAAGGAAAGGCTACACCTAACCCCAAAAACTGCTTTAAGAAAAAAATAAGTTACTTTTTTTTTTAAGTAAAGAGTAGAGTAAAGGTGCTTTTCTGTCTGTATTTACATGTTGAGTTCTCATCATCTAAACAACAATTCATGGTAAAATGCCCTTACACTGTTGTTTTGTGACTAAAGAAAAGCATCTTAACGAAATGATAGGCTTATTCACTTATTCTATAGGGCAACATATGCTCTATTTCAATATTCTTATTGATTTTTATAGTGTACTTGCTGGAATATTAACATGTTCCTTACATATTGTCCAAAGTGTGCAACAAATAGAAAACCACATATAAATAGAAATAGTAAAAATGCATAAAATGTAGTACAGGATAACAGTCATGTTAGTTGCTTGTAATATCTTCTATTATGACTTGCAACTCATTCATATAGTGTCAGTAATAGAATTACCCATTATTCAAGCTTTCCCCCACTTTATCTGAATGGATTACTAATTCAGTAACAAGCAAAGAAATAAGGCTACAAATCGGCAAATAAAGAGAGGAAAAGAAATCAGTCATCCTGGCTAGATACCCACCCCAGGCCTCCCACTCACTGCCCTGGTCCCTGAGCAATGGGCCTAAGATGAAGGATGTGTTATAAAAGATGAATATTTAATTGGTTTATTTAGTAGGGCTGCTTGAACTCTTTTGGCAACATGTTCTCTAAAGATCCCATGGATCCCATGCATTACTATAAAAAGTAAAAAGAACCTATAGATTTCTAACAAACTGGATTAACAGATAACCTACGTGGCTACTTCCTGTTCTGTGCTCTTCTTACATGTTGAGGATTTCACACATAGGGGGTTATTTACGAAAGGCAAATCCACTTTGCACTGTAAGTGCACTTGGAAGTGCAGTTGTTCTAAATCTAAGGGGTAGATCTGAAATGGCTGGAAGCTCTGCTGATTTTATCATCCAATCATGTGCAAGCTAAAATGCTGTTTTTTATATTCCTTGCATGTCCCCCTCGGATCTACAGCAACGTTACTTCCAAGTGCACTTGCAGTGCAAAGTGGATTTGCCTTTCGTAAATAACCCCCATAGTATTTCATGGATTCAACATACATTATAGCAGAGGGGAGATCACAGATCAGGGTGCACCTGCTGAAACTTGCCTTGATGATAAAGTTTGAAGCCGCAGGCTGGATGACCAGGGATAGAAGGGTAAATGTACTGTAAACTATACAAAAGACCTGCTCTTTTTGGAGTTGTGCTTAATTAAAGCTGTTCATGTTCAAATTTAACAATGAAGAACACTTTTTTAAGATTGGTACTGATAAACCCTGATTTTGGGAATATAGTGCCATTGTAATCAATTGAGATTTGGTACCATCGTCATTCCTATTTGTGTTACTTGTATAGGTATTTTAAAGATAGTAGCTGATTAGTCATTCTCAAAGAATTTGTTTTTGCAGTGTGAATATAAATCTTTTTTTATGTTTTTGCAGCTCATCATTTAATCTCATAACCAATTGGGGATAATTGGGGGTATACATCTGCAGTCATCAACAAAATACTTCCCAAGCACCTTTGTAACCCTAGTGAAGTCACCGGGAGCCGCGAAGCTGCTGTCCACGTGGACTGGTGCTGAAATCTCTCGTCTGGGTACCAGGCACTGCCATTCCAAACCAAGAGACATGGCAACAAATGGAACTAAAGTGGCAGATGGACAAATTTCTACGGAAGTTAGTGAAGCTCCTATTACAAATGATAAGTCCAAGACCTTGGTTGTTAAAGTGCAGAAGAAAAGAAATGAAGATCCTGAAAGAGACACCTGGAAAGGAAGATTTGACTTCCTTATGTCATGTGTTGGTTATGCAATTGGTCTAGGAAATGTCTGGAGATTTCCCTACCTCTGTGGAAAGAATGGAGGCGGTAAGTTTCTGTTAAAGATAATTATACATACAATATTATAAAGCACTGTTATTTTTGGGGTAGATTGGCCTTCAACATATACTATAGTTTGAAGTTTTACTTTGCACTTTATTAGGTTTAGGCTACCTCTTTGTTTTTGCTTTTTATTTATTGAATTGTGGGACATTTTTATTTGCTCATACAGTATCCGTCTTTAGTTCTGCAGAAGGTGCATGGGTAGTTGACCTACTGGAGTAACAACTTTATGTTGCCTATCAGAATTTCCTAAATATGCCACAATTTTGCATTCAGATGATTACAGCTTATTTTGCAACACTCCATATGAGAATTCACTTAACATTTTCCTAAAATGTGGTAGCTTTGTGGAAGGTACTTATTTAAAGTCAAAATCCAGCCCAAATCTAGTTGCAATAAACATACAAAATGATTTAATGTTTTGAAATAAACAAAGAGGAGAGGCGCCACTAAGTGTAGGAGTAAAAACAATTTATTGAGAACCATACCATTGGAAACTCACATGTACGCGGAATAAAACAGGCACATCTGTGGTGTCGAATAGCCCAAAGGATGTCATTAGTAGACGTTGGTCCCCTCCAAGGACAGCACTGAGTGGCGGTGGTATCCCCGCTGATGGAAAGTCAGCCATGCAGTGAATAGTCCCAGAGTGAGGCTTGGTGCGCAGATAGCTGGGTGGCATGGAATGATGATGTCACTGGAGTGCAAGCACCATTTCCAAGCATGCGCGCTGTGAATGTTATGGCTGCCATGCTCCTTTGTCCAGGCTTGACAAAACAAACCAATGGCACACAGCGCTGTCAGCGCAGGGGCCATGTCTACTGATGACATCCTTTGGAATATCAGATACCACAGATGTGCCTGTTTTATTCCACATACATGTGAGTTGCCAATTGTATGGTTCTCAATAAATTTGATTATGGAATTGATGCCAAAAACACAATGAATTTGGTATAGATCTACTCTGTACTGTCACATGTATATTTAAGAATTTCTATTTTTTTTCTTGTTATTTTTCTTAGTGTTGGGTACCATGTAGCTTGATGGTCCCTAACACTTTATTTTATTTTGTTATGTTTCTGCAGAATTAGCCTATATGTGTAGGTACTTTTCATCCTATTTTGTTTTGTCTGGAGACCCCTGGCTTTCATTTTGGTGACAATGTTTTTACATTCACATGCTCAACTGTGCTTGCCAGAGCCACTAAGTGTGTTGCTATTGACAACATTGGACACCACCTATATGGGGCAAGAGCTTGAGCAATTATGTCTTATGCACATCTACAGTATATTCATCCACTATGAATAGTTGAGATCTCCCCAATGGAGACACAGACAGCAGTAAAAACTTGACAATGGTTCTAATCCTTCTCCACTCTGCCCAAATCTAGAAAGTAAAGTTTTGCCTGGACTTTTATTTTACTGTATTGGAAAGTGTAATGAATGTTGAAAATGCTCTGGGCAAAGCAGCAATAATTCTGTTTATTGTAATAATATCATTAAATGGTTTATTCTGATAGGTTGGCATGTGTTACGGCACTTATATGCATATAATATTTGTACTTTGTTTTACATTGACACCACCTTGGAGATGAGCACACAGATGTC
The DNA here is from genome assembly GCF_037356315.1 of Lithobates pipiens. NCBI lineage: Eukaryota > Metazoa > Chordata > Amphibia > Anura > Ranidae > Lithobates > Lithobates pipiens. Next base: position 102,621,528 of record NW_027507785.1, read on the forward strand.
TTTTGCTTTAGTTTTCTAGCACTTGTCTAAAAGAGAGAAAAATGGTGCAGCACAGGGTTTGTTTTGAAAAGAATATTAGGTGCTGTGCCATTAGGTCTACTGCTGAGCAATCGCTATTCACCTTTTGTTGGCTCCCTCTAATGCTTAGGTCAGCCACCAGGAGAAAATACCCGGTACTTCTCGGAGTGGAGGAATGTGTCACTAGGCCAATCACCAAACACCAGAACTGTCACATGTGGAGATTCCATAGCCATATACTGTATAATCTATGACATGAGTGATTGATAGTCTAAGCAAGGTGGCAACTCCTGCTCTTGTTTTTGTTTGTGTTTTCTTTCCCAAATGATAGATACCACTGGTGTAAAGATATGGCTTCACTGGCTTTATGGTGTAGTGTATGTGAACCCAGGGAAACAATACCAGTAAGTTTGTGGTGAGGCAGTACACAAAGAACCAAAAATCCCACCTCTAAAGTACTGTGAGATGCAGCATTACCTTCTTATAACATATCCTCTCTTCCAGCATCCATACAAATTGTTTTACCCCTTTTAGTCAGAACCACTGGTGTACAGCACAGATGTAGCCACACTTATTACATAAAATTATGTTACACAAGGGGCAGAAAAAAAGGACGATATTCATGACTCCACCAGCTTTTTGGTTCCTTTTGTGCTGCCTCAGCATGACCTTAATGGTTGCACTTTTTTCCTTTCCTGACTTGAAAATTAAATATGTCACATCCTGCCAGTCTTTTTGGAAAGTAGATGAAAAAGCAACATCTGTATTTTTCACTCTTGATTCACTTTCAATCTTTATTTTCTACTCTTTATAATATTAAAAGTAGAAAGACAATAGACAGGAATGAAGACTACATACAACTTAAGATAAGTATGTCTTTTTTAATTTCAGAATCATACTTACCAAGGTGGATGCAGCATCGGTCCGATGCTGCATCTGTCCCTCACCGGCTCTAAGACTGAGAACTGAGTGATCAAACACTGCCGATCGCTCGGAGCTCAGAGCTGCCTGAGCAGAGAGTTGCTCTTCCTCTCCAGTGCTCATTGGAGGACTGGACTGTGCAATGGACAGGAGCAGTTGGCTCAGGCTCTCAGCAGTGCATTGAGAGGCTGGGCCAGCTGCTGGTCAGCAATCTGGGTGGATCTCAACACTAAAGTTGGGATCTTTTGAGAGTCTGGACTGACTGAGTGATGTCAGCTGACAGTGAACTTTAGCCCTCTAAATGAGTCCCAGGAAATTAGTGCACTCCTGTGACCCACAGGAGAGGTAGAAACAAAAGAGCTTTAATTCACTTTCATCTCCAGTCAAAACTTTAATTTTACCTTTGCGGTAGAGTGAGTAAAGAAAGAACCTCCATCAGATTTACGACTGTCTGTGCCAACAGAACAAGCAACTAGGACAAAAGACACAGACAATAATAAAAACTGACAGGGTCTGTCAGGTTAAAGCAGAGCTTAACTATGTCTGAGCACTACAAACTGAAAACGCTGTTTAATACATCTTTAATATTCAAAGTGCACCGCTTAGTAATGCTTGTCCCCTGGAGCCACCCTGACCTTGCAAACCCCTCAACCCTTCTGACACTCTAGGTTAGACATAGTTTAGACAAAACTGGTCACCAACAATACCTAACACAAAGTAAAGGCGATGAACACAACTTTCAAGTATCACTGCTGTATTGAATATTTCAAAGTAATTTAAATCAATGCAGCAATACACAGAAAAAATACGGAACAATTAGCAACAAGAAACCACCCCAATAAATGGGAAAAGACCACATTAAAATATCTTGGCATCAAATGAACCCCAAAATTAGAACACCTTCGTGAACACAACTGCCAACCACTACTAAAAGGGATAGACGAGGATCTAAAAAAGTGGAACCCCAAACAATTCTGGGATTCCATCTGCCAAGATTGTTGTACCTATTCCATGCTCTCCCAATAGAGATTCCAACCATCTTCTTTAAAAGATTAACGACAGCTCAAAGAAATGTTATTTGGGCTAGCAAATGACCACACATTCAATTGAAACTACTTCACCTACCTAAACCAAAAGGAGGTATGGGAATTCCTGACTTCAGAAAATCTTATTATGCTACACGCCTGACCAGGATAATAGATTGGCACTGCCACACCAAAAACAAAGATTGGGTAGAACTTGAAAGATCATGGTCAATTTTCATACACAATTCCTTCCTTGGTCAGACCCATCACATTATCCGCCTTTAATTAAAAATCACCTGTTAATACACACAGCCTTTAAAAATTTTCATAACATTGCCTCATCACATAAATTGTCTTCATATCCTAGCCCTCTATTCTCAATAGAAAATAACCTGGACTTGCCTTCAGGACAAGAAAACCATGCACTACCCCAAGCCAAAGGGAATACATCCTAGTATTACATTGTAAAAAAAAAATTTATATAAAATTTGACAAAAAAACTCTAAGGCCGCGTACACACGCGGGGACTGTTCGCTCAACTTTGTCCGTCAAACAGTTTCAGCAAACAGTCCGCTCAAAATTAGCATGGACGGACTTGCCCACACACGACGAACGAACAGTTTGCTGAAACCGTGCGCGATGACGTGAACGGCACGTACGACGGGACGGAAAATACAACGTCCTATACACTGCATTACAACTTTCGGCGTGTAAATCCTTTCTGAGCATGCGCGGAACTTAGTTTGACGAACAAGCCTACACACGAGGGGACTGTTCGCTGAAACCAAGTTTCAGCGGACAGTTTTTCGGAAATTCCGAAAAACCTTGTTCAGCAAACTGTTCGCTGAAACTGTCCGCTGAAAGCCCACACACGGGCGGACTGTCCGCCGAAACACTGTTCAGCGGACAAAGTTGGGCGAACAGTCCCCGCGTGTGTACGCGGCCTTACTTTCTAATCTTTCTAATCATATCTACAACTACATAATTTTATCCAAAATAATAAGCATAAAGCTCTAATGACAAGACCTCTCACAATCTTCGAACAAATGTGTTACAAACAAACACCATTACTAAAAGCTACCTTGTTATCTTACAGATGGATCTCTCAGCCATACTCCGGCTCACCAGATAAATTCAAAAAAATCTGGGAAGAAGCCGTTCAAACCCAAATCTCAGACGAACACTGGGAAAAAGCTTCTGTCTTTACCCACAAATGTTCTCTGAGTACCCGAATCCAAGAAATATCTTACAAAATACGCACTTAGTGGTAGATCACACCAGTCAAAATTAAAAGTTGGTCTTCTAATGAGTCAGATATCTGCTGGAGATGCAGCAATAATAGAGGAACCTCTCTACATCTTTGGTAGCCTTGCACGAAGATCCAAACGTACTGGAATGAGAAAAAGAGATGGATAAAACACATTACCGGCACCAATCTCAATCTCAATAGCCTGTTGTTTACTACATGTAAATAATCTCATCTATAAAAAAATACAAAAACTCCCTAACATGCCACCTTCTAAATGCAGCCAAAGCTTTAATACCACCACTATGGAAAATTAGAAATACTCCTTTGCTCAAAAAGACTGGCTTCTGAAAGTTAAATCTATCTATGAGATGGAAGAAACAATCTCAGATCATGGAATATGCTCACACTAGCTGAAACTTATAAGAATTTAACAGATGTATAAGTAAACAAGTCATTGAGCATTAGCTAAAATCCATCTTAATAAACACAACTAGACATAATTCCCATCTAAAACCTGTCTAATATAACTAAACTAAACGACCTCTCTCTCATATCCATATAGCATTTCAAATATGATTGAGACTCACTTAATACACATTTCACATAACCCCTTTTTCTTAGGATAAAGCTACAACCTATTCATTACCCAAAACCTAAAGAGTAACAAATGTAATTTTCTAGTATATCAATGTGATGTATCTATAAGACTGAAGTATGCAATTGTATAAACCCAATATTTAGCTTGAGATACGCATATCATTGTTTATATACTTGATATATTACATTCTCTGATACAGAGTAAAATGTTAATATATATTGTATTTTTAAACTATATACAATAAACCTTTATTGAAGAAAAAAAAAAGAAAAGGAAAAAGAGAAGAGTCATTTAGTTGTTGAAGCTGAGTTCTTTGGCTAGCAAGTTGGGGCCCTTTATACTTGAGTTACAAGAGCAGAAGATAGTGTCAGGTCTGCAGACAGGAATAAGAAAAGAGCAAGAGCAAACAGAGCAGAGCAGCTGCCCTCTCACTAATCCCCACTGGAAGAAGGTCTCTGGTGCTGTAAGAGGAATTGAGCAGGCTGAGCAAGATGAGGCAGCAAGATGAGGCAGCAGGTAGCGGTGTGTCTATGAGTATCTCTGGTTCCTGGGATCATCAAGAGCCACAGGAAGCTCTTGGTGAAGTGATGTGTGATGTCACAGAACCTATAATGGTATATCCATAGAGGGTCTCTCACTGGTGTCTGAGTGTCTGGGCTGCTGAAACTCTGTACAGCTGTGAGCATAACAGCAGTGTTTACCTGACCCTGGGGATGTCTCCAAGCCAACAGAGAGAGAGCCCGCCAGCTCCAGTCAAATTTACAGACTTTCCCAGAATCCCTTGTTGATTCAACAACCTGAGATTTGTAGTTCTAATAAATCCTAGGGTTTAGTTAGTGCTAACCATGGGGCTACAGGTCCCAAGATCCTCTGTCCTTTAATGGGAAGGCTGATCTCCCTCAGCAGGAGGTGATGTAGCAGCTTTATTCCTAAGCATCGGGGGAAAGCTAGACAGTCTTTGAGTACTTTTTGGAAATGTCTCCTATTTTCTATTTCTTAGTAGTCTGCATCTGGCTACAAAAATAAATGCAATCATCCTTCTATGTCTCTGTTTTATTGAGAAAACACTTTGAAAAATGCACCCAGCATTTCTTGCCAGGGCTCTCTTAAGTAAGGGCAGAAGATTCATATAACATTTACCTACTGAAATACATCTGCCTTTAGCTCATACATGCAGACAGGGTGTAATTAGCCGAGAAAGCTCCTCCTCTAGATTAAAGAAAAATAATTTCCCATGAAGACTTCTGAGATGGCCTACACCAGAAACTGGGAAGAAATTAAAGAAATGTAAAAAAAAGTTTAAAACGAGTAAATATACTGTATCTTCCTATTTGTCTACTAATGCTAGCAGTATGAGGATTACAAATAGTTAATGGGTGTTTTAGAGAATTTGCACTTTAATATTGCCTTGTGTGTCTACACTGAGATTTCCCATTGCTTCCTGTCTCATTTACTTTCTGGCACTAGGACCAAAAAAGAGGGGAGATTTCCCAAACATTGACATAAATAACAATGAAAACCTGACAGGAGCTTTAACTCCTATTTAAGACCCTAGCTGAGAAATCAGGTTCAGAGATCTACTGAACAAACCAGAGTCATAAAGGATATGAGAAGTTGTTTTCTTCCTATTGAACTGTGCTGTCATTAGAACACGACTGGTCACAACAGTTGTTAGGTATCAGTTCGCCTTGCTGTGTGGGCCTTTGCATTACTAAAGCCCTGACATTTACAATTGTGCACACAGTGGAGAGGTAATGGCAGGAGGTTCCCCATACTTGATAGGTTAATGATTGTCCCAATGAAGCCCCATGTGTTCCCCATACCTGCTCATGTGATTTGTTAATTGCTCTGAAGATTAAAAGGATCTGGCTCCTGTCTAGTATTGAAGTCTTCTGTACAGGAAACAACAGGAAATGTGGGTGTGGGGGTGAATTTTGTATTAAACTGTAAAGCCCAGTAAATTCATATTTTTAAAATGGTCGGTACATCAAAGCTTATTTCTCAGCTTTGGTAGATTATGTTAAACTACTGCCCAGTGTTCGTATGCTTCTCAGGGACTTTATTGCTTAAATCTTTATGCTTGATAACTTTAGTCTGTACTTGGTCAGCACAACTGTTCCACCCATTATGGAGAACCATTCTTTTTATTTATTTCATATTATGATGAATGCAGCAAAAGATACTAAGATGCTCAAAGGTGGGCGAAAACACCTCAAAGACAGATGGCAGATCTCACTGTTGAAGTAGTGTAGAAATATAGGAAGCCAGGGTCTAAGTTAGCCCACCAAGCTCCAGTTATTACTAAAATATCATTTTAAATTTGGCTGACTTGTTTACTAGTGAATTGTTGCATACTTAAATGCTGCAGCTGCCTTTAACACTAATCCTCCTGGATTCTGCCCACTGTCCTAGACTGTACACTCACCAGTCCACCTGCCTGACTTCTCCTAAAATGGAGAACTCCTAAATATTCTGACTCTCTCCCGCTGTCCTCACACCTGCTCCCATGCATCCAGGACAGTACTCCTCTGTGTGTCATTCAGGATCCCTACAGCACCCTAGCCCCAGGCCCAAGGTCACCCCCCCAGGCTAGGGGGCACCCTCAAGGGCCACCGACAGCCTCCTCAGCACTCCTTCTCCATATTCCACCTAATGCCCATGCTGGCATGACCCAAAAGTATTTAAGAGGTGCCCACCCCTGGCCAGCCCACTCACTGGGGATTGGCTGAGGCCCTCCTCAATACTCCAAGCAGCTCCTCCTAAACCTGCCACCCCTTCTTCTGGAAGGTTCTCCGAGGTTCCAGCAAGTAGGGGGAGGTACGAGAGGTGCTGCTTGCTGAGTCATCCAGCCTCCCCGAGTCACTCAACTCTAACCTAGATTCAACCCAGGCTTGGCTGCCAGGCAAGCCACATTTACCTACACTAACAAAAAAAACCCTATATAGATTTCACACTAAGCTAGAGGGTGTGGCACTGAATTTAGAAGGGAGCTGATATTGTCTTCTGTCAACAATAGGGAGGAACAAGAGGTCACTAAAAGAACATTTCTGGGGCAGAAAGCCCCATTAATTTCCAATTTTAAAGTGTGGAGGCAGATTTTATAGTGCTATTGGTACTTATCTTCAGTAAATACTAATCTTTAGCTAACCAACAGCTACATTGATTATGTCCTAGACACTCTTACATAGCAATGAGATCCCAGACACATTCAACCTCAGGTATGATTCTTTTCTTAGGGTGTTAAAAGAAATGAGCACTATTGGTTTTAATGAGCATAAAGTGGTTGTAAAGTTTAAAGGTCTTTTTTTTTATGTAAAAAAACTTGGTGTATACACTGATGTATACGCAGAGTGGTGCCCCAAAGGTACCACCACTCTGCGCCTTATGAATGTAGATTGCCCAAAGTTTAAAAAAATATAATAGTAATCTAAAAGCAGCTACTATTTTTTAAAAGGTCATTTTTAAAAGGCAATAAATAAGAGATCTTATATTAAATAAATTACTCTAAAATTTTGCAGCAGCACTTAATTCTGGCCATCAAGCATTATGAACACTCAAATGCAATTATCAAATCAAATCAATATAGTCCATAAAGTCCCAGAAAAAACAGGAAAGATGCACAAGTGGTTTAAGTGAGAAAGTCCTTGCTGCCCTTTTGTCTGAAGCTTCTACCAAATTCCACCACGTGAAGCAAAAGGATCTTTACTTTATCCACTTTCTCCCTGTTATTCCAGATTCTCTCCACCAGATGTCAGCAAAGCATGGGAAGGGTTCCCAACATATACAAAAAACAAAGGGACATCCACATAGTGTAATCCCATTCAATTTATTGATACAAACAAACCCCCACACATCCAGTTCTGCGTACCATAAAATTATTACTTTAGGAGCATAAATGTAAAATATAAGTGCACTGTGCCTTTAGACTTTTCCGGCCGCCGGAAGACTCCGAGACATCCGCTGCATACAGCGGCAGATGATTTCCTGGAAATCCAGCTGGCTGAAACACTCGTCCTGAGGCGCAATCGTCACATGCGGTAGGCCACGTCACTGACGTTTCGTCATAAACTGACTTCTTCTGAGACGCCGAGGTGACCTACATAAGGTCTGTGGCAGAGACTTGTTCTTTTTTTTTTTTTTTTTTTTTTTAACCAATAGTTTTTATTGAAAACTTTTCAGAGTTACAAGTATAAACAGACATAAAAAAAGGTACATCAACTCTCGTACAGGCGAGGCAAATAGTCCGTATAGATAACAGACAATTCAGGCTTGTCCAGGTAACCTCATAACAACATCAATAAAGTGGTAGCATATACTTTCAATATAACATGTTTCCACAATAATGTCTACGTTATAGCCTGGGTCTATGCCGCACTTCCACCAGAGGCGCCCCTTCCGGGATCTAGCTGCACCTCCGGGGGAAGAAACGCCCGGGACTTTTTGCAAGATCCCGCAGTACACAGAAACCAGCCAAATGAGCCCCCATCAAATGAGTTATGTCAGATGACCCTTCGGTTACCATGTTACCATTACATAGAATCACCTGTACATGGAAAAGAAATTCAGGAACAATAGGAAGAACGGAAACGTAAAACCATAACAGGGAGGGGAGAGGGAAGGGACCTTACACTAGGTCCCGTAGAATGAGATTATCACTCAATTATTTGTATGCAGTTATGCTCTCAGTAAGAGGAAAGAATATAGTATATCAGTCAGTGTGAAATATTAGTTTTGTACCAATCGCACCAAGGCTGCCAGTTGTTTTGGAAGGCAGTACGCCTCCCTGATGTCGATGCTAAGATAAGTTCATAGGCATAATGGGTAGCAAGGACTCTAACAACCTCCAGAACTTCTGGGGGATGAGGAGCCTTCCAGATCCTGAGGAGTACCAGCTTAGCTGCTAGAAATAGGTGGGTTACAAACTGCCTAAGTGAAGGGGGAATGTCCTCAATTCCTACGTTAAGCAGTGCCAAGGCGGGGGTGGGGGGGGGGGTCGCTATGCCTGTCACTTGTCTAAATAGCACGAATATACCCTTCCAGTATTCAGCTAGCTTACTGCATGACCATAGGACATGAAATATGGTGCCAATTTGGGAGCAGTTCCTCCAACAGAGAGGTGAGATCGAGGAATTAAATTTAGCAAGACGGTAGGGAGTCAGATACCACCTTTGTGTGGTTTTGTGGGCTAGCTCCCAGAGGGAGGTACTTTTAGTGGCAGCGTAGGTATGATGGATAGCTCGGCCCCACTGATCATCAGGGATCGAGATCCCAAGATCTCTCTCCCAGGCCATCATGGGTCCCGACTTTTCCAAGAGTGACTTATCGTTTAAAGCGTCATAAAACAAGGAGATACCGCCTTTCTTTGCACATCTAGCACTAAGATATTGTTTAACTCTCCAATAAACCACGAAAGGGGGGATAGGCTTTCTTGTGAGATAAGATTGTACCCGATAATAGGTGAAATAGTCGGAATGAGGTAGACCGTATTCCGCCTGCAACTGAGCAAACGGCTTGAGTCGGGGTCCCTTAAAGAGATCCTGAATCCATTGTAATCCCGAACTATTCCATCTGTGCATGGATAGCTCGGGGATTAGCCAGGTCAATATTGATATAGGCATTGGGATTGAAGAGGTTGGGCTGCTACGCGGGTGTGCGGAAACTAATAGTTTCCAGGAGTTCAGAGACGCCACTACAGGGAGTGGGCCGCTTCAGGAGTGGGAATGCCAGTGCTAGATCGAGCAAATTGCGACCAGGAGTACAATGTCGCTCTATGTCGCCCCACAGCGAGGGTGGTTCGATAGCAAACCAGTCCCTCAGTTGTGCCAGAATAGCTGCTCTGTAGTAATCTACTAATACAGGAAGGCCTAAGCCACCAGCCCCCCTGTTTTTGCTCAATTTCTTAAAAGCACTCCTAGCCTTTTTACCTTCCCAGAGAAATCTTGAGAGCAAAGACTGTAGACCAGGAGAGAATATGTTTGCTGAGGGATAGAAGGCCCGTCTTCAATTTATCTATAAGAGGGACATAGTTAGCTTTAAATAGTTGTTCAGGAAAGGGGGTTAAAGTGATGCCTAGATAAGATATCCTGGAGTCCTTCCAAATAAAAGGGTAGCTAGCTTGCAGCATTTTCTTTTCATGTGGGGCAATTCCTAGGTCGAGAACATATGATTTGGTTGTGTTCACCTTATAGTACGAGACTTTGCTGAAATGTTCCAAGGTTCTGGCGACGTGCATCAGTGAGGTTTTTGGTTTAGTAAGCATTAGGATCACATCATCAGCGAATAGGCCTATGACGTGTTTGCGATTATGCACCTCGAACCCACAAATCCTAGGGTCCTGTCTAATGCACGCCGCCAGAGGCTCGATTGTCAAATTAAAAATCAAGGGGGACAACGGGCACCCCTGACGGGTACCATTCGTGATCTGAAAGGGCTTTGACAACATTCCAGAGGAGTAAACTCTAGCCGAAGGCAAGGAATAGAGAGCCAATATAGCCGATAAAATATGACCCGTAAATCCAAATGACTTCAACACCTCCTCCAAATATCCCCAATGAACTCGGTCGAACGCCTTCTCCGCATCCAAAGCAAGGAGCAGAGAAGGCGTTCGCCGAGCCCGTGCTAAGTGGATAACATCAATAGAGCGCCTAGTGGCGTCCGAAGACTGCCTCCCCATGGTAAAACCAGATTGGTCAGCATCAATAAGGTTAGGTAGCATCGGCATCAGGCGAAGTGCAATCATTTTAGCATATATCTTTAAGTCGTTATTTAGCAGAGATATAGGTCTAAAGTTCTGAGGTACCTCCGGGGCTTTGCCCGGCTTGGGTATCGTAACAATAACGGCTTCCAACATCTCCTGCGGGAAGAGAGCAGAGGCAGCGGCATTTTCATAGACCCTAAGAAGATGAGGGCCCAGAATCATTTTAAAAGATTTATAGTAGTCCCCAGTTAGCCCGTCAGGCCCCGGTGATTTATTAATAGGAAGGGTATCTATGGCCCTGTAGGTCTCATCAATCGAGAAGGGCAAATTTAGTTCATCTAATTGTTTAGCAGTAAGAGTAGGGAGTTTTGTTAGGGCAAGAAAGTTTGATATGTCTTTCTTAGTCGGTTGTGGAGTGGAGTCATCTTTGTTCAAATTGTATAGGGAATTGTAATAGTCACTAAAAGAGTCAGCGATCTGCTGGGGATCGCATTCTTTGACATTAGTCTTAGAATTAAGTAAATAAGGAATTTTTGATTTGTATCTCTGGCCCTGAAGTCTACGTGCCAAGGCCTTACCAGCCTTGTTGCCCGAAGAGTAAAAAGATAGTTTAAGCCTCCTCTCCACCTGTTCAAATTTGTACAGTAGCACTAGCCTAAGTTCATGCCGTAGATGGCCCAAGGCAGAATGAAAGGCCGGGGTGGGATTAGATTTATGTAGGTTTTCTAAAGCAGCAATTTTGTTCAGGAGTTCATCCGTCTGCCTCTGCCTCTGCTTCTTCAACCGCGCCCCCTGCTGTATAAAGATACCTCGGATAAACGCCTTATGCGCATTCCATATTATATCAGGAGCGATCTCGGGGGTAGAGTTGAACCGAAAAAACTCGGACAGGTGGTCCTCAATTAATCGTTTGGTGGTGGGATCCTGGATTAATCGGGAATTAGATCGCCACAAATAAGCGGCGTTAGAGGGGCTATCATCGGCAATGGTGATCAGCACTGATGCATGATCCGACCAGGTGATTGTATTAATTTTAGTATGCGTGACTTTTTGGAGGAGCCACCTATCCGAGAGAAAGAGATCTATCCTGCTATAAGAGCGATGCCTATGAGAGTAAAATGAGTAGTCCCTCTCACCAGCATGTCTACAACGCCAAACATCAAAAATGTCATTCCTACGAAGAAAGTTGCCCAGAGACTGAGGTCTCCTAGTAGAAGTACAAGTTGAGTCCATTGCAGGGTCAGGTGCAACATTAAAGTCTCCGCACAGCAGCAAAGCTCCCTGCTTAATTTTGCAGATTTTGACCATAAGTCTATTCAAAAAGCGGATCTGGCGTACGTTAGGTACATAAGTATTCACCAGCGTGTAGCGCACGTTATTAATATCACAAACTAAAATTATGAAACGACCGTTCGGGTCTGTGAGCTCCTGATGCAGTTGAAAAGCGACAGTATCTCTAATGGCTATCATAGTCCCGCTCTTCTTCTTGTGAGCGCTAGAGAAGAAATAATGTTGAAATCCCCTAGCTGTACATTTTGGAGGAGAGTCCTTGCTAAAATGTGTCTCTTGGACGCATAGTATATCACATTTAGAAGAATCGGCCTCCTTCCACAAGGAAAATCTTTTTGCCGGGTGATTTAAACCATGGGCATTAATAGACAAGATATTAAGAGGCATTAGTACTCAGAGGTTGGAAGCTAAACTTGGGGGGATACTGGTACTCACAGTACAATACGACCTGTTGAAACCGTAGCAAGCTGAGAGGTAGGTACGATGGGTGGGACATCTTCTCCAAGTCGTCAACATGAGAAAGGCATGTAAATAGCTTAAGGATGACGGCGTCTGGACCCTGGGAAGGCATTGAAATCTCCTGGGGGAAAAAACAGAACAAGGGGAAAAGAACTAGAACGAAAACAGAAAATGAATAAAAGGAGGGTCGTCATGACCCGAGTGCAGATCTTATCTGCTCAAGTGAGTGGGGTCTGTATTGACCAACAAAGCACAGCTCCATCAGGCGGGCCCCATTAGGGACTAACTAAAGAAGTACAACGGCCGTCAGCTGGTGTCAAGAAAAGTAATGAAAAAGTAACGGCAGGAAAAGACAGTTATTCAGCAGATGATCGACTCTTAGGGCTGTGCACATCATGGGGCAAAGAGGAATCGTCAGGGAGTATCTTCCATTTTCTAAGTAGTTGGAGGCCTTTATCCGGTGTAGAGATCACATAGTTGGACCCGTCTCTGTGCACAACTAGCTTGGTGGGGAATCCCCACTTGTAGTTAATGTCATGATTCCGCAGGACCTTAGTAATATTATTCAAGTTCTTGCGTAGCTGCAAGGTGTGCTGCGATAGATCAGCATAGAATTGCAGGCCAGAGATGTCTGTATTGCGGTGTTCCCCTCGCCTGGTCACTTGCATCAGGCGATCCTTAGTTTGGAAAAAATGCATACGGAACAGTACGTCCCTGGGAATATTTTCTGGGATAAAGGATGGTTTGGGGATCCGGTGGATTCTGTCAATGGACATCTCGATTGGCGAGAGATCCGGCATGAGGGTGGACAGCAGCTTGGTAACATAAGGACGCAGCTCTGCCGGGGTCACGGACTCAGGGATACCCCTTAGCTTCACATTGTTTCTCCTGGCCCGGTCCTCCAGGTCTGCCAATTTGGCTTTAATCCACTGTTGGTCCTCTTCGACCGAGTCATGAGCATCGATCAGGTCGTTGATGGTAGTGGCGTATTCCCCCATTTTGTTTTCGACATGGCTCACCCTCTCGCCCACCTCCTTAAGTTCTGTGCCGAAACTCCGCATGCAGAACATCATGTCCGTGTGGATAGTGCTTCACAAGGAGACGAGCATGTCCTTAAGGGTGGTGTCTAAAACCGGCTGATTAGTGGTGGGGAAGGAAGTAATGGAGTCATGAAACTCCCTAGTGTCTGCTTGAGAGTCAACAGGGGATCTCACCTCAGGTTGGTGCGGTGTGTCAGAGTAGTCTCTTCTGCTCCTGGCTTTAGCTGGGCTCCTACTCAGCGGGGTGGATGTCCGCGAGTCGTCAGGGGAGAGTTCGCCGCTGGTGTGGGTCGATTTCTCCTGTTGTTCCCAGGGATCATGCGGAAGGAGCGGAGTGGAGGACGCGCCGGCGCCATCTTTGGTGTGCTGTCTAGGCGGCTGCACGAAGTAAGCCGTCAGTTTTCTGGGCTTCTTCTCCGCTCTTTTCCGTCTGGTCATGCTGTCGAGAGGTGCCCGAGTCAGATCGCCACTACGGATCCGAAAATTAAGGCCGCTGTGTTCCGTGAGCCGCTTGGTATGCCCGCTATGCGCCGGAGCTCTGATGCTAAGCTGCCATCTTGGCTCCGGTCAAGCCACGCCCCCGCAGAGACTTGTTCTTGATCTGAGCACCCTTTTGGTTGCTAGGCCTGGGGAGAGAAGGACTATCCATAAGGGGGAAAATCCAGCTGTGAATGGCTATTCTCTGGATTTGCTGATACGAGAGACTTTTTTTTACACTAGCACTATGAGTACCTGGATTTTTCCTACCTAACCCTCTAACCTTATGTCGAGAGTTGGTAACTATTTTTCGAAAATAAAAATCCCTTCAAGTGGATCTGGTGTCAGTCTCTGCAGTCTTTGGGCCATCTACCTAGGGAAACCCCTAGATGCACACGAGGTGAAGAAGGTAACGGTAAGCCCAATAAAATCAGCCGCTCCTTTGGGAGTCAGTGCTACAAATATACAAAATGATCATGGACTTTTCATCTGGTTTTGGTCTTGGCGACCTTTTCTGTAGTTTTTTGTTTCAAACTCTTCCGACTCCAGAAGCCATGAAGACCTCCTAGTAGCAGAGATCCCTGTTTCTTTCAAAACCCTAGGGGCAAGTCCTGGGGAGAAATACAGATCTTTTATTGTAACATCTTGACAGAATAGAAGCCCATGAGGGTAGAGAGATCAGGCATGTCCCAAATATTTAACCGTTCTCTTAGCATTCATCAACAGACACAAGCCTACTGACTGGCCAGGTCAAAAAACATTCCTAACACAATATTACACCTCTCTAGCACACCCTGCTGTAACAAGCTCAAACAGCAAGTGGCAGCGAAAATACACTATATGATTAAAGATCACTCCCGTTGAGGTACAGATAGGGTGAATACAACCCATTGTCTCCTACAGAATCTATAAAATACAAAAATAATTTAGCAAAAATACTACATTCCTAGATATGTAATATTTACAAGGTGAATAGGTCTGTAATGTGTCAAACATTTGTCTTGGCCATAAGGTAACTTCATCAGTGAATGGATTATTGAACTGTTGTTCATTTGCAGCTAGAGTAATGCAGGTTGCAGATCCTCCATTTCACATAAAAGGTCACAGCAACCGAATAATGTTCATCATCAAGCTTTACATAAGTGAACAAAAGCAGATTTTTTTTTCCTTTTTGGTACTTGCGTTTAATCAAAAATTACTGTGTCAAATCTCTGCCGAGCAAGCAAGTACTGCGTAGTGCTGAGTAAAACTGACCTTTAGGGAGTTTTCTGTGTTTATAAATGCTCTGACATTAAAGCAGGAATGATTGCACTATAGACACTGTTACATCTGTGAAAGATTAGATATATTGTATTATGTAGCTTAAAGCAAACATTTATGATATTGCAGCTTATCAATTCTTGTTTGTGATGATTGTATTAGTTTCCTTTTTTGAGGCTTTCTTTCTTCTATTTTCATCTGGTGATCCAACCAGTAAATTTTTTGTTTTTCAACAAAAAAGATCTTGCAGTTACAGGGATAAGATAGACCATTTAACGCTGACAAGGGTGCTTAACACCTTTGTGTTTAAGTGTAAAACTAATGTTAATGCCTAAGTACAATTTTACAACTTTGACACGTGTTAGTAAAATGTACATATCACAACTACTTTGTGCATCCAGTTGGAGTATGCCTTGTTTTTTTCAGGACAAATTGGGCTTTTATTTGGTGGAAAATGTCAAAGGATATCCCCTTGGCCTAAAATAGTATATTTTTTTTTAATTTAGCTATATATATCTTGTTGCTACCATAACCTACCACCAAAGAACAACCCAAAATATATTTTCCTGTTCCCGTTGATTGCAGCAATACCACATATGTGCATATTAGTTGTTGTTTGTACCTGTAGTACAACCCAGAAGCAATAGTGCTTATTTTGCTTTTATTTTTTTATCCTACCTAAAACACACCAGGGTCATTTAAAGTGGTTGTAAACCCTTACAACCAACTTTGACCTACAGGTAAGCCTAGATTAAGGCTTAACTGTAGGTCCAAGAAATATCTCCTAAACCTATACGGTTTAGGAGATATTTACCCGAAGACAGCCACCGCTGTCTACGGCGCATGCGCCGTAGACAGCGGTGCACAGGCGCACTGGGGCAGGCCGCAGTTCGCGACGATATGCCTCGAGTGTCAGCTCCCATGCGCATGCGTGGGAGTAACATCATCGCGGCTCTGGCGAATCACAGGGCCGGAGCCGCGAGACACGGAAGTCGCTCCGGGATCCATGGCAGCGGCGAAGAGGAAGACGGAGGACCACTTCGGGGGCTTCATTCTCATGTAAGTTATTCATAATGATCTAGTATGCTATGCATACTAGCTCATTATGCCTTTGCCTTACAGGGTGTGCTTTTAAAAAAAAAAAAAATGTGCCTTTACTTCCTCTTTAATATAGCACCAAAAAATGTTCTGTTACAAATGTTTTTGGAACCAACATCGCTCGGCACGCTTTGATCTAAATGGTAGCTTTTCATGTGGTTGTGTTCCTTTTATATAAGTGGGGGTTTCTACATATCAACACGTTGCATGGAGTTAATTGTTGCAGTCCATTTCAGCTTGGTACTTTTCATCTACCTTTAACACCAGGTTTGTTGTCATCGTATACACGGTACATGATCATTCTTCACATTGTAGGTATTATGGCATCACACCACTGCAGTGTTACCTATCATGTTTATGGGTACTTGCGGGGTTGAGATGGTCGTTTCTAATTGTGTCTAATATGTTTCCCCACTCAACATACATTCTTATGTCAGGGTGTTTTTACTACTCAGATAATGTGGCTAACACATTTTTAGATTTCCTGGGCCGGAATTTGCCTACTACGCCTTAGGTGTTTTAGCCTCACACAAACGTACATTTCCTTTTTCATTGTCACCTCATATATGTCGCATTCATATCTTCACGTTTTAGATCTTACGGCAACAAGCCACTGCAGGTGTACCTATCACATTTATGGGTACCAACGGATTGAGATAATCGTTTCTAATTGGGTTGTGCGATGGCAAATGTCCTCATCCTTTTCTCATGGCTTACGTCACGACTTCATATGTCATGACATCTCACTAACACATATTCAGGTTTCATAGACCCGAATTTACGTTTTTAATTTGCCTGATATGCCTCAGTTAACTCGGCCTTGCTAGTTTCTTAAGACTGATACATTTTCAGTTCTGCACAACATATAATACTTCATCATTTAATCACGGATACCTTTATGAGGTTGTTTAAAAGTAAAAAAAAACAAACAAAAAAAAGTAGAAATTGTCCTTTCCTTAGGGTAAGTTTGGGGTACATTTGGTTATAACTCTTGCTTATGACGGTGTTGTTCTCGATTGCATAGGTAATGTCACAGACAGCAGATATCGAAGATTTTGCCTCCATCCCTCCTGCTCCGGCTAAGGGTTCTGAACATGGTAGCACACCCTCCTTAAAGCGGGAGTCCGCCAGGAGTCCGCCGTTTTTTTTTTTTTAAAGCCAGCAGCTACAAATACTGCAGCTGCTGACTTTTAAAATAGTGACACTTACCCGCCCAGCACACCCGCGATGTCGTCACCCGAAGCCGATCTCTCGATCGTCTCTCGGGTGCTGCCGCCGCCATCTTGGGTATGGGAATCAGGAAGTGGAGCCTTTCAGCTTCATTTCCCGGTTCCCAACTGCGCATGCGCGAGTCGCGCTGCGCAATAAGGATGGTCCCCGCTGTCTCTGGGATCCGTGTGTTTCCCAGCAGGCAGCGGGGGACTTTCGGAAAGGGACGTAGATTCTGCGGAAAGGGGAGTACCTTCTGCAGAATCTACGCTGGAAGTGGGTGCAGATACCTGTACTGTACAGGTATCTGCACCCCCCTCCCCCCTGAAAGGTGCCAATTGTGGCGCCAGAGGGGGGGAGGATTCCAATGAGCGGAAGGTCCACTTTAGGGTGGACCTCCGCTTTAAGAACCTGGACTGTCACAGGACTCATGATGGAACTACAACACAGGGATATTTTGTACCTGGCTTCAGCTCGCAAAACAGAGCTATTCAAATTATTATTCCCCTATGCTTCAGGCTCTAATGCTGAGCAGGTTACCCTACCGTCTGTCACCTCGTCTCTTTCACAGATTCACGCCACCCTAAGCTCACTGGCAAGTTCCTGTCATGAGTTGTGGGCCAAGGTTGAGGTTTTGGAAAACCATCAGAGTCCAGCTCCAGAGGCTCCTACCATTCTAGGAACATCAGCAGGTTCCGGGACCCCCTTGGTACCATGCCCTGTACCTTTAGCTTTAGATAAAAGTACAAGTGCTCCTTCCATTACCCCAACATCCTACCAGGTACGTCCAGGGCATTCCAGAGTTTACTCCAGGCCCCAGCTCATTCAGCTGACATAGCAGATGCTTTCAAACTTCTCGGATTCGGCCATCAATCTGGCAGTAGCATGAGATAAAGTGGAGAGGTCTGTATTATTTTTCTACTAAACTTACCTTTGGGTCCAGAAGCAGCCCTTGGCTGTTTTATACTTTCTCGCAGGCATTCAGCTGGATACTCACCCATATAGAAAGCTGTCAAGAATAGTGATGGACGAACTTCCGACGGGACGTTTTAACGAACGCGGACCGCGAACGCGGCCGATAGTTCGCGAACTGGAACGTTTGCGGTGGGCCCCATTGACTTCAATGGGAGGCAAACTTGGCAAACCTACAGGTCAAATTTGCAGCCACAAAATAATTAATAGCTGTGCAAACATAGTCCCACCACATGGCCAATGACATAACACATGTATGAGGTGAATCTGGGATCGACAACTACAAGCATTCTTTTTTTATATGGGAAATTGTTGTGACAATTCAGGACTGTGGAGCTCATGAAGGCAATGGAGGAGAGGGAAGGTCAGGGACCAGGGTAGGCAAAGAAGAGGGTGCAGGAGATGATCACCAGCAGCATGACATACAGCAATGACACCTGCACCGTGATAGAGTGATCTGACACCAGCACCGTGATAGAGAGCACTGACATCAGCAGCGTGACATACAGCAATGACACCTGCACCGTGATAGAGTGATCTGACAACAGCACCGTGATAGAGAGCACTGACATCAGCAGCGTGACATAAAGCACTCACACCAGCACCGTGATATACAGCACTGACAGCAGCACCGTGATAGAGAGCACTGACATCAGCAGCGTGACATAAAGCACTCACACCAGCACCGTGATATACAGCACTGACAGCAGCACCATGATAGAGAGCACTGACATCAGCAGCGTGACATACAGCAATGACACCTGCACCGTGATTGAGTGATCTGACAACAGCACCGTGATAGAGAGCACTGACATCAGCAGCATGACATAAAGCACTAACACCAGCACCGTGATATACAGCACTGACAGCAGCACCGTGATAGAGAGCACTGACATCAGCAGCGTGACATAAAGCACTCACACCAGCACCGTGATATACAGCACTGACAGCAGCACCGTGATAGAGAGCACTGACATCAGCACTGTGACATAAAGCACTCACACCAGCCCCGTGATATACAGCACTGACAGCAGCACCATGATAGAGAGCACTGACATCAGCAGTGTGACATACAGAAATGACACCTGCACCATGATAGAGTGATCTGACAACAGCACCGTGATAGAGAGCACTGACATCAGCAGCGTGACATAAAGCACTCGCACCAGCACTGTGATATACAGCACTGACAGCAGCACCGTGATAGAGAGCACTAACATCAGCACCGTGACATAAAGCACTCACACCAGCACCGTGATATACAGCACTGACAGCAGCACCGTGACAGAGAGCACTGACATCAGCACCGTGATATACAGCACTGACACCTGCACCGTAAGCAGCTCCAGGAGGAAGTCAGCATAGCACAGGGATGGTGGGAGCCCCTCATAATGAGCATAGCACAGGGATGGTGGGAGCCCCTCATAATAAGCAGCCCCAGGAGGATGTCAGCATAGCGCAGGGATGGTGGGAGCCCTTCATAATAAGCAGCCCCAGGAGGATGTCAGCATAGCACAGGGATGGTGGGAGTCCCTCATAATAAGCAGCCCCAGGAGTAAGTCAGCACAGCACAGGGATGGTGGGAGCCCCTCATAATGAGCATAGCACAGGGATGGTGGGAGCACCTCAAAATATGCACAGCAGAGGGGGCGTGGCGACCGAGCGCTAAGATGGACGCTTGAGCTGAGAGCTCCGTTCGACTACCGGAGAGAACAACTCTACAACGACTCCATTGGTGACATATTTCCACATAAAACTATCTATAACGCAGGGTAGACACCTTCGCTTCTACCGAAGATGCCAAAAAATAGAAAGAATCAACAACCGCCACGGAAACTTCCGAACCTTTTCAAGGCGCACAGAATCACACAAAATGGTGCCGGTTCGTGCGTGACTGAAACTCAAGAGCAGGCCTCGCAACAATCTCACCTCCGAACGACTTCCCTCAGCGATTCCTCCTCTGGAACGAATAGCCCCACGACTAGAAGCCCAGCCAAACAAAGGCAACGGATATCTTCTCCTGAGGTAAACCGAGCGGACATGGAGGTAAGCGGATCCGCTCCCATAGGCCACACTATACATCCACCGGCATCCGACCTGATTGCGGCCTACCCCACATCCAATCGACCGGTCTCAGATACGGTCCTTAAGGAGATGCTTATGTCACTCAAAGCCTCCATACAAGCTGACCTCACTGTAGAAATTACTAACTGCCATAAAGAAGTATTGGCACTAGGTAATAGAGTGGACCAAATGGAACGTAACATGGGGGAATGCACAACTTCTTTCAATACTTTAGTAGAGGCCCACAAATCCCATGATGAAGAAATAACATGGCTAAAGAGTAAAGTAGCAGACCTTGAGGACCGCTCTAGGAGGTGCAATATTAAAATCAGAGGTATTCCTGAAGCCATACCTCCAAACCAATTAATACAGTATGTACACACGCTATTTTCCACCATTATCCCCACATTATCTCCTCAGGAACTGACCATTGACAGGATTCACAGAATCCCCAAGCCAGCATTTCTACCTGAAGGTACCCCTCGGGATGTTTTGCTCAAGATGCATTACTATCATATCAAGGAACAAATTATGACTGCGTTTCGTACTCGAGGCAACAACATATCTCAATATGCTGAATTGATCCTCCTCCCTGACCTATCAAGACATACTCTGCAATTGCGCCGAAACTTAGCAACCATCACTAAGGCCTTACGCAACCACAATATACCACATAAATGGCGTTACCCTGCGAAATTGTCCATCTCACATGATGGTACCACGCACACAGTTACTACTTTAGCTGAAGGTATCGCACTCCTGCGTCAATGGGGCATACTTCCACAACAAAACCCTCTGGAACCACCTGCAACACAACTACGCCCTATTCCGGATGAGTGGCAAGTAGTTTCACACAGAAGAGCCCCCAAAAATGTCACTGATGGCAGTAAATAATCACACACCGTTGACAAATATGTTCTCTCCCTGGGCACAAGGATTTCTTCATCTTTCCTTGTTCTTACCCCTGACATTTGTCATTTTTGCAGCTTTGTTTGCATATGGATCGCTTATATGATTCTATTTTTATTGTTCTACACGTTATTGTTTATTTTTGTGGTTACACCCTTTGTTCCATTAGCACTGGACCTACACGTGATGGACTCTTCATCCCCTGTTCTACTACATCTCTAAATACCATAGCGGCATCTCTTCTGTCAATCTCATGGAGCTCAGATGACTCTAATAATTCTCGAAGGATTCTGTGAGTACACTTACACATCTTTTTTTCTTACCTCAAAAATGACCATTACCTTTGTTTCCATTAATGCCAAAGGCCTCAACCACCCTGTGAAACGCTACTCGCTGTGGACAGAAGCTCAGAAACTAAAGGCGGATATTTTATGTGTACAGGAAACTCATTTTCAACAGGACAACCATCCCAAATGTACACATAAAAACTACCCACATATATTCCTGGCAAATAACCCGAATAAAAAAAGCGGAGGTGTCCTTCTTGCCGTCCGTGACACGGTCTCCTTCCATCTCAAGAAATCCATCACAGCCGACAATGGTCGCTATATTATTCTTCAGGGTGATATTAATTCTAAACCGTACACCATTGTATCTTTATATGCTCCAAACACCCGACAGATTAGGTTTTTGAATAGACTACTCCGTAAAATACAACCTATCCAATATGGTAGTCTCATTCTTTGTGGCGATTTTAACCTCATTGTCGACCCACAACTTGACACTTCTAATGCTAAACGCAACAACAACACCTGCCTAAATACAGTCCTGCACTCTGAAAAACTGTACGACGTCTGGCGATGCACACATGGCAACGAGAAAGACTTTACCTTCTTCTCCCATGTACATGGGTCTTATTCCAGAATAGACTTTTTTTTGTCAGATCAATGGACCTTACAAAATGTTTCATCCTCTGAGATACATGATATTACGTGGTCTGACCATTCTGCCATATCACTTTCTATTCATGAGAAGGGTGTCTCTCCCTCATCACCCATCTGGCGCTGCAGTGTTAGATTACTACAGGACCCCGATACCAAAGTACTGATTTCTCAAAACCTTAAAACATATTTCCAACAAAATGAACATTCAGTAGAGAGTCCCTTCACACTCTGGAACCCCCACAAAGCGTTTATTAGAGGCATCCTTATCCAGCTAGGAGCTAGAGCTAAAAAAAAGTATACTGCAACCATAGACTCCATTACTTCCGATATCCACAATTTAGAAACCCTCAACAAAGCATCTCCCTCTCACCAGCGGACTACCCAAATAACCTCTCTTAGAGAAAAATTGAGAGATCACTTGGCCCAAAACTATGATTTCTACCTTAGATGCTTGAAGTTACGTACCTATGCCTGTGCGAATAGAGCAGGTAAATATCTTGCCAATAGGATTAGAGCAATACGCACCAAAACTAGGATTTCCCACCTGATACACCCTACATCCCTTCATAAAGTAATCAATCCTCAAGAAATCGCAAACCAATTTGCACAATATTATAGTGAGCTTTACAACCTTAACACCGACCCCCACACTCCTCAACCCACTGTTCCCAAAATACAGCATTTTCTCAAAGATTTAGATCTCCCTAAACTCTTCGAATCACAGCTTGAATTGCTGAATTCACCGTTCACAAACCATGAAATAACATCAGTCATTACTTCACTCCCTCATGGGAAATCCCCAGGTCCTGATGGACTAAATAACGAATATTTTAAAACCTTTTCCACTATTCTTTCCACATGTCTCCAAAAGATGTTCACACAGGCAGCACACTCAGCATCCTTTCCAAATGAAATGTTAAAAGCATACGTGACCACTATACCCAAACCTGGTAAAGATCCCACTACCCCTAGTAATTTTAGACCTATTTCTCTCCTGAACACAGATATAAAGATCTACGCCAAACTTATCGCCCTTAGACTATCAGAGTTTATGCCTTCTTTAATTAAAAGCGACCAGATGGGCTTCATCAGGGGGAGACAAACTTCTGATGCTACAAGACGTATTATTGACATTGTTCATTATGCTAATTTAACTAAAACTCCTTCTCTGCTTCTCTCCATAGACGCAGAGAAGGCGTTTGATAGGGTGGAGTGGTGTTACATGAAGGAAGTTCTACAAAAATTTGGCTTTCAAGGTTTTATCTCTAACGCAATGTTGGCTTTATATTCCAATCCATCCGCCCAAGTCTTAACAGCTGGAATGCTTTCTACACCTTTCCCTATTTCTAATGGCACTCGTCAGGGGTGTCCATTATCTCCAACCATTTTTAACCTTATGATAGAGCCTCTGGCGGAGGCCATTAGATCCCAGGCCGATATTACTGGACACGTGTTAGGATCTCGTAACCACGTTATTAACCTATTTGCCGATGACGTTGTACTGATGCTGACAAACCCGACCAGATCTCTCCCCTTAGTCCATGAAACTTTAAAAAACTTTGGTGAGATTTCGTACTATAAAGTTAATTTCGCCAAATCATTGATTATAGATTTAGGAATTGACAAACGTAGCAAACTCCAACTTCAAACCACTCTTCCATATGTATGGAAAGAAGATGGCATACCCTACTTAGGTATAAAAATTACTAATTCCACGAAAACTCTAGTCTCCGACAATATTAAGTCATTGCTTCTAAAGATAGATGAAACGCTCAAATGTATAGCCAAGACCGAATTATCCTGGACGGGCAGATTGGCAGCATGTAAGATGTTAGTTCTCCCTCTCATATTGTATATGTTCAGATCCATACCTATACCTATCCCAACCCATTTCCTTAAGACCTTGTCTACTACTCTGTGGAAATTCATATGGAATGGTAAAAAAGCTCGCTGCTCTCCTAACAACCTGATTCCGCATAACCGAGTAGGTGGAGTAGGACTGATTGATGTTTCTGATTATTTGTGGGCATCTAGACTGGACCAACTCCAACACTGGTTCAAAACTATAGATTCACCACCTTGGGTTGAGCTGGAAAGGCATATAGCCCCAATACCAGATCTAGTGGCATTACTCGCGAGTGATGTCTGGAAACCCTGGGCTCTCCATTCCATGGCTCCCACCCTTATAGCCTCCCTACAAGCATGGAGGTTCTTCATACATCATACCCATAACTCTCAAAATGCTGTGGAATACAAATTTCCGCTTAGCCTGCTCGAGCATAAAATCCCTATGCTGTCCCTAAAGCAGTTCCCCAACCACGGTATACATACCATCCAAGACCTATTGTCTAATGGTACAGCTCTTTCCAGCACACAGATTATGACTCAATACAATCTTCCCAACAAGTACCAGTTTACATGTATCCAAGTGGCACATTTTCTAAAACGTAACCCTCCCCCTATTATAACAATGCCATCCAGTGCGTGGAACTTCTTAACTCGAGAACGCCCCACCAGGAAAGGCATTTCGCTTTTTTACTCCCTTCTACATGCTAAACAATCTTTTGTGAAAACAAAACCGATTGCTAAATGGGAGACGGATTTAGGGAAATCATTTACAGATGATCAGTGGACAACCACATTTCGAGAAATCCAAAAAGCCTCCCATTCTATTAATCATTGGGCAATTACTATTAGAATAATTAACAGGTGGCAATACACACCGTGTAGACTGGCAACATTTTCTCCATCTGCCCAAAATACCTGTTGGAGAAATTGTGGACAGTTAGGACATCTACTGCACATGTTTTGGGAGTGTCCCAACTTAGTTAGTTACTGGAATCAAGTTTTCCAACTTATAACATCGCTCACGGGTATTGTCACTCGCCCCAATCCATCCCTAGGAATTTTACATATGGGTATTGAACAATTTCTGCATGATATGCGGATTGTTATTTCCAACATCCTTCTTTCTGCTAGATCCATGATATTACAACATTGGAAAACTGCCATGACAGTAAACATCTCTGACCTGATTAGAAGAGTGAACCAACACCACACTATAGAGCGTGCTCTTGCCATAAATACATTGAAGTGCGATCTATTTGATAAGCAATGGAAAATTTGGACCAACAAATATAAGAATTCTGTGAACTAGATCTTAACCCTGATAAGATATATCCTGTGTAGTAACCAGTATTTGCATTATTGTTTATGTAACCACCTACTTATCCGTTTCTTTTTCACCCTTTCTTTCCCTCTCCCCTCTTCCCTCCCTCTATTACATTGACTGTTAATTACAATTGTAAAAGTCAACATGTCCTGTACCACTTGCCTTTGTATATCCTTTATAAATTAATAAAAATTTATTGAAATAAAAATATGCACAGCAGAGGTACAGCCCCAGGAGGAAGTCAGCACAGCACAGGGATGGTGGGAGCCCCTCATAATATGCACAGCAGAGGTACAGCCCCAGGAGGATGTCAGCACAGCACAGGGATGGTGGGAGCCCCTCATAATACGCACAGCAGAGGTACAGCCCCAGGAGGAAGTCAGCACAGCACAGGGATGGTGGGAGCCCCTCATAATATGCACAGCAGAGGTACAGCCCCAGGAGGATGTCAGCACAGCACAGGGATGGTGGGAGCCCCTCATAATAAGCAGCCCTAGTAGAAATATGACACCACTCAACCTCTTCAAAGAGGAGGGTACGGGCATATAGTACGGTGTGCTTTTTTTGGACAAGGAAGTGAGCCAAATGAAGAAAGAAGGTCTCTGTGCTCGATTAAATTTTTTTTTATAGACATATACATGGTCTACTGGTCACATGTGTTGAATTCCTCCGAGATCCATGCCTCATTAATTTTTAGAAATGTGAGGTAGTTAACACTGTCGTGAGCTAGGCGAGTACGCTTATCAGTCACGATCCCCCCTGCTGCGCTGAACGTCCTTTCGGACAGGACACTGGATGAGGGGCAAGCCAACAGTTCGATTGCAAATTGGGCAAGCTCTGGCCAGAGGTCAAGCCTGCCCACCCAGTAGTCCAGGGGTTCATCACTCCTCAGAGCATCCACATCGGCCTTAACCCGATGTAGTCGGACACCTGACGGTCTAGGCGTTCCCTGATGCTGGATCCGGATGACACCTGTCGATGGGTCGGCTGAAAGAATGACCTCATATCCGAAGTCACCAACACATCTTCAAACCGGCCTCTTCTTGCAGGCGCTGTTGGATTGGTAGCCGCAACTCCTTCTCTGGGAGTGGGAATTGCTCCTCTGCCAGCGCACGCAAAAGCAGAATGCAGCATTTCTCGAAGCAAGGCCTGGAAGTGCTGCGTTCTGACAGCCCTCTGTGACGGCGGTAACATTTCCGCCATTTTGTGTTTGTATCGGGGGTCTAAGTACGTTGCCACCCAGTACTGGTCCTTGACCCTTATGCTTTTTATACGGGGGTCCCTATTAAAACACTGGAGCATGAAGGCCCCTATTTGCACTAAAGTGGAAGCGGTGTGGTGGCCTGGCTCCTGCTCATCATCCAGGATAATGTCGTCCTCTTCATTCTCATCTCCCCATCCACGCACAACAGGGATCCCAGAAAGGTTTAACGCATGCTCTTCTTGCTCCTCCTCATCCGCCCCGGCACCATCCTCCTCTGACTCCTCTTCAGACTCCTGTTGTTGACTTGTCTCAGATAGAGTAGCCCCCCCCTGGGAATTCATCCAGCATTGCGACTTCCTCATCTTCCCGCTCCTGCTCCTCCACAGCTTGATCAATGACATGACGCAATGCACGCTCCATAAAGAAGGCATAAGGTACCATGTCACTGATGGCGCCATGGCTGCGACTGACCAGTTTGGTGATCTCCTCAAATGGGCGCAGAAGTCTGCATGCGTCGCGCATTAGCAGCCACTGGCGCGGTGAAAAAAACCCAGCTTCCCAGAACCGGTTCTGCCGCAGAGTTGATACAGGTAGACGTTAACTGCACATTTCTACTGGAGCAGCCTATCAAGCATATAGAAGGTTGAGTTCCATCGCGTCGGGCAATCGCAAATAAGACGTCTGACCGGCAGATTGTGTTGCCGCTGAATGTCAGCAAGGCGAGCCATGGCCGTGTAAGATCTTCTGAAATGGGCTGAGATTTTCCTTGCCTGCCGCAAGATGTCCTGGACCCCAGGGTATTTGACAAGGAATCGCTGCACGACCAAGTTTAAGATGTGTGCCATGCATGGCACGAGCGTGATTTTGCCCTGTTTCAATGCGCTAAGCAGATTGGCACCGTTGTCACACACCACTTTACCAACTGTCAAATTGAGCGGTGTTAGCCACTGATCTGCCTGTGAACGCAAAGCTGAAAGGAGTGCCGGGCCAGTGTGGCTCTTGGCTTCCAGGCACAACAGACGCAGCACGGCATGGCAACGTCTCACCTGGCATGTCGAATAGGTTCTGGGGAGCTTGGGCGGCGCAGCGGAAGAGACGCTAGCAGCGGAAAAGGAGGAGTCAGCCGAGGAGGAGAGGGAGGAGGATGGAGTAGGAGGAGGAGGAGAAGAAGAGCCAGGCCTGCATGCAATCTGTGGTGGTAAAACCAAATCTACACGGGTGCCACGGGTTACATGCTTGACGGCCGTCAGAAGGTTCACCCAGTGGGCAGTAAAAGTGATATACCTTCCCTGCCCGTGTTTGCTAGACCACGTGTCTGTGGTTAGATGTATCTTTTCACCGACACTGTGTGCCAGAGATACATTCACTTGCCGCTGAACATGGCCATATAGCTCTGGGATGCCCTTCTCTGAGAAATACTTCCTTCCTGGGACCTTCCATTGTGGTGTTCCAATGGCCACAAATTTACGAAAGGCCTCCGAGTCCACCAGTTTATATGGCAGTAGTTGGCGGGCTACGAGTTCTGACAAGCCAGCCGTCAACCGTTGGGCAAGAGGGTTATCCGGCGTCATCATTTTTTTACGCTCGAACATTAGGCCCACGGAAGCCTGCCTTTTTGCAGAAAAAACGTGAGCTTGGCGTGATGGAAGGTGGAGTGGAGGACAATTGTGAGGAGAGAGGAGAAGGAGAAGTAGAAGACGAGGCTGGACGGTGAGAGCCTGCAGTGTGGCTTTGTGTGTTCCGTTGCTCCCACTCGGCTCAGTGATGGCTGCTCATGTGCCTTCTTAAGGCGGTCGTCCCTAGGTGAGTGTTGGGCTTACTGTAACTAATGCGTTGACTGCAAAGATTGCAGATGGCAACGCTATTGTCAGCAGCGGACACGTTAAAAAAAGCCCACACTGGGGAGCCATGTGCCGGTGTCCTGGGAGCACCAGATGTGACCGTACATGGTCGATGACTCGCTCCTGATACATTTGCAGTCTGCTTTGTCCATCTTGTGCAAATGTAAGTTATTCCTGCTTCTCCTCCATATCTGCTGGTCCATATCTCCCTCTGAACTCCCCTCCTCTTCCTCTCTTGTGAGCACCCACGTGACATCACTAGACACGTCATCATCAACGTCACCTTCCCCACCGCTATAAGTAGAGATCTCGGAGTAGGCAGCAACACCGGGGACCAACCTCCTCCTTGGGCTGATCTGGGTACTGTCGTCAGACTGCTGAGTAGCGGTTGTTGCTGCCTCCTCTTCCTGATCCAATACCAAGAGTGGCTGCGCATCAGAAATGTCTTGATATGGATCGGAAAATAATTCCTGTGACTCAAGCGGAAGGTATATGGTGGTGGGGGTGGTGGTGGTGTTGTTGGTGGTAGTGTCTTTGGGGGTGCACATAGCAGAGAGTGAAGAAGAGGGTGCAGATCGAGAGGATGAGGAGGGTGCAGAAGAGCAAGGCTGAGCGAGCCACTCAACCAAGTCTGGTGCGTCCTTTAAAGTAATTGAACGCACCTTCTGCAACTTCCCACTTTGGCTCAAGCCTGTTGCTCCTGCCCTACCCCTACCACCCCTGCGGAAGGGCCTGCCTCTTCCTCTGCCTGTCATTTTTTAAATGACCCTGTGACAAAACTCTCAGTCCCTATACCGATGAAGGACTGCTGCAGTATAGGGCAGCGGTCAGCAGTAGTGCAACTCAACCCTATGTATTGTGGACCTATACCAGTCCTTATAGAGTAGCAGACTGTACCTCACTCAACCCTATGTACTGTAGCACCCTATACCTTACCAGTCCTTATAAGGACTTTTGTGGACCAAGTAGGTTGTGTGTGAGTGATTAGCAGACTGTACGTCAGTCCCTATACCGATGAAGGACTGCTGCAGTATAGGGCAGCGGTCAGCAGTAGTGCACCTCAACCCTATGTATTGTGGACCGATACCAGTCCTTATAGAATGGCAGACTGTACCTCACTCAACCCTATGTACTGTTGTACCCTTTACCTTACCAGTCCTTATAAGGACCTTTGTGGACCAAGTAGGTTGTGTGTGAGTGATTAGCAGACTGTACGTCAGTCCCTATACCGATGAAGGACTGCTGCAGTATAGGGCAGCGGTCAGCAGTAGTGCACCTCAACCCTATTTATTGTGGACCGATACCAGTCCTTATAGAATGGCAGACTGTACCTCACTCAACCCTATGTACTGTAGTACCCTATACCTTACCAGTCCTTATAAGGACTTTTGTGGACCAAGTAGGTTGTGTGTGAGTGATTAGCAGACTGTATGTCAGTCCCTATACCGATGAAGGACTTCTGCAGTATAGGGCAGCGGTCAGCAGTAGTGCACCTCAACCCTATGTATTGTGGACCTATACCAGTCCTTATAGAGTAGCAGACTGTACCTCACTCAACCCTATGTACTGTAGCACCCTATACCTTACCAGTCCTTATAAGAACTTTTGTGGACCAAGTAGGTTGTGTGTGAGTGATTAGCAGACTGTACGTCAGTCCCTATACTGATGAAGGACTGCTGCAGTATAGGGCAGCGGTCAGCAGTAGTGCACCTCAACCCTATGTATTGTGGACCTATACCAGTCCTTATAGAGTAGCAGACTGTACCTCACTCAACCCTATGTACTGTAGCACCCTTTACCTTACCAGTCCTTATAAGGACCTTTGTGGACCAAGTAGGTTGTGTGTGAGTGATTAGCAGACTGTACGTCAGTCCCCATACAGATGAAGGACTGCTGCAGTATAGGGTAGCGATCAGCAGTAGTGCACCTCAACCCTATTTATTGTGGACCGATACCAGTCCTTATAGAATGGCAGACTGTACCTCACTCAACCCTATGTACTGTAGTACCCTATACCTTACCAGTCCTTATAAGGACTTTTGTGGACCAAGTAGGTTGTGTGTGAGTGATTAGCAGACTGTACGTCAGTCCCTATACCGATGAAGGACTGCTGCAGTATAGGGCAGCGGTCAGCAGTAGTGCACCTCAACCCTATGTATTGTGGACCTATACCAGTCCTTATAGAGTAGCAGACTGTACCTCACTCAACCCTATGTACTGTAGCACCCTATACCTTACCAGTCCTTATAAGGACTTTTGTGGACCAAGTAGGTTGTGTGTGAGTGATTAGCAGACTGTACGTCAGTCCCTATACCGATGAAGGACTGCTGCAGTATAGGGCAGCGATCAGCAGTAGTGCACCTCAACCCTATTTATTGTGGACCGATACCAGTCCTTATAGAATGGCAGACTGTACCTCACTCAACCCTATGTACTGTAGTACCCTATACCTTACCAGTCCTTATAAGGACTTTTGTGGACCAAGTAGGTTGTGTGTGAGTGATTAGCAGACTGTACGTCAGTCCCTATACCGATGAAGGACTGCTGCAGTATAGGGCAGCGGTCAGCAGTAGTGCACCTCAACCCTATGTATTGTGGACCTATACCAGTCCTTATAGAGTAGCAGACTGTACCTCACTCAACCCTATGTACTGTAGCACCCTATACCTTACCAGTCCTTATAAGGACTTTTGTGGACCAAGTAGGTTGTGTGTGAGTGATTAGCAGACTGTACGTCAGTCCCTATACCGATGAAGGACTGTTGCAGTATAGGGCAGCCGTCAGCAGTAGTGCACCTCAACCCTATGTACTGTGGACTGATACCAGTCCTTATAGAATGGCAGACTGTACCTCACTCAACCCTATGTGCTGTAGCACCTTAGACAGGCCAAGTTACCAGTCCTTATAAGGAGCTTTGTGGAACAAGTGGGTTGTGAATGATTAGCAGACTGCAGCAGAAGGGCAGCAGTCAAGTATAATATTCTTTCTATATTTGGAAGAAAGAATATTATACGTGTACAAGCCTATTACCATACCACTGATACCAGTCCTGAAAAGAACCTTTGTGGAACTAATGCAGCGTACACACGGGCGGACTGTATGGCCTACTTAGTCCGCCGAAACACATTTCAGCGGACAGTCCGCTCGTGTGTGGGCTTCAGGGGACTTTTTCAGCGTGCAGTCCGGCGTACTAAGTATTTCGGATTTTTCGAAATACTGTCCGTTGTACTCGCATTTCGGCGGACAATCCGCCCGTGTGTATGTCAATCCGCCGTACTTTTGAAATGAGCAGACTTTTCCCACCTGGAGAAAAGTCCGCTCATTTCGAGCGGGGATCCAGGTAGGCGGGGCCCGCGAAGGAGACGTCGCTGGCCCCGCCGCCTGGTATGGACTTAAAGGGGAACCCCAACGCCGAAAAAAATTGGCGTGGGGGCCCCCCCAAGTCCACAACAGACCCTTGTCCGAGCACGCTACCCGGCCGGCCAGGAAAGAAGGCGAGCGAGCGCCCCCCCCTCCTGAGCCGTACCAGGCCACGTGCCCTCAACATGGGGGGTGCCCCAAAGCACCTTGTCCCCATGTTGATGAGGACAAGGGCCTCTTCCCGTCAAACCTGGCCGTTGGTTGTCGGGGTCTGCGGGCGGGGGGCTTATCGGAATCCGGGAGCCCCCTTTAATAAGGAGGCCCCCGGATACCGGCCCCCCACCCTATGTGAATGAGTATGGGGTACAATGTACCCTTACCCATTCACCTGTAAAATAAAAGTACAAAAAAAAACACAACACACGAGATAAAATACTTTATTGCACAGCTCCGGGGGTCTTCCGTCTTCGGGGGTCTTCTCGCCGGACTCCTCCGCTATCTTCTGGTAGCTATTTTGCTAGCGGAGGAGTCCGGTTTTCTTCCTCGCCGCCGGCCTCTTCTCCCAACTTCGGGGGTCTTGTCCCCCTCTTCGGTTCTTCTGCCGGGCCACCGCGCCTTCTTATAGCTCTTTTACAGGAGGTGGCCCGGTCTTCTGTCGCCGCGGCCGCCGCCTTCCGTTCTTCTTCTTCTTCTTCTTCTTCTCCAGGAGATGTTGCCTCGACGATCTCTCCGGCCGGAATGCCAGGGACGCACTGCGCGGCCACTTATATAGGGACAAGGGGCGGTGTCACATGGCTTTATGTCACATGGGTTGGTGTCACATGGTGACCCCGCCCCCTTACGATGTCATAGTCCCCATGTGACATCAACCCATGGGGAGAGTGCTTTGGGGTCCCCCAAAACATGAGGACAAGGTCCTCATCCCCACAACCCTTGCCTAGTGGTTGTGGGGGTCTATCAGAATCTGGAAGCTCCCTTTAACAAGGGTGCCCCCAGATCCAGCCCCCCCATGTGAATGGGTTTTCTGGTACATTGTACACCAAAAAAAGCAGTGAAATGTGACAAAAAACAATAGCCGATTTTTGACAATTCCTTTATTGTAAAATAAGTGAGTGGGCTTTTCCCCGAGCCGTGTTTCTCCCCGTCTTCTCCTGGTGCTGTCTCTCCTGCCGTCATCTTCTGACGCCACAGCCTACTTCTTTTGCTGCTGTGTTCTTCCTTGCCACCATCTTCATCCGTCGTGTTGTCCCCCGCTGTCTGGCATCTCAGCTATGGGGCATGACCACCTGTTAATGTCACATGGAGAGCCCACCTCCTTTATTTTTGGAAAAAAGGGGGCGTAGAGACAGATCATGTTCATACTAAGTATGAACATAGATCTCTCTCTCCTGCTGGACATTTCTGTCCCCTCTACAGTTAGAACACAGTGAGGGAATACAGTTGACCCCTTGACCGCCCCCTAGAGTTAACCCCTTCCTTACCAGTGACATTTATACAGTAATCAGTGCATATTTTATAGCACTGATCACTGTATAATTGTCAATGGTTCCAAAAATGCATCAAAAGTGTCAAATTTGTCCGCTACAATATTGCAGTCCCGATAAAAAACGCAGATCGCCGCCATTACTAGTAAGAAAAAATACAAATATTTTATAGTCGCTATAACTTTTGCACAAACCAATCTATATACGTTTATTGCAATATTTTTTACCAGAAAATATTTATTATAGAAAAAAGGAAAAGATAGAGAAGAGTTTTTTTCAAAATTGCCGCTCTTATTTTGTTTATAGCACAAAAAATAAAACCTGCAGAAGTGATCAAATAACACCAAAAGAAAGCTCTATTTGTGGGAAAAAAGGATGTCAATTTTGTTTGGGTACAGCGCCGCATGACCTCGCAATTGTCAGTTAAATCGACGTAGTCCCGTATCGCAAAAAATGGCCTGGTCACTGAGCAGCCAAAACTTCTGGGGCTGAAGTGGCTAAGTGAATTCAATAAGAAATGGTGTCCCTGGCATAGCAGAAGCTGAATTACAAAGTCTTGGTTCACACCGACATCAGGAGGAAATCGTGTGAGTTCAGCTGAACTCACACAATTTCATTCCCACATGTCAGTCCCCACTGTGGGGACATCTATGCAGGTTTTTGCACTGATGTCAATAAAAACCTGAAGTCGCCAAAAAGTGGTACAGAAACCCCTTTTGGAAATTGCGGTGCGTACCAATTAGATAGGTGCAATTGCCACCGATTTGACAAGTTAAATCACATTTCAAATCGCACCAATGTGAACCAGGGCTGACACATACAACACTGCCTATTCACCAGCTGAATTCATTACCTGCAATTCTCCACAGCTGTTATATATAAAGATTCCACCTTTATCATTTACTTGCAGGTGTGCTGAAGAGATTTGTTTTTTGGTGCACAAATACAAATAGAAATTATAAGATATAAAAGAAAGATATTGCACTTCCCCAAAACCAACACCCCAAAACTAATTAAAAAACAACAACAAACAAGCTCAATAATGTAGTTATTTTTGCCAGCAGAAACAAAATTATTTACATTCATTTACTAGCTTCAAAAAAATGTATACAGGATATATGGTGCTACATTTAGCAAAACAGTTAGCAATTGGGTTTTAAGGGCCCTGCTCATAGTAGCTTACAATCTAAAATGTGTCTAAACCTTAGAGTGGACACAGATTTACTTTCAGTCTATAACAGTAATACGTCACATTTTTACCTGTAAGATCTGCAAGATTATAGAAACATACTTAACAGTCATTCAAAGCATTCCAACATAATATTAAAAAAGGCACATATTCAAAATATAACACCCACCACCAGCCCACATTCTGCACACATACATACATTGGTGAGTATATTCTGCTGGAAGCTGCATTTCTGTGTACATGATTAAGCAATGAGATCAAGTAGAGGGTCAGCGCATGGTCAGACAGGAACAATACACATACAATATTGACAGCATGGCCACATAAACCCACTTTTGATTGAACAAATGCACAAGAATTTCAGCAAACAGCCTTAGTTGGGCGTTTGTCAATATGCACAATATCATTCTTTCTCCCCACAAATCACAGTACATGCCAACCAGTATCTTTCAATCTGTCTCTCCATGTATGTCTAAAGTGATTGTACCTGATGAGCAGAAACACATAATACTATTTGCAACTGTGTTAGCCCTTGGCTATGTGCATCAAATCTCCAACTACAGGCCAAAGATCAAAGTCCATTTGCATGCACATAAACAAAGCAACAGTTTTCTAAGCATATGTACCTCTGCAGTGTAAACCCTACAATTTTAAATGTCCAAGTGCCTGGGCATGATTGGTGCTAACAAACATTAACATCAGTCCCTGGCTGCAATGAGCTTCCAATCTAAAGTCCAAAACTAACTTTCTTATATTAGAGACTATTTTGACAGGAGACAAATAAAATTCCAGCATGTCTTCATTGTGGTGAGAAAACAACACAGTGAGAACATATAAGCTTCAACACAAGCTAATATTAGCATGTTGGGGAATTGATGCAGCAACCCCAGTCTTGCTCATCAAAATCGCTAGCCACTAAGCCAGCCTCACACATGTTGTCTGCATCTCTGTGGTGTGAACCAGCCCTAAGTCCATAGCCATGCTCAGTGTCACAAGCAATATACAATATACTGGCCTAAGTATTGGGACGCCTGCCTTTAAACGCACATGAACTGTAATGGCATCCCAGTCTAAAGCCCATTTCACATGGGACAGATCCGTGATGATCTGCCCTGTGAACATCCGCTTGCTCAGCGGGGATCACTCCTCTCAGCAGTGGATGACAGCGTGGTCCCTGCACACTGTACAGGGACCGCCCTGTTAGATCTCCACTCTCCTCTATAGGGGATCGGATGAACGCGGACCATCCGTCCGTGTTCATCCGATCCACTCTGCAGACAGATAGAAAAATAGGATTTTTCTCTGTCTGCAGAATCGGACCATAGCGGAGATGGATGATATCAGGTGTCAGTGGATGTTCATCCGCTGACACCTGCTATCCCATAAGGATCCATGTATGTTCGTATTTCATCCGAAAATGGATGGATGAAATACGGACAGTCTTTCTAGCCTTTCCAGAAGCTGTTCTAGCTGCAAAGGGTGGGCCAAATCAAATTTTAACCCTATGGACTAAGACTGGGCTGTCATTAAAGCGGAGGTCCACCCTAAAATGGACCTCCGCTCATCGGAATCCCCCCCCCCTCCGGCGCCACAATCGGCACCTTTCAGGGGGGAGGGGGGTGCAGTTACCTGGATAATCCAGGTAACTGCACCCACTTCCGGGCTAGCTCTCTGCGGAACGAGCGTAGGTTACGCCCCCGTTCCGCAAGCGCCCGCCCCCTTCAGCAAGTGCCC
This sequence comes from Lithobates pipiens, assembly GCF_037356315.1. Taxonomy (NCBI): domain Eukaryota; kingdom Metazoa; phylum Chordata; class Amphibia; order Anura; family Ranidae; genus Lithobates; species Lithobates pipiens. The sequence goes on from NW_027507785.1 coordinate 102,657,742, forward strand.
CGCTGCCTGCTGGGAAACACACAGCTCCCAGAGGCAGCGGGGACCGTCCGGATTGCGCCGCGCGGCTCGCGCATGCGCAGTAGGGAACCGGGAAATGAAGCCGACAGGCTCCATTTCCTGATTCCCATACCCAAGATGGCGGCGGGACCCGGCAGCCGAGCGAGCGATCGGCTTCGGGTGCCGACATCGCGGGCGCGCTGGACAGGTAAGTGTCACTATTTAAAAGTCAGCAGCTGCAGTATTTGTAGCTGCTGGCTTTTAAAAAAAAAAAAAAAACGCGGAGTCCCGGTGGACTCCCGCTTTAAAGTTCATGTGTGTGTGTATAGGCAGGTGTCCCAATATTTCTGGCTAGATAGTGTATCTGGCAAGATTTACAACCCTCCTACACATAAATATTACATTTAGACATTGTTTTAGGACCTGGGAGATGAGACAACTTCTCTACATGAAGTGGCATGTTTGGGATTCAAACCCAGATGCTAAGCAGAAATTCTAAACTCTAAGCAACGGAGCTTCCACGTGTGAAAACTTCCTACACATGAATACACATAAATACTGCATTTGTTTGGACATACAGGTAATTAAATTATATTACTCAAGAGTTATTCTTCTTAATTTATTCTGTGATATTTGCTGGTTCTTTGTGGGTGAGTGTGGTTTTTGGGAATTACATTTTGATTTTTGATGTACACATATCACATGTTTTGGCCTCAAATTACGATTATTTAGAAATAATAAAAAGCAATAATAATTGTGACTCATTTTAAATTTGCATCAGCAATGGTATTGTTTGTGGATTGTAAAGACACCTGTGTCAGTTTGGGTAAAGATTGTTGTGAGATGGAGAGTAACAAGTGAAAGTGACAGAGAAAAATTATTTTAGCAAAACATAAAAAACATTCCACATTCTTGCATTCTTAAAAACAAAATAGATTAAGTAGAAGCAACAATGTTGCAAAGGAAAATGTATGTCAGAGAAAGATACATTTCATCTCAACATTAAAAGGATTTATTTGGAGAAGTTACAATTGTACCATTAGAATCAAATGCTAAAACTTGCACTGGACTATAATAGGGCCGATTTTCACTCCCAAAAAATGCTCTTTAATACGGTGCTCATTTTGGTATTTACTATAGCGCCCTGTAAAAAAGACAGAGCTACTTGCAGGTCTGAGCATGCTCAGTTGTGTTGGCACCTAGTTGTACAAAAACGGGGAATTAAAATCTTCTCAGACTTTTAAAGATTGTTCGGTGTAGAAATCACTTTTTCATACAGTTTAAAAACAGATTATCTTTAAATAATATACCGCATATTTCAGTACTAGGCAATTATATCATGCTCTAAATATTATTTCCATGTGCACTACTCCAGGTTTTAGCAGAGTTTTAGCAGAGTAAGGGTTTGGGCGCTATTTGGTTTCAGGGAACTTTAGTAAATTCGATTTTAGGAGTATATTTTTACCAGCGCTAGAGTTAATACCATTTTAGCACTAATTAGTGCTGATTTGTGGTAATTAGTGCAAATTTTCGGGAATTAGCACTAATTAGCGCTGTAGCACTATAGCAAATGACCCCCACTGACACTAACTGACACTCATAATAATTAAAAAAAAAAAATTCCCCAGATATACTGACCATGACCTTTGACCTTAACCTTTGACCCTGACATTGACCCTGACTTTGACCTGACCCAAACATTAATTCTGGCACTGACCTAGATTGACCCCCTAATCTAGTTTTTTTTTTTTTTCATTTTTTCTTTTCTTTTTATCATTATTATTATTTTTACACACTGTTGTCTGTTTATCTTTCTCTGCATGGAGGGAGAGAGAGAGAGAGAGAGATGCAACGGGGTTCATTTACTAAACCTGGAAAGTGCAAAATCAGGCTCACATCTGCATAGAAACCAATTAGTTCCTAACCTCAGCTTGTTCAATTAAAAGAGTTGTAAATCCTCATGTTTTTTCACCTTAAATGCATCCTATGCATTAAGGTGAAAAAACTTCTGACACTGACCAGCCCCCTACCCGTTTTACTTACCTGAGCCGGTTTGTTCCTTCGGCAGAGATCTGCTCACCCTCTCTGCCCAGGGTTGTCGGCTCTTGATTGGATAGAGTAATAGCAGTGCAGCCATTGGCTCCCGCTGCTTTCAATCAAGTCTAATGATGCAGTGCTGGGGTGGGGCCGAGTCCGGCATTCTGTTTCTATGGACCCAAATGCTAGACTCAGGAGCACACCAGCAAAGAAACCCCCCGGGGAGAGCACTTCTTCTAGGGGGTTTACTGACGCGAGGAGGAGCTGCGAGCGCAGTTGCGGGACCCCAGAAGATGATGATCGGGGCCACACTGTGCAAAACGAACGAAAGTATGATATGATTGTTATTTTTTCAAAAAATGAGGGTTTACAACCCCTTTAAGCTTTGGAAATAAAACCTGGAAGCTGGTTTCTATTCAGAAGTGAGCCTAAATTTTCACTCTCCAGCCTTAGTACATAAACCCCCTTTTGTCTTTTCTCTCCATTCACAGAGAGAGTAACTGATCATTGTTATAGCCAATCAGAGGCTATCACAGCAATCATGTGACCCAGAACCAGGATTTAGTATGGGACAAGGGGCTCATGCTGAGACCCCAATTTCTGTGTTGGGTGCGAGCTGTGTGGTGATCTCCCAGCACAATGACAGATACGCATATACAGTATCTCACAAAAATGAATACACCTCTCACAGTTTTGTAAATATTTTATTATATCTGTTCATGTAATTACACTTTTCTACAATGTAAAGTAGTGAGTGTACAGCTTGTATAACAGTGTAAATTTGCTGTCCCCTCAAAATAACTCAACACACAGCCATTAATGTCTAAACCACTGGCAACAAAAGTGAGTACACCCCTAAGTGAAAATGTCCAAATTGGGCCCAAAGTGTCAATATTTTGTGTAGCCATTATTATTTTCCAGTACTGCCTTAACCCTCTTGGGCATGGAATTCACCAGAGCTTCACAGGTTGCCACTGGAGTCATTTTCCACTCCTCCATGACAACATCACGGAGCTGGTGGATGTTAGAGACCTTGAGCTCCTCCACCTTCCGTTTGAGGATGCCCCACAGATGCTCAATAGGGTTTAGGTCTGGAGACATGCTTGGCCAGTCCATCACCTTTACCCTCAGCTTCTTTAGCAAGGCGTCTTGGGGGTGTGTTTGGGGTCATTATCATGTTGGAATACTGCCCTGCAGCCAGTCTCTGATGGGTGGGAATCATGCTCTACTTCAGTATGTCACAATACATGTTCGCATTCATGGTTCCCTCAATAAACTGTAGCTCCCCAGTGGCGGCAGCACTCGTGCAGCCCCAGACCATGACACTCCCTAAATGTTTGAGTGTAGTCAAGACACACTTGTCTTTATACTCCTCACCAGGTTGCAGCCACACATGCTTGACACCATCTGAACCAAACAAGTTTATCTTGGTCTCATCAGACCACAGGACATGGTTCCAGTAATCCATGTCCTTAGTCTGCTTGTCTTCAGTAAACATTTTGCTGGCTTTCTTGTGCATTATCTTTAGAAGAGGCTTCCTTCTGGGACGACAGCCATGCAGACCAATTCAATGCAGTGTGTGGTGTATGGTCTGAGCATGGACAGGCTGACCCCCTACCCCTTCAACCTCTGCAGAAATGCTGGCAGAATTCACACATCTATTTCCCAAAGAAAACCTCTGGATATGATGCTGAACATGTGCACTTAACGTCTTTGGTCGACCATGGCGAGGCCTGTCCTGAGTGGAATCTGTCCTGTTAAACCGATGTTTGGTCTTGGCCACCATGCTGCAGCTTCAGGGTCTTAGCAATCTTTTTATAGGCTAGACCATCTTTATGTAGAGCAATAATTCTTTTTTCAGATCCTCAGAGAGTTCCCATGTTGAACTTCCAGGGACCAGTATGAGAGAGTGAGAACAATAACACCAAATTTAACACACCTGCTCCCCATTCACACCTGAAACCTTGTAACACTAATGAGTTAAATGACACTGGGGAGGGGAAATCGCTAATTACGCCCAATTTGGACATTTTTACTTAGGGGTGTACTCACTTTTGTTGCCAGTGGTTTAGACATTAATGGCTGTGTGTTGAGTTATTTTGAGGGGACAGAAAATGTACACTGTTATATAACCTGTACACTCACTACTTCTTATTTCTTCAGTGTTGTCACATGAAAAGATATAATAAAATATTTAAAAAATTGGGAGGGATGTACTCACTTTTGAGACACAGAAAAAAGCCCCGTCCAGTGAGGACGCATATATGCGTACTGTCGGCAGGAAGGGGTTAAATAAATAAGTTTTTATTTATTTATGTAAAACCTTTATTCCAAAAGAAAATAAACAGTCTGCTGTAACTGAATATAAAGTATTATCTGGAACTCAGATTCAGTTTGTTACTGTATTTAAATCTGCTAGTACCTCAACCAAGACACATTTGTAGTAAAGAAAAAAAGACTTCATATTTATTGCACAAATAATGTCTATTTTATTTGACTAGTGTGGAAAAAAACTATTATTGTCATTTTTATACCTCGTCCCCTTCATGGGCTAAAAACAGTTTCCTGTAGGACCCAGTTTTAATGCTTTTAACCAAGATACCAATATTTCTCCTTTGCATGGTTTTGTACTCACAACAGTAGACAGCAGTTTCAGCATAGGTTTGTGGTCTTCCAGGGCCTTTCTCCATCTTCCTGCTTTTTCAAGGTATGGAGAGTTGCGAACCTATTTGATCATGTAACATTAGACCTGTAGCATCCATTTACAGCTCTGCCGTGCATTTTCTCCACGTGCCCTCTGCACTACAGTCAGTTGACAGTGGAAAGCAAGGTGGGTGGAGTGCTCATCAACAGGGCCACTGATAGGGGGATAGAAGTTGAACTAACCCTCTGGTACCAGGCCCCATCAGTTCTGCAGGAGACCCAGGGGGACAAATGTGCACTAATCCCATGGACTGTGTTTTCCTGGCTCCATTAGTTCCGGGGGCTGGACAGAGAGGGGACTACTTTCTAATTTTTGAGATCAGGCAGAATAATCCGCTGTGCTGCTGCTCTGATGGGTGGCACTGATAGGCACTGATGGGCAGCACTGATAGATGGAACTGTTCAGCAGCACTGATCAGCACTGCGTTATTTTAACTGACAATTGTGTGGACGTGCAACACTGTACTCAAATAAAATTGATGTACTTTTTTCCCACACATAGAGCTTTCTTTTGGTTTTATTTGATCACCTCTGTGGTTTTTATTTTTTGCGCTATAAACAAAAGAAGATGGGCGTTTTTGAAAAAAAAAACACAATATTTTTTACTTTCTGCTATAATACATATCCAAGAGAAAAATGTCCAAAATCTAATTTCTTCATCAGTTTAGGCCGATATGTATTCTGCTACATATTTTTGGTAAAAAAATCCCAATAAGCGTATATTGATTGGTTTGTGCAAAAGTTATAGTGCCTACAAACTACGGCATCGATTTACAGGATTTTTTTTACTGGTAATAGCAGCAATCAGTGATTTTTAGCGGGACTGCGACATTGCAGCAGACAAATCTGATACTAAGTGATACTTTCTGGGAACCAGTGACACCAATACAGTGATCAGTGGTAAAAAAAATGCACTGATCACTGTATAAATGACACAGGCAGGACAGGGGTTAACATCAGGGGCGATCAAAGGTTAAGTGTGCTCCTAGGGAGTGATTTCTAACTGTGTGGGGGAAGTACTGACAGGAAGAACACAGAGATCGCTGTTCCTGATTACTAGGAACAGACGATCTCCATGTTTTCCCCTGTCAGAACAGGGATCTGCCTTGTTTGCCCTGTTGTGCCTCTCTGTGAAGTGATCGCGGGTGGCCGGCAGACATCAGGTCCACTGCACATGCACATTGCCTCCTCCTCCGTGCAGTACAGGTACATTGTTTTGCGCAATAGAGCCGCCCTTCCACAGTATATATTCAGTAGCTGGTCCTTAAATTGTTAAATGCTTTTACAGCTCATCAGGTTAAAGTTAACCTGAAATGATGGTCCTAGAATTATTGCTCTCACTTAGAAATTCACTGAAAAAAAATGAAATAAGCTTACTATTGCAATGCCAATGCAGCTGATAGCTTGTTTTAAATGTTTAAACACTAGGGTTTCCCTCTCTCCAAATTACTATTTGCTCTCACAGTTGAACCTTTGGTGGCTCTAATCAGGTCTTACAAGGGAATAGTTGTTTTTTTCCATGGCCCCATCCAGGAAAAAAATGATGCTTTATGCTGACTATATGCTTTTGCTTTTGGGCGACACAGGACCGTCGTTAAGAGAAGTAACGGAAACAATATACCAGTTTGGGAAATATTAGAGTTTAACCGTAAATTGGTCTAAGTCTGCTCTTTTCCCTTTAGATGATATTGTGGAGCCACTATTTCCTCTTCTTGTTATCTTTTAAATATCTTAGTAAAACTGTTAAGCCCTGTACACACGGTCGGAAATTCCGGCGACAAAATCCATCGGATTTTTTCCTACAGATTTTGGCTCTAACTTGTCTTGCATACACACGGTCATAAAAAAGTTGTCGAAAAATCTGATCGTTCAGAACGAGGTGTCGTATAACACATACTTATAGTAGCCAATAGCTTTTGTCTCATAATTTATTCTGAGCATGCGTGGCACTTTGTCCATTGGAATTGTCTACACACGATCAGAATTTAAACAATTGGATTTTGTTGTCGGAAAATTTTAGATCCAGTTCTCAAACTTTATGTGTCGCAAATTCCAACAGAAAAAGTCAAATGGAGCCCATACACGATCGGATTTTCCGACAACATGATCCGATCGCACATTTTCCGTCGGAAAGTCCGTCTGTGTGTGCAGGGCATTACTGTGAATCCTTATGATTATTGCCAATTAAATGTACTACTCCACCTCTCCCATTTTAGAGACAAAATTAAGCTTTGGAATATGTTATGTTTGTCTTTAATTGGTTGGGTTAACCTAAGTAAAATAATTCTTATACCTCAATTGCTTTACTTTGGCTACTTGCTATTGAACTTCCTTTTTTAGTCCCGTTTTACGTCATCACGTTCAAAATGAATGGACTTTTAAATGGACTTAGTCCATTCGTTCAGAAGTCCGTCGGAAACTCCATTAAAAAGTCAGTCGGGAAAACCATTGGACCTAGTCTGCTGGAAAGTCCGGTCGTGTGTACGCGGAATAAGAAGCGGTCAATGGGTGTTAGATTACTGGATGTAGTAGTGGTGTAGAGGGAGCTAAAAAAACTTGTAAAACATTGCGGTTTCTGCTGCAGGTTCAGTTACCATCTCACCTGATGGGTTCCGCAGGGATATCATTACTGCGGGTCTGTCCTCCCTGTGAGCCATGTATGCTAAAAGCTTTCTCGCTCTCTCTCCATGTTCAAAGAGTTTCTGTCTAGAAAAGAATAGCTTTCTTCTAGATATCTCATATTTCAGCTGGATAACTACTCTAGATTGTAGATTTAGGTGGGATGCTTTATCAAGAGTTGGGTCAGTCTCATACTGACAATCTGCAAGGGAGAGCTCGTACAGCACTTTATCAGCCTTTTCAGCTGTGGTTGTTTTAAGTCTATTTATTCGAGATATCAATGTGGCCCTTACATGGAGTTTGAATGAGTCCCATATATTTGCAAATTAGGTACAGTGAGCGCTTTCCTGGAAGTATATTTTTGATTCATCATCCATCCAACCATCAACTGGTAATAATGAGAGCCAGAAAGGGTTCAATCTCCATGTCCTAGATGGTTTAACTATACAGTTAAAGTTATCCAGTACGGACTATGATCCGAAAAGAGTCTAGGGCAGAAGACTACTAGAATCTAGTAGGCAAGGCACTAGTGTCTGTGACATGAGGATAAAGTCTATGCAGGACATGGTGTTATGAGTGGAAGAGAAGCATGAGTATGCCCTGGCATTTGGGTGTTTAGTCCTCCATGAGTCAGTCAGACGTAAGGATGAAGGATGATATCAATCTGGCAAATCTGGTGGATGTAGAAGGTCTAGGAGTCGAAGGAGGCTGTTGTGCTCTGTCTAGGTCAGGGTTTAAGGTGGTATTGGAGTTTCCCAGCCATATGACAGGTATCGTCGGGTGCTGAGCTACAAAGTTGAGTCTCTCTTTTAATACTTTCATGGAAAATGGAGGTGTTATACAATAAGCCATTAGTAGAAACTGTTCACCATATATTTTAGCATGAATAAAAACATGGGGGTCTGAGCTCAGGTCACACAATTCGAAGTGCAGGGACTTGGTTATGAGCAATGACACCCCTCTTGCATGTGTGGTATAGACTAAATGATATGCCCAGCCAATCCAGGGGCATTTAAGGGCAAGCTGTAAACGGCCATCTATATGCATCTCAACAAGGACTATAACATCTGCTCTCTGTTTTTTAAAGTAGGATAGGACTGCTGTGCGTTTAACTTTGTCTCGCAATCCTCTGACGTTAGAAGTTAAGAATTTCAGAGAGGCAATGGTATAGTGCAGTGATGGCGAACCTTGGCACCTCAGATGTTTTGGAACTACATTTCCCATGATGCTCCTGCACGCTGCAGTGTAGTTGAGCATCATGGGAAATGTAGTTCCAAAACATCTGGGGTGCCAAGATTCACCATCACTGGTATAGTGTAATGTAAATAACAGAGGAGTTTAGTCATGTAGTACCATAGTGTCACACAAGAGGAGGTCATTACCCCATACATGTAGGCAAGTCTTCCAAATAGCATGGAGAAATAGACTGAACATTGCATTCTGAAAATGATAGCATTTGTATTGGTTGCATTGGACTTTTGATATAACAATCCACCCTTCCTCCCATCCAGCCCAACACTGGCCCAGACCCGGACCCCAACTGGTGTGGGCATATTCCCATAACAAAACATGAACTGAATGTGAAGTGGGTCAGGCACTTAATTCAAGTAAAACAATAACATAGAGATAGCCTGAATATGGGCCCTGAGTACTATATCAGTGGTCCAGGTCTCTCTGGAAGTGTAAGGGGGTGAAACTTCGCTGAGTAAGTCTTGCATATTGTAAGACTTCTGTGACTCCTAGTTGTAGTCCGCCATTTGTAAAAGGGGATGTTTAATTTGCTTGCAGCCTTGGCCTAAATGTTGTGCTGTCAAGTCATAGTTTTTGGGTGCACTTGCAAGTGTTCGGACAGGGTGGTGTTAGTTTAGAGCATCCTTAAGGGTTGGACGTGTTGGTCTCCGAATATTGTATTGTTTCAGGTAATGTATATGAAGGATAGGGTCTTTTCATCTCAGGGGTAGATGGTAAGGGGGGAAGAAGAAAACGGGGGGGGGGGGGATTAGTGTGGACAGCAAATAGGGAAAAAGTGAAATTGAAATCGAGGCCCGGTATGAAGTCTACAGTACCTGGGAAAAGTGCAGAGAAAAGAGGCTTGTGATCCCTGGTTGCAGTGTACTGCTTTATGCTGTGTATTGTAGGTTAATCATGCGCTTTCATGTTGGTTTCTCAGCTCTCCAGCCCGCAGCGGTAGTGTCTTCAGGAGTTTCAAAGAAAATGGCGCGGTCATCATCTTCCACGTAAAGGTGTGCAGGGAACAGCATTTATTTAAGGTTTTTAATGCTTAGGCGTCTTTTTGGCTTCAGTAAAACTTTGTCTGCATTTTTGTACTTCAGTGGAAAAATCAGGGAAAATGTTCACCTTGACTTTGCCAGTGGGTATATTGCCTTTCACTCATGCCATACATAGGGCTGCATTGTGATCTTTGTAATTTAGCAGTTTGCCAATAAACGTGCGTGGAGGGGCACCCTGTGGCTGCTGTCTAGCAGGCATGCGGTGTGCTCTTTCAACAGCAAATGTAGCTGAGATGGCCTCTTTGCCATACATTGTGATGAGCAATTGTTCTAGGAATGTGGTTGGATATTTCCCCTCTGTCCCTTCTGGCAGACCAATGAAGTGAAGGTTGCACCTACTGAGCCTGTTCTCCATGTCATCCTGTTTTGCAAGGAGTTGATTGATCTTAGACTGAATACCTTGTCCGTATCTGATCCTGCCATCTCTCGCCCCTCCGAAGTGGTTCTGCCACCATCCTCCAAGTTATCTTTCTAATTTCTGCAATATTTGTCCAGTTTGGCAGCCACATCTCGTTTGTCGATTTCGTCTGAGCCATGGCTGGTATATAGTGGAGGCAGTTGTAAGAAGCTGGGTGATGCTGGTGATGGTATTGGGGGTGAGCTGTGCCTCAAGGGAGTATGTAGGCCGGGACTGGGTATGGGCACTGAAGAAGGCTGTAGTAAAATGGCCACCGGGTATGGCAGGAGGGATAGGGCCCCGACTACTACTCACCTCTGATGGAGCTGGATTCTCGCTGAACCCCAAGCCAGGGATAGTTCTCTGACAGGCCAGGGTGCTTCGATAACAATGTGGGGTCAGACTCTGGCTGTAGAGTGATAGGGAGGCCCAATGAGGTGTAGCAAGATGGCCGCTGTTCCTGGATTGGGGCCTAGGGATCATCTGCAGGCCTGAGCTCAGCAATGACACTCTGTATGGAGTGGGGAACGAGTTAGGCATCTAACAGCACCTTGTGTGTGGCGATCCAGGAGGCAGCAGGGCCAGGATACAGAGCTGGCCAGAAGATCGTGTGAACCAAGATGGCCACTTTCCTAAATAAGGGGAGAGCGATGCTCCGTCCAGGCTGCCGTGTGGCTAGAAGCTTGTGGAGCCAAGGCAGGGTATGCTGAGGGTCCCTAGGCAGATTTCCCAGGCGAATGCAGGAGTTTGCGGAGTGCAGGATAAGTTACTTCAGGAGTAATGCATGGAGCTCAGGGCACACACGTCCTACTCCATGCTGCGTCAGGCCATGCCCCCCCTCCCCCCATTACTTTACTTTTACTTTATTTTTAATACGCCAGTTGTCATTTCTCTGAAGATTTGGGGTAATTTACACTATATTTCACTTCTTATTGTGATGGCTAAAGTGGCTAGGATTAAGATCTGCAGCATCCTAAAGATGGTGGGGAGTTACTCTTCCAAATCCGTGGTTATATCATAGGACAGCTCAGTTATAACACATGGTTAGAAAAATGTTTTTACCTCCATCAATATCTATCAACCATTCCAACCTGTGAACCCTACTCTTGCGTTAATATTATACTTCAGAAAAACTAAAACTTTAAAGGCGGATTGGGGTCTCTATCTTTGAGTAGATTTAACAAATATTTTCTTATATGCAGATTAATGCATAGAATTTGGGAAAAAGCTAAGCAGCTGCTGAATGCTATTGGTTTTACTTCATACCGTCCAATATGGTTAAATGATACATACACTGAACTAGCTAAGTTGCAGTATAGTGGTAAATGACAAACATATGGAGTTAGTCACCTACATCATATTTTGAGGTGAGCTTGTACCCTTTTCCACTCTTTAATCTTAATGTAATCTTCACAATAGTATATATGTTTATTATTTGCAACTTAAAAAGACTTATACCCCAAGGATAGAACTCTGGCATATGTCTCCACCACCCATTTTTTTTTTTTAGTTAATGCAGAATATCACTATAACTAAGGGTTTTATATACAGGTGTTATACTTACTTCTAAACACATATTTGTATACTATACTATTCTTGTGTATTTTTTTTTTTTACTTTTTTGTCTGAGTATAGATCTATGTTTATCCCAAGCATGTTTGAAGCCACTTACTGTTAACTGACCCACTACCTCTGCTGGAAGTTCATTCCAAGCAACAACTACCCTTTCAGTAAAATAATACTTTCTAAGGTTAGTTTTGAACTTCCCTCCAGTGAGTTTCAGGTCATGTCCCTGTGTTCTTGATTTTGGTTTCATATTGAAAAAACTTCCTTCCTGAGCCTTATTCACCCCCTGGATGTATTTAAAGGTTTCAGTCATGTCTCCTCTTTTCTTTCGCTCCTCCAGACTGTACATATTAAAGAGAAAGTAAACCCTGCAAAGTAAATGCATAATGCATAATGTGATGGTATGCATCGTATACTAGCACATTATGTGACACTTACCTCCAAACAAAGGCCGCATCCCTGCTGAAGGTCAAATCAATCTTTGCCCGTCTTCCTTCCGGGGCTGCGGACTCCGGCTGTGTGACTGGCCGGAGCCGCGTGACATCACTCAAACTCATGAGAATGAGATCCGCCGGTCACAGCACAGGCTTCTGGAAAAATGGCATAGATGGCCATTCCTTCAGAGCACATGCACCGATGACATCATCGGCACAGTATACAGTAAATATCTCCTAAACAGTGCATGTTTAGGTAACATTCACAGTACCTATAGGTAAGCCTTATTCTAGGCTTACCTATAGGTACAAATAATACAGGAAGGTTTACTTCTTCTTTAAGTTTCTGAAGTCGCTCTCTATATGTTTTATCCCCCAGATCTTTCAACATTTTTGTTACCCGTCTCTGGATTTGTTCCATCTTATTAATATCTTTTTGTTACTGGGGTCTCCAAAACTTGGCATAATATTTCTAAATGAGATCTCACTAAAGATCTATATAGAGGAATCATGACGTCCTTCCTCCTGCTGATGATCCCTCTGGTGATGTATCCAAGAATGTAGGAATGTAGATAGTAGGTATGTACCTGAAGTAGGTATGTACTTGAGGTAGTTGACCAATTTTTCCAGGAAGCGTTGGTTTCCTAGCAAATTTTGGGGGATGATTATTTTGAAACAAACTGGTGCTCAGTTATATGGGCAACAGCAGAGGTTCTTTTTTACAGAGAGCTGCTTTATTTAAATTTTTACGATTGTTTAAGAGCTTAATATTGTATGTGCCTATTACAGTTATACCAGTACCCAAGAAGACAGAAACAATTTACTCTAGTTTGATTGTAGAATTGGGAGGAAATCAACACAAGCACAATGAATACCTGAGAACATAAACCAGGCAGGTAGGTTAAATCCGACATGTTAACCACTTGCTGACTGCCATACATATATATTATATATACGTCCTGTCAGCAAGTTGTTATACCAAGATCATGGCTGCTGGTATTGATTTTTATGGTGATCAGCTCTCTAGTAAAAGTGAACTAGGTGGCTCTACAGCTGTCCAACCACTTTACAGTACTAAAACAAAACCAAGGTTGTCAGCGCTCAATGGGTTTAGAAGCAGCATAAAACAGCATGAAAAGTTTAATAAGACATGCACATAGGAAAGCCAACATCCAGAGACAATGTAATAATGATGTGGATGAGGGAAATTTTTTATGTATTAAAAGCAGCTTATGGTACGGCTGGAGTTCCCATAGCCACGGGGAGCTGACGGCATCCACAGATGGAGTAAGCCTGGCAGTGGGGAGGGGCCAATCTCCCTGCTGCACTTGGCCAGACAAAGGATCCGTTGGGTGGCCTGGACTCGAAGGCTCAGTCCGGGGGTAGGCCACAAGCTGTGGAGGGGTGGGGCACCATATCCCACCTGTCAGTTTGCAGAGCCAGCTGGTGTACTGACAGGGATCTGGTGGTATACTGGCAAGAGTGTGGCTGCTCTTGTAGGACAGACAGAGCTGTACTGGTCCAAATGGGGAAGCCACGGTGTGGGAGCTGAGGTCAGACTGGGTTGGCTCATGTGGGTGGCGTCCAATGCTGAAGGCAGCCGAATGGGCTGGGGAACCTGCGTGTGCTCGGGAACCAGCATGACTTGCAAGCAGTACGGTTGCCCTGACTACACGTTTCACGCTCATGCAAATACATTTTTAGTGTATTTTTTCCTGAAAATTTGCATTTGATAAATGTCTGCACAAATATTGTGTGGCATAAGGAATTTTAACTACCACCATTTTGTTCTTCAGTGTTTATGCCCTCAGGAGATATATAAGTTCTAGGTAATTTTCTAGCAAAAAAAGCTGATTTTAACATTGCGTGAAAAGTAAAAAAAAATACCTTGGACAGTAAGTGGTTAAAATCATGTTTTTGTACCATACGTGGCCCCTTTCTCTCCTTCTTCATAGTTTCATAGTTAGTAAGGTTGAATAAAGACACCAGTCCATCCAGTTCAACCTGAGTGTCTACAATTGTCCCTATCCCTGTACATTACACACTCACATTTGTCCCTACCCTCAAGGAGCCCACAATCCACGGTCCCCATTCATACTAGGGCCAATTTTGGACAGAAGCCAATTAACCTACCTGCATATCTTTGGTTTGTGGGAGGAAACCGGAGTACCCGGCGGAAACCCACGCAGGCACAGGGAGAACATGCAAACTCCAGGCAGGTAGAGTTGTGGTTGGGATTTGAACCAGCGACCCTTCTTATTGCTAGGTGAGAGTGCTAACCACTACACCACTGTGCTTTGTGGTCCTCAGTGGTGTAAGAATATATATATCCCCTCAATTTGGCTTAATAGTTTATTTTAGTTTGGAATGTCTGGAGACTGTACATTATACAAAGTTACACTCTTACATTAAGAAAATTGACTATTGTTTTTTTCCTTTTAGGAGCATTTCTTATACCATATTTCTTAACCCTTATATTCGCTGGAGTTCCCTTGTTTTTACTGGAGTGTTCTCTGGGACAATACACATCTATTGGCGGTCTTGGAGTATGGAGACTCGCGCCAATGTTTAAAGGTACGTGAGGAACTGTTTTACTTACCGTATATACTCGAGTATAAGCCGAGATTTTCAGCCTCTTTTTTGAGGCTGAAAGTGCCCCCCTCGGCTTATACTCGAGTCATCGCTGTCTGCCCGCTCGATCAGCGTGTCGAGCAGACAGACAGCGGCCATTCTATTCAAAAGCCGCGCCTCCGGCTCCGCCTTCGCCTGTGATAGGCGGAACACTGAATTTCCCAGCAGCCTGTGTTCCGCCTATCACGGACATCGTATCATCCTCGTACTACGGACGAGGATGATACGACGTCTGTGATAGGCGGAACACAGGCTGCTGGGAAATTCAGTGTTCCGCCTATCACAGGCGAAGGCGGCGGCGCAGCTTTTGAACTTTACAATGGCCGCCGACGAAGAGGGCACGGGACGGCACGGCACGGGACGGGACGGGACGGGGGCAAGGCAAGGCACGACACGGGACGGATGCAAGGAGGCAAGGCACGGCACGGGACGGAGGCTCGGGACAAAGGTAGGCTGGACACACACACACACACACACACACACACACACACACACACACACACACACACACACACACACACACACACACACACATGGATGGAGACACACACAGGGATGGATGGATGGATGGATGGAGACACACACACACAGGGATGGATGGATGGATGGATGGAGACACACACACACAGGGATGGATGGATGGATGGATGGAGACACACACACACAGGGATGGATGGATGGATGGACACACACACACACAGGGATGGATGGACGGACACACAGGGATGGACGGACACACAGGGATGGACGGACACACAGGGATGGACGGACACACAGGGATGGACGGACACACACACAGGGATGGACAGGCATGTCTCACCCTCGGCTTATACACGAGTCAATAAGTTTGCCAGTTTTTTTGGGGGTAAATTGGGGGCCTCGGCTTATATTCGGGTCGGCCTATACTCGAGTATATACGGTATTTATTGGGACCATGTCTTCTATTATGATTTCACAATATATGTTACATAGTTGCATATCATTCATGTTTTTTGTGTGTGTAATGTTGAAATGTATGTACAAATATGTATAACATGTCACAAAGAATTTATTAATTTGTAAAAATGTGTGATATTAATGTCCTAACCTAAGGAAGGAATCCCTTCTGGAAAAATTGGTTGGCAAAATATGAAAATACAACATACCTGGACACGTAAGGCAGTGAGAGTGTAGGTGGCAGATGCAGTAAACCTTTATGAAAATTAGAGAAATTAGAGAAATGTTATAAATAAAATCACTGCAGTATATTAATAAGACAGTAGCAACCAGCACTGCAATCTAAGAAA